>NC_000080.6:40562833-41780865 GCF_000001635.26 Mus musculus | reverse complement strand
GAATTCTTTTTATAGTGAGGAATTGTTCTGTAATCTTATGAGTCCCATTACCTTTTACAGAGAAGAAAGGGGACAGAAGTAATTGAAGCTCATGGGTATTTAAAATCTATACTCAATTAGGTTAGGGAGGGGAGCTGGGAAACTGATGAGATAACAATCAATAAAGCTAGGGTCAGGAGGCCATTCAGGTGTGAATTTATATTTCTGAGTGACTTTTCTACTCTTTTTTTATAATTTATTTTTATTCATTTTCTAATCAGAAATACAAATAGGGAGAAAACCAACAAAGAATGTTTCATGACACATGAAGCAAAAATAAAAGCAACTATATGAAACACCAGGAAAAATACATATACCTCCTATCAAAGACAAAAACACTGATCCCTTTAAGATAGAAGGAACACAGAAGTCAAGGAAATTCTGGCATCCCAGTGCAAAATCAAGGTTGAGAAGGAGGGGATGACCCAAATCTGCTGAAAGAGAAGTATGCCTCTTAGACACACTGTCACACTCCTGAGAAAGAAATGCATATGGTCAAATTCTCTTAGCTACCAGAATGACAGGAATCTTCGTCTCCACCAGACATATTTCAGTGGGCCTGTGGTTATTCCACATTACTGAGTCAAGCATACACACACCACAGGATTGCTAAGTAGTGCCACTTATGAAAAACATCCATAATTGTTTAAATAACATAATCATCTATTCTCTACCCATGAGCTGAGTTTCCTAATAATATTTTCACCACTAATCTTCAGCTAAATCAACTAGGGAATGTCCCCATGATAAAACACACTTGACTTCTGTCTCTACTGCCAAGCTGTATTAAATGCAAACGACATAGGCATAATGTAAGTATTTATGCTGCTCTGTATCTGAATTTAAAAAAAAAAATGAGAAGAGCTCTCGAAGTAAAGAAGAGTAAAAATGTTCACCTGAAGACATTGTGCAAGCCAAGATTTACTGGGAGAGGCAAAATCTCTCATCATGTACCTCCTTACATAATCATAATAACATTGAAATTATATAAATATATATCAATAAGACTTTTCTACTCTTAACAGAATACTGGCTGACACTTGCCTAAATATTTCCACCAACTGACATTCCTCAACCACAGGGCATTTAAGTTGATTTCTCTGCAGAGTTGGATTTGAATTGGAGAGCATGCACCTATGTACCTGCTGCCCCTGGCAGCCATGGTTCTAATAATGTGAGTGGGAGGTCACTTCCCTAGCCTGACAGCAAAATGAAGATCTTTGAGCTCCGGAGATATAAAAACGTATGGACCTTTAAATGACCTGAAAGAGCAGAATGGTAGCAATTGTAATCTAGGATGGTGTTTGCAGAGGAGCCTGTTATGATGGTAAGCTTTCCATCTAGCTATTTACTGATAAATGGGCTTTAACATATCTTAAATGTGAAGATTTTTAGACAGGGTAAGGCAATATTTTTTACATGAAGCACCCGTTGAGATGTTAAATGTCATGTAATTCATTTTGGAAGATTTAACAAGTAAGCTGTGTTTATTGTAGTCAGCACAGTAATCAGTAGTAAATTAAGTGTACTGGTTCATGTTTTTATAAATGATTTTAACAGTGTGAGGAGCCAAGCACATACATAGATATTTAACTGATAAATAGTAAGTGGTTGCTTCTGTTTCTTCATTCATACACTGTAATACATAAACACAGAGTTATTTTGACAACAAGCCCCCCCCAAACATAAAACATTCTACCTGCACATCTTCAGCAACTGTCTAAACAGCAAAACTAAACAGAAATATGACAGCAGGTCCCTACTCTTAGATCAACCTGCTGCCAAGGCTTCGAAGGAGATTCAGCATGAGCCTAGTGAATCACAGTTGGTGCATCTTAAGGAAGTCATTTTAAAAGATCTCAAAGTAAAAGTGAAGTGCTTAAAACATGGAAATATTGTTTCCCCAAGGAAGAAAACCTACCTCATTTCTCTAAGGAAAAAACAAGATTAAAGGTGATTCTAATTTTAATAACAGTATATGTCATTTGAGTGCAAAGATGCATGTGTGAGCCCACATCTGCAGTGCTTAGGAATGTCTAGACAACAGGATCTCAGCTCTGTGCATGTCCTGCATCTTCTTCACACCTTCAGTTCCTTCTATAGCCTTCTCATTGATCATTAAAGCTCTAAGGTATATAAATTAGACTGTGAATAAAATAAACCAGAAATTAGCAAGCTGTTTACACAAATGACAATTCTTAAAGTAATAATAATAATAATATTAATAATAATAATGGGAATGATGTTAAAAGTCTTTTTTAAAACATACAGTGAAATGAAACAAACTAGTATCTTTAATATGCAAATTAGACATTTTAAACCGAAACTTAATTAACCAGAAAGGCTATATTACACGTGTACCTCAGTCTAATAAACTGGAAGAGCAATGGTTCCCATAATTCAAATAAGTAAATCATGTGATTATAAAACAGCATGTGGTTGTATTGAAAAGCCTTACATTAAGAGATAACTTGATCCACTGACTCTTCTTCTGCCTCTGGTGTTGTCAATGAAATATTTCAGATTCTGTGTAGGATTACATTTTAAAGTGTTCTTTGTAAATATTCACTTTCTTGAATCCATATACTTTTTCCAATTAGTCAACCTCAACCTATTCTGTTAAGTTAGTTGTTTCTTCTGATATTATCTGGAGCCTCACATTCCACATGACAAGCTGAAGACAATTCCCTGATACTTGTCTGGCTACTATTCTATTCTGTCAGCTGCTGTTTGTATCATAGTTAATATCAGATGATAAACTGTATAGAAATACTGATGGGTGGTTGCATGCCAACATTTACTCTTCATAGCCCAGTCATTAAACTCTGTGTTTGTGCCCTGTCTCTATTGATAAGGAGAACATATTTATTTATTTATTTATTTATTTATTTATTTATTAAATATTTTTATTATTATGTATTTTCCTCAGTTAGATTTAGAATGCTATCCCAAAAGTCCCCCATACCCTCCCCCCTACTTCCCTACCCACCCATTCCCATTTTTTCGCCCTGGCATTACCCTGTACTGGGGCATAAAAAGTTGGCATGTCCAATGGGCTTCTCTTCCCAGTGATGGCCAACTAGGCCATCTTTTGATACATATGCAGCTAGAGTCAAGAGCTCCTGGGTACTGGTTAGTTCATAATGTTGTTGCACCTATAAAATTGCAGATCTCTTTAGCTCCTTGGATATGTTCTTTAGCTCCTCCATTGGGGGCCCTGTGCTCCATCCAATAGCTGACTGTGAGCATCCACTTATGTGTTTGCTAGGCCCAGGCCTAGTCTCACAAGAGACAGCTATATCAGGGTCCTTTCAACCAATGCTTGCTAGTGTATGCAATGGTGTCATCGTTTGGAGGCTAATTATGGGATGTATCCCTGGATATGGCAGTCTCAAGATGGTCCATCGTTTTGTCTCAGCTCCAAACTTTGTCTCTGTAACTCTTTCCATGGGTGATTGTTTCCAATTCTAAGAAGGGGCAAAGTGCCTACACTTTGGTCTTCGTTCTTCTTCATTTTAATGTGTTTTGCAAATTGTATCTTATATCTCGGGTATACTTAGGTTCTGGGCTAATTTATTTATTTTACTGTTTGAAAATATTACACACACATATATATTGATCAGATTTACACTTTACTACCCTCACAATCATCCATATCTGCCCACACCACTCTTTCTGACCAAATTCATGTGCTGTGTATATATATATTCACAAATTCACGTGTGTGTATATATATTTATAAAATTTTAAATATAACTTATACATTATATTATAAATATATTTTAAGTATATAATTTATATTATGTTACATAAATATTTATTTCATTATATGATAATTATAAATATATAAAAATTTATGTTTAATACATATAAATATACATAAATATGTTACCATTTACATACACCTGAGTGTGAAGCCATCTATTATAGTATGGCTTATTTGAAGTACAGGTACATAATATAATCTGAGGGTTCACAGGCTTCTTGGTTAGGTAAGACTGTTGATCACTTTTTCACAGCAGATTTCATAGTATGTAGTCTGTAGGGTTTTGATATTTCACTAACATGAATATTATTTAAAAAAAGAAAGCTAAGTAAAAGATACCAGACTCGAAAGATTACATAGAGCATGACATTCAGTAGGGCATGTACACAGTTATGTTAAAATATTTATGTAAAAACCCTCTCCAATCTCTGACAAAATTAGATATGATACACTAAATCAGTGTAGTATGAGAACTCCCAGATCTTGGCTACTTCAGGCATCTCTAGAAAATGCCTCAAAACAGATGCCTTATTTTCATCTCTCCAATTCTACACAATTCCCCCTTCATCTGCATTTTCTTTTCCATATTTAAAAAGCTAACACACTATTATATTTCACTGATGTATGCTTAGAGTATACTACTACTTCCCTTATAGCTATTGGTCATTGCTAATATGTATTAGTGTTGTTAAATTTTTTCTGTAGAATAAGATTCAGGACATGAACCAAATCCTTGCTCCAGTTTTTGTTTTCCTGCAATAACAAGCTGGGCTGCAATTCTCACATGAAATCTTCCAGAACACCTGGCCAACATAACCATAATTTGGTCATTAGTGGTGACATTTTCCATTCTGTCCAGGTCAGTCGTCACAGCATAGAAACTGGCTGGACGTGTATTAGCCTCTTCTGGATAGTTTCAGTACTGCAAGGGGATCTATCACACTTTATCTAGATGTGTTGTGTATTGCCTATTGTCTTATTCTGGAGTCTGGGTATTTCATGTGGATTTGCATGGGGATCCAAAGGATCTCTTCTGGATACGTTTGTCATTGGAAGGTGATTGATAGACACCTTTTAATATTTTGAGTAACAAAAGGCAATCTATCCTACTCTCTGGAAAAGGCACTTTGACTTCAGGTCAATTTGGGTGAGGTACTGTGCAGGAAGGTAAGAGCTGTCCTGTGAGACATCAGAAGTCCCTTCCCTAGATGTTGTGTTGTAACCTGGAGAGCCCTGGCATTTTCTGTGATGTTACTAATGTTATGGTGACTCCAACTGCTCTTGGAGCATTCATTAACTACCTTTATGGTTCCCCCTTAGTCATGCTGACAAAACTGAGCAGGCCTCTTGGAGGAGAGAACAATGAACATACCGAGACCAGAAAGAGGCAGCCACAGATGGCCTTTGGTCTTAGTGTTAAAGAGCAAGAATTAATGGTCCTGGGGAAGTCACTGTGAATCCTGGGCATGAAAGAGTGAGCTTCCTACAGAAGGTGGGCTTGAGCTTGGACTTCCAGTAATGGGAATCAGGAGCTTGGTGCTTCTGGGAAGCATTTGTGTGACAGAGAGCAGGACTTGGCAAGGTTGCAGCTGCTGTGCAAGAGTTCCTCAATTTCATTCTGACTGTCAGAAGAGGGCATCAGGATGCAGCCTCTTCCTCCTTGCTGCTAGGGCTACAACACAAGCTGACTTTGATCTTAAGATGCTCTCTGGATGACTTTGGTACTGGATGGCAATCTGTCTTATCCCATCTTCTGGATACTTTGGGTACTGAGGATCTAGCACCCTCTTCTGGATATATTTGATATTACATGGAGGACTTTCATCCTTTTCTGCCTGCTTTGAGTATAGGAAATAAATCTGACCCATTCTTCTAGTCACTGAAGCTACTCCATGACACAGGCCCCAAGGATTATGTGAATTCAGGTTATGTCCTGGACTACCCTCATGCAGTGGCTGCCACATTCTGCTTCCTATATACTGAGACCTTCTGGTGCTTATTAAACTAAGTATCCTGATGCCAGTACAACACAGGTTGGGGTTCCTTAATAAGGGATCAAGGGCTTCAAGACCTCCCTCATGGGCCTGGAAGGAAAGACTACCCTTCTAAAAAGTTCCCAGGAAGTCTGTGCCACAAGTCCTGGCCCACGTCAACCCTGTTACCACTTTTTTTTTTTAAAATATATCTTCAGAACACAGATTCTCAGTTGTAGGTTCTTATTGCTACACAGCTACCCAGAGCAAAAAAAAATCAGTATTTGCTGGGAGGAGACTCAATATCAGGATGGCTATATATAATCCTCACGGGATTTCAATGTGCCACCAAGGTGAACATATAGACAAAGAGCAGTGCTGACTAAGGTGGGGTTCCCTGTGCATGGAGACAGCATCACCTTGCAACAGGCCCCACTGTAGACTCCAGATTCCAAGGATGCATAGACCCATGGGCAACACAAGCACAGACACACACACACACAGACACACACACAGGCACACACACAGGCACACACACACATTTGGTCTTCTATGAGGAGTCCATGTCTGTAAGCTTTTGCTACACTGCATCCTTGATGTATTTCTTTAAGGTCCATGGATGTCTGATAGCAAAAATCAAGAAAAGAATATACCCCTGGACATATTTCAAGTTCTCAGACATTCACTGCTTTTGTCTTGGACACAGGCAATCACAGCTTGGTGGTGCTACTCACCAGGGAATCCAGGAACTCCATGCATCACATCAGATACTAGCTGACATTCCCCTCCAAGCACAGCATGGCTGGCTAACTTATGCCATATTGAGCCAGCAGGACTACAGTATGTGCTGAGGTACCTGACTAGCCACAGGGTTGGGAACGATATCCTATCTTGAGAACAGCTGCCCTGATTTTAGGCCAAGAAGTGGGAGGGAGTGGGTAGGGGAGCAGGGCGGGGGGAAGGTATAGGGAACTTTAGGGATAGCATTTTAAATGTAAATGAAGAAAATATCTAAAAAAAAATTAAAAAACAGAAGAGGAAACTTCTCAAAGAGTAGCTGAAAAGCTCTTCCAGATACTGGACCAACAGTTTTTCCAGTCGCTTTGAATTGTGGCAAACCATAGCAAGGAATTCAGAGACAAAACTTGTCAATAAACAGTGAATGATTTATGGATAAATGGGAAACTTCATGGTGCAGGCAGACTTAAGAGTTCTGGTCTCAGGAAGTAAAGAATTTTTCTTGAATGGAAACACTACAAAACTCTCAGTAGAGTTCAGGAAAAGGTGGATGGGCCTCATTCTTACTTTGGGCCTATTGTACCCAAATACAGGGAGGGATTCATGCCTATACTATTTGATTGGAATGCCTGCTGCATTGCTTTCCAGGCTCAGAGATAATTAGCCTCCCAAATTATAACTATTACTTTTTTCATTAACCATGTTCTACAGTTCTCCCTAAAGGCTATTCATCTGACTACCTGAGAGACAGAGTGTGCGTCTGACTACCCCACCATCCCCCCAGACACTTTGGAGCCTTGTCATAGTGATATTGCATAGCTCAAGATGGTAGACAAAGACAACACAATCAATTTAGAAAGGCTTTACATGATTTTTCCACAATTTTACTGGTGAGTTTAAGTATCATTTTAGCATGCACTCAGCACACCCAGGTCAATAAGGCAGAAGGAATAGATGTCAATGCCAAACAGATCCCCTCCTGAAATGGTGGATCCATTAAAATTGAGGTTTCACTGGGCCAGAGGCATTTCCATCCCCTATCCATCGCCTATCCATTATATTGAGTCTTAAGCATCTTATGAATACAGGATCATTATCCAATCCTGAACAGTCTCAGGCCTGGAACTGAGGACACAAAAAAGTAGGAACTGGAGAAGGGATAGGTAATGGGACTATAGAGCAGCCATTCAATATCCCTGTAGGCTTTTGTTCACAGATGCCTATTTTGTGTGGTTGTTTTAGAGACAGGAAGAATGTGGGATTTTAGCTTTTGAAGAATGGATGTAAAATTTACAAGTTGATGCTCTCCCTGTATCTGCCTTGCTCTATTGCCAAGTACAAGGGAGTTTTCTTTGCAAAGAAATGGGGTTGTAAAACAGAGATTTAATGAAAACACATGGCTCAATATAGTGAAACAATGTGTGCTTCCAAGGTATGTGCTCACTAAAAAATATAATCCAATTTGCATAAAAATAAAGGTGCAGGAGGATGTTTTTGGCCTCTGGGAAACAGGGCCTCCTGGGGAATAGGATTGTCTGTTACATGAATACACCCCAGAACTAGATTTATATTGAAGAAGAATCTCCCTCATCCAAAGATGCTAGAGCTTTAGATCCTATCAAAGATGAGCCAACCATACCATGGCTCTAACAAAATCTCCCCATTCAAATCATTTGACTTGTAGTGAAGCAGAGAGAAATGTCTGGTTTTGGAAGGAAAAGTTGCCAAGAGTTAACCCCTGGGTCAAAAGAGAGACTCCAGGAAAGGGCACTTCAAAAACTGGTCAAGATGGGGCAAGCTGGCAAGCAGGTAAGCCATGGACATTCCCAGTGACATCATCAATAGTCATTTCCCTTGACAATCTCTTGTATCCAGGAGAACCTTAGAATGTTCAGTGATGTCACCAGTGTTGTGGTAACAAGAGTTGCCTGTGAGGGATTCCATCAGATCCTAATGGGTTCCCAAGCAGGTATGTTGTCCATGCTCCTCAGGGTATTTTGGAGGGAGAATATAATACAAACAGAGACCAGATCAAGGCAGAAGGACACTGTCCCTCTATCATGTTGAAAGTGGGCAAGAAAGAACTGGTCATGGAGAAGGCACAGTGAGACCTGGGCAAGGTTGGGGGAGCTACCTGGGGGATGTGGACTTGAGCTGGTCCTTGCAGGAATATGGCCTTTGATCTGGATCCTTCAGATTCCTCAATGGTTAAACCAGAGTCAGGAATATCTGATGATTAGTTTTACAGACAGTGTGGAATTGACAAGCCTGCAGTTGATTTGCTGAGAGATCTTTATTTTACTGGGAATGGAAAATTATTCAAGAAACAGCTCTGTGAGAATAACAAAGTGTTGCTCTCAGGAAAGTGTGTTGAAGCACTTCAACCTAATATAGTTTCCTCTAGGTTACATAAGGATGGGGTGCCAAGAACAGAGAGGTATATTCCCCTGCTCATGTATCAAGGTTTCAGAAATTTTGGTATTGAACACATATGATGTGGACTGATTCACAGTCTGTGGTCAGTGTAGTAGTGTATGACCTCTCATCACACACTATAAGAAGTCTAGAAAGGTGTTGGCTCATGGGATGTTAGGGGCTGGTGTTTATGGTCAGTTTGTTTTGTGCTACGAGGGATGGAATAAGTTGTAAGATATGAACTGAAAATGCCCTCCAATTCTTCTTTCTGGAGCAGTTTATTATGCATTTCAGTCCTTGGAGAATGCAATAGGTTGTCAGGCATATGTTTAGTGATGGTGGATGGGAACAGGGACCTAGCTGAGGAGACCAGCTTGAAGATAGCTTTCCTGCTCTTTCAGGGATTCACAGTGTCTCTAGATTTTCTTCTTCCTCAGGCTTCTGTGTGTGACAATGCATGGTTTCTGCTTTCCCTGCTTTATTTTCTCTACAAGTTTAAGTGTTTATCTACCTACAGGGTCATTTAGGAAGGCATCACCCCAAACTCCCAACATCGATGAGAATGAGAAAAGAATCAAGAGGTTGGAGAAGCTCAAAAGAGATCTCCAGAACATTAAAAATGAGAGAGACATTCTCCAGGGAATCCTGGCCAAGTACAAGGATTTGAATGACAGGTAGTCATTGTGCCTACTTCTTTACTATCTTGGGTCCTTCCTGTTAAGCCCTGATTCCCTCATACAACAAGACGCTACAACTCCAGGCTGTCCACATATCCAAACTCTTCTGCCTGATTGGAGTTTCAACAGAGAACTTGAAGTTCAGATAGGAGTGAGATGGGGGTCACAAGAATTTTGATGCCTCCAAAAGTTAATCAGAGCCTTTAGCATGAATCACAGTGTGGGGATGAAGTTAGTAATATGTGAGCTCTCATCCTGCCTTTAAAGAAGCTTGCACAGGTGGGGGAGTTGCTAGGTATTGTGTGTTTATGGCCTATCCTTTTAAAATTGATCTGGAGGTAATTTGGGTGCAATTGACCCTGTCAACAGCTGGAGTTGCCTGGTCCCACATATTACCTCTCAGTATGACTGGATTGGCTCCAGTTAATCACTACTTTTCTCAAATTTTATTCATTATACTCTCAGATAATGCCACATCATTATATTTATTTGCCATTCTGATTGAGTGTAAGTGTGTGTGTGTGTGTGTGTGTGTATGTGTGTGTGTGTGTTTGCTTATCATCTGAAGAATCTATGTAATGTGACAGGTCATTATGTTTTGCCTGACACAGTTTCTAGGAAATAACAGTGAGGAAGCAAGGAAGGATCATTTTGAGCAGCACAGGACTTGACTTCTGTGCTTACATTCGAATCACCTGGTAAATGTTATGAAGGCTTTTCCCTGTAGATATGATTATGTCCTTTGGAAATTTTTGTAAAAATAGAACCAAGGATTGGCAAATCCTTGTCTAAAAACAGGAGGGGAGTCATATAGATTTAACATGGTCCCAAGCCTGTTACCCAGGTTCCAGGAAAGTTCTTTGAGAGCTAATCTATTATTTCAAGCCCCTTCAGTGAACTGAAGCAGGTGAGTTTCCTGTCATTACTTCTCTGTCTCTACTGGCCCCAGGCCAAGGGTAATAAATTTAATAAGCACAAAGTGGAACCAGTAATAAGGAGCTAGGTCGTGGCATACATTGGTTGGGGGAGTGCATGATTCAGCTTGAATTGAAATGATCCTTGTATCCTTAGTTCACGGGATTATTTATTCCTTGGGCCATGTCCTCCCACAGGACCAACTTTGAGACATTCATGCTTGAGATGCAAAATAACCAGATGATGACTGACCTGAAGAGAATGTCCCAGGACATCAGTGAGGCCTTGTACAAGTGCCAGCATTTGACTGAAGAAAATCAATTATACTGGTGAGTGTCTAACATGGTCATGACTCAAGAACTAGACAGAGGATATGTCTGCCCATCCATGTCTTTGAACCAAAGTGAGGGCTCAGGTTCTATACTGTTTTCTCTAGCAGGAAGCCTACCTCCTTTAAAGCAAGACTCTAATATTTTAACATCTTGTACTCATTTTGGGAAAGTGTGTAGAGTCTGTGAGCCACTCAAGTCATTATCCTTTACAACTAAGTATCCTTGAGATAGAAAAGGTTTACACCATGATGGAAATATTAATCAACCTTGAGCCTCTTGGGCTCTGAAATTAGATTCATAGATGAGGTTTCCATGAGGAACATAGAAAGACTGTGTGCTGCTTGGGTCTCTTCTCTCCTAGAGAAGTTTTGCCATATACCTACAGGTGGTTTTTTAATACTGTAGACATATAAGCACACATGGACCCCATGTTCTCTTCTGAGAGATACATGAGTCCCTGTTGGTGTCAGTGGTTTCAGAAGTACTTTGGGTTTTCTGGAAAGTGGCTGTCCTCTGGATTTGACCTCCCTCTATGTGATGCTCCATGGCCAATCTGGATACTTGTCTGGGGCTGTCTGGGGATCAAGGCCCATGATGGGTGGGAGTGGGAGGAAGATGGATGCTGCCTGGAGTCACCATATTTTGTTTGTGGGTCAGCTGCAGGAACTGCCACCTCCTGATTGAATCTAACCTCATCCAGCACAAAGTCAGGATGTTGTGGAAGGAGAACAGACAGCTGCTAAGGAAGCAGATTGCATTGGAAGAATGCAACATAAAAACAAAAATACTATGTAAAGAAGGCAGCCAGAAGATCAAAGACGAATATAGCAGGCAAGCAGCAGGTAGGCTCAATGAAGCATCAGGGGCAGGCTGCCCTAATGTCTAAGCATAAACACAGTCAAGCCTATGTAACATCCTGAAACTTATGCAGGCTCTCTTCTATGTCCCATCTTGTTGTACAATTCTGTGATCATTACCAAGACTTTCTCTGGAGTTGACATTTTTTCAAGAAATTTAATTACTGCCATGCCCTCTCCTCCTCCTCCTCCTCTTCCTCTTCCCAGTTGGACACCTCTAGTTGGCCACTATAAGGCAGAGGAGATCCTGGACCCCTTATAGCATCTCGTTCTTGCTCTATGGTATGGAGAGTGCCTCAGGATGCCACTTCCTGAATTATCTAGGAACCAGGTCCTCTGTTCTGATTCATGGCAACTCACTCAGAGGGGCTTGTGTCCAGTCCCCTCCTAGGACAGTAGGGCAGCCTCCAATTTTAATGTTTTATAATTAAAGTCTTTAGTAAAAAAGAGTAAGTTCCACAATATACATATTTTAAAAATAAAAATAAGACTTCTTTTACTTTCTTGCACTAAATTAACCACCTAGAAATTCAAGGTATGTCTGATTGGCTTCACCAAGAGGATTTATAGAATCCTACTCTGCATCCCTCTCTTGATGTAGCTTTCCTTAGTATATCATGGCCCTGGCTTTCCTTCAGTACAGATTCCCCCTCAGAGTTTTTCAGAGTGCTGCATTTCAGAACAATCATTGCATATCAATTCACTAGCCTCTTTTGGACTGACATTGGAGATGATTTTTATGTCACATGAACTGCAACATGTTGAAATGTTCCTGTATAATAACCGTTGTTAACTGTTTTTATTGCTGCTACCAGGGTCTTCTGAGACATAGCCAAGGTAGGTTTAGGGAGCAGAATATATTTCAAATTTGAGCTGGCTGGAAGATGTTCTTTGAACCCTATTTCTTAGGACCTTGAATCTTGTGTGCCAGCTTGTCTGTGCAGAGCTTATACCATACTTGTAGAATCAGCAAGTACTTGCATGGAAAATGTTCCTGACAAGGAAATCAGTACAGGCCAGGGCAGCAGAAACTGGGTTAGTCTAAGAGACTTGTACACATCTTAGGTCACATTAATTCCTGAAGTGACAGTAAACGTTCTGAAACATAGCAGTATTTTCATAGAGGAGTTTGTGTTTCTATGTGTGTGTGTGTGTGTGTGTGTGTGTGTGTGTGTCTGTGTGTGTGTGTGTGTATGTACTTTTGTGTGTGTGTGTGTCCTTTTGTCCAATGGTGTTAACATGTGTGTTTTGTATTTCAGTAATGGTAGGTTCTTGTTGTAGTTGCTTCATTATACAAGTGTGTACTCATGTACTCTTTTTGTATGTGTGTGTGCATGTGTCTTTGAAGGGATGCAATTGTGTGTCTCTGTACATATATGTATGTAATGGTGTCTATAAATATTCATACATTTGCTTGGTCATTAAACATCTTAAATGGTAATAGAGGAAATCTTTAATGAGAATAGTACTCTGTCTGTTCATATTGCATTGGAAAAACCTCAAACATAGTAGCCCATCATCATGCCTATCCACCTAGGTCACTAGAACTAAAGACGACAAAAAATGGTGTAAAGTCTGATATTCCAAAATTTGTAGACTGAAAAATACTTATTTGTTTTGATTCTATTTGTAGGAAAACAAATAATTGTGGTACCTGGAAGTAAAGAGGAGGCTGTTATGTCAAATCCATGTGCCTGAGAATCAAAAACGCTGGCTAAGGCTTTGTGTTCCTTCTCTGCACTTGGTGAATAGTGATTGCCCACTGGAAGAGCAACAACAGGACCAAAAACAACAACTTAAATAATGGACTTTATGTGAATCTAAGGGGAATGTCTCTCTTAAAAAGAAAAAAAAATGTCTTCTTCTAATGGAACTGAATATGTTTGTTATGTATTAGTCAGTTTGTTTCACTAGCATTAGAAAGGTATGAGGAAGAATTTATTAACATCTCATCATCAATAAAAATTAAGGTTTTAAAATTATTATCAATGTTAAATAACTATTTATATCCAGATCTCAGCTTCACACTCCTCACTTCACAATCCCTCTTTCCAGTGGCTCCCTGCTATCCACCTGTCTTAGTCAGGGTTTTTATTCCTGCACAAACATCATGACCAAGAAGCAAGTTGGGGAGGAAAGGCTTTATTCGGCTTACACTTCCATACTGCTGTTCATCACCAAGGAAGTCAGGACTGGAACTCATGCAGGTCAGGAAGCAGGAGCTGATGCAGAGGCCATGGAGGGATGTTCTTTACTGGCTTGCGTCACCTGGCTTGCTCAGCCTGCTTTCTTATAGAACCAAGACTACCAGCCCTGAGATGGTCCCACCCACAAGGGCCTTTCCCCCTTGATCACTAATTGAGAAAATGCCTTACAGTTGGATCTCATGGAGGCATTTCCTCAACTGAAGCTCCTTTCTCTGTGATAACTCCAGCTGTGTCAAGTTGACACAAAACTAGCCAGTACACCACCCTTCCTAATCTTCTCCTCAGAATTGAGGCAGCCTCCTATGAATAACAACCAGCCTTGCATTATCAAGTTGCAGTACACCTAGGTGCATCTTTGTCTTTTCAGGATAGATAAATCATGACAGTCAAGACAAGAGGATCCAAAGTTAGGCAATATTGTTGGAGACAGTCTCTTCTCTAGTTTTAGGATTCCCACAAGAAGACCAAGCTATGAAACTGTTACATATGTGGAGAGGGCCTAGGTCCATCCCTTACATATTCTCTGGTCCACAGTTCATTCTCTATGAGTTACTATGGGCTCAGATTAGTTGAATCTGTAGGTTATCATGTGGTGTCCTTGACCACTGTGGCTTCTTCAACCCTGCCTCTCCCTCTTCCACAAAATTCCCCAAGCCTCTGCCTCTGTTTCCAGAAGCTGCTGAGTGACGGCTCTCTCTCTAAAGATAGTAATGCTAGATCCATGGCTGCACATATAGAAGAATATCATTAACTATGTCGGGGGGTGTGTTTCCATTTCTTGGCATGGTTCTCAAGTTGGGCAAGCCATTATTTGGTCCTTTCATAAAATTAAACTTCATTTTTACCATGCACATCTTTTTTTTAATTAGGTATTTTCCACATTTACATTTTCAATACTATCCCAAAAGTCCCCCATACCCACCCCTCCACCCCTCTACCCACCCACTTCCACTTTTTGGCCCTGGCGTTCCTCTGTACTGGGGCATATAAAGTTTGCAAGTCCAATGGGCCTCTCTTTCCAGTGATGGCCGACTAAGCCATCTTTTAATTCATATGCAGCTAGAGTCAAGAGCTCCGGGGTCCTGGTTAGTTCATAATGCTGTTCCACCTATAGGGTTGCAGATCCCTTTAGCTCCTTGAGTATTTTCTTTAGCTCCTCCATTGGGGGCCCTGTGATCCATCCATTAACTGACTGTGAGCATCTACTTATTTATTTGCTAGGCCCCGGCGTAGTCTCACTAGAGACAGATATATCAGGGTCCTATCAGCACAATCTTGCTAGTGTATGCAATGGTTTCAGAGTTTGGAGGCTGATTATGGGATGCATCTCTGGATATGGCAGTCTCTAGATGGTCCATCCTTTCGTCTCAGCTCCAAACTTTGTCTCTGTAACTCCTTCCATGGGTGTTTTGTTCCCAATTCTAAGAAGGGGCAAAGTGTCCACACTTTGGTCTTCGTTCTTCTTGAGTTTCGTGTGTTTTGCAAATTGTAACTTATATCTTGGGTATTCTGGGTTTCTGGGCTAATATCCACTTATCAGTGAGTACATATCATTTGAGTTCTTTTGTGATTGGGTTACCTCACTCAGCATAATGCCCTCCACATCCAACCATTTGCCTAGGAAATTAATAAATTCATTCTTTTTAATAGCTAAGTAGTACTCCACTGTGTAAATGTACCACATTTTTTGTATCCATTCCTCTGTTGAGGGGCATCTGGATTTTTTCCAGCTTCTGGCTATTATAAATAAGGCTGCTATGAACATAGTGGAGCATGTTTCTTTCTTACTAGTTGGAACATCTTCTGGATATATGCCCAGGAGAGGTATTGCGGGTTCCTCCTATAGTACCATGTCCAATTTTCTGAGAAACCGCCAGACTGATTTCCAGAGTGGTTGTACAAGCTTGCAGTCCCACCAACAGTGGAGGAGTGTTCCTCTTTCTCCACATCCTCGCCGGCATCTGCTGTCACCTGAATTTTTGAATCTAGCCATTCTGACTGGTGTGAGATGGAATCTCAGGGTTGTTTTGATTTGCATTTCCCTGATGATTAAGGATGCTGAACATTTTTTCAGGTGTTTCTCAGCCATTCGGTATTCTTCAGGTTAGAATTCCTTGTTTAGCTCTGAGCCCCATTTTTTAATGGGGTTATTTGATTTTCTGGAGTCCACCTTCTTGAGTTCTTTATATATATTGGATATTAGTCCCCTATCTGATTTAGGGTAGGTAAAGATCCTTTCCCAATCTGTTGGTGGCCTTTCTGTCTTATTGACAGTGTTTTTGCCTTACAGAAACTTTGCAGTTTCATGAGGTCCCATTTGTCGATTCTCCATCTTACAGCACAAGCCATTGCTGTTCTATTCAGGAATTTTTCCCCTATGCCAATATCTTTGAGGCTTTTCCCCACTTTCTCCTCTATAAGTTTCAGTGTCTCTGGTTTTATGTGGAGTTGCTTTTGTCAAGATGGACCTTTTTTACAAAATTATTCCTGGTCATCATTGACCATGGGAGATCTTTCCATCTTCTATGGTCTTCTTTGATTTCTTTGTTCAGAGATTTTATGTTTTTGTTATTCAGTTCTTTCCCTTGTTTGTTTAGAGTCACAAGATATTTTATACGTTTGTGACTATTGTGAAGTGTGCAGTATTATTTTTTAATTTTTTCAACCCCAATAACTTTTGAATAGATGAAAGTTGCAGGATGGTTCAAGCTAATTTTATATCCATCTATTTTGCTGAAGTTGTTTATCAGCTTAGGAATTTTCTCCTGGATATTTTAGGGTCACATACATGTAGTATTGTATACTCCTCAAATAGCAGTCTCTTGAACTCCTCCTTTCCGATTTCTATGTCTTTGATCCTCATTTTTTTTCCCTGATTGCTCTGACTAGAAACTCAAGTACTATTTTGAATACATAGGGGGAGAGTGACTATCCTTGTCCTGTCTCCAATTTTAATGGGATTGCTTCAAATTTCTCTACATATGTTTTTATGTTGGCCACTGGATTGCTATATGTTGCTTTTATTATATTCAAATATGGACCGTGACTTTCTGACCCCTCCAGTACTTTTAACTTGAAGCTGTATTGTATTTTGTCAAAGGCTTTTTCAGCACCTGATGAGATGTTACAGTACATTTTTAAGTTATTTTATATAGTGGATTATGTTTATGATCTTCATATACTGAATCATTCCTGCATCCCTGGGATGATGCAGCATCTAATGAGATGATCAAGTGATAAATTCTTAAGTTTGATTACATAGTGCATTATCTTGATGAATGTCAACATATTGAATCATTCCTACATCCCCTGCATAATGCCTATTCATCATGGTGAATGATCATTTGCATGTATTAGATTCAGTTTCTGAGAATTTTTGAGTATTTTTGCATCAATATTTGTTATGGTTTGTATATACTCAACTCAGTGAGTGGCACTATAAGAATGTGTAACACTGTTGGAGTAGATGTGACATTGTGTGTGTTGTCAGACCCTCAACCTAGCTGTTTTGAAATTAGTGTTCTATTAGCAGCCTTCAGATGAAGATGTAGGACTCTCAGATTCTCCTGAACCATGCCTTTCTGGATGCTGCGATGTTGCCACCTTGTTGATACTGGACTGATGCTCTGAACATGTAAGGCATCCCAATTAAACTGTATGGTTGGACCTGGAGGTCATTATCCTGAGTGAGGTAACCCAATCACAAAAGAACTCAAATGATATGTACTCACTGATAAGTGGATATTAGCCCAGAAACCCAGAATACCCAAGATATAAATTACAATTTGCAAAACACATGAAACTCAAGAAGGAAGTCCCAAGTGTGGACTCTTTGCCCCTTCTTAGAATTGGGAACAAAATACCCATGGAAGGAGTTACAGAGACAAAGTTTGGAGCTGAGACAAAAGGATGGATCATCTAGTGACTGCCATATCCAGAGATCCATCCCATAATCAGCCTCCAAACACTGACACTATTGCATACACTAGCAAGATTGTGCTGATAGGACCCTGATATAGCTGTCTCTAACGAGACTACGCTGGGGCCTAGCAAACACATAAATGGATGCTCACAGTCAGTTAATGGATGGATCACAGGGCCCACAATGGAGGAGCTAGAGAAAATACCCAAGGAGCTAAAGGGAACTGCAACCCTAAAGGTGGAACAACATTATGAACTAACCAATACCCCAGAGCTCTTGACTCTAGCTACATATGTAACAAAAGATGACCTAGTTGGCCATCACTAGAAAGAGAGGCCCACTTGACATGCAAACTTTATATGCCCCAGTACAGTGGAATGCCAGGGCCAAAAAGTGGGATTGGGTGGGTAGGGGAATAGGGGGAGGGTATGGGGGACATTTGGGATAGCATGGGAAATGTAAAAGAGGAAAATACCTAATGAAAAAGGAAAAAAAAAAGAAGATGCAAAGATCTCCCATGGTCAATGATGACCAGGATTAATTTGGTGAAAAAGGTCCATCTTGACAAAAGCAATCTACAGATTCAATGCAATCCCTATCACAATTCCAACTCATTTCTTCACATAGATAGAAAAAGCAATTATGAAATTTATCTCATATTTATAAATTCCAGTATAGTGAAAATCATTCTCAACAATAAAAGAATGGCTGAGGAAACACCATTCCTGATCTCAAACTATACTACAGAGCAATAGAGATAAAAACACGCATGATATTGGTACAGAGAGAGGCATGTAGACCAAAGGAAGACAATTAAAGACCTAGAAATGAACCTACACACATATGGTCACTTTTGTTTGTCAAAGGAGCCAAAACCATCCAGTGGAAAAAAAGACAGCATTTTCAACAAATGGTGCTGGTTCAACTAGCAGTCTGCAGATAGTAGAATGCAAATTGATGTATTCTTATCTCCTTGTACAAAGCTCAAGTCCAAGTTGCTCAAAACCTCCACATAAAACAAGATACATTTAGTCTAACACAAGAGATAGCAGTAAAGAACCTTGAACACATTACACAGGGAAAATGTTCCTGCACGGAACAACAATGGCTCATGTTCTAAGATCAAAAATTTGGCAATAAGGACTCCCATAAAATTGAAAAGCTTTGTAAGACAAAGGACACAGTCAATAGGACAAAATGGCAATCCACATACTGGGAAAACATCTGTACCAACCCTATATCTGATAGAGGGCTAATATCCAAAATATACAAAGAACTCAAGCAGTTACACTACAGAGAACCAAATAACCCTATATAGGGTACAGAGCTAAACAGAAAACTCTCAATGGAGGAATCTTGAATGGCTGAGATGTACTTAAAGAAATGTTCAACATCTTTAGTCATCAGGGAAATTCAAATCAAAATGACCCTGAGATTCCACTTCACAGCAGTCAGATTGGCTAAGATCAAAACTCAGCTGACAGCTGATGCTGGCAAAGATGTGATGAAAAAAAGAAAATACCTCCATTTCTGCTGAGACAGCAAGTTGCCAAAATCACTTTGGAGATCAATCTGGCAATTTTTCAGAAATTTGGAAGTAGTTCTACCTTAAATGCAGCTATGCCACTTTAGTGCATATAAGCAAAAGATTCTCCAATACATTAAAAGGAATATGCAGTATTATGTTAATAGCAGCCTTATTTATAATAACCAGAAGATGAAAACAACCCAGATGTCCCTCAACATAGGGATAGGTACAGAAAATATGGTACATTGTACAGTGGAGTACTATAGAGCTATTAAAAAAAAGGACTTCATGAAATTTGAAGACCAATGGTTGGAACTTGAAATATAATCTTGAGTGTGGTATCCCAGTCACAAAATGATACACATGGTATGTACTTGATAAGTCGATATTAGTTTTAAAAAACTGCATGGAATGCCCATGAAACAATTCACAGAGCATATGTAACCCAGGAAGAAGAAAGACCACACAAAATGTAGATGTTTCTGTCCTACTCAGAAGGGGAAAGAAAAATATGTTTAGAAGTAGGAGGAGAGAAGGATCTGGGAGGAAGAGAAGAGTAGGAGGTAAGAGGGGGCTGGTTCAGATATGGGAGGAGATAGGGAAGAAGCACACAGGGTTACTCATTTGAAAGGAGGTCTGTAGCCATGGGGGAGGGGGAAGTGTTTGTTGCCACTATAAAGTCCCAGATGCCTGGGACCCAAGAGATTCCCAGGACCCAACATGGAGGACATTAGCCTAAATACCAAACAAAGGTTTAGGTAGGAACTATACAAACCATATTCAGTGGATAAGCATGGCCACAGTTGAAGGGTGGGGCCAGTTAACTACCTCAAAAATACTAATTCAGAATTCCTCCTCTCTAAAGAAAATGCAGAGATAAAGAGAGGAGCAGAGCTTGAAGGAAAGGCCACGCAGGGACTGCCACACCTACTGTTCCATCCCATCTATAAACACCAAACTCAGTCACTATAGCCAATGTGAAAAAATTTGGCACTGACAGGAACCTGAACAACACAAAGCCCACATACTCATGGAAACAGAAAAACTGTCTACTCAATGATAACTTGGTCAGAAAAGAAATAAATGAAAGACTTTCTGTAATTCAATGAAAACAAAGAAGCACCATACTCCATCAATTGGGACACATAGAAAAGCAGAGTTATGAGGAAAATCGTCAGCAATGAGTGCCTTGGGGAACTGGGGATAGCAACCAGAAAGTACCAGATGACAAGAAAGCAAGAGCCTCCCAGTACCCACACTGGAATGACATTAGCTGAAATACAACACAAACTGGAGGGAGAACCTGTTGAGACAATATCCAGAGGTTAGGCATGGTCTCCCAGTTGAGAGAAAGGGCGTTTAGGTTCAATGTTTATTGTGCTAAGTAGTATGGACTATATTGTCCCATAAGAGCTGACAATGCCCTCCAATTATATTTGCATGGGAGAGCTTATGAATTTCAGGTCTAGGGAAATTGCAATAGAGAAGGGGGAGGAAAATGGTTAATGATGGTAGTTGGGAACAGGGATCTACCTGAGGAGCCCAGCTTGAAGATAGCTTTCCTGCTTTTTCAGGGATTCTGTGTATCTCTAGATTTTACAATTGCTCAGACTTCTGTGTGGGACTAAGCATGGTTTCACTTTCCCTGCACTATTATCTATACAAATTTATTAGTGTTTATCAACCTACCTGGTCTGTTGGAAAGACATCACCCCAACCCTCCACCACCAATAAGTAGGAGCAGAGAATGAAGAGGATGGAGAATCTCAAAAGGGATCTCAAGAAGATCAAAAAAGAGAGAGATTAATTCCAGGGAACCCTGGCCAATTACACTAACAAGGATTTAAATGACAGGTAGTCATTATGCTCAGTTCTTTGCTGACTATCTTGGGCCATCTCTGTTAAGCCCAGATTTCCTCATACCACAGGTAGCTATGACTCCAGGTTGTCTGCATATCCAAACTCATTTTGCTGATTGGATTTTTGACACAGAACTTCAAGTTCAGATAGGAGTGAGATGGGGTCACAGGAACTTTTGATTCCTCCAAAAGGAAATCAGAGCCTGTGGTATGAATGACAGTCTGCGGATAAGGATAGCAGTTTGTGAGCCCTAATCCTGCCTTGAAAGAATCCTCTACAGGTGTAGGTTTGTGGGAGATGCAAAGTACTATTTGTTTATGGCCAATCATGTTTGCAATGGACCTGGAGGTAATTTGGGTCCAATTGGTTCTGTCAACAGCTGGAGGGACCTGGTTCCACATACTGCCTCTCAGTATGACTGAATTGGCATCAGTTCATCACTGCTTTTCTCAAATTGCATCCATTATACTCTCAAATAATTCCATGTCAGTGTGTTTATTTGTCATTTTGATTATGTTTGATTATTTGCGTGCTGTGTGTGTGTGTGTGTGTGTCTGTGTGTCTGTGTTTCTGTGTGTCTATGTGTGTGTATGTTCCATTTAAGATCTGGAGAGTCTGTGTAGTATGATGGGGCCTGAGATTTTGCATGACACAAGTTCCAGTCAATAATACTGATGAATCCATAGAACCTCACTTTGAGCAGCTCAGCCCATGACCTCTGTGCTCACCTTAGGTGCACACTGAAAACTCCTGGTGTATGTTCTAAAGTCTTTTCCCTGTAGATACTCGTTATGTCCTTTGGGAATTTATATAGCGATAGAAGCAAGGATTGACAATTCCTTGCCTACAAACAGATGTGTCATCACAAGTTTAAAGTGGATCCAGGCCTGTGGCACAGATTCCTGGAAAGTTCTTGTAGACATAGTCTATTGTTTCAAGTCCCTTCGGGGATATAAATCAGGTTAGCTCCCTGCCTTTACTTCCCTGGCTCTACTGACCCCATGAGAAGAGTAGTAATTTTAATAAGCTCCAAGTGGAACCAGTAACAAGGAGATAGGTCATGGCATATATGGGTTGTGATAGTCCACAATTTAGCTTGAATTGACATGATCCTTGTATCCTTAGTTCATGGGATTATTTGCTCCTTGGGCCATTCCCTCCCACAGGATCAACTTTGAGACTTTCATAATCAAGATGCAACATGATCAGGTGATGACTGACCTGAATAGAATGCCCCAGGACATCAGTGAGGCCTTATACAAATGTAAGGAGCTGACTAAAGAAAATCAATTCTACTAGTGAGTGACTAACAAGGTCATGACCCAAGCTTAGGCACAGAATGTGACTGCCTGTCCTAGTTTTTGAAACAAAGTGAGAGCTAAGGTTTTATACTGTATGCATTGAAACAGAAAGTCTGTCTCCTAAATGCAAATCCCTAAGACTTTTACCTCTTAAAGTAATTTAGACTAAGTGTCGAAGGAGTCATTGTCCTTTCCAACACAGTATCTTTGAGGCAGAAGAGATTAACACCATGATGGAAATATCAATCAACCTTGAGCCACTTGAGCTCTGAAAGTAGATACATAGAAGAGGTTTCCATGAGACACACAGAAAAACTCTGTGTTGATTGGGTCTCTTCTCTCCTAGAGAATGTATTCCCTCTACCTACAGGTGATATTTAATATTTAAATACCAGGGACATACAAGCCCACAATGGACCCAGGTCCTCTTCTGACAGATATGTAAGTCCCTATTGGTGTCAGGGTTTTCAGAAGTGCCTTGCCTTCTGAAATATGGCTGTCCTCTGAATTTGACCTCCATCTATGTGATGCTCCATGGCCAATCTGGACAGTTGTCTGGGGCTGTCTTGCAACTATGGCCCATTGTGAGGTGGATGGACCTTGGAGGAGTGGGAGGAAGATGGATGTTGATTTGATTCATTATAATTTGTTTGTGAGTCAGCATCAGGCCCAGCCAGCTCCTGAGTGAATCTGACCATCTCCATCACAAAGTCAGGATTTTGTGAAAGGAGAACAGACTGCTGCTAGGGAACCAGACTGGATTGGAAAAATGCTCCAAAAAAACCAAAGAGGCTGTGTAAAGAAGGCAGCCGGAAGATCAATGACCTATCTACCAAGAAGCAGCAGGTAGGATGCTTGAACCATCAGGGGCAGGTTGCAGTAATGCCTAACCTAAAACACAGTCAAGCCTCCACAACCATCCTGTACCTTATCCAGGCTCTCTCCTATGTCCATCCAGTTCTTCAATTCTGTGATCATTTCCAAGACTTTCTGTGGAGTTATCCTCTCAAAAAAACTACATGTTTGGGATATAAGCCATCCTACTTAACTAAAAGCTGCATTTCCTTATGATAGATAGGTTGAACACACATTACACAAGTACATTCCAGTATGCTAACTGTGTTCTATGTGGTTGCCTCCATTGTACTAGCATAAAATATTGATTAATGAAGTCAGAGCTTTTTTAGCTCACTTGCTTTTTAGGGGTCATGTGAGATCACAGGCAGGACAAAATTTGCAAGTATTAGATCCCAGTGGAATTGCCAAATGAGTGGTTGCCATTGCCTTTTTTTGGGGGGAGGGGGGCGGTGCAGCTTGTATGCTTTCTTTCCTCTTTCCCTGTATTGCAAGATGGACTCATCACCCTGCCTAGATTTGGATCACACTGAAAGAACCAAGTAATGACTTATAAGTCCTGTTTTCTGTCAGTGTTGCTAGAGCTCTTTCCTAGAGGTTATATTTTGGAGCTGATTGGATCAACAGGGATGTGAGATGGGCTTCTCTCTGGCTGAGTGTTGGTGTGAGAGATGTGAGGCTTCAAGGATGAAATTTAACTAACTCTCTCAACCTATCTAAGAAAAGTGTTCACTAAGAATTTTTAGTACCCAAGTAATGGAAAACAAAGTCCTCTGTCTCACATGATACATCAGATTTTTATAGTCTCCATTCAACTATTCCTCCACCATTGTTGTCTCCTCATAGTTTTCAGCTCACTTAAAGTTTCGTTAGAGATCCGGCACCTTCCCTGCCAGAGGAGAGGTGTCTGCCCCACACGGGATGTCTTGGCTGCAGCACCAGGGGGAACTATCTTGGTTCCCGGATCCCGATGAGACTAGTCTGCCCAGGTGAGAGTGTGGACTACGGAAGCTAACTGCTTCTGGAACAGGCAGAAGCCACAGAGCTTCTGAAGCAGAGCCCGTTTCAGGCTCCAGACATCCGGGCACCTTCCCTGACAGAGGAAAGGTGTCCATCCCGCCCGGGAGGGCTTTGCGGAGCATGCAGGAGAGCCATCTTGGTTCGTGAATCCCACCGAGACTCCTCTGGGCAGGTGAGAGTATAAACTACAGAAGCTAACAGCTTCTAGGACAGGCCCTGTTCCAGGCCTTCATCTTCTGCCAGGAGGCAGGTTCTGATCCCAGATATCTATGGACCTTCCCTGCAAGAGGAAAGCTTGCCTGCAGATAGTGCTCTAACCACTGAAACTCAGAAGAGAGCTAGTCTCCCAGGTCTGCTGATAGAGGCTAACAGAATCACCAGAGGAACAAGCTCTAACCACAGACAACTATAACAACTAACTACAGAGATTACCAGATGGCGAAAGGCAAGTGTAAAAATCTTACTAACAGAAACCAAGACCACTCACCATCATCAGTACCCAGCATTTCCTCCTCAGCCAGTCCTGGGCACTCCAACACACCCGAAAAGAAATGCCCAGATTTAAAAGCATATCACATGATAATGGTAGAGGACATCAAGAAGGACTTTAATAACTCACTTAAAGACATACAGGAGAACACTGCTAAAGAGTTACAAGTCCTTAAAGAAAAACAGGAAAACACAACCAAACAGGTAGAAGTCCTTAAAGAAAAACAGGAAAACTCATCCAAACAGGTGATGGAAATGAACAAAACCATATGATTCCTAAAAAGGGAAGTAGACACATGAAGACCCAGCTATGAAACTGTTACATATGTGGAGAGGGCCTAGTTCCATCCCTTACATATTCTCTGGTTCACAGTTCAGTCTCTATGAGTTACTATGGGATCAGATTAGTTGAATCTGTATGTTATCTTGTGGTGTTCTTGACCACAGTGGCTACTTCAACCCTTCCTCTGCCTCTTCCACAAAATTCCCCAAGCCTCTTTATCTGTTTCCAGAGATGGTGGGTGCAGTTTCTCTCTAATGATAGTTATGCTAGACCCCTGTCTGCAAGTGTAGAAGAATATCGTTAATTGTGTGGGGGTGGGGGTTCCCTCTCATGGCATGGGTCTCAACTGGGCTACTCATTATTTGGTCCTTTCCACAAATTCTACTTCATCTTTTATCTTGAAAATCTTAAAAACAGGAAAAATTGTGGGTCTAAACTTTTGTGGCTGGGTTGTTATATCAGTCTCTCCATTGGAAGTCTTGCCTGGTTACAGGAGATGGCCAGTTCAGACTCCACATCCCCCATTTCTAAGAATCTTAGCTACAGCCAACCTAAAAGATTCCTGGGGGTTTCCATTGTCCTAGGTTTCTAATTCTTCCTAGAGATCGTCACACCTTCAATCCAGGTACTGCTATGAAGAGAGGTGTGCAAGTTTCCTTGTAGTATGGTGGAGCATCATTTACATATATGCCCAGGAATGGTTCAACTGGGTCCTGAGGTAGATATATTTCAAATTTTCAGAGAAACCATCAAGTTTATTTCCAATGTGGTAGTACAAATTTGCACTGCCACCAGCAACTGTGTTCTCCTTGGCACACTATTTCATCAGCATGAGCTGCCCATTTGTTTTTTGACCTTAGCCATTCTGAGGGCTGAAAGATCTCAGAGTACTTTAGATTTGCATTTCCCTGATGATGATGACTTTGGCTGGAAATGCAGGGCTTTTCAGGCAATGTGTATGCTAGGCTTCCCTGTTTCAAAGACCACAAGCAACCAGGACACATGAGACTGTTTAGAAAGCTGAGTGAATCACACAAAGATTAACAACAGATCCAGAACATGTACCAGGCTTGATGACACACTCAGTTCAATTTATCACATAACTGTCATGCTGCCTACACAGTTACTGTGATTTCTGACAAACAAATCAAAATTACCTCGTGGAATTCCCTGTATACACAGAGCTGGCCCTGAAATTTGTTCTACCTCATAGGGAAACAAGCCATGGAAAAAGACAGGTATACTTAAGAAACTCCTGATTCCTGGTTGACTCTGCTGCTTCCAAGATCTGCCATCCGAAGCAGATCTCTGAATGTTTCAAGGACGCTGTTTGCTCAAATCATTGTCAATCTCCACCTTCTGGGGACCTAAAGAAGAGTAGTGGCTTTCAAGAATGGTGGAAATCTTAGCCCTTTCTCAGCCTCTCTGCATGGATTATCAACCCTAACAGGGTAAATGTAATAAAACAAAGTGAACATTTTCTATTTTCATAATCCACATTAAAATTGGGTGGGAAATCTCAAAAGAGTTCATGACCGCCAGGAGCACCTGGCCACATTCTCCCCATTGGCTCTTACTGGGTTCTGTTGTCTTGTCTAATCTGAAGAAACAGCCTTGGGTACTCAGATTCTGGATAGTTTGCCCTTCCTTAAGTCCTGTGTATGAGCTGTGTCTCCTCTTATGTCTCTGTGTATCAGGCTGAGTACTTAGCAGAGCTGTTTCTAACTCTGCATCACCAGATACCCACAGGAGCTTCTATCCCTCAAAGACAGGTGGTTCTCCAGAGCTCAGATAGTAGATATGACTGTGAAAAACACTCCGACTCATTTGAACAAACTTCATGCCTAGTTGTACCAAGAGGTATTTGAAGCTCCTCTGCAGCTTCCCCTTCCATTTTAAGAGGGATGGCTTACAGATTCAGAGGTTCAATCCCAAAATATCAAGGTGGGAACATGGTGGCCTCCAGGAGGGAATGGTACAGGAGAATCTGAGAGTCCTACATCTTCATCTGAAGGCTGCTAATCGAACACTAACTTACAGGTAGTAAAGTAAGGGTTACTCAGGGTCTTGCCCACACCAATAGTGACACATCTACTCCAACAGGTCCACAGCGTCTTTTAGTGCTACTCAATGAATTAAGCATAGACAAACCATAACAAATATTGATGTAAAAATGCTCAATAAAATTCTCAAAAAATGGAATCTAAGAACACATCACAATGATCATTCATGAGGATCTACTATGTACCATGCAAGGAATGCAGAAATGATTCAATTTGCAAGAAGTGTGGAACTACATAATTCAGGTTCATAGAATCACAAAATAATTGCAACCTGTCCAGATATTGAATCCTTTATCCTCAGGCTGGTCCTCTTGTCTAAGAGCTGTGGTGGCTACCACTATTCTACTGAGAAAAGCAGAGAAGTTACCTCTGGGTCAGCATCTTATACTTACATCACCCCATGCAGTTAAGTTTCTTCTCAAAGAAACCCCACAACACTGGCTGTTCAATGCATGGGTGAAGGGCCTACTCTTGGACCATCCTGGAGTCTGGTTTGAAAAACACATTGTCTTCATTTCTGTTACCATCTTGACAGATGATGACCTACAGAAGCTCATTAATAATTGCATGACAAAAGAAACATGAAGATACAGAACTGAGTAGAGCTAATGAACACCTGCATATCCCATGAAAGATTCTGAGGAAATGCTCTACACGAATGGTATATCTTCATTAAACCTGGAAGAAAATACACAGGGTCTTCAACAGATAATTACTCCCTTGAGGACACAAGTAATCAGGGCACTGAGTTGGCTGGCCAAAAATTGTCCTGAAGAACAGTAAAAGCCGGGCATGGTGGCACAGCCCTTTAATCTCAGCAATTGGAAGGCAGAGGCAGGGAGATTTCTAAGTTTGAGGCCAGCCTGGTCTACAGATTGAGTTCCAGGACAGCCAGGCGATATAGAGAAACCCTGTCTCGAAACAAACAAACAAACAAACAAACAAACAACAGTGAATTCTACTGACATTCTGGTCACATACTGTGACCCACTGCTGCCTGAGACTCTATAATATAAACAGGGGAAATAGGGGATGTAAATATATCCAAAGTGTAGCTGAAACCAATGGTTGGTGGTGGACACCAGAGGGAAGAATCACTCTGCCAGGAAATATGGGCAGGTTTCTGGAAACAAACTTTCACCAGACTACCTGACTTATATCCACACTACTTTCTAAGTTGCTCATAACAAGGTATGGTATAACTGGACTTAACAGCCAGGCTCAGTTCCTTTAAGGAACATGTCAGCTTTAAAGTAAAATAAGTGTAAAGACAGATATTTCTGCCAGAAGTGGGAACATTATGAGGGGCCAAACTATGGTCAATTGTGGGAAACTGACTTCACTGATATGTGTCCTGCTGGAGGAGGATAAGAGTCCATGCTTGTTTTTAATGAAACCTTCTATGGGTTTATCCACTAGTCTGAAACTTCTAAAAGAGTAGCTGAAAAGCTCTTCAAGGTACTTGATCAACAATTATACCATGCCCTTTGAATTGTGTCAAACTAT
The DNA here is from genome assembly GCF_000001635.26 of Mus musculus. Classification (NCBI taxonomy): domain Eukaryota; kingdom Metazoa; phylum Chordata; class Mammalia; order Rodentia; family Muridae; genus Mus; species Mus musculus. The sequence continues at coordinate 41,752,119 of NC_000080.6, read as the reverse complement.
AGTAGAGCATTCATAGCCAAAAGCTGTCAATAACACTGAATTATTTATGAATAGATGGAAAAATTCATGGTGCATGCAGACCCCAGAGTTCTGGTCTCATGCAAGTAAAGAAGAGTTCCTTAAGGGAAACTCTACAAAACTCTCAGTAGATCTCAGGGAAAGGTGGATGGGCCTCCTCATTACTTTGGGCCTATTGTACCCAATACTGGGAGAGATTCATCCCTATACTCTTTTATTGGAATGCATGACCCATTGCTTTCCAGGCTCAGATATCATCAGCTAGCCAAAATATAACTATTTGTTTATCATTAGCCATGTTCTCCAGTTCCCCATAAAGGCTCTTCATACGACTACCAGAGAGACAGAGTGGACTTCCTACTACCCCACCATCTCCCCAGACACCTTTGAGCCTTGTTGTAGTGATATTGCATAACCGAAGGTGGTAGCCAAAGACAACACAATCAATTTGGAAAGCCTTTGCATGATTTCTCCACTCTTACACCTGCAAGGTTAGGTGGCATTTTACCATGCACTCAGCACACCCAGGTCAAGAAGGCAGAAGGCACTGATGTCAATGCCAAAGAGAGCCCTTTCTGAACTTATGGATCCATTAAAATGGAGGTTTCACTGGACCCGAGGCCTTTTCATTCCCTATCCATGCAATTGAGTCTTAGGTATCTTATGAATACAGGATCATATTCCAACCCCCAAGAGACTCAAGCCTAGAACTGGGAACTCAAAAAGGTAGAAACTGGAGAAGTGAGAGCTAATGGGACTACGAAGAAGCAATTCAATGTCCCTGTTGGCCTTGATTGTGAGATGCCTAATTTGTCTGGTTGTTTTGGAGATAGAATGTGGGATTTTAGCTTTTGAAGAAGGGACATAAACTTTACAATTTGCCCCGTGGCTGACTTCTTCTATTGCCAAGTACAAGGGCGTTTTCATTGCAAAGAAATGGGGTTGTAAATCAGAGATTTTGTGAAAACCCATGGCTCACTTTATTGAAACAATGGCTCCTCTCAAGGCAGTTGCACACTAACACATATAATCCGACATATGTAAAAATAAAGGTGCAGGAGTAGGATTTTGGCCTCTGGGAAACAGAGAAACCTGGGTAAATCGACTGTCTGTTACATGAATGGACCCCAGTAGTAGATTTATATTGGAGAAGAATCTCCCTCATAAAAGGATCCTAATGAAGATGAGCTAGTCAAGCCATGGCACTAACAAACTCTACCCATTCAAAGCACTGGACTTGTAATGAAGCAGTTAGAAATCTCTAGCTTTGGAAGGAGAAGTTGCCAAGAGGTATCCCCAGGGACAAAAGAGAGACTCAGGAAAGGGCACCTCAGAAACTGATCAAGATGGGGCAAGCTGGTAATCCAGTAGGCCATGGAAGTTCCAGGTGACATCATCAGTAGACACTTCTCTATCCAAGAGAACCCTAGAATCTTCTGTGATGTCGCCAGTGTTGTGGTAACCAGATCAGCTTGTGGGATATTCCTTCAGATACTCATGGGTTCCCAAGCAGGCATGTTGTCCATGCTCCTCAGGGTATTTCAGAGAGAAAATAGAATACACACAGACACCAGACCAAGGCAGAAGGAGGCCGACCGCCCATCATGGTGGGAAAGGGCAAGAAACAACTGGTCGTGGAGAAGGCACAGTGAGTCCTGGGCAAGGTTTGGGGAGCTCCCTGGGGGATGTGGGCTTCAGCTGGTCCTTCCAGGAATAGGGATTGTGATCTGGATCCTTCAGATTCCTCAATGATAGAACCAGAGTCAAGAGTGTCTGATGATTAGTTTTACAGACAGCCTGGTATTGACAAGCCTGCAGGGGCTTTGCAGAGATCTTAATTTGCCACTGAATGGCAAATTATGCAAAGACCAAGCTCTGTGAGAATAGAAAAGTGTTGTTCTCAGGATTAGTGTTCATGCACTTCATATTAATATAGTTTCCTCTAGGTTACATGAGCATGTGATGCCAAGAATAGAGAAGGCTATTCCCCTGCCTATGAATCAAGATCTCAGACACTTTGGTATTGAACACACATGATGTGGACTGATTCACAGTCGGGGTTCCTGTAGTAGTGTATGAGCTCTCATCATGCATTTGAAGAAGACTAGAAAAGTGTTGGCTAGTATGCTAAGAGGTGTGAATGTTGTTGTCAGATATGAGCTGACAATGCTCTCCATTTATTCTTGCCTGGTCCAGCTTATGCATTTCAGGGCTAGGGCGATTACAATAGGAAGTCAGGCATATGTTTAGTGATGGTGGTTGCGAACAGGGACCTATTTGAGTAGCCCAGCTTGAAGTTAGCTATGATGCACTATCAGGGATTCTCAGTGTCTCTACATTTTCCTCTTCCTCAGGCTTCTGTGTGGGAAAAATCATGGTTTCCCTTTCCCTGCCCTATTATCTCTACAAGGTTACTAGTGTTTTTATATCTACAGGGTGTGCTGGGGAGGCATCAATCCAAGCCCCCACCATCAATGAGCAGGAGAAGAGACACGAGAGGTTGGAGAAGCTCAAAAGAGAGCTCCAGAACATAAAAAATGCCAGAGACGAACTTCAGGGAATCCTGGCCAACTACACTAACAAGGATTTAAATGACAGGTAGTCATTATGCCCAGTTCTTTGCTGACTATCCTGGGCCATCCCTGTTAAGCCCAGATTCCCTCATACCACAGGTGGCTACAACTCCAGGCTGTTTACATACCCAAATCAACTTTGCTGATTGGAATTTCGATGCAGAACTTCAAGTTCAGATGGGAGTGAGATGGGGTCACAGGCACTTTTGATTCCTCCAAAAGTAATTCAGAGCCTGTGGCATGAATCACAGTCTGGGGATGAAGGTAGTAAGGTGTGAGCTCTCATCCTGCCATTTAAGAAGGTTACACAGGTGTTGTTTGGTGGGATTTGCTAGGTAATGTTTGTTTATAGCCAATCCTTTCCATAATTGACCAGGCGGTAATTTGGGTCCAATTAGTCCTGTCAACAGCTAGAGGGGCCTGTCTCATATACCGCCTCTTAGTATGACTGGATTGGCTGCAGTTCATAACGGCTCTCCTCAAATTTGGTTCATTATACTCTCAGATAAAGCCAAATCAATTTATTTGGCATTCAGAGTGAGTGTAAGTGTGTTTGTGTGTGTGTGTGTGTGTGTGTGTGTGTGTGTGTGTGTGTGCGAGAGTGTGCGTGCGTAAAATAGAGAGAGACAGAGACAGAGAGAGATACTGTGTGCATGTGAGTCTGTGTGTGCATTTGTGAAAGTGTGTGTTCCTGTGTGTGTAGCTTAAGATCTAGAGAGTCTGTGTCATGTGATATTTCCTTAGGTTGTGCCTGACTAGATTTCCAGGCAATAACAGTGAGGAAGCCATGGAGGTTCATTTTGAGTAGCACAGAACTTGACATCTATGCTCACCATGGATGCACATTGGAATCTCCTGATGTGTTATAAAGGCTTTTCCCTATAGATATGATTATGTCCTTTGGGAATTGATGTAGCAATAGAGCCAAGAATTGGCAATTCCGTGTCTAAAACAAGAAGGAGAATCATACAGATTTAACGTGGACCCAGGCCTGTGACACAGATTCCTGGAAAGTTCTGGGAGAGCTAGTCTATTCTTTCAAACCCCTTCAGGGAGCTGAGGCAGATCAGCACACTGCCTTTAATTCCCTGGGCTTACTGACCCAAGATGAAGAGTAATAAGTTTAATAAGCACCAAGTGGAACCGGTAACAAGGAGCTAGGTCGAGTGGCATATATGGGGTGGGGTAGTACATGATTCAGCTTGAATTGAAATGATCCTTGTATCCTTAGTTCACGGGACAATTTGTTCCTTGGGCCATGCCCTCCCACAGGATCAACTTTGAGACATTCATGCTTGAGATGCAACATGACCAGGTGATGACTGACCTGAAGAGAATGCCCCAGGACATCAGTGAGGCCTTGTCCAAGTGCAAGCAGTTGACTAAAGAAAATCAGTTCTACTGGTGAGTGACTAACAGTGTCATGACCCAATACCTAGGCACAGGATATGTCTGCAAATCCTTGTCTTTGAAATAAAGTGGGGACTCAGGTTCAATACTGTTAGTCTCTAAACAGGAAGCCTGCCTCCTTCAAACAAGGCACTAAGATTTTAACATCTTGGATCATTTTGGCCAAGTGTGAAGAGTCTGGGAGCCCCTCAATTCACTGTCCTTTCCAACTAAGTATCCTCAAGATCAAAAAGGTTTCCACCATGATGGAGATCAATAAGCCTTGGGCCTCTTGGGCTCTGAAAGTAGATTCATAGATGGGGTTTCCAGGATAAACATAGAAAGATTCTGTGATGCTTGGGTCTCTTCACTCCTAGAGAATTTTGCCCTATACCTACAGGTGGTTTTTTTATACCACGGACTTAGAAGCACATATAGACCCCATGTTCTTTTCTGAGAGATACATGAGTTACTGTTGGTGTCAGGGTTTTCAAAAGTACCTTGGATCTTCTGGAAAGTGGCAGTCCTCTGATTTTTTCTCCCTCTAAGGCCAATCTGGATACTTGTCTGGGGCTGCCTGGGGACCAGGGCCAATGATGAAGGAATGGTCTTGGAGGAACAGGAGGAAGATGGATGCTTCCTGGATTCACCATGTTTTGTTTGTGGCTCAGCTTCAGGAACTGCCAACTCCTGATTGAATCTAACCTCATCCAGCACAAAGTCAGGATGTTGAGGAAGGAGAATAGACAGCGGCTAAGGGAGCAGATTGCATTGGAAGAATGCAACATAGAAACAAAAACACTATGTAATGAAGGCAGCCAGAAGATCAAAGACCACTATACTAAGCAGCAGCAGGTAGGATGAATGAAGCATCAGGGGCAGAATGCCCTAATGTGTGATCATAAACACAGTCAAGCCTATGTAACCATCCTGCACCTTATCCAGGCTCTCTCCTATTTCTCATCCAGTTTTACACTTCTGTGATCATTTCCAAGATTTTGTGTGGACTTACCCTCTTTTGAAGAAATTGGATTTCTGCCATGCCCCCTCCTCCCCATCCCATTAGGCCACCTCTAGTTTGCCACTCTAGGCAGAGGAGATCCTGGACCCCTGGAGGCAACCCCTTGAGGCTCTATGGTATGGAGAGGTGCCTCAGGATGCCACTTCCTGAATTATCTAGCAACCAGGTCCTCTGTTCTGCTCTATGGCAACGCAACATGAGGGGCTTGGGCCTGTCCTCTCCTAGGACAGAAGGGCAGTCTCCAATTTTATTGTGTATGTGTGTGTGTGTATGTGTGTGCATGTGTGTGCATGTGTGTGTGTGTGTGTGTGTGTGTGTGTGTGTGTGTGTGTGTGTGTGTGTGTGTGATGGCTTGGCTGAAAAGATGCAGCATCCTTTCGCTGTCTCCGAGATGAGGTACTAGCACAGGATGGCAGTACCTAAGTAGCCATAAGCATAGCAGGGCTATTGGTTTTTGTTTTTGTTTTTTGTCTTTTTTTTTTGTCTTTTCCTTCATGAGTATCCCCTTTAGATTTCAATGCTTACCCTTGGGAAGAATTGCATGAAGCACACTCTTGCTGATTACAGTATTTTTTAAGTGTGCATGAATTTCCTGTGAGATGGTTTCTCTGGGGATTCCCAGATATATGGGTTCCCAAGGAGAGCCAAGGAAGGATTCAGCACTCAAGAAATAATAAGAGCCTTCACTTCAAAGTTTGCTAAGCTCCCTAGAAGGCCTCTGTTTAATGTTAGATTCAGACACTGATACACACTTATTTTTCAATATCAAGTATTTAGACTATTGGAGAAATGTGGTGTTTTACTTTAACTCCAGCACAGTGTGTAGTTCACAATTCAGTGTCAAGCAATTTTTTACATTTGAGAAAAACATCCAGACCCAGGTGCTCTCTGCCCTTTCTCCTATGGGGATACAGGAAAAATCTCAGATGAAAGGTCATACTGGATTGTTCTGCTGAGTAAAGCTGGTATTTGCAGGATCGATGACATGGAAAGATCTCACCAGGCTTTTTTTCTCTTCCTCCCGTAGGTCTGAAATATTCAGCAGAAGCTCAAACAGATGAGAGACCAGGTCAAGATCTTGCTCAGACACAACTGTTCACCAGGAGCACTGGGTGTGCACAGCAAATTAACCACCATTGCATCTAATCCTTGTAACCATGGCAATCTTGGGCTGCATTTTCTTCTTTTTTGGTTTGCTATGGGTAATGAGGCCTTTATTTTGTCTAGCCTCTGGTCCAGCAAGACTGCCTGTTTGGAAGGCTTCAGAGAAGTGCTGAGATACATCAAGGTCTGCTCGGCATCCAGGAGGGCTATGAGAATGCCAATTTTGGCTGGTCCTGTTGGTGTTCTAGAATTATTTCATGGTGATCAGTCAAGTGAATTTGAAAAACTTTGAGGTATCATCTGTAACATCTCTCATGTTAGCCTTGGAAGGCCTAGTCCTTCAGCAGAACACCCACCCCTATGAGGCATGCCTATATTCATCCTGAACAGATTATTACCATCAGTGACTGCCTTTGCACTATTTCACCAAGGCCAGCAACAGGCTGTAGGTCTGTGCTGAACATCTGCTGCAAGAGAATGATGCTTAGCTTAATTATTTCGTTTGGTTTTTGGTTAGAGTTTTGATTTCTTTGTATCTTTGGTTTTCCTGTGTTTTCATTCAAAGTTTCATTATATATTCATTATGTTTTTGTTACTGTAATTAATTTGCTATTTGTGCTAAGTCTATATTCTGTATAAACTGACTCCCCACTTTAAGATGTTATTGAATAAAATTAGTGTATTGTTATGGATAAAATATCATCTCTAATTATGTCTATCATAAGGATATTCTGCATTTATGTGTGGTTCGTACATAGTCCTGTAACACTAGAAGTTTCAGGCAGGAATGGGACTCTTCAAGTATCATGTTGTTTAGGTTTCATAAGTAATGCCCAACCAGCCAGAACTCCACAGATAATTGATCTTTTGATGTGGATAATGTGTCAAACATTGTGGATCCCAATGTCAGGATGAAAAAAGTATCCATCTCTATCTCTATAGTCATAAATTTAGCTACAGTTATTATGTACTCTCCTGTGCATGACCATGTCGGACAAACAAATAAAAACACAACAGTATTTCTCTAATACATCCCAGTAAATAAAAATATTCACATTGATTAATTGAAGTCTTCTGAATTATAAATAGAGTCATTTGGATAAAAATGACCTTCAAAGGTCATTTCATAATTGAATGTTTGATACTTACTTCATAGAAATGTTTTAGGAAGAACTAGTATATATATGGCCTTGCTGGAGGAGTTGTGACACTGGAGGTTGGCATTGAGGATTCAAAAGATTATGCCAGTCCCTGCCTCTGTCTTTGTCACTATCTCTCTGTCTCTGTTGATCTCACTATGTTTTTCTCTTTTTCTCTATATCTCAGTCTATACTATCTCTGTCTGTCTCTGTCTCTATCTCTGCCTCTGTCTGTCTGTGTGTCTATCCGTCTGTATCTATTTCTTTCCTCTGCCTCCTCTATATGTATCACATGCAAGTTCATCTACTCCTCTAGTGCCATGATGTCTGTATGCCTGCCTGCCTGCCTGCTGCCATGTTCCCAACCTTGACAATCCTGGATCACCCTTTTATATTGTTGGCCAGCCACAGTTGAATGTATTCTTTATATGTTATCCTGGTCAAGGTGTGTCCTACAAATAAAACAGTGAATAAGAAAGCACAGAAACTCTTAATCAATGGAAAGATCAGTTACGAGATGGGAGAGGAACTTCACTAAGTGTACATATGACAGAGAGTTCATTTCTACACAATCGGATGGTGTTAAAAACTAAACACCAGGAAACTGCCAGTTAAACATTATAACATTTTAAATTTAAACATTTCAAAATGTTCTATGGCTGTCCATGGTAGAGCACACCTGTAATCCCAGCAGTCAGATGGCAGAGGCAAGAAGAACTGCATGAGCCTCCGGACAGCCTGGTCTATGTACTAGATTCTGGGACAGCAGGGATAAGTAGAGAGTCCCAGTCTCAAACACACTCCCTTCTAATGTTCTGTCAAACTGAACAGAATCTTCAAAAGAAGAGAAAGAAATGGATCATAGGTGTGTATTTAAATGTTTAATATCCTTCTTCATCAGAAAAATGCAAATTAAAATAGTTTTAACCTTGTATCTTACTGCAGTCAGAATGGCTATTACCAGTAGACTAAATGACCACAACTGTTGGCATGAGTGTAGGGTAAGAGAATATATATTCACATGTACAGTCATTATGAAAAACAGGAGAAATGTTCTGGAAAACATTGCTAGAGATAGATCTTCTATATGAAACAGCTGTACTATTTGTGGTTGTTTGAATGAGAAGAACCCTTATAGGCTCATAGATTTGAATACTTGGTCACCAGGGTATAGCACACTTTGATAGTATTCGGAGCTGTGGACTTGTTGTGGGGGTGGGCTTTAAAGTTTCAAAACCCAGCTCAGGGCCAGCATCCCTGCTTCCTGCAGATCCAGATCCAGAACTCTCAGCTACTTCTCTAACACCATGTCTGCCTCTGCATGATTCTCTCAAGACAAAAATGTACTAAAGTTCTGAAATGGTAAGCAGCCCCCCATTTAAATGCTCTCATTAAAAGGACCTATCATGGTCCTGGTGTCTCTTTCTAGCAAGAGAACACAGACTCAGACACTATTTCAGAGCATATAGCCAAAGGCATTATCCTAAGACAGAGACCAGGGTGTGCTCATGTTCCTTGCTGCATTATTCACAATAGTCAGGAAATCAAAACAACCCAGATGTAATATAACTGATGAAAGGATAAAGAATATATGGTTCATATACACAATGGTAGTGAACTGTGACAATATAAATGAAATTTACAGGTTAATGGATAGAGACATGAATAATCTTTCTGAGTGATATGACCCACACCCAAAAAGACAAGGAACTCATGATGTGTCTTATGAGGATGGTAACATTGAATGTCTAGAGATGTGTATTTAAACTGCAGTATCCATAGAAGGTAATGCACTATTGTTGGGTTATAGGAGGATATTTCAAGAAAATAATAGAACACATAATTTGTGAAGGAGAAAAAGGAAAACAGTAGGACAGAGTGAGGTAAATGTCTTGGGAGATTGCAGAGGAGTGTGGTGGCTTGAATATGGGGGTGTTACTTTTAGGAGTTGTGGCCTTGTTAGAAACAGTGTGTCAGTGTGGAGGGTAGGCACTGAGACCTGCATACTAAACATATGTCCTGGTGTTTCCTCATATCAATAAATCTCAGACTAAGACCTGGGACAGTAGACTACCATGTCCAGAATTTGGTAAATTTGAGTGGGGTGGAAGACCCAGACCTAAAGTAGATGGCAAAAGTGTCACCTGCTTCCTAGCAGGCCTCTTTCATGGGACCAAAATCTCTACATAGGAACATGGCCTGTGGTCATTTAGAACAGAATAGGGTTTTCCCTGCTAATGAGGTACCTAGAAGATGGTAGGGTTCAGTCAATAACCTTCCCTTCCTGGACATTCCTTCCTCACAAGGTACTTAACTTCTAGTCTAACCTCAAGACATGTTATGCTTTCTTTTCCATGAAAAGCAATAAACAGTTTACAACCAAGGACTGTCTCTCTCATCAAACCAACTGTGGGTTACATGGAGAAAAAGCCTTTGCCTACAGAGCCTTGCCATCTAAGTCTCCAACAGAAGGCCCCTCAATACTCCTGGGCTAGTCACCTCTGAGCTAATCCAGAATTCCCCATTCCCTGATTTCAGGGCTAGTTCTCAGCCTGCTGGCCTCCTCCATGCTCAGCTCCTCTGAGACTTCTAGCAGTGCCTGCATGTCTAAGATTCTGAGAACCCCTTGCCCTGTTATCCTTGCAGGCCAGCAGGGTCAAACCTGCTGTGAACTCTCTGCACCCCAGCACTGTCTGGATGTCCAGGATTTTGTGGGTCCCTGTCCCCAGACTCCTAAATATAGGCCCGTGGAATTCAGAACAATATACTACCCAATGAAAAGCCCAGGGACAAGTTTGGGTTATCTTGTTTGGGGTTGCTCATCATTGAGTCTCATACACACTCCCCAGTCATTAAAGACTGATGCCATTGCTCTTCCTTCCTTTCTGGAAGATAATGGTAAGAACACATTGCTGAAGAAGATGGTATCTGGCACAGGCATCAATTCAGGCATCTATCTCATTATTTTCTGTGTGGTGAGAACATATTTATTACTCTTTTGCAGTTACTTGGAGATATTTGACCATTGCAACCCATCAAATTTCTATAGACGTGGTAATCCCTTGGTAGCTGAGATTGCAACTCCCTGTCCCCCATCACCCTCCCAACATCTGTCTTAAGATCTGGCAACTGTTATTCTAATTTCAGCTTCTCTAAGTGGGCTAAACTGAAGAGGGAGCCCAGGGCCTCATGCATACCAAGCAGCAAACACTGCAGGAGAATACACTACACTTCACCACAACACACTGCACCACACCACACTACAGTACACTACACTAGAGCACCCCCAGTCCACCTGTTTCTCTGAGATCAACTTTCTTTCTTAGCCCTTTCTCAGCCTTCCTGCATGGATTATCTGCCCAAACAAGGTGAATGTAATAAAACAAAGTGAACATTTTCTACTTTTATAATCCACATTGAAATTTGATGTGAACTCTGTGCAGAGTTCATGACCACCAGGAGCACCTGGCCTCCCTTCTCCCCATTGTCACTTACTGGGTTCTCTCTCCATTTTTTCTGTTGTCATTCTAATCTGAGGATACAGCCTTGGATACTCAGATTTTGGGTACTTTGTCCTTTCCTTCAGACCTCTATATTTGCTGTGTCTCCCCTTAGGACTCTGTGCATCAGGCTGAGTACTTAGTAGAGCTGTTTCTAACTCTGCATCAGCAGATACCCACAAGAGCTTCTGGCCCTCAGACAGGTGGTTCTTCAAAGATTTAGAGAAGAGATGTGACTCTGAAGAACACCCTAAGTGCTGCAGACGGATGGCTGCTGAACAAACTCCATGACTAGTTGTCCCAGGAGGGTTTTGGGACTCCTCCAAATCTGGCTGCACTGCAGCTTCTCCTAGAATTCAATGTGGATGCCTTACAGGTTAAGAGGATCAGTCAAGTACCAACAAGGTGGCCACATGGATGCATCCAGAAAGGTATGGTACAGGAGAAGCTGAGAGTCCTACATGTTCATGTGAAGGCTGCTAATAGAACATTAATGTCCAGGCAGCTAGGGTGAGGGTTTTGACCACACACACAGTGTCCCATATACTCTAACTTGGCCACACCTTCTTATATTGCCACTCAGTGGGCTGAGCATATAAAAACCATAACAAATATTGATGCAAAAATACTCAATAACTTCTTGGAAACTGTTTCTAATAACACATGCAAATGATCACTCACCATGATCCAATAGGCATCATGTATAGGATGTAAGAATGATTCAATGTGTTGGAATTCATCAAAGTAATATACTATGTAATAAATTTAAGAAATTATTACTTGATCATCTCATTAGATGCTGTATCATCCCACGGATGCAGGAATGATTCAATATATGGACATCCATCAATGTAATCCACTATATAAAATAACTTAAAATATATTGGATAATCTCATCAGATGCTGAAAAAGTATTTGACAAAATATAACTTCAAGATAAATGCATTGGAGGAATCAGAAAGTCACGGTCTATATCTGAATATAGAACGAGCAATATAGAGCAATCCAGTTGCCAACATCAAAATATATGGAGAAAAATTTTAAGCCATCCCATTAAAATCAGAGACAAGGAAAGACTTCCCCCTCTTCCCGTATGTATTCAACATAGTCTTTGACATTTTACCCAGAGCAATCAGGCAAAAATGCAGATCAAAGTGATACAAATTGAAAGGGAGGAATTCAAGACACTACAATTTGAGGAGTATGGGATATTATACATAAGTGAGCCCCAAAAAATCCAGGAGAGAACTCCTACAGCTGATAAACCACTTCAGCAAAGTCAATTAATATAAAATTAACTCGAACAATCGAGGAACTTTCCTCTACTCAAAGGATAATTAGGATGAGGAAGAGATTTTTAAAAACTACATACTTCACAATAGTCACAAACAATATCTAGGTGTGATTCGAACAAAGCAAGGCAAAGATCAGAATGACAAGAACATTAAGTCTCTGAACAAAGAAATCAAAGAAGACCGTAGAAGATGGAAAGATCTCCCATGTTCATTGATGAGCAGGATTAATATAGTAAAAAAGGTCCATCTCGCCAAAAGCAATCTACGGATTCAATGCAATCCCCATCACAATTCCAACTCATTCCTTCACAGAGATAGAAAAAGCTATTCTCAAATTTATCTGGAATAACATATATCCCAGTATAGCAAAAACTATTCTTAACAATAAAACAATGGCTGGGGAAATCACCATCCCTGATCTCAAAATATACCACAGGGCAATAGTGATAAAAATGTCATGTTTCTGGTATAGAGAGACAAGTAGACCAACAGAATAGAATTGAAGACCTAGAAATGAACCTACACTCATATGGTCACTTGATCTTTGTCCAAGGAGCAAAAACCATCCAGTGGATAAAAGACAGCATTTTCAACAATTGGTGCTTGTTCAACTGGCAGTCTGCATATAGAAGAATGCAAATTGATGTATTCTTATCTCCTTGTACAAAGCTCAAGTCCAAGTCACTCAAGGACCTCCACGTAAAACAAGATACATTGAATCTAATACAAGAGAGAGCAGTAAAGAACCTCAAATACATTGTCACAGGGGAAATGTTCCTGTACAGGACACCAATGACTCATGCTGTAGGAACAAAAACATTGTCAAATAGGATCCCATAAAATTGAAAAGCTTTGTAAGTCAAAGGATGCTGTCAAAAGGACAAAATTGCACACACATATAGGGAAAACTTCTGTACCAACCCTACGTCTGATAGCGGGCTAATATCCAAAATATACAAAGAATTCAAGAAGTTACTCTCCAGAGATCCTAATAACCCTATTAAAGAATGGGGTACAGAGCTAAACAGAAAATTCTCAACTGATGAATCTTGAATGGCTGAGATGTACTTAAGAAATGTTCAACATCTTTAGTCATCAGGGAAATGCAAATCAAATTGACCCTAAGTTTCCACTTCACAGCACTCAGATGGGACAAGAACAAAACTCAGCTGACAGGTGATTCTGGCAAGAATGTGAAGAAAGAAGAACATCCCTCCATTCCTGCTGGGACTGCAAGTTGGAAAAACCACTTTGGAGATCAATCTGGCAATTCTTGAGAAAGTTGGAAATGGTTCTACCTCAAGTACAGGTATACCACCATGGTACATATACACAAAAGATTCTCCAATGTATTAAAAGGACACATGCACCACTATGTTCATAGCAGCCTTATTTATAATGACCAGACTCTGAAAACAACCCAGATGTCCCTCACAGAAGAATAGACACAGAAAATATTGTACAGTGTACAGGAGCACTACTCAGCCTTTAAAAACATTACTTCATGAAATTCAAAGGCCAATGTTTGGAAGTTGAAATATCATCATGAGTGTGGTATCCTAGTCACAAAAGGATACACATGGTATGTAGTTATTGATAAGTGGAAATTGGTCAAAAAATGCATGGAATGCCCACAATACAACTAACAGACCACGGGAAACCAGAGAAGAAGGAAGATCACACCAGAGTGTGAATGCTACAGTTCTACACAGAAGGGGGAAGCAAAGAATGTTTGGAAGTAGGAGGAGAGAAGGATCTGGGAGGGAGAGAAGAGTAGGAGGTAAAGGGGGTTCTGGTTCAGATATGGGAGGAGATGGGGAAGAACTACAGAGGGAAAGTCATTTGAAAGGAGGTCTGTACCCATTGGGGAGGGGGAACTGTGTGTAGCCACTATAAAGTTTCAGATGCCAGGGACCCAAGAGATTCCCAGAACCCAACAGGGAGGACATTAGCCTAAATACCAAACAAAGGGGAAGTAGGAACTATACAGACCATATTTATTGAATAAACATGGCAACCTTTTAAGGTTGGGGCTACCCAACCACCTCAAAAGTATTAATCCAGAATTCCTTCTGTCAAAAGGAAATGCAGGGATAAAGAAAGGAGCAGAGCTTGAAGGAATGGCCATCCAGAGACTGCCCCAACTTGGGATCCATTCCATCTGGAGACACCAAACCCAGTCACTATTGCTGATGTCAAGAAATCTGATGCTGTCAGGAGCCTGGTTTCTTCCTTCCTTTCTTTCTTTCTTTGTTTCTTTCTTTGTTTCTTTCTTTGTTTCTTTCTTTCTTTCTTTCTCTCTTTCTCTCTCTCTGTCTCTCTCTAACTGTCTCTCTCTCTCCCTCCCTCCCTCCCTCCCTCCCTCCTTCCCTCCCTCCCTCCCTCCCTCCCTCCCCCCTTCTCCTTTTTTCCCCACAGGTGGAAGAACATTTTTGTTCCTTTTCCCTAATCACAGTGTAAAAATGATAGATAGCATTTGTATCAAGTTAGAATTATGTAGGATTTTGGGTAATCAGGAGATGACTCAGTACATCAGTATATAGCAATGGTTGTCAACCTTCCTAATGCTGCAGCAAATATTTTATGTACTTCTTGGAATGCTACTTCATAACTGTAACTTTTGGTATTGGTGTCTCTTGAAATGCTATGCATGCAGCCAAACATGAGACTGAGCGAGGGGACCCAGATTGTGAAGTTAGGACAAGGACTGAGGGAACAGAAGGGGCTTGCAACCCGATAAGGAGAACAACAAAATCAACCAAACAGAGCCTCACAAAACTCACATGCACTAAACCACCAAGCACATAGTACATGAGGGGATATCCAGAGTTCCAGCTGGATAAGTAGTAGAGGAATGCCTTATCTTGCATCAATGGAAGGGAGTGCCCTTGGTCCTGTACAGGCATGATGATCCAGGGTTGGGCAATGCTAGGGCACTGAGGCAGGAGTGTTTGGACGAGGGGGTATAGGAGGACCCTCATACATAGAGGCAATGCTAGAAGTAGAGGGGATGGGGTTTTTGGAGGGGGAACTGAGAAGGAGGATAACATTTGGGGTGGAAATACATAAGAAAATCAATAAAGAAAAAGTAAAAATAAAGGTATAAAAATCACATATGGGGCAACCCTGAAGAAGGACAACCTACAAAAAACATCAGGGTCTACAGATTCAAGCCTCACCAACAGAACATAGAAAAGAGAATCACAGGCAAAGGAAATACCATAGATGATATTAATAGATGATATTAAAAATTCACTCAAAGAATATACAGAGTAAAAAATTCCTAACTCAAAACATCTAGCAAATACAGGACACAATAAAAAGAACAAAACTAAGAATAATGGAAAAAGAAGTGGGTGAGGGATAACAGTTCAAAGACCCAGAAAACATCTTCAACAATATGATTTTTAAAAGTCCTTAACCTAAAGACAGAGATGGCCTTAAATTTACAAGAAACCTACAACACACCAAATCATTTGGACCAATACAGAAAATCATCCTATCACATATTAAACCAAAGTATAAATGTTCAGAATAAATAAAGAAAATATGACAAGCTCTAAGGAAAAAAAGTCAAGTAACATACAAAGAAAGATCTATGAGAATTACATTGACATGTCACCAGAAATGGTAATATCTAAAAGATCTTGGACAAATGTCTTTCAGACTCTAAGAGAACACAAAAGCCAGCCTTGGCTACTATACCCAGAAAATCCTTTATGACCATAGTTGGAGAAACTAAGATATTCTGCGACAAAAACAAATTCAAACAAGATCTTTCCACTAATTCAGCACTACAGAGGATACTAGAAGCAAAATTCCAACAGATTGAGTGTAATTATACCCAAGAAAACACAAGAAATGAATAATCTCAAAGAGCCCCAAAGAAAGGAAAAAGCATGTTGTCTCCATTCCCTGCCCTATTATCTCTACGAGTTTACTAGTGTTGGTCAACCTACATGGTCTGTTGGAAAGGCATCACCCCAAGCCTCCACCACCATTAAGCAGGAGCAGAAAATTAAGAGAATGTAGAAGCTCAAAAAGTTTCTCCAGAAGATCAAAAATGAGAGAAACGAACTCCAGGGAATCCTAGCCAATTACACTAACAAGGATTTGAACAACAGGTAGTCATTATGCCCAGTTCTTTGCTGACTGTTTTGGGCCCTCTCTGTTAACCTCAGATTCCCTCATATCACAGGAGGCTACAACACCAGCCTGTCCACACATCCAAATTCATTTTGCTGAATGAATTTTCGACACAGAACTTAAAGTTCAGATAGTCGTGAAATGGGACTCAGGAAATTTGATTTCTCCAAAGGTAAATCAGAACCTGTGGTTTGAATTACAATCTGGGCATAAGGGTTGTAGTGTGTGAGCCCTAATCCTGCATTGTAAGAATCCTATACAGGTATAAGTTTTGGGGAGATGCAAAGTACACTGTGTTTATGGCCAATCACGTTTGCAGTTGACCTGGAAGTAATTTGGGTTCAACAGGTCCTGTCAACAGCTGGAGGGGCCTGGTCCCACATACTGTCTCTCAGTATAACTGGATTGGCCATAGTTCATCACTGTTTTTATCAAATTTTATTCACTATACTATCAGATAATGTGTGTTCATTTGGCATTCTGATTGTGTTTGATTATGAGGGGGGTGTCAGTGTGTGCGTGTGTGTGTTCCACTTAAGAGCTGGAGTGTCTGTATAGTTATGCTGGGGCCTGGAATTTTGCTTGACAGTTTCCAGCCAAAAATAGTGAAGACAGAGGGAGCCTCACTTTGAGGAGCACAGCATATGAGCTCTGAGCTCACCTTAGGTGCACACTGGAAATGTAGTATCCTGTAGATACTGATTATGTCCTTTGGGAGTTTATGTAGCAACAGAAGCAAAGATTGACAATTCCTTGTCTACAAACAGATGTGTCATCACAGGTTTTAGGTGGATCCAGGACTATGGCAAAGGTACCTGGAAAGTTCTTGGAGCGCTAGTCTATTTTTCATGCTCTTCAGGGAGATAAAGAAGGTCAAAGAAGGCCTGTACTGACCCCAGGCAAAGAGTAATAAGTTGGATAAGCTCCAAGTGGAACTGGTAACATGGAGCAATGTCGTGGCATATATGTGTTGGGGTAGTCCACGATTCAGCTTGAATTAACATGATCCTTGTATCCTTAGTTCATGGGATTATTTGTTCCTTGGGGTATGTCCTCCCACAGAAACAAAGGTAGGACATTCATGCTCAAGATGCAACATGAGCAGGTGATGACTGGCCTGAAAAGAATGCCCCAGGACATCAGTGAGGCCTTGTACAAGTACACGGAGTTGATTAAAGAAAATCAATTCTACTGGTGAGTGACTAACAGGGTCCTGATCCAAACACTAGGCACAGGATATGTCTGTCCATCCTTGTCTTTGAACCAAAGTAGGGGCTCAGTTTATATACTGTTTGTCTCTAAACCAGAAGCCTGGCTCCTTCAAAGCAAGGCTCTAGGATTTTTACCTCTTAAAGGCATTTTGGCCAAGTGTGAAGAGTCTGTGAGCAACTCAAATCATTGTCCTTTCCAACAAAGTATATTTGAAGGTAGATACAGAGATAAGGTTTCCATGGGACACCTAGAAAGACTGTATGTTGGTTGGGTCTCTTCTCTTCACCTAGAGAAGGTCTGCCTTCTACCTACAGGTGATTTTTAAATAACATGGACATATAAGCACACATGTGTTCCAGGTACCCTTGAGAGATACTTAAGTCCCTGTTAGTGTCACAGTTTACAGATGTACCACGGCTTCTGAAATATGGCTGTCCTCTAGATTTGACCTCTCTCAATTTGAAGCTCCATGGCCAATATGGACAGTTGTCTGGGGCTGTCTGGGCACCAGGGCCCATTGTGGCAGGGATGGTCCTTGGAGGAGTGGGAGGAAGATGGATGCTGACTTGTGTAATCATTTGTTTGTTTGTGACTCGGCATCGGGCACTGCCACCTCCAGAGTGAATCTAACCATCTCCAGCACAAAGTCAGGATGTTGTGGAAGGAGAACAGACAGTTGCTAGAGGAGCAGATTGCATTAGAAAATGCTCCAATGAATCAAAGAGGCTGTGTAAAGAAGGCAGCCTGAAAACCAATGACCTATGTACCAAGCAGCAGCAGGTAGGGTGCATAAATCATGAGGAGAAGGTTGCAGTCTTGTCTAACCTTAAACACAGTCAAGCCTAAGCAACCATCCTGTACCTTATCCATGTTCTCTCCTATGTCTCATCCAGTTGTTCATTTCTGTGATCATTTCCAAGACTTTATGTGCAGTTATCCTCCTTCAAGAAACTACATATTTGGGAAGTCAACAATCATGCTCAACTAAAAGCTGCATTTCCTTATGAGAGATAGGTTGAACACATAGTATACAAGTACATGCCAGTATGCTAAATGAGTTCCATGTGCTTGCCTCCATTGTAGTAGCACAGAATGTTGATTGATGAAGTCATTTGCTTCTTAGGGGTCATGTGAGATCACAGGCAGGACAAAATTTGCAAGTATTAGATCCCAGTGGAATTGCCATATGAGTGGAAATCATTGCCTTGGGTGGGGGGCTTGTATGCTTTCTCTCCCCTTTCCCTGCATTGCAAGATGGTCTCATCACTCTGCCTAGATCTTGGCTCACACTGAAAGACCCTGAGCATGTACTTGTCAGTCCTGTTTTCTGTCAGTGTTGTTAGAGTTCTTTCCTAGAGCTTATATTCTGGAGCTGACTGGATCAACAGGGATGTGAGAAAGGCTTCTCTCAGCCTGAGTGTTGGTGTGAGAGATGTGAGGCTTCAAGAATGAAATTTTACTAACACTCTCAACCTAGTCTAACAAATGTGCCCCCTAAGAAATGTTAGTGCCCAAGTGATGGATAGCAGAGTCCAGTGTCTCACATTAAACATAAGCCTTCCATAGTCCCCATTCAACTGTTTCTCTACCATCCATTGTTATCTCCTCATAGTTTTCTACTCACTTATGATTTGTGGACAGAGAGAGCGACAGGTGTGTGTGTGTATATATATATATATATATATATATATATATATATATATATATATATATATATATATATACAGAGAGAGAGAGAGAATGTGTTTGTGTGTGGCATAAGCATGTGTGTACCAATATGTATATTGGTGGGTGTGTTGAATGTCCAGTTATTTATGTAAGGTTTTGTTCAGTTTTATTTTTTTGTTTTATTTATTTATTTGTGTGTTTGTTTGTTTATTGGGACAGCATCTTTTTGTTTGTTTGTTTTTTATTCAGCCTTTCTGTAACATATTCCCTGGAAACCAGGTCTGTCACTGAACCTGAGACTTCCTGTTTTGTTTATGCCTTCTGACCAGCATCTGTGTATCTTCTGTCACCTCCCAGGCAGAGATCTTTGTAGGGTTTGGTCTCAATTAATTGTTAAGAGATTCAATTGCTCATAGCTAGGAAGATCATGGTGTTATTTTCTATAATTTTATAGAAACATTTTAGTGTTTTGGGTTTTTTTATTTGTTTGTTTTTGTAACTGCCAATTCATTAACAAGGAGGAAGACAATGCTGTCTGCTTCAGGTGCCAGACACACAACTTGACTCACTGTGCCTTCTCATGAGTTTTGTCTCATCATGGTGGAAACTTCAGAAAGTGGTAGTAGGGAGGGGGTAGACCAGAGGTGGTCTTACCCAAGAAACCTGGGCTACATGTTATCCACAGTGGAGTGTTTCAACAATTAATGCCTTTCTTAAGCAAGAGAAACCATGTTGCCAACACTTAAAAGTGAATGAAAACATAGATAGTCCAGCCCACCTTTTCCAAATCTTACCATGTGACCTCAGATTCCCCTTCCCAGTCCTTCCCTCATTCATTACAGCTTCCAGACCCTGCTTTTGGAGGCCCACCCATGTGAGAAAAAACCGCAAAGCAGGCATGGTACCCTTGGAATACGCATATGATATGGTGAACAAAAGGAGTGCTCAAAAACAGCTAGCTGAAGAAATGAGACAAAATGGGGCTCCAAGGATCTCGATGTTCCTATTGAAAGAACACTTAGGAACCTAAAACAACAGCCTATCCTTCTAAGATAGGAGTGTAGGGCTCTTGGAGGTCATGGGGCAGAAGTCCAGGCACCCCGGAGTCACAAAAGATGGTTCCCTGGCCTGGTGGGAAAGCATTGGTGTTGTTTGAGGAACCACAGAAGCCTACTTACCTGGATTATCATGGCTCTCCATCCACTGGTCCTCAGACTCCAGTGGCCCTGGGATCAAGCTTCTTTGTGAAGTTCCACTTCTGTGTCTGTCTTCTGCTTCAGGGCCTTCACAAAGCATTCTTTCTCTTGCCTGAGGACACCAGGCCAGATGTGACCTTCGTGGCCACTTCCATTCCAGCCACATGCTCTTGTCCCCCTCCCAGTTGGTCACTGCTAGCTTTCCTTTCTAGGCAGAGGAGTTCCTGGACCCCTGACAGCAAACCCTTCCAGCTCTATGGTATGGAGAGGTGGCTTAGGATGTCACTTCCGGAATTATCTAGGAACCAGGTCCTCCAATCTTCTCTATGGCAGCTATCTCAGAGCATAGCTTCTTGGGACCAATACACTCCTAGGCCAGAAGGACAGTCTCCAGTTTTATTGTTTTCTAATTAAACTCTTTAGTAATAAAAAGTTAAACACGTAAGCATTTTAAAAATAAAACTTAGACTCCTTTGCCTTCATTGCACTAAGATAAACCCCTGGAATCTTTTTTTTTTTTTTTTTTTTTAAACTCTGCCCCATGAAAGTCACAACTATAGTCATGTATGCACAGATAAAGAGGTATAAAAATTTTCCTTGGCTCCTACGAAGAGAAAGAAACTACTATAACCACATATTAAAATCCAGAATTCTAGAAAACCTATTTATCCAATTCTCAGAATTATACTGTAGGCAGAAGCACAGACTATGTCCTAGGTCTGCCTAGTCCTATGAGTAAACCTTGGTAAATTGAGCACAACACCTCCATTAGAAAGTAAAAGTCAACCTTGTCTTGTGTACTTGTTGTCTTCTCATATTTCAATATAAGAGAAAATTTAAATTGCTTTGTGCTATATCATTTTCTTATTTTTATCTCTATAGAAATCAATGCCTTTTGGGATGCTTGCTGCTTTACTTTAATTCAGTGTGCCATGGGTGTCATCCTATATAAATTGTCTGGAAAGAGAGATATACCATTGTTCTTTTAATGCAGAAACTCACTAAGCATCTGATGGGGTGTTTTCTTGGCAATGCCCCCACAAGACCTAGGAATATGGGGAAAACTGAACCAGGAGATGGATGAAAGGCAGATGCAGATGGCAAGATTGCTGAGAGAATGCACAATGACACAGAGCATCAAGAAATTGGGTCCTGTCCACTTTAAGTACACTACGAGAACGTGTGTCTCAAGGTATGAAATGTAGTGCCTTCCTGTATAAGAGACTTGCCATCATCAATTTTGGAAGAAAAAGCAAAAAGAAATTAAAAATCACAGAAGTATTTACCAAGTATCAGAGGAAAGTCTATAGCTCTGTGGAAGCAGTGTTATAAAACTGTGAGTGTAATTAGTTTTTTTTTCCATTTTTTATTAGGTATTTCGCTCATTTACATTTGCAATGCTATACCAAAAGTCCCCCATAGCCACCCACCCCCTCTCCCCTACCCACCCACTCCCCTTTTATGGCCCTGGCGTTCCCCTGTACTGGGGCATATAAAGTTTGCGTGTCCAATGGGCCTCTCTTTCCAGTGATGGCCGACTAGGCCATCTTTTGATGCATATGCAGCTAGAGTCAAGAGCTCCGGGGTACTGGTTAGTTCATAATGTTGATCCACCTATAGGGTTGCAGATCCCTTTAGCTTCTTTGGTACTTTCTCTAGCTCCTTCATTGGGGGCCATGTGATCCATCCAATAGCCGACTGTGAGCATCCACTTCTATGTTTGCTAGGCCCAGGCATACTCTGACAAGAGACAGCTATATCAGGGTCCTTTCAGCATAATCTTGCTAGTGTATGCAATGGTGTCAGCATTTGGAAGCTGATTATGGGATGGATCCCCGGATATGCTAGTGTCTACATGGTCCATCCTTTTATCTCAGCTCCAAACTTTGTCTCTGTAACTCCTTCCAAGGGTGTTTTGTTCCCACTTCTAAGGAGGGGCATAGTGTTCACACTTCAGTCTTCATTTTTCTTGAGTTTCATGTGTTTAGGAAATTGTATGTTATATCTTGGGTATCTTAGGTTTTGGGCTAATATCCACTTATCAGTGAGTACATATTGTGTGAGTTCCTTTGTGAATGTGTTACCTCACTCAGGATGATGCCCTCCAAGTCCATCCATTTGGCTAGGAATTTCATAAATTCATTCTTTTAAATAGCTGAGTAGTACTCCATTGTGTAGATGTACCACATTTTCTGTATCCATTCCTCTGTTGAGGGGCATCTGTGTTCCTTCCAGCTTCTGGCTATTATAAATAAGGCTGCTATGAACATAGTGGAGCATGTGTCCTACTTACCAGTTGGGGCATCTTCTGGATATATGCCCAGGAGAGGTATTGCTGGATCCTCCGGTAGTACTATATCCAGTTTTCTGAGGAACCGCCAGACTGATTTCCATAGTGGTTGTACAAGCCTGCAATCCCACCAACAATGGAGGAGTGTTCCTCTTTCTCCACATCCACGCCAGCATCTGCTGTCACCTGAATTTTTGATCTTAGCCATTCTGACTGGTGTGAGGTGGAATCTCAGGGTTGTTTTGATTTGCATTTCCCTGATGATTAAGGATGTTGAGCATTTTTTCAGGTGCTTCTCTGCCATTCGGTATTCCTCAGGTGAGAATTCTTTGTTCAGTTCTGAGCCCCATTTTTTAATGGGGTTATTTGATTTTCTGAAGTCCACCTTCTTGAGTTCCTTATATATGTTGGATATTAGTCCCCTATCTGATTTAGGATAGGTAAAGATCCTTTCCCAATCTGTTGGTGGTCTTTTTGTCTTATTGACGGTGTCTTTTGCCTTGCAGAAACTTTGGAGTTTCATTAGGTCCCATTTGTCAATTCTCGATCTTACAGAGCAAGCCATTGCTGTTCTGTTCAGGAATTTTTCCCCTGTACCCATATCTTCAAGGCTTTTCCCCACTTTCTCCTCTATAAGTTTCAGTGTCTCTGGTTTTATGTGAAGTTCCTTGATCCACTTAGATTTGACCTTACTACAAGGAGATAAGTATGGATCGATTCGCATTCTTCTACATGATAACAACCAGTTGTGCCAGCACCAATTGTTGAAAATGCTGTCTTTCTTCCACTGGATGGTTTTAGCTCCCTTGTCGAAGATCAAGTGACCATAGGTGTGTGGGTTCATTTCTGGGTCTTCAATTCTATTCCATTGGTCTACTTGTCTGTCTCTATACCAGTACCATGCAGTTTTTATCACAATTGCCCTGTAGTAAAGCTTTAGGTCAGGCATGGTGATTCCACCAGAGGTTCTTTTATCCTTGAGAAGAGTTTTTGCTATCCTAGGTTTTTTGTTATTCCAGATGAATTTGCAAATTGCTCCTTCTAATTCGTTGAAGAATTGAGTTGGAATTTTGATGGGGATTGCATTGAATCTGTAGATTGCTTTTGGCAAGATAGCCATTTTTACAATGTTGATCCTGCCAATCTATGAGCATGGGAGATCTTTCCATCTTCTGAGATCTTCTTTAATTTCTTTCTTCAGAGACTTGAAGTTTTTATCATACAGATCTTTTACTTCCTTAGTTAGAGTCACGCCGAGATATTTTATATTATTTGTGACTATTGAAAAGGGTGTTGTTTCCCTAATTTCTTTCTCAGCCTGTTTATTCTTTGTATAGAGAAAGGCCATTGACTTGTTTGAGTTAATTTTATATCCAGCTACTTCACCAAAGCTGTTTATCAGGTTTAGGAGTTCTCTGGTGGAATTTTTAGGGTCACTTATATATACTATCATATCATCTGCAAAAAGTGATATTTTGACTTCCTCTTTTCCAATTTGTATCCCCTTGATCTCCTTTTGTTGTCGAATTGCTCTGGCTAATACTTCAAGTACTATGTTGAAAAGGTAGGGAGAAAGTGGGCAACCTTGTCTAGTCCCTGATTTTAGTGGGATTGCTTCCAGCTTCTCTCCATTTACTTTGATGTTGGCTACTGGTTTGCTGTAGATTGCTTTTATTATGTTTAGGTATGGGCCTTGAATTCCTGATCTTTCCAAAACTTTTATCAAGAATGGGTGTTGGATCTTGTCAAATGCTTTTTCTGCATCTAACGAGATGATCATGTGGTTTTTGTCTTTGAGTTTGTTTATATAATGGATTACATTGATGGATTTTCGTATATTAAACCATCCCTGAATCCCTGGAATAAAACCTACTTGGTCAGGATGGATGATTTCTTTAATGTGTTCTTGGATTCGGTTAGCGAGAAATTTATTAAGGATTTTTGCATCGATATTCATTAGAGAAATTGGTCTGAAGTTCTCTATCTTTGTTGGATCTTTCTGTGGTTTAGGTATCAGAGTAATAGTGGCTTCATAAAATGAGTTGGGTAGAGTACCTTCTACTTCTATCTTGTGAAATAGTTTGTGCAGAACTGGAATTAGATCTTCTTTGAAGGTCTGATAGAACTCTGCACTAAACCCATCTGGTCCTGGGCTTTTTTTGGCTGGGAGACTATTAATAACTGCTTCTATTTCTTTAGGGGATATGGGACTGTTTAGAAGGTCAACTTGATCCTGATTCAACTTTGGTACCTGGTATCTGTCCAGAAATTTGTCCATTTCGTCCAGGTTTTCCAGTTTTGTTGAGTATAAGCTTTTGTAGAAGGATCTGATGGTGTTTTGGATTTCTTCAGGATCTGTTGTTATGTCTCCCTTTTCATTTCTGATTTTGTTGATTAGGATTTTGTCCCTTTGCCCTCTAGTGAGTCTAGCTAAGGGCTTATCTATCTTGTTGATTTTCTCAAAGAACCAACTCCTCGTTTGGTTAATTCTTTGAATAGTTCTTCTTGTTTCCACTTGGTTAATTTCACCCCTGAGTTTGATTATTTCCTGCCGTCTACTCCTCTTGGGTGAATTTGCTTCCTTTTTTTCTAGAGCTTTTAGATGTGTTGTCAAGCTGCTAGTATGTGCTCTCTCCCGTTTCTTCTTGGAGGTACTCAGAGCTATGAGTTTCCCTCTTAGAAATGCTTTCATTGTGTCCCAAAGGTTTGGGTACGTTGTGGCTTCATTTTCATTAAACTCTAAAAAGTCTTTAATTTCTTTCTTTATTCCTTCATTGACCAAGGTATCATTGAGAAGAGTGTTGTTCAGTTTCCACGTGAATGATGGCTTTCCATTCTTAATGTTGTTATTGAAGATCAGTCTTAGGCCATGGTGGTCTGATAGGATACATGGGACAATTTCAATATTTTTGTATCTGTTGAGGCCTATTTTGTGACCAATTATATGGTCAATTTTGGAGAAGGTCCCGTGAGGTGCTGAGAAGAAGGTATATCCTTTTGTTTTAGGATTAAATATTCTGTAGATATCTGTCAGGTCCATTTGTTTCATAACTTCTGTTAGTTTCACTGTGTCCCTGTTTAGTTTCTTTTTCCACGATCTGTCCATTGATGAAAGTGGTGTGTTGAGGTCTCCCACTATTATTGTGTGAGGTGCAATGTGTGCTTTGAGCTTTACTAAAGTGTCTTTAATGAATGTGGCTGCCCTTGCATTTGGAGCGTAGATATTCAGAATTGAGAGTTCCTCTTGGCGGATTTTACCTTTGATGAGTATGAAGTGTCCCTCCTTGTCTTTTTTGATAACTTTGGGTTGGAAGTCGATTTTATCCGATATTAGAATGGCTACTCCAGCCTGTTTCTTCAGACCATTTGCTTGGAAAATTGTTTTCCAGCCTTTCACTCTGAGGTAGTGTCTGTCTTTTACCCTGGGATGGGTTTCCTGTAAGCAGCAGAATGTTGGGTCCTGTTTGTGTAGCCAGTCTGTTAGTCTATGTCTTTTTATTGGGGAATTGAGTCCATTGATATTAAGAGATATTAAGGAAAGGTAATTGTTGCTTCCTGTTATTTTTGTTGTTAAAGTTGGCATTCTGTTCTTGTGGCTGTCTTCTTTTAGGTTTGTTGAGGGATTATCTTCTTGTTTTTTCTAGGGCGTGGTTCCCGTCCTTGTATTGGTTTTTTTCTGTTATTATCCTTTGAAGGGCTGGATTCGTGGAGAGATAATGGGTGAATTTAGTTTTGTCGTGGAATACTTTGGTTTCTCCATCTATGGTAATTGAGAGTTTGGCTGGGTATAGTAGTCTGGGCTGGCATTTGTGTTCTCTTAGTGTCTGTATAACATCTGTCCAGGCTCTTCTGGCTTTCATAGTCTCTGGTGAAAAATCTGGTGTAATTCTGATAGGCTTGCCTTTATATGTTACTTGACCTTTTTCTCTTACTGCTTTTAGTATTCTATCTTTATTTAGTGCATTTGGTGTTCTGATTATTATGTGTCGGGAGGAATTTCTTTTCTGGTCCAGTCTATTTGGAGTTCTGTAGGCTTCTTGTATGTTCATGGGCATCTCTTTCTTTAGGTTTGGGAAGTTTTCTTCAATAATTTTGTTGAAGATGTTTGCTGGTCCTTTGAGTTGAAAATCTTCATTCTCATCCACTCCTATTATCCGTAGGTTTGGTCTCCTCATTGTGTCCTGGATTTCCTGGATGTTTTGAGTTAGGATCTTTTTGCATTTTCCATTTTCTTTGATTGTTGTGCCGATGTTCTCTATGGAGTCTTCTGCACCTGAGATTCTCTCTTCCATCTCTTGTATTCTGTTGCTGATGCTGGCATCTATGGTTCCAGATTTCTTTCCTAGGGTTTCTATCTCCAGCGTCGCCTCACTTTGGGTTTTCTTTATTGTGTCTACTTCCCTTTTTAGGTCTAGTATGGTTTTGTTCATTTCCATCACCTGTTTGGATGTGTTTTCCTGTTTTTCTATAAGGACTTCTACCTGTTTGGTTGTGTTTTCCTGTTTTTCTTTAAGGACTTGTAACTCTTTAGCAGTGTTTTCCTGTTTTTCTTTAAGGACTTGTAACTCTTTAGCAGTGTTCTCCTGTATTTCTTTAAGTGAGTTATTGAATTCCTTCTTTATGTCCTCTACCATCATCATGAGATATGCTTTTAAATCCAGGTCTACCTTTTCAGGTGTGTTAGGGTGTCCTGGATTGGGCGAAGTGGGCGTTCTGGGTTCTGATGATGGTGAGTGGTCCTGGCTTCTGTTAGTAGGATTCTTACGTTTACCTTTCGCCATCTGGCAATCTCTGGAGTTAGTTGTTATAGTTGTCTTTGTTAAGAGATTGTTCCTCTGTTGATTTTGTTACCCTCTATCAGCAGGCGTGGGAGACAAGCTCTCTTCTCTGAGTTTCAGTGGTCAGAGCAGTCTCTGTAGGCAAGCTCTCCTCTTTCAGGGAAGGTGTACAGTTATCTGGTGTTTGGACCTCCTCCTGGCTGAAGGTGAAGGCCCAAAACAGGATCTTTCCCAGAAGCTGTGTTGCTTTGGCCAGGAAGGTGGCCAGTTGTCTGGAGTCGAAGATGTCGCTGCCTGAGAAGCTCTGTGGCTCTTGTCCGGAAGGAGGCCGGCCGTCTGGAGCTGAGGATGGCGCTGCCTCAGAAGCTCTGTGGCTCTTGCCCGTCCCAGAAACGGCTGGCACTCTGTATTCCACACGGTCACCCGTGCAGCCTGCCCTCCGCGGAGTCCCGGAGCCAAGAAGGCTCCCGCCGGCCCCTGTGCCACAAACCTCTCAGGCCGGGCAGACCCCCGTGCTCTCACCAGGAAGGTGGCCGGCTATCTGGAGCTGAAGATGGCGCCGCCCAGAAGCTCTGCGACTCTCGCCCGTCCCAGAAACGGCTGGCACTCTGTATTCCACACGGTCACCCGTGCAGCCTGCCCTCCGCGGAGTCCCGGAGCCAAGAAGGCTCCCGCCGGCGCCTGTGCCACAAACCTCTCAGGCCGGGCAGACCCCCGTGCTCTCACCAGGAAGGTGGCCGGCTATCTGGAGCTGAAGATGGCGCCGCCCAGAAGCTCTGCGACTCTCGCCCGTCCCAGAAACGGCTGGCACTCTGTATTCCACACGGTCACCCGTGCAGCCTGCCCTCCGCGGAGTCCCGGAGCCAAGACGGCTCCCGCCGGCGCCTGTGCCACAAACCTCTCAGGCCTGGCAGACCCCCGTGCTCTCACCAGGAAGGTGGCCGGCTATCTGGAGCTGAAGATGGCGCCGCCCAGAAGCTCTGCGACTCTCGCCCGTCCCAGAAACGGCTGGCACTCTGTATTCCACACCGTCACCCGTGCAGCCTGCCCTCCGCAGAGTCCCGGAGCCAAGAAGGCTCCCGCCGGCGCCTGTGCCACAAACCTCTCAGGCCTGGCAGACCCCCGTGCTCTCACCAGGAAGGTGGCAAGCTATCTGGAGCTGAAGATGGCGCCGCCCAGAAGCTCAAACCCCTGGAATCTAATGAGTGTCTTACTGGCTTCACCGAGTGGATTCATGGAATCCAACACTGCATCCCTTTGCTGATGTTGTTTTGCTGAGTTTATCATAGACATGACTTTGCTTCTGTACAGATTCCCTCTCATTGTTTTGCAGAGTGCTGCATTTAAGAAAAATCAAGGCATGTTAAGTCACTAACCTGTTTTTGGCTGGCATTATTAACTTGTGTGTGTGTGTGTGTGTGTGTGTGTGTGTGTGTGTGCGTGTGCACACGCGCGTGCACACGCACAACGGTGTTTTTAAATTGGGTATTTTCTTTACTCACATTTTCCCGTTTCCAGGTTTCCCCTCATAAAAAAAAAACCTCCCCCATTCCCTTTCCACTTCCCTTTTTACCATCCTACCCATTCCTGTTCCTGGCCCTGGTATTATATAGCATGAACTGTAATGTGTTGAATTGCAGCTACTGGATAATATCTATGGCTAACTGTTTTTATTGGTGCTAGAGAGTCTTATGAGCGGTAGCTAAGCTAGTTTTAGAGAGCAGAATATATTTCAGCTTGGAGCTTGCTGGAGGATGTTCTTCTGAACTCTCTTTTTTAGAACCTTGAATCTTGTGTGGACCCACTTGTGTGTTCAGAAGACCGATTTGTCTGTTTCATATCATACTTGTAGAAGCAGCAAATATCTGCATGGAAAAAGTTCCTGACAAGGAAATCAGCACAGGCCCAGGCAGCACAAGTTGGGTTAATTTAAGAATCGATTACACAGCTCAGGTCCTAATACTTCCTCAGTTGTCAGGAAATGTGCTGTAATATAGCAGTGTTTTCATTGGTGTGTGTGTGTGTGTGTGTGTGTGTGTGTGTGTGTGTTTGCGTGTGTGTTTGTGTGTGTGTGTATATATGTCTTTGTATGTGTTTTTGCCCAAGTGTTTGTGAGCATGTTTATGTGTCATATTTATGTAATGGTAGCTGCTTGTTGTAGGTGCAAGTATATAGTACTATTCATTCATGTATTGTTTTCTTTTATTTGTGTGTTTATGTTTATGTTAAGGCATGTATTCATGTGTCTCTGTACACATATGTATGTATTTGATTGTATATATTCACATAGTCACTCTGTGAGCAAACACCTTAAATGATATAATAGAGGACAACTTAAAAGAGAAAAGTACTCTGTCAGTTCATTTTGCATTGGGGAAACAGCTCTTCATCATGCCTGTCCACCTAGCTCACTAGAACAAATGGAGACAAACATGGTGTAAAGTCAGATTTTGAAGAGTTTGTAGAGGGAAAAGTGCTTATCTGTATTGAAATCATTTGTAAGAAAAGAAAGGAAGGTGAAACCTGGAATTAGCAATGTGCCTGCTGTGTTAAACCCATTTGGCTGAGAGTCAAAAAGGCTGGCTAAGCCTTTGTGTTCCCTCTCTGCACATCATGAATAGTGACTACACAGTGGAGGACCGGGGGGCTTCTTGCATCTTCTTGGCATCCTTGTTTATTTTCATCCTTGCCTGCTACCATTTTCTTTCCAACTTTGTCTATGCTTCACTCAGTCTCCCTTCCTTGGAGTTTGTTCAGGGTGTTGTGATTTGAAAGACTGAGTTGTTTGGAGTTGAGACTGTCCCAAGCCGAAGGGCCATAAGTATGGTGAAGTGCAAGAACAGGGCTGCCTCAGACAGCCCCTTAAGCTCATGATAGTCAGAAGAGCAAACACTCTGTTTTGTCTGTAGCCCTCTGTAATTCCTGTTATTAAAAACAGAGGAATGGATACAGAAAATGTGGTACATCTACACAATGGAGTACTACTCAGCTATTAAAAAGAATGAATTTATGAAATTCCTAGCCAAATGGATGGACCTGGAGGGCATCATCCTGAGTGAGGTAACACATTCACAAAGGAACTCACACAATATGTACTCACTGATAAGTGGATATTAGCCCCAAACTTAGGATACCCAAGATATAAGATACAATTTCCTAAACACATGAAACTCAAGAAGAATGAAGACTGAAGTGTGGACACTATGCCCCTCCTTAGAATTGGGAACAAAACACCCATGGAAGGAGTTACAGAGACAAAGTTTGGAGCTGAGATGAAAGGATGGACCATGTAGAGACTGCCATATCCAGGGATCCACCCCATAATCAGCATCCAAACGCTGACACCATTGCATATATTAGCAAGATTTTATCGAAAGGACCCAGATGTAGCTGTCTCTTGTGAGACTATGCCGGGGCCTAGCAAACACAGAAGTGGATGCTCACAGTCAGCTAATGGATGGATCACAGGGCTCCCAATGGAGGAGCTAGAGAAAGTACCCAAGGAGCTAAAGGGATCTGCAACCCTATAGGTGGATCAACATTATGAACTAACCAGTACCCCGGAGCTCTTGACTCTAGCTGCATATGTATCAAATGATGGCCTAGTCGGCCATCACTGGAAAGAGAGGCCCATTGGACACGCAAATTTTATATGCCCCTGAACAGGGGAACGCCAGGGCCAAAAAGGGGGAGTGGGCGGGTAGGGGAGTGGGGGTGGGTGGGTATGGGGGACTGTTGGTATAGCATTGGAAATGTAAATGAGCTAAATACCTAATAAAAAATGGAAAGAAAAAAAAAAGAAATATCTTTAGAGACCCAGCCTCTTGGCCCGCTTTATGCCACGTGTCGGAAGGACTCTAAACTTGAGTTATCAAATTTAACACTAACCATCTGTAGCAGTGTAACAATTATTAATCTTAACCAACAACTTATGAGCTGATTGTGAAAACACTCAGAGCACATTATCAACAAAAAAGAACCAAATGAAGCAGTTACATTTAGACCAATCAGAGAATAATAATTTTTGTAGCTACAATCATAGAATAAAAAACACTTTACCATTGTCAAACACATTAATCATGTACCATTTATTAGCTTTTTTACTCCGAAACTTAGAGGCTGTGCACTCGCCCTTATTTCCTAAAACGAACAGTTTTTTCAGCAGGGGCCCTCCCACCATGTGTCTGATTCCTGGCTGAAACACGTGGCAGCTCTCGGCTTTGCAGATAAAGTTTTTTATACCATCTTTATTATCCAACACAAAACATAGAACATTCATTCATACAGACTGGACACGAACATACATGAATTGAACACGAGAACAGATTGGTGCACCAGACATTAGACAAGACACAAAAGGGAACAGAGTACTCCTGCTATAAGGCCCAGAGAGAAATTTCTCTCTGCTTTTTGGGACATTTTCCTCCCTTATGATGCATTTTTTATTAACTGGGGCAATCCGCCTATTACTTTTAATAAACCCTTTCTTTTCTCACGCCTCATGTAGCTTCGGAGAGCTACGGCCTACCGCCTATTACCCAGCTCCTCACTGCTGAACCTAAGTGAACCAGCGCTCAGGTTTAACGCTGTCTCAGCTTAGCCCATACCTTCTCCGGTATGAATTTCCTTTATACTTTATTTTATGGAGCTCTGAACCAGCAGCGTCTCTTCCAAAAATCCTTTGCCGTTTCTCAGTCCCGCGTTGGTTCGCCAATTGTTGTGTCCGGCCAGCAGACCACAACCTGGGTTCTAGCCTGGAAAGGCATTTTGGAAACCTGGAAGAGAAGAGGGGCTAGGTGGCGAGAGAAAGGAATGTAGCCAAGACAGTTACTCTGATCAAGGCTCAAATTTTATTGTTGCGACACTAGTTATGAAGGAAGGGGGAGGGGACCCGATTCCCGCCGAATAATCTCTGGTCCAGTAGAAAGGTGCACGTGATTGGCTCCGCAGGTTCCAGCAGTGGGCGTGGCAGAACGAATGAGCAGGAAGCTCCACCCCTGAGCAAGCAGGTTTCAGGCTGGGGGAGGGGAGACTACAGAATATTATTAGGTCTTCTTTGACAGTTTGAAAGAATTCTGCACTAAACCCATCTGGTCCCGAGCTTTTGTTGGTTGGGAGATTTTACCCATTGCTTCTATTTCTTTAGGGGTTATAGGAGAGTTCACATGGTTAATCTGATCCTGATTTAATTTTGATACCTGGTATCTGTTAAGATAATTGTCCATTTCATACAGATTTTTCAGTTTTGTTGACTACAGCTTTGTAGTAGGATTTGATGATTTTTTTTTATTACCTTGGTTTCTGTCATTATGTCTCCTTTTTCATTTCTGATTTTGTTAATTTGGATACTGTCTCTGTGCCATCAGGTTAGTCTGGATAAGGGATTCTCTATCTTGTTGATTTTGTCAAAGAATCAGCTCCTTGTTTTTTGATTCATTGTATAGTTTTTTGTTTGTTTATTTGGTTGGTTGGTTGATTTCAACCCGAGTTTGATTATTTCCTGCCATCTACTCCTCTTGGGTATATTTGCTTCTGTTTGCTCTAGAATTTTCAGATGTTCTGTCAAGCTGCTAGTATATACTCTCTCCAGTTTCTTCTAGGAGGTACTCGGAGCTATGAGTTTTCCACTTAACATGGTTTTTATTGTGTCCCATAAGTTTGGGTGTGTTGTAACTTTGTTTTCACTAAATTCGAAAAAGTCTTTAATTTCTTTCTTCATTTCTTCCTTGGCCAAGTTATAATTGAGGAAAGCATTGTTTAGCTTCCATGTGTATGTGGGCTTTCTGTTGTTTTTGTTTTTATTGAAGACCAGCCTTAGTCTGTGGTGATCTGATAGGTTGCATCAAATTATTTCAATTTTTTGTATCTGTTGTGGCCTGTTTTGTGAATGATTATATGGTCAATTTTGTAGAAGGTGCCATGAGGTGCTGAGAAGAAGGTATAGTCTTTTGATTTAGGATGAAATGTTCTATAGATATCTGTTAAATCAATTTAGTTTATAACTTCTGTTAGGTTCATTGTGTCTCTGTTTAGATTCTGTATCCATGATCTGACCATTGATGAGAGTGGGGTACTTGAAGTCTCCCTCCAGTGTTGTATGAGTTACAATGTGTGCTTTGATCTTTAGTAAAATTTCTTTTCTGGTTTTGGTTGCCCTTGCAATTGGATCATAGATGTTCAGAATTGACAATTTATCTCGGTAGATTTTTCCTTTATGAATATGAAGTGTCCTTCCTTATCTTTTTTGAAAACTTTAGGCTGAAAGTGGATTTTATTTCATATTAGAATGCCTACTTCTCATTTCTTGGGAACATTTGTTTGGAAATTGTTTTTCAGCTTTTAATTCTAAGGTAGTATCTGTCTTTGTCAGTGAGGTGCATATCCTGTATGCAGCAAAACCCTGGGTGCTGTTTACTTTTTGAGTCTTTTAGTCTATGTCATGTTATCTGGGAACTGAGTCCACTGATGATTGAAAACCACTCTGGAAGTCATTTTGGTGGTTCCTCAGAAAACTGGACATAGTACTACCTGAGTACCCAGAAATAACACTCCTGGGCATATACTGAAAAGATGCTCCAACATATAATAATGATACATGCTCCACTCTGTTCATAGCAGCCTTATTATAATAGCCAGTAGCTGGAAAGAACCTGGATGTCCCTTAAGAGAGGAAAGGATGCAGAAAATGTGATGTAATTACACAATGGAGTACTATTCAGCTATTAAAAACAATGAATTTATGAAATTCTTAGGCAAATGGATAGAACTAGAAAATATCATCCTGAGTGAGGTAACTCAATCACAAAAGAACACACATGGTATGCACTCACTTATTAGTGGATACTAGCCCTGAAGCTTGGAATACCCAAGATACAATTAACAGACCACATGAAGCTCAAAATAAGGAAGACCAAAATGTGGATGCTTTGGTTCTTCTTAGAAGGGGGAGCAAAACACCCATGGGTGGAGACAGAGAGACAAAATGTAGAGCAGAGACTGAATGAAAAGTCAGTGAGAGACTGCCCCATCTGTCTAACCATTCCCTATAGTGTCACTACACCCAGGTGCTATTGTGGATGCCAACAAGAGCTTGCTGACCAGAGCCTGGTATAGCTATCTCCTGAGAGACTCTGTCAGTGCCTGTCAAATACTGAGGAGGATGCTCTCAGCCAACCATTGGACTGATCACAGGGACTGCAGAAGTGGAGATAGAGAAAGGACCCAAGGTCCTGAAGGGTTTTGCAGCCCCATAGGAGGAACAATATGAACCAACCAGTACCCCCAGTGATCTTAAGGACTAAAGCACTAGCCCAAGAGGACACATGTAGGGAACTATTTCTCTAGCTGCATATTTAGCAGAGGATGGCTTTGTTGGTCATCAATGGGAGGAGAGGCCCTTAGTCCTGTGAAGGCTAGATGCCCCCGTGCTCAGGAATGCCAGGACCAGGGAGCTGGAGTAGGTGGGTTAGTGAGCAGGGGGAGATGGTAGGGGATTGGGAGTTTTCAGAGAGGAAACCAGGAAATGGAATAACATTTAAATGTAAATAAAGAAAATATTTAAATAAAAAATATTTTAAAAAATAATAAATAAACTGAACTTCTAAATTATCCAGAGATTAGGAGACTT
Organism: Mus musculus; assembly: GCF_000001635.26. Taxonomy (NCBI): domain Eukaryota; kingdom Metazoa; phylum Chordata; class Mammalia; order Rodentia; family Muridae; genus Mus; species Mus musculus. The sequence goes on along the minus strand of NC_000080.6, from coordinate 41,717,163 downwards.
GAGAAGGTCTTGGCTAATCTTCCTAACCTGTGTGTCCTTGTGTGATTAAGACAGGTTTCTTTGTGTGCTGGGGAGGGTAGTTGAAGGAAACAATTTTAATTTTCATCTGGGGGTGGCTTATTCCCTAAGGATGAGAATGAATTCTGACCTTGTCTGTCAGGAATGGCACCGAACCATACATTGTTGTCCCATTTCCAGACTGCAGAGCCCCACTGGTTTCTGAGCCTTACTGGCTGTTTGCTCTCGTCTACAAACCCTGCTCTCTCTTTTGTAGTAAATTGTCCCCTATTATATGTACTTAATTTTGTGTTTTGTCTTCCTACAGGATGTTGAATAACTGCTTAAGTAGTTTCAGGACAACTAATCTTAGTGCTTTTATATAAGATTGAGTGGGATTATCATTTCAAAGTCTGTATATGATCTCCAGAAATCAAAGAAAAGGAGTCAATTTGATAATCCCGAAATAAAATAACATGGGAAAAGCTTAAAAACCAGTGACTGAACAAGTTAGTCATTTGGAAGAGGTGTTCATCAGCCTCTGGTTCTATCTGTACCTTCAAAGTCTACTCAAGGCTGGACTAACCTGAAGGAGTACACACGAATCTCAGGGAGCACACAGTGGCCATGGAATACTTTCTCCAAAGATAGATTCATAGTCTACAAGGATGACAAACAGAACTCACCTGTGGAATGGAAACACTCTGGCTGTACAGTCTTATTCTGACAAAGGCTCCAGAATTCAAGATTATGAACCGTAAAACTAGAGCAAATCTGTGTGTAGGACACAATTGGCTCATCAATCCTGGGATGCACCAGGGCATACAGTAGGCACATATTTGTTTTAAGGAATCCCTACAGGTATGAGAAGACAGGATGAAGATGCCAAGATCATCCCCCTAAAGAGAAGAGCTGAGAATGTTAACTCATCACCTAATTTGTAGAAAAGTCTGTGCATTCCCTTTTAACTTCCAGCTATGCATGTGTTTAAAAAAGTGAATGAGAAAAGGCACAATGGGGAAATCCCAGCATCTTCAAGAAAACACCATTCTCTTCAATCACAGGAGAGTGGGTTAGGAATGCCTCCCCCACCCACCCGCACAACTCTTCCAGGGAAAACAGAGGCTTTAGAATCTAAAGCACAGACTCACATCTAACCAATGAGAGAGGCATTCTAAGTCAGCTCATACCAGTCCACAGACACTAAATGATACAATCAGAAAACCTTTTGAGATGCAATCCCCTCCACCCTACCACCCACTCCCCCTCCCTTTCTTTTCTCAGACAGGGTCTTTTGTAGCTCAGGAGGGTCTTGAACTCTGGATCTCCCTGGTTCAGTGTTCCCAGTGCCCAGCCTTGAGAGATATTTCTCAAACAATGTTTAACACTAGGCATCAGAGTCTAAACTTCAGAACTTCTAAGACTAGCAGAAGCCATTTTACACCTATATAAAAAAGTCACCACTGTGGGTGTGATTGGCAAACACATTCTTGCACATTTCTGCATTTTCTTAAACTTTATTTACATTATGCTCCACCCTTAAAGTTTCCTTCTAATTATCTGCAAGCTGGATAACTATCTCACTCTGTCTCTCAAAAATCCCCCCACGGACAGGAAAAGTTAAGTAAGGGCTGGAGGGACATTTCTGGGGTTGTCTGGTTTTGTCCCCAAAAGACACCCAATGCCCTTGGACCCCTTGGGGCAGGCAGAGCAAAAGCTCTTCAGAAAATCTTGGCTGCTGGGAAGCTTTTTTCTGCGCTGTCTAGCAGGGTCCCCGGTTTTATCTAGGGAAACTCAACTCTTAACTTTAGTTGGGCCACCAGCCGCCCTTGCCCAGCACCTTCCTGGACCCCATAGCCAGTGCTCCTGGCTCAACTGACCATGATCCAGTGCTCCAATTCTCCAGGTGTCTCAGCACTGCCACCTCGTGGATGGTGGAGAGTCGCATGCCCTCCTCACTGGTCTGCACTCCCAAGTGCTTCAGAGTCAGGAAGGGGCTGCCATTCTTCAGGTTGCAGTCCTTGAACACCTTCCTGTAGGCAGGCACTTCTCCAATCTCTGCCATGCACTCATACTGCTGATCAGTGTGACTCGGGCTGTCCTTCTCCATGCTGGCTGCAAGCTGTAGGCATGGCACAGTGGAACCGGGGTGCGCACTTGGTGCCTTACATGCCTCAGGGACTCCCAGAGTTGTACTGGCCACCAGGCTAGAGGGACCGACCTCCTCTCCCTCCAGAGCAAACCAGGAGCAGCTGCAGTGAAACTCCACCTAGCCAAGTTGCTGCACCTTGTATCCCCTCCTCAGGGATTACAAAGTCTGCCCACAATCTCTGCACCTAGGAGGAGGAGACAGGAGGACAAGGAGAAAGTGTGATCAGACTGCCCAGGAGACTTCCACCAGGTTCCTCCAGCTCCCCTCCTCCTCCACTCTTCTCCCCTTGGCTTCCTAATCCGGCCAGGTTTCTTGGAGAAAAATCAAGTTACTTTTCCCCCCAGCAGGGCCCATGCAGTCTTAGCGAGGAAAAGGTTGTTGGGGCCCCTCAGGGGATGAGTGCAGTGCAGGAAGAGAGGGTGCTTGCCCAGCAGCCCAGAGTGTGCCCAGAGCACAGGGGAGGGGAGGCGCCGGGTAGGTCAATGTCATGGCTCAATATTTATACCTATATTCTCCGCATCATAGTTAATATCAGCTGATAAACTGTATAGAAATACTGATGGGTGGTTGCATGCCAACATTTACTCTTCATAGCCCAGTCATGAATCTCTGTGTTTGTACCCTGTCTCTATTGATAGGGAGAACATATTTATTTTTAATGTATTTATTTTACTGTTTGAAAATATTACACACACATATATGTTGATCAGATTGACGCTTTACTCCCCTCCCAATCATCCAATCTGCTCACACCACTATTTCTGACCAAATTCATGTGCTGTTGAAAAATAAAACAGAGCCTATTTATTCATCCCTGAAGAAAACGGACTCTCCTCTCCTCAGCAGCAGTCAGTAACCAATAGCACCTCACTTAAGAATAGGACTTCATGAGTCCCTCTCTCATTAATGCCTGTGTTACTTGGAAAATATCTTGTGTATGTCTTGTGCATACAGTTACAGTTACTGTGCTTTCATGTGTGCAACATCCCTGTCATAGCCAGTAAAAACTGTTTTATTATACCTACCCACTATGTGTAGCTCTTACAATATTTTCCTCTTTTTCTTCTGATGCGTTCCCTAGGCCTAGGATTTATGGTTGATGTATAGCCGTGTTATGGAGCTCTGAGCACTCAACTATCTCTTATTCGATGTACAATTACAAACTGGTGCTATGGGTCTCTAATAATCATTGTCTACTGTAAAGGGAATTTTCTCTGATGATGTGAAAGGTGTACTCTTCTTTATATCTAAAGGTAAAACTAAGAGACAGTTTTATGCTATTTCCATATAGCAGGATATTACTAGTAAGAACTCCTTTAGGTCCTGTGCTCTGAGCATTCATGGGCATTTGGTTTAATCAATAGTGCCAGTCATGAGACTTGTCAGACTTTATATCCAGTGAGAAAGTGGTTGGTTGTGCTCACACCATCATACCACTGTTTCCCCTGGGAGCATGTCTTGCCAGGCTGACAATCATTGTATATCTCAGGGTTCAGAGTTGGGTAAGAATGTTGATGACTTTCTCCCATGTTAGCATGTAAGCCATATTCTTTTTTTTTAAATTAGGTATTTTCCTCGTTTACATTTTCAATGCTATCCCAAAGGTCCCCCATACCCACCCCCCAATCCCCTACCTACACACTGCCCCTTTTTGGCCCTGGCGTTCCCCTGTACTGGGGCATATAAAGTTTGCAAGTCCAGTGGGCCTCTCTTTGCAGTGATGACCGAATAGGCCATCTTTTGATACATATGCAGCTAAAGACAAGAGCTCCCGGGTACTGGTTAGTTCATATTGTTGTTCCACCTATAGGGTTGCAGTTCCCTATAGCTCCTTGGGTAATTTCTCTAGCTCCTCCATTAGGGGCCGTGTGACCCATCTAATAGCTGACTGTGATCATCCACTTCTGTGTTTGCTAGGCCCCGGCATAGTCTCACAAGAGAGAGCTATAACTGGGTCCTTTCAGCGAAATCTTGCTAGTGTATGCAATGGTGTCAGCATTTGGAAGCTGATTATGGGATGGATCCCTTCATATGGCAGTCACTAGATGGTCCATCCTTTCATCACAGCTCTAAATTTTGTCTCTGTAACTCCTTCTATGGGAGTTTTGTTCCCATTTCTAAAAAAGGGTAAAGTGTCCACACTTTGGTCTTCGTTCTTCTTGAATTTCATGCGTTTGGCAAGTTGTATCTTATATCTTGGGTATCCTAAGTTTATGGGCTATTATCCACTTATCAGTGAGTACATATTGTGCGAGTTCCTTTGTGATTGGGTTACCTCACTCAGGATGATACCCTCCAGGTCCATCCATTTGGCTAGGAATTTCATAAATTCATTTTTTTAATAGCTGAGTAGTATTCCATTGTGTAAATGTACCACATTTTCTGTATCCATTCCTCTGTTGAGGGGCATCTGGCTATTATAATTAAGGCTGCTATGAACATAGTAGAGCATGTGTTCTTCTTTCCGGTTGGGACATCTTCTGGATATATGCCCAAGAGAGGTATTGCGGGATCCTCCGGTAGTACTATGTCCAATTTTCTGAGGAACCACCAGACTGATTTCCAGAGTGGTTGTACAAGCTTGCAATCCCACCAACAACCGAGGAGTGTTCCTCTGTCTCCACATCCTCGCCAACATCTGCTGTCACCTGAGTTTTTGATCTTAGCCATTCTGACTGGAGTGAAGTGGAATCTCAGTGTTGTTTTGATTTGCATTTCCCTGATGATTAAGGATGTTGAACATTTTTTCAGGTGTTTCTCTGCCATCCGGTATTCCTCAGGTGAGAATTCTTTGTTCAGCTCTGAGCCCCATTTTTTAATGGAGTTATTTGATTTTCTGGAGTCCACCTTCTTGAGTTCTTTATATATATTGGGTATTAGTCCCCTATCCGATTTGGGATAGGTAAAGATCATTTCGCAATCTGTTGGTGGTCTTTTTGTCTTATTGACGGTGTCTTTTGCTTTGCAGAAGCTTTGCAATTTTATGAGGTCCCATTTATCGATTCCATTTTTTATCACAAGCCATTGCTGTTCTATTCAGGAATTTTCCTCCTGTACCCATATCTTCGAGGCTTTTCCCTACTTTCTCCTCTATAAGTTTCAGTGTCTCTGGTTTTATGTGGAGTTCCTTGATCCACTTAGATTTGACCTTAGTACAAGGAGATAGAAATGGATCAATTCACAATCTTCTACATGATAACCGCCAGTTGTGCCAGCACCATTTGTTGAAAATGCTGTCTTTTTTCTACTGGATAGTTCTAGCTCCCTTGTCAAAGATCAAGTGACCATAGGTGTGTGGATTCATCTCTGGGTCTTCAATTCTGTTCCATTGGTCTACTTGTCTGTCACTATACCAGTAACATGCAGTTTTGATCACAATTGCTCTGTAGTACAGTTTTAGGTCCGGCATGGTGATTCCACCAGAGGTTCTTTTATCCTTGAGAAGAGTTTTTGCTATCCTCGGTTTTTTGTTATTCCAGATGAATCTGCCGATTGCCCTTTCTAATTCGTTGAAGAATTGAGTTGGAATTTTGATGGGGATTGCGTAAGCCATATTCTAATTTTTTTCCCATTTTTATTAGGTATTTAGCTCATTTACATTTCCAATGCTATACCAAAAGTCCCCCATACCCACCCACCCCCACTCCCCTACCCACCCACTCCCCCTTTTTGGCCCTGGCGTTCCCCTGTACTGGGGCATATAAAGTTTACATGTCCAAATGGCCTCTCTTTCCAGTGATGGCCGACTAGGCCATCTTTTGATACATATGAAGCTAGAGTCAAGAGCTCTGGGGTACTGGTTAGTTCATAATGTTGTTCCACCTATAGGGTTGCAGATCCCTTTAGCTCCTTGGCTACTTTCTCTAGCTCATACATTGGGAGCCCTGTCATCCACCCATTAGATGACTGTGAGCATCCACTTCTGTGTTTGCTAGGCCCCGGCATAGTGTCACAAGAGACAGCTACATCTGGGTCCTTTCGATAAAATCTTGCTAGTATATGCAATGGTGTCAGCTTTTGGATGCTGATTATGGGGTGGATCCCTGGATATGGCAGTCTCTACATGGTCCATACTTTCATCTCAGCTCCAAACTTTGTCTTTGTAACTCCTTCCATGGGTGTTTTGTTACCAATTCTAAGGAGGGGCATAGTGTCCACACTTCAGTCTTCATTCTTCTTGAGTTTCATGTGTTTAGCAAATTGTATCTTATATCTTGGGTATCCTAGGTTTGGGGCTAATATCCACTTATCAGTGAGTACATATTGTGTGAGTTCCTTTGTGAATGTGTTACCTCACTCAGGATGATGCCCTCCAGGTCCATCCATTTGGCTAGGAATTTCATAAATTCATTCTTTTTAATAGCTGAGTAGTACTCCATTGTGTAGATGTACCACATTTTCTATATCCATTCCTCTGTTGAGGGGCATCTGGGTTCTTTCCAGCTTCTGGCTATTATAAATAAGGCTGCTATGAACATAGTGGAGCATGTGTCCTTCTTACCAGTTGGGGCAACTTCTGGATATATGCCCAGGAGAGGTATTGCTGGATTCTCCGGTAGTACTATGTCCAATTTTCTGAGGAACCGCCAGACTGATTTCCAGAGTGGTTGTACAAGCCTGCAATCCCACCAACAATGGAGGAGTGTTCCTCTTTCTCCACATCCACGCCAGCATCTGCTGTCACCTGAGTTTTTGATCTTAGCCATTCTGACTGGTGTGAGGTGGAATCTCAGGGTTGTTTTGATTTGCATTTCCCTGATGATTAAGGATGTTGAACATTTTTTCAGGTGCTTCTCTGCCATTCGGTATTCCTCAGGTGAGAATTCTTTTTTTTTCCCATTTTTTATTAGGTATTTAGCTCATTTACATTTCCAATGCTATACCAAAAGTCCCCCATACCCACCCACCCCCACTCCCCTACACACCCACTCCCCCTTTTTGGCCCTGGCGTTCCCCTGTACTGGGGCATATAAAGTTTAAGTGTCCAAATGGCCTCTCTTTCCAGTGATGGCCGATTAGGCCATCTTTTGATACATATGCACCTAGAGTCAAGAGCTCCGGGGTACTGGTTAGTTCATAATGTTGTTCCACCTATAGGGTTGCAGATCCCTTTAGCTCCTGGGTTCTTTCTCTAGCTCCTCCATTGGGAGCCCTGTGATCTATCCATTAGCTGACTGTGAGCATCCACTTCTGTGTTTGCTAGGCCCCCGGCATAGTCTCAGAAGAGATAGATACATCTGGGTCCTTTCAATAAAATCTTGCTAGGGTATGCAATGGTGTCAGCGTTTGGATGCTGATTATGGGGTGGATCCCTGGATATGGCAATCTCTACATGGTCCATCCTTTCATCTCAGCTCCAAACCTTGTCTCTGTAACTCCTTCCATGGGTGTTTTGTTCCCAATTCTAAGGAGGGGCATAGTGTCCACACTTCAGTCTTCATTCTTCTTGAGTTTCATGTGTTTAGCAAATTGTACCTTATATCTTGGGTATCCTAGGTTTGGGGCTAATATCCACTTATCAGTGAGTACATATTGTGTGAGTTCCTTTGTGAATGTGTTACCTCACTCAGGATGATGCCCTCCAGGTCCATCCATTTGGCTAGGAATTTCATAAATTCATTCTTTTTAATAGCTGAGTAGTACTCCATTGTGTAGATGTACCACATTTTCTGTATCCATTCCTCTGTTGAGGGGCATCTGGGTTCTTTCCAGCTTCTGGCTATTATAAATAAGGCTGCTATGAACATAGTGGAGCATGTGTCCTTCTTACCAGTTGGGGCAACTTCTGGATAAATGCCCAGGAGAGGTATTGCTGGATCCTCCGGTAGTACTATGTCCAATTTTCTGAGGAACCGCCAGACTGATTTCCAGAGTGGTTGTACAAGCCTGCAATCCCACCAACAATGGAGGAGTGTTCCTCTTTCTCCACATCCACGCCAGCATCTGCTGTCACCTGAATTTTTGATCTTAGCCATTCTGACTGGTGTGAGGTGGAATCTCAGGGTTGTTTTGATTTGCATTTCCCTGATGATTAAGGATGTTGAACATTTTTTCAGGTGCTTCTCTGCCATTCGGTATTCCTCAGGTGAGAATTCTTTTTTTTTTTCCCATTTTTTATTAGGTATTTAGCTCATTTATATTTCCAATGCTATACCAAAAGTCCCCCATACCCACCCACCCCCACTCCCCTACACACCCACTCCCCCTTTTTGGCCCTGGCGTTCCCCTGTACTGGGGCATATAAAGTTTAAGTGTCCAAATGGCCTCTCTTTCCAGTGATGGCCGATTAGGCCATCTTTTGATACATATGCAGCTAGAGTCAAGAGCTCCGGGGTACTGGTTAGTTCATAATGTTGTTCCACCTATAGGGTTGCAGATCCCTTTAGCTCCTTCGGTTCTTTCTCTAGCTCCTCCATTGGGAGCCCTGTTATCCATCCATTAGCTGACTGTGAGCATCCACTTCTGTGTTTGCTAGGCCCCCGGCATAGTCTCAGAAGAGATAGCTACATCTGGGTCCTTTCAATAAAATCTTGCTAGGGTATGCAATGGTGTCAGCGTTTGGATGCTGATTATGGGGTGGATCCCTGGGTATGGCAATCTCTACATGGTCCATCCTTTCATCTCAGCTCCAAACCTTGTCTCTGTAACTCCTTCCATGGGAGTTTTGTTCCCAATTCTAAGGAGGGGCATAGTGTCCACACTTCAGTCTTCATTCTTCTTGAGTTTCATGTGTTTAGCAAATTGTACCTTATATCTTGGGAATCCTAGGTTTGGGGCTAATATCCACTTATCAGTGAGTACATATTGTGTGAGTTCCTTTGTGAATGTGTTACCTCACTCAGGATGATGCCCTCCAGGTCCATCCATTTGGCTAGGAATTTCATAAATTCATTCTTTTTAATAGCTGAGTAGTACTCCATTGTGTAGATGTACCACATTTTCTGTATCCATTCCTCTGTTGAGGGGCATCTGGGTCCTTTCCAGCTTCTGGCTATTATAAATAAGGCTGCTATGAACATAGTGGAGCATGTGTCCTTCTTACCAGTTGGGGCATCTTCTGGATAAATGCCGAGGAGAGGTATTGCTGGATCCTCCGGTAGTACTATGTCCAATTTTCTGAGGAACCGCCAGACTGATTTCCAGAGTGGTTGTACAAGCCTGCAATCCCACCAACAATGGAGGAGTGTTCCTCTTTCTCCACATCCACGCCAGCATCTGCTGTCACCTGAATTTTTGATCTTAGCCATTCTGACTGGTGTGAGGTGGAATCTCAGGGTTGTTTTGATTTGCATTTCCCTGATGATTAAGGATGTTGAACATTTTTTCAGGTGCTTCTCTGCCATTCGGTATTCCTCAGGTGAGAATTCTTTGTTCAGTTCTGAGCCCCATTTTTTAATGGGGTTGTTCGATTTTCTGAAGTCCACCTTCTTGAGTTCTTTATATATGTTGGATATTAGCCCCCTATCTGATTTAGGATAGGTAAAGATCCTTTCCCAATCTGTTGGTGGTCTTTTTGTCTTATTGACGGTGTCTTTTGCCTTGCAGAAACTTTGGAGTTCATTAGGTCCCATTTGTCAATTCTCAATCTTACAGCACATGCCATTGCTGTTCTGTTCAGGAATTTTTCCCCTGTGCCCATATCTTCAAGGCTTTTCCCCACTTTCTCCTCTATAAGTTTCAGTGTCTCTGGTTTTTATGTGAAGTTCTTTGATCCACTTAGATTTGACCTTAGTACAAGGAGATAAGTATGGATCGATTCGCATTCTTCTACATGATAACAACCAGTTGTGCCAGCACCAATTGTTGAAAATGCTGTCTTTCTTCCACTGGATGGTTTTAGCTCCCTTGTCGAAGATCAAGTGACCATAGGTGTGTGGGTTCATTTCTGGGTCTTCAATTCTATTCCATTGGTCTACTTGTCTGTCTCTATACCAGTACCATGCAGTTTTCATCACAGTTGCTCTGTAGTAAAGCTTTAGGTCAGGCATGGTGATTCCACCAGAGGTTCTTTTATCCTTGAGAAGAGTTTTTGCTATCCTCGGTTTTTTGTAATTCCAGATGAATCTGCCGATTGCCCTTTCTAATTCGTTGAAGAATTGAGTTGAAATTTTGATGGGGTTTGCGTAAGCCATATTCTAATAACATGAATACTAACAGGAAGGGATTACAGATTAGCACAAAATTGATTTCTCCATGTCCTAAGACACAAGCATACAATGTCTCGAGTGAAAGGAATTTACCATTAAGTTTTATGTGGTAACCAGCTCCACAGCAATAAACTATTCTGGTGGTATGGAAAAAATATGTTTAAATATATAAATATTGACTCAAAAGAAGGATAACATATGCCTAGCACTGCACTTTTTAGTAGACTGTTTTGTGTGGCATAGAACCTGTACTCTGTTATAGAGTAACAACATTGAAGTACACACACACAGACACACACACACATACATAGACACACACACATTTGTGTATATATATATATATGTATAATTAATTTTAAATATTATTTATACATTATATTATAAATATATTTTAAGCATATAATTTATATATTACATAAATATTTATTTCATTATATGATGATTATAAATATATAAAATATATGTTTAATACATATAAATATACATAAATATGTTACCATTTACATACACCTGAGTGTTAAGCCATCTACTATAGTATGGTTCTATTTTGAAGTAGAGGTACAGAATATAATCTGAGGGTTCACAGGCTTCTTGGTTAGGTAAGACTGTTGATCACTTTTTCACAGCAGATTTCATACTATGTAGTCTGCAGGGTTTTGGTATTTCATTAACATGAATATTATATAAAAAAAGAAAGCTAAGTAAAAGATACCAGACTCTAAAGATTACATAGAGCATGACATTAAGTAGGGCATGCACATAGTTATGTTAAAATATTTATGTAAAAACCCTCTCCAATCTCTGACACAATTAGATATGATTCACTAATCAGTAGAGTATGAGAACTCCCAGATCTCAGCTATTTCAGGCATCTCTAGAAAACGCCTCAAAATAGATTCCTTATTTTCATCTCTCCAATTCTACATAATTCCCCCTTCATCTGCATTATCTTTTCAACATTTAAAAAGCTAACACACTATTATATTTCACTGATGTATGCTTAGAGTATAATACTACTTCCCTTATAGCTATTGGTCATTGCTAATATGTATTGGTGTTGTTAAATTTTTTCTGTAGAATAAGATTTAGGACATGAACCAAATCCTTGCTCCAGTTTTTGTTTTCCTGCAATAAAAAGCTGGGCTGCAATTCTCACATAAAATCTTTCAGAACACCTGGCCAACATAACCATACTTTGGTCATTAGTGGTGACATTTTCCATTCTGTCCAGGTCAGTCATCGCAGCATAGAAACTGGCTGGACGGGTATTGACCTCTTCTGGATAGTTTCAGTACTGCAAGGGGATCTATCACACTTTATCTAGATGTGTTCAGTATTGCCTAGTGTCTTATTCTGGAGTCTGGGTATTTCATGTGTATTTGCATGGGGATCCAAAGGATCTCTTCTGGATACGTTTGTCATTGGAAGGTGATTGATAGCCACCTTTTAATATTTTGAGTACCAAAAGGCAATCTATCCCACTCTCTGGAAAAGGCACTTTGACTTCAGGTCAATTTGGGTGAGGTACTGAGCAGGAAGGTAAGAGCTGACCTGTGTGACATCAGAAGTTCCTTCCCTAGATGTTGTGTTGTAACCTGGAGAGCTCTGGCATTTTCTGTGATGTTACTAATGTTATGGTGACTCCAACTGCTCTTGGAGCATTCATTAACTACCTTTATAGTTCCCCCTTAGACATGTTGACAAAACTGAACAGGCCTCTTGGAGGAAAGAACAATGAAAATACAGAGACCAGAAAGAGGCAGCCACAAGATGGCCTTCAGTCTTAGTGTTAAAGAGCAAGAATTAATGGTCCGGAGGAAGTCACTGTGAATCCTGGGCATGAAAGAGGGAGCTTCCTAGAGAAGGTGGGCTTGAGCTTGGACTTCCAGTAATGGGAATCAGGAGCTTGGAGCTTCTGGGAAGCAGTTTGTTTGATAGAGAGCAGGACTTGTCAAGGCTGCACCTGCTCTGCAAGAGCTCCTTAATTTCATTCTGACTGTCAGAAGAGGGCATCAGGAGGTAGATTCCTCCTCCTTGCTCCTAGGGGTAAAACACAAGCTGACTTTGATCTTAAGATGCTCTCTGGATGACTTTGGTACTGGATGGCAATCTGTCTTATCCCATCTTCTGGATACTTTGGGTACTGAGGATCTAGCACCCTCTTCTGGATATATTTGATATTACATGGAGGACTTTCATCCTTTTCTGCTTTGAGTATAGGAAATAAATCTAACCCATTCTTCTAGTCACTGAAGCTACTCCATGACACAGGCCCCAAGGATCATGTGAATTCAGGCTATGTTCTGGACTACCATCATGCAGTGGCTGCCAAATTCTGCTTCCTATATACTGAGACCTTCTGGTGCTTATTAAACTAAGTATCTTGATGCCAGGACAACACAGGTTGGGAATCCTTAGTTAGAGATCAAGGGCTTCAAGACCTCCCTCATAGGCCTGGAAGGAAACCCTTCTAAAATGTTCCCAGGAAGTCTGTGCCACAGGGTGTGGCCCACCTCAACCCTGTTACCACATTTTTTCTTCAGAACACAGATTCTCAGTTGTAGGTTCTTATTGCTACACAGCTACCCAGAGCAAAAAAAATCAGTATTTGCAGGGAGGAGACTCAATATCACGATGGCTATATATAATCCTCATGGGATTTCAATGTGCCATCAAGGTGAACATATAGACAAAGAGCAGTGCTGACTAAGGTGGGATTCCCTGCGCATGGAGACAGCATCACCTTGCAACAGGCCCCACTGTAGACTCCAGATTCCAAGGATGCATAGACCCATGGGGTACATAAGCACATATACACACACAGACATACACACACACACACACAGGCACACACACACACAATTGGTCCTCTATGAGGAGTCCATGTCTGTAGGCTTTTGCTACACTGCATCCTTGGTGTATTTCTTTAAGGTCCATGGATGTCTAATAGCAAAAATCAAGAAAAGAATATACCCCTGGACATATTTCAAGTTCTGAGACATTTACTACTTTCATCTTAGACACAGGCAATCACAGCTTGGTGGTGCTAAGCACTAGGGAATCCAGGACTTACTTGCATCACATCAGATACTAGCTGACATTGCCCTCCAAGCACAGCATGGCTGGCTAACTTATGCCATCCAGAGCCAGTAGGACTGCAGTATGTGCTGAGGTACCTGACTAGCCACAGGGGTTGGGAACAATATCCTATCTTGAGAACAGCTGCCCTGATTTTAGGCCAAGAAGTGGGAGGGAGGGAGTGGGTAGGGGAGCAGGGCGGCAGGGTGGGGGGACAGTATAGGGAACTTTAGGGATAGCATTTTAAGTGTAAATGAAGAAAATATCTAATAAAATAAAATAAAATAAAGAAGAGGAAACTTCTCAAGGAGTAGCTAAAAAGCTCTTGAAGGTACTGGACCAACAGTTTTACCAGTCCCTTTGAATTGTGTCAAACCATAGCAAAGAATTCATAGCCAAACTTGTCAATAAACAGTGAATGATTTATGAATAGATGGGAAACTTCATGGTGCATGCAGAATTCAGAGTTCTGGTCTCAGGAAGTAAAGAATTTTTCTAGAATGGAAACACTACAAAACTCTCAGTAGAGTTCAGGAAAAGGTGGATGGGCCTCATTCTTACTTTGGGCCTATTGTACCCAAATACAGTGAGGGATTCATGCCTATACTATTTGAGTGGAATCCCTGCTGCATTGTTTTCCAGGCTCAGCGGTAATCAGCTACCCAAACTATAACTAATACTTTTTCATTACCCGTTTTCTCCAGTTCCCCATAAAGGTTATTCATCTGACTACCTGAGAGACAGAGTGGGCTTCTGACTACCACACCATCCCCCAGACACCTTGTACCAATGTCATAGTGATATTGCATAGCTCAAGATGGTAGACAAAGACAACACAATCAATTTGGAAAGGCTTTACATGATTTTTCCACTATTTTACTGGAGAGTTTAGGTAGCATTTTAGCATGCATTCAGCACACCCAGGTCAAGAAGGTAGAAGGAACAGATGTCAATGCCAGAGCCCCTCCTGAAATTATGGATCCATTAAAATTGAGGTTTCACTGGACCCGAGGCCTGTTCATCCTCGATCCATCCAATTGAGTCTTAGGTATCTTATGAATACAGGATCATATTCCAATCTCCAACAGACTCAGGCCTAGAACTGGGAACTCAAAAATGTAGAAACTGGAGAAGTGAGAGCTAATGGGACTACGAAGAAGCAATCCAATGTCCCTGTTGGCCTTTGTTCACAGATGCCTATTTTGTCTGGTTGTTTTGGAGATAGAGAGAATGTGGGATTTTAGCTTTTGAAGAAGGGACATAAACTTTACAATTTGATGTTGCCCCTGTCCCTGACTTCTTCTATTGCCAAGTACAAGGGAGTTTTCATTGCAAAGAAATGGGGTTGTAAATCAGAGATTTCATGAAAACCCATTGCTCACTTTATTGAAACAATGTCTCCTCTCAAGGCAGTTGCACACTAACACATATACTCCAACTTGTGTAAAGTTAAAGGTGCAGGAGTAGGTTTTTGGAGTCTGGGAAACAGAGACACCTGGGTAAATCGACTGTTTGTTACATGAACTGACCCCAGAAGTAGATTTATATTGGAGAAGAATCTCCCTCATAAAAGGACCCTAATGAAGATGAGCTAGTCAAGCCATGGCACTAACAAACTCTCCCCATTCAAAGCACTGGACATGTAGTGAAGCAGAGAGAAATCTCTAGCTTTGGAAGGAGAAGTTGCCAAGAGGTATCCCCAGGGGCAAAAGAGAGACTCCAGGAAAGGGCACCTCAGAAACTGGTCAGATGGGGCAAGCTGGTAAGCCGGTAGGCCATGGAAGTTCCAGGTGACATCATCAGTAGCCACTTCCCTGGACAATCTCTTGTATCCAAGAGAACCCTAGAATCTTCTGTGATGTTGCCAGTGTTGTGGTAACCAGAGCGGCTTGTGGGGTATTCCTTCAGATCCTCATGGGTTCCCAAGCAGGCATGTTGTCCATGCTCCTCAGGGTATTTCGGAGAGAGAATAGAATACACACAGACACTAGACCAAGGCAGAAGGAGGCCGGCCGCCCATCATGGTGGGAAAGGGCAAGAAACAACTGGTCGTGGAGAAGGCACAGTGAGTCCTGGGCAAGGTTTGGGGAGCTCCCTGGGGGATGTGGGCTTCAGCTGGTCCTTCCAGGAATAGGGATTGTGATCTGGATCCTTCAGATTCCTCAATGGTAGAGCCAGAGTCAAGAGTGTCTGATGATTAGTTTTACAGACAGCCTGGTATTGACAAGCCTGCAGGGGCTTTGCTGAGAGATCTTAATTTCCCACTGAATGGCAAATTATGCAAAGACCAAGCTCTGTGAGAATAGAAGTGTTGTTCTCAGGATACAGTGTTCATGTACTTCATCTTTTTTTTTTTTTTTTAAGATCTATTTATTTATTATATGTAAGTACACTGTAGCTGTCTTCAGACACTCCAGAAGATAAAGTCAGATCTTGTTACAGATGGTTGTGAGCCACGATGTGGTTGCTGGGATTTGACTCTGGGCCTTCGGAAGAGCAGTCGGGTGCTCTTACCCACTGAGCCATCTCACCAGCCCCATGTACTTCATCTTAATATAGTTTCCTCTAGGTTACATGAGCATGTGATGCCAAGAACAGAGAGGGCTATTCCCCTGCCTATGAACCAAGGTCTCAGACAGTTTGGTATTGAACGCACATGATGTGGACTAATACACAGTCTGGGTTCCTGTAGCAGTGTACGAGCTCTCATCATGCATTTGAAGAAGACTAGAAAAGTGTTGGCTAGTATGCTGAGAGGTACGGCTTTGGTTGTCAGATATGAGCCAACAATGCCCTCCATTTATTCTTGCCTGGCCCAGCTTATGCATTTCAGGGCTAGGGCGATTACAATAGGAAGTCGGGCATATGTTTAGTGGTGGTGGTTGTGAACAGGGACCTAGCTGAGGAGCCCAGCTTGAAGACAGCTATGATGCACTATCATGGATTCTCAGTGTCTCTAGATTTTCCTCTTCCTCAGGCTTCTGTGTGGGACAAAGCATGGTTTCCCTTTCCCTGCCCTATTATCGCTACAAGGTTACTAGTGTTTTTCTACCTACAGGGTCTGCTGGGGAGGCATCACAGCAAGCCCCCACCATCAATGAGCAGGAGAAGAGACACGAGAGGTTGGAGAAGCTCAAAAGAGAGCTCCAGAACATAAAAAATGCCAGAGACGAACTTCAGGGAATCCTGGCCAACTACACTAACAAGGATTTAAATGACAGGTAGTCATTATGCCCAGTTCTTTGCTGACTATCTTGGGCCATCCCTGTTAAGCCCAGATTCCCTCATACCACAGGTGGCTACAACTCCAGGCTGTTTGCATACCCAAATCAATTTTGCTGATTGGAATTTCGATGCAGAACTTCATGTTCAGATAGGAGTGAGAGGGGGTCACAGGCACTTTTGATTCTTCCAAAAGTAATTCAGAGCCTGTGGCATGAATCACAGTCTGGGGATGAAGGTAGTAATGTGTGAGCTCCCCTCTTGCCATTTAAGAAGTTTACACAGGTGTTGGTTGGTGGGAGTTGCTAGGAAATGTTTGTTTATAGCCAATCCTTTCCATAATTGACCAGGCGGTAATATGAGTCCAATTGTTCCTGTCAACAGCTGGACGGGCCTGTCCCACATACTGCCTATCAGTATGACTGGATTGGCTGCAGTTTATAACGGCTTTTCTCGAATTTTTTTCATTATACTCTCAGATAAAGCCAAATCAATTCATTTATTTGGTATTACGATTGAGTGTAAGTGTGTGTGTGTGTGTGTGTGTGTGTGTGTGTGTTTGTGTGTGTGTGTGTCTGTGTGTGTGTGTGTGTGTTTGTGTGTGTGTGTAAAAGAGAGATAGACAGAGACAGACAATGGGAGAGATACTGGGTGCATGTGATCTTCTGTGAGCATTTGTGGATGTGTGTATTCCTGCGTGTGTGTGTTCCTGTGTGTGCAGCTTAAGATCTAGAGAGTCTGTATCATGTGATATATCCTGAGGTTGTGCCTGACTCCATTTCCAGGCAATAATAGTGAAGAAGCCAGGGAGGTTCATTTTTAGTAGCACAGCACTTAACCTCTGTGCTCACTGTGGATGCACATTGGAATCTCCTGGTAGGTTATAGAGGCTTTTCCCTGTAGATATGATTATGTCCTTTAGGAATTGATGTAGCAATAGAGCCAAGGATTGTCAATTCCGTGTCTAAAACCAGAAGGAGAATTGTACAGATTTAACGTAGACCCAGGCCTGTGACAAGGATTCCTGGAAAGTTCTGGGAGAACTAGTCTATTCTTTAAAACCCCTACAGGGAGCTGAGGCAGATCAGCACCCTGCCTTTACTTCCCTGGGCTTACTGGCCCAAGCTGAAGAGTAATAAGTTTAATAAGCACCAAGTGGAACTGGTAACAAGGAGCTAGGTCAAGTGGCATATATGGGGTGGGGTAGTGCATGATTCAGCTTGAATTGAAATGATCCTTGTATCCTTAGTTCACGGGACAATTTGTTCCTTGTCCATGCCTTCCCACAGGATCAACTTTGAGACATTCATGCTTGAGATGCAACATGACCAGGTGATGACTGACCTGAAGAGAATGCCCCAGGACATCAGTGAGGCCTTGTCCAAGTGCAAGCAGTTGACTAAAGAAAATCAGTTCTACTGGTGAGTGATTAACAGGGTCATAGCCCAAGACCTAGGCACAGGATATGTCTGCCAATGCTTGTATTTGAACTAAAGTGGGGACTCAGGTTCTATACTGTTAGTCTCTAAACAGGAAGCCTGACTCCTTCAAGCAAGGCACTAAGATTTTAACATCTTGGATCATTTTGACCAAGTGTGAAGAGACTGGGAGCCCCTCAAGCCACTGTCCTTTCCAACTAAGTATCCTCAAGATCGAAAAGGTTTCCACCATGATGGAGATATCAATCAGCCTTGGTCCTCTTGGGCTCTGAACATAGATTTATAGATGGGGTTTCCAGGAGAAACATAGAAAGATTCTGTGATGCTTGGGTCTCTTCACTCCTAGAGAATTTTGCCCCAGGTGGGTTATTTTATACCACAGACTTATAAGCACATATAGACCCCATGTTCTTTTCTGAGAGATACATGAGTCCCTGTTGGTGTCAGGGTTTTCAAAAGTACCTTGGGTCTTCTGGAAAGTGGCAGTCCTCTGGATTTGATCTCCCTCTATGGCCAATCTGGATACTTGTTTGGGGCTGCCTGGGGATCAGGGCCAATGATGAAGGAATGGTCCTTGGAGGAATGGGAGGAAGATGGATGCTTCCTGAATTCACCATGTTTTGTTTGTGGCTCAGCTTCAGGAACTGCCACCTCCTGATTGAATCTAACCTCATCCAGCACAAAGTCAGGATGTTGAGGAAGGAGAACAGACAGCTGCTAAGGGAGCAGATTGCATTGGAAGAAGGCAACACAGAAACAAAAATACTATGTAAGGAAGGCAGCCAGAAGATCAAAGACTACTATACTAAGCAGCAGCAGGTAGGATGAATGAAGCATCAGGGGCAGAATGCCCTAAAGTGTGATCATAAACACAGTTAAGCCTATGTAAGCATCCTGCACCTTATCCAGGCTCTCTCCTATTTCTCATCCAGTTTTACACTTCTGTGATAATTTCCAAGACTTTCTGTGGACTTACCCTCTTTTGAAGAAATTGGATTTCTGCCATGCCCTCTCCTCCCCATCCTAGTCGGCCACCTCTAGCTTGCCACTCTAGGCAGAGGAGATCCTGGACCCCTGAAGGCAACCCCTTGAGGCTCTATGGTATGGAGAGGTGCCTCAGGATGCCACTTCCTGAATTATCTAGGAACCAGGTACTCTGCTCTGCTCTATGGCAACTCATCCTGAGGGGCTTGGGCCTGCCCTGTCCTAGGACCAAAGGGCAGGCTCCAATTTTATTTTGTATGTGTGTGTGTATGTGTGTGTGTGTGTGTGTGTGTGTGTGTGTGTGTGTGTCATGGCTTGGCTGAAATGATGCAGCGTCCTTTCACTGTCTCCAAGATGAGGTACTAGCACAGGATGAAAGTACCTAAGGAGCCATAAGCATAGCAGGGCTATTGGTTTTTGTTTTTGTTTTTGTTTTTGTTTTTTTTTTCCTTCATGAGTATCCCCTTTAGAGTTCAATGCTTACACTTGGGAAGATTTGCATGAAGCACACTCTTGCTGATTACAGTATCCTTTCAGTTTGCATGAATTTCCTGTGAGATGGTTTCTCTGGGGATTCCCAGATATAGGGGTTCCCAAGGAGAGCCAAGGAAGGATTCAGCACTCCAGAAATAATAAGAGCCTTCACTTCAAAGTTTGCTAGGCTCCCTAGAAGGCCTCTGTTTAATGTTAGATTCAGACACTGATACACACTTATTTTTCAATATCAAGTATTTAGACTATTGGAGAAATGTGGTGTTTTACTATAACTCCAGCACAGTGTGTAGTTCACAATCCCTTGTCAAGCAATTTTTTCATTTGAGAAAAACATCCAGGCCCAGGTGCTTTCTTCCCCTTCTCCTATGGGGATATAGGAAAGATCTCAGATGAAAAGTGATACTGGATTGTCCTGCTGAGTAAAGCTGGTATTTTCTGGATCGCTGACATGGAAAGATCTCACCAGGCTTTTTTTCTCTTCCTCCCGTAGGTCTGAAATATTCTGCAGAAGCTCAAACAGATCAGAGACCAGGACAAGATCTTGCTCAGACACAACTGTTCACTAGGAGCACTGGGTGTGCAAAGCAAATTAACCACCATTGCATCTAATCCTTGTAACCATGGCAATCTTGGGCTGCATTTTCTTCTTTTTTGGTTTGCTATGGGTAATGAGGCCTTTATTTTGTGTAGCCTCTGGTCCAGCAAGACTGCCTGTTTGGAAGGCTTCAGAGAAGTGCTAAGATACATCAAGATCTGCTCGGCATCCAGGAGAGCTCTGAGAATGCCAATTTTGGCTGGTCCTGTTAGGTCATCTAGAATTATATCATGGTGATCAGTCAAGTGAATTTGAAAAACTTTGAGGTATCATCTGTAACATCTCTCATGCTCAGACTTGAACATCTCTCATGCTTCAGCAGAACACCCACCCCAATGAGGCATGCCTATATTCATCCTGAACAGATTATTACCAGCAGTGACTGCCTTTGCACTATTTCACCAAGGCCAGCAACAGGCTGTAGGTCTGTGCTGAACATCTGCAGCAAGAGAATGATGCTTAGCTTAATTATTTTGTTTGGTTTTGGTTAGAGTTTTGATTTCTTTGTGTCTTTGGTTTTCCTGTGTTTCATTTGAAGTTTCATTATGTATTCATTATCTTTTCGTTACTGTAATTAATTTGCTTTTTTAGCTAAATCTATATACTGTATAAACTGACTCCCCACTTCAAGATGTTATTGAATAAAATTAGTGTATTGTTATAGATAAAACATCGTCTCTAATTATGTCTATCATAAGGACATTCTGCATTTATGTGTGGTTCATACATAGTCTTGTAACACTAGAAGTTTCAGGCAGGAATGGGACTCTTCGAGTATCATGTTGTTTAGGTTTTTTAAGTAGTTCCCAGCCAGCCTGAGCTCCACAGAAAATTGAGTTTTTGATGTGGATAATGTGTCAAACTATGTGGATCCCAATGTCAGGATGAAAAAAGGATCCATACTCTATCTCTATAGTCATAAATTTAGC
Organism: Mus musculus; assembly: GCF_000001635.26. NCBI lineage: Eukaryota > Metazoa > Chordata > Mammalia > Rodentia > Muridae > Mus > Mus musculus. The sequence goes on along the minus strand of NC_000080.6, from coordinate 41,696,125 downwards.
TACAGTTATAATGTACTCTCCTGAGCATGACCACGTTGGACAAACAAATAAGAAACACAACAGTATTTCTCTAATACATCCCAGGAAATGAAAATATTCACATTGAGTAATTAAAATCTTCTGAATTACAAATAAAGTCATTTGGATAAAAATGACCTTCAAAGGTCATTTCATAATTGAATGTTTGATACCTACTTCATAGAACTGTTTTAGAAAGGACTAGTAGATATATGGCCTTGCAGGAGGAGTTGTGACACTGGAGGTTGGCATTGAGGTTTCAAAAGCTCATGCCAGTCCCTGCCTTTGTCTTTGTCACTACTCTCTGTCTCTGTTGATCTCACTATGTTTCTTTCTCTTTTTCTCTATATCTCAGTCTACACTCTCTCTGTCTCTGTTTCTGCCTCTGTCTGTCTGTGTGTCTGTCTGAATCTATCTCTTTCCTCTGACTCGTCTATATGCATTAGATGCAAGTTCATCTACTCCTCTAGTGCCATGATGCCTGTATGCATGCCTGCCTGCCTGCTGCCATGTTCCCCACCTTGACAATCTTGGATCACCCTTTTATATTGTTGGCCAGCCCCAATTGAATATTTTCTTTATTTATTATCCTGGTCAAGGTGTGTCCTAGCAATAAAACAGTGAATAAGAAAGCAAAACAAACTCTTAATCAATGGAAAGATCAGCTACGAGATGGGAGAGGAACTTCACTAAGTGTACATATGACAGAGAGCTCATTTCTAGACAATCGGATGGTGTTAAAAACTAAACACCAGGAAACCTGCCTGTTAAACATTAAAACATTTTAAATTTAAACATTTCAAAACGTTCTATGGCTGTCCATGGTAGAGCACACCTGTGATCCCAGCAGTCAGATGGCAGAGGCAAGAAGAACTGCATGAGCCTCCGGACAGGCTGGTCTATGTACTAGATTCTGGGACAGCAGGGATAAGTAGAGAGTCCCAGTCTCAAACACACTCCCTTCTAATGTTCTGTCAAACTGAACAGAATCTTCAAAAGAAGAGAAAGAAATGGATCATAGATATGTATTTTAATGTTTAATACATTTCCTCATCAGAAAATGCAAATTAAAATAGTTTTAACCTTGTATCTTACTGCAGTCAGAATGGCTATTACCAATAGACTAAATGACCACAACTGTTGGCATGAGTGTGGGGTAAGAGAGTATATATTCACATGTACAGTCATTATGAAAAACAGGAGAAATGTTCTGGAAAACATTGCTAGAGATAGGTCTTCCATAAGAACCAACTGTATTATTTGTGGTGGTTTGAATGAGAAGAACCCTTATAGGCTCATAGATTTGAATACTTGGTCAACAGGGTATAGCACTCTTTGATGGTATTCAGAGCTATGGCCTTGTTGTGGGGGTGGGCTTTAAAGTTTCAAAAGCCCAGCTCAGGGCCAGTATCCCTGCTTCCTGCACATCCAAATCCAGAACTCTCAGCTACTTCTCCAACACCATGTCTGCCTCTGCATTATTCTGTCAAGACAAAAATGTACTAAACTTCTGAAATGGTAAGCAGGCCCCCATTTAAATGCTCTCATTAAAAGTACCTATCATGGTCCTGGTGTCTATTTCTAGAAAGAGAACACAGACTCAGACACTATTCCAGGGCATATAGCCAAAGGCAATATCTTAAGACAGAGACCTGGGTGTGCTCATGTTCCCTGCTGCTTTATTCACAATAGTCAGGACATCAAAACAACCCAGACATAAATAATACTGATGAAAGGATAATGAGTATATGGTTCATATACACAAGGTAATGAACTGTGACAATATAAATGAAATTTACAGGTTAATGGATGGAGACATGAATAATCTTTCTGAGTGATATAAACAAGACCCAAAAAGACAAATACCACATAATGTGTCTTATGTGGATGGTAACATTGAATGTCTAGAGATGTGCATTTAAACTGCAGTATCCATAGAAGGTAATGCACTAGTGTTGGGTTATAGGAGGATATTTCAAGAAAATAATAGAACACATAATTTGTGAAGGAAAAAAAGGAAAACAATAGGACAGAGTGAGGTAAATGTCTTGGGAGATTGCAGAGGAGTGTGGTGGCTTGAATATGGAGGTGGTACTTTTAGGAGTTGTGGCCTTGTTAGAAACAGTGTGTCAGTGTGGAGGGTAGGCATTCAGACCCTCATACTAAACATATGTCCTGGTGTCTCCTCACATCAATAAATCTCAGACTAAGACCTGGGACAGTAGACTACCATGTCCAGAATTTGGTAAATTTGAGTGGGTTGGAAGTCCCAGACCTAAAGTAGATGGCAAAAGTGTCACCTGCTTCCTAGCAGGCCTCTTTCATGGGACCAAAATCTCTACATAGGAACATGGCCTGTGGTCATTTAGAACAGAATAGGGTTTTCCCTGCTAATGAGGTACCTAGAAGATGGTAGGGTTCAGTCAATAACCTTCCCTTCCTGCACATTCCTTCCTCACAAGGTACTTAACTTCTAGTCTAACCTCAAGACATGTTATGCTTTCTTTTCCATGAAAAGCAATAAACAGTTTACAACCAAGGACTGTCTCTCTCATCAAACCAACTGTGGGTTACATGGAGAAAAAGCCTTTGCCTACAGAGCCTTGCCATCTAAGTCTCCAACAGAAGGCCCCTCAATACTCCTGGGCTAGTCACCTCTGAGCTAATCCAGAATTCCCCATTCCCTGATTTCAGGGCTAGTTCTCAGCCTGCTGGCCTCCTCCATGTTCAGCTCCTCTAAGATTTCTAGAAGTGCCTGCATGTCTAAGATTCTGAGAACCCCTTGCCCTGGTCTCCTTGCAGGCCAGCAGGCTCAAAACTGCTGTGAACTCCCTGTAACCCAGAACTGTCTGTATGTCCAGGATTTCATGGGTCCCTGTCCCCAGACTCCTTAACATAGGCCCATAGAATTCAGAACCTCCATTCTCCACTATTGCCTGTGGTTTCCATTGTCAAATGGACTCTAAGGAGTCAGGGAACCCCATCTTCCATCCCCTCATGTCCAAGTCCACATTCTTCCACCCGTAAGTAGTGTGATTTCATTTCCATCCAGGTCAATATCAGAAAGTGGGCTTAGGATAAATACAATCTACCATGTCTGCATTTGATCTGCCCAGTGGGTTTTCCACACCTGTGGTACAGGACAGAAAGCAAAGCCACACTAAGTCAAGGAAGTAGTATAGAGGTGGGATAAATGACTGAAGACATTTGAAATGCCATGTGGAAACCTACAATTGAAGAAGCTTTATAATACACAAACGCATATAAAGGAGGTTTAAAAAAATACCCTATTAGGGTCAAGTTTGGGTTATCTTGTTTTGGGTTGCTCATCATTGAGTCTCATACACTTTCCCCAATCATTAAAGACTGATGCCATTGCTCTTCCTTCCTTTCTGGAATTCAATGCTAAGACCACATTCCTGAAGAAGATGGTATCTGGCACAGCCATCAATTCAGGCATCTATCTCATTATATTCTGTGTGTTGAGAACATATTTATTACTCTTTAGTAGTTACTTGGAGATATTTGGCCCATTGCAACCCACAAAATTTATATAGAAGAGGTAATCCCTTGGTAGCCGAGATTGCAACTCCCAATCCGCCATCACCCTCCCAACATCTGTCTTAAGATCTGGCAACTGATATTCTAATTTCAGCTTCTCTAAGTGGGCTAAACTGGAGAGGGAGCCCAGGGCATCATGCATACCAAGCAGCAAACACTACAGGAGAGTACACTACACTTCACCACAACACACCCCACCACACCACAATACAGTATACTACACTAGAGAACCCCAGTCCTCTTGTTTCTCTGAGATCAACTTTCTTTCTTAGCCCTTTCACAGCCTTCCTGTATGGATTATCTGCCCAAACAAGGTGAATGTAATAAAAGAAAGTGAACATTTTCTACTTTCATAATCCACATTGAAATTTGCTGTGAACTCTGTGCAGAGTTCATGACCACCAGGAACACCTGGCCTCCCTTCTCCCCATTGTCACTTACTGGGTTCCCTCTCCATTTTTTCTGTTGTCTTTCTAATCTGAGGATACAGCCTTGGATACTCAGATTTTGGGTACTTTGTCCTTTCCTTCAGACCTCTGTATTTGCTGTGTCTCCCCTTAGGACTCTGTGCATCAGGCTGAGTACTTAGTAGAGCTGTTTCTAACTCTGCATCAGCAGATACCCACAAGAGCTTCTGGCCCTCAGACAGGTGGTTCTTCAAAGCTTTAGAGAAGAGATGTGACTCTGAAGAACACCCTGACTCCTGCAGACAGATGGCTGCTGAACAAACTCCATGACTAGTTGTCCCAGGAGGGTTTTGGGACTCCTCCAAATCTGGCTGCACTGCAGCTTCTCCTAGAATTCAATGTGGATGCCTTACAGGTTAAGAGGATCAGTCAAGTACCAACAAGGTGGCCACATGGACGCATCCAGAAAGGCATGGTACAGGAGAAGCTGAGAGTCCTACATGTTCATGTGAAGGCTGCTAATAGAACATTAATGTCCAGGCAGCTAGGGTGAGGGTCTTGACCACACACACACAGTGTCTCATATACTCTAACTTGGCCACACCTTCTTATATTGCCACTCAGTGGGCTGAGCATATGAAAACCATAACAAATATTGATGCACAAATACTCAATAACTGAATCTAATGTAAGAATGATTCAATGTTTTGTAATTCATCAAGGCAATATACTATGTAACAAATTTAAGAAATTATTACTTGATCATCTCATTAGATACTGTATCATCCCACGGATGCAGGAATGATTCAATATATGGACATCCATCAATGTAATCCACTATATAAAATAACTTAAAATATATTGGATAATCTCATCAGATGGTGAAAAGTGTTTGACAAAATACAATACAACTTCAAGATAAATGCATTAGAGGATTCAGAAAGTCACGGTCTATATCTGAATATAATAAGAGCAAAATAGAGCAATCCAGCTGCCAACATCAAAATATATGGAGAAAAGTTTGAAGCCATCCCATTAAAATCAGAGACAAGGAAAGACTTTGCCCTCTTCCCCTATGTATTGAACATAGTCCTTGACATTTTATCCAGAGCAATCAGGCAAAAAAGCAGATCAAAGTGATACAAATTGGAAGGGAGGAATTCAAGACACTACAATTTGAGAATTATGGGATATTTCACATAAGTGAGTGGGTTTACAGATGTACCTTGGCTTCCAAAATATGGCTGTCCTCTGGATTTGATCTCTCTCAATGTGATGCTCCGTGGCCAATCTGGACAGTTGTCTGGAGCTGTCTGGGCACCAGGACCCATTATGGGAGAAATGGTCCTTGGAGGAGTGGGAGGAAGATGGATGCTGACTTGTGTAACCATTTGTTTGTTTGTGACTCAGCATCAGGCACTGCCACCTCCAGAGTGAATCTAAACATCTCCAGCACAAAGTCAGGATGTTGTGGAAGGAGAACAGACAGTTGCTAGAGGAGCAGATTGCATTAGAAGAATGTTCCAACGAATCAAAGAGGCAGTGTAAAGAAGGCAGCCTGAAAACCAATGACCTATGTACCAAGCAGCAGCAGGTAGGGTGCATAAATCATGAGGAGCAGGTTGCAGTCATGTCTAACCTTAAACACAGTCAAGCCTAAGCAACCATCCTGTACCTTATCCATGCTCTCTCCTATGTCTCATCCAGTTGTTCATTTCTGTGATCATTTCCAAGACTTTATGTGCAGTTATCCTCTTTCAAGAAACTACATGTTTGGGAAGTAAACAATCCTGCTCAACTAAAAGCTGCATTTCCTTATGATAGATAGGTTGAACACACAGTACACAAGTATTAGTGAAATTTATTACTAATGCTAAATGTGTTCTATGTGCTTGCCTCCATTGTAGTAGCACAGAATGTTGATTGATGAAGTCATTTGCTTCTTAGGGGTCATGTGAGATCACAGGCAGGACAAAATTTGCAAGTATTAGATCCCAGTGGAATTGCCATATGAGTGGAAATCATTGCCTTTGGGGGGAGGCTTGTATGCTTTCTCTCCCCTTTCCCTGCATTGCAAGATGGTCTCATCACTCTGCCTACATCTTGGCTCACACTGAAAGAGCCTGAGCAGGTACTTGTCAGGACTGTTTTATGTCAGTGTTGCTAGAGTTCTTTCCTAGAGCTTATATTCTGGAGCTGACTGGATCAACAGGGATGTGAGAAAGGCTTCTCTCAGGCTGAGTGTTGGTGTGAGAGTTGTGAGGCTTCAAGAATGAAATTTCACTAACACTCTCAACCTAGCCTAAGAAATGTGCCCCCTAAGAAATGTTAGGGCCCAAGGGATGGATAGCAGAGTCCAGTGTCTCACATTAAACATAAGCCTTCCATAGTCCCCATTCAACTGTTTCTCTACCATCCATTGTTATCTCCTCATAGTTTTCTACTCACTTATGATTTGTGGACAGAGAGAGTGATATATATATATATATATATATATATATATATATATATATAGTGAGAGAGAGAGTATGTGTTTGTGTGTGGCATAAGCATGTCTGTACCAATATGTATATTGTTGGTTTGTTAAATATCCACTTGTTTTGTTCAGTTTTTCTTTTTTGGTTTTATTTATTGATTTATTTATTTATTTATTGATTGATTGATTGATTGGGACAGCATCTTTTTGTTTGTTCGTTTGTTTTTTATTCAGTCTTTCTGTAACATATTCCCTAGAAACCAGGTCTGTCACTGAACCTGAGACTTCCTGTTTTGTTTAAGCTGTCTGACCAGCATCTTTGAAACTTCTGTTACCTCCCAGGGAGAGATCTTTGTATGGTTTGGTCTCAATTAACTGTTATGAGGTTCAATTGCTCATAGCTAGGAAGGTCATGGTGTTATTTTCTATAATTTTATACAAACATTTTAGTGTTTTGGATTTTTTTTATTTGTTTGTATTTGTAAGTGCAAATTCATTAACAAGGAGGAAGGCAATGCTGTCTCCTTCAGGTGCCAGACACACAACTTGGCTCACTGTGCCTTCTCATGAGTTTTATCTCATCATGATGGAAACTTCAGAAAGAAGTAGTAGGGAGGGGGTAGACCAGAGGTGGTCTTATACAAGAAACCTGGGCTACATGTTACCCACAGTGGAGTGTTTCAACAATTAATGCCTTTCTTAGCCAAGAGAAACCAAGTTGCCAACACTTAAAAGTGAATGAAAACATAGATAGGCCAGCCCACCTTTTCCAAATCTTACCATGTGACCTCAGATTCCCCTTCCCAGCCCTTCCCTCATTCATTACCACTTCCAGACCCAGGGTTTGGAGGCCCACCCATGTGAGAAAAAATCGCAAAGCAGGCATGGTACCTTTAGAATACGAGTATGATATGGGGCACAAAAGGGGTGCTCAAAAACAGCTAGCTGAAGAAATGTGACAAAACGGGGCTCCAAGGATCTCGATGTTCCTATTGAAAGAACACTTAGGAACCTAAAACAACAGTCTATCCTTCTACGATGGGAGTGTGGAGCTCTTGGAGGTCAGGGGGCAGGAGTCCAGGCACCGCGGAGTCACAAAAGATGGTTCCCTGGCCTGGTAGGAAAGCATTGGTGTTGGTTGAGGGACCACAGAAGCCAACATACCTGGATTATCATGGCTCTCCATCCACTGGTCCTAAGACTCCAGTGGCCCTGGGATCAAGCTTCTTCGTGAAGTTCCACTTCTGTGTCTGTCTTCTGCTGCAGGGCCTTCACAAAGCACTCTTTCTCTTGCCTGCCTCGTGGATGCTGGCAGGGATCACAGGAGATACTCAGACCCCTGTGTCAGGAGGTGAGGACACCAGGCAAGATGTGACCTTCATGGCCACTTCCAATCTAGCCACACGCTATTGTCCCCCTCCCAGTTGGTCACTGCTAGCTTTCCTTTCTAGGCAGAGGAGTTCCTGGACCCCTGACAGCAACCCCTTCCAGCTCTATGGTATGGAGAGGTGACTCAGGATGTCACTTCCGGAATTATCTAGGAACCAGGTCCTCCGATCTTTTCTATGGCAGCTATCTCAGAGCAGAGTCCCAGTACACTCCTAGGACAAAAGGACAGTCTCCAGTTTTATTGTTTTCTAATTAAACTCTTTAGTAATAAAAAGTTAAGCATGTAAGCATTTTAAAAATAAAACTTAGACTCCTTTGCCTTCATTGCACTAAGATAAACCCCTGGAATCTAATGAGTGTCTTACTGGCTTCACCAAGTGGATTCATGGAATCCTACACTGCATCCCTTTGCTGATGTTGTTTTGCTGAGTGTATCATAGACATGACTTTGCTTCTGTACAGATTCCCTCTAACTGTTTTGCAGAGTGCTGCATTTCAGAAAAATCAAGGCATGTTAAGTCACTAACCTCTTTTTGCCTGACATTACTAATGTGTATGTGTGTGTGTGTGTGTGTGTGTGTGTGTGTGCCCACAACTGTGTTCTTAAATTGGGTATTTTCTTTACTCACATTATTCCATTTCTTGATTTCCCGTCATAAAAAAAAAAAAACCCTCCCCCAATTCCCTTTCCACTCCCCTTCTTACCAACCTACCTACTCCTGCTTCCTGGTCCTGCATTATATCACATGAACAATAATGAGTTGAATTGCAGCTACTGGATAATATTTATGGCCAAGTGTTTTTATTGGTGCTAGAGAGTCTTATGAGAAGTAGCTAAGCTAGGTTTAGAGAGCAGAATATATTTCAGCTTGGAGCTTGCTGGAGGATGTTCTTCTGAACTCTCTCTTTTAGAACCTTGAATCTTGTGTGGACCCACCTGTGTGTGCAGAGGACCCATTTGGCTGTTCTATATCATACTTGTAGAAGCAGCAAATATCTGCATGGAAAAAGTTCCTGACAAGGAAATCAGCACAGGCCCAGGCAGCACAAGTTGGGTTAATTTAAGAATCGATTACAGAGCTCAGGTCTCAATACTTACTCAGTTGTCAGGAAATGTGCTGTAATATAGCAGTGTTTTTATTGGTTTGATGTGTGTGTGTGTGTGTGTGTGTGTGTGTGTTTGCCCAGGTGTTTATGAGCATGTTTATGTTTCATATTTGTGTATTTTCATCCTTGTTTATTTTCATCCTTGCCTGCTACCATTTTCTTTTCAACTTTGCCTATGCTTCACTCAGTCTCCCTTCCTTGGAGTTTGTTCAGGGCGTTATGATTTGAAAGTTTGAGTTCTTTGGAGTTGAGACTGTTCCAAGCCGAAGGGCCATAAGTATGGGGAAGTGTAAGAACAGGGCTGCCTCAGACACCCCTTAGGCTCATGATAGTCAGAAGAGCAAACACTCTGTTCTGTCTGTAGCCCTCTGTAATTCCTGTTATTAAAAACAGCTTTAAAGTTTCACCAGCTCAGGACAGGTATTCTTGCTTCCTGGAGTTCCAGATACAGAACTCCCAGCACCATGTCTGCCCATATGATGCCATGCTTTGGCCAAGACAAAAATGTAATAAAATTAAAATTAAATTAAATTAAAATTAAAATTACTTGAAAATATAAGCCCAGTTTCAACCTCCCACATCCAAGGCTACATTTTTCTACCATCTAAGTAGTGTATCTGCATTTCCATCCAGGTCAATACCAGACAGTGGGCTATTGGCAAATATAGTCTAACATCTCTGCATTTGGTCTGCCCAGTGGCTTTTCCACACCTTTGCAGGGCAAAAAAGTAAAACCACACTAAGAGAAGGAGGTAGTATGGAGGTGGGATAACTGACTGAAGACTTTTGAAAGGCTACATGGAAACCAACAATTGTAGAACCATTATAATATACAAATCATATAAACGATGTTTAAATAGAATTAATCTCTTATGCTGACAATGCCTCCCCTAAATCCCATAAACTATCAAATGAAAAACCCAGGGGCAGTTTTAGGTTATTTTGTTTTGGGTTGTTCATCATGGAAGTCTAATACCCACTCAGGAAACATTAAAGGCCATTGGGATTGCTCTTGGATACTTTCCAGAAGTCAATGGTAAGATCACATTGCTGAAGAAGATGGTAATTGGCACATCCATCAGGTCAGATGTCTGTCACATTAGTGTGTCTGTGTGTGTGTGTCTGTGTGTGTGTGTGTGTGTTGTGTGTGGAGAACATACCAATTTCTCTTTAGCAGTTCCTTGGAGATATTTGGCCAATTGCTACCCACCACAGTACTTCTACAGAAGAGGTAATCCATTGGTAGCTGAGTTTGCAACTCATTGCCTACGGTCTCCCTCTCAACATCTGTCCCAAGATCTGTCACCTGCTCTTCTGATTTCAGCTTTTCTAAGTGGGCATTACTAGAGAGGGAGTCCAGGGTCTCAGGCACACTAAACATTAAGCATTACATTATACTACACTTCACTACACTACACTAGCCAACCCCAGTCTTCCTGTGGAGAACTGAGCTGAACACAAGCAAGCACTCAAGTGAGCTAGTGAGCATATATGTGTTCATTTCTCTCTGCTTTGGACTGTCAGTGTGATGAGACCTGTAATGTGAACCACCAGCTGTTATGACTTCCTGCAATGATAGACAGTCCCATGAAATTGTAAGCTAAATGAACTGTTTATTTCCTAAGACACTTTTTGCCTTGGATATTTCATCACAGCAAGAGAAATGAAACTACCACCTCTGATGAGCCTTTTCATTTGTCCACCCTGTTACATCTTTTCATTTGGAGACTTTGAACTATTTACTTAAGTTCTCCATAAAATATATAGTAAGTTTCAGGGGAGTGAACTTTCCCTTCTACAGTGTTAAGTACTAGAGTATATTTCTAGAGTATATTGTAGTTTGAAATCTCTTACCTAACAGTATCCATCTCCTTCCTTCTAAACAAATCTCTGCAACAACCATCTCATCAACTCTGAAATCACACCACACATCATACATCTTTGCTCTACTCCCCACACAACCTATGCACTAACCACACCATAACCATAGCATATGTCTTCTGGCCAAATTATATCCTAAGAGGATATACAGTGGGGTGATACATGGAGGAGAGAAAAATACATTTAAATAAAGGAAGACCTGGAAAGATGACCCAGACAGTAAGTACTCTCTGCAAGTAATAGGACAGAAAATAATAGAACAGGACACTTCATGTTCTTATCTGACCTAGACACGGCACAAATGTGTGTATCCCTCCATGTTAAAATGTTCATGTTTACTACATATATCAGACACACACACACACATTTTTATAAAAATTTTTTATCTAACAACCACTGAAGAATGTCATGCCCTGTCTCTGACTTTCCATTCTTCAGAGAACGATGATCTGTAAGCAGAGCCAAAAGTTAGAAATGCATAAGGCATTCAGTAGTTACAGAAATAAATGCATAAGGCATTCAGTACTTAGTGAAAGGCTTTGGTCCTGGGTAACCCCCTAGGCTGCCCCTACTGTTTTCATTGCATGTCATCTACTCCTCACTATCATGGTGCCTTTCTTTTACTCTGTACAGCTATAGTACTGTCGTCTCTGCATACTTGAAAGACCTACTGAGATTTGTTGAAAGTTTCTTTTTTTGTGTTAATAATCAAAGAAAAGTAGACTAGAATAAAACCTGTGTTGCTGTAAATCTCTCCAACCCAAATATGTCCCAGCAAGGAACAATACAATATGATTACATGCAGTGCACCTAGAAGGGCAGATCTACTGCTACAATACCATCTTTCAGAGCTTATGAGACACCTTCAAACTTGCAGTTTCTCCAGACCATGTGCTTCTGCTCCACTTTTCTCCTTCTTCCTCCTCCTCTGAGTCCTCTCTGTCTTCCATTTTCTCCTTCTCCTCCCCCCTCCTTCTGCTCCACCTTCCCTTTTACCTGCCCAATCATCAGCTCTACAAATTAAAATAGGAATCAGGTTTACAGGAAATCACCTGAGTGCTGACTCATTCCTTGTTCACAACCACTCACAGGAGAACAGAATTAACAAATTATATAATTAGCCCCAGGGCTATCCACAACAAACTTGTGATGGGAATATCTCCAGTTTCTTCTCTATTATTCCTGCTGGGAAAAGCCAGGGGCAATGCCCTTGAGCTTCAGTGAATGTCAACCCTGGTGATGCATGCTGACCTCTGGAGGTGTCTTTCTACTAAAGGCTCACCCCTACAGTCTCTACAGTCTTTGACTCTAAACAGCAGGGATGGGATCAGGCACAGGTGTCTTCCAGGAAGCTCTAATGACTATTCTAATACTCAGGCACTGCTCTAAGCCACAATGTTACCTTCTCCCTCATTAGAGCAGTATTCTGTAATCCCAAGAAAGAGAGATTTGGAGCAAACTAATAAGAAGTCATCAGGACTTTGAGACAATTGGTCTGGGGAGGTGCTACGTACTCTGGTGGAGTCAGCTTGACAGGCGAAAGTTTGGAAGCTATCTCATTAGGAAAAGAGTTTCACGAAAGCTCCCTCCTGGATTCTGGCGAAAGCCATGTTCTCCAGTTAGGTCAGTTTGACAAGTGGAAGCTTGGAAGCTGGCCATGAGGAAAAGAGTTTCAAGGAAACTCCCTCCTGGAGTCTAGCGATCCCCCTAACCCATAAAATTAATTTTCCACTCCCGCATTAGTCTAGTGTATGGATCCACGTGCCCTCTACTAAGCATTATCCTATTATAAGTGCCATTTAAGATTGAATTCTGACATAGCTAAAGCCTCTCCCAGTGTTCCAAGATTCCAGAATACAGTGAGGAGTTTAACCTATTCAGTAACTAATTAATCATTACAATAAAATGGCCATTAGCCCAGTTGATCTGCAGAAAGAGCCTGGGAATCTCACTGAGATAGAAATCTTTACTACAGGCTACATTCCATGCAAAGAGCAAGTTGATATACTATCCTGATAAATGGGGAATTTTCCAGACAAGATAAGATTTTGCAAGGCCTAGGAATTTAGGGGTCTGTGACACTACAATAATCTTGAGGCCTGTCAAGAGTTAAAAACCCCTGGTGCTATTAACACTAAAGTGTGAAATTCTTGCCTGGCATTAGGCTGATCCTAGGCAGGGCTGTTGATCTCTATTGTAAATGTTTATCCAGTTCTTGCAAATTCCTTTTTTGCTTGTATCTGGTAAATTTCAGTGTACTTTGTCTTATTGTGATTTGTAGCTCCTGATAATTTGCTGTATTATAAACTAGTCTAATGCTCGACCTGACATTACATTCAGATTCAACACCTCTCTTGTGTGTGTCTGTTTGTCAATTTAATCCTAAGCTTTGCCCACCTACTCTAGAGACCAGTTCTATGGAGACAGAGGGGCCCAGAGGGTCTGCGGCAGGGAGGAAAGGGCAAGATTAGAAATTTTGCATCTGAGACCCCTTCAGGAGGTGTTCGTGTTTTTAAAAAGCCCTTGAACAAACAGCAAAGATGCAAGCCTGGTACATTCTACAGGAAACAAACAGATCCCATGTGAGTGGAGGCTGACATCATTTCCCCTGAAATAAACTTCAGCAAATGTTTGAAGAACAGCCATTTGAAAAGTCCCATGTTGATTTTCTGGAGTTATCATTACAAACTACCACAAAGTGGATGCCTTAATCAATACAGGATTTTTATCCTCAATTCTGAAATTCAGGAGTTCAAAACTATGGTGACTTCATTTCTTTTCCTGTTGCTGTGATATAATATCCTTAGACAAGGGCCAGCTTTCTGTGCTACCCAGGCAATTTGCAGGGCCTGCCCTCCTGAGTGTTTCAGCTGGTGAGAAGCAGGGCCAGGTGTAACACTTGTATGGCCCTAAGTCCTGCTCCCCTACCTGGCACAGGGTTGAGAAATTGGGGACAACCTCTCTCCCATGCCCATGCCACAGCTCAGCTGACAAGTGGCAGAGTCATCTCTGCTGTACTCACATTCTTGGGGCTGGGTCACTGTTGCTCCTGCAACCTGTCTCAGCTCTAGTGTGCAGCCCAGGTGATATGGTGGGAGTAATGCTCTAACAGCTACAGTTTGTGAGGGGTGGGTAAGCTGTCACTCTCTCTTGTCCCCTGGGCTTCATTCTTGTCTACCTAAGGTGGCAAAGGATAAGGGCAGAAAGGGTACCTCCCCTGAATTCTGGCTACCTCACTGCAGATGAGTGGCAGGTCCAGCTCTTCTGTGGTGTAACTGGGGAAGATTGAGAGATGTGGCATTAGTGTGTGTGTGTGTGTGTGTGTGTGCATGCATGCATGCGTGCATGCGTGCGTGTGTGTGTTCACTGGGCTCATGGCATTCCTAGTGTCCCTCTCATTCTCAGGTTGAGGATGAAGTTATAATCTCTCAGCTACTGCTCCAGTACAACGACTGACTGCCTGACTGCCTGATGCCATTTTCTCCAGCCATGATGGCCACAGACACATTTTCTGAAATTTTTGATTCCAAATATACATTTAATGGTTAATTTCTTTCGCAAATTTACTGGATTAAGAACTTCCTAGTGGGCCAGGCATGGTGGCATATGCCTTTAATCCCAGCACTCAGGAGGCAGAGCTCTAAGTTTGAAGCCAGCCTGGTCTACAAAGTGAGTTTCAGGACAGCCAGGGCTATACAGAGAAACCCTGTCTCAAAAAGCAAACAAACAAACAAACAAACAAACAAGATCTACCTAGTATCTGAATGAGGTAAAACCTACAGATATATGTATGGGGACATTTCCAAATAGGATTAACCAGGTACAAAAGACCCACCCTGCAGTTTGGTGGTACAGTTTTATGGCCTTAAATCCCAGACATATAATTGAAGAAATATTATAAAAATGGAAGAACTTAGAGATATTAATTTCCCTTGTAGAACAGATTTTGACATGTGCTGGAGATACTGTTATTATGTTCTTTCCTGGAAATTTTCTACTTTTTTTTTCTTTTTCGATTTCTTCTTTTATATATCATTAACCAGCACTGAGTTCTTTGATCACAATGAGTTTTGTACCTATTATAGATTTGTTTGCTGTTGGTTTTAAATGTTACTGTACTGTGTTGCAATAGGGTATATGGACTTATTTTGGTTTTGCTCAAATTTGTTTTGTGGCCCACAAACTTGTCTATTTTAGAGATGAGTCCCTGGATTGTTGAGTAGAATGTTTATTATTTGGTACTTGGGTAGAATATTCTGCACAATCTGTCCATTTGATGTGTAGTATCATTTAATTCTCATGTTCCTCTATCTTTTGTCTGTGTTCTGGAGAGTAGAATACTGCAAAAAAGCTCACTACTATTCAATTGGTATCAATCTGCAGTAACCGTAGAAAACAAAAATGTAAATGGAGACCGTGGGAGTAGAATAGGCTAGCAGGATACAGGTGATAAGGTGATATGAAAAGGAAAATGGATAAAACAGGGAGAGGTTTAATTTGAGAAGGATGAGAGAGAGAGAGAGAGAGAGAGAGAGAGAGAGAGAGAGAGAGAGAGAGATGCTACTGGGAAAAAAGTCTTCCCCAAGAGCCATAGGCTATCAAATAAAAAGTCCCAATATAAGGCATGGGAGACATCCTTTGGCTGTGTTTGTCAGGAGACTCCAAGAGTCTCTTAATGATTTATAGACTATTGATTTTTGTGAGGCCAGAGAGCTAGGGGCTGAGGGAAGCAGGCCTGGGGCAAGAGGCAATTGAGGCATGTCCAAACCCTGGAAATTTCATCCTCAGAGTAGCAGCAATAGAATACCTTTTAGAGATTCACACTGATTATCTGAAAACGTGTAAGTATAAATGTTGCAAAAGAGCTTTCCAGAGAATTCTACTGGTTGTAGTGTATAGCTGCAGTCATTCATTTCTCCAAGTTGTAGGGTTGGACAAGGTCACTATAAGAAACATTTGTTTATGAACAATAAGAGCTTCTATCATGCTCCAAGCTGAGAACCTAAGAAACGTCACTATTTGCAGCTAATGTAAAATGTGTAGACTTGGGGATGAACAAAGCTTTGAGTTCATTAGGCTCAACAGCCATTTCAGAGAGAAGGGAGCAATACCATACTCAGGTCTGTACTGCTGTGTGTAGTACTTGTCAGAAAAAGGGGGAGGGGAGCTATGTGCTTCCAGGACAAAGCATCAAGAACACTTAGGTTGCTAGAATTTGTATTCTATACTATATTGTTTATGGTATATTATATTATATTTATGCTACAAAATTATTGTTGTACATCAAGAAGACATTCATCTTCTTAGGAGTTGAAAGACATGAGCAGAGATTAGATGATGTTCCGGGTATGCAGGGGCAGTGTATTTCCACACAGAGGTGTATGGGCTTCCCCT
Source organism: Mus musculus (assembly GCF_000001635.26). Classification (NCBI taxonomy): domain Eukaryota; kingdom Metazoa; phylum Chordata; class Mammalia; order Rodentia; family Muridae; genus Mus; species Mus musculus. The sequence continues at coordinate 41,679,892 of NC_000080.6, read as the reverse complement.
CTTGCTGAGGTTGCACCAGGCAGGGCTTCAGAGAAGGCAGAAGCACATCCAGAGCTGCTCAGCATAGAGCAGAAAATGTCTAAGACTGTAAATTAAAACTTGTCCTCACCTGCCACCAAGAATATTTAATGGAGGGTTGTTAAGTAAAGTTAAAAAACTTTGAGCAAAATCCTGTAACATGTGTCATCCTTAGTCTTACAAAGACTTAATTTACAAAGCCCCCAAAGAAACATGGCAACGCTTGCCTTGATAGGCTATTACATCTGAAACTGCCTTTCTACCTTGTCTTCACGGTTGACCACATGTTGTAATTCAGTGCCACTAAACTGCCCCTGTTGTTTTGGGTTTTGATTGCTTAGGGGATTAGCGTTTTTGGTTACATTAGTGTGCAGATTTGATTTTTATTTTCTCTTTCTTTTTTCTGGTCACTATTTTGATATTTTGCTGAAGCTATATACACTGCATATACTGATCCAACTGAGTGCAGAGAGGTTCTTTTTAAACCCATACTGAATGAAAAGTCTGCACTTTTATGAATTAAAAAACAAACAAACAAAAAGAAAACAAGTTCAAAGCCTACAGTCTCAAGCCCAGCGTTTTTAGCCGGGTATGGTGTCACACTCCTGGAGCTCCAGAATTCACAGGCAGGGATGGTTTTCTGTAACCTCCAGGCATCATGGTCTAAATCGAGAATTACCAGACAGCCAGTGCTTCACAAAGGTACATTTTGGGGGGCGTGGATGTCATGGCCTACTCTGTGTATAAGCACTTCATGATAGAAAATGGATATATACTGTATCCTTTAGGTCATAGATTTAGGTACCCCTAAAATATGGTATATGGCATGCACGTGTTCCTGTAATAGGCATGCTGCCCAAATTATGAGAGTCACAACTGTATTGCTCTAAAGCTTGTTATGAAATGAATATTCATTTGGGGTTCATAAGAAATCAGGAAACCCAGAGCTATCTGCCTCTCATTTCCTTGATATACAGCATTGGTGATAACTGTAAAGCAGAAATACTGAATTTCCAGAAAAGTACCTCCATCTACCCATGTTGAGATTTCCCAGACATGTTGGGACATGGCTTTCTTTTTAGGTAATATTAGTGTGACTACACATTTGGAGCCTTTTTGGGTTTTGTTTATTTGTTTGAATTTGGAGCACTGTTTTTATTATTATTATTATTATTATTATTATTATTATTATTATTATTATTATTTATATATATGTTTTGCCTGCCACAACCCGCACCTGGTACCAGCAAAACCACCAAAAAGCAAGCAAGCCAGGCTTGCAGGGCAGGACCCTATGGGTGCCCAGAGGGGGCTCTAGAAATCCCCACAGGACCACAACTGTGCCCCAAATGCATGCAATTCCTCCGGAGGCCAGAAGAGGGCATGGTATTCAACCAGAGACTCATTAAAGGATTGTTAGATGCACTCTGGGTCCTCTGCAAGCCTGTAGGTGCAACAACATTATGAACTAACCAGTACCCGGAGCTCTTGACTCTATCTGCATATGTATCAAAAGATGGCCGAGTCGGCCATCACTGGAAAGAGAGGCCCGTTGGACACGCAAACTTTATATGCCCCAGTACAGGGGAATGCCAGGGCCAAAAAATGGGAATGGATGGGTAGGGAAGTGGGGGGGAGGGTATGGGGGACTTTTGGGATAGCATTCTAAATGTAATTGAGGAAAATATGTAATAATAAAAAATATTAAAAATAAAAAAATTTAAAAAAAAAGAAAAATGTTCTTAATGGAAGAACCTTCTTTCTTGTCCCTACTCTATATTTCTTCTTTGTCCTTCCAGATTGTGTGGTTTTTTAATTGAACAAGATCATCCACAATCAAAGATAGAAGTGTATGGAGACCTATAGGTTCAGGTGCTTGAAGATGAAATGCTAATTTTCCTAGGTTACCTGGCACCCATCCAGAGCTCTTGTGGGTTCAAGATAAGGCCATAGAATTGTCAAGTTTGGAGCAAATCTGTCACCTCTCATGGAGGATAACCATGCAGACTAGGCATGAAGTGCCTAATTGATGAAATGCAGAATTGAGAAGTTCCTCAGTAGGTAGAGGTAGAGGAAGGAATAACCATTTAAGGGCAGCTCACCAGTGTTGGGATGAAACTTCAAACTCTCCTGCATGGATAGATCCTGAAATAGAGGCCACATGCCCATGGTGGACAGCATGTCTGTGCAAGGCTAGGAGCAAAAAACAATGAAGAATCTGTCATGCTAGAAGACCAAATAATTTAGAATATGCAGTGTAGATGTTTCGACTGAGAAATTCAACTCTAGTATTCTTACTAGAGAAATAGAAACCTCTAGAGAACATTCTTCTTAGTCAGAATGAATGGTATATATGGAGAAATTTTTTCATGAAGCCTCAAAACTCTCACACCAAACCTGAGATTGTGAGAAGCCTTTCCTACATCCCTGCTCATTCAGCCAGCTCCAGACCACAAGGCCCAGGAACTCCAACTCCAACAGCACTCAAAGAAAATAGGACTGGCAAGCTGCTAGTCAGTCAGTGTGAATCAAAATCTACAGGGGAAACGGTGGGGGTGGGGGACAAAAACTTCCAAAAGGCAACATTAAATCCACTTATTTGTCAATTCCACTAAGCTATCATCCCTGCAAATTACTTCCTACCTGGAATCTCACATGATCTCCATAAAGCAAATGGGCTACAAGCCTTTACATCTTCCTTCAAAGCTCTCTACTATTCTAAAGAAAGGCTCTAGCCCAACACCATTCAAACTTAATAGCATGTAGAGTTGTGATGTGTAATCAACTAATCTCCCCTAGTGAACTGCAGATTATAGCAGGGCAGAAAAATTTGTTTGCTAAACATGCAGTTTCTTGAAAAGTCTACCTCCACAGAAAGCCTTGTAGATGATCACCTAAATAAACACTTGGAGGAGACAGAGGTGAGTGCCTGGATAAGTTGGTGGATTGTTACATTGATTGTCTATATGTATGGTTAGCCATGAGGGAAATCTGCCTCTGATATGCATCATCCTACCTGCTGCTGCTTTGCACTTGGGATGTATGTTCTTGCTGGTCTCATCACAGAACTCTTTTCTTCACCAAAGGATGCCTCCTGGTCAGCCTGCTCTACCAGCAGCTTTCTGTTCTCATTCAGCAACATCCTTACTTTTTTTCTTCAATTGATTGCATTCTTTCAGGAGGTGGGTGTGCCTGATGCTGAACCACAAACAAACAAAACATAAATGTTGATTCCCACCTATCTTCGATTTGCCTGCCACTCTTCCAAATATTATGATCCCTGCAAGGGCTCTGATCCCCAGAAAGCCCGAGACTAGAGTACACTGTATATCCATAAGTACCAAATAGAGGCAGGTCAAATCCAGAGACCAGCCACATGTAACAAGACTCAAAATATTTCTGATAACCCTACACCAAGAGTGTTCCATATACATCACAGAAGAGGAAAACTTCCTCATGGTTGCTCATATGTGTGTAGTACCAGAAAACCATCAGTAGGGAGAGGGCAATGCCCTCTTAGGGAGAGAGAAGACCCAAAAGGTATAAACTCTTTCCATTTTTGTCATGGATCCCAGATCTTGTAATCTGCTGTCAGAACCCTAGAAGTTCAGGGTTGCTTGAGATTCCCAGCATGGTGGAAATGGTTTCGATGCAGAAGATCCTGAATTTGGAAGAATAAAGACTGGAGGGTCTTGGACAATATTCACACTTAGGAAAACTGAGTCCAAGAGGTACAAATCCAAGACCCATGCCTCATGGGAGGGCTCCTATTAAGAAACAGAGAGTATAGAACTAGAGCTCTTACTTTTGTACAAAGTCCCAGAAGGCCACAACCATTCCCTGCCTAGTGCTGGGTCTCAGCTGTGTCTGGGACTCACCTGTAGGAATCCTTATCTTCTATGAATTCCTTGTACTTCTCAATGGTATCACTTATGGACTGCGTCATTTTCTCCATATCCAACATTGTCTTCTCATGTTGTGATTTAATGATGGTGAATTCAATATTCATCCTGTGGTAGAGCATGGTCCAAAGAGTAAATCATCCTCTGAACTAAGCAATCAAGTATCATGTGCAAAAAGGCTGTATCTGGAATTCCCAAGGAAATTGTATGCCACATCCTTGCTCCTTCCAACTCGTCCTATTGGTACTGATTAAACTTATTATCTTGGGCAGAGGACAGAGAGCCAGGGGACCAAATGGAGATAGCTGACGCTCAAGAACTCTTAGGTGAGCCCAAAGGAATACACTAGTTCTGTGAAATGTTTCTACTAGACTGTCCCACAGGCTTTGGTCCTCAGTTTTAAGGCTTTTTTTTTCCTCTTAGTTTTAAGGCAGGGATAATCCTTTGTTCATATTGCTACATGAATTCTCAGAGGGCATAACTAGTATATAAAGGAAAAGGCTTTATAACACTTCCTACTCCAGGAGAATCCTATGTGACACCAAGTTAAACACAGGGAATAAAGAACCCTGATGATCAATTTGGGCCTCTAAGGGCTCAACACTATCATGCCCTACAAACTGTCCATCACACAAATCCTCAGAACCCATCGAAGGACCCACAACCCCAGATCCTGAACAAAACACACACAACTAACTTCACACACAGAAAAAAAATTAAAATGCCAAATAAATCCAGGTAGGTTCCATAGACTCAGAGTACAATGAATAAAACAAGAGTAAAGCAGTAATGGCCTGCAGACATTGCATTCTTACACAGTAAGGCAGCTATTGTGACCAGGTCCTTCCAGCTGTTGACAGAACCAATCAGACTCCAAGCACGTCAAGGGCAAGTACAAAAGAGGATGACCATAGAACACACAGCACTTATCTCATCCAACAATTAAATAACTGTCAAGACTTCTTATAATGAATGTGAGAGATGACACACTCCATTCATGGGAGAAAATGTGGGTCAACAGAGAGGGCACAATACAGTCAACAGGATACAGGGCATAATTTTACCTATAGTTCAAATCAGTATTCATGTCAATGTCCAAGATTCGAAAAAGTTCTTCCCACTCAGCATTTATCTTCCTGATATAAAATTTCATATCTTCTAGTTTATTCATATTCTTCATATGATTAGTGATGTTGCAACTTTGGGATGATGTTCTCCCAGCAGACACTGAAGATAGATAAACACAAATGCATTTGCATAGTTGATGGCCCAGGGCAGGGGAGACCATTTTGAGTCCCAGAGAGAAGGTTGAGGAAGAGAAAAGCTAGAGACAGGATTAATCACTGAAAAAGCAGAAAGGCTTTTTTTGAGCTGGTCTGCTAAGCTATATTCCTCTTCCCAACCACCACTGTTGGTCCCAACTACCACCACAGTTCTTATAGCATTCCCCCTTGCCCTGAAATCCAAAAGCTGCCTCAGACATACAGGTTTGGGGAACATTTCCAGCTCATGTCATATGTTATGTCAAGAAAACCTGAAGTTCATAGTGCTTAGCAAAGGTCAACCTGGACTGTACAAATTACTGCATTGTAGACTCCTGGCCATCACTTCTCTAATATCTGTCTTCCTGAATTCCCAAGTGCAGGCATGAGGATGCTGGGGGTTGTACCATAATACTTTACTCATCAATACCTAATCATGTGTGTTCAAACTCAAAGTGTCTGAGACCTCAACACATGACCAGGTTAGAATCCTTCTCTGTTCTCTGCATCAGAGACTCATGTATCCTACAATAATCTAGAAGATGAAGTGCTTCAACTCCCTACCAATAAGGGATACATTGTTATTCTCATAGTGCCTTCACAGGGCAGTCTTTGACACTAAATGAAATTGAATAGCTCCCAGAAAAATAGCTGCAGGCTTGTCAATTCCTGGATCTGTCAAATGAATTATCAGGAATTCTAGACTCTTGGTCTGTCATTAAGAAACTCCAAGGCTCCAGCTTGTAAGATCTACTCAGGGAAGGCTAGCTCAAGCCTACCTGTTCCAGAAATTTCCCCAACTCTGCCAAGGACTCACCGTGTCTTCCCCAGAATGATTTCATTCTTCCTTTTTCATAAGAAAGGATGCCAAATTCCTTCTGCCTTGGTCTGGTCTCTCCTTGATTGCCATTCTCCCTGTGAAATAACCTGAGCAGCCGGGAAAACATGCCTGATAGAGAATAAAAAAGGCACTGAAGGAATATCCCACAAGCAGCTTTTGTAACCACAACACAGGTGATGTCATAGAAGATTCTAGTTCTCTCATAGATACAACAGATGGTCCAAGGAAGGCATTACTTATGATGTCACTGGGAAAGGCTAAGGCCTATTTGATAACTAGTTCTCCCCAAATTGACCAGTTTCTGTTGTGCATTTCCTGGAGCCTCTCCTGTGACTTGGGAAATACCCTTAGCAACGTCTCTCCTTCCAAATTTAAGAGATTTCTCATCTGCTTCATTAGAAAACAAGTGCTTTCGATGAAAAGCATTGATTAGGACCCTGAAATGCATAAGAGGTTTTTGTTAGCACCCAAATCTCTAGGGACAGTGAATATAAGAGCTATTTCTCAATAAGAAATATACCACCTGAGTAAATTCATTTGACATACAGTCTACTTCCCCAGGATTTCCCTGTTTCACAAAGGCCAATATATTTCTCCTATACCTTTAATTGTATAAAACCTGAATAATATTTTCTTACTGTGCTTATCTTGATAGTGGGCATTGTTCCCACATACATATCCATGTGTTTCACAAAATCTCCTGTTTACAATCCCATCTTTTGCAAGGAAAACTCCCCTTTCTTTGGAACATAGGGGCTCAACGACAGGACAAATATAAAATGGTAATCGTTCTGTCCCATCTTCAAAATATTAACTTGCACACCCTCCCTTTCTCAAATACAACCAGACAATTAAAGTGGGCATCAGTGAGCAAAGGTCAACCTGGACTATACAAATTACTGCATTGTAGCCTCCTAGTCATCACTTCTCTAATATCAGTCTTCCTGAATTCCCAAGTGCAGGCATGAGGATGCTGGGGGTTGTACCATAATACTTTACTCATAGCAAACACGAGTTACTCCCTACTCAGGAGGTAGGGCAGGGAATGGAATGGCCTGAGTTCAGGTTAAACCTCAATTTTAATGGGTCCATAAGTTCAGGATGGAGTCCCTTTGGCTTTGTCATCTGAGGCTTCTGTGTTCTTATGCTGGGTGTGCTGAATGTGTGCTATAATGCAACCTGCCCTCAGAGATGCAAGATGAAAATTCATATATGTCTTTTATTGGAAGACATCTGCCTTTGACTACCATCTGGAGCCACACAATACCAATATGCAGAGCTCAAAATTGGGGGGGGGGGATTATTGAAGCCTTAGAATTTGAGGGTGTTTTCTTCCAAAATGAGGCCTATATTGTGCCAATGTGATTTTTCCTTTGATTTTTCATAAACGGTGGCTTGGTTGTTTCCTGGCCTAAAGGATTTTCGAACCACCAAGAAGGGGCCTACTCCATACATGCTCTTTTTTATCAAGAAAAGGATTGTTGCAGAATCATTCCAGGCAGCAGGAAGGTCAACTAGGCTGCTCTTAGGTCCAGCTCACCTGGTACAGGACTGATAACTTGAGGTATCTGGGGAAAGGAAGCAGCACACAGAATCACACAGCTCCCTCTACGGCAACTGCTAGACCTGTAATAGGGTATTTTGTTGTTTTTTATTATAAATACATATAAAACTAGCCAGAGGCATGCCTTTAATCCCAGCACTCAGAAGATATTTTTTAAAAATGTTGTTAGTATTTCTATTATTTCCTTTGGTTTTTGTTGTTAACTGCCCCAGTTATTTGCACTGTACCTAGAACGTTAAGCCCATGCTCTGTACAGTCCTATCATTCATGTTAGTCAGGAGTGGTTACTCCTCAGATGATCGATCTCATTACTCACTTTCAAATAAGGAAAACAGTCACAGAGACATTAGTTACCTTGCATGGTCTCATGTAACAAACTCATCATGAGAAGTGAATTGCATAATTTTGCACTGGTATCCATAAGTGAAATTCAGAAGTTCTTTCCTCGTTGGGTCTTTGTGTGGCTTTGGTATCAGTGTAACTGTGGCTCCATAGAGCACATTGGGTATCATTCCTTTTGTTTCTATTTTGTGGAATGGTTTGAAGGGAATAGGTATTAGGTCTTCTTTGAAGGTTTGAAAGAATTCTGCACTAAACCCATCTGGTCCCGAGCTTTTGTTGGATCGGAGATTTTACCCATTGCTTCTAATTCTTTAGGGGTTATGAGACAGTTCACATGGTTTATCTGATCCTGATTTAATTATGGTACCTGGTATCTGTCAAAATTTGTCCAGTGCATCCAGATTTTCCAGTTTTGAGTACAGTTTTGTAGTAGGATTTGAGGGTCTCTCTTTCTTTCTTTCTTTCTTTCTTTCTTTCGTTCGTTCGTTCGTTCGTTCGTCCGTCCGTCCGTCCTTCCTTCCTTCCTTCCTTCCTTCCTTCCTTCCTTCCTTCCTTCCTTTCTTTCTTTCTTTCTTTCTTTCTTTGTTTTTATTAGCTTGGTTTCTGTCATTATGTCTCCCTTTTCATTTCTGATTTTGTTAATTTGGATACTGTCTCTGTGCCATCAGGTTAGTCTGGCTAAGGGATTTTCTATCTTGTAGATTTTCTCAAAGAATCATCTGGTTTTGTTGATTCATTGTAAGTTTTTTTTGTTTCTTTGGTTAATTTCAGCCCCGAGTTTGATTACTTCCTGCCATCTACTCTTCTTGGGTATATTTGCTTCTTTTTGTTCTAGAATTTTCAGATGTTCTGTCAAGCTGCTAGTGTATACTCTCTCCAGTTTCTTTTAGGAGGTACTCAGAGCTATGAGTTTTCCATTTAACATAGTTTTCTTTGTGTCCCATAAGTTTGGGTGTGTTGTAACATTGTTTTCACTGAATTTTAAAAAGTCTTTAATTTCTTTCTTTAATTCTTCCTTGGCCTAGTTATAATTGAGGAGAGCATTGTTCAGCTTCCATGTGTATGTGGGCTTTCTGTTGTTTTTGTTGTTATTAAAGACCAGCCTTAGTCTGTGGTGATCTGATAGGTGGCATGAGATTATTTCAATTTTTTGTATCTGTTGTGGCCTGTTTTGTGAACGATTATATGGTCAATTTTGTAAAAGGTGCCATGAGGTGCTGAGAAGACAGTATATTCTTTGCATTTAGGATGAAATGTTCTATAGATATCTGTTAAATCGATTTTGATCATAACTTCTGTTAGTTTCACTGTGTCTCTGTTTAGATTCTTTATCCATGATCTGACCATTGATGAGAGTGGCTTACTGAAGTCTCCCTCCAGTATTGTGTGAGTTACAATATGTGCTTTGAACTTCGGTAAAATTTCTTTTATGGCTTTGATTTCTTTTGCAATTGGAGCATAGATGTTCAGAATTGAGAGTTTATCTTGGTAGATGTTTCCTTTGATGAATATGAAGTGTCCTTCCTTATTTTTTTTGAAAACTTTAGGCTGAAAGTCGATTTTATTTGATATTAGAATGCCTACTTCAGCTTATTTCTTGGGAACATTTGTTTGGAAAATTGTTTTCCAGATTTTAATTCTGAGGTAGTATCTGGGTCCTGTTTACTTTTCCACTCTTTTACTCTATGTCATTTTATTTGGGAACTGAGTCCACTGATGATTGAAAAACACTCTGGAAATCAGTTGGGTGGTTCCTCAGAAGAGTGAACAGAGTACTACTTGACGACCCAGCAATACCACTCCTGGGCATGTACTGAGAAGATGCTCCAACATGTAATCATGACACATGCTCCACTATGTTCATAGCAGCCTTATTATAATAGCCAGTAGCTGGAAAGAACCCAGATGTCCCTCAACCGAGGAATGGATGCAAAAAATGTGATGTAATTACACAATGGAGTACTGTTCAGCTATTAAAAACAATGGATTAACAAACAACCAGGAAAAACCAAAGTGGGGATACATTGGTCCTTCTTAGAAGGGGGAACAAAATACCCATGGGTGGAGACAGAGAGACAAAGTATGGAGCAGAGACTAAATGAAAGGTCATTTAGAGGATGTCCTATCTGACTAATCATTCCCTATAGTGTCACTACACCCAGGTGCTATTGTGGATGCCAACAAGGGCTTGCTGACCAGAGCCTGGTATAGCTATCTCCTGAGAGACTCTGTCAGTGCTTGAAAATACTGAGGAGGATGCTCTCAACCAACCATTGGACTGATCACAGGGACCACAATGGAGGAGATAGAGAAAGGACCCAAGGTACTGGAGGGTTTTGCAGCCCCATAGGAGGAACAATATGAACCAACCAGTACCCACAGTGATCTTAGGGACTAAAGCACTGCCCAAGAGTACATATGGAGAGAACCATTTCTCTAGCTGCATATTTAGCAGAGGATGGCTTTGTTGGTTATCAATGAGAGAAGATGTCCTTAGTCTTGTGAAGGCTCAATGTCCTAATGTAGGGGAATGTCAGGACCAGGTAGCTGGAGTAGGTTGGTCAGTGAGCAGTGGGAGTGGGTAGGGGATAGGGGTTTTTCATATGAGAAACCAGGAAATGGGAAAACATTTGAAATATAAATAAAGAAAATAATTAATTAAAAATATTTTTAAAGTAATAAATAAACCGAACTTCTAAATTATACAGAGATTATGAGACTTGAGAAGATCTTGGCTAATCTTCCTAACCTGTGTGTCCTTGTATAATTAAGACAGGTTTCTTTGTGTGCTGGGGAGGGTAGTTGAAGGAAACAATTTTAATTTTCATCTGGAGGTGGCTTGTTCCCTAAGGATGAGGATGAATTCTGACCTTGTCTGTCAGGAATGGCACCGAACCATACATTGTTGTCCCATTTCCAGGCTGCAGAGCCCCACTGGTTTCTGAGCCTTATTGGGTATTTGCTCTTCTCTACAAACCCTGCTCTCTCTTTTGGAGTAAATTGTCCCCCATTATATGTACTTAATTTTGTGTTTTGTCTTCCTACAGGATGTTGAGTAACTGCTTAAGTATTTTCAGGACCACTAATCTTAGTGCTTTTATATAAGATTGAGTGGGATTATCATTTCAAAATCTGCACATGATCTCCAGAAAACAAAAAAAAGGAGTCAATTTGATAATCCAGAAATAAAATAACATGGGAAAAGCTTAAAAACCAGTGAATGAATTCTTTGCAAACTTCTATGATAGTGAAAGACTGTGGAAATCCCTAGGAATTGGAGTATGAAGTGAGACTTAGTACAACGTGTATAGGCACAGAAATCAAATGTTGAAAAAGCTTAGAAGACAGATAGGACAAAATATATTGAGTCCAACTGATGCTGGGGAGTCAATTAACAATTCAGAGAACATTGGCTCTGAACAATGGCCTCCCTGCTCCTTTCCTTCCAAGTAGGATAGGAGCAGGAGGAGAGGTACTTGGACAGGTCTTGAAGTTAGCCTTTGCTAAAAATGAGTAAAAAATCAATTTTTCACAGTCGGTGCATTCATACAGGAAAGGAGGAGATGACTCAGTCACTAAAGGTTCTGAGAGGCCACACTGAGCTGCATTCATGAACTCTCCATTATTCAGTAAGAACAACTACACTTGATTAAGATGCTTACATGACCTTTATACCCAGCACTTCCCTCTCTGCTACTATCTGTCATGGTGGAGGATTTTATCAGGGTTGTCTCTTCTGAGCTGTCAGGACAAAAGCAGGCTTTTCCTCTGATATGTTTTGGTCTCCACAAACTCTCCCCTCACCATCCAGAAAATCTCTTCTTGAAATTTCAGCCTCATTATGAAGCAGCAAGAAAGTGGAAACAATCTATGACAGTACAGATGAGACCTTTGGAAGGGAATGTGGGTTAGATAATGTCATCAGAGTAAATCCTTGCCTTTTGTAAAAGCCTTCTAAACAAATGGTTCCCTAGGATATTTCCCAACCAGAGAACAGGATAGAATGCGGCTTATGTATTTGCAATATGGTGTGTGGGAGACAGGCAGCTGATTTTAGATAGTCTTAAGTAGCCAGGGCTGGTCTTGTACAAAACGCTCTAATGTGGTCAAGGTTGATTTGGATCCCAATAGCCACCCTAAATATTTGAGTATCAATAATTAAGAACCACTTCTTCATTTCTAAAATTAGTAAGTTCTTCTAGTCTAAAATAATTTACCTTTACCTTCTCTTTTTTTCCTTTTTTTTTTATTACGTATTTTCTTCAATTACATTTCCAATGCTATCCCAAAAGTCCCCCCCCCCAAACTCCCCTACCCACCCATTCCCATTTTTTGGCCCTGGCATTCCCCTGTATTGGGGCATATAACGTTTGCCTGACCAATGGGCCTCTCTTTCCATTGATGGCCTACTAGGTCATCTTTTGATATATATGCAGCTAGAGTCAAGAGCTCTGGGGTACTGGTTAGTTCATAATGTTGTTCCTCTGATAGGGTTGCAGATCTCTGTAGCTCCTTGGATATGTTCTCTAGCTCCTCCATTGGGGGCCCTGTGCTCCATCCAATAGCTGACTGTGAGCATCCACTTCTGTGTTTGCTAGGCCCCGGCCTAATCTCACAAGGAACAGCTATATCACCGTCCTTGCAACAAAGGCTTGCTAGTGTATGCAATGGTGTCATCGCTTGGAGGCTAATTATGGGATGGATCCCTGGATATGGCAGTCTCTAGATGGACCATCCTTTTGTCTCAGCTCCACACTTTGTCTCTGTAACTCCTTCCATGGGTGATTGTTTCCAATTCTAAGAATGAGCAAAGTGTCCACACTTTGGTCTCCGTTCTTCTTCAGTTTCATATGTTTTACATATTGTACCTTATATCTCTCTATACTAAGTTTCTGGGTTAATATCCACTTATCAATGAGTACATTTCATTTGAGTTCTTTTGTGATTGGGTTACCTCACTCAGGATGATGCCCTCCAGGTCCAACCATTTGCCTAGGAATTTCGTGAATTCATTCTTTTTAATAGCTGAGTAGTACTCCATTGTGTAAATGTACCACATTTTATGTATCCATTCCTCTGTTGAGGGACATCTGGGTTCTTTCCAGCTTCTGGCTATTATAAATAAGGCTGCTATGAACATAGTGGAGCATGTGTCCTTCTTACCGGTTGGGACATCTTCTGGATATATGCCCAGGAGAGGTATTGGGGTATCCTCCGGTAGTACCATGTCCAGTTTTCGGAGGAACCGGCAGACTGATTTCCAGAGTGGTTGTACAAGCTTGCAATCCCACCAACAATGGAGGAGTGTTCCTCGCCAGCATCTGCTGTCACCTGAATTTTTGATCTTAGCCATTCTGACTGGATTTGTACTGGGGCATATAAAGTTTGCAAGTCCAATGGGCCTCTCTTTCCAGTGATGGCTGACTAGGCCATCTTTTGATATATATGCAGCTAGAGTCAAGAGCTCCGGGGTACTGGTTAGTTCATAATGTTGTTCCACCTATAGGGTTGCAGATCCCTTTAGCTCCTTGGCTACTTTCTCTAGCTCCTCCATTGGGAGCCCTATGATCCATCCATTAGCTGACTGTGAGCATCCACTTCTGTGTTTGCTAGGCCCCGGCATAGTCTCACAAGAGACAGCTACATCTGGGTCCTTTCAATAAAATCTTGCTAGTGTATGCAATGGTGTCAGCGTTTAGATGCTGATTATGGGGTTGATCCCTGGATATGGCAGTCTCTACATGGTCCATCCTTTCATCTCAGCTCCAAACTTTGTCTCTGTAACTCCTTCCATGGGTGTTTTGTTCCCAAATTAAAGGAGGGGCATAGTGTCCACACTTCAGTCTTCATTCTTCTTGAGTTTCATGTGTTTAGCAAATTATATCTTATATCTTGGGTATCCTAGGTTTGGGGCTAATATCCACTTATCAGTGAGTACATATTGTGTGAGTTTCTTTGTGAATGTGTTACCTCACTCAGGATGATGCCCTCCAGGTCCATCCATTTGGCTAGGAATTTCATAAATTCATTCTTTTTAATAGCTGAGTAGTACTCCATTGTGTAGATGTACCACATTTTCTGTATCCATTCCTCTGTTGAGGGGCATCTAGGTTCTTTCCAGCTTCTGGCTATTATAAATAAGGCTGCTATGAACATAGTGGAGCATGTGTCCTTCTTACCAGTTGGGGCATCTTCTGGATATATGCCCAGGAGAGGTATTGCTGGATCCTCCGGTAGTACTATGTCCAATTATCTGAGGAACCGCCAGACTGATTTCCAGAGTGGTTGTACAAGCCTGCACTCCCACCAACAATGGAGGAGTGTTCCTCTTTCTCCACATCCACGCCAGCATCTGCTGTCACCTGAATTTTTGATCTTAGCCATTCTGACTGGTGTGAGGTGGAATCTCAGGGTTGTTTTGATTTGCATTTCCCTGATGATTAAGGATGTTGAACATTTTTTCAGGTGCTTCTCTGCCATTTGGAATTCCTCAGGTGAGAATTCTTTGTTCAGTTCTGAGCCCCATTTTTTAATGGGGTTGTTCGATTTTCTGAAGTCCACCTTCTTGAGTTCTTTATATATGTTGGATATTAGCCCCCTATCTGATTTAGGATAGGTAAAGATCCTTTCCCAATCTGTTGGTGGTCTTTTTGTCTTATTGACGGTGTCTTTTGCCTTGCAGAAACTTTGGAGTTTCATTAGGTCCCATTTGTCAATTCTCGATCTTACAGCACATGCCATTGCTGTTCTGTTCAGGAATTTTTTCCCCTGTGCCCATATCTTCAAGGCTTTTCCCCACTTTCTCCTCTATAAGTTTCAGTGTCTCTGGTTTTATGTGAAGTTCTTTGATCCACTTAGATTTGACCTTAGTACAAGGAGATAAATATGGATCGATTTGCATTCTTCTACACGATAACAACCAGTTGTGCCAGCACCAATTGTTGAAAATGCTGTCTTTCTTCCACTGGATGGTTTTAGCTCCCTTGTCGAAGATCAAGTGACCATAGGTGTGTGGGTTCATTTCTGGGTCTTCAATTCTATTCCATTGGTCTACTTGTCTGTCTCTATACCAGTTCCATGCAGTTTTGATCACAATTGCTCTGTAGTAAAGCTTTAGGTCTGGCATGGTGATTCCGCCAGAAGTTCTTTTATCCTTGAGAAGTCTTTTTGCTATCCTAGGTTTTTTGTTATTCCAGACAAATTTGCAAATTGCTCCTTCCAATTCTTTGAAGAATTGAGTTGGAATTTTGATGGGGATTGCATTGAATCTGTAGATTGCTTTTGGCAAGATAGCCATTTTTACAAAGTTGATCCTGCCAATCCATGAGCATGGGAGATCTTTCCATCTTCTGAGATCTTCCTTAATTTCTTTCTTCAGAGATTTGAAGTTTTTATCATACAGATCTTTCACTTCCTTAGTTAGAGTCACGCCAAGATATTTTATATTATTTGTGACTATTGAGAAGGGTGTTGTTTCCCTAATTTCTTTCTCAGCCTGTTTATTCTTTGTATAGAGAAAGGCCATTGACTTGTTTGAGTTTATTTTATATCCAGCTACTTCACCGAAGCTGTTTATCAGGTTTAGGAGTTCTCTGGTAGAATTTTTAGGGTCCCTTATATATACTATCATATCATCTGCAAAAAGTGATATTTTGACTTCCTCTTTTCCAATTTGTATCCCCTTGATCTCCTTTTGTTGTCGAATTGCTCTGGCTAATACTTCAAGTACTATGTTGAAAAGGTAGGGAGAAATTGGGCAGCCTTGTCTAGTCCCTGATTTTAGTGGGATTGCTTCCAGCTTCTCTCCATTTACTTTGATGTTGGCTACTGGTTTGCTGTAGATTGCTTTTATCATGTTTAGGTATGGGCCTTGAATTCCTGATCTTTCCAAAACTTTTATCATGAATGGGTGTTGGATCTTGTCAAATGCTTTTTCTGCATCTAACGAGATGATCATGTGGTTTTTGTCTTTGAGTTTGTTTATATAATGGATTACATTGATGGATTTTCGTATATTAAACCATCCCTGCATCCCTGGAATAAAACCTACTTGGTCAGGATGGATGATTGCTTTAATGTGTTCTTGGATTCGGTTAGCGAGAATTTTATTGAGGATTTTTGCATCGATATTCATAAGAGGAATTGGTCTGAAGTTCTCTATCTTTGTTGGGTCTTTCTGTGGTTTAGGTATCAGAGTAATAGTGGCTTCATAAAATGAGTTGGGTAGAGTACCTTCTACTTCTATCTTGTGAAATAGTTTGTGCAGAACTGGAATTAGATCTTCTTTGAAGGTCTGATAGAACTCTGCACTAAACCCATCTGGTCCTGGGCTTTTTTTGGTTAGGAGACAATTAATGCCTGCTTCTATTTCCTTAGGGGATATGGGACTGTTTAGATCGTTAACTTGATCCTGATTTAACTTTGGTACCTGGTATCTGTCTAGAAACTTCTCCATTTCATCCAGGTTTTCCAGTTTTCTTGAGTATAGCCTTTTGTAGAAGGATCTGATGGTGTTTTGGATTTCTTCAGGATCTGTAGTTATGTCTCCCTTTTCATTTCTGATTTTGTTAATTAGGATGTTGTCCCTGTGCCCTCTAGTGAGTCTAGCTAAGGGTTTATCTATCTTGTTGATTTTCTCAAAGAACCAACTCCTCATTTGGTTAATTCTTTGAATAGTTCTTCTTGTTTCCACTTGGTTGATTTCGCCCCTGAGTTTGATTATTTCCTGCCGTCTACTCCTCTTGGGTGAATTTGCTTCCTTTTTTTCTAGAGCTTTTAGATGTGTTGTCAAGCTGCTAGTATGTGCTCTCTCCCATTTCTTCTTGGAGGTACTCAGAGCTATGAGTTTCCCTTTTTGAAATGCTTTCATTGTGTCCCATAGGTTTGGGTACGTTGTGGCTTCATTTTCATTAAACTCTAAAAAGTCTTTAATTTCTTTCTTTATTCCTTCCTTGACCAAGGTATCATTGAGAAGAGTGTTGTTCAGTTTCCAATTGAATGTTGGCTTTCCATTATTTGTGTTGTTATTGAAGATCAGTCTTAGGCCATGGTGGTTTGATAGGATACATGGGACAATTTCAATATTTTTGTATCTGTTGAGGCCTGTTTTGTGACCAATTATGTGGTCAATTTTGGAGAAGGTCCGGTGAGGTGCTGAGAAGAAGGTATATCCTTTTGTTTTAGGATAAAATGTTCTGTAGATATCTGTCAGATCCATTTGTTTCATAACCTCTGTTAGTTTCACTGTGTCCCTGTTTAGTTTCTGTTTCCACGATCTGTCCATTGATGAAAGTGGTGTGTTGAAGTCTCCCAGTATTATTGTGTGAGGTGCAATGTGTGCTTTGAGCTTTACTCAAGTGTCTTTAATGAATGTGCCTGCCCTTGCATTTGGAGCATAGATATTCAGAATTGAGAGTTCCTCTTGGAGGATTTTACCTTTGATGAGCATGAAGTGTCCCTCCTTGGCTTTTTTGCTAACTTTGGGTTGGAAGTCGATTTTATCCGATATTAGAATGGCTACTCCAGCTTGTTTCTTCAGACCATTTGCTTGGAAAATTGTTTTCCAGCCTTTCACTCTGAGGTAGTGTCTGTCTTTTTCCCTAAGATGGGTTTCCTGTAAGCAGCAGAATGTTGGGTCCTGTTTGTGTAGCCAGTCTGTTAGTCTATGTCTTTTTATTGGGGAATTGAGTCGATTGATATTAAGAGATATTAAGGAAAAGTAATTGTTGCTTCCTTTTATTTTTGTTGTTGTCATTCTGTTCTTGTGGCTGTCTTCTTTTTGGTTTGTTGAGTGATTACTTTCTTGCTTGTTCTAGGGCGTGATTTCCGTCCTTGTATTGCTTCTTTTCTGTTATTATCCTTTGAAGGGCTGGATTTGTGGAAAGATAATGTGTGAATTTGGTTTTGTCGTGGAATACTTTGGTTTCTCCATCTACGGTAATTGAGAGTTTGGATGGGTATAGTAGCCTGGGCTGGCATTTGTGTTCTCTTAGTGTCTGTATAACATCTGTCCAGGCTCTTCTGGCTTTCATAGTCTCTGATGAAAAGTCTGGTGTAATTCTGATAGGTCTGCCTTTATATGTTACTTGACCTTTCTCCCTTACTGCTTTTAATATTCTCTCTTTATTTAGTGCATTTGTTGTTCTGATTATTATGTGTCGGGAGGAATTTCTTTTCTGGTCCAGTCTATTTGGAGTTCTGTAGGCTTCTTGTATGTTTATGGGCATGTCATTCTTTAGGTTTGGGAAGTTTTCTTCTATAATTTTGTTGAATATATTTGCTGGCCCTTTAAGTTGAAAATCTTCATTCTCATCAACTCCTATTATCTGTAGGTTTGGTTTTCTCATTGTGTCCTGGATTTCCTGGATGTTTTGAGTTAGGATTGTTTTGCATTTTGTATTTTCTTTGATTGATGTGCCGATGTTCTCTATGGAATCTTCTGCACCTGAGATTCTCTCTTCCACCTCTTGTATTCTGTTGCTTATGCTCGCGTCTGTGGTTCCAGATTTCTTTCCTAGGGTTTCTATCTCCAGCGTTGCCTCACTTTGGGTTTTCTTTATTGTGTCTACCTTGCTTTTTAGGTCTAGTATGGTTTTGTTCATTTCCATCACCTGTTTGGATGTGTTTTCCTGTTTTTCTATAAGGACTTCTACCTGTTTGGATGTGTTTTCCTGCTTTTCTTTAAGGACTTGTAACTCTTTAGCAGTGCTCTCCTGTATTTCTTTAAGTGAGTTATTAAAGTCCTTCTTTATGTCCTCTACCATCATCATGAGATATGCTTTTAAATCCGGGTCTAGCTTTTCGGTTGTGTTGGGGTGCCCAGGACTAGGTGGCGTGGGAGTGCTGCGTTCTGATGATGGTGAGTGGTCTTGATTTCTGTTAGTAGGATTCTTACGTTTGCCTTTCGCCATCTGGTATTCTCTGGAGCTGTGCAGGATACACTCGGCAGGATCCTGGAACTAAGATGTCTGTGCAGGGTACACTCAGCAGGGTCCTGGAACTAAGATGTCTGCTGCCAATGCTCAGGCAAAGCGCTCCCGCGCCAGGCAAGTCCCTATCCTCTGACTGGGAAAATAGTCACCTGCCTGTACAGGACACACTCAGCGGGATCGCAGAACCAAGCTGTCTGCTGCTGATGCTCAGGCAAAATGCTCTCACGCCGGGCAGATCCCTATCCTCTGGCCGGGAAAATGGTCACTTGCCTGTGCAGGATACACTTGGAGGGATCCCGGAACCGAGATGTCTGCTGCTGATGCTCAGGCAAAGCGCTCCTGGTGGTAGTCAGCCAACTGTGCGCCCTAGCTACCCAGGTGCTGCTCGGACCATAAGGGGCTTGTGCCCCTACTCAAACCGGGTTTTTGCTTCCCTGACTAATGCAGTCTCAAGTCCCACGATTGGATTGGAGCAGAGGCTGTGTTCCACTCAACAGAAGTCTTAAGATCGCTTGGCGGGTGTTGTGGGTAGCTGGCGGTAGTCAGACAACTGTGCGCCCTAGCTACCCTGTGCTGATCGGACCGGAAGGGGCTCACCTTTAAATTCTCTTAAGTTAGTATGTAAATAATGATATCATTGTGTAACGATGATTTAATTTTTCACACCAAGAAATAGAATGTTGCTTTCTTTTTCTTGGACCTAAATGGTTAAATGGAACCAATGATGGAAATCTTCTGTCAAAGTTCCCTCTCTAAAGAAAATTCTTTTGATTCCTGACTAAGGAACAGAGTGTGGTATGTGTTTCTGGTTGAGGCCTCTTATCAAGTTAAGGAACTAAACTAGATTTCCTTTTTAGAAACCCATAAAAGTGTGCCATCTTGTATCAAAAGTTTCTTCTGAGTGTGATGAGAACAACTTTTTTTTTTTCCCACAGAGATATTGTCAAGACTGAAGCTTCTGTGTGCAAAGCAGAGATCTGCTCAACCTTTCCCAACTCAGTCCATGACTCAGTTTATGTTCAAATAATGTATGACCTTATTAGTGATGCAAGGTAGATGAATACCTCCTGTATTCTCCTCATGGGAATAGTCTAGACCAGAGTGAGATTATTTTTCTCTTTCTGACTCTCTCTTTGTCCCTTAATTATGTTTCTGTTTGCGTCTGTTTCTCTGTCTCTGTCTATGTCTGTCTCTCTGTCCCTGTCACTCTCTCTCTCTCATGGCGGTTTTGAGATAGTGTTTCTGTGTTTATTCCAAGCTGCTCTCTACCTCACTCTATACACCATGCTGTCCTTGGGAGACTCAGGTAAAATCATGCACCACAAATGCCTACTGCCTGATTCTAAGAAATCATATATACCTTAAAGTATAGTGGAAGTTCATTGTAACAGTGACTGGAGCCCTTGTTCATTTAATCTAGATAGGGAGATTAGAATTTAAGCTCTTTGGGATCTCCAGAGTTAAAAGATTATCCTGTGCTTCCTCCTTTTCTGAGTTCCTTCTTCCTTTCCTGTATCCCTCCCATGTTCCCTCTCTCCCGCCATACTTTCTTCCTTCTTTCCTACCCACCTTCCTTACATCCTTCCTTCCTTTCATCCACGTTTAATAATTTCCTTCTTCATTTGCTCTTGTTTCTTTTTATATCTCTGTTTATTTCATTATTTCTTCCTCTAATTAAATTTGTGAAAAATTTTGAGACTGCTTCTGACACTATGGATCAAGTTGGCATAAATCTCATAATAAAACTATGCCTAAGATTTCCAATTGGTAGAATTATAGATAAGGGACAATATGCCCCATAAGATTTTTCTCTTTGGATCACTACTTGGCTTTCATTTTCATAGTATTAGTTTATGTGTCCAGGCTTACAAATTATTGAAAAAAATTACTTTTCTTTGTCTCCTCCCCACTTCTGTCTAATTTGTGGTTGAAGTTATTTATTACTTTCTGAATCTTCTTCAAAAGTTAAGGTCAGAATGATGAAGAAGTCTACAGCATTCACAGATGGGAGGAAAACAGGAGGAAGCAACATGATGTAAGACAGGGCTTAGATGCAGACCCAGGACAAAAGAGAAGGTGAGTGGAACAATGAGTCGGGTGAGAAGAGGTTGACTAAAAGTGTCATTGCAGTCTGTACTTCCTGGTGTGGACCACATTGCTATGACTGTAAGCAGTTGACCTCTGGAGAAAGTGAGTGAAGCATGTACACACATATGTCTACTTTTATATTTTTTCCTGCTTTTCTTTTACATCCATAATAATTTTGAATGAAGAAAAAAGAAAATCCTGACAAGGGTGAACAAAATGAAAAAGCATTACTATAGAAATCATTCAAAGTCCTTAGTGATCAGAGAAGTGCAAATCAAAACGACCCTGAGATTCCAGGTTACACCCATCTGACATGCTAAAATCTAAACCTACACTGACAGTACATGTTGGCAAGGATGTGGAGAAAAAGGAACATTCCTCCACTGCTGGGGGGAATGGAAACTTGTAAAAACCACTCAGGAAATCAATTTGGAGCTTCCTCAGAAAATTGAAAATATATCTGCCTGAAGATCCAGCTTTACCACTCTTGGGTATAAACCCAAAAGATGCCCCACCATACCAAGGGGCTACATATTCCACTATGTTCATAGAAGCCTTGTTTGTGATACCCAGATGCTGGAGAAAACCCAGATGTCCCACAACAGAAGAATGGATATAGAAAATATGGTTCATTTACACAGTGGAATACTACTAAGCTACTAAGCACAAGGACATCCTGAGATTTGCATGTACATGGGTGGAACTACAAACTATCATACTAAGTGATGTAACTCGGACCCAAAAGACATGTATGCTGAGGGGCAGGGTGACCCTGTAGCAGGACCAGCAGACACAATTAACTTAGATCCCAGAGACCTCTCAGACCCTGTACCACCAACCAGGCAGCATTCATCAGCATTTATGAGGCTTCAAACACATATACAGCAAAGGACTACGAGGTCAAAGTTCAGTCAGAGAAGATGCACCTAACCCTTAAAAGACTGGAAGCCCAAGGGAGGGTAGGGCTAGTGTGGTGACAGTTGTGGATATCGTGGGAACATCCAGGTAGAGATGGGGTCTGGATAGAGGTATGGGGTGGGGAAGAGTTAGATAGTAGACCTGGAGGGGAATAAAACCTGGAGTGTAAGAAGATGATAAAAAAAACATAATAAAATAATTCAATTTACTCTACAGAAACCCACTTTTAGAGAGAAGACACCAAGCAATGAACTGTCAGAAAGTTGTTTGAACAGAGTAGAAGCTGAAGACATGATGAAGCATACTAAGTTTACAAGGGATGACATCAATACATTAGTCAGTAGTGCTTCAAGACAATGTTCTTTTAGGGGGTTTGGGGTTGTGCATACAAGTTGAGGTCAGAGGTCGCAACTGGGAATCAGCCTCAAATACGTTAACATTGTAATTTTCAAGAATAGGTCTCTCACTGATCAGGGACCTCAGCAATTGGCTACACTACCCAGTGTACTCAGGGATTTGCCTAGGTGTCGCCCCACTGCTGTTATTACAGGTGCATGACTCCATGAGAAGCTTTAGATAGGGGTGATAGGACTCTGAACTCAGGCCTCAAGCTTTTGTATAATATTATGTACTGCCATGTATTATTACATAGGCTGTTATAGCATCTATTATGTGCACATTGCAACATTGTCGCAAATGCAAACAATGCATTTCATAGAATTCTCTCTGTTCATCATCTCCTATCACACCGCATCCTTTATACTGACCATTTCTCAGAATATTCCCAGTAAACCTTTGATATTATTTTAATTTAAGTTTAGATTCAGCATGATTAGAGAAAATGTGCAGCATTTGTCCTTTTGATTTTGGTTCATTTCATCTCTTTGACTGTCTTCCATTCCCTCCATTCTTCAGCAGATGACATAAGTGCATTCTGAATAACACTTCCCATTTCCCAATGTTTTGGTCTAGTAATGTGTTTCCAGGCAGATTCTATAATGTGGCATTTTTGTACAGTGCTGCAGTGCACATCCTTGTATGCAAGCACCTCTACTGACATCAATCTTCCAGCTAAATGTTTAAATGTAGGATTGCAGCATAGAATGGCAGTTCTATTTCAGGACTTTGAGCATCCTCTAAACCAAGGTTTTCTCCGCGGCTTTGCTAGTTTCCTGTCTTAGTGAATAGTGTTCCTTTCCTCACATCCTCCACACCATTTGTTGTTTGTTCCCTTAATTATGCACATGCTGTCTGGAATGAGATTGCACGTTGGTGTGGTTTTCTTTAAATTTTCATTCCTTTTATGCCTGAAAATATTGAATATGGTTCATTATTTATTCACCATTTCACTCCTTTTTGGAATCATCTGTTCATCTCATTTACTGTGAACCCCTGTATTACTAGAATTCTACCCAGAAACCTGTGTCCTTACCTACATCTTGCTGTGGCTTCTCTTAGGAATTTCTACCTATTATAATAAGATCTTTAATTAATAGTGATATGACTTTAGTCCAGTGTCACATCTTGGAATCTGATTTCTGTTCACACATATGAGGACCCACATGGCCAGGCACCATTTGGTAAGGGTATCTTTTCTTCAATGTAAGTTTGACTTCCTTACTAGAATTCACATGCCTTTTCTCTGTCAGAACAACTCATTCTGGGTGAAAAGGTCATGGGTGCTTGGTTGAAGTCACATACGGTGAAGAGGAGTTCTGGCCTAATCATGCCTGAAGTTTTCTTGTAGTACCTGTCAACAGGAAACATTTTCCAAAGTTTTACTGAGTTCAGATTTGTAAAAATTCATCCACTAGGCATCAAGCTCCAGAAGTTTGAAACAGCCTTGCTGACTAATTTGAACTGAACTTACTTTTCTTCTTACCTCACCAAGAGCACTTCCCTAATGAAAGTAGAGTTTGCAGGGATCCACACATTCATTTTCTCTTTCCATCTTGTTTCTTTATACTTGCTCAATGCTTCTAAGTCTCAGGTATTATATTACATAAGGTAGAGAGAATGTATACCCTGGTCTTGTTTCTTATTTTATACAGACTTTTTCTCTCTCCCATTACTATAATGTTGACTATGTTTGTTGAATAGAAGATTTATTCGGTTGAGGCATGTTTCTCCTATTCCTAGTTTCTTCAGGAATTTTATCATGAGGTGATGATGGACATGTGCAATGCATTTTCTGCAGGTACTGAGATGACAATTCAACTATTAATTTTTGAGACTATTTTTGTGCTGAGATACATTTATTTGATTTACATCTATTGTGTTATCCTTGCATAACTATATCACATTTTCATTGTGTGTATAGAACTTTATTTTTAAATTTATTTATTCTTTGAGATAGGTTCTCTCTATGAAGCCCTGCCTGTTTTGGGACTCATGGGACCATATTGGCCTCAAACTCACAGATATCTGCCTGCAAGTGCTGCCTTTCAAGTGCAGAGATTAAAGTATTCTTATGCTACTACACAAGGCATTTCTTTGTTTGTTTGTTTGTTTTTAAGACAGGGTGTCTCTGTATAGCTCTGGCTGTCCTGGAGCTCACTTTGTAGACTAGGATTACCTTGAACTGAATGCAGAAATCCACCTGCCTCTGCCTCCTGAGTGCTGAGATTACAGGCATGCACCACCATGCCCAGCACACCAACATGGTTTTAAATTTGTTCTGGAATTCAATTTTCAACTGCTTGTTAAGCTCATATAACTTTCAGGGATATAGGTATTGCAGTTGTTGCGAACTGCGATGATGGTGTTGTACTGTTATCCAGTTTATAAGAGGGGGAGGCAACCATGATTTTGTGGAATCTGATAGTGTTTCTTCCATTTCTGACTCATACAAACATTTGCTGTTCTTGAAAGATCTGTGGCAAAATATGATTGTGTATCTGTTTTGTTTTGGGCATTTATTGCTTGGAAGACATTATCATGGCTTATCATTCTGTGTGTATTTGAGGTTTCTGAGTATTGAATGGTATGGGAAGGACTTGAACTGCTGTAACACAAAGGGACATTGCAAAGAATCTCCATAAATACTACCCAAATTAGTACTTGCCAGCATGCCTCTCTCCAAGGAGCATTAGGTAGTCCAAAAATAGACTCAAAAATAGAACGGAAGAAGGCTGGGGATATTGTGAATTCTTTTTATAGTGAGGGATTGTTCTGTAATCTTATGAGTCCCATTACCTTTTACAGAGAAGAAAGGGGACAGAAGTAATTGAAGCTCATGGGTATTTAAAATCTATACTCAATTAGGTTAGGGAGGGGAGCTGGGAAACTGATGAGATAACAATCAATAAAGCTAGGGTCAGGAGGCCATTCAGGTGTGAATTTCTGAGTGACTTTTCTACTCTTTTTTTTATAATTTATTTTTATTCATTTTCTAATCAGAATTACAAATAGGGACAAAACCAACAAAGAATGTTTCATGACACATGAAGCAAAAATAAAAGCAACTATATGAAACACCAGGAAAAATACATATACCTCCTATCAAAGACAAAAAAACTGATCCCCTTAAGATAGAAGGAACACAGAAGTCAAGGAAATTCTGGCATCCCAGTGCAAAATCAAGGTTGAGAAGGAGGGGATGACCCAAATCTGCTGAAAGAGAAGTATGCCTCTTAGACACACTGTCACACTCCTGAGAAAGAAATGCATATGGTCAAATTCTCTTAGCTACCAGAATGACAGGAATCTTCGTCTCCACCAGACATATTTCAGTGGGCCTGTGGTTATTCCACATTACTGAATCAAGCATACACACACCACAGGATTGCTAAGTAGTGCCACTTATATCCATAATTGTTTAAATAACATAATCATCTATTCTCTACCCATGAGCTGAGTTTCCTAATAATATTTTCACCACTAATCTTCAGCTAAATCAACTAGGGAATGTCCCCATGATAAAACACACTTGACGTCTGTCTCTACTGCCAAGCTGTATTAAATGCAAACGACATAGGCATAATGTAAGTATTTATGCTGCTCTGTATCTGAATTTAAAAAAAAAAATGAGAAGAGCTCTCGAAGTAAAGAAGAGTAAAAATGTTCACCTGAAGACATTGTGCAAGCCAAGATTTACTGGGAGAGGCAAAATCTCTCATCATGTACCTCCTTACATAATCATAATAATATTGAAATTATATAAATATATATCAATAAGACTTTTCTACTCTTAACAGAAATATTTCCACCAACTGACATTCCTCAACCACAGGGCATTTAAGTTGATTTCTCTGCAGAGTTGGATTTGAATTGGAGAGCATGCACCTATGTACCTGCTGCCCCTGGCAGCCGTGGTTCTAATAATGTGAGTGGGAGGTCACTTCCTTAGCCTGACAGCAAAATGAAGATCTTTGAGCTCCGGAGATATAAAAACGTATGGACCTTTAAATGACCTGAAAGAGCAGAATGGTAGCAATTGTAATCTAGGATGGTGTTTGCAGAGGAGCCTGTTATGATGGTAAGCTTTCCATCTAGCTATTTACTGATAAATGGGCTTTAACATATCTTAAATGTGAAGATTTTTAGACAGGGTAAGGCAATATTTTTTACATGAAGCAACCGTTGCGATGTTAAATGTCATGTAATTCATTTTGGAAGATTTAACAAGTAAGCTGTGTTTATTGTAGTCAGCACAGTAATCAGTAGTAAATTAAGTGTACTGGTTCATGTTTTTATAAATGATTTTAACAGTGTGAGGAGCCAAGCACATACATAGATATTTAACTGATAAATAGTAAGTGGTTGCTTCTGTTTCTTCATTCATACACTGTAATACATAAACACAGAGTTATTTTGACAACAAGCCCCCCCCCCAAACATAAAACATTCTACCTGCACATCTTCAGCAACTGTCTAAACAGCAAAACTAAACAGAAATATGACAGCAGGTCCCTACTCTTAGATCAACCTGCTGCCAAGGCTTCGAAGGAGATTCAGCATGAGCCTAGTGAATCACAGTTGGTGCATCTTAAGGACATCATTGTAAAAGATTTCAAAGTAAAAGTGAAGTGCTTAAAACATGGAAATATTGTTTCCCCAAAGAAGAAAACCTACCTCATTTCTCTAAGGAAAAAACAAGATTAAAGGTGATTCTAATTTTAATAACAGTATATGTCATTTGAGTGCAAAGATGCATGTGTGAGCCCACATCTGCAGTGCTTAGGAATGTCTAGACAACAGGATCTCAGCTCTGTGCATGTCCTGCATCTTCTTCACACCCTCAGTTCCTTCTATAGCCTTCTCATTGATCATTAAAGCTCTAAGGTATATAAATTAGACTGTGAATAAAATAAACCAGAAATTAGCAAGCTGTTTACACAAATGACAATTCTTAAAGTAATAATAATAATAATATTAATAATAATAATGGGAATGATGTTAAAAGTCTTTTTTAAAACATACAGTGAAATGAAACAAACTAGTATCTTTAATATGCAAATTAGACATTTTAAACCGAAACTTAATTAACCAGAAAGGCTATATTACACATGTACCTCAGTCTAATAAACTGGAAGAGCAATGGTTCCCATAATTCAAATAAGTAAATCATGTGATTATAAAACAGCATGTGGTTATATTGAAAAGCCTTACATTATGGGATAACTTGATCCACTGACTCTTCTTCTGCCTCTGGTGTTGTCAATGAAATATTTCACAATTCTGTGTAGGATTACATTTTAAAGTGTTCTTGGTAAATATTCACTTTCTTGAATCCATATACTTTTTCCAATTAGTCAACCTCAACCTATTCTGTTAAGTTAGTTGTTTCTTCTGATACTATCTGGAGCCTCACATTCCACATGACAAGCTGAAGACAATTCCCTGATACTTGTCTGGCTACTATTCTATTCTGTCAGCTGCTGTTTGTATCATAGTTAATATCAGATGATAAACTGTATAGAAATACTGATGGGTGGTTGCATGCCAACATTTACTCTTTATAGCCCAGTCATTAAACTCTGTGTTTGTGCCCTGTCTCTATTGATAGGGAGAACATATTTATTTATTTATTTATTTATTTATTAAATATTTTTTATTATTATGTATTTTCCTCAGTTAGATTTAGAATGCTATCCCAAAAGTCCCCCATACCCTCCCCCCTACTTCCCTACCGACCCATTCCCATTTTTTCACCCTGGCATTCCCCTGTACTGGGGCATACAAAGTTGGCGTGTCCAATGGGCCTCTCTTCCCAGTGATGGCCAACTAGGCCATCTTTTGATACATATGCAGCTAGAGTCAAGAGCTCCGGGGTACTGATTAATTCATAATATTGTTGCACCTATAAAATTGCAGATCTCTTTAGCTCCTTGGATATGTTCTTTAGCTCCTCCATTGGGGGCCCTGTGCTCCATCCAATAGCTGACTGTGAGCATCCACTTATGTGTTTGCTAGGCCCAGGCCTAGTCTCACAAGAGACAGCTATATCAGGGTCCTTTCAACCAATGCTTGCTAGTGTAGTGCAATGGTGTCATCGTTTGGAGGCTAATTATGGGATGTATCCCTGGATATGGCAGTCTCAAGATGGTCCATCGTTTTGTCTCAGCTCCAAACTTTGTCTCTGTAACTCCTTCCATGGGTGATTGTTTCCAATTCTAAGAAGGGGCAAAGTGCCTACACTTTGGTCTTCGTTCTTCTTCATTTTAATGTGTTTTGCAAATTGTATCTTATATCTCGGGTATACTTAGGTTCTGGGCTAATTTATTTATTTTACTGTTTGAAAATATTACACACACATATATATTGATCAGATTGACACTTTACTACCCTCACAATCATCCATATCTGCCCACACCACTCTTTCTGACCAAATTCATGAGCTGTGTATATATATATATATATACAAATACACGTGTGTGTATATATATTTATAAAATTTTAAATATAACTTATACATTATATTATAAATATATTTTAAGTATATAATTTATATTATATTACATAAATATTTATTTCATTATATGATAATTATAAATATATAAAAATTTATGTTTAATACATATAAATATACATAAATATGTTACCATTTACATACACCTGAGTGTGAAGTCATCTATTATAGTATGGCTTATTTGAAGTACAGGTACATAATATAATCTGAGGGTTCACAGGCTTCTTGGTTAGGTAAGACTGTTGATCACTTTTTCACAGCAGATTTCATAGTATGTAGTCTGTAGGGTTTTGATATTTCACTAACATGAATATTATTTAAAAAAAGAAAGCTAAGTAAAAGATACCAGACTCGAAAATTTACATAGAGCATGACATTCAGTAGGGCATGTACACAGTTATGTTAAAATATTTATGAAAAAACCCTCTCCAATCTCTGACAAAATTAGATATGATACACTAAATCAGTGTAGTATGAGAACTCCCAGATCTTGGCTACTTCAGGCATCTCTAGAAAATGCCTCAAAACAGATGCCTTATTTTCATCTCTCCAATTCTACACAATTCCCCCTTCATCTGCATTTTCTTTTCCATATTTAAAAAGCTAACACACTATTATATTTCACTGATGTATGCTGAGAGTATAATACTACTTCCCTTATAGCTATTGGTCATTGCTAATATGTATTAGTGTTGTTAAATGTTTTCTGTAGAATAAGATTTAGGACATGAACCAAATCCTTGCTCCAGTTTTTGTTTTCCTGCAATAACAAGCTGGTCTGCAATTCTCACATGAAATCTTCCAGAACACCTGGCCAACATAACCATACTTTGGTCATTAGTGGTGACATTTTCCATTCTGTCCAGGTCAGTCGTCACAGCATAGAAACTGGCTGGACGTGTATTAACCTCTTCTGGCTAGTTTCAGTACTGCAAGGGGATCTATCACACTTTATCTAGATGTGTTGAGTATTGCCTAGTGTCTTATTCTGGAGTCTGGGTATTTCATGTGGATTTGCATGGGGATCCAAAGGATCTCTTCTGGATACGTTTGTCATTGGAAGGTGATTGATAGCCACCTTTTAATATTTTGAGTAACAAAAGGCAATCTATCCCACACTCTGGAAAAGGCACTTTGACTTCAGGTCAATTTGGGTGAGGTACTGAGCAGGAAGGTAAGAGCTGTCCTGTGAGACGTCAGAAGTCCCTTCCCTAGATGTTGTGTTGTAACCTGGAGAGCCCTGGCATTTTCTGTGATGTAACTAATGTTGTGGTGACTCCAACTGCTCTTGGAGCATTCATTAACTACCTTTATAGTTCCCCCTTAGACATGTTGACAAAACTGAGCAGGCCTCTTGGAGGAGAGAACAATGAACATACCGAGACCAGAAAGAGGCAGCCACAAGATGGCCTTTGGTCTTAGTGTTAAAGAGCAAGAATTAATGGTCCTGGGGGAAGTCACTGTGAATCCTGGGCATGAAAGAGGGAGCTTCCTACAGAAGGTGGGCTTGAGCTTGGACTTCCAGTAATGGGAATCAGGAGCTTGGAGCTTCTGGGAAGCAGTTGGTTTGACAGAGAGCAGGAAATATCAAGGTTGCAGCTACTCTGCAAGAGTTCCTCAATTTCATTCTGACTGTCAGAAGAGGGCATCAGGATGCAGCCTCCTCCTCCTTGCTGCTAGGGCTACAACACCAGCTGACTTTGATCTTAAGATGCTCTCTGGATGACTTTGGTACTGGATGGCAATCTGTCTTATCCCATCTTCTGGATACTTTGGGTACTGAGGATCTAGCACCCTCTTCTGGAAATATTTGATATTACATGGAGGACTTTCATCCTTTTCTGCCTGCTTTGAGTATAGGAAATAAATCTAACCCATTCTTCCAGTCACTGAAGCTACTCCATGACACAGGCCTCAAGGATCATGTGAATTCAGGCTATGTCCTGGACTACCCTCATGCAGTGGCTGCCAAATTCTGCTTCCTATATACTGAGACCTTCTGGTGCTTATTAAACTAAGTATCCTGATGCCAGGACAACACAGGTTGGGTTCCTTAGTAAGGGATCAAGGGCTTCAAGACCTCCCTCATGGGCCTGAAAGGAAAGACTACCCTTCTAAAAAGTTCCCAGGAAGTCTGTGCCACAAGTCCTGGCCCACGTCAACCCTGTTACCACTTTTTTTTTTTTAAATATATCTTCAGAACACAGATTCTCAGTTGTAGGTTCTTATTGCTACACAGCTACCCAGAGCAAAAAAAAATCAGTATTTCCTGGGAGGAGACTCAATATCAGGATGGCTATATATAATCCTCACGGGATTTCAATGTTCCACCAAGGTGAACATATAGACAAAGAGCAGTGCTGACTAAGATGGGGTTCCCTGTGCATGGAGACAGCATCACCTTGCAACAGGCCCCACTGTAGACTCCGGATTCCAAGGATGCATAGACCCATGGGCGACACAAGCACAGACACACACACACACACACACACACAGACACACACACACAGGCACACACACAGGCACACACACACACAATTGGTCCTCTATGAGGAGTCCATGTCTGTAGGCTTTTGCTACACTGCATCCTTGGTGTATTTCTTTAAGGTCCATGGATGTCTGATAGCAAAAATCAAGAAAAGAATATACCCCTGGACATATTTCAAGTTCTGAGACATTTACTACTTTCATCTTAGACACAGGCAATCACAGCTTGGTGGTGCTACGCACCAGGGAATCCAGGAACTCCATGCATCACATCAGATACTAGCTGACATTCCCCTCCAAGCACAGCATGGCTGGCTAACTTATGCCATCCAGAGCCAGCAGGACTGCAGTATGTGCTGAGGTACCTGACTAGCCACAGGGTTGGGAACGATATCCTATCTTGAGAACAGCTGCCCTGATTTTAGGCCAAGAAGTGGGAGGGAGTGGGTAGGGGATCAGGGCGGGGAGAAGGTATAGGGAACTTTAGGGATAGCATTTTAAATGTAAATGAAGAAAATATCTAAAAAAAAAAATTAAAAAAACAGAAGAGGAAACTTCTCAAAGAGTAGCTGAAAAGCTCTTCCAGATACTGGACCAACAGTTTTTCCAGTCGCTTTGAATTGTGGCAAACCATAGCAAGGAATTCAGAGACAAAACTTGTCAATAAACAGTGAATGATTTATGGATAAATGGGAAACTTCATGGTGCAGGCAGACTTAAGAGTTCTGGTCTCATGAAGTAAAGAAGATTTCTTAAATGGAAACACTACAAAAATCTCAGTAGAGTGCAGAGAAAGGTGGATGGGCCTCATTCTTACTTTGGACCTATTGTACACAAATATAGGGAGGGATTCATCCCTATACTATTTGATTGGAATGCCTGCTGCATTGCTTTCCAGGCTCAGAGATAATTAGCCTCCCAAACTATAACTATTACTTTTTCATTACCCATGTTCTACAGTTCTCCCTAAAGGCTATTCATCTGACTACCTGAGAGACAGAGTGGGATTTTGACTACCCCACCATCCCCCCAGACACTTTGGAGCCTTCTCATAGTGATATTGCATAGCTCAAGATGGTAGACAAAGACAACACAATCAATTTGGAAAGGCTTTACATGATTTTTCCACAATTTTACTGGTGAGTTTAAGTATCATTTTAGCATGCACTCAGCACACCCAGGTCAATAAGGCAGAAGGAATAGATGTCAATGCCAAACAGATCCCCTCCTGAAATGGTGGATCCATTAAAATTGAGGTTTCACTGGGCCAGAGGCATTTCCATCCCCTATCCATCGCCTATCCATTATATTGAGTCTTAAGCATCTTATGAATACAGAATCATTATCCAATCCTGAACAGTCTCAGGCCTGGAACTGAGGACACAAAAATGTAGAAACTGGAGAAGGGATAGGTAATGGGACTATGGAGCAGCAATTCAATATCCCTTTAGGCCTTTGTTCACAGATGCCTATTTTGTGTGGTTGTTTTGGAGACAGGAAGAATGTGGGATTTTAGATTTTGAAGAATGGATGTAAAATTTACAAGTTGATGCTCTCCCTGTATCTGCCTTGCTCTATTGCCAAGTACAAGGGAGTTTTCTTTGCAAAGAAATGGGGTTGTAAAACAGAGATTTAATGAAAACACATGGCTCAATATAGTGAAACAATGTGTGCTTCCAAGGTATGTGCTCACTAAAAAATATAATCCAATTTGCATAAAAATAAAGGTGCAGGAGGATGTTTTTGGCCTCTGGGAAACAGGGCCTCCTGGGGAATAGGATTGTCTGTTACATGAATACACCCCAGAACTAGATTTATATTGAAGAAGAATCTCCCTCATCCAACGATGCTAGAGCTTTAGATCCTATCAAAGATGAGCCAACCATACCATGGCTCTAACAAAATCTCCCCATTCAAATCATTTGACTTGTAGTGAAGCAGAGAGAAATGTCTGGTTTTGGAAGGAAAAGTTGCCAAGAGTTAACCCCTGGGTCAAAAGAGAGACTCCAGGAAAGGGCACTTCAAAAACTGGTCAAGATGGGGCAAGCTGGCAAGCAGGTAAGCCATGGACATTCCCAGTGACATCATCAATAGTCATTTCCCTTGACAATCTCTTGTATCCAGGAGAACCTTAGAATGTTCAGTGATGTCACCAGTGTTGTGGTAACAAGAGTTGCCTGTAAGGGATTCCATCAGATCCTAATGGGTTCCCAAACAGGTATGTTGTCCATGCTCCTCAGGGTATTTTGGAGGGAGAATATAATACAAACAGAGACCAGATCAAGGCAGAAGGACACTGTCCCTCTATCATGTTGGGAGAGGGCAAGAACGAACTGGTCATGGAGAAGGCACAGTGAGACCTGGGCAAGGTTGGGGGAGCTTCCTGGGGGATGTGGGCTTGAGCTGGTCCTTGCAGGAATATGGCCTTTGATCTGGATCCTTCAGATTCCTCAATGGTTAAACCAGAGTCAGGAATATCTGATGATTAGTTTTACAGACAGTGTGGAATTGACAAGCCTGCAGTTGATTTGCTGAGAGATCTTTATTTTCCTGGGAATGGAAAATTATTCAAGAAACAGCTCTGTGAGAATAACAAAGTGTTGCTCTCAGGAAAGTGTGTTGAAGCACTTCAACCTAATATAGTTTCCTCTAGGTTACATAAGGATGGGGTGCCAAGAACAGAGAGGTATATTCCCCTGCTCATGTATCAAGGTTTCAGAAATTTTGGTATTGAACACATATGATGTGGACTGATTCACAGTCTGTGGTCAGTGTAGTAGTGTATGACCTCTCATCACACACTATAAGAAGTCTAGAAAGGTTTTGGCTCATGGGATGTTAGGGGTTGGTGTTTATGGTCAGTTTGTTTTGTGCTACGAGGGATGGAATAAGTTGTAAGATATGAACTGAAAATGCCCTCCAATTCTTTCTGGAGCAGTTTATTATGCATTTCAGTCCTTGGAGAATGCAATAGGTTGTCAGGCATATGTTTAGTGATGGTGGATGGGAACAGGGACCTAGCTGAGGAGACCAGCTTGAAGATAGCTTTCCTGCTCTTTCAGGGATTCACAGTGTCTCTAGATTTTCTTCTTCCTCAGGCTTCTGTGTGTGACAATGCATGGTTTCTGCTTTCCCTGCTTTATTTTCTCTACAAGTTTAAGTGTTTATCTACCTACAGTGTCATTTAGGAAGGCATCACCCCAAACTCCCAACATCGATGAGAACGAGAAAAGAATCAAGAGGTTGGAGAAGCTCAAAAGAGATCTCCAGAACATTAAAAATGAGAGAGACATTCTCCAGGGAATCCTGGCCAAGTACAAGGATTTGAATGACAGGTAGTCATTGTGCCTACTTCTTTACTGACTATCGTGGGCCCTTCCTGTTAAGCCCTGATTCCCTCATACAACAAGACGCTACAACTCCAGGCTGTCCACATATCCAAACTCTTCTGCCTGATTGGAGTTTCAACAGAGAACTTGAAGTTCAGATAGGAGTGAGATGGGGGTCACAAGAATTTTGATGCCTCCAAAAGTTAATCAGAGCCTTTAGCATGAATCACAGTGTGGGGATGAAGTTAGTAATATGTGAGCTCTCATCCTGCCTTTAAAGAAGCTTGCACAGGTGGGGGAGTTGCTAGGTATTGTGTGTTTATGGCCTATCCTTTTAAAATTGATCTGGAGGTAATTTGGGTGCAATTGACCCTGTCAACAGCTGGAGTTGCCTGGTCCCACATATTACCTCTCAGTATGACTGGATTGGCTCCAGTTAATCACTACTTTTCTCAAATTTTATTCATTATACTCTCAGATAATGCCACATCATTATATTTATTTGGCATTCTGATTGAGTGTAAGTGTGTGTGTGTGTGTATGTGTGTGTGTGTGTTTGCTTATCATCTGAAGAATCTATGTAATGTGACAGGTCATTATGTTTTGCCTGACACAGTTTCTAGGAAATAACAGTGAGGAAGCAAGGAAGGATCATTTTGAGCAGCACAGGACTTGACTTCTGTGCTTACATTTGAATCACCTGGTAAATGTTATGAAGGCTTTTCCCTGTAGATATGATTATGTCCTTTGGAAATTTTTGTAAAAATAGAACCAAGGATTGGCAAATCCTTGTCTAAAAACAGGAGGGGAGTCATATAGATTTAACGTGGTCCCAAGCCTGTTACCCAGGTTCCAGGAAAGTTCTTTGAGAGCTAATCTATTATTTCAAGCCCCTTCAGTGAACTGAAGCAGGTGAGCTTCCTGCCATTACTTCTCTGTCTCTACTGGCCCCAGGCCAAGGGTAATAAATTTAATAAGCACAAAGTGGAACCAGTAATAAGGAGCTAGGTCGTGGCATACATTGGTTGGGGGAGTGCATGATTCAGCTTGAATTGAAATGATCCTTGTATCCTTAGTTCACGGGATTATTTATTCTTTGGGCCATGTCCTCCCACAGGACCAACTTTGAGACATTCATGCTTGAGATGCAACATAACCAGATGATGACTGACCTGAAGAGAATGTCCCAGGACATCAGTGAGGCCTTGTACAAGTGCCAGCATTTGACTAAAGAAAATCAATTATACTGGTGAGTGTCTAACATGGTCATGACTCAAGAACTAGACAGATGATATGTCTGCCCATCCATGTCTTTGAACCAAAGTGAGGGCTCAGGTTCTATACTGTTTTCTCTAACAGGAAGCCTACCTCCTTTAAAGCAAGACTCTAAGATTTTAACATCTTGTACTCATTTTGGGAAAGTGTGTAGAGTCTGTGAGCCACTCAAGTCATTATCCTTTACAACTAAGTATCCTTGAGATAGAAAAGGTTTACACCATGATGGAAATATTAATCAACCTTGAGCCTCTTGGGCTCTGAAATTAGATTCATAGATGAGGTTTCCATGAGGAACATAGAAAGACTGTGTGCTGCTTGGGTCTCTTCTCTCCTAGAGAAGTTTTGCCGTATACCTACAGGTGGTTTTTTAATACTGTAGACATATAAGCACACATGGACCCCATGTTCTCTTTTGAGAGATACATGAGTCCCTGTTGGTGTCAGTGGTTTCAGAAGTACCTTGGGTTTTCTGGAAAGTGGCTGTCCTCTGGATTTGACCTCCCTCTATGTGATGCTCCATGGCCAATCTGGATACTTGTCTGGGGCTGTCTGGGGATCAAGGCCCATGATGGGTGGGAGTGGGAGGAAGATGGATGCTGCCTGGAGTCACCATATTTTGTTTGTGGCTCAGCTGCAGGAACTGCCACCTCCTGATTGAATCTAACCTCATCCAGCACAAAGTCAGGATGTTGTGGAAGGAGAACAGACAGCTGCTAAGGAAGCAGATTGCATTGGAAGAATGCAACATAAAAACAAAAACACTATGTAAAGAAGGCAGCCAGAAGATCAAAGACGAATATAGCAGGCAAGCAGCAGGTAGGCTGAATGAAGCATCAGGGGCAGACTGCCCTAATGTCTAAGCATAAACACAGTCAAGCCTATGTAACATCCTGAAAATTATGCAGGCTCTCTCCTATCTCCCATCCAGTTGTACAATTCTGTGATCATTACCAAGACTTTCTCTGGAGTTGAAATTTTTTCAAGAAATTTAATTACTGCCATGCCCTCTCCTCCTCCTCCTCCTCCTCCTCCTCCTCCTTTTACTCCTCCTCCTCCTCCTCCTCCTCCTCCTCTTCCTCCTCCCAGTTGGACACCTCTAGTTGGCCACTATAAGGCAGAGGAGATCCTGGACCCCTTATAGCATCTCGTTCTTGCTCTATGGTATGGAGAGTGCCTCAGGATGCCACTTCCTGAATTATCTAGGAACCAGGTCCTCTGTTCTGATTTATGGCAACTCACTCAGAGGGGCTTGTGTCCAGTCCCCTCCTAGGACAGTAGGGCAGCCTCCAATTTTAATGTTTTATAATTAAAGTCTTTAGTAAAAAAGAGTAAGTTCCACAATATACATATTTTAAAAATAAAAATAAGACTTCTTTTACTTTCTTGCACTAAATTAACCACCTAGAAATTCAAGGTATGTCTGATTGGCTTCACCAAGAGGATTTATAGAATCCTACTCTGCATCCCTCTCTTGATGTAGCTTTCCTTAGTATATCATGGCCCTGGCTTTGCTTCAGTACAGATTCCCCCTCAGAGTTTTTCAGAGTGCTGCATTTCAGAACAATCATTGCATATCAATTCACTAGCCTCTTTTGGACTGACATTGGAGATGATTTTTATGTCACATGAACTGCAACATGTTGAAATGTTCCTGTATAATAACCGTTGTTAACTGTTTTTATTGCTGCTACCAGGGTCTTCTGAGACATAGCCAAGGTAGGTTTAGGGAGCAGAATATATTTCAAATTTGAGCTGGCTGGAAGATGTTCTTTGAACCCTATTTCTTAGGACCTTGAATCTTGTGTGCCAGCTTGTCTGTGCAGAGCTTATACCATACTTGTAGAATCAGCAAGTACTTGCATGGAAAATGTTCCTGACAAGGAAATCAGTACAGGCCAGGGCAGCAGAAACTGGGTTAGTCTAAGAGACTTGTACACATCTTAGGTCCCATTAATTCCTGAAGTGACAGTAAACGTTCTGAAACATAGCAGTATTTTCATAGAGGAATTTGTGTTTCTGTGTGTGTGTGTGTGTGTGTGTGTGTGTGTGTGTGTATGTACTTTTGTGTGTGTGTGTGTCCTTTTGTCCAATGGTGTTTAGCATGTGTGTTTTGTATTTCAGTAATGGTAGGTTCTTGTTGTAGTTGCTTCATTATACAAGTGTGTACTCATGTACTCTTTTTGTATGTGTGTGTGCATGTGTCTTTGAAGGGATGCAATTGTGTGTCTCTGTACATATATGTATGTAATGGTGTCTATAAATATTCATACATTTGCTTGGTCATTAAACATCTTAAATGGTAATAGAGGAAACCTTTAATGAGAATAGTACTCTGTCTGTTCATATTGCATTGGAAAAACCTCAAACATAGTAGCCCATCATCATGCCTCTCCACCTAGGTCATTAGAACTAAAGAAGACAAAAAATGGTGTAAAGTCTGATATTCCAAAATTTGTAGACTGAAAAATACTTATCTGTTTTGATTCTATTTGTAGGAAAACAAATAATTGTGGTACCTGGAAGTAAAGAGGAGGCTGCTATGTCAAATCCATGTGCCTGAGAATCAAAAACGCTGGCTAAGGCTTTGTGTTCCTTCTCTGCACTTGGTGAATAGTGATTGCCCACTGGAAGAGCAACAACAGGACCAAAAACAACAACTTAAATAATGGACTTTATGTGAATCTAAGGGGAATGTCTCTCTTAAAAAGAAAAAAAAATGTCTTCATCTAATGGAACTGAATATGTTTGCTATGTATTAGTCAGTTTGTTTCACTAGCATTAGAAAGGTATGAGGAAGAATTTATTAACATCTCATCATCAATAAAAATTAAGGTTTTAAAATTATTATTAATGTTAAATAATTATTTATATCCAGATCTCAGCTTCACACTCCTCACTTCACAATCCCTCTTTCCAGTGGCTCCCTGCTATCCACCTGTCTTAGTCAGGGTTTTTATTCCTGCACAAACATCATGACCAAGAAGCAAGTTGGGGAGGAAAGACTTTATTCGGCTTACACTTCCATACTGCTGTTCATCACCAAGGAAGTCAGGACTGGAACTCATGCAGGTCAGGAAGCAGGAGCTGATGCAGAGGCCATGGAGGGATGTTCTTTACTGGCTTGCGTCACCTGGCTTGCTCAGCCTGCTTTCTTATAGAACCAAGACTACCAGCCCTGAGATGGTCCCACCCACAAGGGCCTTTTCCCCCTTGATCACTAATTGAGAAAATGCCTTACAGTTGGATCTCATGGAGGCATTTCCTCAACTGAAGCTCCTTTCTCTGTGATAACTCCAGCTGTGTCAAGTTGACACAAAACTAGCCAGTACACCACCCTTCCTAATCTTCTCCTCAGAATTGAGGCAGCCTCCTATGAATAACAACCAGCCTTGCATTATCAAGTTGCAGTACACCTAGATGCATCTTTGTCTTTTCAGGCTAGATAAATCATGACAGTCAAGACAAGAGGATCCAAAGTTAGGCAATATTGTTGGAGACAGTCTCTTCTCTAGTTTTAGGATTCCCACAAGAAGACCAAGCTATGAAACTGTTACATATGTGGAGAGGGCCTAGGTCCATCCCTTACATATTCTCTCGTCCACAGTTCAGTCTCTATGAGTTACTATGGGCTCAAATTAGTTGAATCTGTAGGTTATCATGTGGTGTCCTTGACCACTGTGGCTTCATCAACCCTGCCTATCCCTCTTCCACAAAATTCCCCAAGCCTCTGCCTCTGTTTCCAGAAGCTGCTGAGTGACGGCTCTCTCTCTAAAGATAGTAATGCTAGATCCATGGCTGCACATATAGAAGAATATCATTAACTATGTCGGGGGGTGTGTTTCCATTTCTTGGCATGAGTCTCAAGTTGGGCAAGCCATTATTTGGTCCTTTCATAAAATTAAACTTCATTTTTACCATGCACATCTTTTTTTTAATTAGGTATTTTCCTCATTTACATTTTCAATACTATCCCAAAAGTCCCCCCATACCCTGCCCCCCCCACCCCTCTACCCACCCACTCCCACTTTTTGGCCCTGGCGTTCCTCTGTACTGGTGCATATAAAGTTTGCAAGTCCAATGGGCCTCTCTTTCCAGTGATGGCCGACTAAGCCATCTTTTGATTCATATGCAGCTAGAGTCAAGAGCTCCGGGGTACTGGTTAGTTCATAATGCTGTTCCACCTATAGGGTTGCAGATCCCTTTAGCTCCTTGAGTATTTTCTTTAGCTCCTCCATTGGGGGCCCTGTGATCCATCCATTAACTGACTGTGAGCATCTACTTATTTATTTGCTAGGCCCTGGCGTAGTCTCACTAGAGACAGATATATCAGGGTCCTATCAGCACAATCTTGCTAGTGTATGCAATGGTGTCAGAGTTTGGAGGCTGATTATGGGATGGATCTCTGGATATGGCAGTCTCTAGATGGTCCATCCTTTCGTCTCAGCTCCAAACTTTGTCTCTGTAACTCCTTCCATGGGTGTTTTGTTCCCAATTCTAAGAAGGGGCAAAGTGTCCACACGTTGGTCTTCGTTCTTCTTGAGTTTCGTGTGTTTTGCAAATTGTAACTTATATCTTGTGTAGTCTAAGTTTCTGGGCTAATATCCACTTATCAGTGAGTACATATCATTTGAGTTCTTTTGTGATTGGGTTACCTCACTCAGCATAATGCCCTCCACATCCAACCATTTGCCTAGGAAATTAATAAATTCATTCTTTTTAATAGCTAAGTAGTACTCCATTGTGTAAATGTACCACATTTTTTGTATCCATTCCTCTGTTGAGGGGCATCTGGATTTTTTCCAGCTTCTGGCTATTATAAATAAGGCTGCTA
Source organism: Mus musculus (assembly GCF_000001635.26). Taxonomy (NCBI): domain Eukaryota; kingdom Metazoa; phylum Chordata; class Mammalia; order Rodentia; family Muridae; genus Mus; species Mus musculus. The sequence goes on along the minus strand of NC_000080.6, from coordinate 41,639,191 downwards.
TGAACATAGTGGAGCATGTTTCTTTCTTACTAGTTGGAACATCTTCTGGATATATGCCCAGGAGAGGTATTGCGGGTTCCTCCTGTAGTACCATGTCCAACTTTCTGAGAAACCACCAGACTGATTTCCAGAGTGGTTGTACAAGCTTGCAGTCCCACCAACAGTGGAGGAGTGTTCCTCTTTCTCCACATCCTCGCCGGCATCTGCTGTCACCTGAATTTTTGAATCTAGCCATTCTGACTGGTGTGAGATGGAATCTCAGGGTTGTTTTGATTTGCATTTCCCTGATGATTAAGGATGCTGAACATTTTTTCAGGTGTTTCTCAGCCATTCGGTATTCTTCAGGTTAGAATTCCTTGTTTAGCTCTGAGCCCCATTTTTTAATGGGGTTATTTGATTTTCTGGAGTCCAACTTCTTGAGTTCTTTATATATATTGGATATTAGTCCCCTATCTGATTTAGGGTAGGTAAAGATCCTTTCCCAATCTGTTGGTGGCCTTTCTGTCTTATTGACAGTGTTTTTGCCTTACAGAAGCTTTGCAGTTTCATGAGGTCCCATTTGTCGATTCTCCATCTTACAGAACAAGCCATTGCTGTTCTATTCAGGAATTTTTCCCCTATGCCAATATCTTTGAGGCTTTTCCCCACTTTCTCCTCTATAAGTTTCAGTGTCTCTGGTTTTATGTGGAGTTGCTTTTGTCAAGATGGACCTTTTTTACAAAATTATTCCTGGTCATCATTGACCATGGGAGATCTTTCCATCTTCTATGGTCTTCTTGGATTTCTTTGTTCAGAGATTTTATGTTTTTGTTATTCAGTTCCTTCCCTCGTTTGTTTAGAGTCACAACAAGATATTTTATACGTTTGTGACTATTGTGAAATGTGCAGTATTTTTTTTAAATTTTTTTCAACCCCAATAACTTTTGAGTAGATGAAAGTTGCAGGATGGTTCAAGCTAATTTTATATCCCTCTATTTTGCTGAAGTTGTTTATCAGCTTAGGAATTTTCTCCTGGATATTTTAGGGTCACATATATGTAGTATTGTATACTCCTCAAATAGCAGTCTCTTGAACTCCTCCTTTCCGATTTCTATGTCTTTGATCCTCATTTTTTTTTCCCTGATTGCTCTGACTAGAAACTCAAGTACTATGTTGAATACATAGGGGGAGAGTGACTATCCTTGTCCTGTCTCCAATTTTAATGGGATTGCTTCAAATTTCTCTACATATGTTTTTATGTTGGCCACTGGATTGCTATATGTTGCTTTTATTATATTCAAATATGGACCGTGACTTTCTGACCCCTCCAGTACTTTTAACTTGAAGCTGTATTGTATTTTCTCAAAGGCTTTTTCAGCACCTGATGAGATGTTACAGTACATTTTTAAGTTATTTTATATAGTGGATTATGTTTATGATCTTCATATACTGAATCATTCCTGCATCCCTGGGATGATGCAGCATCTAATGAGATGATCAAGTGATAAATTCTTAAGTTTGATTACATAGTGCATTATCTTGATGAATGTCAACATATTGAATCATTCCTACATCCCCTGCATAATGCCTATTCATCATGGTGAATGATCATTTGCATGTATTAGATTCAGTTTCTGAGAATTTTTTGAGTATTTTTGCATCAATATTTGTTATGGTTTGTATATGCTCAACTCAGTGAGTGGCACTATAAGAATGTGTAACACTGTTGGAGTAGATGTGACATTGTGTGTGTTGTCAGACCCTCAACCTAGCTGTTTTGAAATTAGTGTTCTATTAGCAGCCTTCAGATGAAGATGTAGGACTCTCAGATTCTCCTGAACCATGCCTTTCTGGATGCTACGATGTTGCCACCTTGTTGATACTGGACTGATGCTCTGAACATGTAAGGCATCCCAATTAAACTGTATGGTTGGACCTGGAGGTCATTATCCTGAGTGAGGTAACCCAATCACAAAAGAACTCAAATGATATGTACTCACTGATAAGTGGATATTAGCCCAGAAACCCAGAATACCCAAGATATAAATTACAATTTGCAAAACACATGAAACTCAAGAAGGAAGTCCCAAGTGTGGACTCTTTGCCCCTTCTTAGAATTGGGAACAAAACACCCATGGAAGGAGTTACAGAGACAAAGTTTGGAGCTGAGACAAAAGGATGGATCATCTAGTGACTGCCATATCCAGAGATCCATCCCATAATCAGCCTCCAAACACTGACACTATTGCATACACTAGCAAGATTGTGCTGATAGGACCCTGATATAGCTGTCTCTAATGAGACTACGCTGGGGCCTAGCAAACACATAAATGGATGCTCACAGTGAGTTAATGGATGGATCACAGGGCCCACAATGGAGGAGCTAGAGAAAATACCCAAGGAGCTAAAGGGAACTGCAACCCTAAAGGTGGAACAACATTATGAACTAACCAGTACCCCAGAGCTCTTGACTCTAGCTACATATGTAACAAAAGATGACCTAGTCAGCCATCACTAGAAAGAGAGGCCCACTTGACATGCAAACTTTATATGCCCCAGTACAGTGGAATGCCAGGGCCAAAAAGTGGGATTGGGTGGGGAGGGGGATAGGGGGAGGGTATGGGGGACATTTGGGATAGCATGGGAAATGTAAATGAGGAAAATACCTAATAAAAAAGGAAAAAAAAAAAGAAGATGCAAAGATCTCCCATGGTCAATGATGACCAGGATTAATTTGGTGAAAAAGATCCATCTTGACAAAAGCAATCTACAGATTCAATGCAATCCCTATCACAATTCCAACTCATTTCTTCACATAGATAGAAAAAGCAATTATGAAACTTATCTCATATTTATAAATTCCAGTATAGTGAAAATCATTCTCAACAATAAAAGAATGGCTGAGGAAACACCATTCCTGATCTCAAACTATACTACAGAGCAATAGTGATAAAAACACGCATAATATTGGTACAGAGAGAGGCATGTAGACCAAAGGAAGACAATTAAAGACCTAGAAATGAACCTGCACACATATGGTCACTTTTGTTTGTCAAAGGAGCCAAAACCATCCAGTGGAAAAAAAGACAGCATTTTCAACAAATGGTGCTGGTTCAACTGGCAGTCTGCAGATAGTAGAATGCAAATTGATCTTTTCTTATCTCCTTGTACAAAGCTCAAGTCCAAGTTGCTCAAAACCTCCACATAAAACAAGATACATTTAGTCTAACACAAGAGATAGCAGTAAAGAACCTTGAACACATTACACAGGGAAAATGTTCCTGTACGGAACAACAATGGCTCATGTTCTAAGATCAAAAATTTGGCAATAAGGACTCCCATAAAATTGAAAAGCTTTGTAAGACAAAGGACACAGTCAATAGGACAAAATGGCAATCCACATACTGGGAAAACATCTGTACCAACCCTATATCTGATAGAGGGCTAATATCCAAAATATACAAAGAACTCAAGAAGTTACACTCCAGAGAACCAAATAACCCTATATAGGGTACAGAGCTAAACAGAAAATTCTCAACGGAAGAATCTTGGATGGCTGAGATGTACTTAAAGAAATGTTCAACATCTTTAGTCATCAGGGAAATTCAAATCAAAATGACCCTGAGATTCCACTTCACAGCAGTCAGATTGGCTAAGATCAAAACTCAGCTGACAGCTGATGCTGGCAAAGATGTGATGAAAAAAAGAAAATACCTCCATTTCTGCTGAGACAGCAAGTTGCCAAAATCACTTTGGAGATCAATCTGGCAATTTTTCAGAAATTTGGAAGTAGTTCTACCTTAAATGCAGCTATGCCACTATAGTGCATATAAGCAAAAGATTCTCCAATACATTAAAAGGAATATGCAGTATTATGTTAATAGCAGCCTTATTCATAATAACCAGAAGATGAAAACAACCCAGATGTCCCTCAACATAGGGATAGGTACAGAAAATATGGTACATTGTACAGTGGAGTACTATAGAGCTATTAAAAAAAAGGACTTCATGAAATTTGAAGACCAATGGTTGGAACTTGAAATATAATCTTGAGTGTGGTATCCCAGTCACAAAATGATACACATGGTATGTACTTGATAAGTCGATATTAGTTTAAAAAAACTGCATGGAATGCCCATGAAACAATTCACAGAGCATATGTAACCCAGGAAGAAGAAAGACCACACAAAATGTGGATGTTTCTGTCCTACTCAGAAGGGGAAAGAAAAAATATGTTTAGAAGTAGGAGGAGAGAAGGATCTGGGAGGAAGAGAAGAGTAGGAGGTAAGAGGGGGCTGGTTCAGATATGGGAGGAGATAGGGAAGAAGCACACAGGGTAACTCATTTGAAAGGAGGTCTGTAGCCATGGGGGAGGGGGAAGTGTTTGTCGCCACTATAAAGTCCCAGATGCCTGGGACCCAAGAGATTCCCAGGACCCAACATGGAGGACATTAGCCTAAATACCAAACAAAGGTTTAGGTAGGAACTATACAAACCATATTCAGTGGATAAGCATGGCCACAGTTGAAGGGTGGGGCCAGTTAACTACCTCAAAAATACTAATTCAGAATTCCTCCTCTCTAAAGAAAATGCAGAGATAAAGAGAGGAGCAGAGCTTGAAGGAAAGGCCACGCAGGGACTGCCACACCTACTGTTCCATCCCATCTATAAACACCAAACTCAGTCACTATAGCCAATGTGAAAAAATTTGGCACTGACAGGATCCTGAACAACACAAAGCCCACATACTCATGGAAACAGAAAAAACTGTCTACTCAATGATAACTTGGTCAGAAAAGAAATAAATGAAAGACTTTCTGTAATTCAATGAAAACAAAGAAGCACCATACTCCATCAATTGGGACACATAGAAAAGCAGAGTTATGAGGAAAATCGTCAGCAATGAGTGCCTTGGGGAACTGGGGATAGCAACCAGAAAGTACCAGATGACAAGAAAGCAAGAGCCTCCCAGTACCCACACTGGAATGACATTAGCTGAAATACAACACAAACTGGAGGGAGAACCTGTTGAGACAATATCCAGAGGTTAGGCATGGTCTCCCAGTTGAGAGAAAGGGCGTTTAGGTTCAATGTTTATTGTGCTAAGTAGTATGGACTATATTGTCCCATAAGAGCTGACAATGCCCTCCAATTATATTTGCATGGGAGAGCTTATGAATTTCAGGTCTAGGGAAATTGCAATAGAGAAGGGGGAGGAAAATGGTTAATGATGGTAGTTGGGAACAGGGATCTACCTGAGGAGCCCAGCTTGAAGATAGCTTTCCTGCTTTTTCAGGGATTCTGTGTATCTCTAGATTTTACAATTGCTCAGACTTCTGTGTGGGACTAAGCATGGTTTCACTTTCCCTGCACTATTATCTATACAAATTTATTAGTGTTTATCAACCTACCTGGTCTGTTGGAAAGACATCACCCCAACCCTCCACCACCAATAAGTAGGAGCAGAGAATGAAGAGGATGGAGAATCTCAAAAGGGATCTCAAGAAGATCAAAAAAGAGAGAGATTAATTCCAGGGAACCCTGGCCAATTACACTAACAAGGATTTAAATGACAGGTAGTCATTATGCTCAGTTCTTTGCTGACTATCTTGGGCCATCTCTGTTAAGCCCAGATTTCCTCATACCACAGGTAGCTATGACTCCAAGTTGTCTGCATATCCAAACTCATTTTGCTGATTGGATTTTTGACACAGAACTTCAAGTTCAGATAGGAGTGAGATGGGGTCACAGGAACTTTTGATTCCTCCAAAAGGAAATCAGAGCCTGAGGTATGAATGACAGTCTGCGGATAAGGATAGCAGTTTGTGAGCCCTAATCCTGCCTTGAAAGAATCCTCTACAGGTGTAGGTTTGTGGGAGATGCAAAGTACTATTTGTTTATGGCCAATCATGTTTGCAATGGACCTGGAGGTAATTTGGGTCCAATTGGTTCTGTCAACAGCTAGAGAGACCTGGTTCCATATACTGCCTCTCAGTATGACTGAATTGGCATCAGTTCATCACTGCTTTTCTCAAATTGCATCCATTATACTCTCAAATAATTCCATGTCAGTGTGTTTATTTGTCATTTTGATTATGTTTGATTATTTGCGTGCTGTGTGTGTGTGTGTCTGTGTTTCTGTGTGTCTGTGTGTGTGTATGTTCCATTTAAGATCTGGAGAGTCTGTGTAGTATGATGGGGCCTGAGATTTTGCATGACACAATTTCCAGGCAATAATACTGATGAATCCATAGAACCTCACTTTGAGCAGCTCAGCCCATGACCTCTGTGCTCACCTTAGGTACACACTGAAAACTCCTGGTGTATGTTCTAAAGTCTTTTCCCTGTAGATACTCGTTATGTCCTTTGGGAATTTATATAGCGATAGAAGCAAGGATTGACAATTCCTTGCCCACAAACAGATGTGTCATCACAAGTTTAAAGTGGATCCAGGCCTGTGGCACAGATTCCTGGAAAGTTCTTGTAGACATAGTCTATTGTTTCAAGTCCCTTCGGGGATATAAATCAGGTTAGCTCCCTGCCGTTACTTCCCTGGCTCTACTGACCCCATGAGAAGAGTAGTAATTTTAATAAGCTCCAAGTGGAACCAGTAACAAGGAGATAGGTCATGGCATATATGGGTTGTGATAGTCCACAATTTAGCTTGAATTGACATGATCCTTGTATCCTTAGTTCATGGGATTATTTGCTCCTTGGGCCATTCCCTCCCACAGGATCAACTTTGAGACTTTCATAATCAAGATGCAACATGATCAGGTGATGACTGACCTGAATAGAGTGCCCCAGGACATCAGTGAGGCCTTGTACAAATGTAAGGAGCTGACTAAAGAAAATCAATTCTACTAGTGAGTGACTAACAAGGTCATGACCCAAGCTTAGGCACAGAATGTGACTGCCTGTCCTAGTTTTTGAAACAAAGTGAGGGCTAAGGTTTTATACTGTATGCATTGAAACAGAAAGTCTGTCTCCTAAATGCAAATCCCTAAGACTTTTACCTCTTAAAGTAATTTAGACTAAGTGTCGAAGGAGTCATTGTCCTTTCCAACACAGTATCTTTGAGACAGAAGAGATTAACACCATGATGGAAATATCAATCAACCTTGAGCCACTTGAGCTCTGAAAGTAGATACATAGAAGAGGTTTCCATGAGACACACAGAAAAACTCTGTGTTGATTGGGTCTCTTCTCTCCTAGAGAATGTATTCCCTCTACCTACAGGTGATATTTAATATTTAAATACCAGGGACATACAAGCCCACAATGGACCCAGGTCCTCTTCTGACAGATATGTAAGTCCCTATTGGTGTCAGGGTTTTCAGAAGTGCCTTGCCTTCTGAAATATGGCTGTCCTCTGAATTTGAACTGCATCTATGTGATGCTCCATGGCCAATCTGGACAGTTGTCTGGGGCTGTCTTGCAACTATGGCCCATTGTGAGGTGGATGGACCTTGCAGGAGTGGGAGGAAGATGGATGTTGATTTGATTCATTATAATTTGTTTGTGAGTCAGCATCAGGCCCAGCCACCTCCGGAGTGAATCTGACCATCTCAATCACAAAGTCAGGATTTTGTGAAAGGAGAACAGACTGCTGCTAGGGAACCAAACTGGATTGGAAAAATGCTCCAAAAAAACCAAAGAGGCTGTGTAAAGAAGGCAGCCGGAAGATCAATGACCTATCTACCAAGAAGCAGCAGGTAGGATGCTTGAACCATCAGGGGCAGGTTGCAGTAATGCCTAACCTAAAACACAGTCAAGCCTCCACAACCATCCTGTACCTTATCCAGGCTCTCTCCTATGTCCATCCAGTTCTTCAATTCTGTGATCATTTCCAAGACTTTCTGTGGAGTTATCCTCTCAAAAAAACTACATGTTTGGGATATAAGCCATCCTACTCAACTAAAAGCTGCATTTCCTTATGATAGATAGGTTGAACACACATTACACAAGTACATTCCAGTATGCTAAATGTGTTCTATGTGGTTGCCTCCATTGTACTAGCATAAAATATTGATTAATGAAGTCAGAGCTTTTTTAGCTCACTTGCTTTTTAGGGGTCATGTGAGATCACAGGCAGGACAAAATTTGCAAGTATTAGATCCCAGTGGAATTGCCAAATGAGTGGTTGTCATTGCCTTTTTTGCGGGGGAGGGGGGCGGTGCAGCTTTTATGCTTTCTTTCCTCTTTCCCTGTATTGCAAGATGGACTCATCACCCTGCCTAGATTTGGATCACACTGAAAGAACCAAGTAATGACTTATAAGTCCTGTTTTCTGTCAGTGTTGCTAGAGCTCTTTCCTAGAGGTTATATTTTGAAGCTGATTGGATCAACAGGGATGTGAGATGGGCTTCTCTCTGGCTGAGTGTTGGTGTGAGAGATGTGAGGCTTCAAGGATGAAATTTAACTAACTCTCTCAACCTATCTAAGAAGAGTGCTCACTAAGAATTTTTATTACCCAAGTAATGGAAAACAAAGTCCTCTGTCTCACATGATACATCAGATTTTTATAGTCTCCATTCAACTATTCCTCCACTATTGTTGTCTCCTCATAGTTTTCATGCTTACTTAAGATTTCGGTAGAGATCCGGCACCTTCCCTGCCAGAGGAGAGGTGTCTGCCCCACACGGGATGTCTTGGCTGGAGCACCAGGGGGAACTATCTTGGTTCCCGGATCCCGATGAGACTAGTCTGCCCAGGTGAGAGTGTGGACTACAGAAGCTAACTGCTTCTGGAACAGGCAGAAGCCACAGAGCTTCTGAAGCAGAGCCCGTTTCAGGCTCCAGACATCCGGGCACCTTCCCTGACAGAGGAAAGGTGTCCATCCCGCCCGGGAGGGCTTTGCGGAGCATGCAGGAGAGCCATCTTGGTTCGCGAATCCCACCGAGACGCCTCTGGGCAGGTGAGAGTATAAACTACAGAAGCTAACAGCTTCTAGGACAGGCCCTGTTCCAGGCCTTCATCTTTTGCCAGGAGGCAGGTTCTGATCCCAGATATCTATGGACCTTCCCTGCAAGAGGAAAGCTTGCCTGCAGATAGTGCTCTAACCACTGAAACTCAGAAGAGACCTAGTCTCCCAGGTCTGCTGATAGAGGCTAACAGAATCACCAGAGGAACAAGCTCTAACCACAGACAACTATAACAACTAACTACAGAGATTACCAGATGGCGAAAGGCAAGTGTAAAAATCTTACTAACAGAAACCAAGACCACTCGCCATCATCAGTACCCAGCATTTCCTCCTCAGCCAGTCCTGGGCACTCCAACACACCCGAAAAGAAATGCCCAGATTTAAAAGCATATCACATGATAATGGTAGAGGACATCAAGAAGGACTTTAATAACTCACTTAAAGAAATACAGGAGAACACTGCTAAAGAGTTACAAGTCCTTAAAGAAAAACAGGAAAACACAACCAAACAGGTAGAAGTCCTTAAAGAAAAACAGGAAAACTCATCCAAACAGGTGATGGAAATGAACAAAACCATATGATTCCTAAAAAGGGAAGTAGACACATGAAGACCCAGCTATGAAACTGTTACATATGTGGAGAGGGCCTAGTTCCATCCCTTACATATTCTCTGGTTCACAGTTCAGTCTCTATGAGTTACTATGGGATCAGATTAGTTGAATCTGTAGGTTATCTTGTGGTGTTCTTGACCACAGTGGCTACTTCAACCCTTCCTCTGCCTCTTCCACAAAATTCCCCAAGCCTCTTTATCTGTTTCCAGAGATGGTGGGTGCAGTCTCTCTCTAATGATAGTTATGCTAGACCCCTGTCTGCAAGTGTAGAAGAATATCGTTAATTGTGTGGGGGTGGGGGTTCCCTCTCATGGCATGGGTCTCAACTGGGCTACTCATTATTTGGTCCTTTCCACAAATTCTACTTCATCTTTTATCTTGAAAATCTTAAAAACAGGAAAAATTGTGGGTCTAAACTTTTGTGGCTGGGTTGTTATATCAGTCTCTCCATTGGAAGTCTTGCCTGGTTACAGGAGATGGCCAGTTCAGACTCCACATCCCCCATTTCTAAGAATCTTAGCTACAGCCAACCTAAAAGATTCCTGGGGGTTTCCATTGTCCTAGGTTTCTAATTCTTCCTAGAGATCGTCATACCTTCAATCCAGGTACTGCTATGAAGAGAGGTGTGCAAGTTTCCTTGTAGTATGGTGGAGCATCATTTACATATATGCCCAGGAATGGTTCAACTGGGTCCTGAGGTAGATATATTTCCAATTTTCAGAGAAACCATCAAGTTGATTTCCAATGTGGTAGTACAAATTTGCACTGCCACCAGCAACTGTGTTCTCCTTGGCACACTATTTCATCAGCATGAGCTGTCCATTTGTTTTTTGACCTTAGCCATTCTGAGGGCTGGAAGATCTCAGAGTACTTTAGATTTGCATTTCCCTGATGATGATGACTATGGCTGGAAATGCAGGGCTTTTCAGGCAATGTGTATGCTAGGCTTCCCTGTTTCAAAGACCACAAGCAACCAGGACACATGAGACTGTTTAGAAAGCTGAGTGAATCACACAAAGATTAACAACAGATCCAGAACATGTACCAGGCTTGATGACACACTCAGTTCAATTTATCACATAACTGTCACGCTGCCTACACAGTTACTGTGATTTCTGACAAACAAATCAAAATTACCTCGTGGAATTTCCTGTATACACAGAGCTGGCCCTGAAATTTGTTCTACCTCATAGGGAAACAAGCCATGAAAACAGACAGGTATACTTAAGAAACTCCTGATTCCTGGTTGACTCTGCTGCTTCCAAGATCTGCCATCCGAAGCAGATCTCTGAATGTTTCAAGGACGCTGTTTGCTCAAATCATTGTTAATCTCCACCTTCTGGGGACCTAAAGAAGAGTAGTGGCTTTCAAGAATGGTGGAAATCTTAGTCCTTTCTCAGCCTCTCTGCAAGAATTATCAACCCTAACAGGGTAAATGTAATAAAACAAAGTGAACATTTTCTATTTTCATAATCCACATTAAAATTTGGTGGGAAATCTCAAAAGAGTTCATGATCGCCAGGAGCACCTGGCCACCTTCTCCCCATTGGCTCTTACTGGGTTCTGTTGTCTTGTCTAATCTGAAGAAACAGCCTTGGGTACTCAGATTCTGGATAGTTTGCCCTTCCTTAAATCCTGTGTATGAGCTGTGTCTCCTCTTATGTCTCTGTGTATCAGGCTGAGTATTTAGCAGAGCTGTTTCTAACTCTGCATCACCAGATACCCACAAGAGCTTCTAACCCTCAAAGACAGGTGGTTCTCCAGAGCTCAGATAGTAGATATGACTGTGAAAAACACTCCGACTCATTTGAACAAGCTTCATGCCTAGTTGTACCAAGAGGTATTTGAAGCTCCTCTGCAGCTTCCCCTTCCATTTTAAGGGGGGATGGCTTACAGATTCAGAGGTTCAATCCCAAAATATCAAGGTGGGAACATGGTGGCCTCCAGGAGGGAATGGTACAGGAGAATCTGAGAGTCCTACATCTTCATCTGAAGGCTGCTAATCGAACACTAACTTCCAGGTAGTAAAGTAAGGGTTATTCAGGGTCTTGCCCACACCAATAGTGACACATCTACTCCAACAGGTCCACAGCGTCTTTTAGTGCTACTCAATGGATTAAGCATAGACAAACCATAACAAATATTGATGTAAAAATGCTCAATAAAATTCTCAAAAAATGGAATCTAAGAACACATCACAATGATCATTCATGAGGGTCTACTATGTACCATGCAAGGAATGCAGAAATGATTCAATTTGCAAGAAGTGTGGAACTACATAATTCAGGTTCATAGAATCACAAAATAATTGCAACCTGTCCAGATATTGAATCCTTTATCCTCAGGCTGGTCCTCTTGTCTAAGAGCTGTGGTGGCTACCACTATTCTACTGAGAAAAGCAGAGAAGTTACCTCTGGGTCAGCATCTTATACTTACATCACCCCATGCAGTTAAGTTTCTTCTCAAAGAAACCCCACAACACTGGCTGTTCAATGCATGGGTGAAGGGCCTACTCTTGGACCATCCTGGAGTCTGGTTTGAAAAACACATTGTCTTCATTTCTGTTATCATCTTGACAGATGATGACCTACAGAAGCTCATTAATAATTGCATGACAAAAGAAACATGAAGATACAGAACTGACTAGAGCTAATGAACACCTGCATATCCCATGAAAGATTCTGAGGGAATGCTCTACACGAATGGAACATCTTCATTAAACCTGGAAGAAGATACACAGTGTCTTCAGCAGATAATTACTCCCTTGAGGACACAAGTAATCAGGGCACTGAGTTGGCTGGCCAAAAATTGTCCTGAAGAACAGTAGAAGCCGGGCATGGTGGCACAGCCCTTTAATCTCAGCAATTGGAAGGCAGAGGCAGGGAGATTTCTGAGTTTGAGGCCAGCCTGTTCTACAGAGTGAGTTCCAGGACAGCCAGGCGATATAGAGAAACCCTGTCTCGGAACAAACAAACAAACAAACAAACAAACAAACAACAGTGGATTCTACTGACATTCTGGTCACATACTGTGACCCACTGCTGCCTGAGACTCTATAATATAAACAGGGGAAATAGGGGATGTAAATATATCCAAAGTGTAGCTGAAACCAATGGTTGGTGGTGGACACCAGAGGGAAGAATCACTCTGCCAGGAAATATGGGCAGGTTTCTGGAAACAAACCTTCACCAGACTACCTGACTTATATCCACACTACTTTCTAAGTTGGTCATAACAAGGTATGGTATAACTGGACTTAACAGCCAGGCTCAGTTCCTTTAAGGAACATGTCAGCTTTATAGTAAAATATGTGTAAAGACAGATATTTCTGCCAGAAGTGGGAACATATGAGGGGCCAAACTATGGTCAATTGTGGGAAACTGACTTCACTGATATGTGTCCTGCTGGGGGAGGATAAGAGTCCATGCTTGTTTTTAATGAAACCTTCTATGGGTTTATCCACTAGTCTGAAACTTCTAAAAGAGTAGCTGAAAAGCTCTTAGAGGTACTTGACCAACAATTATACCATGCCCTTTGAATTGTGTCAAACTATATTAGAGCATTCATAGCCAAAAGCTGTCAATAAACACTGAATTATTTATGAATAGATGGAAAAATTCATGGTGCATGCAGACCCCAGAGTTCTGGTCTCATGCAAGTAAAGAAGAGTTCCCTAAGGGAAACTCTACAAAACTCTCACTAGATCTCAGGGAAAGGTGGATGGGCCTCCTCATTACTTTGGGCCTATTGTACCCAACACTGGGAGAGATTCATCCCTATACTCTTTTATTGGAATGCATGACCCATTGCTTTCCAGGCTTAGATATCATCAGCTAGCCAAAATATAACTATTTGTTTATCATTAGCCATGTTCTCCAGTTCTCCATAAAGGCTCTTCATACGACTACCAGAGAGACAGAGTGGACTTCCTACTACCCCACCATCTCCCCAGACACCTTTGAGCCTTGTTGTAGTGATATTCCATAACCGAAGGTGGTAGCCAAAGACAACACAATCAATTTGGAAAGCCTTTGCATGATTTCTCCACTCTTACACCTGCAAGGTTAGGTGGCATTTTACCATGCACTCATCACACCCAGGTCAAGAAGGCAGAAGGCACTGATGTCAATGCCAAAGAGAGCCCTTTCTGAAATTATGGATCCATTAAAATGGAGGTTTCACTGGACCCGAGGCCTTTTCATTGCCTATCCATGCAATTGAGTCTTAGGTATCTTATGAATAAAGGATCATATTCCAACCCCCACGAGACTCAGGCCCAGAACTGGGAACTCAAAAAGGTAGAAACTGGAGAAGTGAGAGCTAATGGGACTACGAAGAAGCAATTCAATGTCCCTGTTGGCCTTTGTTCAAAGATGCCTACTTTGTCTGGTTGTTTTGGAGATAGAGAGAATGTGGGATTTTAGCTTTTGAAGAAGGGACATAAACTTTACAATTTGCCCCGTGGCTGACTTCTTCTATTGCCAAGTACAAGGGCGTTTTCATTGCAAAGAAATGGGGTTGTAAATCAGAGATTTTGTGAAAACCCATGGCTCACTATATTGAAAGAATGTCTCCTATCAAGGCAGTTGCACACTAACACATATAATCCGACATATGTAAAAATAAAGGTGCAGGAGTAGGATTTTGGCCTCTGGGAAACAGAGACACCTGGGTAAATCGACTGCTTGTTACATGAACTGACCCCAGTAGTAGATTTATATTGGAGAAGAATCTCCCTCATAAAAGGATCCTAATGAAGATGAGCTAGCCAAGCCATGGCACTAACAAACTCTACCCATTCAAAGCACTGGACTTGTAATGAAGCAGTTAGAAATCTCTAGCTTTGGAAGGAGAAGTTGCCAAGAGGTATCCCCAGGGACAAAAGAGAGACTCAGGAAAGGGCACCTCAGAAACTGATCAAGATGGGGCAAGCTGGTAAGCCGGTAGGCCATGGAAGTTCCAGGTGACATCATCAGTAGACACTTCTCTATCCAAGAGAACCCTAGAATCTTCTGTGATGTCGCCAGTGTTGTGGTAACCAGAGCAGCTTGTGGGATATTCCTTCAGATACTCATGGGTTCCCAAGCAGGCATGTTGTCCATGCTCCTCAGGGTATTTCAGAGAGAGAATAGAATACACACAGACACCAGACCAAGGCAGAAGGACGCAGGCCGCCCATCATGGTGGGAAAGGGCAAGAAACAACTGGTCATGGAGAAGGCACAGTGAGTCCTGGGCAAGGTTTGGGAAGCTCCCTGAGGGATGTGGGCTTCAGCTGGTCCTTCCAGGAATAGGGATTGTGATCTCGATCCTTCAGATTCCTCAGTGGTAGAACCAGAGTCAAGAGTGTCTGATGATTAGTTTTACAGACAGCCTGGTATTGACAAGCCTGCAGGGGCTTTGCAGAGATCTTAATTTCCCACTGAATGGCAAATTATGCAAAGACCAAGCTCTGTGAGAATAGAAAAGTGTTGTTCTCAGGATTAGTGTTCATGCACTTCATATTAATATAGTTTCCTCTAGGTTACATGAGCATGTGATGCCAAGAACAGAGAAGGCTATTCCCCTGCCTATGAATCAAGGTCTCAGACAGTTTGGTATTGAACGCACATGATGTGGACTGATACACAGTCGGGGTTCCTGTAGTAGTGTATGAGCTCTCATCATGCATTTGAAGAAGACTAGAAAAGTGTTGGCTAGTATGCTAAGAGGTGTGAATGTTGTTGTCAGATATGAGCTGACAATGCTCTCCATTTATTCTTGCCTGGTCCAGCTTATGCATTTCAGGGCTAGGGCGATTACAATAGGAAGTCAGGCATATGTTTAGTGATGGTGGTTGCGAACAGGGACCTATTTGAGTAGCCCAGCTTGAAGTTAGCTATGATGCACTATCAGGGATTCTCAGTGTCTCTACATTTTCCTCTTCCTCAGGCTTCTGTGTGGGAAAAATCATGGTTTCCCTTTCCCTGCCCTATTATCTCTACAAGATTACTAGTGTTTTTATACCTACAGGGTCTGCTGGGGAGGCATCAATCCAAGCCCCCAACATCAATGAGCAGGAGAAGAGACGCGAGAGGTTGGAGAAGCTCAAAAGAGAGCTCCAGAACATAAAAAATGCCAGAGACGAACTTCAGGGAATCCTGGCCAACTACACTAACAAGGATTTAAATGACAGGTAGTCATTATGTCCAGTTCTTTGCTGACTATCTTGGGCCATCCCTGTTAAGCCCAGATTCCCTCATACCACAGGTGGCTATAACTCCAGGCTGTTTACATACCCAAATCAATTTTGCTGATTGGAATTTCGATGCAGAACTTCACGTTCAGATAGGAGTGAGATGGGGTCACAGGCACTTTTGATTCCTCCAAAAGTAATTCAGAGCCTGTGGCATGAATCACAGTCTGGGGATGAAGGTAGTAAGGTGTGAGCTCTCATCCTGCCATTTAAGAAGGTTACACAGGTGGTGTTTGGTGTTATTTGCTAGGTAATGTTTGTTTATAGCCAATCCTTTCCATAATTGACCAGGCGGTAATTTGGGTCCAATTGGTCCTGTCAACAGCTAGAGGGGCCTGTCACATATACTGCCTCTTAGTATGACTGGATTGGCTGCAGTTCATAACGGCTCTCCTCAAATTTGGTTCATTATACTCTCAGATAAAGCCAAATCAATTTATTTGGCATTCAGATTGAGTGTAAGTGTGTTTGTGTGTGTGTGTGTGTGTGTGTGTGTGTGTGTGTGTGTGCGAGCGTATATGTGCGTAAAAGAGAGAGATAGAGACAGAGACAGAGAGAGATACTGTGTGCATGTGAGCCTGTGTGTGCATTTGTGAATGTGTGTGTTCCTGTGTGTGTAGCTTAAGATCTAGAGAGTCTGTGTCATGTGATATATCCTTAGGTTGTGCCTGACTAGATTTCCAGGCAATAACAGTGAGGAAGCCATGGAGGTTCATTTTGAGTAGCACAGAACTTGACATCTATGCTCACCGTGGATGCACATTGGAATCTCCTGATGTGTTATAAAGGCTTTTCCCTGTAGATATGATTATGTCCTTTGGGAATTGATGTAGCAATAGAGCCAAGAATTGGCAATTCCTTGTCTAAAACAAGAAGGAGAATCATACAGATTTAACGTGGACCCAGGCCTGTGACACAGATTCCTGGAAAGTTCTGGGAGAGCTAGTCTATTCTTTCAAACCCCTTCAGGGAGCTGAGGCAGATCAGCACACTGCCTTTACATCCCTGGGCTTACTGGCCCAAGCTGAAGAGTAATAAGTTTAATAAGCACCAAGTGGAACCGGTAACAAGGAGCTAGGTCGAGTGGCATATATGGGGTGGGGTAGTACATGATTCAGCTTGAATTGAAATGATCCTTGTATCCTTAGTTCACGGGACAATTTGTTCCTTGGGCCATGCCCTCCCACAGGATCAACTTTGAGACATTCATGCTTGAGATGCAACATGACCAGGTGATGACTGACCTGAAGAGAATGCCCCAGGACATCAGTGAGGCCTTGTCCAAGTGCAAGCAGTTGACTAAAGAAAATCAGTTCTACTGGTGAGTGACTAACAGGGTCATGACCCAATACCTAGGCACAGGATATGTCTGCAAATCCTTGTCTTTGAACTAAAGTGGGGACTCAGGTTCTATACTGTTAGTCTCTAAACAGGAAGCCTGCCTCCTTCAAACAAGGCACTAAGATTTTAACATCTTGGATCATTTTGGCCAAGTGTGAAGAGTCTGGGAGCCCCTCAAGTCACTGTCCTTTCCAACTAAGTATCCTCAAGATCGAAAAGGTTTCCACCATGATGGAGATCAATAAGCCTTGGGCCTCTTGGGCTCTAAAAGTAGATTCATAGATGGGGTTTCCAGGAGAAACATAGAAAGATTCTGTGATGCTTGGGTCTCTTCACTCCTAGAGAATTTTGCCCTATACCTACAGATGGTTTTTTTATACCACGGACTTAGAAGCACATATAGACCCCATGTTCTTTTCTGAGAGATACATGAGTTACTGTTGGTGTCAGGGTTTTCAAAAGTACCTTGGATCTTCTGGAAAGTGGCAGTCCTCTGATTTTTTCTCCCTCTAAGGCCAATCTGGATACTTGTCTGGGGCTTCCTGGGGATCAGGGCCAATGATCAAGGAATGGTCTTGGAGGAATGGGAGGAAGATGGATGCTTCCTGGATTCACCATGTTTTGTTTGTGGCTCAGCTTCAGGAACTGCCACCTCCTGATTGAATCTAACCTCATCCAGCACAAAGTCAGGATGTTGAGGAAGGAGAATAGACAGCTGCTAAGGGAGCAGATTGCATTGGAAGAATGCAACATAAAAACAAAAACACTATGTAATGAAGGCAGCCAGAAGATCAAAGACCACTATACTAAGTAGCAGCAGGTAGGATGAATGAAGCATCAGGGGCAGAATGCCCTAATGTGTGATCATAAACACAGTCAAGCCTATGTAACCATCCTGCACCTTATCCAGGCTCTCTCCTATTTCTCATCCAGTTTTACACTTCTGTGAACATTTCCAAGATTTTGTGTGGACTTACCCTCTTTTGAAGAAATTGGATTTCTGCCATGCCCCCTCCTCCCCATCCCATTAGGCCACCTCTAGTTTGCCACTCTAGGCAGAGGAGATCCTGGACCCCTGGAGGCAACCCCTTGAGGCTCTAAGGTATGGAGAGGTGCCTCAGGATGCCACTTCCTGAATTATCTAGCAACCAGGTCCTCTGTTCTGCTCTATGGCAACGCAACATGAGGGGCTTGGGCCTGTCCTCTCCTAGGACAAAAGGGCAGGCTCCAATTTTATTGTGTATATGTGTGTGTGTGTGTGTGTGTGTGTGTGTGTGTGTGTGTATGTGTGTGTGTGTGTGTGTGTGTGTGTGTGTGTGTGTGTATGTGTGTGTGTGTGTGTGTGTGTGTGTGTGTGTGTGTGTGTGTGTGTGTGTTGGCTTGGCTGAAAAGATGCAGCATCTTTTCGCTGTCTCCGAGATGAGGTACTAGCATAGAATGGCAGTACCTAAGTAGCCATAAGCATAGCAGGGCTATTGGTTTTTGTTTTTGTTTTTTGTTTTTGTTTTTTGTCTTTTCCTTCATGAGTATCCCCTTTAGATTTCAATGCTTACCCTTGGGAAGAATTGCATGAAGCACACTCTTGCTGATTACAGTATTTTTTAAGTGTGCATGAATTTCCTGTGAGATGATTTCTCTGGGGATTCCCAGATATATGGATTCCCAAGGAGAGCCAAGGAAAGATTCAGCACTCCAGAAATAATAAGAGCCTTCACTTCAAAGTTTGCTAGGCTCCCTAGAAGGCCTCTGTTTAATGTTAGATTCAGACACTGATACACACTTATTTTTCAATATCAAGTATTTAGACTATTGGAGAAATGTGGTGTTTTACTTTAACTCCAGCACAGTGTGTAGTTCACAATTCAGTGTCAAGCAATTTTTTACATTTGAGAAAAACATCCAGACCCAGGTGCTCTCTGCCCTTTCTCCTATGGGGATACAGGAAAGATCTCAGATGAAAGGTCATACTGGATTGTCCTGCTGAGTAAAGCTGGTATTTGCTGGATCGCTGACATGGAAAGATCTCACCAGGCTTTTTTCCTCTTCCTCCCGTAGGTCTGAAATATTCTGCAGAAGCTCAAACAGATCAGAGACCAGGTCAAGATCTTGCTCAGACACAACTGTTCACCAGGAGCACTGGGTGTGCAAAGCAAATTAACCACCATTGCATCTAATCCTTGTAACCATGGCAATCTTGGGCTGCATTTTCTTCTTTTTTGGTTTGCTATGGGTAAAGAGGCCTTTATTTTGTGTAGCCTCTGGTCCAGCAAGTCTGCCTGTTTGGAAGGCTTCAGAGAAGTGCTGAGATACATCAAGATCTGCTCGGCATCCAGGAGGGCTATGAGAATGCCAATTTTGGCTGGACCTGTTGGTGTTCTAGAATTATTTCATGGTGATCAGTCAAGTGAATTTGAAAAACTTTGAGGTATCATCTGTAACATCTCTCATGTTAGCCTTGGAAGGACTAGTCCATCAGCAGAACACCCACCCCAATGAGGCATGCCTATATTCATCCTGAACAGATTATTACCATCAGTGACTGCCTTTGCACTATTTCACCAAGGTCAGCAACAGGCTGTAGGTCTGTGCTGAACATCTGCTGCAAGAGAATGATGCTTAGCTTAATTATTTTGTTTGGTTTTGGTTAGAGTTTTGATTTCTTTGTATCTTTGGTTTTCCTGTGTTTTCATTCAAAGTTTCATTATATATTCATTATCTTTTTGTTACTGTAATTAATTTGCTTTTTGTGCTAAGTCTATATTCTGTATAAACTGACTCCCCACTTTAAGATGTTATTGAATAAAATTAGTGTATTATGGATAAAATATCATCTCTAATTATGTCTATCATAAGGATATTCTGCATTTATGTGTGGTTCATACATAGTCCTGTAACACTAGAAGTTTCAGGCAGGAATGGGACTCTTCAAGTATCATGTTGTTTAGGTTTCATAAGTAGTGCCCAACCAGCCAGAACTCCACAGATAATTGATCTTTTGATGTGGATAATGTGTCAAACTTTGTGGATCCCAATGTCAGGATGAAAAAAGTATCCATCTCTATCTCTATAGTCATAAATTTAGCTACAGTTATTATGTACTCTCCTGTGCATGACCATGTCGGACAAACAAATAAGAAACACAACAGTATTTCTCTAATACATCCCAGTAAATAAAAATATTCACATTGATTAATTGAAGTCTTCTGAATTATAAATAGTCATTTGGATAAAAATGACCTTCAAAGGTCATTTCATAATTGAATGTTTGATACTTACTTCATAGAAATGTTTTAGGAAGAACTAGTAGATATATGGCCTTGCTGGAGGAGTTGTGACACTGGAGGTTGGCATTGAGGATTCAAAAGATTATGCCAGTCCCTGCCTCTGTCTTTGTCACTATCTCTCTGTCTCTGTTGATCTCACTATGTTTCTCTCTTTTTCTCTATATCTCAGTCTATACTCTCTCTGTCTGTCTCTGTCTCTATCTCTGCCTCTGTCTGTCTGTGTGTCTGTCCGTCTGTATCTATTTCTTTCCTCTGCCTCCTCTATATGTATCACATGCAAGTTCATCTACTCCTCTAGTGCCATGATGCCTGTATGCATGCCTGCCTCCCTGCTGCCATGGTTCCCACCTTGACAATCCTGGATCACCCTTTTGTATTGTTGGCCAGCCACAGTTGAATATTTTCTTTATATGTTATCCTGGTCAAGGTGTGTCCTACCAATAAAACAGTGAATAAGAAAGCAAAACAAACTCTTAATCAATGGAAAGATCAGCTAAGAGATGAGAGAGGAACTTCACTAAGTGTACATATGACAGAGAGTTCATTTCTAGACAATCGGATGGTGTTAAAAACTAAACACCAGGAAACCTGCCTGTTAAACATTAAAACATTTTAAATTTAAACATTTCACAATGTTCTATGGCTGTCCATGGTAGAGCACACCTGTAATCCCAGCAGTCAGATGGCAGAGGCAAGAAGAACTGCATGAGCCTCCGCACAGCCTGGTCTATGCACTAGATTCTGGGACAGCAGGGATAAGTAGAGAGTCCCAGTCTCAAACACACTCCCTTCTAATGTTCTGTCAAACCGAACAGAATCTTCAAAGAAGAGAAAGAAATGGATCATAGATATGTATTTAAATGTTTAATATCCTTCTTCATCAGAAAAATGCAAATTAAAATAGTTTTAACTTTGTATCTTACTGCACTCAGAATGGCTATTACCAGTAGACTAAATGATCACAACTGATGGCATGAGTGTGGGGTAAGAGAGTATATATTCACATGTACAGTCATTATGAAAAACAGGAGAAATGTTCTGGAAAACATTGCTAGAGATAGATCTTCCATAAGAACCAGCTGTACTATTTGTGGTGGTTTGAATAAGAAGAACCCTTATAGGCTCATAGATTTGAATACTTGATCAACAGGGTATAGCACTCTTTGATGGTATTTGGAGCTGTGGCCTTGTTGTGGGGGTGGGCATTAAAGTTTCAAAAGCCCAGCTCAGGGCCAGTATCCCTGCTTCCTGCAGATCCAGATCCAGAACTCTCAGCTACTTCTCCAACACCATGTCTGCCTCTGCATGATTCTGTTAAGACAAAAATGTACTAAAGTTCTGAAATGGTAAGCAGGCCCCCATTTAAATGCTCTCGTTAAAAGGACCTATCATGGTCCTGATGTCTCTTTCTAGCAAGAGAACACAGACTCAGACACTATTTCAGAGCATATAGCCAAAGGCATTATCCTAAGACAGAGACCTTGGTGTGCTCATGTTCCTTGCTGCTATATTCACAATAGTCAGGAAATCAAAACAACCCAGATGTAATATAACTGATGAAAGGATAATGAATATATGGTGCATATACACAATGGTAATGAACTGTGACAATATAAATGAAATTTACAGGGATAAGTAGAGAGATCCATTAGGATGGAGACATGAATAATCTTTCTGAGTGATATAACCCACACCCAAAGAGAAAAAAACCACATGATGTGTCTTATGTGGATGGCAACATCGAATGTCTAGAGATGTGCATTTAAACTGCAGTATCCATAGAAGGTAATGCACTAGTGTTGGGTTATAGGAGGATATTTCAAGAAAATAATAGAACACATAATTTGTGAAGGAGAAAAAGGAAAACAGTAGGACAGAGTGAGGTAAATGTCTTGGGAGATTGCAGAGGAGTGTGGTGGCTTGAATATGGGAGTGGTACTGTTAGGAGTTGTGGCCTTGTTAGAAACATTGTGTCAGTGTGGAGGGTAGGCACTGAGACCCGCATACTAAACATATGTCCTGGTGTTTCCTCATATCAATAAATCTCAGACTAAGACCTGGGACAGTAGACTACCATGTCCAGAATTTGGTAAAGTCGAGTGGGTTGGAAGTCCCAGACCCACAGTAGATGGCAAAAGTGTCACCTGCTTCCTACCAGGCCTCTTTCATGGGACCAAAATCTCTATATAGGAACATGGCCTGTGGTTATTTAGAAGAGAATAGGGTTCTCCCTGCTAATGAGGTAATAGACGATGGTAGGGTTCAGTCAATAAGCTTCCCTTCCTGGACATTCCTTCCTCAGAAGTTACTTAACTTCTAGTCTAACCTTAAGACATGTTATGCTTTCATTTCCATGAAAAGCAATAAACAGTTTACAACCAAAGACTGTTTCTCTCATCAAACCAACTGTGGTTACATGGAGAAAAAGCCTTTGCCTACAGAGCCTTGCCATCTAAGTCTCCAACAGAAGGCCCCTCAATACTCCTGGGCTAGTCACCTCTGAGCTAATCCAGAATTCCCCATTCCCTGATTTCAGGGCTAGTTCTCAGTCTGCTGGCCTCCTCCATGCTCAGCTTCTCTGAGACTTCTAGAAGTGACTGCATGTCTAAGATTCTGAGAACCCCTTGCCCTGTTATCCTTGTAGGCCAGCAGGGTCAAACCTGCTGTGAACTCTCTGCACCCCAGCACTGTCTGGATGTCCAGGATTTTGTGGGTCCCTGTCCCCAGACTCCTAAACATAGGCCTGTGGAATTCAGAACAATATACTACCCAATGAAAAGCCCAGGGACAAGTTTGGGTTATCTTGTTTGGGGTTGGTCATCATTGAGTCTCATACACTCTCCCCAATCATTAAAGACTGATGCCATTGCTCTTCCTTCCTTTCTGGAAGATAATGGTAAGAACACATTGCTGAAGAAGATGGTATCTGGCACAGGTATCAATTCAGGCATCTATCTCAGTATTTTCTGTGTGTTGAGAACATATTTATTATTCTTTTGCAGTTACTTGGAGATATTTGGCCCATTGTAACCCACCAAATTTCTATAGAAGTGATAATCCCTTGGTAGCCGAGATTGCAACTCCCTGTGTTCCATCACCCTCCCAACTTCTGTCTTAAGATCTGGCAACTGTTATTCTATTTTCAGCTTCTCTAAGTGAGCTAAACTAAAGAGGGAGCCCAGGGCCTCATGCATACCAAGCAGCAAACACTGCAGGAGAATACACTACACTTCACCAAAACACACTGCACCACACCACACCACACTACACTAGAGCACCCACAGTCCTCCTGTTTCTCTGAGATCAACTTACTTTCTTAGCCCTTTCTCAGCCTTCCTGCATGGATTATCTGCCAAGACAAGGTGAATGTAATAAACCAAAGTGAACATTTTCTACTTTCATAATCCACATTGAAATTTGCTGTGAACTCTGTGCAGAGTACAGAGACAAGGAAAGACTTCCCCCTCTTCCCCTATGTATTCAACATAGTCTTTGACATTTTAGCCAGAGCAATCAGGCAAAAATGCCGATCAAAGTGATACAAATTTGAAGGGAGGAATTCAAGACACTACAATTTGAGGAGTATGGGATATTATACATAAGTGAGCCCCCAAAAAATCCAGGAGAGAACTCCTACAGCTGATAAACCACTTCAGCAAAGTCAATGGATACAAAATTAACTCGAACAATCCAGGAACTTTCCTCTACTCAAAGGATAATTATACTGAGGAAGAGATTTTTTAAAACTACATACTTCACAATAGTCACAAACAATATCTTGGTGTGACTCGAACAAAGCAAGGGAAAGATCTGAATGACAAGAACATTAAGTCTCTGCACAAAGAAATCAAAGAAGACCGTAGAAGATGGAAAAATCTCCCATGGTCATTGATGAGCAGGATTAATATAGTAAAAAACGTCCATCTTGCCAAAAGCAATCTACGGATTCAATGCAATCCCCATCACAATTCCAACTCATTCCTTCACAAGATAGAAAAAGAAATGCTCAAATTTATCTGGAATAACATAAATCCCAGTATGGCAAAAACTATTCCTAACAATAAAAGAATGGCTCGGGAAATCACCATCTCTGATCTCAAAATATACCACAGGGCAATAGTGATAAAAATGTCATGTTTCTGGTATAGAGAGACAAGTAGACCGACAGAATAGAATTAAAGACCTAGAAATGAACCTACACTCATATGGTCACTTGGTCTTTGTCAAAGGAGCCAAAACCATCCAGTGGATAAAAGACAGCATTTTCAACAATTGGTGCTTGTTCAACTGGCAGTCTGCATATAGAAGAATGCAAATTGATGTATTCTTATCTCCTTGTACAAAGCTCTAGTCCAAGTCACTCAAGGACCTCCACATAAAACAAGATACACTGAATCTAATACAAGAGAGAGCAGTAAAGAACCTCAAACACATTGTCACAGGGGAAATGTTCCTGTACAGGACACCAATGACTCATGCTGTAGGACCAAAACAGTGTCAAATGGGACCCCATAAAATTGAAAAGCTTTGTAAGTCAAAGGAAGCTGTCAAAAGGACAAAATTGCACACATATATAGGGAAAACTTCTGTACCAACCCTACATCTGATAGAGGGCTAATATCCAAAATATAAAAAGAACTCAAGAAGTTACACTCCAGAGATCCTAATAACCCTATTAAAGAATGAGGTACAGAGCTAAACAGAAAATTCTCAACTGAGGAATCTTGAATGGAGGAGATGTACTTAAGAAATGTTCAACATCTCTAGTCATCAGGGAAATGCAAATCAAAATGACCCTAAGTTTCCACTTCACAGCACCCAGATGGGCCAAGAACAAAAGTCAGCTGAAAGGTGATTCTGGCGAGAATGTGAAGAAAGAAGGACATTGCTCCATTCCTGCGGGGACTGCAAGTTGGAAAAACCACTTTGGAGATCAATCTGGCAATTCCTGAGAAAGTTGGAAATGGTTCTACCTCAAATACAGGTATACCACCATGGTACATATACCCAAAAGATTCTCCAATATATTAAAAGGACATATGCACCACTATGTTCATAGCAGCCTTATTTATAATGACCAGACGCTGAAAACAACACAGATGTCCCTCACAGAAGAATGGATACAGAAAATATGGTACATTGTACAGAAATACTACTCAGCTTTTAAAAACATTACTTCATGAAATTCAAAGGCCAATGTTTGGAAGTTGAAATATCATCCTGAGTGTGGTATCCTAGTCACAAAAGGATACACATGGTATGTAGTTATTGATAAATGGAAATTGGTCAAAAAATGTGTGGAATGCCCACAATACAATTTACAGACAACGGGAACCCGAAGAAGAAGGAAGATCACACCAGAGTGTGAATGCTACAGTTCTACTCAGAAGGGGGAAGCAAAGAATGTTTGGAAGTAGGAGGAGAGAAGGATCTGGGAGGGAGAGAAGAGTAGGAGGTAAAGGGGGTTCTGGTTCAGATATGGGAGGAGATGGGGAAGAACTACGGAGGGAAAGTCATTTGAAAGGAGGTCTGTACCCATTGGGGAGGAGGAACTGTGTGTAGCCACTAAAGAGTCTCAGATGCCAGGGACCCAAGAGATTCCCAGAAACCAACAGGGAGGACATTAGCCTAAATACCAAACAAAGGGGAAGTAGGAACTATACAGACCATATTTATTGGATAAGCATGGCAACCTTTGAAGGGTGGGGCTACCCAACCACCTCAAAAGTATTAATCCAGAATTCCTTCTCTCAAAAGGAAATGCAGGGATAAAGAAAGGAGCAGAGCTTGAAGGAATGGCCATCCAGAGACTGCCCCAACTTGGGATCCATTCCATCTGGAGACACCA
The DNA here is from genome assembly GCF_000001635.26 of Mus musculus. Classification (NCBI taxonomy): domain Eukaryota; kingdom Metazoa; phylum Chordata; class Mammalia; order Rodentia; family Muridae; genus Mus; species Mus musculus. The sequence continues at coordinate 41,612,968 of NC_000080.6, read as the reverse complement.
TACCCAGTCACTATTGCTGATGTCAAGAAATCTGATGCTGTCAGGAGCCTGTTTTCTTTCTTTCTTTCTTTCTTCCTTTCTTTCTTCCTTTCTTTCTTTCTTTCTTTCTTTCTTTCTTTCTTTCTTTCTTTCTTTTCCTTTCTTTCTTTCTTTCTTTCTTTCTTTCTTCCTCTCTCTCTCTCTCTCTCTCTCTCTCTCTCTCTCTCTCTCTCTCTCTCTCCCTCTCTCCCTCCCTCCCTCCCTCCCTCCCTCCCTCCCTCCCTTCCCACTTCTCCTTTTTTCTCACAGGTGGAAGAACATTTTTGTTCCTTTTCCCTAATCACAGTGTAAAAATGATAGATACAAGTTAGGATTATGTAGGATTTTGGGTAATCAGGAGATGACTCAGTACATCAGTATATAGCAATGGTTGTCAACCTTCCTAATGCTGCAGCAAATCTTTTATGTACTTCTTCATGTTTTGGTGATACTCCCGCCCCCATATCATGTAATTATTGCAAGGCTACTTCATAAATGTGACTTTTGGTTTTGGTGTCTGTTGAAATGCTATGCATGCAGCCAAACATGAGACCGAGCGAGGGGACCCAGATTGTGAAATGAGGACAAGGACTGAAGGAACAGAAGGGGCTTGCAACCCCATAAGTAAAACAACAAAATCAACCAAACAGAGCCTCGCAAAACTCACATGCACTAAACCACCAAGCACATAGTACATGAGGGGATATCCAGAGTTCCAGCTGGATACGTAGTAAAGGAATGCCTTATCTGGCATCAATGGGAGGGAATGCCCTTGGTCCTGTACAGGCATGATGATCCAGGGTTGGGCAATGCTAGGGCACTGAGGCACGAGTGTTTGGACGAGGGGGTATAGGAGGACCCTCATACATAGAGGCAATGCTAGAAGTAGAGGGGATGGGGTTTTTGGAGGGGGAACTGAGAAGGAGGATAACATTTGGGATGGAAATACATAAGAAAATCAATAAAGAAAAAGTAAAAATAAAGGTATAAAAATCAAAAATGGGGCAACCCTGGAGAACAACAACTTACAAAAAACATCAGGGTCTACAGATGCAAGCCTCACGAACAGAACATAGAAAAGAGAATCACCGGCAAAGGAAATACCATAGATGATATTAATAGATGATATTAAAAAGTCACTCAAAGAATATACAGAGTAAAAAATTCCTAACTCAAAACATCTAGCTAATGCAGGACACAATAAAAAGAACAAAACTAAGAATAATGGAAAAAGAAGTGGGTGAGGGATAACAGTTCAAAGACCCAGAAAACATCTTCAACAATATGCTTTTTAAAAGTCCTTAACCTAAAGACAGAGATGGCCTTAAATTTACAAGAAACCTACAACACACCAAATCATTTGGACCAATACAGAAAATCATCCTATCACATATTAAACAAAAGTATAAATGTACAGAATAAAGAAAAAATATTACAATCTCTAAGAAAAGAAAGTCAACTAACATATAAAGAAAGACCTATGAGAATTACATTTACATGTCACCAGAAATGGTAATATCTAAAAGATCTTGGACAAATGTCTTTCAGACTCTAAGAGAACACAAAAGCCAGCCTTGGCTACTATACCCAGAAAATTCTTTATGACCATAGTTGGAGAAAATAAGATATTCTGCGACAAAAACAAATTCCAACAATATCTTTCCACTAATTCCGCACTATAGAGGATACTAGAAGCAAAATTCCAACAGATTGAGTGTAATTATACCCAGGAAAACACAAGAAATGAATAATCTCACAAGAGCCCCAAAGAAAGGGAAAAGCATGTTGTCTCCATTCCCTGCCCTATTATCTCTACGAGTTTACGAGTGTTTGTCAACCTACATGGTCTGTTGGAAAGGCATCACCCCAAGCCTCCACCACCATTAAGCAGAAGCAGAGAATGAAGAGGATGGAGAAGCTCAAAAGGGATCTCCAGAAGATCAAAAATGAGAGAGATGGACTCCAGGGAATCCTAGCCAATTACACTAACAAGGAATTGAACAACTGGGAGTCATTATGCCCAGTTCTTTGCTGACTGTCTTGGGCCCTCTCTGTTAACCTCAGATTCCCTCATTTCACAGTAGCCTACAACAACAGGCTGTCCACACATCCAAATTCATTTTGCTGAATGGATTTTCAACACAGAACTTCAAGTTCAGATAGTCGTGAAATGGGACTCAGGAAATTTGATTTCTCCAAAGGTAAATCAGAGCCTGTGGTATGAATTACTGTCTGGGCATAAGGGTTGTAGTGTGTGAGCCCTAATCCTGCATTGTAAGAATCCTATACAGGTATAAGTTTTGGGGAGATGCAAAGTACACTGTGTTTATGGCCAATCACGTTTGCAGTTGACCTGGAAGTAATTTGGGTTCAACAGGTCCTGTCAACAGCTGGAGGGGCCTGGTCCCACATACTGTCTCTCAGTATAACTGGATTGGCCATAGTTCATCACTGTTTTTATCAAATTTTATTCACTATACTATCAGATAATGTGTGTTCATTTGGCATTCTGATTGTGTTTGATTATGAGGGGGGTGTCAATGTATGTGTGTGTGTGTGTGTTCCACTTAAGAGCTGGAGTGTCTGTATAGTATGCTGGGGCCTGGAATTTTGCTTGATAGTTTCCAGCCAAAAATAGTGAAGACAGAGGGAGCCTCACTTTGAGGTGCACAGCATATGAGCTCTGAGCTCACCTTAGGTGCACACTGGAAATGTAGTATCCTATATATACTGATTATGCCCTTTGGGAGTTTATGTAGCAACAGAAGCAAGTATTGACAATTCCTTGTCTACAAACAGATATGTCATCACAGGTTTTAGGTGGATCCAGGACTATGGCACAGGTTTCTGGAAAGTTCTTGGAGAGCTAGTCTATTTTTCATGCCCCTTTTGGGAAATAAAGTAGGTCAAATCCCTGCCTTTACTTCCCTGCCTCTAATAAAGTAGGTCAAATCCCTGCCTTTACTTCCCTGCCTCTACTGACCCCAGGCAAAGAGTAATAAGTTTGATAAGCTCCAAGTGGAACTGGTAACATGGAGCAATGTTGTGGCATATATGTGTTGGGGTAGGCCACGATTCAGCTTGAATTAACATGATCCTTGGATCCTTAGTTCATGGGATTATTTGTTCATTGGGCCATGCCCTCCCACAAAATCAAAATTAGGACATTCATGCTCAAGATGTAACATGACCACGTGATGACTGACCTGAAGAGAATGCCCCAGGACATCAGTGAGGCCTTGTACAAGTACAAGGAGTTGACTAAAGAAAATCAATTCTACTGGTGAGTGACTAACAGGGTCGTGATTCAAGCACTAGGCACAGGATATGTCTGCCCATCCTTGTCTTTGAACCAAAGTAGGGGCTCAATTTATATACTGTTTGCCTCTAAACCAGAAGCCTGGCTCCTTCAAAGCAAGGCTCTAGGATTTTTACCTCTTAAAGTCATTTTGGCCAAGTGTGAAGAGTCTGTGAGCAACTCAAATCATTGTCCTTTCCAACAAAGTATATTTGAATGTAGATACATAGATAAGGTTTCCATGGGACACCTAAAAAGACTATATGTTGGTTGAGTCTCTTCTCTTCTCCTGGAGAAGGTCTGCCTTCTACCTACAGGTGATTTTTAAATAACATGAACATATAAGCACACATGTGTTCCAGGTCCTCTTGAGAGATATTAAGTCACTGTTAGTGTCACAGTTTACAGATGTACCTCGGCTTCTGAAATATGGCTGTCCTCTGGATTTGACCTCTCTCAATGTGATGCTCCGTTGCCAGTCTAGACAGTTGTCTGGGCTAACTGGGCACCAGGGCACATTGTGGCAGGGATGGTCCTTGGAGGAGTGGGAGGAAGATGGATGCTGACTTGTGTAATCATTTGTTTGTTTGTGACTCGGCATCGGGCACTGCCACCTCCAGAGTGAATCTAACCATCTCCAGCACAAAGTCAGGATGTTATGGAAGGAGAACAGATAGTTGCTAGAGGAGCAGATTGCACTAGAAAATGCTCCAACGAATCAAAGAGGCTGTGTAAAGAAGACAGCCTGAAGACCAATGACCTATGTACCAAGCAGCTGCAGGTAGGGTGCATAAATCATGAGGAGAAGGTTGCAGTCATGTCTAACCTTAAACAGAGTCAAGCCTAAGCAACCATCCTGTACCTTATCCATGCTCTCTCCTATGTCTCATCCAGTTGTTCATTTCTGTGATCATTTCCAAGACTTTATGTGCAGTTATCCTCCTTCAAGAAACTACATATTTGGGAAGTAAACAATCATGCTCAACTAAAAGCTGCATTTCCTTATGATAGATAGGTTGAACACATAGTAGACAAGTACATGCCAGTATGCTAAATGAGTTCCATGTGCTTGCCTCCATTGTAGTAGCACAGAATGTTGATTGATGAAGTCAGAGCTTCAGCTCATTTGCTTCTGAGGGTTCATGTGAGATCACAGGCAGTACAAAATTTGCAAGTATTAGATCCCAGTGTAATTGCCATATGAGAGGAAATCATTGCCTTTTGTGTGTTTGTGTGTTGGGGGTGCTTGTATGCTTTCTCTCCCCTTTCCCTGCATTGCAAGATGTTCTCATCACTCTGCCTAGATCTTGGCTCACACTGAAAGAGCCTGAGCAGGTACTTGTCAGGACTGTTTTATGTCAGTGTTGCTAGAGTTCTTTCCTAGAGCTTATATTCTGGAGCTGACTAGATCAACAGGGATGTGAGAAAGGCTTCTCTCAGGCTGAGTGTTGGTGTGACAGATGTGAGGCTTCAAGAATGAAATTTCACTAACACTTTCAACCTAGTCTAAGAAATGTGCCTCATAAGTAGTGTTAGTGCCCAAGGGATGGATAGCAGAGTCGAGTGTCTCACATTAAACATAGCCTTCCATAGTCCCCATTCAACTGTTTGTCTACCATCCATTGTTATCTCCTCATAATTTTCTACTCACTTATGATTTTTGGACAGAGAGAGTGACAGGTACATATATATATACAGAGAGAGAGAGAGAGAGAGAGAGAGAGAGAGAGAGAGAGAGAATGTGTTTGGGTGTGGCATAAGCATGTGTGTACCAATATGTATCTTGGTGGGTGTGTTGAAAGTCCAGTTATTTATGTAAGGTTTTGTTTAGTTTTTCTTTTTTGTTTTATTTGTTTGTTTGTTTGTTTATTGGGATAGCAGGTTTTTGTTTGTTTGTTTGTTTGTTTGTTTGTTCAGCCTTTCTGTAACATATTCCCTAGAAACCAGGTCTGTCACTGAACCTGAGACTTCCTGTTTTGTTTAAGCTGTCTGACCAGCATCTTTGAATCTTCTGTCACCTCCCAGGCAGAGATCTTTGTATGGTTTGGTCTCAATTAATTGTTATGAGGTTCAATTTCTCATAGCTAGGAAGATCATGGTGTTATTTTCTATAATTTTATACAGGCATTTTAGTGTTTTGGGGTTTTTTTATTTATTTGTTTTTTTAAATGCCAATTCATTAACAAGGAGGAAGACAATGCTGTCTGCTTCAGGTGTCAGACACACAACTTGACTCACTGTGCCTTCTCATGAGTTTTATCTCATCATGATGGAAACTTAAGAAAATGGAGGTAGGGAGGGAATAGACCAGAGGTGGTCTTACCCAAGAAACCTGGGCTACATGTTATCCACAGTAGAGTGTTTCAACAATTAATACCTTTCTAAACCAAGAGAAACCATGTTGCCAACACTTAAAAGTGAATGAAAACATAGATAGTCCAACCCACCTTTTCCAAATCTTACCATGTGACCTCAGATATCCCTTCCTAGTCCTTCCCTCATTCATTACCACTTCCAGACCCTGGGTTTGGAGGCCCACCCATGTGACAAAAAATCGCAAAGCAGGCATGGTACCTTTAGAATACGAGTATGATATGGGGCACATAAGGAGCGCTCAAAAACAGCTAGCTGAAGATATGAGACAAAACGGGGCTCCAAGGATTTCGATGTTCTTATTGAAAGAACACTTAGGAACCTAAAACAACAGCCTATCCTTCTAAGATGGGAGGATGGGGCTCTTGGAGGTCAGGGGGCAGGAGTCCAGGCACCCTGGAGTCACAAAAGATGGTTCCCTGGCCTGGTGGGAATGCATTGGTGTTGGTTGAGGGACCACAGAAGCCAACTTACCTGGATTATCATGGCTTTCCATCCACTGGTCCTCAGACTCCAGTGGCCCTGGGATCAAGCTTCTTTGTGAAGTTCCACTTCTGTGTCTGTCTTCTGCTTCAGGGCCTTCACAAAGCACTCTTTCTCTTGCCATCTCATGGATGCTGGCAGGGATCACAGGTGATACTCAGACCCCTGTGTCAGGAGGTGAGGACACCAGGCAAGATGTGACCTTCATGGCCACTTCCAATCCAGCCACATGCTCTTGTCCTCCTCCCAGTTGGTCACTGCTAGGTTTCCTTTCTAGGCAGAGGAGTTCCTGGACCCCTGACAGCAACCCCTTCCAGCTCTATGGTATGGAGAGGTGACACAGGATGTCACTTCCGGAATTATCTAGGAACCAGGTCCTCCAATCTTCTCTATGGCAGCTATCTCAGAGCAGAGCTTCTCGGGCCCAATAGGACAGAAGGACAGTCTCCAGCTTTATTGTTTTCTAATTAAACTCTTTAGTAATAAAAAGTTAAACATGTTAATCATTTTAAAAATAAAACTTAGACTCCTTTGCCTTCATTGCACTAAGATAAACCCCTGGAATCTAATGAGTGTCTAACTGGTTTCACCAAGTGGATTCATGGAATCCAACACTGCATCCTTTTGCTGATATTGTTTTCTTGAGTCTATCATAGAAATAACTTTGCTTCTGTACAGATTCCCTCTCATTGTTTTGCAGAGTGCTGCATTTAAGTAAAATCAAGGCATGTTAAGTCACTAACCTCTTTTTGGCTGACATTATTAACTTGTGTGTGTGTGTGTGTGTGTGTGTGTGTGTGTGTGTGTGTGTGTGTTTGTGCTTGGGCGCGCCCAAGCGTGCACTCACACAACTGTGTATTTAAATTGGGTATTTTCTTTACTCACATTATCCTGTTTCCTGGTTTCCCCTCATAAAAAAAAAAAAACCTCCCCCAATTCCCTTTCCACTCCCCTTCTTACCAACCTACCCACTCCTGGTTCCTGGCCTGGCATTATATCGCATGAACTGTAATGTGTCGAATTGCAGCTACTGGATAATATCTATGGCTAACTGTTTTTATTGGTGCTAGAGAGTCTTATGAGAAGTAGCTAAGCTAGGTTTAGAGAGCAGAATATATTTCACCTTGGAGCTTGCTGGAGGATGTTCTTCTGAACTCTCTTTTTTAGAACCTTGAATCTTGTGTGGACCTACTTGTGTGTGCAGAGGACCCATTTGTCTGTTTTATATCATACTTGTAGAAGCAGCAAATATCTGCATGGAAAAAGTTCCTGACCAGGAAATCAGCACAGGCCCAGGCAGCACAAGTTGGGTTAATTTAAGAATCGATTACACAGCTCAGGTCCCAATACTTCCTCAGTTGTCAGGAAATGTGCTGTATTATAGCAGTGTTTTTATTGGTGTGTGTGTGTTTGCGTGTGTGTGTGTATGTTTGTGTGTGTATGTGGTTTTACCCAGGTGTTTGTGTGCATGTTTATGTGTCATATTTGTGTAATGGTAGCTGCTTCTTTTAGGTACAAGTATATAGTACTGTTCATTCATGTATTCTTTTCTTTTATGTATGTGTGCATGTATATGTGAAGGCACGTATTCTTGTGTCTCTGTACACATATGTATGAATTTGTTTGTATATATTCACATAGTCACTTGGTGAGCAAACACCTTAAATGATATAATAGAGGACAACTTAAAAGAGAAAAGTACTCTGTCAGTTCATTTTGCATTGGGGAAACAGTTCTTCATCATGCCTGTCCACCTAGCTCACTAGAACAAATGAAGACAAACATGGTATAAAGTCAGAATTTGAAGGGTTTGTAGAAGGAAAAGTGCTTATCTGTATTGAAATCATTTGTAAGAAAAGAAAGGAAGGTGGAACCTGGAATTAGCAATGAGCCTGCTGTGTTAAACCCATTTGGCTGAATGTCAAAAAGGCTGGTTAAGCCTTTGTGTTCCCTCTCTGCACATCATGAATAGTGACTGCACAGTGGAAGACCACGGGGCTTCTTGCATCTTCTCGGCATCCTAGTTTGTTTTTCTGTTTGCCTGATACCATTTTCTTTCCAACTTTGCCTATGCTTCACTCAGTCTCCTTTCCTTGGAGTTTGTTCAGGGCGTTATGATTTGAAAGTTTGAGTTCTTTGGAGTTGAGACTGTCCCAAGCTGAAGGGCCATAAGTATGGGGAAGTGTAAGAACAGGGCTGCCTCAGACAGCCCCTTAGGCTCATGATAGTCAGAAGAGCAAACACTCTGTTCTGTCTGTAGCCCTCTGTAATTCCTGTTATTAAAAACAGCTTTAAAGTTTCACCAGCTCAGGACAGGTATTCTTGCTTCCTGTAGTTCCAGATACAGAACTCCCAGCACCATGTCTGCCCATATAATGCCATGCTTTGGCCAAGACAAAAATGTAATAAAATTAAAATTAAATTAAATTAAAATTAAAATTACTTGAAAATATAAGCCCAGTTTCATCCTCCCACATCCAAGGCTACATTTTCCTACCATCTAAGTAGTGTAGCTGCATTTCCACCCAGGTCAATACCAGACAGTGGGCTTATGGCAAATATAGTCTAACATCTCTGCATTTGGTCTGCCCAGTGGCTTTTCCACACCTTTACTGCATGGCAAAAAAGCAAAACCACACTAAGACAAGGAGGTAGTATGGAGGTGGGATAACTGACTGAAGACTTTTGAAAGGCTACATGGAAACCAACAGTTGTAGAACCATTAAAATATATAAATCTATATAAATGATGCTTAAATAGAATTAATCTCTTATGCTCTGACAATGCCTCCCCTAAATCCAATAAACTATCAAATGAAAAACACAGGGGCAGTTTTAGGTTATTTTGTTTTGGGTTGTTCATCATTGAAGTTTAATACCCACTCAGGAAACATTAAACATTAAGCATTACATTATACTACACTTCACTACACTACTCTAGCCAACCCCACACAATGTTTGTATCTCTCCATGTTAAAATGTTCATGTGTACTACATATATCAGACACACACACACACACACACACACACACACACACACACACATTTTTATAAAAAAATGTTTACCTAACAACCACTGAAGAATGTCATGTCCTCATGTCCTGTCCCTGACTTTCCATTCTTTAGAGAATGATGATCTGTAAGCAGAGCCAAAAGTTAGAAATGCATAAGGCATTCAGTACTTAGTGAAAGAAATGCATAAGGCATTCAGTACTTAGTGAAAGGCTTGGTCCTGGGTAACCCCCTAGGCTGCCCCTACCATTTCTCATTGCATGTCATCTGCTCCTCACTGTCATGGTGACTTTCTTCTACTCTGTACAGCATTAGTCCTGTTGTCTCCTCATACTTGGAAGACCTACTGAGATTTCTTGAAAGTTTTGTCTTTTTTTGTGTTAATAATCAAAGGGAAGTAGACTAGAATAAAACCTGTGTTGCTGTAAATCTCTCCAACCCAAATATATCCCGGCAAGCAACATTACAATATGATTACATGCAGTGCACCTATATTGGGGAGATATACCACTACATTACCATCTTTCTGAGCTTGTGAGAACCTTTCGAACTTGCAGTTTTTCCAGACCATGTGCTTCTGCTCCACTTTTCTCCTTCCTCCTCTGTGTCCTCTCGCTCTTCCATTTTTGCCTTCACCCCCCAACCCCTTCTGCTCCACCTTCCCTTTTACCAGCCTGGTCATCAGCTCTCCTTTATTTTACAAATTAAAATGGGAATCAGGTTTACAGGAAATCACCTGAGTGCTGACTCATTCCTCTTTCACAAACACTCCCAGGAGAACAGAATTAACATCTTATATAATTAGCCCCAGGGCTTCCACAGGAACCCTGTGATGGGATCATCTCCAGTTTCCTCTCTATTATTCCTGCTAGGAAAAACCAGGGGCAAAACCTTGAGCTTCAGTGAATGTCAACCCTGGTGATGCATGCTGACCTCTGGAGGTGTCTTTCTACTAAAGGCTCACCCCTATAATCTATAGTCTTTGACTATAAACAGCAGGAATGGGATCAGGCATAGGTGTCTTCCAGGAAGCTCTAATGGTTATTCTTTTTTTTTTAATTAGGTATTTTCCTTGTTTATATTTTCAATGCTATCTTAAAGGTCCCCCATACCCACCCACCCCCATTCCCCTACCCACCCACTCCCCCTTTTTGGCCCTGGTGTTCCCCTGTACTAGGGCATATAAAGTTTGCAAGTCCAATGGGCCTCTCTTTGCAGTGATGGCCGACTAGGCCATCTTTTGATACATATGCAGCTAAAGACAAGAGCTCCCGTGTACTGATTAGTTCATATTGTTGTTCCACCTATAGGGTTGCAGTTCCATTTAGCTCCTTGGGTAATTTCTCTAGCTCCTCCATTAGGGGCCGTGTGACCCATCCAATAGCTGACTGTGATCATCCACTTCTGTGTTTGCTAGGCCCCGGCATAGTCTCACAAGAGACAGCTATATCTGGGTCCTTTCAGCGAAATCTTGCTAGTGTATGCAATGGTGTCAGTGTTTGGAAGCTGATTATGGGATGGATCCCTGCATATGGCAATCACTAGATGGTCCATCCATTCGTCACAGTTCCAAATTTTGTCTCTGTAACTCCTTCTACAGATGTTTTGTTCCCATTTCTAAGAAAGGGTAAAGTGTCCACACTTTGGTCTTGGTTTTTCTTGAATTTCATGCGTTTGGCAGGTTGTATCTTATATCTTGGGTATCCTAAGTTTCTGGGCTAATATCCACTTATCAGTGAGTACATATTGTGCGAGTTCCTTTGTGATTGGGTTATTTCACTCAGGATGATACCCTCCAGGTCCATCCATTTGCCTAGGAATTTCATAAATTCATTTTTTTAATAGCTGAGTAGTATTCCATTGTGTAAATGTACCACATTTTCTGTATCCATTCCTCTGTTGAGGGGCATCTGGGTTCTTTCCAGCTTCTGGCTATTATAAACAAGGCTGCTATGAACATAGTGGAGCATGTGTTCTTCTTACCGGTTGGGACATCTTCTGGATATATGCCCAGGAGAGGTATTGTGGGATCCTCCGGTAGTACTATGTCCAATTTTCTGAGAAACCGCCAGACTGATTTCCAGAGTGGTTGTCTAATGGTTATTCTAATACTAAGGCACTGCCCTAAGCCACAATGTTACCTTCTCCCTCATTAGAGCAGGAGTCTCTAATCCCAAGAAATAGAGATTTGGTACAAACTAGTAAGAGGCCATCAGGACTTTGAGACAGTTGGTCTGGGGAGGAAAAGGGCAAGATTAGAAATTTTGCATCTGAGGCCCCTTCAGGAGGTTTTCATGTTTTTAAAATGCCCTTGCACAAACACCAAAGATGCAAGTCTGGTACATTCTACAGGAAACAAACAGATCCCATGTGAGTGGAGGCTGACATCATTTCCCCTGAAATAAACTTCAGCAAATGTTTGAAGAATAGACATTTGAAAAGTCCCATGTTAGCTGTCCAACCGGCCCGAGAGGCTTCTGCCTCAGCTTCCACGGGAGCCACCTTGGTTCCGGGAATCTGCGGAGGGCAGGCTGCATGGGTGAGGGTGTGGAATACAAAGGCCAGCAGTTTCTGGAACAGGTGAGAGCCACAGACCTTCTGAGGCGGCACCATTTTCGGCTCCAAACAACCGGCCACCTTCCAGGTCAGAGCACAGTTGTCCGCCTGGCCCGAGAGGCTTCTACCTCAGCTTCCGAGGGTGCCACCTTGATTCCGGGACTCCGCGGAAAGTAATCTACACAGGTGAGAGTGTGGACTACTGAAACAACAGCTTCTGTGACAGCCCAAAGCAACAAAGCTTCTGGGAATGATCCTATTTTGGGCCTTCATCTTCGGCCAAGAGGAGGTCCAAACACCAGATAACTGTGCACCTTCCTTGAAAGAGGAAAGCTTGCCTGCAGAGACTGCTCTGACCACTGAAACTCAGAGGAAAGAGCTAGTCTCCCACGTCTGCTGATAGAGGGTAACAAAATCACCAGAAGAACAATCTCTAAACAGAGACAACTATAACAACTAACTCCAGAGATTGCCAGATGGCGAAAGGTAAACATAAGAATCCTACTAACAGAAACCAGGACGACTCACCATCATCAGAACCCAGCACACCCACTTCGCCCAGTCCAGGGCACCCCAACACACCTGAAAAGATAGACCTAGATTTAAAAGCATATCTCATGATGATGGTAGAGAACATCAAGAAGGACTTTAATAACTCTCTTAAAGAAATACAGGAGAACACTGCTAAAGAGTTACAAGTCCTTATAGAAAAACAGGAAAACACATCCAAACAGGTGATGGAAATGAACAAAACCATACTAGACCTAAAAAGGGAAGTAGACACAATAAAGAAAACCCAAAGTGAGGCAACGCTGGAGATAGAAACCCTAGGAAAGAAATCTGGAACCATAGATGCCAGCATCAGCAACAGAATACAAGAGATGGAAGAGAGAATCTCAGGTGCAGAAGATTCCATAGAGAACATCGGCACAACAATCACAGAAAATGGAAAATGCAAAAAGATCCTAACTAAAAACATCCAGCAAATCCAGGACACAATGAGAAGACCAAACCTACGGATAATAGGAGTGGATGAGAATGAAGATTTTCAACTCAAAGGACCAGCAAACATCTTCAACAGAATTATTGAAGAAAACTTCCCAAATATAAAGAAAGAGATGCCCATGAACATACAAGAAGCCTACAGAACTCCAAATAGACTGGACCAGAAAAGAAATTCCTCCCGACACATAATAATCAGAACATCAAATGCACTAAATAAAGATAAAATATTAAAAGCAGTAAGGGAAAAAGGTCAAGTAACATATAAAGGCAAGCCTATCAGAATTACACCAGATTTTTCACCAGAGACTATGAAAGCCAGAAGAGCCTAGACAGATGTTATACAGACACTAAGAGAACACAAATTCCAGCCCAGGCTACTATACCCAGCCAAACTCTCAATTACCATAGATGGAGAAACCAAAGTATTCCACGACAAAACTAAATTCACCCATTATCTCTCCACAAATCCAGCCCTTCAAAGGATAATAACAGAAAAAAAAACAATACAAGGACGGGAACCACGCCCTAGAAAAAACAAGAAGATAATCCCTCAACAAAACTAAAAGAAGACAGCCACAAGAACAGAATGCCAACTTTAACAACAAAAATAACAGGAAGCAACAATTACTTTTCCTTAATATCTCTTAATATCAATACTCTCAACTCCCCAATAAAAAGACATAGACTAACAGACTGGCTACACAAACAGGACCCAACGTTCTGCTGCTTACAGGAAACCCATCTCAGGGAAAAAGACAGACACTACCTCAGAGTGAAAGGCTGGAAAACTATTTTCCAAGCAAATGGTCTGAAAAAACAAGCTGCAGTAGCCATTCTAATATCGGATAAAATCTACTTCCAACCCAAAGTTATCAAAAAAGACAAGGAGGGACACTTCATACTCATCAAAGGTAAAATCCTCCAATAGGAACTCACAATTCTGAATATCTACGCTCCAAATGCAAGGGCAGCCACATTCATTAAAGACACTTTAGTAAGGCTCAACGCACACGTTGCACCTCACACAATAATACTGGGAGACTTCAACACACCACTTTCATCAATGGACAGATCGTGGAAACAGAAACTAAACAGGGACACAGTGAAACTAACAGAAGTTATGAAACAAATGGACCTGACAGATATCTACAGAACATTTTATCCTAAAACAAAAGGATATACCTTCTTCTCAGCACCTCACGGGACCTTCTCCAAAATTGACCATATAATTGGCCACAAAACAGGCCTCAACAGATACAAAAATATTGAAATTGTCCCATGTATCCTATCAGACCACCATGGCCTAAGACTGATCGTCAATAACAACATAAATAATGGGAAGCCGACATTCACGTGGAAACTGAACAACACTCTTCTCAATGATACCTTGGTCAAGGAAGGAATAAAGAAAGAAATTAAAGACTTTTTAGAGTTTAATGAAAATGAAGCCACAACATACCCAAACCTATGGGACACAATGAAAGCATTTCTAAGAGGGAAACTCATAGCTCTGAGTGCCTCCATGAAGAAACGGGAGAGAGCACATACTAGCAGCTTGACAACACATCTAAAAGCTCTAGAAAAAAAGGAAGCAAATTCACCCAAGAGGAGTAGACCGCAGGAAATAATCAAACTCAGGGGTGAAATCAACCAAGTGGAAACAAGAAGAACTATTCAAAGAATTAACCAAACGAGGAGTTGGTTCTTTGAGAAAATCAACAAGATAGATAAACCCTTAGCTAGACTCACTAAAGAGCACAGGGACAAAATCCTAATTAACAAAATCAGAAATGAATAGGGAGACATAACAACAGATCCTGAAGAAATCCAAAACACCATCAGATCCTTCTACAAAAGGCTATACTCAAGAAAACTGGAAAACCTGGACGAAATGGACAAATTTCTGGACAGATACCAGGTACCAAAGTTGAATCAGAATCAAGTTGACCATCTAAACAGTCCCATATCACCTAAAGAAATAGAAGTAGTTATTAATAGTCTCCCAGCCAAAAAAAGCCCAGGACCAGACGGGTTTAGTGCAGAGTTCTATCAGACCTTCAAAGAAGATCTAATTCCAGTTCCGCACAAACTATTTCACAAAATAGAAGTAGAAGATACTCTACCCAACTCATTTTATAAAGTCACTATTACTCTGATACCTAAACCACAGAAAGACCCAACAAAGATAGAGAACTTCAGACCAATTTCTCTTATGAATATCAATGTAAAAATCCTCAATAAAATTCTCACTAACCGAATCCAAGAACATATTAAAGCAATCATCCATCCTGACCAAGTAGGTTTTATTCCAGGGATGCAGGGATGGTTTAATATACGAAAATCCATCAATGTAATCCATTATATAAACAAACTCAAAGACAAAAACCACATGATCATCTCGTTAGATGCAGAAAAAGCATTTGACAAGATCCAATACCCATTCATGATAAAAGTTTTGGAAAGATCAGGAATTCAAGGCCCATACCTAAACATGATAAAAGCAATCTACAGCAAACCAGTAGCCAACATCAAAGTAAATGGAGAGAAGCTGGAAGCAATCCCACTAAAATCAGGGACTAGACAAGGCTGCCCACTTTCTCCCTACCTTTTCAACATTGTACTTGAAGTCCTAGCCAGAGGAATTCGACAACAAAAGGAGATCAAGGGGATACAAATTGGAAAAGAGGAAGTCAAAATATCACTTTTTGCAGATGATATGATAGTATATATAAGTGACCCTAAAAATTCTACCGGAGAACTCCTAAACCTGATCAACAGCTTCGGTGAAGTAGCTGGATATACAATAAACTCAAACAAGTCAATGGCCTTTCTCTATACAAAGAATAAACAGGCTGAGAAAGAAATTAGGGAAACAACACCCTTCTCAATAGTCACAAATAATATAAAATATCTTGGCGTGACTCTAACAAAGGAAGTGAAAGATCTGTATGATAAAAACTTCAAATCTCTGAAGAAAGAAATTAAAGAAGATCTCAGAAGATGGAAAGATCTCCCATGCTCATGGATTGGCAGGATCAACATTGTAAAAATGGTTATCTTGCCAAAAGCAATCTACAGATTCAATGAAATCCCCATCAAAATTCGAACTCAATTCTTCAACGAATTAGAAGGAGCAATTTGCAAATTCATCTGGAATAACAAAAAACCTAGGATAGCAAAAACTCTCCTCAAGAATAAAAGAGCCTCTGGTGGAATCACCATGCCTGACCTAAAGCTTTACTACAGAGCAATTGTGATAAAAACTGCATGGTACTGGTATAGAGACAGACAAGTAGACCAATGGAATAGAATTAAAGACCCAGAAATGAGCCCAAACACCTATGGTCACTTGATCTTCGACAAGGGAGCTAAAACCATCCAGTGGAAGAAAGACAGCATTTTCAACAATTGGTGCTGGCACAACTGGTTGTTATCGTGTAGAAGAATGCGAATCGATCCATATTTATCTCCTTGTACTAAGGTCAAATCTAAGTGGATCAAGGAACTTCACATAAAACCAGAGACACTGAAACTTATAGAGGAGAAAGTGGGGAAAAGCCTTGAAGATATGGGCACAGGGGAAAAATCCCTGAACAGAACAGCAATGGCTTGTACTGTAAGATAGAGAATTGACAAATGGGACCTAATGAAACTCCAAAGTTTCTGCAAGGCAAAAGACACCGTCAATAAGACAAAAAGTCCACCAACAGATTGGGAAAGGATCTTTACCTATCCTAAATCAGATAGGGGACTAATATCCAACATATATAAAGAACTCAAGAAGGTGGACTTCAGAAAATCAAATAACCCCATTTAAAAATGGGGCTCAGAACTGAACAAAGAATTCTCACCTGAGGAATACCGAATGGTAGAGAAACACCTGAAAAAAATGTTCAACATCCTTAATCATCAGGGAAATGCAAATCAAAACAACCCTGAGATTCCACCTCACACCAGTCAGAATGGCTAAGATCAAAAATTCAGGTGACAGCAGATGCTGGCATGGATGTGGAGAAAGAGGAACACTCCTCCATTGTTGGTGGGATTGCAGGCTTGTACAATCACTCTGGAAATCAGTCTGGCAGTTCCTCAGAAAATTGGACATAGTACTACCGGAGGATCCAGCAATACTTCTCCTGGGCATATATCCAGATGATGCCCCAACTGGTAAGAAGGACACATGCTCCACTATGTTCATAGCAGCCTTATTTATAATAGCCAGAAGCTGGAAAGAACCCAGATGCCCCTCAACAGAGGAATGGATACAGAAAATGTGGTACATCTACACAATGGAGTACTCCTCAGCTATTAAAAAGAATGAATTTATGAAATTCCTAGCCAAATGGATGGACCTGGAGGGCATCATCCTGAGTGAGGTAACACATTCACAAAGGAACTCACACAATATGTACTCACTGATAAGTGGATATTAGCCTCAAACCTAGGATACCCAAGATATAAGATACAATTTCCTAAACACATGAAACTCAAAAAGAATGAAGACTGAAGTGTGGACACTATGCCCCTCCTTAGAATTGGGAACAAAACACCCATGGAAGGAGTTACAGAGACAAAGTTTGGAGCTGAGATGAAAGGATGGACCATGTAGAGACTGCCATATCCAGGGATCCACCCCATAATCAGCATCCAAACGCTGACACCATTGCATACACTAGCAAGATTTTATTGAAAGGACCCAGATGTAGCTGTCTCTTGTGAGACTATGCCGGGGCCTAGCAAACACAGAAGTGGATGCTCACAGTCAGCTAATGGATGGATCACAGGGCTCCCAATGGAGGAGCTAGAGAAAGTACCCAAGGAGCTAAAGGGATCTGCAACCCTATAGGTGGAACAACATTATGAACTAACCATTACCCCGGAGCTCTTGACTCTAGCTGCATATGTATCAAAAGATGGCCTAGTCGGCCATCACTGGAAAGAGAGGCCCATTGGACTTGCAAACTTTATATGCCCCAGTAAGGGGAACGCCAGGGCCAAAAAGGGGGAGTGGGTGGGTAGGGGAGTGGGGGTGGGTGGGTATGGGGGACTTTTGGTATAGCATTGGAAATGTAAATGAGCTAAATACCTAATAAAAATGCGAAAAAAAAGAAAAAAAAAGAATAGGACTTTATGAGTCCCTCCCTCATTAATGCCTGTGTTACTTGGAAAATATCTTGTGTATGTCTTATGCATACAGTTACAGTTACTGTGCTTTCATGTGTGCAACATCCCTGTCATAGCCAGGAAAAACTGTTTTATTATACCTACCCACTATGTGTAGCTCTTACAATATTTTCTTCTTTTTCTTCTGATGTGTTCCCTAGGCCTAGGATTTATGGTTGATGCATAGCCGTCTCATGGAGCTCTGAGCATTCAACTGTCTCTTATTCCATGTACAATTACAAACTGGTGCTATGGGTCTCTAATAATCATTGTCTACTGTAAAGGGAATTTTCTCTGATGATGTGAAAGGTGTACTCCTCTTTATATCTAAAGGTAAAACTAAGAGACAGTTTTATGCCATTTCCATATAGCAGGATATTACTAGTAAGAAATCCTTTAGGTCCTGTGCTCTGAGCATTCATGGGTACTTGGTTCAGGCAATAGTGCCAGTCATGAGTCTTGTCAGACTTTATATCCAATGAGAAAGTGGTTGGTTGTGCTCACACCATCATACCACTGTCTCACCTGGGAGCATGTCTTGCCAGGCTGACAATCATTGTATATCTCAGGGTTCAGAGTTGGGTAAGAATGTTGATGACTTTCTCCCATGTTAGCATGTAAGCCATATTCTAATAACAGGAATACTAACAGGAAGGGATTACAGATTAGCACGAAATTAATTTGTCCATGTCCTAAGAACCAAGCATACAATGTCTTGAGTGAAAGGAATTTACCATTAAGTTTTATGTGGTAATGAGCTCCACAGCAATAAACTATTCTGGTGGTATGGAAAAATATGTATAAATATATAAATATTGATTCAAAAGAAGGATAACATATGCCTAGCACTGCAATTTTTAGTAGACTTGCAAACTTTATATGCCCCAGTACAGGGGAACACCAGGGCCAAAAAGGGGGAGTGGGTGGGCAGGGGAGTGGGGGTGGGTGGATATGGGGGACTTTTGGTATAGCATTGGAATTGTAAATGAGTTAAATACCTAATAAAAAATGGAAAAAAAAACAAAACAAAACAAAAAAAAAAAGAGCCTGAGCAGGAACATGTCAGGACTGTTTTCTGTCAGTGTTGCTAGAGTTCTTTCCTAGAGCTTATATTCTGGAGCTGACTGGATCAACATGGATGTGAGAAAGGCTTCTCTCAGCCTGAGTGTTGGGTGAGAGTTGTGAGGCTTCAAGAATGAAATTTCACTAACACTCTCCACCTAGTCTAAGAAATGTGCCCCCTAAGAAATGTTAGTGCCCAAGGGATGGATAGCAGAGTCCAGTGTCTCACATTAAACATAAGCCTTCCATAGTCCCCATTCAACTGTTTCTCTACCATCCATTGTTATCTTCTCATAGTTTTCTACTCACTTATGATTTTAGGACAGAGAGAGCAACAGGTATATATATATATATATATATATATATATATATATATAGAGAGAGAGAGAGAGAGAGAGAGAGAGAGAGAATGTGTTTATATGTGGCATGAGCATGTGTGTACCAATTTGTATATTGGTGGGTGTGTTGAAATTCCAGTTATTTATGTAAGGTTTTGTTCAGTTTTATTTATTTATTTATTTATTTATTTATTTATTTATTCATTCATTCATTTATTTATGTATGTGTGTGTTTGTTTGTTTATTGGGACAGCATCTTTTTGTTTGTTTGTTTTTTATTCAGCCTTTCTGTAACATATTCCCTGGAAACCAGGTCTGTCACTGAACCTGAGACTTCCTGTTTTGTTTAAGCCTTCTTACCAGCATCTGTGAATCTTCTGTCACCTCCCAGGCAGAGATCTTTGTAGGGTTGGTCTCAATTAATTGTTATGAGGTTCAATTGCTCACAGCTAGGAAGATCATGGTATTATTTTCTATAATTTTATACAAACATTTTAGTGTTTTGGGTTTTTTATTTGTTTGTTTTTGTAACTGCCAATTCATTAACAAGGAGGAAGACAATGCTGTCTGCTTCAGGTGCCAGACACACAACTTGACTCAATGTGCCTTCTCATGAGTTTTATCTCATCATGATGGAAACTTCAGAAAGTGGTAATAGGGAGGGGGTAGACAAGAGGTGGTCTTACCCAAGAAACCTGGGCTACATGTTATCCACAGTGGAGTGTTTCAACAATTAATGCCTTTCTTATCCAAGAGAAACCAAGTTGCCAACACTTAAAAGTGAATGAAAACATAGATAGTCCAGCCCACCTTTTCCAAATCTTACCATGTGACCTCAGATTCCCCTTCCCAGTCCTTCCCTCATTCATTACAACTTCCAGACCCTGGGTTTGGAGGCCCACCCATGTGAGAAAAAAACGCAGAGCAGGCATGGTACCCTTGGAATAGGAGTATGATATGGGGCACAAAAGGAGTGCTCAAAAACAGCTAGCTGAAGAAATGAGACAAAATGGGGCTCCAAGGATCTCGATGTTCCTATTGAAAGAACACTTAGGAACCTAAAACAACAGCCTATCCTTCTAAGATGGGAGTGTAGGGCTCTTGGAGGTCATAGGGCAGGAGTCCATGCACCCTGGAGTCACAAAAGATGGTTCCCTGGCCTGGTGGGAAAGCATTGGTGTTGGTTGAGGGACAACAGAAGCCAACTTACCTGGATTATCGTGGCTCTCCATCCACTGGTCCTCAGACTCCAGTGGCCCTGGGATCAAGCTTCTTCGTGAAGTTCCACTTCTGTGTCTGTCTTCTGCTTCAGGGCCTTCGCAAAGCACTCTTTCTCTTGCCTGCCTCGTGGATGCTGGCAGGGATCACAGGAGATACTCAGACCCCTGTGTCAGGAGGTGAGGACACCAGGCCAGATGTGACCTTCGTGGCCACTTCCAATCCAGCCACGCGCTCTTGTCCCCCTCCCAGTTGGTCACTGCTAGCTTTCCTTTCTAGGCAGAGGAGTTCCTGGACCCCTGACAGCAAACCCTTCCAGCTCTATGGTATGGAGAGGTGACTCAGGATGTCACTTCCGGAATTATCTAGGAACCAGGTCCTCCGATCTTCTCTATGGCAGCTATCTCAGAGTAGAGCTTCTCGGGCCCAATACACTCCTAGGACAGAAGGACAGTCTCCAGTTTTATTGTTTCCTAATTAAACTCTTTAGTAATAAAAAGTTAAAATGTAAGCATTTTAAAAATAAAACTTAGACTCCTTTGCCTTCATTGCACTAAGATAAACCCCTGGAACCTAATGAGTTTCTTACTGTCTTCACCGAGTGGATTCATGGAATCCTACACTGCAACCCTTTGCTGATGTTGTTTTGCTGAGTCTATCATAGACATAACTTTGCTTCTGTACAGATTCCCTCTTATTGTTTTGCAGAATGCTGCATTTAAGAAAAATCAAGGCATGTTAAGTCACTAACCTCTTTTTGGCTGGCATTATTAACCTGTGTGTGTGTGTGTGTGTGTGTGTGTGTGCGCACGCGCGCGCGCGCGCGCGCGTGCGCCCACACGCACAACTGTGTTTTTAAATTGGGTATTTTCTTTACTCACATTTTCCCATTTCCAGGTTTCCCCTCATGAAAAAAAAAAAAAAAACCTCCCCCAATTCCCTTTCCAATCCCGTTCTTACCATCCTACCCACTCCTGGTTCCTGGCCCTGACATTATATAGCATGAACTGTAATGTGTTGAATTGCAGCTACTGGATAATATCTATGGCTAACTGTTTTGATTGGTGGTAGAGAGTCTTATGAGAAGTAGCTAAGCTAGGTTTAGAGAGCAGAATATATTTCAGCTTGGAGCTTGCTGGACGATGTTCTTCTGAACTCTCTTTTTTAGAACCTTGAATCTTGTGTGGACCCACTTGTGTGTTCAGAGGACCAATTTGTCTGTTTTATATCATACTTGTAGAAGCAGCAAATATCTGCATGGAAAAAGTTCCTGAAAGGAAATCAGCACAGGCCCAGGCACACAAGTTGGGTTAATTTAAGAATCGATTACACTTTTGATACATATGCAGCTAGAGTCAAGAGCTCCGGGGTACTGGTTAGTTCATAATGTTGTTCTACCTATAGGGTTGCAGATCCCTTTAGCTCCTTGGGTACTTTCTCTAGCTCCTCCATTGGGAGCCCTGTGATCCATCCATTAGCTGACTGTGAGCATCCACTTCTGTGTTTGCTAGGCCCCGGCATAGTCTCACAAGAGACAGCTACATCTGGGTCCTATCGATAAAATCTTGCTAGGGTATGCAATGGTGTCAGCGTTTGGGTGCTGATTATGGGGTGGATCCCTGGATATGGCAGTCTCTACATGGTCCATCCTTTCATCTCAGCTCCAAACTTTGTCTCTGTAACTCCTTCCATGGGTGTTTTGTTCCCAATTCTAAGGAGGGGCATAGTGTCCACACTTCAGTCTTCATTCTTCTTGAGTTTCATGTGTTTAGCAAATTGTACCTTATATCTTGGGAATCCTAGGTTTGGGGCTAATATCCACTTATTAGTGAGTACATATTGTGTGAGTTCCTTTGTGAATGTGTTACCTCACTCAGGATGATGCCCTCCAGGTCCATCCATTTGGCTAGGAATTTCATAAATTCATTCTTTTTAATAGCTGAGTAGTACTCCATTGTGTAGATGTACCACATTTTCTGTATCCATTCCTCTGTTGAGGGGCATCTGGGTTCTTTCCAGCTTCTGGCTATTATAAATAAGACTGCTATGAACATAGTGGAGCATGTGTCCTTCTTACCAGTTGGGGCATCTTCTGGATATATGCCCAGGAGAGGTATTGCTGGATCCTCCGGTAGTACTATGTCCAATTTTCTGAGGAACCGCCAGACTGATTAACAGAGTGGTTGTACAAGCCTGCAATCCTACCAACAATGGAGGAGTGTTCCTCTTTCTCCACATCCACGCCAGCATCTGCTGTCACCTGAATTTTTGATCTGAGTCATTCTGACTGGTGTGAGGTGGAATCTCAGGGTTGTTTTGATTTGCATTTCCCTGATGATTAAGGATGGTGAACATTTTTTCAGGTGCTTCTCTGCCATTCGGTATTCCTCAGGTGAGAATTCTTTGTTCAGTTTTGAGCCCCATTTTTTAATGGGGTTATTTGATTTTCTGAAGTCCACCTTCTTGAGTTCTTTATATATGTTGGATATTAGTCCCCTATCTGATTTAGGATAGGTAAAGATCCTTTCCCAATCTGTTGGTGGTCTTTTTGTCTTATTGACGGTGTCTTTTGCCTTGCAGAAACTTTGGAGTTTCATTAGGTCCCATTTGTCAATTCTCTATCTTACAGCACAAGCCATTGCTGTTCTGTTCAGGAATTTTTCCCCTGTGCCCTGAACTCGCACAATATGTACTCACTGATAAGTGGATATTAGCCCAGAAACTTAGGATACACAAGATTTAAGATACAACTTGCCAAACGCATGAAATTCAAGAAGAACGAAGACCAAAGTGTGGACACTTTACCCTTTCTTAGAAATGGGAACAAAACACCCATGGAAGGAGTTACAGAGACAAAATTTGGAAGTATGACGAAAGGATGGACCATCTAGTGATTGCCATATCCGGAGATCCATCCCATGATCAGCTTCCAAACGCTGACACCATTGCATACACTAGCAAGATTTTGCTGAAAGGACCCAAATATAGCAAACACGGAAGTGGATGCTCACAGTCATCTTTTAATGGACCACAGGGCCCCCAATGGAGGAACTAGAGAAAGCACCCATGGAACTAAATGGAACTGCAACCCTATAGGTGGAACAACAATATGAACTAAGCAGTACCATGGAGCTCTTGTCTCTAGCTGCATATATATCAAAAGATGGCCTAGTCGGCCATCACTGGAAAGAGAGGCCCATTGGACATGCAAACTTTATATGCCCGAGTACAGGGGAACGCCAGGGCCAAAAAGGGGGAGTGGGTGGGTAGGAGAGTGGTTGTGGGTGGGTATGGGGGACTTTTGGTATAGCATTGGAAATGTAAATGAGCTAATTACCTAATAAAAATGGAAAAGGAAAAAAAATTAATATATTGTAGGTCAAGTTGAAAAACAGGCTTGGGCAAGTGAGTATAAAAGTAACAACTTATTAAGAAATACAATGTCTAGTTAATTTTCTCAAAGAAAAAAAAAGAATCGATTACACATCTCAGGTCTCAATACTTATTCAGTTCTCAGGAAATGTGCTGTAATATAGCAGTGTTTTTATTGGTGTGTGTGTGTGTGTGTGTGTGTGTGTGTGTGTGTGTGTGTGTCTGTGTGTATATATATCTTTGTGTGTGTATGTGTTTTTGCCCAGGTGTTTGTGAGCATGTTTATGTGTCATATTTATGTAATGGTAGCTGCTTGTTGTAGGTGCAAGTATATAGTACTGTTCATTCATGTATTCTTTTCTTTTATTTGTGTGTGTATGTATATGTGAAGGCAGGTATTCATGTGTCTCTGTACACATATGTATGTATTTGATTGTATATAGTCACTTGGTGAGCAAACACCTTAAATGATATAATAGAGGACAACTTAAAAGAGAAAATTACTCTGTCAGTTCATTTTGCATTGGAGAAACAGCTCTTCATGATGCCTCTCCACCTAGCTCACTAGAACAAATGGAGACAAACATGGTGTGAAGTCAGATTTTGAAGGGATTGTAGAGGGAAAAGTGCTTATCTGTATTGAAATCATTTGTAAGAAAAGAAAGGAAGGTGGAACCTGGAATTAGCAATGAGCCTGCTGTGTTAAACCCATTTGGCTGAGAGTGAAAAAGGCTGGCTAAGCCTTTGTGTTCCCTCTCTGCATATCATGAATAGTGACTGCACAGTGGAGGACAGTGGATGCATCTTCTTGGCATCCTAGTTTATTATCCTCCTTGCCTGCTACCATTTTCTTTCCAACTTTGCCTATGCTTCACTCAGTCTCCCTTCCTTGGAGTTTGTTCAGGGTGTTATGATTTGAAAGATTGAGTTGTTTGGAGTTGAGACTGTCCCAAGCCAAAGGGCCATAAGTATGGTGAAGTGTAAGAACAGGGCTGCCTCAGACACCCCTTAGGCTCATGATAGTCAGAAGAGCAAACACTCTGTTCTGTCTGTAGCCCTCTGCAATTCATGTTATTAAAAACAGCTTTAAAGTTTCACCAGCTCAGGACAGGTATTCTTGCTTCCTGGAGTTTCAGATACAGAATTCCCAGCACCATGTCTGCCCATATGATGCCATGCTTTTGCCAAGACAAAAATGTACTAAATTTTTAAAAATAGAAGCCCAGTTTCAACCTCCCACATCCAATGCTACATTTTCCTACCGTCTAAGTAGTGTAGCTGCATTTCCATCCAGGTCAATACTAGACAGTGGGCTATTGGCAAATATAGTCTAACATCTCTGCATTTGGTCTGCCCAGTGGCTTTTCCACACATTTACTGCAGGGCAAAAAAGCAAAACCACACTAAGAGAATGAGGTAGTATGGAGGTGGGATAACTGACTGAAGACTTTGGAAAGGCTATGTGGAACAATTGTAGAACCATTATAATATACAAATCCATATAAACGAGGTTTAAATAGAATTACTCTCTTATGCTCTGACAGTGCCTCCCCTAAATCCAATAAACTATCAAATGAAAAACCCAGGGGCAGTTTTAGGTTATTTTGTTTTGGGTTGTTCATCATTAAAGTCTAATACCCACTCAGGAAACATTAAACATTAAGCATTACATTATACTACACTTCACTACACTACACTAGCCAACCCCAAACAATGTGTGTATCTCTCCATGTTAAAATGTTCATGTGTACTTCATATATCAGACACACACACACACATTTTTATAAAAAATTTTTTATCTAACAACCACTGAAAAATGTCATGTCCTGTCCCTGACTTTCCATTCTTCAGAGAATGATGATCTGTAAGCAGAGCCAAAAGTTAGAAATGCATAAGGCATTCAGTACTTAGTGAAAGGTTTGGTCCTGGGTAAGCCCCTAGGCTGCCCCTACCATTTCTCATTGCATGTCATCGGCATCTCATGGTGACTTTCTTCTACTCTGTATAGCTATAGTCCTGTTGTCTCCTCATACTTGGAAGACCTACTGAGATTTGTTGAAAGTTTTGTCCTTTTTTGTGTTAATAATCAAAGGAAAGTAGACTAGAATAAAACCTGTGTTGCTGTAAATCTCTCCAACCCAAATATATGCCGGCAAGCAACATTACAATATGATTACATGCAGTGCACCTATATTGGGCAGATCTACCACTACATTACCATCTTTCTGAGCTTATGAGACCTCTTAGAACTTGCAGTTTCTCCACGCCATGTGCTTCTGCTCCACTTTTCTCCTTCTTCCTCCTCCTGTGTGTCCTCTCCCTCTTCCATTTTCTCCTTCTCCTCCCCCCCTTCTGCTCCACCTTCCCTTTTACCAGCCTGGTCATCAGCTCTCCTTTATTTTACAAATTAAAATGGCAATCAGGTTTACAGAAAATCACCTGAGTGCTGATTCATTCCTCTTTCACTACCACTCCTGGGATAACAGAATTAACATCTTACATAAATAGCCCCAGGGCTTCCACGGGAACCCCATGATGGGATCATCTGCAGTTTCCTCTCTATTATTCCTGCAAGGAAGAACCAGGGGCAATGCCCTTGAGCTTCAATGAATGTCAACCCTGGTGTTGCATGCTGACCTCTGGAGGTGTCTTCCTACTAAAGGCTCACCCCTATACTCTACAGTCTTTGACTCTAAACAGCAGGAATGGGATCAGGCATAGGTGTCTTCCAGGAAGCTCTAATGGTTATTCTAATACTCAGGCACTGCTCTAAGACACAATGTTACCTTCTCCCTCATTAGAGCAGGATTCTCTAATCCCAAGAAATAGAGATTTGGTGCAAACTAATAAGAGGCCATCAGGACTTTGAGATAGATGGTCTGGGGAGGAAAAGGGCAAGATTCGAAATTTTGCATCTGAGGCCCCTTCAGGAGGTTTTCATGTTTTTAAAATGCCCTTGCACAAACACCAAAGATGCAAGCCTGGTACATTCTACAGGAAACAAACAGATCCCATGTGAGTGGAGGCTGACATCATTTCCCCTGAAATAAACTTCAGCAAATGTTTGAAGAATAGCCATTTGATAAGTCCCATGTTGATTTTCTGGAGCTATCATTACAAAGTACCACTAAGTGGATGCCTTAATCAATACAGGATTTTTATCCTCTATTCTGAAATTCAGGAGTTCAAAACTATGGTGACTTAATTTCTTCTCCTGTTGCTGTGATATAATATCCTTAGACAAGGGCTAGTTTTCTTTGCTGCCCAGGCAATTTGCAGGGCCTGCTCTCCTGAGTGCTTCAGCTTGTGAGGAGCAGAGCCAGGTGTAACACTGTCGGGTAGCTTAACCTGATATCTAGTGATGCTATTTGTGCAGGTAGATAACAGCTTGACATCAGTCTTTACATGACTAAACTGTCCCGAGTATGCAGTGTGGACTGAGACACTTCCTTTTCTTTTTCAGATAGATATTCCTAGGCTTGAAAGCATTCTGTCAGCCACTCTCAAGGACCAATCTTGTAGCATCCAAACTGACTATGGAGTCTCAAATGGCCACTTGTCTTGTAGCTGTTGTAGCAGATGAATGAAGTTACAAGCCTGGAATTTAACTCAGGGAGCATGGACATTTACTAGGTTTAATCATAGGACTTGGAGGTCAAAGAGAAGGAAAAAATTACCTCATCTCATCCAGACTTGTTGGAGAAAAAAACTGAGGCTCCATGGAGGCTTTTAAAGTCTGCCACCCTCCTCATAGATTCCTCCCAGACTCCATTTATTGCCCTTAATTGAGTAGATATATTCTCAGGAGAAAGTTTTCATAGTTGGAGTATAACCCAGAATATAAATACGAATACATAGATCATTAAATTCTGTGTCTGTGGTGACTAGCTGATGAGATGGCTCAGTGGAAAAGGTAATTTGACCAAGCATAGAGACCCGAGTTCCTTCCCTTTGACCCACATCATAGGCAAGAAAAAACTCCATCAGTTGTCCTCTGACTTTCATGTAGGTGGGGGTGCCAGGTCTTAAAAGCTCAAGTTTCCCACTGCTCACTTACACTGAGAACTCTCCATTAGATACACACATGTAAATATATGACTCTGTGCACCATTTGGGAGGTTCAGTAATTTTTTATTTTCACTTTTGTTGCCCAGAAGCTAGAGAAACCAAGGAGGCCAGCATCGGATCATCACCTAAAACACAGCTTAGGGATTATGGATATAGGGAACTTGTGACTGAGGTGTGAACATCATGTGTTCCAAACTGCTCTAAATGGTTTTCAATACATACATGGCCAACTGTAGTAGATGCTGTTATTTCATTGCTGTTTCTTTGTTGCTATAGTTTTCTTTTACTGTCTACCTCTGATTACATCAAAGAGATACAAAAACTGTGAAGAAATTTGCACTAATCCCTGTGGCCTGTTGAAACCTTATTAACTGTCAGAGTCTGCTTTAGTGAGGATGCTGGCCTGGATGACGTACAGCTGCTTCAGGTCACCTGTACTGCCATATGCTAATATCTTCCTCTGACAAAATAGCAGTTATCAGTGACACAGAGTGAAATGATTTACAGTGCTAGCACTCCTAGGTTTAAGCAGACACCAGTTGCAAAGTACGAAGGACCCTAAGACGGAGGCCTATGCATAGGCTGACACAGTAGGCTTTGAAACAATTAAATTGACCTGGGAGTTGACAGTGGACTGTGAGGTGCAGGCAGAGGCCTAGTGCAGAGTTTCTGACAGTTTTCCAGGTAGAAGGTATTCCCACCACTAGAAGGTCTTTGGATCTGTGCTCTAGGCAGCATAAGGAGAGTAATGAAAGTCACTGTCTTGTGAAATTGCTGCTGAGACAATTGCTTCCTCTTCTGAATATACACAGTGGAGTTGGCTCAAGGTCAAGAAGAAACAGCCATAGCTGTAGTTCATTCCTCTGTAGAACATTCTCCTTCTCTTTTCAGCCCACATGGATTAATCATGTACCACCTTGTTCTCTTGACACTCATATGACAGGGATATGGTCCTACTTTCCTGTTATGTGTACCAGAAGATCACTTTAAAATGGCCCAGGTGGCATATCAAGTTGCATCAGGAATAAGTGCATTCTCTCTCACTGAGCCCAGACAGGGCAGCCCAGCTAGGGAAAAGAGATCTAAAGGCAGGTAATGAAAGGAAATAAAACTTGAGACCTGTGGTTCATGTAATTTATGTCAAATAGCCCAAGAGTTGTTTGTGAATCTTTGAAACCTGAGGCTGAGAACATAGCAGAACAGGCCAGGTCATGCCAGTCATTACATGTCCTGACTGGCCTAGTGCCTCCCTATCTCCCGCCCTTCAGACAGTCTGTTGATGTTTAAATGGACCAATCATGTAAAACCACGCCAATTCCTCCCCCAGCCCCACCCCTTTTCTATAAAAGTCCCTAGCTTCCAAGCCTCGGGGTGGAAAACACTGTGTCCTGTGTGAGATATGTTTCGAACCGGAGCTCCGCCATTATGGCTCCACCATGTGGTCGAAACCTCTGTCTCCTGCGGGACATACGTGTCTGCCCGGAGCTCCATCATTAAACTACCTCATGCATTTACATCATGATAGTCGTCTGTTCGTGATTCTTGGGTGCGCACCTAATGGAAATTGAGTGGGGGTTTCCCCACTAGGTTCTTTCAGTAACAGAGTCTAAATCCGAGGCAGCACCCACTCCAATTGTTAGTCACCCACATGAAGACCAAGATGTACATCTGTTTCATTTATTGTTCAAGCCCCTACATGGTGTTGGCTCATTGTTCTGTCTCTGTGAACCCCAAGAACCCAGATTAGTTGACTGTGGCTCCTCTTGTGGCTTCCTAACCCTTCTGGCTACTACAACCCTTCCACCAACACTTCCACAAGACTCTCTGACCACAGCCTAATGTTTGGCAGTGGTTATCTGTATTTTTACATTTAAAGGGTGATGGAGAGAGCATGAAATTAGAGGGACTGCCCACTACAGGTCACAATGGAAACCTCTCAGCAGCCTGCAGCAGCTCCTTGTAAAAAAGGATGGTGTCTGTGGTCTTGAGAAGCAGGAGACACATTCCTCCTGGGTTCCTGCCATTTGAAATTAGGGATTTCCTGATGTAGGCTGTGATAGAAACATCTCAATATCCTGTGGAAGCTCTGCATACTAAAACGTAATTCTCCTTTGTCTTAATCTTAGCCCTGAACAATCACTGCATAGAATTCATTGTGCATGACAGCTTTTCAGCTGGCCTTGATATGTATAATTATTCTATTATATCTTAATTTCCTATTTCTTTCTTCTTCTGCTCAGGTGTAGTCTGTGAACCTCGATGTTTCTTGATATAATGATTCTTAAACTACGAAAAATTGAGATATAAGGGCTCAGTACAGCACAGTTTAAAATGTTACAAGTGTATGCTGTGTGTTCTCATCTTGGAAACAATGTAATGATAATTGTGTAATGGTAGATCCAGATTAATGCATAACTTTCAAAGAAAGTTTGAAGAAATTATTAGAAAATGAAAGAGAGATAACATCGGGAACCGAGAAATGTAAAAGTTAGTGATGTTCTAAAATTAGTTTCACACAACAATTGAGAGTAGTCCTGAATAGTAAAGTATAGAATATGTCATGCCGTATGCCAGTCAAACTAAGTCAAAACGATGGGACTCTTACAAGGGTTATTGTGTGCAATGTAAAGAATCAGAAAGCTAGCAGAAGTACTGAGTTAAGGGTTAAGCACCTCTGACCCATTCAGTGCTTTGGTAGAGGCTTTCCCAGCAGAGCCCTACCCTGCAAAGCAGGTGTTGGATCTCCAGTAGACACCAGCTACTCAAATGGATACCATGTTTCCCATTGTAAAGAAATGGAAGAGTCCATTCAGCCACCATCTGGGAAGGCTCTATCTCATTTTCAGAGCCACTTCAATTGTAGGATTTTAACTTAGCACCAGCTCCATTGTCTTATGCCAGTATTCTCTGCATTGTCCACTTTCCTGTGGTAGTGTCAGTGATGAGCTCTGCACTATGATTTGTTCCTGTTACCTGGTGTTGCTGCTCCCAAAACCTGCTTCTCCGATCCAAAGAGAAACTTCAAATCACATTCTTAACTGCTTTGGCTCTGAAAGGAAATGGGTGCTTCTACTTTTTTACAACAAAGTAAAAATACCTCAAGAAACACTTTCTATAGGTATGATTCATTCCACTAATATAGCACACAAAGAAGGACAAAAGTCCATATTAGGGGATGGAGAAATAGCTCTTCATTTGAGAATATTTTTCTCAAACACCCACATGGCATCTAATAGTCCTCTGTCATTTTAGTTCCAGCTGAAACCCAATAACTTCTTCTGGCCTTTGGGAAATGGCATGCAAGTGTTGCACAGACCTACAGAAGGCAAATCATGCATAAATATAAAATAAATCCAAATAAAAAACAGAATCACCACTGGGTGGGGGGGGGAAACGAGGGAGAAAACTCATAGAGCATATGGGCCTGGATTTTGTCTCTGCTTTTAAAAACATCTGAATACTGAATAGTGAACTACACACTGTGCTTGTGTTAAAAACCCAAAATGGAACCAAATGTATTGTCAAGCACAAAATTCACTCTCATAATAAAGAAAAACAACAAAATAACAAAGATAATACATCCCTATCTCAAAAGGTCCTAAAATTGAATATATGTAGTAGTATTTACCACTGATAGAACATTTGAAGGAAAGCAGAAACATACATGTCTGTGTTTTCTAGAGCTTTTAAATTCTTTTAGAATATGTTTTTATTTCCTGAAAGACATTTCAGAAATACTGATATATTTCCCATTAATTTGTTCAACACTGTCATTCACAGTATTTTAGCAGCAGCTAAATATTTGACATGCAAGTATACAGCATGGATAATTTTTCCATCGTGAAGTTGGAATCCACAGAGTTGGACACACTATCCACACTGAATGTACAATCTATTACTTTTGTAGCTCAGTCTGGCTGGGAAGTCATTATGGAACCCAAGCCCCTTACAGAGATCCATCTTTGTCTGATAGGTGTGGGATTTCAATAGGGTGATACCACACCTGAATAAAGAAGTTTCTTAAGAGTGAAGAGTTAGAGATCACCGTTTTATTCACAAGAATACATCCAATTTACTCAATAGTAACTAAAAGTGGGCAGTCAATATGTACAGTGTATAGTCTTATCAAAATATTAAATCAATTACAAAACCAAACAACACCAAAGAAACAAACAAAGAAAAAAACTTCTAATGAAACTAAAGAAAACCAAAGAACAAAAGTAATCAAAGCTCAAACCAAAATCTAAAAACAAGAATTGTGCTAAAGAGCCTTCTTTGGCTGTCATTTAGCAGCACAGACTTACAGCCCATGGCTGTCCTTGGCAACACAGTAGAAAATAAGTTACTTCTGGTAACAATCTTTACAAGAGGAATGTAAGTAGGTCTCCTTTTTTGGAGTATGGTTTTGAAGAATATGGACACCCAAGACTAAGCAGAAAACATGTTACAGAATTTAGCTCAAAGTCTTTGTGATTTTGTAGAATGATTTTCTAATTTTCCTTGATGACCTATCAGGACAAGAAAAATTTACACTCTCAGAATCTTCCTGTTTTCCCAGCGGCTCTTGGTGTGTCTCAGTACATGTCTGAATCCCTCTACATGCTCACTCTTGCTGAGCCAGAGCCCAGATGAAATTAAGGGCTATTCATTGCAAGGAAACAAAAGTAAAGGAAGAAAATGCAGCAGATGATAGCCATGATTACTGGGGATGAGATGAAATATTTGCTTTGCACACGCAGAGATCCTCCTATAGAATTTATTTTCAAAGGAGACCTTGTGCTGGTCTGTTCCATGTTCCAGTTTCTGCTGGAGTATTTCACACCTGGGGCAGGAAGGAACAACGGTCCGGTTAGTGTTTTTCAATTCAGCTCTACGTCCCACACTAGATCTATTCAGCTGGATAATCTATTATTATGACCTATCACATGCTGAGGTCGTTACCTGCATCCCCAAGTGTCATAGAGCACTTGGGCTTGTAATTATTTCTCAGCTTTTAAAAATGGCTAGAAACTGAGCTGTGAACTACACACCGTACTGGAGTGTAAAAGAAAAACACTATATTATGCCAATAGTCCAGGTATAATATATTAAATAATAACATTGTAACAATGTCTGAATCTGAGTTCAAGAGAGATGTGAACAACCTAGAAAACCATGTGGATGCCTTGTGGAGAACCTGCCTAGAATTCAAGTGAAGGCTATGATTATTTCTCTAGTGCAGGATCCGGACAGGGTTCCACAAATCAATTCCTATATCTGGAAATAACCAGAGAAAACATATCACATGAAATCCACAGGCACTGCATGGGTACTAAAATCAGAAAGAATGTGCTAACTGAAAATATTCCCATGGCTAGGAACTGAATTTTAAAAGTGATGGCCATGAAGGAATATAACAACACACCTGTATATCTAAGCCTGTTGTAGAGCACTCTGTCAAATATACAAATTATTTGTATTCACATAACACTAGCACCTTATACTTCAGCAAACTGTTTAGATTCCCCAGTTAATGCTATTATAAAAATCTCCCAGGATATTTTGTAGACATAAAAAACAAATCTTAAATGGGATAGGTACATAGTGGGCAAAGCATATAGACAGCTCAGTCAGTGATATGCTTTCCCCTCATGAACCGGGGTTCTTGGTACATTATTCAATCTGTCTTAGCAAGTTCCAAAGGATGTGTAGAGTAGGCTTCTCTGCCAGCAAAGGATCACGTGTTGGTGGTGGACTAGCCTCTCCTTCACTGTTTCAGTCTTGTCCCAAAGTAAACAGTTCCTTCCATTAGAGGTTCCCTTTATCATTGCCTAACCTATTTGGTATCCAAAGGTATGATCCCAGAAAAATAGGAAGTCATTATAAATAGGATCCAATGGAACAATGTTCTTCAAATAATATAACTGTGTCAGGGATATTTGGAGTAAGATGAGGCTAACTAGTTGAAGGTCAAATACTTGCATGGATTATCTCACACTGAGCAATAGTTCATGAAAGGGCTGCATCACATAGTACATTTTCACTCTTTAGCTGATGGACATCAGGATATCATCTTCTTCTGGACTACTCTGAGGACCATTACAGACCTCATGTGCCCTAGAGACTCTGTGTATATCTACTCCTTGTTTTGGAATCTCTGGGTCAAGGGGAAATTCTTTTCTACTTTCTGAACCTTGCTTCTCAAACACCTACCTGATTTTATACTACCAGACCTGTCTGAAGTTCCTCAATTCTCCCAACCCCCATTTAGGCTCATTCTAACTCTGATAAAATGATTTTGAATAACGGCAATTGCAGAATGCTACACAGATAACATAGTGTGAGTTCTTTAGATTATTATGACCCTCAAGGGGCTCCTGAAACGTCCTGTTTTGCAGCACAGCTATGGGAATTCTGCTGGATGCAGGTACAGCTACAAGCAACACAATCTCTCAATGATTAGAATCCAAACCAAATTATAAGGCAAAGTTTTACTGAGTAGAGGAAGCTGGAAAGGCAATGGTAGCCAGCAATGTGGAAAGAATCTGGAATGCTGAGAAGACACAGTGAGCCACCTGACATTACAGTGGGCCTTCATAATTCTTCCAGAGCAGAAAAGGGACATAACAGGATTTTATATACTAACCTCCTCCTCAACTCTATGTACCATATTCCGATGATTTTCTCCAAAAGATTTCAATGTGGTTCAGTAATATGGCCCCTACCAGTAGAAAGTCTGACTTTATATGAGCTTTGGTGTCCTTTTTTCCCCCCCTTGGGAGCTAGGTAGAGTTGCATACTAAATGGACTGCTGTATTTGATTTTTCATGGGTGCAATCTGAAATCTCAGGGGCTTTACTCATCATGCTTGGTCGGTAGAGACTGACACAGTTGCATGTCTACACAAACAGACACAGAAAAACATATACACACACAAACAAAGTTGTATATTTAAGCATCTATACCACAAACACTTACAAGGGCATTTTGCATTACACAAACACACAAATTAGAATAAACACACCTAGTCACAGCTGGTACACACACACACACACACACACACACACACACACACACACACACACACCACATAACACACAAAGACTGACACAAAAACACATACATCAATGAAATTCTTGCTATTATCTAGCATATTTTTGTTGTATGAGCATGTAGTAGGACCTACGATGTGTACAAGGCTTTTATACTCAAGGGGGCTTTGCAGCCCTGACCTGTACTTATCTCCTCTTCAGGAACTTTTTCTATGCAAATACTTGCTGGTCCTATAAGGACATTACAAGTTCTACACAGATACCCTTGACAACAGAGCACTAAATTGCCAAGAAAGAGATTTCTACCTATAGCCTCCAGTAAGCCACATTTTGACTCATCACAGTCCCCTCACTAAACCTACACTGAGTCCTTTTTAGCATCCGACGAAGACTGTGACTTTTGATCATTACTCAGGAAGTTTTCAACACATTACATATTATGTGATATTAAATCATCCTCAATATCAGTAAGGGAAAATCTAGTTAAATGACCTGCTGTGACATTTCTGAAATGCAGCACTCTGCACAACTCTGAGTGAGAATTTATCCTGAAACAAACACTTGTCCAAAAATATGTTTAGCAAAACAATGTCAGCAGAGTCATGCACTATAGGCTTCTATGTATGCTCATGGTTAAGCCAATAAGACAAGCCAGAATCTCCCAGGCAACAACTCTAAGCAGGAAAAATTAAGAAATCTAATACTTATTTTAAAAATAGTAGTATTGTTTAATGATTTGTTGGTAGTGGGTAGGAGATGAAAAGTCTACTGGACATCAAATAACAGGAAGTATCAGGTTTTTTGAGAGACCTAGGCCCAAAGAAATAAGTTAAGAATGACTACACAAAATCAGATGCCCTTAACTGGCCTTACAAAATACACACAAAGGTACAAATTGGCATAAGCACCCATAAACACACATACACAAGCACACACACATAAAAACAAGGGAGCAAAAAACAATGAAGAATCTGTCATGCTAGAGGAACAAATATTTTAGACTATGCAGAGCAGATGTTTAAACTGCGAATTTCAACTCTAGTATTCTCACTAGAGAAATAGAAATCCCTAAAGAACATTCTTCTTGGTAAGAATGAAGGGTATATATGGAGAAATTATTTCATGAATCCTCAAAACTCTCACACCAACTGAGATTGTGAGAAGCCTTTCCTACATCCCTGCTCATTCAGTGAGCTCGAGACCACAAGGCCCAGGAATGAAAACTCCAACAGCACTCAAAGAAAATAGGACTGACAAGCTGCTACTCAGGCTCACTCAGTGTGAATCAAGATCTACAGGGGAAAGGGTTGGGGTGGGGGACAAAAACTTCCAAAAGGCAACAGTGAAATCCACTTATTTGTCAGTTACACTAAGCTATCATCCCTGCAATCGATGTCCTTCCTGGAATCCTACCTGATCCCCATAAAGCAAATGAGCTTCAGGACTTTACTTCTTTCTTCAAAACTCTCCACTGATCTAAAGAAGGGCTCCAGCACAGCACCCTTCAAACTTAATATCATGTAGAGTTGTGATGTGTAATCAACTAATCTCCCCTAGTGAACTGCAGATTGTAGCAGGGCAGAAAAATTTGCTTGCTAAGCATATAGTTTCTTGAAAAAGGCTACCTCCAGAGAAAGCCCTGTAGATGATAACCTAAATAAACACTTGGAGGAGATACAGGTGAGTACCTGGATAAGTTGGTGGACTGTTACATTGGATTGTCTATGTATATGGTTAGCCATTAGGCCAATCTGCCTCTGATACACATCATCCTACCTGCTACTGCTTAGGATTTGGGATGTATGTTCTTGCTGGTCTCATCACAGAACCTCTTTTCTTCACCATAGGATGTTTCCTGGTTAGCCTGCTCTACCAGCAGCTTTCTGTTCTCATTCAGCAACATCCTTACTTTTTCCTTCAATTGATTGCATTCTTTCAGGAGGTAGGTGTGCGTGAAGCTGAACCACAAACAAACAAACAAAAAAAGGTGATTCCCAGCAAGCTTCCATTTGCCTGCCACTCCTCCAAGAACTATGATGCCTGCAAGAACCCTGATACCCAGACAGCCCTAGACTAGAAACCGCAGTATACCCATCAGTCCAAAATAGAGGCAGGTCAATTCCAGGGACCAGCCACATGTCACAAGAATCAAAGGACTTCTGAAAACCCTGACACTAAGAGTGTCCCATGTACATCACAGAGGAGGAAATGTACCTCATGGTTGCTTATATGTCTGTGGTACCAGAAAACCATCAGTAGGAAGAGTGCAAATCCCCTCTGAGGGAGGAGAGGAGACCTAAAAGGTATGAACTCTTTTGATTTTTTCATGGATCCTAGATCTTTTATTCTGCTGTCAGAACCCTAGAGGTCAGGATTGCTTGAGATTCCCAGCATGGTGGAAATTGTTTCCATAGAGAGGATCCTGAATTTGGAAGAATAAAAACTGATGGTCTTGGACAATCTTCACACTTAGGAAAACTGAGTCCAAGAAGTACAAATCCAAGACCCTTTCCTCAAGGGAGGGCTCCTATTAAGAAACAGATATTATAGAACTAGAGCTCTTACTTTTGTTCAAAGTCTTAGAAGGTCACAAGCATTCCCTGCCTAGTGCAGGGTCTCAGCTGTGTCTGGGACTCACCTGTAGGAATCCTTATCTTCTATGAATTCCTTGTACTTCTCAATGGTATCACTTATTGACTGCGTCATTTTTTCCATATCCAACATTGTCTTCTCATGTTGTGATTTAATGATGGTGAATTCAGTGTTCATCCTGTGGTAGAGCATGGCCC
The DNA here is from genome assembly GCF_000001635.26 of Mus musculus. Classification (NCBI taxonomy): domain Eukaryota; kingdom Metazoa; phylum Chordata; class Mammalia; order Rodentia; family Muridae; genus Mus; species Mus musculus. The sequence continues at coordinate 41,575,183 of NC_000080.6, read as the reverse complement.
AAAGAGTAAATCATCCGCTGAACTAAGCAATCAAGTATCATGTGCTAAAAGGCTGTATCTGGACTATCCAAGCCAATTGTATGACACATCCTTGCTCCTTTAAAGTGGGTCCTATTGGTGCTGATTAAATATCTTGAGCAGAAGACAGCAGAGCCAGGGGACCAAATGGAGATGGCTGACATTCAAGAGCTTCTTATGTGAGCCTGAAGGAATATACTAGTTCTGTGAGATGTTTCTAAAGACTGTCCCACAGGCTTTGGTCCTTAGATATAAGGCTTTTTTCTCCTCTTTGTTTTAAGGAAGGGATAATCCTTCCATCCTATTGCTACATGAATTCTCAGAGGACATAACTAGTATTTACAAAGAAAAAGGCTTTATAACACCTCCTACCCCAGGAGATTCCTATGTGATACCAAGGTAAACACAGGGAACAAAGTACCCTGATGATTAACTTGGGCCTCTAAGGACTCAACACTATCATGCCCTACAAACTGTGTATCAAACAAATCCTCAGACCCCATCAAAGGTCTCAGAAACTTAGATCCTGAACAAAACACACACAACTAATTTCACACACACACACACAATTAAAATTCCAAATGAATCCAGGTAGGTTCCAGAGTACAATGAATAAAACAAGAGTAAAGCAGTAATGGCCTGCAGACATTGCACTTTTACACAGTAAGGCAGCAGTTGTGACCAGGTCCTTCCAGCTGTTGACAGAACCAATCAGACTCCAAGCCCCACAAGGGCAAATACAAAAGAGGATGACCATAGAACACACAGTACTTATCTCATCCAACAATTAAACAACTGTCAAGACTTCTTATAATGAATGTGAGAGATGACACACTCCATTATGAGAGAAAATGTGGGTTTACAGAGAGGACACAATACAGTCAACAGAATACAGGGCATAATTTTACCTGTAGTTCAAATCAGTATTCATGTCAATGTCCAAGATTCGAAAAAGTTCTAACCTCTCAGCATTTATCTTCCTGATATAAAATTTCATATCATCTAGTTTATTCATATTCTTCATATGATTAGTGATGTTGCAATTTTGGGATGATGTTTTCCCAACAGACACTGAAGATAGATAAACAAAAATGCATTTGCATAGTTGATGGCCCAGGGCAGGGGAGACCATTCTGAGTCCCAAACAGAAGGTTGAGGAAGAGAAAAGCTAGAGACAGGATTAATCACTGAAAAAGCAGAAAGGCTATATTTGAGCTGGTCTGCTAAGCTATATTCCTCTTCCCAACCACCACTGTTGGTCACAACTAACACACACTCTTTATTACATTCCCCCTTGCCCTGAAATCCATAACCTGTCTCAGATATAAAGATTTGGGGAACATTTTCAGCTCATGTCATATGTTATGCCAAGAAAACCTGAAGTTCATAGTGCTTAGCATCATCAATACCTAGTCATGTGTGTTCAAACTCAAAGTGGCTGAGACCTCAACACATGACCAGGTTAGAATCGTCCTCTGTTCTCTGCATCAGAGACACATGTATCCTACAATAATCTAGAAGATGAAGTGCTTCAACTCCCTACCAATAAGGGACACATTGTTATTTCCATAGTCCCTTCCCAGGGCATTCTTTGACACTTTAAATGAAATTAAATAGCGACTACAAAAGGAACTGCAGACTTGTCAATTCCTGCCTCTGTCAAATGAATTGTCAGAAATTCTAGTCTCTTGGTCTGTCATTAAGAAAGTTCAAGGCTCCAGCTCTTAAGATCTACTCAGGGAAGACTCAGCTCAAGCCTACCTGTTCCAGAAATTTCCCCAACTCTGCCCAGGACTCACTGTGCCTTCCCCAGAATGATTTCATTCTTCTGTTTTTACAAGAAGGGATGGCAGATTCCTTCTGCCTTGGTCTTGTCTCTCCTTGATTGCCATTCTCCCTGTGAAATAGCCTGCGCAGCCAGGAAAACATGCCTGATTGAGAATGCAAAAGGCACTGAAGCAATATCCCACAAGCAGTTGTTGTAACCACAACACAGTTGACATCACAGAAGATTCTAGTTCTCTCCTAGATACAATAGAATGTCCAAGGAAGGCATTACTGATGATGTCACTGGGAAAGGCTAAGGCCTATTTGATATCTAGTTCTCCTCAAATTGACCAGTTTCTGTTGTGCCTTTCCTGGAGCCTCTCCTGTAACCTGGCAAATACCCTATGGCAAAAATCTCTTTCTAAATTCAGAGCTTTCTCATCTGCTTCATTAGAAGACAAGTGCTTTCAATGGGAAGCATTGATTAGGACCCTGACATGCATAAGAGATTTTTGTTAGCATCCAAATCTCTAGGGATGGTGAATGGAAGAGATATTTCTCAATAACAAATATACTATCTGAGTGAATTCATGTGACATACGGTCTACTTCCCCAGGTTTTCCCTGTTTCACAAAGGCCAATATCTTTCTCCAATACCTTTAATTGTATAAAACCTGGATAATATTTTCTTACTGTGCATATCTTGATAGTTGGCATTGTTCCTATATACATATCCATGTGTTTCACAAAATCTCCCGTTTACAATCCCATCTTTTGCAAGGAAAACTCCCTTTTCTTTGGAACATACAAGCTCATTGACAGGACAAATATAAAGTGGTAAACCTTCTGTCCCATCTTCAAATTATTAACTTGCACACCCTCCCTTTCTAAATACAACCAGACAATTATAGTCGGCATCAATGAAAAAAGGTCAACCTGGACTGTACTGCATTGTAGCCTCATAGCCATCAGTTCTCTAATATCAGTCTTCCTGAATTCCCAAGTGCAGGCATGAGGATGCTGGGGTTGTATCATAATACTCTACTCATAGCAAACATAAATCTCAGGAGCTAGGGCAAAAAGTAGAATGGCCTGAGTTCAGGTTAAACTTCATTTTTCATGGGTCCATAAGTTCAGGATGGAGTCCCTTTGGCTCTGTCATCTGAGGCTTCTGTGTTCTTATGCTGGGTGTGCTGAATGTGTGCTATAATGCAACCTGCCCTCAGAGATGCAAGATGAAAAATCATGTATGTCTTTTGCGGGAAGACATCTGCCTTTGACTACAGCCTGGAGTCACACAATACCAACATGCAGAGCTCACAATTGAGGGGGTGGATATTGTTGATACCTTAGAAGTTGAGGGCCTTTTCTTCCAATATGGAGCCCATATTTTGGCAATGTGATTTTTCCTTTGGTTTTTCACTATCTGTGGCTTGGTTGTTTCCTGGCCTAAAGGATTCCGGATGCACCAACAAGGGGTCTACTCCATACAGGCTCTTTTTTATCAAGAAAAGGATTGTTGCAGAATCATGCCATGCCAGTAGGAAGGTCAACTAGGCTGTTCTTAGGTCCAGCTCACCTGGTACAGGACTGAAGACCTGAGGTATCTGGGGAAAGGAAGCAGCACACAGAATCACACAGCTCCCTCTACTGCAACTGTGAAAACTGTAATAGGGTTGTTTGTTTTTTATTACATATAAAGCTAACCAGAGTGGGTACATGGCTTTAATCCCAGCACTCAGAAGGTTCTTTAAAAAATGTTGTTAGTATTCCCATTGTTTCCTTTGGCTTTTGTTGTTAACTCCCCCAGCTATTTGCACTGTACCTAGAACGTTAAGCCCATGCTCTGTACAATCCTATCATTCATGTTAGTCAGGCGTGGTTACTCCTCAGATGATCGATCTCATTACTCACTTTCAAAGAAGGAAAACAGTCACAGAGACATTAGTTACCTTGTATGGTCTCATGTAACCAACTCACCATGACTCTAGAGCGGTATCTCAATATTTTGGATTAACTTAGCTTCTCTTTTTGCAATGACAGGCCTTTGTGAAAGTCTCCATTTAGGTGGCAGAGGGCCTGGTATAGCTGAAAGAATGGCTGCCTCAGAAGGCCAAAGCTGGCCCTTCAGTGCCTCTGAACCCTGAGGCAGAAGTCTGCCAGCAACACAGGAACACATAGCCAGAGCATGTTTGGTACTGTATTATGGATGAGCCCTGAGACCAGGATAAAAAGAAGCCTCCAGATTTCTATTAAAGGTGGCACAGTCAGTTTGATATGAGGGGAGTAATGGATCTTTGGGATGTAAGTCCTCCATTTTATTCATCTTTGCTATGTACACAGTATGTGTCAATGACACAGTCACCCTACTTTACAACATCTAGCCATTCTAGATGTTAAAGTGTTTGCCAGTGTATACATACTAGAGTTAGTAGAACAATATATTTTGTCCCATTTTGATAATACTTTAACTTTGTTTTAGTATTAATATAGTTTTTGCTCATTCACATTACATGATGCTTACTGCAACCCCACAATCACAATGTTTCCCCAAAATTCATGAACTCTTATTCTCTGATCAGATGAGGGGCAACTATCTCAGGACATCTCTTCTTCTACCAAAGTCAACTTACCCAGTCCTGTGAAAAGGTGTTGAGGGTGCTGGAAATGGATGCCTTCTGCTTGGCTTTCCTCTTGCTCCATTTCCTGGATATGAGAAGTTCATACAGAGCTGTCCTGGAACATGGTGCTGCATTCAGATGGTTCACAAGAAGCCCTGGTTTTGTTAATGTCCCATCAAACCTACTCCCACTAGTGTCCTAAGCCTGGCAAAGGCAATGAGACATGAGGCATCTATTCCAGGAGTTTCCAATTGTTCTCCGAGCAGCAGTACAGCAGCCCACAAAGCTGGCAAAGTTAAGTGAGGTCACACAGGGGACCTAAGAGCATACTGCTTCTTTCCTAAAGTATGTCCTAGAGGTTTACCATATCTAAACACATAGTTTCATAAGCACTGGACACTAAAGTGCTCAACATACATTGCCTTTGTCACTCAGTTTCCCCAAATATTAGAAGTCCCCAGATTTGGAGAAATTTGAAGAAAGAAAATATGTCCCTGGGGCTGGCAATACCTCAAAAATGTGTGAGGACAGAGAACAGTTTGAGAATCAAAGAGACCAAATGCTTACCAAGATCAAAGTCAAAGCCCAATAGGAAGATCTAAATAATAAGCCATTGGGTGAAACATGAAATTAGGAAGCCATAGGCCACGAAGGTAAGTCTTTGGCCTTCAGGAAGATCTATTTCCAATTTTCTGAGGAACCTCCAGATTGATTTCCATAGTTGTCATAGCACTTTGTACTCCCACCAGAAATGAAGTTTTGTTTCTCTTTTCTCACAGTCTCACCAACATGTGCTTTTACCAGTTTTTGATCTTGGCCATTCTTTATTGGAAATTATACGGCCTTATACCAATCTCAGTCGCTTTGGTTTTCATTTCCCTAAAGACTAAGGACTTTCCACATTTCTTTAAGTGCTTCTCAGCCATTCAATGTTCCTTGTTGTGAATTTTTTCTATAGTTCTTTACGACATTTTCAGACTGGGTTCTTTTCTTTTTGGTGTTTAGCTACTTGAGTTCTTTAGATATTTTGGAATGGAAGGTTAGTGAAATTTTGTCCCAATATGTAGGTTACCAATTTGTCCTACTGGCTTTGCCCTTTGCCTTACATGAGTTTTTCAGTTTCATGAGGTCCCATTTATCAATTTTTGATGTTAGAACCTGAGCCATCTGAGCGTATTTAGAAACTTTGCCCCTATTCCTGTGAGTTAGAAGCTCTTTCTCAATTTCTTTTTAATTAGATTCAGTGAATCTGGTTTTATGTTGAAGTCTTTGATCCACTTGGACTTGAGTTTTATTCCTGGTGACAAATATGGATCTACTTTCATTTTTCTACATACCTACTTACTGCCAGTAGGACCAGCACAATTTATTGAAGAAGCTTTCTTTTTTCCACTGTATATTTTTGGCTTCTATGTCAAAGATCATGTGTCCATATATGTGGTTAAATTTCTGGGTCTTCAATTCTTTTTTTTTTCTATTTTAAAATATTTTAATCTTACACTTTAAATTTTATCCTGTTTCCTGGTTTCTGGTTCAAAACCTATTATCTCATGCCCCCTCCATTGCATCTATGAGAGAGTTCCCCACTCACACAAATACTGCTGTCTCCTTGCCCTGGCATTCCCCTACACTGGGGCATTGAGCCTTCAAAGGAACAAGGGCCTCTCTTCCCATTAATATCTGATAAGGCCATTGTCTGCTGCATATGTAGCTAGAGCCTTCAGTTGCTCCATCTGTACTCTTTGATTGGTGGTTTAGTTCCTGTGAGCTCTGGAGTATCTGGTTGATTGACTTTGTTGTTCTTCCAATTGTTGCAAACCCATTTAGCTCCTTCCGTCCTTTCCCTAACTCCTTAATTGGGGACCCTATGCTCATTCCAAAGGGTTGCTGCAAGCATCTGTCTCTGTATTCATCAGTCTCAGGCAGAGCTTCTGAGGAGACAGCTGTAGCAGGCTCCTGCCATCAAACACTTCTTGCCATCTTTGATAGTGTCTGAGTTTGGTGTCTGTATATGGGATGGATCCCCAGGTGGGAATTCTCAGGATGGCCTTTGCTTCAGTCTCAGTTCCACAGCTTGTCTCCACATTTCCTCCTGTGACTCTTTTGTTCACCCTTCTATGACATTTTTTTTTTTGTTATTCTAAATGAATTTGCAAATTGCTTTTCTAAGTATAAGAACAATTGATTTGGAATTTTGATGGGGATTGCGTTGAATCTGTAGATGCATGATGGCCATTTTTACTATATTAATCCTGCCAATCCATGAGAAGGGGAGATCTTTCTACCTTCTGAGATGTTCTTTGATTTCTTTCTTCAGAGACTTGAAGTTCTTGTCATACAGATCTTTCACTTGCCTGGTTAGAGTCTCCTTCAAGGTATTTTCTTTTGTTTGTGACTATTGAGAAGGATGTGGTTTCCCTAATTTCTTTCTCAGGCTGTTTATTTTTTGAGTAAAATAAGGATACTAATTTGTTTGATATAATTCATATCCAGCTACTGTACTGAAGTTGTATATCAGGTTGAGCAGTTCTCTGGTGGTCAGTGCTTCTAACCATTGGTTGTGTGCTGACCCCTGTGGTTGAATTATGGAAAGCTGCTAACCCCTGTTGTTGGAAAGCTGGAAGAAGCTGAGGGCGGAGGCAACCCTGTTGGAGAACAAGAACACACAGTAAACCTGACCCTGGAGATCTCACAGACACTGCAATACCAACCAGGCTGCATACAACAGCTGTTATGAGGCCCCCAAAATATATACAGCAGAGGACTGCCAGGTCTGGATTCAGTCAGAGAAAATTCACATAAGCCTCAAGAGAATGGAGGCCCTAGAGAGTTCAAAGGTCTGATGGGCGTGGGGGTGGGGACATCCTGTGGACACAGGGGTTTAGGGGTGGTGGTATGGCATATGGTATGGGGGTGGACCAGGAGAGGAATAAAATCTGGAGTTTAGCCTGGTGTGGTGACACACACCTTTAATCCCAGCACTCAGGAGGCAGAGGCAGATAGATTTCTGAGTTCCAGGCCAGCCTGGTCTATAAAGTGAGTTCCAGGACAGCCAGGGCTACACAGAGAAACCCTGTCTCGAAACAAAACAAAACAAAACCAAGCCAAACAAAACAAAAACAAAAAGAAAACAAACAAAAAACCTGGAGTTTAAAATATATAAAGGAAAAAATTTTTAAAAATAAAAGAAAGAAAAAAAAGAAGGAATTGTCTGGTGGAACTTTTGTGGTCAGTTAAGTATATGATCCTATCATCTGCAAATAGTGGTATTTTTAACTTCTTCCTTTCCAATCTGTATCCCTTTGTCCTCCTTCTGTTGTCTAATTGCTCTGGCTAGGACTCTGAGTACAATATTGAATAGGTAGGGACTTAGAAGGCAGCCTTGTCGACTCCCTCATTTTAGTGAGATTGCTTCCAGTTTCTCTCCCTTTAGTTTGATGTTGGCTACAGGTTTGTTGTATATTGATTTTACTATGTTTAGGTATGGGCCATGAATTCCTGATCTTCCCTAGACTTTTATCATAAATAGATGTTGAATTTTGTCAAATGCTTTTTCAGCATATAATGAAGTGATCATGTAGTGTTTTTCTTTGAGATTTTTTAGGTAGTGGATTATGCAGATGGATTTCTGTATATGGAACCATCCCTGCATCCATGGGATGAAGTCCACTTGATAATGATGAATGATCTTCATGATTTGTTCTTGGATTTGGTTTTTGAGAAGTGAATTGCATAATTTTGACTGGTATCCATAAGTGAAATTCAGAAGTTCTTTCCTCGTTGGGTCTTTGTGTGGCTTTGGTATCAGTGTAACTGTGGCTCCATAGAGCACATTGGGTATTATGCCTTTTGTTTCTATTCTGTGGAATGGTTTGAAGGGAATAGGTATTAGGTCTTCTTTGAAGGTTTGAAAGAATTCTGCACTAAACCCATCTGGTCCCGAGCTTTTGTTGGTTGGGAGATTTTACCCATTGCTTCTATTTCTTTAGGGGTTATAGGACAGTTCACATGGTTTATCTGATCCTGATTTAATTTTGGTTCCTGGTATCTGTTAAGATAATTGTCCATTTCATACAGATTTTCCAGTTTTGTTGACTACAGCTTTGTAGTAGGATTTGATGATTTTCTTTTTTTTTTATTACCTTGGTTTTCTGTCATTATGTCTCCTTTTTCATTTCTGATTTTGTTAATTTGGATACTGTCTCTGTGCCATCAGGTTAGTCTGGATAAGGGATTCTCTATCTTGTTGATTTTGTCAAAGAATCAGCTCCTTGTTTTTTGATTCATTGTATAGTTTTTTATTTGTTTATTTGGTTGGTTGGTTGATTTCAGCCCGGAGTTTGATTACTTCCTGCCATCTACTCCTCTTGGGTATATTTGCTTCTGTTTGCTCTAGAATTTTCAGATGTTCTGTCAAGCTGCTAGTGTATACTCTCTCCAGTGTCTTTTAGGAGGTACTCAGAGCTATGAGTTTTCCACTTAACATGGTTTTTATTGTGTCCCATAAGTTTGGGTGTGATGTAACTTTGTTTTCACTAAATTCGAAAAAGTCTTTAATTTCTTTCTTCATTTCTTCCTTGGCCAAGTTATAATTGAGGAAAGCATTGTTTAGCTTCCATGTGTATATGTGGGCTTTCTGTTGTTTTTGTTTTTATTGAAGACCAGTCTTAGTCCGTGGTGATCTGATAGGTTGCATCAAATTATTTCAATTTTTGGTATCTGTTGTGGCCTGTTTTGTGAGTGATTATATGGTCAATTTTGTAGAAGGTGCCATGAGGTGCTGAGAAGAAGGTATAGTCTTTTGATTTGGGATGAAATGTTCTATAGATATCTGTTAGATCAATTTAGTTTATAACTTCTGTTAGGTTCATTGTGTTTCTGTTTAGATCCTGTATCCATGATCTGACCATTGATGAGAGTGGGTTACTTGAAGTCTCCCTTCAGTGTTGTGTGAGTTACAATGTGTGCTTTGATCTTTAGTAAAACTTCTTTTCTGGATTTGGTTGCCCTTGCAATTGGATCATAGATGTTCAGATATGACAATTTATCTTGGTAGATTTTTCCTTTGATGAATATGAAGTGTCCTTCCTTATCTTTTTTGAAAACTTTAGGCTGAAAGTGGATTTTATTTCATATTAGAATGCCTACTTCTCATTTCTTGGGAACATTTGTTTGGAAAATTGTTTTTCAGCTTTTAATTCTAAGGTAGTATCTGTCTTTGTCAGTGAGGTGCATATCCTGTATGCAGCAAAACCCTGGGTGCTGTTTACTTTTTGAGTCTTTTAAACTATGTCATGTTATTTGGGAAATGAGTCCACTGATGATTGAAAACCACTCTGGAAATCAGTTTGGTGGTTCCTCAGAAAACTGGACATAGTACTACCTGAGGACCCAGCAATAACACTCCTGGGCATATACCGTGAAGATGCTCCAACATATAATAATGACACATGCTCCACTATTTTCATAGCAGCCTTATTATAATAGCCAGTAGCTGGAAAGAACCCAGATGTCCCTCAACAGAGGAATGGATGCAGAAAATGTGATGTAATTACACAATGGAGTACTATTCAGCTATTAAAAACAATGAATTTATGAAATTCTTAGGCAAATGGATAGAACTAGAAAATATCATCCTGAGTGAGGTAACTCAATCACAAAAGACCACACATGGTATGCACTCACTTATAAATGGATACTAGCCCTGAAGCTTAGAATACCCAAGATACAATTAACAGACCACATGAAGCTCAAAATAAGGAAGACCAAAATGTGGATACTTTGGTTCTTCTTAGGAGGGGGAACAAAATACCCATGGGTGGAGACAGAGAGACAAAGTGTGGAGTACCGACTGAATGAAAGGTCATTGAGAGACTGCCCCATCTGTCTGCCATTCTCAATAATGTCACTACACCCAGGTTCTATTGTGGATGCCAACAAGAGCTTGCTCACCAGTGCCTGGTATAGCTATCTCCTGAGAGACTCTGGCAGTGCCTGTCAAATACTGAGAAGTATGCTCTCAGCCAACCATTGGACTGATCACAGGGACTGCAGAAGTGGAGATAGAGAAAGGACCCAAGGTACTGAAGGGTTTTGCAGCCCCATAGGAGGAACAATATGAACCAACCAGTACCCCAGTGATCTTAGGGACTAAAGCACTGCCCAAGAGTGCACATGGAGGGAACTATTTTTCTAGCTGCATAGTTTGCAGAGGATGGCTTTCTTGGTCATCAATGGGAGGAGAGGTCCTTAGTCCTGTGAAGGCTCGATGCCCCTGTGCTCAGGAATGCCAGGACCAGGGAGCTGGAGTAGGTGGGTTAGTGAGCAGGGGGAGATGGTAGGGGATTGGGGGTTTTCAGAGAGGAAACCAGGAAATGGAATAACATTTAAATGTAAATAAAGAAAATATTTAAATAAAAAGTATTTTAAAAATAATAAATAAACTGAACTTCTAAATTATCCAGAGATTATGAGACGAGAAGGTCTTGGCTAATCTTCCTAACCTGTGTGTCCTTGTGTAATTAAGACAGGTTTCTTTGTGTGCTGGGAAGGTAGTTGAAGGAAACAATTTTAATTTTCATCTGGGGGTGGCTTATTCCCTAAGGATAAGGATAAATTCTGACCTTGTCTGTCAGGAATGGCACCGAACCATACATTGTTGTCCCATTTCCAGGCTGCAGAGCCCCACTGGTTTCTGAGCCTTATTGGCTATTTGCTCTTCTCTACAAACCCTGCTCTCTCTTTTGGAGTAAATTGTCCCCTATTATATGTACTTAATTTTGTGTTTTGTCTTCCTACAGGATGTTGAGTAACTGCTTAAGTAGTTTCAGGACCATTAATCTTAGTGCTTTTATATAAGATTGAGTGGGATTATCATTTCAAAGTCTGGATATGATCTCCAGTAATCAAAGAAAAGAAATCAATTTGATAATCCTGAAATAAAATAACATGGGAAAGCTTAAAAACCAGTGACTGGACAAGTTAGTCATTTGGAAGTGGTGTTCATCAGCCTCTGGTTCTATCTGTACCTTCAAAGTCTACTCAAGGCTGGACTAACCTGAAGGAGTAAACACGAATCTCAGGGAGCACACAGTGGCCATGGAATACTTTCTCCAAAGATAGATTCATAGTCTATAAGGATGATGAACAGAACTGACCTGTGGAATGGGAACTCTCTGGCTGTACAGTCTTATTCTGACAAAGGCTCCAGAATTCAAGATTATGAAACGTAAAACTAGAGCAAATCTGTGTGTAGGACACTATTGGCTCATCAAGCCTGGAATGCAGCAGGGCATACAGTAGGCACATATTTGTTGTAAGGAATCCCTACAGGAATGAGAAGACAGGATGAAGATGCCAAGATCATCCCTCTAAAAAGAAGAGCTGAGAATGTTAACTCATCACCTAATTTGTAGAAAAGTCTGTGCATTCCCTTTTAACTTCCAGCTATGCATGTGTTTAAAAAAGTGAATGATTAAAAGGCACAATGGGGAAATCCCAGCATCTTCAAGAAAACACCATTATCTTCAATCACAGGAAAGTGGGTTAGGAATGCCTCCCCCACCCACCCGCACAACTCTTCCAGGGAAAACAGAGGCTTTAGAATCTAAAGCACAGACTCACATCTAACCAATGAGAGAGGCATTCTAAGTCAGCTCATACCAGTCCACAGACACTAAATGATATAATGAGAAAACCTTTTGAGAAGCAATCCCCTCCACCCTACCACCCACTCCTCCTCCCTTTCCTTTCTCAGACAGGGTTCTTTTGTAGCTCAGGAGGGTCTTGAAGTCTGGATCTTCCTGGTTCAGTGTTCCCAGTACCCCAGCCTTGAGAGACATTTTTCAAAAATGTTTAACACTAGGCATCAGAGTGTAAACTTCAGAACTTCTAAGACTCTCAGAAGCCATTTTACAACTATATGAAAAAGCACCACTCTGGGTGTGATTGGCAAACACATTCTTGCACATTCCTGCATTTTCTTAAACTTTATTTACATTATGCTCCACCCTTAAAGTTTCCTTCTAATAATCTGCAAGCTGGATAACTATCTTACTCTGTCTCTCAAAAATCCCCCCACGGACAGGAAAAGTTAAGTAAGGACTGGAGGGACATTTCTGGGGTTGTCTGGTTTTGTCCCTAAAAGACCCCCAATACCCCTGGACACCTTGGGGCAGGCAGAGCAAAAAGCTCTTCAGAAAAGCTTGGCTGCTGGGAAGCTTTTTTCTGCTCTGTCTAGCAGGGTCCCCGGTTTTATCTGGGGAAACTCAACTCTTAACTTTAGTTGGGCCACCAGACGCCCTTGCCCAGCACCATCTTTTGATACATATGCAGCTAAAGACAAGAGCTCCCGGGTACTGGTTAGTTCGTATTGTTGTTCCACCTATAGGGTTGCTGTTCCCTATAGCTCCTTGGGTAATTTCTCTAGCTCCTCCATTAGGGGCCATGTGACCCATCCAATAGCTGACTGTGATTATCCACTTCTGTGTTTGCTAGGCCCCGGCATAGTCTCACAAGAGAGAGCTATAACTGGGTCCTTTCAGCAAAATCTTGCTAGTGTATGCAATGGTGTCAGCATTTGGAAGCTGATTATGGGATGGATCCCTGCATATGTCAGTCACTAGATGGTCCATCCTTTCGTCACAGCTCTAAATTTTGTCTCTGTCACTCCTTCTATGGATGTTTTGTTCCCATTTCTAAAAAAGGGTAAAGTGTCCACACTTTGGTCTTCGTTTTTCTTGAATTTCATGCGTTTGGCAAGTTGTATCTTATATCTTGGGTATCCTAAGTTTCTGGGCTATTATCCACTTATCAATGAGTACATATTGTGTGAGTTCCTTTGTGATTGGGTTACTTCACTCAGGATGATACCCTCCAGGTCCATCCATTTGCCTAGGAATTTCATAAATTCATTTTTTTAATAGCTGAGTAGTATTCCATTGTGTAAATGTACCACATTTTCTATATCCATTCCTCTGTTGAGGGGCATCTGGGTTCTTTCCAGCTTCTGGCTATTATAATTAAGGCTGCTATGAACATAGTGGAGCATGTGTTCTTCTTTCCAGTTGGGACATCTTCTGGATATATGCCCAGGAGAGGTATTGAAGGATCCTCCGGTAGTACTATGTCCAATTTTCTGAGGAACAACCAGACTGATTTCCAGAGTGGTTGTACAAGCTTGCAATCCCACCAACAATGGAGGAGTGTTCCTCTTTCTCCACATCCTCGCCAACATCTGCTGTCACCTGAGTTTTTGATCTTAGCCATTCTGACTGGAGTGAAGTGGAATCTCAGTGTTGTTTTGATTTGCATTTCCCTGATGATTAAGGATGTTGAACATTTTTTCAGGTGTTTCTCTGCCATTCGGTATTCCTCAGGTGAGAATTCTTTGTTCAGTTCTGAGCCCCATTTTTTAATGGGGTTATTTGATTTTCTGAAGTCCACCTTCTTGAGTTCTTTATATATGTTGGATATTAGTCCCCTATCTGATTTAGGATAGGTAAAGATCCTTTCCCAATCTGTTGGTGGTCTTTTTGTCTTATTGACGGTGTCTTTTGTCTTGCAGAAACTTTGGAGTTTCATTAGGTCCCATTTGTCAATTCTCAATCTTACAGCACAAGCCATTGCTGTTCTGTTCAGGAATTTTTCCCCTGTGCCCATATCTTCAAGGCTTTTCCCCACTTTCTCCTCTATAAGTTTCAGTGTCTCTGGTTTTATGTGAAGTTCCTTGATCCACTTAGATTTGACCTTAGTACAAGGAGATAAGTATGGATCGATTCGCATTCTTCTACACGATAACAACCAGTTGTGCCAGCACCAATTGTTGAAAATGCTGTCTTTCTTCCACTGGATGGTTTTTGCTCCCTTGTCGAAGATCGAGTGACCATAGGTATGTGGGTACATTTCTGGGTCTTCAATTCTATTCCATTGGTCTACTTGTCTGTCTCTATACCAATACCATGCAGTTTTTATCACAGTTGCTCTGTAGTAAAGCTTTAGGTCAGGCATAGTGATTCCACCAGAGGTTCTTTTATCCTTGAGAAGAGTTTTTGCTATCCTCGGTTTTTTGTTATTCCAGATGAATCTGCCGATTGCCCTTTCTAATTCGTTGAAGAATTGAGTTGGAATTTTGATGGGGATTGCGTAAGCCATATTCTAATAACATGAATACTAACAGGAAGGGATTACAGATTAGCACAAAATTGATTTCTCCATGTCCTAAGACACAAGCATACAATGTCTTGAGTGAAAGGAATTTACCATTAAGTTTTATGTGGTAACCAGCTCCACAGCAATAAACTATTCTGGTGGTATGGAAAAAATATGTTTAAATATATAAATATTGACTCAAAAGAAGGATAACATATGCCTAGCACTGCACTTTTTAGTAGACTGTTCTGTGTGGCATAGAACCTGTACTCTGTTATAGAGTAACAACATTGAAGTACACACACACAGACACACACACACACATACATAGACACACACACATGTGTGTGTGTGTATATATATATGTATATATATATAAATGTATAATTAATTTTAAATATTATTTATACATTATATTATAAATATATTTTAAGCATATAATTCATATTATATTACATAAATATTTATTTCATTATATGATGATTATAAATATATAAAATATATGTTTAATACATATAAATATACATAAATATGTTACCATTTACATACACCTGAGTGTGAAGCCATCTACTATAGTATGGTTCTATATTGAAGTAGAGGTACAGAATATAATCTGAGGGTTCACAGGCTTCTTGGTTAGGTAAGACTGTTGATCACTTTTTCACAGCAGATTTCATACTATGTAGTCTGCAGGGTTTTGATAGTTCATTAACATGAATATTATATAAAAAAGAAAGCTAAGTAAAAGACACCAGACTCTAAAGATTACATAGAGCATGACATTAAGTAGGGCATGCACATAGTTATGTTAAAATATTTATGTAAAAACCCTCTCCAATCTCTGACACAATTAGATATGATTCACTAATCAGTATAGTATGAGAACTCCCAGATCTCAGCTACTTCAGGCATCTCTAGAAAACGCCTCAAAATAGATGCCTTATTTTCATCTCTCCAATTCTACATAATTCCCCCTTCATCTGCATTTTCTTTTCCACATTTAAAAAGCTAACACACTATTATATTTCACTGATGTATGCTTAGAGTATAATACTACTTCCCTTATAGCTATTGGTCATTGCTAATATGTATTGGTGTTGTTAAATTTTTTTCTGTAGAATAAGATTCAGGACATGAACCAAATCCTTGCTCCAGTTTTTGTTTTCCTGCAATAACAAGCTGGGCTGCAATTCTCACATAAAATCTTTCAGAACACCTGGCCAACATAAACATACTTTGGTCATTAGTGGTGACATTTTCCATTCTGTCCAGGTCAGTCATCACAGCATAGAAACTGGCTGGACGGGTATTGACCTCTTCTGGATAGTTTCAGTACTGCAAGGGGATCTATCACACTTTATCTAGATGTGTTGTGTATTGTCTAGTGTCTTATTCTGGAGTCTGGGTATTTCATGTGTATTTGCATGGGGATCCAAAGGATCTCTTCTGGACACGTTTGTCATTGGAAGGTGATTGATAGCCACCTTTTAATATTTTGAGTACCAAAAGGCAATCTATCCCACACTCTGGAAAAGGCACTTTGACTTCAGGTAAATTTGGGTGAGGTACTGAGCAGGAAGGTAAGAGCTGTCCTGTGAGACATCAGAAGTCCCTTCCCTAGATGTTGTGTTGTAACCTGGAGAGCCCTGGCATTTTCTGTGATGTTACTAATGTTGTGGTGACTCCAAATGCTCTTGGAGCATCCATTAACTACCTTTATGGTTCCCCCTTAGACATGTTGACAAAACTGAGCAGGCCTCTTGGAGGAGAGACCAATGAAAATACAGAGACCAGAAAGAGGCAGCCATAAGATGGCCTTCGGTCTTAGTGTTAAAGAGCAAGAATTAATGGTCCGGGGGAAGTCACTGTGAATCCTGGGCATGAAAGAGGGAGCTTCCTAGAGAAGGTGGGCTTGAGCTTGGACTTCCAGTAATGGGAATTGGAGCTTGGAGCTTCTGGGAAGCAGTTTGTTTGATAAAGAGCAGGACTTGTCAAGGCTGCAGCTGCTCTGCAAGAGTTCCTTAATTTCATTCTGACTGTCAGAAGAGGGCATCAGGAGGTAGATTCCTCCTCCTTGCTCCTAGGGCTACACCACAAGCTGACTTTGATCTAAAGATGCTCTCTGGATGTCTTTGGTACTGGATGGCAATCTGTCTTATCCCATCTTCTGGATACTTTGGGTACTGAGGATCTAGCACCCTCTTCTGGATATATTTGATATTACATGGAGGACTTTCATCCTTTTCTGCCTGCTTTGAGTATAGGAAATAAATCTAACCCATTCTTCTAGTCACTGAAGCTACTCCATGACACAGGCCCCAAGGATCATGTGAATTCAGGCTATGTCCTGGACTACACTCATGCAGTGGCTGCCACATTCTGCCTCCTATATACTGAGACCTTCTGGTGCTTATTAAACTAAGTATCCTGATGCCAGGACAACACAGGTTGGGGTTCCTTAGTAAGGGATCAAGGGCTTCAAGACCTCCCTCATGGGCCTGGAAGGAAACCCTTCTAAAAAGTTCCCAGGAAGTCTGCGCCACAGGGTCTGGCCCACATCAACCCTGTTACCACTTTTTTAAAAAATATATCTTCAGAACACAGATTCTCAGTTGTAGGTTCTTATTGCTACACAGCTACCCAGAGCAAAAAAAAAAAAACAGTATTTGTTGGGAGGAGACTCAATATCAGGATGGCTATATATAATCCTCATGGGATTTCAATGTGCCACCGAGGTGAACATATAGACAAAGAGCAGTGCTGACTAAGGTGGGGTTCCCTGTGCATGGACACAGCATCACCTTGCAACAGGCCCCACTGTAGACTCCAGATTCCAAGGATGCATAGACCCATGGGGGACACAAGCACATACACACACACAGACATACACACACACACAAACACACACACAGGCACACACACACAATTGGTCCTCTATGAGGAGTCCATGTCTGTAGGCTTTTGCTACAATTCATCCTTGCTGTATTGCTTTAAGTTCCATGGATGTCTGATAGTAAAAATCAAGAAAATATACCCCTGGACATATTTCAAGTTCTGAGACATTTACTACTTTCATCTTAGACACAGGCAATCACAGCTTGGTGGTGCTAAGCACTAGGGAATCCAGGACTTACTTGCATCACATCAGATACTAGCTGACATTGCCCTTCAAGCACAGCATGGCTGGCTAGCTTATGCCATCCAGAGCCAGGAGGACTGCAGTATGTGCTGAGGTACCTGATTAGCCACAGGGGTTGGGAACGATATCCTATCTTGAGAACAGCTGCCCTGATTTTAGGCCAAGAAGTGGGAGGGAGTGGGTAGGGGAGCAGGGTGGCGGGGTGGGGGAAGGGTATAGGGAACTTTAGGGATAACATTTTAAGTGTAAATGAAGAAAATATCTAATAAAATAAAATAAAATAAAGAAGAGGAAACTTCTCAAGGAGTAGTTAAAAAGCTTTTGAAGGTACTGGACCAACAGTTTTACCAGTCCCTTTGAATTGTGTCAAACCATAGCAAAGAATTCATAGCCAAACCTTGTCAATAAACAGTGAATGATTTATGAATAGATGGGAAACTTCATGGTGCATGCAGAATTCAGAGTTCTGGTCTCAGGAAGTAAAGAATTTTTCTTGAATGGAAACACTACAAAACTCTCAGTAGAGTTCAGGAAAAGGTGGATGGGCCTCATTCTTACTTTGGGCCTATTGTACCCAAATACAGGGAGGGATTCATCCCTATACTATTTGATTGGAATGCCTGCTGCATTGCTCTCCAGGCTCAGAGATAATCAGCTACCCAAAATATAACTATTGCTTTTTCATTACCTATTTTCTCCAGTTCTCCATAAAGGTTATTCATCTGACTACCTGAGAGACAGAGTGGGCTTCTGACTACCCCACCATCCCCCCAGACACCTTGGACCAATGTCATAGTGATATTGCATAGCTCAAGATGGTAGACAAAGACAACACAATCAATTTGGAAAGGCTTTACATGATTTTTCCACTATTTTACTGGAGAGTTTAGGTAGCATTTTAGCATGCATTCAGCACACGGAGGTCAAGAAGGCAGAAGGAACAAATGTCAATGCCAAAGAGAGCCCCTCCTGAAATTATGGATCCATTAAAATTGAGGTTTCACTGGACCCGAGGCCTGTTCATCCTCTATCCATCCAATTGAGTCTTAGGTATCTTATGAATACAGGATCATATTCCAATCTCCAACAGACTCAGGCCTAGAACTGGGAACTCAAAAAGGTAGAAACTGGAGAAGTGAGAGCTAATGGGACTACGAAGAAGCAATCCAATGTCCCTGTTGGCCTTTGTTCACAGATGCCTATCTTGTCTGGTTGTTTTGGAGAAAGAGAGATTGTGGGATTTTAGCTTTTGAAGAAGGGATATAAACTTTACAATTTGATGTTGCCCCTGTCCCTGACTTCTTCTATTGCCAAGTACAAGTTAGTTTTCATTGCAAAGAAATGGGGTTGTAAATCAGAGATTTCATGAAAACCCATGGCTCACTTTATTGAAACAATGTCTCCTCTCAAGGCAGTTGCACACTAACACATATACTCCAACTTGTGTAAAGGTAAAGGTACAGAAGTAGGTTTCTGTCCTCTGGGAAACAGAGACACCTGGGTAAATCGACTGTTTATTACATGAATGGACCCCAGTAGTACATTTATATTGGAGAAGAATCTCCCTCATATAAGGATCCTAATGAAGATGAGCTAGCCATGCCATGGCACTAACAAACTCTCCCCATTCAAAGCACTGGACTTGTAGTGAAGCAGAGAGAAATCTCTAGCATTGGAAGGAGAAGTTGCCAAGAGGTATCTCCAGGGGCAAAAGAGAGACTCCAGGAAAGGGCACCTCAGAAACTGGTCAGATGGGGCAAGCTGGTAAGCCGGTAGGCCATGGAAGTTCCAGGTGACATCATCAGTAGCCACTTCCCTGGACAATCTCTTGTATCCAAAAGAACCCTAGAATCTTCTGTGATGTTGCCAGTGTTGTGGTAACCAGCGCAGCTTGTGGGGTATTCCTTCAGATCCTCATGGGTTCCCAAGCAGGCATGTTGTCCATGCTCCTCAGGGTATTTCAGAGAGAGAATAGAATACACACAGACACCAGACCAAGGCAGAAGGAGGCCGGCCGCCCATCGTGGTGGGAAAGGGCAAGAAACAACTGGTCATGGAGAAGGCACAGTGAGTCCTGGGCAAGGTTTGGGGAGCTCCCTGGGGGATGTGGGCTTCAGCTGGTCCTTCCAGGAACAGGGATTGTGATCTGGATCCTTCAGATTCCTCAATGGTAGAACCAGAGTCAAGAGTGTCTGATGATTAGTTTTACAGACAGCCTGGTATTGACAAGCCTGCAGGGGCTTTGCTGAGAGATCTTAATTTCCCACTGAATGGCAAATTATGCAAAGACCAAGCTCTGTGAGATTAGAAGTGTTGTTCTCAGGATGGAGTGTTCATGTACTTCATCTTTTTTATTTTTTAAGAGATCTATTTATTTATTATATGTAAGTACACTGTAGCTGTCTTCAGACACTCCAGAAGGGGGAGTCAGATCTTCTTACAGATGGTTGTGAGCCACCATGTGGTTGCTGGGATTTGAACTCCAGACCTTCGGAAGAGCAGTCGGGTGCTCTTACCCACTGAGCCGTCTCACCAGCCCCATGTACTTCATCTTAATATAGTTTCCTCTAGGTTACATGAGCATGTGATGCCAAGAACAGAGAGAGCTATTCCCCTGCCTATGAATCAAGGTCTCAGACAGTTTGGTATTGAACGCACATGATGTGGACTGATACACAGTCTGGGTTCCTGTAACAGTGTACGAGCTCTCATCATGCATTTAAAGAACACTAGAAAAGCGTTGGCTAGTATGCTGAGAGGTACGGCTTTGGTTGTCAGATATGAGCCGACAATGCCCTCCATTTATTCTTGCCTGGCCCAGCTTATGCATTTCAGGGCTAGGGCGATTACAATAGGAAGTCGGGCATATGTTTAGTGATGGTGGTTTTGAACATGGACCTAGCTGAGGAGCCCAGCTTGAAGACAGCTATGATGCACTATCAGGGATTCTCAGTGTCTCTAGATTTTCCTCTTCCTCAGGCTTCTGTGTGGGACAAAGCATGGTTTCCCTTTCCCTGCCCTATTATCTCTACAAGGTTACTAGTGTTTTTCTACCTACAGGGTCTGCTGGGGAGGCATCACCCCAAGCCCCCACCATCAATGAGCAGGAGAAGAGACATGAGAGGTTGGAGAAGCTCAAAAGAGAGCTTCAGAACATAAAAAATGCCAGAGACGAACTCCAGGGAATCCTGGCCAACTACACTAACAAGGATTTAAATGACAGGTAGTCATTATGCCCAGTTCTTTGCTGACTATCTTGGGCCATCCCTGTTAAGCCCAGATTCCCTCATACCACAGGTGGCTACAACTCCAGGCTGTTTACATACCCAAATCAATTTTGCTGATTGGAATTTCGATGCAGAACTTCAAGTTCAGATAGGAGTAAGATGGGGTCACAGGCACTTTTGATTCCTCCAAAAGTAATTCAGAGCCTGTGGCAGGAATCACAGTCTGAGGATGAAGGTAGTAATGTGTGAGCTCCCCTCCTGCCATTTAAGTAGCTTACACAGGTGTTGGTTGGTGGGAGATGCTAGGTAATGTTTGTTTATAGCCAATCCTTTCCATAATTGACCAGGTGGTAATTTGGGTCCAATTGGTCCTGTCAACAGATGGAGGGGCCTGTCACACATACTGCCTTTCAGTATGACTGGATTGGCTGCAGTTTATAATTACTTTTCTCAAATTTTTTTCAATATACTCTCAGATAAACCTAAATTGATTTATTTACTTGGCATTCTGATTGACTGTGTGTGTGTGTGTGTGTATCTGTGTCTCTGTGTGTGTTTGTGTGTGTGTGTGTGTGTGTGTGTGTGTGTAAAAGAGAGAGCTAGAGAGAGAATGAGAGAGATACTGGGTGCATGTGAGCTTGTGTGTGCATTTGTGGATGTGTGTGTTCCTGTGTGTGTGTGTTCCTGTGTGTGCAGCTTAAGATCTAGAGAGTCTGTATCATGTGATATATCCTGAGGTTGTGCCTGACTCCATTTCCAGGCAATAATAGTGAAGAAGCCAGGGAGGTTCATTTTTAGTAGCACAGCACTTAACCTCTGTGCTCACTTTGGATGCACATTGGAATCTCCTGGTAGGTTATAGAGGCTTTTCCCTGTAGATATGATTATGTCCTTTAGGAAATGGTGTAGCAATAGAGCCAAGTATTGTCAATACCGTGTCTAAAACCAGGAGGAGAATCATACAGATTTAACGTGGACCCAGGCCTGTGACACAGATTACTGGAAAGTTCTGGGAGAACTAGTCTATTCTTTCAAACCCCTACAGGGAGCTGAGGCAGATCCGCACCCTGCCTTTACTTCCCTGGGCTTACTGGCCCAAGCTGAAGAGTAATAAGTTTAATAAGCACCAAGTGGAACCGGTAACAAGGAGCTAGGTCACGTGACATATATGGGGTGGGGTAGTGCATGATTCAGCTTGAATGGAAATGATCCTTGTATCCTTAGTTCGCGGGACAATTTGTTCCTTGTCCATGCCCTCCCACAGGATCAACTTTGAGACAATCATGCTTGAGATGCAACATGACCAGGTGATGACTGACCTGAAGAGAATGCCCCAGGACATCAGTGAGGCCTTGTTCAAGTGCAAGCAGTTGACTAAAGAAAATCAGTTCTACTGGTGAGTGACTAACAGGGTCATGACCCAAGACCTAGGCACAGGATATGTCTGCCAATCCTTGTCTTTGAACTAAAGTGGGGACTCAGGTTCTATAATGTTAGTCTCTAAACAATAAGCCTGCCTCCTTCAAACAAGGCACTAAGATTTTAACATCTTGGATAATTTTGACCAAGTGTGAAGAGACTGGGAGCCCCTCAAGCCACTGTCCTTTCCAACTAAGTATCCTCAAGATCGAAAAGGTGTCCACCATGATGGAGATATCAATCAGCCTTGGTCCTCTTGGGCTCTGAACATAGATTTATAGATGGGGTTTCCAGGAGAAACATAGAAAGATTCTGTGATGCTTGGGTCTCTTCACTCCTAGAGAATTTTGCCCCAGGTGGGTTTTTTTATACCACAGACTTATAAGCACATATAGACCCCATGTTCTTTTCAGGGAGATACATGAGTCTCTCTTTGTGTCAGGGTTTTCAAAAGTACCTTGGGTCTTCTGGAAAGTGGCAGTCCTCTGGATTTGATCTCCCTCTATGGCCAATCTGGATACTTGTTTGGGGCTGCCTGGTGATCAGGGCTAATGATGAAGGAATGGTCTTTGGAGGAATGGGAGGAAGGTGGATGCTTCCTGGTTTCACCATGTTTTGTTTGTGGCTCAGCTTCAGGAACTGCCACCTCCTGATTGAATCTAACCTCATCCAGCACAAAGTCAGGATGTTGAGGAAGGAGAACAGACAGCTGCTAAGGGAGCAGATTGCATTGGAAGAATGCAACATAGAAACAAAAATACTATGTAAGGAAGGCAGCCAGAAGATCAAAGACCACTATACTAAGCAGCAGCAGGTAGGATGAATGAAGCATCAGGGGCAGAATGCCCTAATGTGTGATCATAAACACAGTTAAGCCTATGTAACCATCCTGCACCTTATCCAGGCTCTCTCCTATTTCTCATCCAGTTTTACACTTCTGTGATAATTTCCAAGACTTTCTGTGGACTTACTTTCTTTTGAAGAAATTGGATTTCTGCCATGCCCTCTCCTCCCCATCCTAGTCGGCCACCTCTAGCTTGCCACTCTAGGCAGAGGAGATCCTGGACCCCTGAAAGCCAACCCTTGAGGCTCTATGGTATGGAGAGGTTCCTCAGGTTGCCACTTCCTGAATTATCTAGGAACCAGGTCCTCTGTCCTGCTCTATGGCAACTCATCCTGAGGGGCTTGGGCTTGCCCCTCAGAAGGACAGAAGGGCAGGCTCCAATTTTATTTTGTATATGTGTGTGTATGTGTGTGTGTGTGTGTGTGTGTGTGTGTGTCATGGCTTGGCTGAAAAGATGCAGCGTCCTTTCACTGTCTCCAAGATGAGGTACTAGTACAGGATGGAAGTACCTAAGGAGCCATAAGCATAGCAGGGCTATTGGATTTTGTTTTTGTTTTTGCTTTTGCTTTTTTTTCCTTCATGAGTATCCCCTTTAGAGTTCAATGCTTACCCTTGGGAAGATTTGCATGAAGCACACTCTTGCTGATTACAGTATCCTTTCAGTGTGCATGAATTTCCTGTGACATGGTTTCTCTGGGGATTCCCAGATATAGGGGTTCACAAGGAGAGCCAAGGAAGGATTCAGCACTCCAGAAATAATAAGAGCCTTCACTTCAAAGTTTGCTAGGCTCCCTAGAAGGCCTCTGTTTAATGTTAGATTCAGACACTGATACACACTTATTTTTCAATATCAAGTATTTAGACTATTGGAGAAATATGGTGTTTTACTATAACTCCAGCACAGTGTGTAGTTCACAATCCATTGTCAAGCAATTTTTTACATTTGAGAAAAACATCCAGGCCCAGGAGCTCTCTTCCCCTTCTCCTATGGGGATATAGGAAATATCTCAGATGAAAAGTGATACTGGATTGTCCTGCTGAGTAAAGCTGGTATTTGCAGGATCGCTGACATGGCAAGATCTCACCAGGCTTTTTTTCTCTCCCTCCCGTAGGTCTGAAATATTCTGCAGAAGCTCAAACAGATCAGAGACCAGGTCAAAATCTTGCTCAGACACAACTGTTCACCAGGAGCACTGGGTGTGCAAAGCAAATTAACCACCATTGCATCTAATCCTTGTAACCATGGCAATCTTGGGCTGCATTTTCTTCTTTTTTGGTTTGCTATGGGTAATGAGGCCTTTATTTTGTGTAGCCTCTGGTCCAGCTAGACTGCCTGTTTGGAAGGCTTCAGAGAAGTGCTGAGATACATCAAGATCTGCTCGGCATTCAGGAGTCCTCTGAGAATGCCAATTTTGGCTGGTCCTGTTGGGTCATCTGGAATTATATCATGGTGATCAGTCAATTGAATTTGAAAAACTTTGAGGTATCATCTGTAACATCTCTCATGTTAGCCTTGGAAGGACTAGTCCATCAGCAGAACACCCACCCCAATGAAGCATGCCTATATTCATCCTGAACAGATTATTACCATCAGTGACTGCCATTGCACTATTTCACCAAGGCCAGCAACAGGCTGTAGGTATGTTATGAACATCTGCAGCAAGAGAATGATGCTTAGCTTAATTATTTTGTTTGGTTTTTGGTTAGAGTTTTGATTTCTTTGTATCTTTGGTTTTCCTGTGTTTTCATTTGAAGTTTCATTATATATTCACTATCTTTTTGTTACTGTAATTAATTTGCTTTTTTGCTAAGTCTATATACTGTATAAACTGACTCCCCACTTTAAGTTGTTATTGAATAAAATTAGTGTATTGTTATGGATAAAACATCATCTCTAATTATTTCTGTCATAAGGACAATCTGCATTTATGTGTGGTTCATACATAGTCCTGTAACACTAGAAGTTTCAGGCAAGAATGGGACTCTTCAAGTTTCATGTTGTTTAGGCTTCATAAGTAGAACCCAGCCAGCCAGAGCTCCACAGAAAATTGAGTTAATGTGTCAAACTATGTGGATCCAAAGTCAGGATGAAAAAAGTATCCATGCTCTATCTCTATAGTCATAAATTTAGCTACAGTTATGATGTACTCTCCTGGGCATGACCACATCGGACAAACAAATAAGATACACAACAGTATTTCTCTAATACATCCCAGGAAATAAAAATATTCACATTGAGTAATTAAAATCTTCTGAATTATAAAGTAATTTGGATAAAAATGACCTTCAAAAGTCATTTCATAATTGAATGTTTGATACCTACCTCATAAAAATGTTTTAGGAAGGACTAGTAGATATGGCCTTGCTGGAGGAATTTTGGCACTGGAGGTTGGCATTGAGGTTTCAAAAGCTCATGCCAGTCCCTGCCTCCGTCTTTGTCCCTGTCTTTGTCACTATCTCTCTGCCTCTGTTGATCTCACAATGTTTCTCTCTTTTTTTCTATATCTCAGTCTACACTCTCACTGTCTCTGTCTCTGCTTCTGTCTGTCTGTCTGTCTGTCTGTCTGTCTTTCTGTATCTATCTCTTTCCTCTGCCTCCTCTATATGTATCCGATGTAAGTTCACCTACTCCTCTAGTGCCACGATGTCTGTATGCATGCCTGCCTGCCTCCTGCCATGTTCCCCACCTTGACAATCCTGGATCACCCTTTTATATTGTTGGCCAAACCCAATTGAATATTTTCTTTATACATTATCCTGGTCAAGGTGTGTCCTAGCAATAAAACAGTGAATAAGAAAGCAAAACAAACTCTTAATCAATGGAAAGATCAGCTACGAGATGGGAGAAGAACTTCACGAAGTGTACATATGACAGAGAGTTCATTTCTAGACAATCAGATGGTGTTAAAAACTAAACACCAGGAAACCTGCCTGTTAAACATTAAAACATTTTACATTTAAACATTTCAAAATGTTCTATGGCTGTCCATGGTAGAGCACACCTGTAATCCCAGCAGTCAGATGGCAGAGGCAAGAAGAACTGAATGAGCCTCCGCACAGCCTGGTCTATGCACTAGATTCTGGGACAGCAGGGATAAGTAGAGAGTCCCAGTCTCAAACACACTCCCTTCTAATGTTCTGTCAAACCGAACAGAATCTTCAAAAGAAGAGAAAGAAATGGATCATAGATATGTATTTAAATGTTTAATATCCTTCTTCATCAGAAAAATGCAAATTAAAATAGTTTTAACCTTGTATCTTACTGCAGTCAGAATGGCTATTACAAGTAGACTAAATGACCACAACTCTTGGCATGACTGTGGGGTAAGAGAGTATATATTCACATGTCCAGACATTATGAAAAACAGGAGAAATGTTCTGGAAAACATTGCTAGAGATAGATCTTCCATAAGAACCTGCTGTACTATTTGTGGTGGTTTGAATGAGAATATATTTGAATACTTGGTCAACAGGGTATAGCACTCTTTGATGGTATTCAGAGCTATGGCCTTGTTGTGGGGGTCGGCTTTAAAGTTTCAAAAGCCCAGCTCAGGGCCAGCATCCCTGCTTCCTGCAGATCCAGATCCAGAACTCTCAGCTACTTCTCCAACACCATGTCTGCCTCTGCATGATTCTGTCAAAACAAAAATGTACTAAAGTTCTGAAATGGTAAGCAGGCCCCCATTTAAATGCTCTCATTAAAAGGTCCATCATGGTCCTGATGTATCTTTCTAGCAAGGGAACACAGACTCAGACACTATTCCAGGGCATATAGCCAAAGGCATTATCCTAAGACAGAGACCTGGGTGTGCTCATGTTCCCTGCTGCTTTATTCACAATAGTCAGGACATCAAAACAACCCAGACATAAATATAACTGATGAAAGGATAATGAGTACATGGTTCATATACACAATGGTAATGAACTATGACAATATTAATGAAATTTACAGGTTAATGGATGGACACATGAATAATATTTTTGAGTGATATAACCCAGACCCAAAAGGACAAATACCACATCATGTGTCTTATGTGGATGGTAACATTGAATGTCTAGAGATGTGCATTTAAACTGCAGTATCCATAGAAGGTAATGCACTAGTGTTGGGTTATAGGAGGATATTTCAAGAAAATAATAGAACACATAATTTGTGAAGGAGAAAAAGGAAAACAGTAGGACAGAGTGAGGTAAATGTCTTGGGAGATTGCAGAGGAGTGTGGTGGCTTGAATATGGGAGTGGTACTTTTAGGAGTTGTGGCCTTGTTAGAAACAGTGTGTCAGTGTGGAGGGTAGGCATTGAGACCCGCATACTAAACATATGTCCTGGTGTCTCCTCACATCAATAAAACTCAGACTACACCTGGGACAGTAGACTACCATGTCCAGAATTTGGTAAAGTTGAGTGGGTTGGAAGTCCCAGACCCACAGTAGATGGCAAAAGTGTCACCTGCTTCCTACCAGGCCTCTTTCATGGGACCAAAATCTCTATATAGGAACATGGCCTGTGGTTATTTAGAAGAGAATAGGGTTCTCCCTGCTAATGAGGTAATAGAAGATGGTAGGGTTCAGTCAATAAGCTTCCCTTCCTGGACATTCCTTCCTCAGAAGTTACTTAACTTCTAGTCTAACCTTAAGATATGTTATGGTTTCATTTCCATGAAAAACAATCAATAAACAGTTTACAACCAAGGACTGTCTCTCTCATCAAACCAACTGTGGGTTACATGGAGAAAAAGCCTTTGCCTACAGAGCCTTGCCATCTAAGTCTCCAACAGAAGGCCCCTCAATACTCCTGGGCTAGTCACCTCTGAGCTAATCCAGAATTCCCCATTCCCTGATTTCAGGGCTAGTTCTTAGCCTGCTGGCCTCCTCCATGCTCAGCTCCTCTGAGAATTCTAGCAGTGCCTGCATGTCCAAGATTCTGAGAACCCCTTGCCCAGTTATCCTTGCAGGCCAGCAGGGTCAAACCTGCTGTGAACTCTCTGCAACCCAGCACTGTCTGGATGTCCAGGATTTTGTGGGTCCCTGTCCCCAGACTCCTAAACATAGGCCCTTGGAATTCAGAACAATATACTACCCAATGAAAAGCCCAGGGCCAAGTTTGGGTTATCTTGTTTTGGGTTGCTCATCATTGAGTCTCAAACACTCTCCCCAATCATTAAAGACTACTGCCATTTCCTTCCTTCTTTTCTGGAAGATAATGGTAAGAACACATTGCTGAAGAAGATGGTATCTGGCACAGGCATCAATTCAGGCATCTATCTCATTATTTTCTGTGTGTTGAGAACATATTTATCACTCTTTTGCAGTTACTTGGAGATATTTGGCCCATTACAACCCACCAAATTTCTATAGATGTGGTAATCCCTTGGTAGCCGAGATTGTAACTCCCTGTCCCCCATCACTCTCCCAACATCTGTCTTAAGATCTGGCAACTGTTATTCTAATTTCAGCTTCTCTAAGTGGGCTAAACTGAAGAGGGAGCCCAGGGCCTCATGTATACCAAGCAGCAAACACTACAGGAGAATAGACTGTACTTCACCACAACACACTGCACCACACCACACTACAGTATACTACACTAGAGAACCCCCAGTCCTCCTGTTTCTCTGAGATCAACTTTCTTTCTTAGCCCTTTCTCAGCCTTCCTGCATGGATTATCTGCCCAAACAAGGTGAATGTAATAAAAGAAAGTGAACATTTTCTACTTTCATAATCCACATTGAAATTTACTGTGAACTCTGTGCAGAGTTCATGACCACCAGGAACACCTGGCCTCCCTTCTCCCCATTGTCACTTACTTGGTTCCCTCTCCATTTTTTCTGTTGTCTTTCTAATCTGAGGATACAGCCTTGGATACTCAGATTTTGGGTACTTTGTCCTTTCCTTCAGACCTCTGTATTTGCTGTGTCTCCCCTTAGGACTCTGTGCATCAGGCTGAGTACTTAGTAGAGCTGTTTCTAACTCTGCATCAGCAGATACTCACAAGAGCTTCTGGCCCTCAGACAGGTGGTTCTTCAAAGCTTTAGAGAAGAGATGTGACTCTGAAGAACACCCTAACTGCTGCAGATGGATGGCTGCTGAACAAACTCCATGACTAGTTGTCCCAGGAGGGTTTTGGGACTCCTCCAAATCTGGCTGCACTGCAGCTTCTCCTAGAATTCAATGTGGATGCCTTACAGGTTAAGAGGATCAGTCAAGTACCAACAAGGTGGCCACATGGACGCATCCAGAAAGGCATGGTACAGGAGAAGCTGAGAGTCCTACATGTTCATGTGAAGGCTGCTAATAGAACATTAATGTCCAGGGAGCTAGGGTGAGGGTTTTGACCACACACACAGTGTCCCATATACTCTAACTTGGCCACTCCTTTTTATGTTGCCACTCAGTGGGTTGAGCATATAAAAACCATAACAAATATTGATGCAAAAATACTCACTAACGTCTTGGTAACTGTTTCTAATAACACATGCAAATGATCACTCACCATGACCCAATACGCATCATGTATAGGATGTAAGAATGATTCAATGTTTTGGAATTCATCAAAGTAATATACTATGTAATAAATTTAAGAAATTATTATTTGATCATCTCATTAGATACTGTATCATCCCACGGATGCAGGAATGATTCAATATATGGACATCCATCAATGTAATCCACTATATAAAATAACTTAAAATATATTGGACAATCTCATCAGATGATGAAAAAGTGTTTGACAAAATACAATATAACTTCAAGATAAATGCATTGGAGGAATCAGAAAGTCACGTTTCAGAAAGAAACGAGCAAAATAGAGCAACCCAGTTGCCAACATCAAAATATATGGAGAAAAATTTGAAGCCATCCCATTAAAATCAGAGACAAGGAAAGACTTCCCCCTCTTCCCCTATGTATTCAACATAGTCTTTGACATTTTAGCCAGAGCAATCAGGCAAAAATGCCGATCAAAGTGATACAAATTGGAAGGGAGGAATTCAAGACACTACAATTTGAAGAGTATGGAATATTACACATAAGTGAGCTCAAAAAAATCCAGGAGAGAACTCCTACAGCTGATAAACCACTTCAGCAAAGTCAATGGATACAAAATTAACTCGAACAATCCAGGAACTTTCCTCTACTCAAAGGATAATTATACTGAGGAAGAGATTTTTTAAAACTACATACTTCACAATAGTCACAAACAATATCTTGGCGTGACTCGAACAAAGCAAGGGAAAGATCTGAATGACAAGAACATTAAGTCTCTGAACAAAGAAATCAAAGAAGACCGTAGAAGGTGGAAAGATCTCCCATGGTCATTGATGAGCAGGATTAATATAGTAAAAAAAGGTCCATTTTGCCAAAAGCAATCTACGGATTCAATGCAATCCCCATCACAATTCCAACTCATTCCTTCACAGAGATAGAAAAAGCAATTCTGAAATTTATCTGAAATAACATAAACCCCAGTATAGCAAAAGCTATTCCTAACAATAAAAGAATGGCTCAGGAAAACACCATCCCTGATCTCAAAATATACCACAGAGCAATAGTGATAAAAATGTCATGTTTCTGGTATAGAGAGACAAGTAGACCAACAGAATAGAATTGAAGACCTAGAAATGAACCTACATTCATATGGTCACTTGATCTTTGTCAAAGGAGCCAAAACCATCCAGTGGATAAAAGACAGCATTTTCAACAATTGGTGCTTGTTCAACTGGCAGTCTGCATATAGAAGAATGCAAATTGATGTATTCTTATCTCCTTGTACAAAGCTCTAGTCCAAGTCATTCAAGGACCTCCACGTAAAACAAGATACATTGAATCTAATACAAGAGAGAGCAGTAAAGAACCTCAAACACATTGTCACAGGGGAAATGTTCCTGTACAGGACACCAATGACTCATGCTGTATGACCAAAAACAGTGTCAAATTGAAAACCTTTGTAAATCAAAGGATGCTGCCAAAAGGACAAAATTGCACACACATATAGGGATAACTTCTGTACCAACCCTACATCTGATAGAGGGCTAATATCCAAAATATAAAAAGAACTCAAGAAGTTACACTCCAGAGATCCTAATAACCCTATTAAAGTATGGGGTACAGAGCTAAACAGAAAATTCTCAACTGAGGAATCTTGAATGGCTGAGATGTACTTAAGAAATGTTCAACATCTTTAGTCATCAGGGAAATGCAAATCAAAATGACCCTAAGTTTCCACTTCACAGCATTCAGATGGGCCAAGAACAAAACCCAGCTGACAGGTGATTCTGGCAAGAATGTGAAGAAAGAAGAACATTCCTCCATTCCTGGGGGGACTGCAAGTTGGAAAAACCAATTTGGAGATCAATCTGGCAATTCCTGAGTAAGTTGGAAATGGTTCTACCTCAAATACAGGTATACCACCATGGTACATATATACCCAAAAGATTCTCCAATATATTAATAGGACACATGCACCACTATGTTCATAGCAGCCTTATTTATAATGACCAGACTCTGAAAACAACCCAGATGTCCCTCAACAGAAGAATGGATACAGAAAATATTGTACAGTGTACAGAAGTACTACTCAGCTTTTAAAAACATTACTTCATGAATTCAAAGGCCAATGTTTGTAAGTTGAAATATCATCCTGAGTGTGTTAATCTAGTCACAAAAGGATACACATGGTATGTAGTTATTGATAAGTGGAAATTGGTCAAAAAATGCATGGAATGCCCACAATACAACTAACAGACCACGGGAAACCAAAGAAGAAGGAAGATCACACCAAAGTGTAAATGCTACAGTTCTACTCAGAAGGGGGAAGAAAAGAATGTTTGGAAGTAGGAGGAGAGAAGGATCTGGGAGGGAGAGAAGAGTAGGAGGTAAAGGGGGTTCTGGTTCAGATATGGGAGGAGATGGGGAAGAACTACAGAGGGAAAGTCATTTGAAAGGAGGTCTGTCCCCATTGGGGAGGGGGAACTGTGTGTAGCCACTATAAAGTCTCAGATGCCAGGGAGCCAAGAGATTCCCATATCCCAACAGGGAGGACATTAGCCTAAATACCAAACAAAGGGGAAGTAGGAACTATACAGACCATATTTATTGGATAAGCATGGCAACCTTTTAAGGTTGGGGCTACCCAACCACCTCAAAAGTATTAATCCAGAATTCCTTCTCTCAAAAGGAAATGCAGGGATAAAGAGAGGAGCAGAGCTTGAAGGAAAGGCCATCCAGAGACTGCCCCAACTTGGGATCCATTCGATCTGGAGTCACCAAACCCAGTCACTATTGCTGATGCTGTCAGGAGCCTGGTTTCTTTCTTTCTTTCTTTCTTTCTTTCTTTCTTTCTTTCTTTCTTTCTTTCTTTCTTTCTTTCTTTCTCTCTTTCTTTCTCTCTTTCTTTCTCTCTTTCTCTCTTTCTCTCTTTCTCTCTTTCTCTCTTTCTCTCTTTCTCTCTTTCTCTCTTTCTCTCTCTCTCTCTCTCTCTCTCTCTTCCTTCCTTCCTTCCTTCCTCTCTCTGTCTCTCAATGTCTCTCTATGTCTCTCTCTGTCTCTCTCTGTCTCTCTCTGTCTCTCTCTCTGCCTCCCTCCCTCCCTCCCTCCCCCCTCTCCTTTTTTCCCCTCAGGTGGAAGAACATTTTTGTTCCTTTTCCCTAATCCCAGTGTAAAAATGATAGATAACTTTTGTATCAAGTTAGGATTATGTAGGATTTTGGGTAATCAGGAGATGACTCAGTACATCAGTATATAGCAATGGTTCTCAACCTTTCTACTGCTGCAGCAAATCTTTTACGTACTTCTTCATGTTTTGGTGATACTCCCGCCCTCATATCATGTAATTATTGCAATGCTACTTCATAAATGTAACTTTTGGTATTGGTGTCTCTTGAAATGCTATGCATGCAGCCAAACATGAGAACGAGCTAGTGGACCTAGATTCTGAAGTTAGGACAAGGACTGAAGGAACAGAAGGGGCTTGTAACCCCATAAGTAGAACAACAAAATCAATCAAACAGAGCCTCACAAAACTCACATGCACTAAACCACCAAGCACATAGTACATGAGGGGATATCCAGAGTTCCAGCTGGATACGTAGTAGAGGAATGCCTTATCTGGCATCAATGGGAGGGAGTGCCCTTGGTCCTGTACAGGCATGATGATCCAGGGTTGGGCAATGCTAGGGCACTGAGGCAGGAGTATTTGGACGAGGGGGTATAGGAGCACCCTCATACATAGAGGCAATGCTAGAAGTAGAGGGGATGAGGTTTTTGGAGGGGGAACTGAGAAGGAGGATAACATTTGGGATGGAAATACATAAGAAAATCAATAAAGAAAAAGTAAAAATAAAGGTATAAAAATCACAAATGGGGCAACCCTGGAGAAGGACAACTTACAAAAAACATCAGGGTCTACAGATGCAAGCCTCACCAACAGAACATAGAAAAGAGAATCTCAGGCAAAGGAAATACCATAGATGATAATAATAGATGATATTAAAAAGTCACTCAAAGAATATACAGAGTAAAAAATTCCTAACTCAAAACATCTAGCTAATGCAGGACACAATAAAAAGAACAAAACTAAGAATAATGGAAAAAGAAGTGGGTGAGGGATAACAGTTCAAAGACCCAGAAAACATCTTCAACAATATGATTTTTAAAAGTCCTTAACCTAAAGACAGAGATGGCCTTAAATTTACAAGAAACCTACAACACACCAAATCATTTGGACCAATACAGAAAATCATCCTATCACATATTAAACCAAAGTATAAATGTACAGAATAAATAAAGAAAATATTACAAGCTCTAAGGAAAGAAAGTCAAGTAACATACAAAGAAAGACCTATGAGAATTACATTGACATGTCACCAGAAATGGTAATATCTAAAAGATCTTGGACAAATGTCTTTCAGACTCTAAGAGAACACAAAAGCCAGCCTTGGCTACTATACCCAGAAAATTCTTTATGACCATAGTTGGAGAAAATAAGATATTCTGCGACAAAAACAAATTCAAACAATATCTTTCCACTAATTCAGCACTACAGAGGATACTAGAAGCAAAATTCCAACAGAATGAGAGTAATTATACCTAAGAAAACACAAGAAATGAATAATCTCACAAGAGCCCCAAAGAAAGGGAAAAGCATGTTGTCTCCATTCCCTGCCCTATTATCTCTACGAGTTTACTAGTGTCTGTCAACCTACATGGTCTGTTGGAAAGGCATCACCCCAAGCCTCCACCACCATTAAGCAGAAGCAGAGAATGAAGAGGATGTAGAAGCTCAAAAAGTTTCTCCAGAAGATCAAAAATGAGAGAGACGAACTCCAGGGAATCCTAGCCAATTACACTAACAAGGATTTGAACAACAGGTAGTCATTATGCCCAGTTCTTTGCTGACTGTCTTGGGCCCTCACTGTTAACCTCAGATTCCCTCATATCACATGAGCCTACAACACCAGCCTGTCCACACATCCAAATTCATTTGGCTGAATGGATTTTCGACACAGAACTTCAAGTTCTGATAGTCCTGAAATGGGAATCAGGCAATTTGTTTTCTCCAAAGGTAAATCAGAGCCTTTGGTATGAATTACTGTCTGGGCATAAGGGTTATAGTGTGTGAGCCCTAATCCTGCATTGTAAGAATCCTATACAGGTATAAGTTTTGGGGAGATGCAAAGTACACTGTGTTTATGGCCAATCATGTTTGCAGTTGACCTGGAAGTAATTTGCGTTCAACTGGTCCTGTCAACAGCTGGAGGGGCCTGGTCCCACATACTGTCTCTCAGTATAACTGGATTGGCCATAGTTCATCACTGCTTTTATCAAATTTTATTCACTATACTATTAGATAATGTGTGTTCATTTGGCATTCTGATTGTGTTTGATTATGGGGGGGGGTCAGTGTGTGTGTGTGTATGTGTGTGTGTGTGTGTGTGTGTGTGTGTTCCACTTAAGAGCTGGAGTGTCTGTATAGTATGCTGGGGCCTGGGATTTTGCGTGACAGAATTTCCAGCCAAAAATAGTGAAGACAGAGGGAGCCTCACTTTGAGGAGCAGAGCATATGAGCTATGAGCTCACCTTAGGGGCACACTGGAAATGTAGTATCCTGTAGATACTGATTATGTCCTTTGGGAGTTTATGTAGCAACAGAAGCAAGGATTGAAAATTCCTTGTCTACAAACAGATGTGTCATCACAGGTTTTAGGTGGATCCAGGACTACGGCACAGGTTCCTGGAAAGTTCTTGGAGAGCTAGTCTATTTTTCTTGCCCCTTACGTGAGATAAAGTAGGTCAAATCCCTGCCTTTACTTCCCTGCCTCTACTGACCCCAGGAAAAGAGTAATAAGTTTGATAAGCTCCAAGTGGAACTGGTAACATGGAACTATGTCGTGGCATATATGTGTTGGGGTAGTCCACGATTCAGCTTGAATTAACATGATCCTTGTATCCTTAGTTCATGGGATTATTTGTTCATTGGGCCATGCCCTCCCACAGAATCAAAATTAGGACATTCATGCTCAAGATGTAACATGACCAGGTGATGACTGACCTGAAGAGAATGCCCCAGGACATCAGTGAGGCCTTATACAAGTACAAGGAGTTGACTAAAAAAAATCAATTCTACTGGTGAGTGACTAACAGGGTCGTGATTCAAGCACTAGGCACAGGATATGTCTGCCCATCCTTGTCTTTGAACCAAAGTAGGGGCTCAGTTTATATACTGTTTGCCTCTAAACCAGAAGTCTGGCTCCTTCAAAGCAAGGCTCTAGGATTTTTACCTCTTAAAGTCATTTTGGCCAAGTGTGAAGAGTCTGTGAGCAACTCAAATCATTGTCCTTTCCAACAAAGTATATTTGAATGTAGATACATAGATAAGGTTTCCATGGGACACCTAGAAAGACTGTATGTTGGTTGGGTCTCTTCTCTTCTCCTAGAGAAAGTCTGCCTTCTACCTACAGGTGATTTTTAAATAACATGGACATATAAGCACACATGTGTTCCAGGTCCTCTTGAGAGATACTTAAGTCACTGTTATTGTCACAGTTTACAGATGTACCTCAGCTTCTTTTTTTTTTTTCCATTTTTTATTAGGTATTTCGCTCATTTACATTTGCAATGCTATACCAAAAGTCCCCCATAGCCATCCACCCCCTCTCCCCTACCCACCCACTCCCCTTTTATGGCCCTGGCGTTCCCCTGTACTGGGGCATATAAAGTTTGCGTGTCCAATGGGCCTCTCTTTCCAGTGATGGCCGACTAGGCCATCTTTTGATGCATATGCAGCTAGAGTCAAGAGCTCCGGGGTACTGGTTAGTTCATAATGTTGTTCCACCTATAGGGTTGCAGATCCCTTTAGCTTCTTTGGTACTTTCTCTAGCTCCTTCATTGGGGGCCATGTGATCCATCCAATAGCCGACTGTGAGCATCCACTTCTATGTTTGCTAGGCCCAGGCATACTCTGACAAGAGACAGCTATATCAGGGTCCTTTCAGCATAATCTTGCTAGTGTATGCAATGGTGTCAGCATTTGGAAGCTGATTATGGGATGGATCCCCGGATATGCTAGTGTCTACATGTACCTCAGCTTCTGAAATATGACTGTCCTCTGGATTTGACCTCTCTCAATGTGATGCTCCGTGGCCAATATGGACAGTTGTCTGGGGCTGTCTGGGCACCAGGGCCCATTGTGGCAGGGATGGTCCTTGGAGGAGTAGGAGGAAGATAGATGCTGACTTGTGTAATCATTTGTTTGTTTGAGACTCGGCATCGGGCACTGCCACCTCCAGTGTAAATCTAACCATCTCCAGCACAAAAAACATCTCCTTCCACACAAAGTCAGGATGTTGTGGAAGGAGAACAGACAGTTGCTAGAGGAGCAGATTGCATTAGAAGAATGCTCCAAAGAATTAAAGAGGCTGTGTAAAGAAGGCAGCCTGAAGACCAATGACGTATGTACCAAGCAGCAGCTGGTAGGATGCATAAATCATGAGGAGCAGGTTGCAGTCATGTCTAACCTTAAACACAGTCAAGCCTAAGCAACCATCTTGTACCTTATCCAGGCTCTCTCCTATGTCTCATCCAGTTGTTCATTTCTGTGATCATTTCCAAGACTTTCTGTGGAGTTATCCTCTTTCAAGAAACTACATATTTGGGAGTAAACAATCCTGCTCAACTGAAAGCTGCATTTCCTTATGATAGATAGGTTGAACACATAGTACACAAGTACATGCCAGTATGCTAAATGAGTTCCATGTGCTTGCCTCCAGTAGTAGCACAGAATGTTGATTGATGAAGCCAGAGCTTTAGCTCATTTGCTTCTGAGGGGTCATGTGAGATCATAGGCAGTACAAAATTTGCAAGTATTAGATCCCAGTGTAATTGCCATATGAGAGGAAATCGTTGACTTTTGTGTGTGTGTGGGGGGGGGGGTGGCTTGTATGCTTTCTTTCCCCTTTCCCTGCATTGCAAGATGGTCTCATCACTCTGCCTACATCTTGGCTCACACTGAAAGAGCCTGAGCAGGTACTTGTCATGACTGTTTTCTCTCAGTGTTGCTAGAGTTCTTTCCTGGAGCTTATATTCTGGAGATGACAGGGATGTGAGAAAGGCTTCTCTCCGCCTGAGTGTTGGTGTGAGAGATGTGAGGCTTCAAGAATGAAATTTCAATAACACTCTCAACCTAGTCTAAGAAATGTGGCCCCTAAGAAATATTAGTGCCCAAGGGATGGATAGCAGAGTCCTGTGTCTCACATTAAACATAAGCGTTCCATAGTCCCCATCCAACTGTTTCTCTACCATCCATTGTTATCTCCTCATAGTTTTCTACTCACTTATGATTATTGGACAGAGAGAGTGACAGGTATATATATATATATAGAGAGAGGGGGGGGGGAGAATGTGTTTGTGTGTGGCATAAGCATGTCTGTACCAATATGTATATTGGTGGGTGTGTTGAAAGTCCAGTTATTTATGTAAGGTTTTGTTCAGTTTTTCTTTTCTTTCTTTCTTTCTTCCTTTCTTTCTTTCTTTCTTTCTTTCTTTCTTTCGTTCTTGGAACAGCATCTTTTTGTTTGTTTGTTTGTTTTTCATTCAGTCTTTCTGTAACATATTCTCTAGAACCCAGGTCTGTCACTGAACCTGAGACTTCCTCTTTTGTTTAAGCTGTCTGACCAGCATCTATGAATCTTCTGTCACCTCTCAGGCAGAGATCTTTGTATGGTTTGGTCTCAATTAATTGTTAGGAGGTTCAATTGCTCATATCTACGAAGATCATGGTGTTATTTTCTATAATTTTATACAAACAGTTTAGCGTTTTGGTTTTTTTTATTTGTTTGTTTTTGTAACTGCCAATTCATTAACAAGGAGGAAGACAGTGCTGTCTGCTTCAGGTGCCAGCAACAAATTGACTCACTGTGCCTTCTCATGAGTTTTATCTCATCAAGATGGAAACTTAAGAAAATGGAGGTAGGGCTGGTGAGATGGCTCAGTGGGTAGGAGCACCGGACTGCTCTTCCGAAGGTCCGGAGTTCAAATCCCAGCAACCACATGGTGGCTCACAACCATCCATAACGAGATCTGACACCCTCTTCTGGAGTGTCTGAAGAGAGCTACAGTGTACTTAAATATAATGAATAAATAAATCTTTAAAAAAAAAAAAAGAAAATGGAGGTAAGGAGGGGGTAGACCAGAGGTGGTCTTACCCAAGAAACCTGGGCTACATGTTATCCACAGTGGAGTGTTTCAACAATTAATACCTTTCTAAACCAAGAGAAACCATGTTGCCAACACTTAAAAGTGAAAGAAAACATAGATAGTCCAACCCACCTTTTCCAAATCTTACCATGTGACCTCAGATTCCCCTTCCCAGTCCTTCCCTCATTCATTGCCACTTCCAGACCCTGGGTTTGGAGGCCCACCCATGTGAGAAAAAACCGCAAAGCAGGCATGGTACCTTTAGAATACGAGTATGATATGGGGTACAAAAGGAGCGCTCAAAAACAGCTAGCTGAAGATATGAGACAAAACGGGGCTCCAAGGATTTCGATGTTCTTATTGAAAGAACACTTAGGAACCTAAAACAACAGCCTATCCTTCTAAGATGGGAGTGTGGGGCTCTTGGAGGTCAGGGGGCAGGAGTCCAGGCACCCCGGAGTCACAAAAGATGGTTCCCTGGCCTGGTGTGAAAGCATTGGTGTTGGTTGAGGGACCACAGAAGCCAACTTACCTGGATTATCATGGCTCTCCATCCACTGGTCCTCAGACTCCAGTGGCCCTGGGATCAAGCTTCTTCGTGAAGTTCCACTTCTGTGTCTGTCTTCTGCTGCAGGGCCTTCACAAAGCACTCTTTCTCTTGCCTGTCTCGTGGACGCTGGCAGGGATCACAGGTGATACTCAGACCCCTGTGTCAGGAGGTGAGGACACCAGGCAAGATGTGACCTTCGTGGCCACTTCCAATCCAGCCACATGCTCTTGTCCCCCTCCCAGTTGGTCACTGCTAGCCTTCCTTTCTAGGCAGAGGAGTTCCTGGACCCCTGACAGCAACCCCTTCCAGCTCTATTGTATGGAGAGGTGACTCAGGATGTCACTTCCGGAATTATCTAGGAACCAGGTCCTCCAAAATTCTCTATGGCAGCTATCTCAGAGCAGAGCTTCTTGGCCCAATACACTCCTAGGACAGAAGGACAGTCGCTAGCTTTATTGTTTTCTAATTAAATTCTTTAGTAATAAAAAGTTAAACATGTTAAGTATTTAAAAAATAAAACTTAGTCTCCTTTGCCTTCATTGCACTAAGATAAACCCCTGGAACCTAATGAGTGTCTTACTGTCTTCACAAATGGATTCATTGAATCCTACACTGCAACCCTTTGCTGATGTTGTTTTGCTGAGTGTATCATAGACATAATTTTGCTTCTGTACAGATTCCCTCTCATTGTTTTGCAGAATGCTGCATTTAAGAAAAATCAAGGCATGTTAAGTCACTAACCTCTTATTGGCTGACATTATTAACGTGTGTGTGTGTGTGTGTGTGTGTGTGTGTGTGTGTGTGTGTGTGTGTGTGCTTGCACGCGCCTGCGCGTACACTCGCACAACTGTGTTTTTAAATTGGGTATTTTCTTTATTCACATTATCCCGTTTCCTGGTTTCCCCTCAAAAAAAAAAAAAAACCTCCCCCAATTCCCTTTCCACTCCCCTTCTTACCAACCTACCCACTCCTGCTTCCTGGCCCTGCATTATATCACATGCACTGTAATGTGTTGAATTGCAGCTACTTGATAATATCTATGGCTAACTATTTTTATTGGTGGTAGAGAGTCTTATGAGAAGTAACTAAGCTAGGTTTAGAGAGCAGAATATATTTCACCTTGGAGCTTGCTGGAGGATGTTCTTTTGAACCCTCTTTTTTAGAACCTTGAATCTTGTGTGGACCCACTTGTGTGTGCAGAGGACCCACTTGTCTGTTCTATATCATACTTGTAGAAGCAGCAAATATCTGCATGGAAAAAGTTCCTGACCAGGAAATCAGCACAGGCCCAGGCAGCACAAGTTGGGTTAATTTAAGAATCGATTACACAGCTCAGGTCCCAATTCTTCCTCAGTTGTCAGGAAATGTGCTGTAATATAGCACTGTTTTCATTGGTGTGTGTGTGTTTGTCTGTGTCTGTATGTTTGTGTGTGTATGTGTTTTAACCCAGGTGTTTGTGTGCATGTTTATGTGTCATATTTGTGTAATGGTAGCTGCTTCTTTTAGGTGCAAGTATATAGTACTGTTCATTCATGTATTCTTTTCTTTTATGTATGTGTGTATGTATATGTGAAGGCACGTATTCATGTGTTTCTGTACACATATGTATGTATTTGTTTGAATATATTCACATAGTCACTTGGTGAGCAAACACCTTAAATGATATAATAGAGGACACCTTAAAAGAGAAAAGTACTCTGTCAGTTCATTTTGCATTGGGGAAACAGCTCTTCATCATGCCTCTCCACCTAGCTCACTAGAACAAATGGAGACAAACATGGTGTAAAGTCAGATTTTGAAGGGTTTGTAGAGGGAAAGGTGCTTATCTGTATTGAAATCATTCGTAAGAAAAGAAAGGAAGGTGGAACCTGGAATTAGCAATGAGCCTGCTGTGTTAAACCCATTTGGCTGAGAGTCAAAAAGGCTGGTTAAGCCTTTGTGTTCCCTCTCTGCACATCATGAATAGTGACTGCACAGTGGAAGACCAGGGGGCTTCTTACATCTTCTTGGCATCCTAGTTTGTTTTTCTCTTTGCCTGCTACCATTTTCTTTCCAACTTTGCCTATGCTTCACTCAGTCTCCCTTCCTTGGAGTTTGTTCAGGGCGTTATGATTTGAAAGATTGAGTTCTTTGGAGTTGAGAATGTCCCAAGCCGAAGGACCATAAGTATGGTGAAGTGTAAGAACAGGGCTGCCTCAGACAGCCCCTTAGGCTCATGATAGTCAGAAGAGCAAACACTCTGTTCTGTCTGTAGCCCTCTGTAATTCCTGTTATTAAAAACAGCTTTAAAGTTTCACCAGCTCAGGACAGGTATTCTTGCTTCCTGGAATTCCAGATACAGAACTCCCAGCACCATGTCTGCCCATATGATGCCATGCTTTGGCCAAGACAAAAATGTAATAAAATTAAAATTAAATTAAATTAAAATTAAAATTACTTGAAAATATAAGCCCAGTTTCAACCTCCCACATCCAAGGCTACATTTTCCTACCATCTAAGTAGTGTAGCTGCATTTCCATCCAGGTCAATACCAGACAGTGGGCTTATGGCAAATATAGTCTAACATCTCTGCATTTGGTCTGCCCAGTGGCTTTTCCACACCTTTACTGCAGGGCAAAAAAGCAAAACCACACTAAGAGAAGGAGGTAGTATGGAGGTGGGATAACTGACTGAAGACTTTTGAAAGGCTACATGGAAACCAACAATTGTAGAACCATTATAATATACAAGTCCATATAAAGGAGGTTTAAATAGAATTAATCTCTTATGCTCTGACAATGCCTCCCCTAAATCCCATAAACTATCACATGAAAAACCCAGGGGCAGTTTTAGGTTATTTTGTTTTGGGTTGTTCATCATTGAAGTCTAATACCCACTCAGGAAACATTAAACATTAAGCATTACATTATACTACACTTCACTACACTACTCTAGCCAACCCCACACAATGTGTGTATCTCTCCATGTTTAAATGTTCATGTGTACTACATATATCAGACACACACATACACACACACACACACACACACACATTTTTATAAAAAAATGTTTATCTAACAACCACTGAAGAATGTCATGACCTGGCTCCGACTTTCCATTCTTCAGAGAATGATGATCTGTAAGCAGAGCCAAAAGTTAGAAATGCATAAGGCATTCAGTACTTAGTGAAAGAAATGCATAAGGCATTCAGTACTTAGTGAAAGGCTTGGTCCTGGGTAACCCCCTAGGCTGCCCCTACCATTTCTCATTGCATGTCATCTGCTCCTCACTGTCATGGTGACTTTCTTCTACTCTGTACAGCATTAGTCCTGTTGTCTCCTCATACTTGGAAGACCTACTGAGCTTTGTTGAAAGTTTTGTCCTTTTTTGTGCTAATAATCAAAGGGAAGTAGACTAGAATAAAACCTGTGTTGCTGTAAATCTCTCCAACCCAAATATATCCCGGCAAGCAAAATTACAACATGATTACATGCAGTGCACCTATATTGGGCAGATATACCACTACATTACCATCTTTCTGAGCTTGTGAGAACCCTTCGAACTTGCAGTTTCTCCACACCATGTGCTTCTGCTCCACTTTTCTCCTTCTTCCTCCTGTGTGTCCTCTCCCTCTTCCATTTTCACCTTCACCCCCCACCCCCTTCTGCTCCACCTTCCCTTTTAACAGCCTGGTCATCAGCTCTCCTTTATTTTACAAATTAAAATGGGAATCAGGTTTACAGGAAATCACCTGAGTGCTGACTCATTCCTCTTTCACAAACACTCCCAGGAGAACAGAATTAACATCTTACATGATTAGCCCCAGGGCTTCCACAGGAACCCTGTGATGGAATCATCTCCAGTTTCCTCTCTATTATTCCTTCTA
Organism: Mus musculus; assembly: GCF_000001635.26. Taxonomy (NCBI): domain Eukaryota; kingdom Metazoa; phylum Chordata; class Mammalia; order Rodentia; family Muridae; genus Mus; species Mus musculus. Next base: position 41,531,897 of record NC_000080.6, on the reverse strand, counting down.
GGGAAAACCAGGGACAATGCCCTTGAGCTTCAGTGAATGTCAACCCTGGTGATGCATGCTGACCTCTGGAGGTGTCTTTCTACTAAAGGCTCACGCCTATACTCTACAGTCTTTGACTCTAAACAGCAGGAATGGGATCAGGCATAGGTGTCTTCCAGGAAGCTCTAATGGTTATTCTAATACTCAGGCACTGCCCTAAGCCACAATGTTACCTTCTCCCTCATTAGAGCAGGATTCTCTAATCCCAAGAAATAGAGATTTGGTGCAAACTAGTAAGAGGCCATCAGGACTTTGAGACAGTTGGTCTGGGGAGGAAAAGGGCAAGATTAGAAATTTTGCACCTGAGGCCCCTTCAGGAGGTTTTCATGTTTTTAAAATGCCCTTGCACAAACACCAAAGATGCAAGTCTGGTACATTCTACAGGAAACAAACAGATCCCATGAGTGGAGGCTGACATGATTTCCCCTGAAATAAACTTCAGCAAATGTTTGAAGAATAGCCATTTGAAAAGTCCCATGTTAGCTGTCCAACCGGCCCGAGAGGCTTCTGCCTCAGCTTCTACGGGAGCCACCTTGGTTCCAGGAATCCGCGGAGGGCAGGCTGCATGGGTGAGGGTGTGGAATACAGAGGCCAGCAGTTTCTGGGACAGGTGAGAGCCACAGACCTTCTGGGGCGGCGCCATTTTCGGCTCCAGACAACTGGCCACCTTCCAGGTCAGAGCACAGTTGTCCGCCCGGCCCGAGAGGCTTCTGCCTCAGCTTCTGAGGGTGCCACCTTGGTTCCTGGACTCCGCAGAAAGTAATCTACACAGGTGAGAGTGTGGACTACTGAAACAACAGCTTCTGTGACAGGCCAAAGCAACACAGCTTCTGGGAAAGATCCTGTTTTGGGGCTTCATCTTCGGCCAGGAGGAGGTCCAAACACCAGATAACTGTGCACCTTCCCTGAAAGAGGAAAGCTTGCCTGCAGAGACTGCTCTGACCACTGAAACTCAGAGGAGAGAGCTAGTCTCCCAGGCCTGCTGATAGAGGGTAACAAAATCACCAGAGGAACAATCTCTAAACAGAGACAACTATAACAACTAACTCCAGAGATTGCCAGATGGCGAAAGGTAAACATAAGAATCCTACTAACAGAAACCAGGACGACTCACCATCATCAGAACCCAGCACACCCACTTCGCCCAGTCCAGGGCACCCCAACACACCTGAAAAGATAGACCTAGATTTAAAAGCATATCTCATGAATATGGTAGAGGACATCAAGAAGGACTTTAATAACTCACTTAATGAAATACAGGAGAACACTGCAAAGCGTTACAAGTCCTTATAGAAAAACAGGAAAACACATCCAAACAGGTGATGGAAATGAACAAAACCATACTAGACCTAAAAAGCAAGGTAGACACAATAAAGAAAACCCAAAGTGAGGCAACGCTAGAGATAGAAACCCTAGGAAAGAAATCTGGAACCATAGATGCCAGCATCAGCAACAGAATACAAGAGATGGAAAAGAGAATCTCAGGTGCAGAAGATTCCATAGAGAACATCGGCACAACAATCAAAGAAAATGGAAAATGCAAAAAGATCCTAACTCAAAACATCCAGGAAATCCAGGACACAATGAGAAGACCAAACCTACGGATAATAGGAGTGGATGAGAATGAAGATTTTCAACTCAAAGGAGCAGCAAACATCTTCAACAAAATTATTGAAGAAAACTTCCCAAATCTAAAGAAAGAGATGCCCATGAACATACAAGAAGCCTACAGAACTCCAAATAGACTGGACCAGAAAAGAAATTCCTCCCGACACATAATAATCAGAACATCAAATGCACTAAATAAAGATAGAATACTAAAAGAAGTAAGGGAAAAAGGTCAAGTAACATATAAAGGCAAGCCTATCAGAATTACACCAAATTTTTACCAGAGACTATGAAAGCCAGAAGAGCCTGAACAGATGTTATACAGACACTAAGAGAACACAAATTCCAGCCCAGGCTACTATACCCAGCCAAACTCTCAATTACCATAGATGGAGAAAACAAAGTATTCCACGACAAAACTAAATTCACCCATTATCTCTCCACAAATCCAGCACTTCAAAGGATAATAACAGAGAAAAACCAATACAAGGACTGGAACCACGCCCTAGAAAAAACAAGAAGATAATCCCTCAACAAAACTAAAAGAAGACAGCCACAAAAACAGAATGCCAACTTTAACAATAAAAATAACAGGAAGCAACAATTATTTTTCCTTAATATCTCTTAATATCAATGGACTCAACTCCCCAATAAAAAGACATAGACTAACAAACTGGCTACACAAACAAGACCCAACATTTTGCTGCTTACAGGAAACTCATCTCAGAGAAAAAGATAGACACTACCTCAGAATGAAAGGCTGGAAAACAATTTTCCAAGCAAATGGTATGAAGAAACAAGCTGGAGTAGCCATTCTAATATCTAACAAAATCGACTTCCAACCCAAAATAATCAAAAAAGACAAGGAGGGGCACTTCATACTCAAAGGTAAAATCCTCCAAGAGGAACTCTCAATTCTGAATATCTATGCTCCAAGGGCAGCCACATTCATTAAAGAAACTTTAGTAAAGCTCAAAGTACACATTGCACCTCACACAATAATAGTGGGACACTTCAACACACCACTTTCACCAATGGATAGATCATGGAAACAGAAACTAAACAGGGACACAGTGAAACTAACAGAAGTGATGAAACAAATGGACTTAACAGATATCTACAGCACATTTTATCCTAAAACAAAGGATATACCTTCTTCTCAGCACCTCATGGTACCTTCTCCAAAATTGACCACATAATTGGTCACAATACAAGCCTCAACTTATATAAAAATATTGAAATTGTCCCATGCATCCTATCAGATCACCATGGACTAAAGCTGATCTTCAATAACAAAATAAATAATAGAAAGCCAACATTCATGTGGAAACTGAACAACACTCTTCTCAATGATACCTTGGTCAAGGAAGGAATAAAGAAAGAAATTAAGGACTTTTTGGAGTTTAATGAAAATGAAGCCACAACATACCCAAACTTATGGGACACAATGAAAGGATTTCTAAGAGGAAAACTCATAGCTCTGCCTCCAAAAAGAAACTAGAGAGAGCACACATTAGCAGCTTGACAACACACCTAAAAGCTCTAGAACAAAAGGAAGCAAATTCACCCAAGAGGAGTAGAAGGCAGGAAATAATCAAACTCAGGGGTGAAATCAACCAAGTGGAAACAAGAAGAACTATTCAAAGAATCAACCAATCAAGGAGCTGGTTCTTTGAGAAAATCAACAAGATAGATAAACCATTAGCCAGACTCATTAAAGGGCACAGGGAAATCATCCTAATTAACAAAATCAGAAATGAAAAGGGAGACATAACAACAGATCCTGAAGAAATCCAAAACACCATCAGATCCTTCTACAAAAGGCTATACTCAACAAAACTGGAAAACCTGGATGAAATGGACAAGTTTCTAGACAGATACCATGTACCAAAGCTAAATCAAGATCAGGTTAATGATCTCAACAGTCCTATATCCCCTAAAGAAATAGAGGCAGTCATTAATAGTCTCCCAACCAAAAAAACCCCAGGACCAGATGGGTTTAGTGCAGAGTTCTATCAGACCTTCAAAGAAGACCTAATTCCCGTTCTTCACAAACTATTCCACAAAATAGAAACGGAAGGTACTCTACCCAACTCATTCTATGAAGCCACAATTACTCTGATACCTAAACCACAAAAAGAGCCAACAAAGATAGAGAACTTCAGACCAATTTCCCTTATGAATATCGAAGCAAAAATCCTCAATAAAGTTCTTGCTAACCGAATCCAAGAACACATCAAAACAATCATCCATCCTGACCAAGTAGGTTCCATCCCAAGGATGCAGGGATGGTTCAATATACAGAAATCCATCAATGTAATCCAGTATATAAACAAACTCAAAGACAAAAACCACATGATCATCTCGTTAGATGCTGAGAAAGCATTTGACAAAATCCAACACCCTTTCATGATAAAAGTCTTGGAAAGATCAGGAATTCAAGGCCCATACCTGAACATGATAAAAACAATCTACAGCAAAACAATAGCCAACATCAAAGTAAATGGTGAGAAGCTGGAAGCAATCCCACTAAAATCAGGGACTAGACAAGGCTGTCCACTCTTGCCCTACCTATTCAACATTTTACTTGAAGTCCTAGCCAGAGCAATTAGACAACAAAAGGATCTAGGGGATACAAATTGGAAAGGAAGAAGTCAAAATATCACTTTTTGCAGATGATATGATAGTATATATAAGTGACCCTAAAAATTCCACCAGAGAACTCCTAAGCCTGATAAACAGCGTCAATGAAGTAGCCGGATATAAAATTAACTCAAACAAGTCAATGGCCTTTCTGTACACAAAGGATAAACAGGCTGAGAATGAAATTACAGAAACAACACCCTTCTCTATAGTCACAAATAATATAAAATACCTTGGCATAACTCTAACTAAGGAAGTGAAAGATCTGTATGATAAGAACTTCAAGTCTCTAAAGAAAGAAATTAAAGAAGATCTCAGAAGATGGAAAGATCTCCCATGCTCATGGATTGGCAGGATCAACATTGTAAAAATGGCTATCTTGCCAAAAGCAATCTACAGATTCACTGCAATCACCATCAAAATTCCAACTCAATCCTTCAACGAATTAGAAAGGGCAATCGGCAGATTCATCTGGAATAACAAAAAACCTAGGATAGCAAAAACTCTTCTCAAGGATAAAAGAACCTCTGGTGGAATCACCATGACGGACCTAAAACTGTACTACAGAGCAATTTTGACCAAAACTGCATGGTACTGGTATACTGACAGACAAGTAGACCAATGGAACAGAATTGAAGACCCAGAGATGAATCCACACACCTATGGTCACTTGATCTTTGACAAGGGAGCTAAAACCATCCAGTGGAAAAAAGACAGCATTTTCAACAAATGGTGCTGACACAACTGGCGGTTATCATGTAGAAGAATGCGAATTGATCCATTTCTATCTCCTTGTACTAAGGTTAAATCTAAGTGGATTAAGGAACTCCACATAAAACCAGAGACACTGAAACTTATAGAGGAGAAAGTAGGGAAAAGCCTTGAAGACATGGGTAGAGGGGAAAAATTCCTGAATAGAACAGCAATGGCTTGTGCTGTAAGATCGAGAATCGATAAATGGGACCTCATAAAATTGCAAAGCTTCTGCAAAGCAAAAGACACCGTCAATAAGACGAAAAGGCCACCAACAGATTGGGAAAGGATCTTTACCTATCCCAAATCGGATAGGAGACTAATATCCAATATATATAAAGAACTCAAGAAGGTGGACTCCAGAAAATCAAATAACCCCATTAAAAATGGGGCTCAGAGCTGAACAAAGAATTCTCACCTGAGGAATACCAAATGGCTGAGAAGCACCTGAAAAAATGTTCAACATCCTTAATCATCAGGGAAATTCAAATCAAAACAACCCTGAGATTCCACTTCACTCCAGTCAGAATGGCTAAGATCAAAAACTCAGGTGACAGCAGATGCTGGCGAGGATGTGGAGAAAGGGGAACACTCCTCCATTGTTGGTGGGATTGCAAGCTTGTACAACCACTCTGGAAATCAGTCTGGCGGTTCCTCAGAAAATTGGACATAGTACTACCGGAGGATCCAGCAATACCTCTCCTGGGCATATATCCAGAAGATGTCCCAACCGGTAAGAAGGACACATGCTCCACTATGTTCATAGCAGCCTTATTTATAATAGCCAGAAGCTGGAAAGAACCCAGATGCCCCTCAACAGAGGAATGGATACAGAAAATGTGGCATATTTGCACAATGGAATACTACTCAGCTATTAAAAAATGAATTTATGAAATTCCTAGCCAAATGGATGGACCTGGAGGGCATCATCCTGAGTGAGGTAACCCAATCACAAAGGAACTCACACAATATGTACTCACTGATAAGTGGATATTAGCCCAGAAACTTAGGATACCCAAGATATAAGATACAACTTGCTAAACGCATGAAATTCAAGAAGAAGGAAGACCAAAGTGTGGACACTTTACCCCTTCCTAGAAATGGGAACAAAACACCCATTGAACGAGTAACAGAGACAAAATTTGGAGCTGTGACAAAAAGATGGACCATCTAGTGATTGCCATATGCAGGGATCCATCCCATAATCAGCTTCCAAATGCTGACACCATTGCACACACTAGCAAAATTTTGCTGAAAGGACCCAGATATAGCTCTCTCTTGTGAGACTATGCCAGGGCCTAGCAAACACAGAAGTGGATGATCATAGTCAGCTATTGGATGGATCACACGGCCCCCAATGCAGGAGCTAGAGATATTACGCAAGGAGCTAAAGGGAACTGCAACCCTATAGGTGGAACAACAATATGAACTAACCAGTTCCCCGGAGCTCTTGTCTCTAGCTGCATATGCATCAAAAGATGGCCTAGTCGGCCATCACTGCAAAGAGAGGCCCATTGGACTTGCCAACTTTAGATGCCCCAGTACAGGGGAACTCCAGGGCCAAAAAGGGGGAGTGGGTGGGTAGGGGATTGGGGGGGGGTGGATATGGGGGACCTTTGGGATAGCATTGAAAATGTAAACAAGGAAAATACCTAATGAAAAAAAAAGAAAATTCCCATGTTGATTTTCTGGAGCTATCATTACAAAGTACCACAAAGTAGATGCCTTAATCAATACAGGATTTTTATCCTCTATTCTGAAATTCAGGAGTTCAAAACTATGGTGACTTAATTTCTTCTCCTGTTGCTGTGATATAATATCCTTAGACAAGGGCTAGCTTTCTTTGCTGCCCAGGCAATTTGCAGGGCCTGCTCTCCTGAGTGCTTCAGCTTATGAGGAGCAGGGACAGCTGTGACACTTATATGGCCCTAAGTCCTGCTCCCCTACCTGGCACAGGGTTGGGCAATTGGGGACAACATCTCTACCATGCCCACGCCACAGCTCAGCTGACAAGTGGCAGAATCATCTCTGCTGTACTCACATTCTTGGGGCTGATATGCTGGGTGTGCTGCTCTAACAGCTATAGTTTGAGAGGGGTGGGTAAGCTGTCCCTCTCTCTTGTCCCTCAGGCTTCATTCCTGTCTACCTAAGGTGGCAAAGTGTAAGGGCAGGAAAGTCATCTCCCCTGCATTATGGCTAAGTCACTGCATATGAATGGCAGGACCAGCTCTTCTGTGGTGAAACTGGGGAAGATTAAGAGATGTGGCGTGTGTGTGTGTGTGTGTGTGTGTGTGTGTGTGTGTGTGTGTGTGCACGGGCGTGTGTGTTCACTGGGCTCATGCCATTCCTAGTGTCCCTCTCATTCTCAGGTTAAGGATAAAGTTGTAATCTCTCAGCTACTGCTCTAGCACAAGGACTGACTGCCTGACTGCCTGATGCCATACTCTCTAGCCATGATGGCCACAGACGCATTTTCTGAAAATTTAAGTTCCAAATATTCATTTAATGGTGAATTTCTTTTGCAAATTTACTGAATTAAGAACTACCTAGTGGGCTAGGTATGGTGGCACATGCCTTTAATCCCAGCACTCGGGGGGTGGAGGGGTGGGAAGAGGCAGTCAGATTTCTGAGTTCTAAGCCAGCCTGGTCTACAAAGTGAGTTCCAGGACAGCCAGGGCTCTACAGAGAAACCCTGTCTCAAAAAACAAACAAACAAACAAACAAACAAACAAGAACTGCCTAGTATCTGAATGAAGTAAAACCTACAGATATATGTATGAGGATATTTCCAAAGAAGATTAACTGGGTACAAAAGACCCACCCTGCAGTTTGGTGGCTCAGTTTTATGACCTTAAATCCCAGACATATAATTGAAAAAATATTGTTAAAATGGAAGAACTTAGAGATATTAATTTTCCTTGTAGAAGAGATTTTGACATGCGCTGGAGATACTGTTCTGTTGTTCTTTCCTGGAAATTTTCTACTCTGTTTTTTTTATTTCTTCTTTAATATATCATTATCCAGCATTGAGTTATTTAATCACAATGAGTTTTGTTCTTATTAGAGATTTGTTTGCTGTTGGTTTTAAATGTTATGGTACTGTGTTGCAATAGGGTATATGGATTTATTTCCGTTTTGCTCAAATTTGTTTTGTGGCCCACAAACTTCTCTATTTTAGAGAAGAGTCCCTGGATTATTGAGTAGAATGTTTATTCTTTGGTACTTAGGTAGAATATTCTGCACATATCCGCCCATTTGATGTGTAATAATATTTAATTCTCATGTTTCTCTATCTTTTCTCTTGATGACCTGTGTTCTGGAGAGTAGCATACTGCAAAATAGCTCACTATTATTCAATTGGTATTAATCTGCAGTAACGATAGAAAACAAAAATATAAATGGAGACTATGGGAGTAGAATAGGCTAGCAGGATACAGGTGATAAGGTGATATGAAAAGGAAAAATGGATAAAACAGGGAGAGGCTTATTTGAGATGGATGAAGGGGATAATACAGAAGGAGAGGGAATTCGTAGGAATAACTAACACTAAATTGTTTGAAATAGACTTAAGGGGCCACATTAATTTACATATATAAGAAAATTGTATAACACACACATACACAGTCACACACAGTCACACAGGGAGAGAGAGAGACAGAGAGAGAGAGACAGACAGACAGAGAGAAAGAGAGACAGAGATAGAGAGAAAGAGAGTTATGCTAAATGGATAAAAATTCTTCCCCAAGAGCCATAGGCTATCGAATAAAAAATCCCAATATAAGGCATGGAAGTCAAGCTTTGGCTGTGTTTGTCAGGAAACTCCAAGAGTCTCTTAATAAATAATAGACTGTTGATTTTTGTGAGGCCAGAGAGCTAGGGACTGAGGGAAGCAGGCCTGGAGCAAGAGGCAGTTGAGGCATGTCCAAACCCTGGAAATTTCATCTTCAGAGTGACAGCAATAGAATACCTTTTAGAGATTCAGACGGATTATCTGAAAAGGTGTAACTGTAAATCATGTTGCAAAAGAGCTTTTCAGAGAATTCTACTGGTTATAGTGTATAACTGCAGTCATTCATTTCTCCAAGTTGTAGGGCTGGACAAGGTCACTATAAGAAATAACTGTTTATGGACAATAAGAGCTTATATCATGCTCCAAGCTGAGAACCTAAGAAACTTTACTAATATACTAATGAAAAATGTGTAGACTTGGGGATGAACAAAGCTTTGAGTTCATTAGGCTCAACAGCCATTTCAGAGAGAAGGGAGCAATACCTTACTCAGGTCTGTGCTGCTGTGTGTAGTACTTGTCAGAAAAAGGGAGAGGAGAGCTATGTGCTTCCAGGACAAAGCATCAAGAACACTTAGGTTGCTAGAATTTGTATTCTATACTATATTGTTTATGTATATTATATTATATTATATTATATTATATTATATTATATTATATTATATTATATTATATTTATGCTACAAAATTATTGTTGTACATCAAGAAGACATTCATCTTCTTAGGAGTTGAAAGACATGAGCAGAGATTAGATGATGTTCCGGGTATGCAGGGGCAGTGCATTTCCACACAGAGGTGTATGGGCTTCCCCTCTTGCTGAGGTTGCACCAGGCAGGGCTTCAGAGAAGGCAGAAGCACGTCCAGAGCTGCTCAGCATAGAGCAGAAAATGTCTAAGACTGTAAATTAAAACTTGTCCTCACCCGCCACCAAGAATATTTAATGGAGGTGAGGTAAGTAAAGTTAAAGGACTTTGAGCAAAATCCTGTGACATGTGTCATCCTTGGTCTTACAAAGACTTAAACTACAAAGCCCCCAAAGAAACATGGCAACGCTTGCCTTGATAGGCTATTACATCTGAAACTGCCTTTCGACCTTGTCTTCACGGTTGACCACATGTTGTAATTCAGTGCCACTAAACTGCCCCTGTTGTTTTGGGTTTTGAATGCTTAGGGGATTAGCGTTTTTGGTTACATTAGTGTGCAGATTTGATTTTTATTTTCTCTTTCTTTTTTCTGGTCACTATTTTGATATTTTGCTGAAGCTATATACACTGCATATACTGATCCAACTGAGTACAGAGAGGTTCTTTTTAAACCCATACTGAATGAAAAGTCTGCACTTTTATGAATTAAAAAACAAACAAACAAAAAGAAAACAAGTTCAAAGCCTACAGTCTCAAGCCCAGCGTTTTTAGCTGGGTATGGTGTCACACTCCTGGAGCTCCAGAATTCACAGGCAGGGATGGTTTTCTGTAACCTCCAGGCATCATGGTCTAAATCGAGAATTACCAGACAGCCAGTGCTTCACAAAGGTACCTTTTGGGGGGCGTGGATGTCATGGCCTACTCTGTGTATAAGCACTTCATGATAGAAAATGGATATATACTGTATCCTTTAGGTCATATATTTAGGTACCCCTAAAATATGGTATATGGCATGCACGTGTTCCTGTAATAGGCATGCGGACCAAATTATGAGAGTCACAACTGTATTGCTCTAAAGCTTGTTATGAAATGAATATTCATTTGGGGTTCATAAGAAATCAGGAAACCCAGAGCTATGTGCCTCTCATTTCCTTGATATACAGCATTGGTGATAACTGTAAAGCAGAAATACTGAATTTCCAGAAAAGTACCTCCATCTACCCATGTTGAGATTTCCCAGACATGTTGGGACATGGCTTTCTTTTTAGGTAATATTAGTGTGACTACACATTTGGAGCCTTTTTGGGTTTTGTTTATTTGTTTGAATTTGGAGCATTGTTTTTATTATTATTATTATTATTATTATTATTATTAATATGTATGTTTTGCCTGCCACAACCCGCACCTGGTACCAGCAAAACCAGCAAAAAGCAAGCAAGCCAGGCTTGCAGGGCAGGACCCTAGGGGTGCCCAGAGGGGGCTCTAGAAATCCCCCAGCACCACATCTGTGCACCAAATGCATGCAATTCCTCCGGAGGCCAGAAGAGGGCATGGTATTCAACCAGAGACTCATTAATAGGATTGTTAGATGCACTCTGGGTCCTCTGCAAGCCTGTAGGTGCAACAACATTATGAACTAACCAGTACCCGGAGCTCTTGTCTCTAGCTGCATATGTATCAAAAGATGGCCTAGTCGGCCATCACTGCAAAGAGAGGCCCATTGGACACGCAAACTTTATATGCCCCAGTACAGGGGAATGCCAGGGCCAAAAAATGGGAATGGATGGGTAGGAAAGTGGGGGGGAGGGTATGGGGGACTTTTGGGAGAGCATTCTAAATGTAATTTAGGAAAATACGTAATAATAAAAAATATTAAAAATAAAAAAAATTTTAAAAAAAGAAAAATGTTCTTAATGGAAGAGCCTTCTTTCCTGTCCCTACTCTACATTTCTTCTTTGTCCTTCCAGATTGTGTGGTTTTTTAATTGAACAAGATCATCCACAATCAAAGATAGAAGTTTATGGAGACCTATAGGTTCAGGTGCTTGAAGATGAAATGCTAATTTTCCTAGGTTACCTGGCACCCATCCAGAGCTCTTGTGGGTTCAAGATAATGCCATAGAACTGTCAAGTTTGGAGCAAATCTGTTACCTCTCATGTAGGATAACCATGCAGAATAGGCATGAAGTGCCTAATTGATGAAATGCAGAATTGAGAAGTTCCTCAGTAGGTAGAGGTAGAGGAAGGAATAACCATTTAAGGGCAGCTCACCAGTGTTGGGATGAAACTTCAAACTCTCCTGCATGGATAGATCCTGAAATAGAGGCCACATGCCCATGGTGGACAGCATGTCTGTGCAAGGCTAGGAGCAAAAAACAATGAAGAATCTGTCATGCTAGAAGACCAAATAATTTAGAATATGCAGTGTAGATGTTTCGACTGAGAAATTCAACTCTAGTATTCTTACTAGAGAAATAGAAACCTCTAGAGAACATTCTTCTTAGTCAGAATGAATGGTATATATGGAGAAATTTTTTCATGAAGCCTCAAAACTCTCACACCAAACCTGAGATTGTGAGAAGCCTTTCCTACATCCCTGCTCATTCAGCCAGCTCCAGACCACAAGGCCCAGGAACTCCAACTCCAACAGCACTCAAAGAAAATAGGACTGGCAAGCTGCTAGTCAGTCAGTGTGAATCAAAATCTACAGGGGAAACGGTGGGGGTGGGGGACAAAAACTTCCAAAAGGCAACATTAAATCCACTTATTTGTCAATTCCACTAAGCTATCATCCCTGCAAATTACTTCCTACCTGGAATCTCACATGATCTCCATAAAGCAAATGGGCTACAAGCCTTTACATCTTCCTTCAAAGCTCTCTACTATTCTAAAGAAAGGCTCTAGCCCAACACCATTCAAACTTAATAGCATGTAGAGTTGTGATGTGTAATCAACTAATCTCCCCTAGTGAACTGCAGATTATAGCAGGGCAGAAAAATTTGTTTGCTAAACATGCAGTTTCTTGAAAAGTCTACCTCCACAGAAAGCCTTGTAGATGATCACCTAAATAAACACTTGGAGGAGACAGAAGTGAGTGCCTGGATAAGTTGGTGGACTGTTACATTGGATTGTCTATATGTATGGTTAGCCATGAGGGCAATCTGCCTCTGATACGCATCATCCTACCTGCTGCTGCTTTGCACTTGGGATGTATGTTCTTGCTGGTCTCATCACAGAACTCTTTTCTTCACCAAAGGATGCCTCCTGGTCAGCCTGCTCTACCAGCAGCTTTCTGTTCTCATTCAGCAACATCCTTACTTTTTTCTTCAATTGATTGCATTCTTTCAGGAGGTGGGTGTGCCTGATGCTGAACCACAAACAAATAAAACATAAATGTTGATTCCCAGCTATCTTCGATTTGCCTGCCACTCTTCCAAATATTATGATCCCTGCAAGGGCTCTGATCCCCAGACAGCCCGAGACTAGAGTCCACTGTATATCCATAAGTACCAAATAGAGGCAGGTCAAATCCAGAGACCAGCCACATGTAACAAGACTCAAAATATTTCTGATAACCCTACACCAAGAGTGTTCCATATACATCACAGAAGAGAAAAACTTCCTCATGGTTGCTCATATGTGTGTAGTACCAGAAAACCATCAGTAGGGAGAGGGCAATGCCCTCTTAGGGAGAGAGAAGACCCAAAAGGTATAAACTCTTTCCATTTTTGTCATGGATCCCAGATCTTGTAATCTGCTGTCACAACCCTAGAAGTTCAGGGTTGCTTGAGATTCCCAGCATGGTGGAAATGGTTTCGATGCAGAAGATCCTGAATTTGGAAGAATAAAGACTGGAGGGTCTTGGACAATATTCACACTTAGGAAAACTGAGTCCAAGAGGTACAAATCCAGGACCCTTGCCTCAAGGGAGGGCTCCTATTAAGAAACAGAAAGTATAGAACTAGAGCTCTCACTTTTGTACAAAGTCCCAGAAGGCCACAAGCATTCCCTCCCTAGTGCTGGGTCTCAGCTGTGTCTGGGACTCACCTGTAGGAATCCTTTTCTTCTATGAATTCCTTGTACTTCTCAATGGTATCACTTATTGACTGCATCATTTTCTCCATATCCAACATTGTCTTCTCATGTTGTGATTTAATGATGGTGAATTCAGTGTTCATCCTGTGGCAGAGCATGGCCCAAAGAGTAAATCATCCTCTGAACTAAGCAATCAAGTATCATGTGCAAAAAGGCTGTATCTGGACTACCCAAGCCAGGGGAGACCATTCTGAGTCCCAAAGAAAAGGCTGAGGAAGAGAAAAGCTAGAGACAGGATTAATCACTGAAAAAGCAGAAAGGCTTTTTTTGAGCTGGTCTGCTAAGCTATATTCCTCTTCCCAACCACCACTGTTGGTCACAACTACCACCACAGTTCTTATAGCATTCCCCCTTGCCCTGAAATCCAAAAGCTGCCTCAGACATAAAGGTATGGGGAACATTTCCAGCTCATGTCATATGTTATGCCAAGAAAACCTGAAGTTCATAGTGCTTAGCAAAGGTCAACCTGGACTGTACAAATTACTGCATTGTAGACTCCTGGCCATCACTTCTCTAATATCTGTCTTCCTGAATTCCCAAGTGCAGGCATGAGGATGCTGGGGGTTGTACCATAATACTTTACTCATCAATACCTAATCATGTGTGTTCAAACTCAAAGTGTCTGAGACCTCAACACATGACCAAGTTAGAATCCTTCTCTGTTCTCTGCATCAGAGACTCATGTATCCTATAATAATCTAGAAGATGAAGTGCTTCAACTCCCTACCAATAAGGGATACATTGTTATTCTCATAGTGCCTTCACAGGGCAGTCTTTGACACTAAATGAAATTGAATAGCTCCCAGAAAAATAGCTGCTGGCTTGTCAATTCCTGGCTCTGTCAAATGAATTATCAGGAATTCTAGACTCTGGGTCTGTCATTAAGAAACTCCAAGGCTCCAGCTTGTAAGATCTACTCAGGGAAGGCTAGCTCAAGCCTACCTGTTCCAGAAATTTCCCCAACCCTGCCAAGGACTCACCGTGTCTTCCCCAGAATGATTTCATTCTTCCTTTTTCATAAGAAAGGATGCCAAATTCCTTCTGCCTTGGTCTGGTCTCTCCTTGATTGCCATTCTCCCTGTGAAATAGCCTGAGCAGCCTGGAAAACATGCCTGATAGAGAATAAAAAAGGCACTGAAGGAATATCCCACAAGCAGCTTTTGTAACCACAACACAGGTGATGTCATAGAAGATTCTAGTTCTCTCATAGATACAACAGATGGTCCAAGGAAGGCATTACTTATGATGTCACTGGGAAAGGCTAAGGCCTATTTGATAACTAGTTCTCCCCAAATTGACCAGTTTCTGTTGTGCATTTCCTGGAGCCTCTCCTGTGACTTGGGAAATACCCTTAGCAACGTCTCTCCTTCCAAATTTAAGAGATTTCTCATCTGCTTCATTAGAAAACAAGTGCTTTCGATGAAAAGCATTGATTAGGACCCTGAAATGCATAAGAGGTTTTGCTAGCACCCAAATCTCTAGGGACAGGGAATATAAGAGCTATTTCTCAATAATAAATATACCACCTGAGTAAATTCATTTGACATACAGTCTACTTCCCCAGGTTTTCCCTGTTTCACAAAGGCCAATATCTTTCTCCTATACCTTTAATTGTATAAAACCTGGATAATATTTTCTTACTGTGCTTATCTTGATAGTGGGCATTGTTCCCACATACATATCCATGTGTTTCACAAAATCTCCTGTTTACAATCCCATCTTTTGCAAGGAAAACTCCCCTTTCTTTGGAACATAGGGGCTCAACGACAGGACAAATATAAAATGGTAATCGTTCTGTCCCATCTTCAAAATATTAACTTGCACACCCTCCCTTTCTCAAATACAACCAGACTATTAAAGTGGGCATCAGTGAGCAAAGGTCAACCTGGACTGTACAAATTACTGCATTGTAGCCTCCTAGCCATCACTTCTCTAATATCTGTCTTTCTGAATTCCCAAGTGCAGGCATGAGGATGCTGGGGGTTGTACCATAATACTTTACTCATAGCAAACACGAGTTACTCCCTACTCAGGAGGTAGGGCAGGGAGTGGAATGGCCTGAGATGAGGTTAAATCTCAATTTTAATGGGTCCATAAGTTCAGGATGGAGTCCCTTTGGCCTTGTCATCTGAGGCTTCTGTGTTCTTATGCTGAGTGTGCTGAATCTGTGCTATAATGCATCCTGTCCTCACAGATGTAAGATGAAAAACCATATATGTCTTTTACTGGAAGACATCTGCCTTTGACTACCATCTGGAGCCACACAATACCAATATGCAGAGCTCAAAATTGGGGGAAAATTGTTGATGCATTAGAATTTGAGGGCGCTTTCTTCCAAAATGGGGCCCATATTGTGCCAATGTGATTTTTCCTTTGGTTTTTCACTAATGGTGGCTTGGTTGTTTCGTGGCCTAAAGATTCTGGATCCGCCGGGAGTGGTGGCGCATGCCTTTAATCCCAGCACTCGGGAGGCAGAGGCAGGCGGGTTTCTGAGTTCGAGGCTAGCCTGGTCTACAAAGTGAGTGCCAGGACAGCCAGGGCTACACAGAGAAACCCTGTCTCGAAAAACCAAAAAAAAAAAAAAAAAAAAAAAAAAAAAAAAAGATTCTGGATCCACCAACAAGGTCTACTCCATACATGCTCTTTTTTATCAAGAAAAGGATTGTTGCAGAATCATGCCAGGCAGCAGGAAGGTCAACTAGGCTGCTCTTAGGTCCAGCTCACCTGGTACAGGACTGAAGACCTGAGGTACCTGGGGAAAGGAAGCAGCACACAGAATCACACAGCTCCCTCTACTGCAACTGCTAGAACTGTAATAGGGTATTTTGTTGTTTTTTTTATTATAAATACATATAAATCTAGCCAGAGTGGGTACAAGCCTTTAATCCCAGCACTCAGAAGGTTTTTAAAAAAATGTTGTTAGTATTCCTATTGTTTCCTTCGGTTTTTGTTGTTAACTCCCCCAGTTATTTGCACTGTACCTAGAACGTTAATCCCATGCTCTGTACAGTCCTATCATTCATGTTAGTCAGGAGTGGTTACTCCTCAGATGATCTCATTACTCACTTTCAAAGAAGGAAAACAGTCACAGAGACATTAGTTACCTTGTATGGTCTCATGTAACAAACTCATCATGAGAAATGAAATGCATAATTTTGCACTGGTATCCATAAGTGAAATTCAGAAGTTCTTTCCTCGTTGGGTCTTTGTGTGGCTCTGGTATCAGTGTAACTGTGGCTCCATAGAGCACATTGGGTATTATTCCTTTTGTTTCTATTCTGTGGAATGGTTTGAAGGGAATAGGTATTAGGTCTTCTTTGAAGGTTTGAAAGAATTCTGCACTAAACCCATCTGGTCCCGAGCTTTTGTTGGTTGGGAGATTTTACCCATTGCTTCTATTTCTTTAGGGGTTATGAGACAGTTCACATGGTTTATCTGATCCTGATTTAATTATGGTACCTGGTATCTGTCAAAAAAATTGTCCATTGCATCCAGATTTTCCAGTTTTGAGTACAGTTTTGTAGTAGGATTTGAGGGTCTCTCCTTTCTTTCTTTCTTTTTTTCTTTTTTTCTTTTTTTCTTTCTTTCTTTCTTTCTTTCTTTCTTTCTTTCTTTCTTTCTTCTCTCTCTCTCTCTCTCTCTCTCTCTCTCTCTCTCTCTCTCTCTCTCTCTCTCTTTGTTTTTATTAGCTTGGTTTCTGTCATTATGTCTCCCTTTTCATTTCTGATTTTGTTAATTTGGATACTGTCTCTGTGCCATTAGGTTAGTCTGGCTAAGGGATTTTCTATCTTGTAGATTTTCTCAAAGAATCATCTGGTTTTGTTGATTCATTGTATAGTTTTTTTGTTTCTTTGGTTGATTTCAGCCCCGAGTTTGATTACTTCCTGCCATCTACTCTTCTTGGGTATGTTTGCTTCTTTTTGTCCTAGAATTTTCAGATGTTCTGTCAAGCTGCTAGTGTATACTCTCTCCAGTTTCTTTTAGGAGGTACTCAGAGCTATGAGTTGTCCATTTAACATAGTTTTCTTTGTGTCCCATAAGTTTGGGTGTGCTGTAACATTGTTTTCACTGAATTTTAAAAAGTCTTTAATTTCTTTCTTTAATTCTTCCTTGGCCTAGTCATAATTGAGGAGAGCATTGTTCAGCTTCCATGTGTATGTGGGCTTTCTGTTGTTTTGTTTGTTATTGAAGACCAGCCTTAGTCTGTGGTGATCTGACAGGTTGCATGGGATTACTTCATTGTTTGTATCTGTTGTGGCCTGTTTTGTGAACGATTATATGGTCAATTTTGTAAAAGATGCCATGAGGTGCTGAGAAGACAGTATATTCTTTGCATTTAGGATGAAATGTTCTATAGATATCTGTTAAATCGATTTTGATCATAACTTCTGTTATTTTCACTATGTCTCTGTTTAGATTCTTTATCCATGATCTGACCATTGATGAGAGTGGCTTACTGAAGTCTCCCTCCAGTATTGTGTGAGTTACAATATGTGCTTTGAACTTCAGTAAAATTTCTTTTATGGCTTTGATTTCTTTTGCAATTGGAGCATAGATGTACAGAATTGAGAGTTTATCTTGGTAGATGTTTCCTTTGATGAATATGAAGTGTCCTTCCTTATTTTTTTTGAAAACTTTAGGCTGAAAGTCGATTTTATTTGATATTAGAATGCCTACTTCAGCTTATTTCTTGGGAACATTTGTTTGGAAAATTGTTTTCCAGATTTTAATTCTGAGGTAGTATCTGGGTCCTGTTTACTTTTCCACTCTTTTACTCTATGTCATTTTATTTGGGAACTGAGTCCACTGATGATTGAAAAACACTCTGGAAATCAGTTGGGTGGTTCCTCAGAAGAGTGGACATAGTACTACTTGACGACCCAGCAATACCACTCCTGGGCATGTACTGAGAAGATGCTCCAACATGTAATAATGACACATGCTCCACTATGTTCATAGCAGCCTTATTATAATAGCCAGTAGCTGGAAAGAACCCAGATGTCCCTCAACCGAGGAATGGATGCAAAAAATGTGATGTAATTACACAATGGAGTACTGTTCAGCTATTAAAAACAATGGATTAACAAACAACCAGGAAAAACCAAAGTGGGGATACATTGGTCCTTCTTAGAAGTGGGAACAAAATACCCATGGGTGGAGACAGAGAGACAAAGTATGGAGCAGAGACTGAATGAAAGGTCATTTAGAGGATGTCCTATCTGACTAATCATTCCCTATAGTGTCACTACACCCAGGTGCTATTGTGGATGCCAACAAGGGCTTGCTGACCAGAGCCTGGTATAGCTATCTCCTGAGAGGCTCTGTCAGTGCTTGCAAATACTGAGGAGGATGCTCTCAACCAACCATTGGACTGATCACAGGGACCACAATGGAGGAGATAGAGAAAGGACCCAAGGTACTGGAGGGTTTTGCAGCCCCATAGGAGGAACAATATGAACCAACCAGTACCCCAGTGATCTTAGGGACTAAAGCACTGCCCAAGAGTGCACATGGAGGGAACTATTTCTCTAGCTGCATATTTAGCAGAGGATGGCTTTGTTGGTTATCAATGAGAGAAGATGTCCTTAGTCTTGTGAAGGCTCAATGTCCTAATGTAGGGGAATGTCAGGACCAGGTAGCTGGAGTAGGTTGGTCAGTGAGCAGTGGGAGTGGGTAGGGGATAGGGGTTTTTCATATGAGAAACCAGGAAATGGGAAAACATTTGAAATATAAATAAAGAAAATAATTAATTAAAAATATTTTTAAAGTAATAAATAAACCGAACTTCTAAATTATACAGAGATTATGAGACTTGAGAAGATCTTGGCTAATCTTCCTAACCTGTGTGTCCTTGTATAATTAAGACAGGTTTCTTTGTGTGCTGGGAGGGTAGTTGAAGGAAACAATTTTAATTTTCATCTGGAGGTGGCTTATTCCCTAACGATGAGGATGAATTCTGACCTTGTCTGTCAGGAATGGCACTGAACCATACATTGTTGTCCCATTTCCAGGCTGCAGAGCCCCACTGGTTTCTGAGCTTTATTGGGTATTTGCTCTTCTCTACAAACCCTGCTCTCTCTTTTGGAGTAAATTGTCCCCCATTATATGTACTTAATTTTGTGTTTTGTCTTCCTACAGGATGTTGAGTAACTGCTTAAGTATTTTCAGGACCACTAATCTTAGTGCTTTTATATAAGATTGAGTGGGATTATCATTTCAAAATCTGCACATGATCTCCAGAAAACAAAGAAAAGGAGTCAATTTGATAATCCAGAAATAAAATAACATGGGAAAAGCTTAAAAACCAGTGACTGAATTCTTTGCAAACTTCTTTTTTTTTTTTTTTGTTTTGAAAAGGTTTATTTATTTTTATTACATTTTTTATACAATATATTTTGATCATACTCTTTCACCTCCCCAACTTCTCCTAACTCTTCACCTCCATAGCTATCTTTCTCTCTTTTTCCAAAAAAGTCGAAAGCAAACAAATTTGTTTTATGTGTATGGCTGTTTGCCTACATGAATACATGTGTACCAGGAGCTTATCTGGTGCCCTCAGAGGCCAGAAGAAGGTGTCACATCTTCTGGAACTGCTGGAAACTGAGCCCAGGTCCTCTGCAAGAGCAACAAGCACTCTTTTTTTTTTTTTCCATTTTTTATTAGGTATTTAACTCATTTACATTTCCAATGCTATACCAAAAGTCCCCCATATCCACCCACCCCCACTCCCCTGCCCACCCACTCCCCCTTTTTGGCCCTGGTATTCCCCTGTACTGGGGCATATAAAGTTTGCAAGTCCAATGGGCCTCTCTTTCCAGTGATGGCCGACTAGGCCATCTTTTGATATATATGCAGCTAGAGTCAAGAGCTCCGGGGTACTGGTTAGCTCATAATGTTGTTCCACCTATAGGGTTGCAGATCCCTTTAGCTCCTTGGCTACTTTCTCTAGCTCCTCCATTGGGAGCCCTATGATCCATCCATTAGCTGACTGTGAGCATCCACTTCTGTGTTTGCTGGGCCCCGGCGTAGTCTCACAAGAGACAGCTACATCTGCGTCCTTTCAATAAAATCTTGCTAGTGTATGCAATGGTGTCAGCGTTTGGATGCTGATTATGGGGTGGATCCCTGGCTATGGCAGTCGCTACATGGTCCATCCTTTCATCTCAGCTCCAACAAAACTTCTATGATAGTGAAAGACTGTGGAAATCCCTAGGAATTGGAGTATGAAGTGAGACTTAGTACAACGTGTATAGGCACAGAAATCAAATGTTGAAAAAGCTTAGAAGACAGATAGGACAAAATATATTGAGTCCAACTGATGCTGGGGAGTCAATTAACAATTCAGAGAACATTGGCTCTGAACAATGGCCTCCCTGCTCCTTTCCTTCCAAGTAGGATAGGAGCAGGAGGAGAGGTACTTGGACAGGTCTTGAAGTTAGCCTTTGCTAAAAATGAGTAAAAAATCAATTTTTCACAGTCAGTGCATTCATCCAGGAAAGGAGGAGATGACTCAGTCACTAAAGGTTCTGAGAGGCCACACTGAGCTGCATTCATGAACTCTCCATTATTCAGTAAGAACAACTACACTTGATTAAGATGCTTACATGACCTTTATACCCAGCACTTCCCTCTCTGCTACTATCTGTCATGGTGGAGGATTTTCTCAGGGTTGTCTCTTCTGAGCTGTCAGGACAAAAGCAGGCTTTTCCTCTGATATGTTTTGGTCTCCACAAACTCTCCCCTCACCAGCCAGAAAATCTCTTCTTGAAATTTCAGCCTCATTATGAAGCAGCAAGAAAGTGGAAACAATCTATGACAGTACAGATGAGACCTTTGGAGTGGAATGTGGGTTAGATAATGTCATCAGAGTAAATCCTTGCCTTTTGTAAAAGCCTTCTAAACAAATGGTTCCCTAGGATATTTCCCAACCAGAGAACAGGATAGCATGCGGCTTATGTATTTGCAATATGGTGTGTGTGGGAGACAGGCAGCTGATTTTAGATAGTCTTAAGTAGCCAGGGCTGGTCTTGTACAAAACGCACTAATGTGGTCAAGGTTGATTTGGATCCCAATAGCCACCCTAAATATTTGAGTATCAATAATTAAGAACCACTTCTTCATTTCTAAAATTAGTAAGTTCTTCTAGTCTAAAATAATTTACCTTTACCTTCTCTTTTTTTTCCTTTTTTTTTATTACGTATTTTCTTCAATTACATTTCCAATGCTATCCCAAAAGTCCCCCCCCAAACTCCCCTACCCACCCATTCCCATTTTTTGGCCCTGGCATTCCCCTGTACTGGGGCATATAACGTTTGCCTGACCAATGGGCCTCTCTTTCCATTGATGGCCGACTAGGTCATCTTTTGATACATATGCAGCTAGAGTCAAGAGCTCTGGGGTACTGGTTAGTTCATAATGTTGTTCCTCTGATAGGGTTGCAGATCTCTGTAGCTCCTTGGATATGTTCTCTAGCTCCTCCATTGGGGGCCCTGTGCTCCATCCAATAGCTGACTGTGAGCATCCACTTCTGTGTTTGCTAGGCCCCGGCCTAATCTCACAAGGAACAGCTATATCACCGTCCTTGCAACAAAGGCTTGCTAGTGTATGCAATGGTGTCATCGCTTGGAGGCTAATTATGGGATGGATCCCTGGATATGGCAGTCTCTAGATGGACCATCCTTTTGTCTCAGCTCCACACTTTGTCTCTGTAACTCCTTCCATGGGTGATTGTTTCCAATTCTAAGAATGAGCAAAGTGTCCACACTTTGGTCTCCGTTCTTCTTCAGTTTCATATGTTTTACATATTGTACCTTATATCTCTCTATACTAAGTTTCTGGGTTAATATCCACTTATCAATGAGTACATTTCATTTGAGTTCTTTTGTGATTGGGTTACCTCACTCAGGATGATGCCCGCCAGGTCCAACCATTTGCCTAGGAATTTCGTGAATTCATTCTTTTTAATAGCTGAGTAGTACTCCATTGTGTAAATGTACCACATTTTATGTATCCATTCCTCTGTTGAGGGACATCTGGGTTCTTTCCAGCTTCTGGCTATTATAAATAAGGCTGCTATGAACATAGTGGAGCATGTGTCCTTCTTACCGGTTGGGACATCTTCTGGATATATGCCCAGGAGAGGTATTGGGGGATCCTCCGGTAGTACCATGTCCAATTTTCGGAGGAACCGCCAGACTGATTCCCAGAGTGGTTGTACAAGCTTGCAATCCCACCAACAATGGAGGAGTGTTCCTCGCCAGCATCTGCTGTCACCTGAATTTTTGATCTTAGCCATTCTGACTGGATTTGTACTGGGGCATATAAAGTTTGCAAGTCCAATGGGCCTCTCTTTCCAGTGATGGCCGACTAGGCCATCTTTTGATATATATGCAGCTAGAGTCAAGAGCTCCGGGGTACTGGTTAGTTCATAATGTTGTTCCACCTATAGGGTTGCAGATCCCTTTAGCTCCTTGGCTACTTTCTCTAGCTCCTCCATTGGGAGCCCTATGATCCATCCATTAGCTGACTGTGAGCATCCATTTATGTGTTTGCTAGGCCCCAGCATAGTCTCACAAGAGACAGCTACATCTGGGTCCTTTCAATAAAATCTTGCTAGTGTATGCAATGGTGTCAGCGTTTGGATGCTGATTATGGGGTGGATCCCTGGATATGGCAGTCTCTACATGGTCCATCCTTTCATCTCAGCTCCAAACTTTGTCTCTGTAACTCCTTCCATGGGTGTTTTGTTCCCAAATCTAAGGAGGGGCATAGTGTCCACACTTCAGTCTTCATTCTTCTTGAGTTTCATGTGTTTAGCAAATTATATCTTATATCTTGGGTATCCTAGGTTTGGGGCTAATATCCACTTATCAGTGAGTACATATTGTGTGAGTTTCTTTGTGAATGTGTTACCTCACTCAGGATGATGCCCTCCAGGTCCATCCATTTGGCTAGGAATTTCATAAATTCATTCTTTTTAATAGCTGAGTAGTACTCCATTGTGTAGATGTACCACATTTTCTGTATCCATTCCTCTGTTGAGGGGCATCTAGGTTCTTTCCAGCTTCTGGCTATTATAAATAAGGCTGCTATGAACATAGTGGAGCATGTGTCCTTCTTACCAGTTGGGGCATCTTCTGGATAAATGCCGAGGAGAGGTATTGCTGGATCCTCCGGTAGTACTATGTCCAATTTTCTGAGGAACCGCCAGACTGATTTCCAGAGTTGTTGTACAAGCCTGCACTCCCACCAACAATGGAGGAGTGTTCCTCTTTCTCCACATCCACGCCAGCATCTGCTGTCACCTGAATTTTTGATCTTAGCCATTCTGACTGGTGTGAGGTGGAATCTCAGGGTTGTTTTGATTTGCATTTCCCTGATGATTAAGGATGTTGAACATTTTTTGTCAGGTGCTTCTCTGCCATTTGGTATTCCTCAGGTGAGAATTCTTTGTTCAGTTCTGAGCCCCATTTTTTAATGGGGTTATTTGATTTTCTGAAGTCCACCTTCTTGAGTTCTTTATATATGTCGGATATTAGTGCCCTATCTGATTTAGGATAGGTAAAGATCCTTTCCCAATCTGTTGGTGGTCTTTTTGTCTTATTGACGGTGTCTTTTGCCTTGCAGAAACTTTGGAGTTTCATTAGGTCCCATTTGTCAATTCTCGATCTTACAGCACAAGCCATTGCTGTTCTGTTCAGGAATTTTTCCCCTGTGCCCATATCTTCAAGGCTTTTCCCCACTTTCTCCTCTATAAGTTTCAGTATCTCTGGTTTTATGTGAAGTTCCTTGATCCACTTAGATTTGACCTTAGTACAAGGAGATAAATATGGATCGATTCGCATTCTTCTACACGATAACAACCAGTTGTGCCAGCACCAATTGTTGAAAATGCTGTCTTTCTTCCACTGGATGGTTTTAGCTCCCTTGTCGAAGATCAAGTGACCATAGTGTGTGGGTTCATTTCTGGGTCTTCAATTCTATTCCATTGGTCTACTTGTCTGTCTCTATACCAGTACCATGCAGTTTTTATCACAATTGCTCTGTAGTAAAGCTTTAGGTCTGGCATGGTGATTCCGCCAAAAGTTCTTTTATCCTTGAGAAGACTTTTTGCTATCCTAGGTTTTTTGTTATTCCAGACAAATTTGCAAATTGCTCCTTCCAATTCGTTGAAGAATTGAGTTGGAATTTTGATGGGGATTGCATTGAATCTGTAGATTGCTTTTGGCAAGATAGCCATTTTTACAATGTTGATCCTGCCAATCCATGAGCATGGGAGATCTTTCCATCTTCTGAGATCTTCCTTAATTTCTTTCTTCAGAGATTTGAAGTTTTTATCATACAGATCTTTCACTTCCTTAGTTAGAGTCACGCCAAGATATTTTATATTATTTGTGACCATTGAGAAGGGTGTTGTTTCCCTAATTTCTTTCTCAGCCTGTTTATTCTTTGTATAGAGAAAGGCCATTGACTTGTTTGAGTTTATTTTATATCCAGCTACTTCACCGAAGCTGTTTATCAGGTTTGGGAGTTCTCTGGTAGAATTTTTAGGGTCACTTATATATACTATCATATCATCTGCAAAAAGTGATATTTTGACTTCCTCTTTTCCAATTTGTATCCCCTTGATCTCCTTCTGTTGTCGAATTGCTCTGGCTAATACTTCAAGTACTATGTTGAAAAGGTAGGGAGAAAGTGGGCAGCCTTGTCTAGTCCCTGATTTTAGTGGGATTGCTTCCAGCTTCTCTCCATTTACTTTGATGTTGGCTACTGGTTTGCTGTAGATTGCTTTTATCATGTTTAGGTATGGGCCTTGAATTCCTGATCTTTCCAACACTTTTATCATGAATGGGTGTTGGATCTTGTCAAATGCTTTTTCTGCATCTAACGAGATGATCATGTGGTTTTTGTCTTTGAGTTTGTTTATATAATGGATTACATTGATGGATTTTCGTATATTAAACCATCCCTGCATCCCTGGAATAAAACCTACTTGGTCAGGATGGATGATTGCTTTAATGTGTTCTTGGATTCGGTTAGAGAGAATTTTATTGAGGATTTTTGCATCGATATTCATAAGAGGAATTGGTCTGAAGTTCTCTATCTTTGTTGGGTCTTTCTGTGGTTTAGGTATCAGAGTAATAGTGGCTTCATAAAATGAGTTGGGTAGAGTACCTTCTACTTCTATTTTGTGAAATAGTTTGTGCAGAACTGGAATTAGATCTTCTTTGAAGGTCTGATAGAACTCTGCACTAAACCCGTCTGGTCCTGGGCTTTTTTTGGCTGGGAGACTATTAATAACTGCTTCTATTTCTTTAGGTGATATGGCACTGTTTAGATGGTCAACTTGATCCTGACTCAACTTTGGTACCTGGTATCTGTCCAGAAATTTGTCCATTTCGTCCAGGTTTTCCAGTTTTGTTGAGTATAACCTTTTGTAGAAGGATCTGATGGTGTTTTGGATTTCTTCAGGATCTGTTGTTATGTCTCCCTTTTCATTTCTGATTTTGTTAATTAGGATTTTGTCCCTGTGCCCTCTAGTGAGTCTAGCTAAGGGTTTATCTATCTTGTTGATTTTCTCAAAGAACCAACTCCTCGTTTGGTTAATTCTTTGAATAGTTCTTCTTGTTTCCACTTGGTTGATTTCGCCCCTGAGTTTGATTATTTCCTGCCGTCTACTCCTCTTGGGTGAATTTGCTTCCTTTTTTTCTAGAGCTCTTAGATGTGTTGTCAAGCTGCTAGTATGTGCTCTCTCCCGTTTCTTTTTGGAGGTACTCAGAGCTATGAGTTTCCCTCTTAGAAATGCTTTCATTGTGTCCCAAAGGTTTGGGTATGTTGTGGCTTCATTTTCATTAAACTCTAAAAAGTCTTTAATTTCTTTCTTTATTCCTTCCTTGACCAAGGTATCATTGAGAAGAGTGTTGTTCAGTTTCCACGTGAATGTTGGCTTTCCATTATTTGTGTTGTTATTGAAGATCAGTCTTAGGCCATGGTGGTCTGATAGGATACATGGGACAATTTCAATATTTTTGTATCTGTTGAGGCCTGTTTTGTGGCCAATTATATGGTCAAATTTGGAGAAGGTCCGGTGAGGTGCTGAGAAGAAGGTATATCCTTTTGTTTTAGGATAAAATGTTCTGTAGATATCTGTCAGATCCATTTGTTTCATAACCTCTGTTAGTTTCACTGTGTCCCTGTTTAGTTTCTGTTTCCATGATCTGTCCATTGATGAAAGTGGTGTGTTGAAGTCTCCCAGTATTATTGTGTGAGGTGCAATGTGTGCTTTGAGCTTTACTCAAGTGTCTTTAATGAATGTGGCTGCCCTTGCATTTGGAGCATAGATATTCAGAATTGAGAGTTCCTCTTGGAGGATTTTACCTTTGATGAGCATGAAGTGTCCCTCCTTGTCTTTTTTGCTAACTTTGGGTGGGAAGTCAATTTTATCCGATATTAGAATGGCTACTCCAGCTTGTTTCTTCAGACCATTTGCTTGGAAAATTGTTTTCCAGCCTTTCACTCTGAGGTAGTGTCTGTCTTTTTCCCTAAGATGGGTTTCCTGTAAGCAGCAGAATGTTGGGTCCTGTTTGTGTAGCCAGTCTGTTAGTCTATGTCTTTTTATTGGGGAATTGAGTCGATTGATATTAAGAGATATTAAGGAAAAGTAATTGTTGCTTCCTTTTATTTTTGTTGTTGTCATTCTGTTCTTGTGGCTGTCTTCTTTTTGGTTTGTTGAGTGATTACTTTCTTGCTTGTTCTAGGGCGTGATTTCCGTCCTTGTATTGCATCTTTTCTGTTATTATCCTTTGAAGGGCTGGATTTGTGGAAAGATAATGTGTGAATTTGGTTTTGTCGTGGAATACTTTGGTTTCTCCATCTATGGTAATTGAGAGTTTGGCCGGATATAGTAGCCTGGGCTGTCATTTGTGTTCTCTTAGTGTCTGTATAACATCTGTCCAGGCTCTTCTGGCTTTCATAGTCTCTGATGAAAAGTCTGGTGTAATTCTGATAGGTCTGCCTTTATATGTTACTTGACCTTTCTCCCTTACTGCTTTTAATATTCTCTCTTTATTTAGTGCATTTGTTGTTCTGATTATTATGTGTCGGGAGGAATTTCTTTTCTGGTCCAGTCTATTTGGAGTTCTGTAGGCTTCTTGTATGTTTATGGGCATGTCATTCTTTAGGTTTGGGAAGTTTTCTTCTATAATTTTGTTGAATATATTTGCTGGCCCTTTAAGTTGAAAATCTTCATTCTCATCAACTCCTATTATCTGTAGGTTTGGTTTTCTCATTGTGTCCTGGATTTCCTGGATGTTTTGAGTTAGGATCGTTTTGCATTTTGTATTTTCTTTGATTGATGTGCCAATGTTCTCTATGGAATCTTCTGCACCTGAGATTCTCTCTTCCACCTCTTGTATTCTGTTGCTTATGCTCGCGTCTATGGTTCCAGATTTCTTTCCTAGGGTTTCTATCTCCAGCGTTGCCTCACTTTGGGTTTTCTTTATTGTGTCTACCTTGCTTTTTAGGTCTAGTATGGTTTTGTTCATTTCCATCACCTGTTTGGATGTGTTTTCCTGTTTTTCTATAAGGACTTCTACCTGTTTGGATGTGTTTTCCTGCTTTTCTTTAAGGACTTGTAACTCTTTAGCAGTGCTCTCCTGTATTTCTTTAAGTGAGTTATTAAAGTCCTTCTTTATGTCCTCTACCATCATCATGAGATATGCTTTTAAATCCGGGTCTAGCTTTTCAGTTGTGTTGGGGTGCCCAGGACTAGGTGGCGTGGGAGTGCTGCGTTCTGATGATGGTGAGTGGTCTTGATTTCTGTTAGTAGGATTCTTACGTTTGCCTTTCGCCATCTGGTATTCTCTGGAGCTGTGCAGGATACACTCGGCAGGATCCTGGAACTAAGATGTCTGTGCAGGGTACACTCGGCAGGGTCCTGGAACTAAGATGTCTGCTGCCAATGCTCAGGCAAAGCGCTCCCGCGCCAGGCAAGTCCCTATCCTCTGACTGGGAAAATAGTCACCTGCCTGTACAGGACACACTCAGCGGGATCGCAGAACCACGCTGTCTGCTGCTGATGCTCAGGCAAAATGCTCTCACACCGGGCAGATCCCTATCCTCTGGCCGGGAAAATGGTCACTTGCCTGTGCAGGATACACTTGGCGGGATCCCGGAACCGAGATGTCTGCTGCTGATGCTCAGGCAAAGCGCTCCTGCGCTGGGCAGATCCCAATCCTCAGAATTCTCAAGATCTCTTGGCTGGTGTTGTGGGTATCTGGTGGTAGTCAGCCAACTGTGCGCCCTAGCTACCCAGGTGCTGCTCGGACCATAAGGGGCTTGTGCCCCTACTCAGACCAGGTTTTTGCTTCCCTGACTAATGCAGTCTCAAGTCCCACGATTGGATTGGAGCAGAGGCTGTGTTCCACTCAACAGAAGTCTTAAGATCGCTTGGCGGGTGTTGTGGGTAGCTGGCAGTAGTCAGACGACTGTGCGCCCTAGCTACCCTGTGCTGATCGGACCGGAAGGGGCTCACCTTTAAATTCTCTTAAGTTAGTATGTAAATAATGATATCATTGTGTAACGATGATTTAATTTTTCACACCAATAAATAGAATGTTGCTTTCTTTTTCTTGGACCTAAATGGTTAAATGGAACCAATGATGGAAATCTTCTGTCAAAGTTCCCTCTCTAAAGAAAATTCTTTTGATTCCTGACTAAGGAACAGAGTGTGGTATGTGTTTCTGGTTGAGGCCTCTTATCAAGTTAAGGAACTAAACTAGATTTCCTTTTTAGAAACCCATAAAAGTGTGCCATCTTGTATCAAAAGTTTCTTCTGAGTGTGATGAGAACAACGTTTTTTTTTTTCCCACAGAGATATTGTCAAGACTGAAGCTTCTGTGTGCAAAGCAGAGATCTGCTCAACCTTTCCCAACTCAGTCCATGACTCAGTTTATGTTCAAATAATGTATGACCTTATTAGTGATGCAAGGTAGATGAATACCTCCTGTATTCTCCTCATGGGAATAGTCTAGACCAGAGTGAGATTATTTTTCTCTTTCTGACTCTCTCTTTGTCCCTTAATTATGTTTCTGTTTGCGTCTGTCTCTCTGTCTCTGTCTATCTCTATCTCTCTGTCCCTGTCACTCTCTCTCTCTCATGGCGGTTTTGAGATAGTGTTTCTGTGTTTATTCCAAGCTGGTCTCTACCTCACTCTATACACCATGCTGTCCTTGGGAGATTCAGGTAAAATCATGCACCACAAATGCCTACTGCCTGATTCTAAGAAATCATATATACCTTAAAGTATAGTGGAAGTTCATTGTAACAGTGACTGGAGCCCTTGTTCATTTAATCTAGATAGGGAGATTAGAATTTAAGCTCTTTGGGATCTCCAGAGTTAAAAGATTATCCTGTGCTTCCTCCTTTTCTGAGTTCCTTCTTCTTTTCCTGTATCCCTCCCATGTTCCCTCTCTCCCGCCATACTTTCTTCCTTCTTTCCTACCCACCTTCCTTGCATCCTTCCTTCCTTTCATCCATGTTTATTAATTTCCTTCTTCATTTGCTCTTGTTTCTTTTTATATCTCTGTTTATTTCATTATTTCTTCCTCTAATTAAATTTGTGAAAAATTTTGAGACTGCTTCTGACACTATGGCTCAAGTTGGCATAAATCTCATAATAAAACTATGCCTAAGATTTCCAATTGGTAGAATTATAGATAAGGGACAATATGCCCCATAAGATTTTTCTCTTTGGATCACTACTTGGCTTTCATTTTCATAGTATTAGTTTATGTGTCCAGGCTTACAAATTATTGAAAAAAATTACTTTTCTTTGTCTCCTCCCCACTTCTGTCTAATTTGTGGTTGAAGTTATTTATTACTTTCTGAATCTTCTTCAAAAGTTAAGGCCACAATGATGAAGAAGTCTAAAGCATTCACAGATGGGAGGAAAACAGGAGGAAGCAACATGATGTAAGACAGGGCTTAGATGCAGACTCAGGACAAAAGAGAAGGTGAGTGGAACAATGAGTCGGGTGAGAAGAGGTTGACTAAAAGTGTCATGCCTGTCTGTACTTCCTGGTGTGGACCACGTTGCTATGACTGTAAGCAGCTGACCTCTGGAGAAAGTGAGTGAAGCATGTACACACATATGTCTACTTTTATATTTTTTCCTGCTTTTCTTTTACATCCATAATAATTTTGAATGAAGAAAAAAGAAAATCCTGACAAGGGTGAACAAAATGAAAAAGCATTACTATAGAAATCATTCAAAGTCCTTAGTGATCAGAGAAGTGCAAATCAAAACGACCCTGAGATTCCAGGTTACACCCATCTGACATGCTAAGATCTAAACCTACACTGACAGTACATGTTGGCAAGGATGTGGAGAAAAAGGAACATTCCTCCACTGCTGGGGGGAATGGAAACTTGTAAAAACCACTCAGGAAATCAATTTGGAGCTTCCTCAGAAAATTGAAAATATATCTGCCTGAAGATCCAGCTTTACCACTCTTGGGTATAAACCCAAAAGATGCCCCACCATACCAAGGGGCTACATATTCCACTATGTTCATAGAAGCCTTGTTTGTGATACCCAGATGCTGGAGAAAACCCAGATGTCCCACAACAGAAGAATGGATATAGAAAATATGGTTCATTTACACAGTGGAATACTACTAAGCTACTAAGCACAAGGACATCCTGAGATTTGCATGTACATGGGTGGAACTACAAACTATCATACTGAGTGATGTAACTCGGACCCAAAAGACATGTATGCTGAGGGGCAGGGTGACCCTGTAGCAGGATCAGCAGACACAATTAACTTAGATCCCAGAGACCTCTCAGACCCTGTACCACCAACCAGGCAGCATTCATCAGCATTTATGAGGCTTCAAACACATATACAGCAAAGGACTACGAGGTCAAAGTTCAGTCAGAGAAGATGCACCTAACCCTTAAAAGACTGGAAGCCCAAGAGAGGGTAGGGCTAGTGTGGTGACAGTTGTGGATATCGTGGGAACATCCAGGTAGAGATGGGGTCTGGATAGAGGTATGGGGTGGGGAAGAGTTAGATAGTAGACCTGGAGGGGAATAAAACCTGGAGTGTAAGAAGATGATAAAAAAAATACAATAAAATAATTCAATTTACTCTACAGAAACCCACTTTTAGAGAGAAGACACCAAGCAATGAACTGTCAGAAAGTTGTTTGAACAGAGTAGAAGCTGAAGACATGATGAAGCATACTAAGTTTACAAGGGATGACATCAATACATTAGTCAGTAGTGCTTCAAGACAATGTTCTTTTAGGGGGTTTGGGGTTGTGCATACAAGTTGAGGTCAGAGGTCGCAACTGGGAATCAGCCTCAAATACGTTAACATTGTAATTTTCAAGAATAGGTCTCTCACTGATCAGGGACCTCAGCAATTGGCTGCACTACCCAGTGTACTCAGGGATTTGCCTAGGTGTCACCCACTGCTGTTATTACAGGTGCATGACTCCATGAGAAGCTTTAGATAGGGGTGATAGGACTCTGAACTCAGGCCTCAAACTTTTGTATAATATTATGTACTGCCATGTATTATTACATAGGCTGTTATAGCATCTATTATGTGCACATTGCAACATTGTCGCAAATGCAAACAATGCATTTCATAGAATTCTCTGTTCATCATCTCCTATCACACCGCATCCTTTATACTGACCATTTCTCAGAATATTCCCAGTAAACCTTTGATATTATTTTAATTTAAGTTTAGATTCAGCATGATTAGAGAAAATGTGCAGCATTTGTCCTTTTGATTTTGGTTCATTTCATCTCTTTGACTGTCTTCCATTCCCTCCATTCTTCAGCAGATGACATAAGTGCATTCTGAATAACATTTCCCATTTCCCAATGTTTTGGTCTAGTAATGTGTTTCCAGGCAGATTCTATAATGTGGCTTTTTTGTACAGTGCTGCAGTGCACATCCTTGTATGCAAGCACCTCTACTGACATCAATCTTCCAGCTAAATGTTTAAATGTAGGATTGCAGCATGAAATGGCAGTTCTATTTCAGGACTTTGAGCATCCTCTAAACCAAGGTTTTCTCCAGCGGCTTTGCTAGTTTCCTGTCTTAGTGAATAGTGCTCCTTTCCTCACATCCTCCACACCATTTGTTGTTTGTTCCCTTAATTGTGCACATGCTGTCTGGAATGAGATTGCATGTTGGTGTGGTTTTCTTTAAATTTTCATTCCTTTTATGCCTGAAAATATTTAATGTGGTTCATTATTTATTCACCATTTCACTCCTTTTTGGAATCATCTGTTCATCTCATTTACTGTGAACCCCTGTATTACTAGAATTCTACCCAGAAACCTGTGTCCTTACCTACATCTTGGTGTGGCTTCTCTTAGGAATTTTTACCTATTATAATAAGATCTTTAATTAATAGTGATATGGCGTTAGTTCAGTGTCACATCTTGGAATCTGATTTCTGTTCACACATATGGGGACCCACATGGCCAGGCACCATTTGGTAAGGGTATCTTTTCTTCAATGTAAGTTTGACTTCCTTATTAGAACTCACATGCCTTTTCTCTGTCAGGACAACTCATTCTGGGTGAAAAGGTCATGGGTGCTTGGTTGAAGTCACATACTGTGAAGAGGAGTTCTGACCTAGTCATGCCTAAAGTTTTCTTTTTTCTTTTTTTTTTTTAAAGATTTATTTATTATTATATGTAAGTACACTGTAGCTGTCTTCAGACACACCAGAAGAGGGAGTCAGATCTTGTTATGGATGGTTGTGAGCCACCATGTGGTTGCTGGGATTTGAACTCTGGACCTTCGGAAGAGCAGTCGGGTGCTCTTACCCACTGAGCCATCTCACCAGCCCAAGTTTTCTTGTAGTACCTGTCAACAGGAAACATTTTCCAAAGTTTTACTGAGTTCAGATTTGTAAAAATTCATCCACTAGGCATCAAGCTCCAGAAGTTTGAACCAGCCTTGCTGACTAATTTGAACTGACCTTACTTTTCTTCTTACCTCACCAAGAGCACTTCCCTAATGAAAGTAGAGTTTGCAGGGATCCACACATTCATTTTCTCTTTCCATCTTGTTTCTTTATACTTGCTCATTGCTTCTAAGTCTCAGGTATTATATTGCATAAGGTAGAGAGAATGTATACCCTGGTCTTGTTTCTTATTTTATACAGACTTTTTCTCTCTCCCATTACTATAATGTTGACTATGTTTGTTGAATAGAAGATTTATTCGGGTGAGGCATGTTTCTCCTATTCCTAGTTTCTTCAGGAATTTTATCATGAGGTGATGATGGACATGTCCAATGCATTTTCTGTAGGTACTGAGATGACAATTCAACTATTAATTTTTGAGACTATTTTTGTGCTGACATACATTTATTTGATTTACATCCTTTGTGTTATACTTGCATAACTATATCACATTTTCATTGTGTGTATAGAATTTTATTTTTAAATTTATTCATTCTTTGAGATAGGGTCTCTCTATGAAGCCCTGCCAGTTTTGGGACTCATGGGACCATAATGGCCTCAAACTCACAGATATCTGCCTGCAAGTGCTGCCATTCAAGTGCAGAGATTAAAGTATTCTTATGCTACTACACCAGGTGTTTCTTTGTTTGTTTGTTTTTTGAGATAGGGTTTCTCTGTATAGCTCTGGCTGTCCTGAAGGTCACTTTATAGACCAGGATTACCTTGAACTGAATGCAGGAATCCACCTGCCTCTGCCTCCTGAGTGCTGAGATTACAGGCATGCACCACCATGCCCAGCACAACACCATGCTTTTAAATTTGTTCTGGAATTCAATTTTCAACTGCT
Source organism: Mus musculus (assembly GCF_000001635.26). Classification (NCBI taxonomy): domain Eukaryota; kingdom Metazoa; phylum Chordata; class Mammalia; order Rodentia; family Muridae; genus Mus; species Mus musculus. Next base: position 41,497,488 of record NC_000080.6, on the reverse strand, counting down.
TGTTAAGCTTATATAACTTTCAGGGATATAGGTATTGCAGTTGTTGCGAACTGCAGTGATGGTGTTGTACTGTTATCCAGTTTATAAGAGGGGGAGGCAACCATGATTTTGTGGAATCTGATAGTGTTTCTTCCATTTCTGACTCATACAAACATTTGCTGTTCTTGAAAGATCTGTGGCAAAATATGATTGTGTAACTGTTTTGTTTTGGGCTTTTATTGCTTGGAAGACATCATCACGGCTTATCATTCTGTTTGTATCTGAGATTTGTGAGTATTAAATGGTATAGGAAGGACTTGAACTGGTGTAGCGCAAAGGGACATTGCAAAGAATCTCCATAAATACTACCCAAAATTAGTACTTGCCAGCATGCCTCATTCAAGAAGGATTAGAAGGTCAAAATTAGACTCAAAACTAGAAAGGGGATATTGTGAATTCTTTTTAGTGAGTAATTGTTCTGTAATCTGAAGAGTCCCATTACCTTTTACAGTGAAGAAGGGGATAGAAGTAATTGAAGCACGTGGGTATTTAAATTCTATACTCAATTAGGTTAGGGAGGGGAGCTGGGAAACTGATGGGATAACAATCAATAAAGCTATGGTCAGGAGGCCATTTCGGTGTGAATTTATATTTCTGAGTGACTTTTCTCCTCTTAACAGAACACTGGCTGACACTTGCCTAAATATTCCTAACAACTGACATTTCTCAACCACAGGGCATTTAAGCTGATTTCTCTGCAGAGTTGGATTTGAATTGGAGAGCATGCATCTATGTACCTGCTGACCCTGGCAGCCATGGTTCTAATAATGTGAGTGGGAGGTCACTTCATTAGACTGACAGCAAATAGAAGATCTTTGAGCTCCGGAGATATAAAAACGTATGGACCTTTAAATGACCTGAAAGAGCAGAATGGTAGCAATTGTAATCTAGGATGGTGTTTGCAGAGGTGCCTGTTATGAAGGTAAGCTTTCCAACTAGCTATTTACTGTTAAATGGGCTTTAACATATTCTTAAATCTGAAGATTTTTAGACAGGGTAAGGCAATATTTTTTACATGAAGCATCCATTGCGATATTAAATGTCATGTAATTCATTTTGGAAGATTTAACAAGTAAGCTGTGTTTATTGTAGTCAGCACAGTAATCAGTAGTAAATTAAGTGTACTGGTTCATGTTTTTATAAATGATTTTAACAGTGTGAGGAGCCGAGCACATACATAGATATTTAACTAATAAATAGTAAGTGGTTGCTTCTGTTTCTTCATTCATACACTGTAATACATAAACACAGAGTTATTTTGACAACAAGCCCCCCCCCAAACATAAAACATTCTACCTGCACATCTTCAGCAACTGTCTAAACAGCAAAACTTAACAGAAATATGACAGCAGGTCCCTACTCTTAGATCAACCTGCTGCCAAGGCTTCGAAGGAGATTCAGCATGAGCCTAGTGAATCACAGTTGGTGCATCTTAAGGAAGTCATTTTAAAAGATTTCAAAGTAAAAGTGAAGTGCTTAAAACAAGGAAATATTGTTTCCCCAAGGAAGAAAACCAACCTCATTTCTCTAAGGAAAAAACAAGATTAAAGGTGATTCTAATTTTAATAACAGTATATGTCATTTGAGTGCAAAGATGCATGTGTGAGCCCACATCTGCAGTGCTTACGAATGTCTAGACAACAGGATCTCAGCTCTGTGCATGTCCTGCATCTTCTTCACACCCTCAGTTCCTTCTATATCCTTCTCATTGATCATTAAAGCTCTAAGGTATATAACTTATACTATGAATACAATAAACCAGAAATTAGCAAGCTGTTTACACAAATGACAATTCTTAAAGTAATAATAATAATAATATTAATAATAATAATGGGAATGATGTTAACAGTCTTTTATAAAACATACAGTGAAATGAAACAAACTAGTATGTTTAATATGCAAATTAGACATTTTAAACCGAAACTGAATTAACCAGAAAGGCTATATTACACGTGTACCTCAGTCTAATAAACTGGAAGAGCAATGGTTCCCATAATTCAAATAAGTAAATCATGTGATTATAAAACAGCATGTGGTTATATTGAAAAGCCTTACATTATGGGATACCTTGATCCACTGACTCTTCCTCTGCCTCTGGTGTTGTCAATGAAATATTTCACAATTCTGTGTAGGATTACATTTTAAAGTGTTCTTTGTAAATATTCACTTTCTTGAATCCATATACTTTTTCCAATTAGTCAACCTCTAACCTATTCTGTTAAGTTAGTTGTTTCTTCTGATACTACCTGGAGCCTCACATTCCACATGACAAGCTGAAGACAATTCCCTGATACTTGTCTGACTACTATTCTATTCTGTCAGCTGCTGTTTGTATCATAGTTAATATCAGATGATAAACTGTATAGAAATACTGATGGGTGGTTGCATGCCAACATTTACTCTTCATAGCCCAGTCATTAAACTCTGTGTTTGTGCCTTGTCTCTATTGATAGGGAGAACATATTTATTTATGTATGTATGTATGTATGTATGTATGTATGTATGTATTAAATATTTTTTATTATTATGTATTTTCCTCAGTTAGATTTAGAATGCTATACCAAAAGTCCCCCATACCCTCCCCCCTACTTCCCTAACCACCCATTCCCATTTTTTGGCCCTGGCATTTCCCTGTACTGGGGCATACAAAGTTGGCGTGTCCAATGGGCCTCTCTTTCCAGTGATGGCCAACTAGGCCATCTTTTGATACATATGCAGCTAGAGTCAAGAGCTCCGGGGTACTGGTTAATTCATAATGTTGTTGCACCTACAAGGTTGCAGATCTCTTTAGCTCCTTGGATATGTTCTCTAGCTCCTCCATTGGGGGACCTGTGCTCCATCCAATAGCTGACTGTGAGCATCCACTTATGTGTTTGCTAGGCCCCGGCCTACTCTCACAAGAGACAGCCATATCAGGGTCCTTTCAACCAATGCTTGCTAGTGTATGCAATGGTGTCATCGTTTGGAGGCTAATTATGGGATGTATCCCTGGATATGGCAGTCTCAAGATGGTCCATAGTTTTGTCTCAGCTCCAAACTTTGTCTCTGTAACTCTTTCCATGGGTGATTGTTTCCAATTCTAAGAAGGGGCAAAGTGCCTACACTTTGGTCTTCGTTCTTCTTCAGTTTAATGTGTTTTGCAAATTGTATCTTATATCTCGGGTATACTAAGGTTCTGGGCTAATTTATTTATTTTACTGTTTGAAAATATTACACACACATATATATTGATCAGATTTACACTTTACCCTCCCAATCATCCATATCTGCCCACACCACTCTTTCTGACCAAATTCATGTGCTGTGTATATATATTTACAAAATTTTAAATATAACTTATACATTATATTATAAATATATTTTAAGTATATAATTTATATTATATTACATGAATATTTATTTCATTAATGATAATTATAAATATATAAAAATTTATGTTTAATACATATAAATATACATAAATATGTTACCATTTACATACACCTGAGTGTGAAGCCATCTATTATAGTATGGTTCTTATTTGAAGTACAGGTACATAATATAATCTGAGGGTTCACAGGCTTCTTGGTTAGGTAAGACTGTTGATCACTTTTTCACAGCAGATTTCATAGTATGTAGTCTGTACGGTTTTGATATTTCACTATCATGAATATTATTTAAAAAAAGAAAGCTAAGTAAAAGATACCAGACTCGAAAGATTACATAGAGCATGACATTCAGTAGGGCATGTACACAGTTATGTTAAAATATTTATGTAAAAACCTCTCCAATCTCTGACAAAATTAGATATGATACACTAATCAGTGTAGTATGAGAACTCCCAGATCTCAGCTACTTCAGGCATCTCTAGAAAATGCCTCAAAACAGATGCCTTATTTTCATCTCTCCAATTCTACACAATTCCCCCTTCATCTGCATTTTCTTTTCCATATTTAAAAAGCTAACACACTATTATATTTCACTGATGTATGCTGAGAGTATAATACTACTTCCCTTATAGCTATTGGTCATTGCTAATATGTATTAGTGTTGTTAAATTTTTTCTGTAGAATAAGATTTAGGACATGAACCAAATCCTTGCTCCAGTTTTTGTTTTCCTGCAATAACAAGCTGAGCTGCAATTCTCACGTAAAATCTTCCAGAACACCTGGCCAACATAACCATACTTTGGCCATTAGTGGTGACATTTTCCATTCTGTCCAGGTCAGTCGTCACAGCATAGAAACTGGCTGGACGTGTATTAACCTCTTCTGGATAGTTTCAGTACTGCAAGGGGATCTATCACACTTTATCTAGATGTGTTGAGTATTGTCTAGTGTCTTATTCTGGAGTCTGGGTATTTCATGTGGATTTGCATGGGGATCCAAAGGATCTCTTCTGGACACGTTTGTCATTGGAAGGTGATTGATAGCCACCTTTTAATATTTTGAGTAACAAAAGGCAATCTATCCCACTCTCTGGAAAAGGCACTTTGATTTCAGGTCAATTTGGGTGAGGTACTGAGCAGGAAGGTAAGAGCTGTCCTGTGAGACGTCAGAAGTCCCTTCCCTAGATGTTGTGTTGTAACCTGGAGAGCCCTGGCATTTTCTGTGATGTTACTAATGTGGTGACTCCAACTGCTCTTGGAGCATTCATTAACTACCTTTATGGTTCACCCTTAGACATGCTGACAAAACTGACCAGGCCTCTGGGAGGAGAGAACAATGAAAATACAGAGACCAGAAAGAGGCAGCCACAAGGTGGCCTTTGGTCTTAGTGTTAAAGAGCAAGAATTAATGGTCCTGGGGGAAGTCACTGTGAATCCTGGCCATGAAAGAGGGAACTTCCTAGAGAAGGTGGGCTTGAGCTTGGACTTCCAGTAATGGGAATCAGGAGCTTGAAGCTTCTGGGAAGCAGTTGGTTTGACAGAGAGCAGGAAATGTCAAGGCTGCAGCTACTCTGCAAGAGCTCCTCAATTTCATTCTGACTGTCAGAAGAGGGCATCAGGATGCAGCCTCCTCCTCCTTGCTGCTAGGGCTACACCACAAGCTGACTTTGATCTTAAGATGCTCTCTGGATGACTTTGGTACTGGATGGCAATCTGTCTTATCCCATCTTCTGGATACTATGGGTACTGAGGATCTAGCACCCTCTTCTGGATATATTTGATATTACATGGAGGACTTTCATCCTTTTCTGCCTGCTTTGAGTATAGGAAATAAATCTAACACATTCTTCCAGTCACTGAAGCTACTCCATGACACAGGCCTCACGGATCATGTGAATTCAGGCTATGTCCTGGACTACCCTCATGCAGTGGCTGCCACATTCTGCCTCCTATATACTGAGACCTTCTGGTGCTTATTAAACTCAGTATCCTGATGCCAGGACAACACAGGTTGGGGTTCCTTAGTAAGGGATCAAGGGCTTCAAGACCTCCCTCATGGGCCTGGAAGGAAAGACTACCCTTCTAAAAAGTTCCCAGGAAGTCTGTGCACAGGTCCTGGCCCACATCAACCCTGTTACCACTGTTTTTAAAAAAAATATATCTTCAGAACATAGATTCTCAGTTGTAGGTTCTTATTGCTACACAGCTACCCAGAGCAAAAAAATCAGTATTTGCTGGGAGGGGACTCAATATCAGGATGGCTATATATAATCCTCATGGGATTTCAATGTTCTATCAAGGTGAACATATAGACAAAGAGCAGTGCTGACTAAGGTGGGGTTCCCTGTGCATGGAGACAGCATCACCTTGCAACAGGCCCCACTGTAGACTCCAGATTCAAGGATGCATGACCCATGGGGGACACATGCACAGACACACAGACACACAGACACACAGACACACAGACACACACACACACACACACACAGAATTGGTCCTCTATGAGGAGTCTATGTCTGTAAGCTTTTGCTACACTGCATCCTTGGTGTATTCCTTTAAGTTCCATGGAAGTTTGATAGCAAAAATCAAGGAAAGGATATAAAACTGGACACATACCAAGTTCTCAGACATTCACTGCTTTTGTCTTGGACACAGGCAATCACAGCTTGGTGGTGCTAAGCATCGGGGAATCCAGGACTTAATTGCATCACATCAGATACTAGCTGACATTGCCCTCTAAGCACAGCATGGCTGGCTAGCTTATGCCATCCAGAGCCAGCAGGACTGCAGTATGTGCTGAGGTACATGACTAGCCACAGGGGTTGGGAGCAATATCCTATCTTTAGAACAGCTGCCCTGATTTTAGGCCAAGAAGTGGGAGGGAGTGGGTAGGGGAGCAGGGCGGGGGGAAGGTATAGGGAACTTTAGGGATAGCATTTTAAATGTAAATGAAGAAAATATCTAAAAAAAAAAATTAAAAAACAGAAGAGGAAACTTCTCAAAGAGTAGCTGAAAAGCTCTTCCAGATACTGGACCAACAGTTTTTCCAGTCGCTTTGAATTGTGTCAAACCATAGCAAGGAATTCAGAGACAAAACTTGTCAATAAACAGTGAATGATTTATGGATAAATGGGAAACTTCATGGTGCAGGCAGACTTAAGAGTTCTGGTCTCATGAAGTAAAGAAGATTTCTTAAATGGAAACACTACAAAAATCTCAGTAGAGTGCAGAGAAAGGTGGATGGGCCTCATTCTTACTTTGGGCCTATTGTACACAAATACAGGGAGGGATTCATCCCTATACTATTTGATTGGAATGCCTGCTGCATTGCTTTCCAGGCTCAGAGATAATTAGCCTCCCAAACTATAACTATTACTTTTTCATTACCCATGTTCTACAGTTCTCCCTAAAGGCTATTCATCTGACTACCTGAGAGACAGAGTGGGATTTTAACTACCCCACCATCCCCCCAGACACTTTGGAGCCTTGTCATAGTGATATTGCATAGCTCAAGATGGTAGACAAAGACAACACAATCAATTTGGAAAGGCTTTACATGATTTTTCCACAATTTTACTGGTGAGTTTAAGTATCATTTTAGCATGCACTCAGCACACCCAGGTCAATAAGGCAGAAGGAATAGATGTCAATGCCAAACAGATCCCCTCCTGAAATGGTGGATCCATTAAAATTGAGGTTTCACTGGGCCAGAGGCATTTCCATCCCCTATCCATCGCCTATCCATTATATTGAGTCTTAAGCATCTTATGAATACAGGATCATTATCCAATCCTGAACAGTCTCAGGCCTGGAACTGAGGACACAAAAAAGTAGAAACTGGAGAAGGGATAGGTAATGGGACTATGGAGCAGCAATTCAATATCCCTGTAGGCTTTTGTTCACAGATGCCTATTTTGTGTGGTTGTTTTAGAGACAGGAAGAATGTGGGATTTTAGCTTTTGAAGAATGGATGTAAAATTTACAAGTTGATGCTCTCCCTGTATCTGCCTTGCTCTATTGCCAAGTACAAGGGAGTTTTCTTTGCAAAGAAATGGGGTTGTAAAACAGAGATTTAATGAAAACACATGGCTCAATATAGTGAAACAATGTGTGCTTCCAAGGTATGTGCTCACTAAAAAATATAATCCAATTTGCATAAAAATAAAGGTGCAGGAGGATGTTTTTGGCCTCTGGGAAACAGGGCCTCCTGGGGAATAGGATTGTCTGTTGCATGAATACACCCCAGAACTAGATTTATATTGAAGAAGAATCTCCCTCATCCAACGATGCTAGAGCTTTAGATCCTATCAAAGATGAGCCAACCATACCATGGCTCTAACAAAATCTCCCCATTCAAATCATTTGACTTGTAGTGAAGCAGAGAGAAATGTCTGGTTTTGGAAGGAAAAGTTGCCAAGAGTTAACCCCTGGGTCAAAAGAGAGACTCCAGGAAAGGGCACTTCAAAAACTGGTCAAGATGGGGCAAGCTGGCAAGCAGGTAAGCCATGGACATTCCCAGTGACATCATCAATAGTCATTTCCCTTGACAATCTCTTGTATCCAGGAGAACCTTAGAATGTTCAGTGATGTCACCAGTGTTGTGGTAACAAGAGTTGCCTGTGAGGGATTCCATCAGATCCTAATGGGTTCCCAAGCAGGTATGTTGTCCATGCTCCTCAGGGTATTTTGGAGGGAGAATATAATACAAACAGAGACCAGATCAAGGCAGAAGGACACTGTCCCTCTATCATGTTGGGAGAGGGCAAGAAAGAACTGGTCATGGAGAAGGCACAGTGAGACCTGGGCAAGGTTGGGGGAGCTACCTGGGGGATGTGGGCTTGAGCTGGTCCTTGCAGGAATATGGCCTTTGATCTGGATCCTTCAGATTCCTCAATGGTTAAACCAGAGTCAGGAATATCTGATGATTAGTTTTACAGACAGTGTGGAATTGACAAGCCTGCAGTTGATTTGCTGAGAGATCTTTATTTTCCTGGGAATGGCAAATTATTCAAGAAACAGCTCTGTGATAATAACAAAGTGTTGCTCTCAGGAAAGTGTGTTGAAGCACTTCAACCTAATATAGTTTCCTCTAGGTTACATAAGGATGGGGTGCCAAGAACAGAGAGGTATATTCCCCTGCTCATGTATCAAGGTTTTAGAAATTTTGGTATTGAACACATATGATGTGGACTGATTCACAGTCTGTGGTCAGTGTAGTAGTGTATGACCTCTCATCACACACTATAAGAAGTCTAGAAAGGTGTTGGCTCATGGGATGTTAGGGGCTGGTGTTTATGGTCAGTTTGTTTTGTGCTACGAGGGATAGAATAAGTTGTAAGATATGAACTGAAAATGCCCTCCAATTCTTCTTTCTGGAGCAGTTTATTATGCATTTCAGTCCTTGGAGAATGCAATAGGTTGTCAGGCATATGTTTAGTGATGGTGGATGGGAACAGGGACCTAGCTGAGGAGACCAGCTTGAAGATAGCTTTCCTGCTCTTTCAGGGATTCACAGTGTCTCTAGATTTTCTTCTTCCTCAGGCTTCTGTGTGTGACAATGCATGGTTTCTGCTTTCCCTGCTTTATTTTCTCTACAAGTTTAAGTGTTTATCTACCTACAGGGTCATTTAGGAAGGCATCACCCCAAACTCCCAACATCGATGAGAACGAGAAAAGAATCAAGAGGTTGGAGAAGCTCAAAAGAGATCTCCAGAACATTAAAAATGAGAGAGACATTCTCCAGGGAATCCTGGCCAAGTACAAGGATTTGAATGACAGGTAGTCATTGTGCCTACTTCTTTACTGACTATCGTGGGCCCTTCCTGTTAAGCCCTGATTCCCTCATACAACAAGACGCTACAACTCCAGGCTGTCCACATATCCAAACTCTTCTGCCTGATTGGAGTTTCAACAGAGAACTTGAAGTTCAGATAGGAGTGAGATGGGGTCACAGGAATTTTGATGCCTCCAAAAGTTAATCAGAGCCTTTAGCATGAATCACAGTGTGGGGATGAAGTTAGTGATATGTGAGCTCTCATCCTGCCTTTAAAGAAGCTTGCACAGGTGGGGGAGTTGCTAGGTATTGTGTGTTTATGGCCTATCCTTTTAAAATTGATCTGGAGGTAATTTGGGTGCAATTGACCCTGTCAACAGCTGGAGTTGCCTGGTCCCACATATTACCTCTCAGTATGACTGGATTGGCTCCAGTTAATCACTACTTTTCTCAAATTTTATTCATTATACTCTCAGATAATGCCACATCATTATATTTATTTGGCATTCTGATTGAGTGTAAGTGTGTGTGTGTGTGTATGTGTGTGTGTGTGTTTGCTTATCATCTGAAGAATCTATGTAATGTGACAGGTCATTATGTTTTGCCTGACACAGTTTCTAGGAAATAACAGTGAGGAAGCAAGGAAGGATCATTTTGAGCAGCACAGGACTTGACTTCTGTGCTTACATTTGAATCTCCTGGTAAATGTTATGAAGGCTTTTCCCTGTAGATATGATTATGTCCTTTGGAAATTTTTGTAAAAATAGAACCAAGGATTGGCAAATCCTTGTCTAAAAACAGGAGGGGAGTCATATAGATTTAACGTGGTCCCAAGCCTGTTACCCAGGTTCCAGGAAAGTTCGTTGAGAGCTAATCTATTATTTCAAGCCCCTTCAGTGAACTGAAGCAGGTGAGCTTCCTGTCATTACTTCTCTGTCTCTACTGGCCCCAGGCCAAGGGTAATAAATTTAATAAGCACAAAGTGGAACCATTAATAAGGAGCTAGGTCCTGGCATACATTGGTTGGGGGAGTGCATGATTCAGCTTGAATTGAAATGATCCTTGTATCCTTAGTTCACGGGATTATTTATTCCTTGGGCCATGTCCTCCCACAGGACCAACTTTGAGACATTCATGCTTGAGATACAACATAACCAGATGATGACTGACCTGAAGAGAATGTCCCAGGACATCAGTGAGGCCTTGTACAAGTGCCAGCATTTGACTAAAGAAAATCAATTATACTGGTGAGTGTCTAACATGGTCATGACTCAAGAACTAGACAGAGGATATGTCTGCCCATCCATGTCTTTGAACCAAAGTGAGGGCTCAGGTTCTATACTGTTTTCTCTAACAGGAAGCCTACCTCCTTTAAAGCAAGACTCTAAGATTTTAACATCTTGTACTCATTTTGGGAAAGTGTGTAGAGTCTGTGAGCCACTCAAGTCATCATCCTTTACAACTAAGTATCCTTGAGATAGAAAAGGTTTACACCATGATGGAAATATTAATCAACCTTGAGCCTCTTGGGCTCTGAAATTAGATTCATAGATGAGGTTTCCATGAGGAACATAGAAAGACTGTGTGCTGCTTGGGTCTCTTCTCTCCTAGAGAAGTTTTGCTGTATACCTACAGGTGGTTTTTTAATACTGTAGACATATAAGCACACATGGACCCCATGTTCTCTTCTGAGAGATACATGAGTCCCTGTTGGTGTCAGTGGTTTCAGAAGTACCTTGGGTGTTCTGGAAAGTGGCTGTCCTCTGGATTTGACCTCCCTCTATGTGATGCTCCATGGCCAATCTGGATACTTGTCTGGGGCTGTCTGGGGATCAAGGCCCATGATGGGTGGGAGTGGGAGGAAGATGGATGCTGCCTGGAGTCACCATATTTTGTTTGTGGCTCAGCTGCAGGAACTGCCACCTCCTGATTGAATCTAACCTTATCCAGCACAAAGTCAGGATGTTGTGGAAGGAGAACAGACAGCTGCTAAGGAAGCAGATTGCATTGGAAGAATGCAACATAAAAACAAAAATACTATGTAAAGAAGGCAGCCAGAAGATCAAAGACGAATATAGCAGGCAAGCAGCAGGTAGGCTCAATGAAGCATCAGGGGCAGGCTGCCCTAATGTCTAAACATAAAGACAGTCAAGCCTATGTAACATCCTGAAACTTATGCAGGCTCTCTCCTATCTCCCATCCAGTTGTACAATTCTGTGATCATTACCAAGACTTTCTCTGGAGTTGACATTTTTTCAAGAAATTTAATTACTGCCATGCCCTCTCCTCCTCCTCCTCCTCCTCCTCCTCCTCCTCCTCCTCTTCCTCCTCCCAGTTGGACACCTCTAGTTGGCCACAATAAGGCAGAGGAGATCCTGGACCCCTTATAGCATCTCGTTCTTGCTCTATGGTATGGAGAGTGCCTCAGGATGCCACTTCCTGAATTATCTAGGAACCAGGTCCTCTGTTCTGATTTATGGCAACTCACTCAGAGGGGCTTGTGTCCAGTCCCCTCCTAGGACAGTAGGGCAGCCTCCAATTTTAATGTTTTATAATTAAAGTCTTTAGTAAAAAAGAGTAAGTTCCACAATATACATATTTTAAAAATAAAAATAAGACTTCTTTTACTTTCTTGCACTAAATTAACCACCTAGAAATTCAAGGTATGTCTGATTGGCTTCACCAAGAGGATTTATAGAATCCTACTCTGCATCCCTCTCTTGATGTAGCTTTCCTTAGTATATCATGGCCCTGGCTTTGCTTCAGTACAGATTCCCCCTCGGAGTTTTTCAGAGTGCTGCATTTCAGAACAATCATTGCATATCAATTCACTAGCCTCTTTTGGACTGACATTGGAGATGATTTTTATGTCACATGAACTGCAACATGTTGAAATGTTCCTGTATAATAACCGTTGTTAACTGTTTTTATTGCTGCTACCAGGGTCTTCTGAGACATAGCCAAGGTAGGTTTAGGGAGCAGAATATATTTCAAATTTGAGCTGGCTGGAAGATGTTCTTTGAACCCTATTTCTTAGGACCTTGAATCTTGTGTGCCAGCTTGTCTGTGCAGAGCTTATACCATACTTGTAGAATCAGCAAGTACTTGCATGGAAAATGTTCCTGACAAGGAAATCAGTACAGGCCAGGGCAGCAGAAACTGGGTTAGTCTAAGAGACTTGTACACATCTTAGGTCCCATTAATTCCTGAAGTGACAGTAAACGTTCTGAAACATAGCAGTATTTTCATAGAGGAGTTTGTGTTTCTATGTGTGTGTGTGTGTGTGTGTGTGTACTTTTGTGTGTGTGTGTGTCCTTTTGTCCAATGGTGTTTAGCATGTGTGTTTTGTATTTCAGTAATGGTAGGTTCTTGTTATAGTTGCTTCATTATACAAGTGTGTACTCATGTACCCTTTTTGTATGTGTGTGTGCATGTGTCTTTGAAGGGATGCAATTGTGTGTCTCTGTACATATATGTATGTAATGGTGTCTATAAATATTCATACATTTGCTTGGTCATTAAACATCTTAAATGGTAATAGAGGAAACCTTTAATGAGAATAGTACTCTGTCTGTTCATATTGCATTGGAAAAACCTCAAACATAATAGCCCGTCATCATGCCTATCCACCTAGGTCACTAGAACTAAAGAAGACAAAAAATGATGCAAATTCTGATATTCCAAAATTTGTAGACTGAAAAATACTTATCTGTTTTGATTCTATTTGTAGGAAAACAAATAATTGTGGTACCTGGAAGTAAAGAGGAGGCTGCTATGTCAAATCCATGTGCCTGAGAATCAAAAACGCTGGCTAAGGCTTTGTGTTCCTTCCCTGAACTTGGTGAATAGTGATTGCCCACTGGAAGAGCAACAACAGGACCAAAAACAACAACTTAAATAATGGACTTTATGTGAATCTAAGGGGAATGTCTCTCTTAAAAAGAAAAAAAAATGTCTTCTTCTAATGGAACTGAATATGTTTGCTATGTATTAGTCAGTTTGTTTCACTAGCATTAGAAAGGTATGAGGAAGAATTTATTAACATCTCATCATCAATAAAAATTAAGGTTTTAAAATTATTATCAATGTTAAATAATTATTTATATCCAGATCTCAGCTTCACACTCCTCACTTCACAATCCCTCTTTCCAGTGGCTCCCTGCTATCCACCTGTCTTAGTCAGGGTTTTTATTCCTGCACAAACATCATGACCAAGAAGCAAGTTGGGGAGGAAAGGCTTTTTTCGGCTTACACTTCCATACTGCTGTTCATCACCAAGGAAGTCAGGACTGAAACTCATGCAGGTCAGGAAGCAGGAGCTGATGCAGAGGCCATGGAGGGATGTTCTTTACTGGCTTGCGTCACCTGGCTTGCTCAGCCTGCTTTCTTATAGAACCAAGACTACCAGCCCTGAGATGGTCCCACCCACAAGGGCCTTTCCCCCTTGATCACTAATTGAGAAAATGCCTTACAGTTGGATCTCATGGAGGCATTTCCTCAACTGAAGCTCCTTTCTCTGTGATAACTCCAGCTGTGTCAAGTTGACACAAAAATAGCCAGTACACCACCCTTCCTAATCATCTCCTCAGAATTGAGGCAGCCTCCTATGAATAACAACCAGCCTTGCATTATCAAGTTGCAGTACACCTAGGTGCATCTTTGTCTTTTCAGGCTAGATAAATCATGACAGTCAAGACAAGAGGATCCAAAGTTAGGCAATATTGTTGGAGACAGTCTCCTCTCTAGTTTTAGGATTCCCACAAGAAGACCAAGCTATGAAACTGTTACATATGTGGAGAGGGCCTATGTCCATCCCTTACATATTCTCTGGTCCACAGTTCATTCTCTATGAGTTACTATGGGCTCAGATTAGTTGAATCTGTAGGTTATCATGTGGTGTCCTTGACCACTGTGGCTTCTTCAACCCTGCCTCTCCCTCTTCCACAAAATTCCCCAAGCCTCTGCCTCTGTTTCCAGAAGCTGCTGAGTGACTGCTCTCTCTCTAAAGATAGTAATGCTAGATCCATGGCTGCACATATAGAAGAATATCATTAACTATGTCGGGGGGTGTGTTTCCATTTCTTGGCATGGGTCTCAAGTTGGGCAAGCCATTATTTGGTCCTTTCATAAAATTAAACTTCATTTTTACCATGCACATCTTTTTTTTAAATTAGGTATTTTCCACATTAACATTTTCAATACTATCCCAAAAGTCTCCCATACCCACCCCTCCACCCCTCTACCCACCCACTCCCACTTTTTGGCCCTGGCGTTCCTCTGTACTGGGGCATATAAAGTTTGCAAGTCCAATGGGCCTCTCTTTCCCTGATGGCCGACTAAGCCATCTTTTGATTCATATGCAGCTAGAGTCAAGAGCTCCGGGGTCCTGGTTAGTTCATAATGCTGTTCCACCTATAGGGTTGCAGATCCCTTTAGCTCCTTGAGTATTTTCTTTAGCTCCTCCATTGGGGGCCCTGTGATCCATCCATTAACTGACTGTGAGCATCTACTTATTTATTTGCTAGGCCCCGGCGTAGTCTCACTAGAGACAGATATATCAGGGTCCTATCAGCACAATCTTGCTAGTGTATGCAATGGTGTCAGAGTTTTGAGGCTGATTATGGGATGGATCTCTGGCTGGATATGGCAGTCTCTAGATGGTCCATCCTTTCGTCTCAGCTCCAAACTTTGTCTCTGTAACTCCTTCCATGGGTGTTTTGTTCCCAATTCTAAGAAGGGGCAAAGTGTCCACACTTTGGTCTTCGTTCTTCTTGAGTTTCGTGTGTTTTGCAAATTGTAACTTATATCTTGGGTATTCTGGGTTTCTGGGCTAATATCCACTTATCAGTGAGTACATATCATTTGAGTTCTTTTGTGATTGGGTTACCTCACTCAGCATAATGCCCTCCACATCCAACCATTTGCCTAGGAAATTAATAAATTCATTCTTTTTAATAGCTAAGTAGTACTTCACTGTGTAAATGTACCACATTTTTTGTATCCATTCCTCTGTTGAGGGGCATCTGGATTTTTTCCAGCTTCTGGCTATTATAAATAAGGCTGCTATGAACATAGTGGAGCATGTTTCTTTTTTTTTTTCCATTTTTATTAGGTATTTCGCTCATTTACATTTGCAATGCTATACCAAAAGTCCCCCATAGCCACCCACCCCCTCTACCCTACCCACCCACTCCCCTTTTATGGCCCTGGCGTTCCCCTGTACTGGGGCATATAAAGTTTGCGTGTCCAATGGGCCTCTCTTTCGAGTGATGGCCGACTAGGCCATCTTTTGATGCATATGCAGCTAGAGTCAAGAGCTCCGGGGTACTGGTTAGTTCATAATGTTGTTCCACCTATAGGGTTGCAGATCCCTTTAGCTTCTTTGGTACTTTCTCTAGCTCCTTCATTGGGGGCCATGTGATCCATCCAATAGCCGACTGTGAGCATCCACTTCTATGTTTGCTAGGCCCAGGCATACTCTGACAAGAGACAGCTATATCAGGGTCCTTTCAGCATAATCTTGCTAGTGTATGCAATGGTGTCAGCATTTGGAAGCTGATTATGGGATGGATCCCCGGATATGCTAGTGTCTACATGGTCCATCCTTTTATCTCAGCTCCAAACTTTGTCTCTGTAACTCCTTCCAAGGGTGTTTTGTTCCCACTTCTAAGGAGGGGCATAGTGTTCACACTTCAGTCTTCATTTTTCTTGAGTTTCATGTGTTTAGGAAATTGTATCTTATATCTTGGGTATCTTAGGTTTTGGGCTAATATCCACTTATCAGTGAGTACATATTGTGTGAGTTCCTTTGTGAATGTGTTACCTCACTCAGGATGATGCCCTCCAGGTCCATCCATTTGGCTAGGAATTTCATAAATTCATTCTTTTTAATAGCTGAGTAGTACTCCATTGTGTAGATGTACCACATTTTCTGTATCCATTCCTCTGTTGAGGGGCATCTGGGTTCCTTCCAGCTTCTGGCTATTATAAATAAGGCTGCGATGAACATAGTGGAGCATGTGTCCTTCTTACCAGTTGGGGCATCTTCTGGATATATGCCCAGGAGAGGTATTGCTGGATCCTCCGGTAGTACTATGTCCAATTTTCTGAGGAACCGCCAGACTGATTTCCATAGTGGTTGTACAAGCCTGCAGTCCCACCAACAGTGGAGGAGTGTTCCTCTTTCTCCACATCCTCGCCGGCATCTGCTGTCACCTGAATTTTTGAATCTAGCCATTCTGACTGGTGTGAGATGGAATCTCAGGGTTGTTTTGATTTGCATTTCCCTGATGATTAAGGATGCTGAACATTTTTTTCAGGTGTTTCTCAGCCATTCGGTATTCTTCAGGTTAGAATTCCTTGTTTAGCTCTGAGCCCCATTTCTTAATGGGGTTATTTGATTTTCTGGAGTCCACCTTCTTGAGTTCTTTATATATATTGGATATTAGTCCCCTATCTGATTTAGGGTAGGTAAAGATCCTTTCCCAATCTGTTGGTGGCCTTTCTGTCTTATTGACAGTGTTTTTGCCTTACAGAAGCTTTGCAGTTTCATGAGGTCCCATTTGTCGATTCTCCATCTTACAGCACAAGCCATTGCTGTTCTATTCAGGAATTTTTCCCCTATGCCAATATCTTTGAGGCTTTTCCCCACTTTCTCCTCTATAAGTTTCAGTGTCTCTGGTTTTATGTGGAGTTGCTTTTGTCAAGATGGACCTTTTTTACAAAATTATTCCTGGTCATCATTGACCATGGGAGATCTTTCCATCTTCTATGGTCTTCTTTGATTTCTTTGTTCAGAGATTTTATGTTTTTGTTATTCAGTTCTTTCCCTTGTTTGTTTAGAGTCACAACAAGATATTTTATACGTTTGTGACTATTGTGATATGTGCAGTATTTTTTTTAATTTTTTCAACCCCAATAACTTTTGAGTAGATGAAAGTTGCAGGGTGGTTCAAGCTAATTTTATATCCATCTATTTTGCTGAAGTTGTTTATCAGCTTAGGAATTTTCTCCTGGATATTTTAGGGTCACATACATGTAGCATTGTATACTCCTCAAATAGCAGTCTCTTGAACTCCTCCTTTTCGATTTCTATGTCTTTGATCCTCATTTTTTTTTTCCTGATTGCTCTGACTAGAAATTGAAGTACTATTTTGAATACATAGGGGGAGAGTGACTATCCTTGTCCTGTCTCCAATTTTAATGGGATTGCTTCAAATTTCTCTACATATGTTTTTATGTTGGCCACTGGATTGCTATATGTTGCTTTTATTATATTCAAATATGGACCGTGACTTTCTGACCCCTCCAGTACTTTTAACTTGAAGCTGTATTGTATTTTGTCAAAGGCTTTTTCAGCACCTGATGAGATGTTACAGTACATTTTTAAGTTATTTTATATAGTGGATTATGTTTATGATCTTCATATACTGAATCATTCCTGCATCCCTGGGATGATGCAGCATCTAATGAGATGATCAAGTGATAAATTCTTAAGTTTGATTACTTAGTGCATTATCTTGATGAATGTCAACATATTGAATCATTCCTACATCCCCTGCATAATGC
The DNA here is from genome assembly GCF_000001635.26 of Mus musculus. Taxonomy (NCBI): domain Eukaryota; kingdom Metazoa; phylum Chordata; class Mammalia; order Rodentia; family Muridae; genus Mus; species Mus musculus. The sequence continues at coordinate 41,479,741 of NC_000080.6, read as the reverse complement.
CTATTCATCATGGTGAATGATCATTTGCATGTATTAGATTCAGTTTCTGAGAATTTTTTGAGTATTTTTGCATCAATATTTGTTATGGTGTGTATATGCTCAACTCAGTGAGTGGCACTATAAGAATGTGTAACACTGTTGGAGTAGATGTGACATTGTGTGTGTTGTCAGACCCTCAACCTAGCTGTTTTGAAATTAGTGTTCTATTAGCAGCCTTCAGATGAAGATGTAGGACTCTCAGATTCTCCTGAACCATGCCTTTCTGGATGCTACGATGTTGCCACCTTGTTGATACTGGACTGATGCTCTGAACATGTAAGGCATCCCAATTAAACTGTATGGTTGGACCTGGAGGTCATTATCCTGAGTGAGGTAACCCAATCACAAAAGAACTCAAATGATATGTACTCACTGATAAGTGGATATTAGCCCAGAAACCCAGAATACCCAAGATATAAATTACAATTTGCAAAACACATGAAACTCAAGAAGGAAGTCCCAAGTGTGGACTCTTTGCCCCTTCTTAGAATTGGGAACAAAATACCCATGGAAGGAGTTACAGAGACAAAGTTTGGAGATGAGACAAAAGGATGGATCATCTAGTGACTGCCATATCCAGAGATCCATCCCATAATCAGCCTCCAAACACTGACACTATTGCATACACTAGCAAGATTGTGCTGATAGGACCCTGATATAGCTGTCTCTAACAAGACTACGCTAGGGCCTAGCAAACACATAAATGGATGCTCACAGTCAGTTAATGGATGGATCACAGGGCCCACAATGGAGGAGCTAGAGAAAATACCCAAGGAGCTAAAGGGAACTGCAACCCTAAAGGTGGAACAACATTATGAACTAACCAGTACCCCAGAGCTCTTGACTCTAGCTACATATGTAACAAAAGATGACCTAGTCGGCCATCACTAGAAAGAGAGGCCCACTTGACATGCAAACTTTATATGCCCCAGTACAGTGGAATGCCAGGGCCAAAAAGTGGGATTGGGTGGGTAGGGGAATAGGGGGAGGGTATGGGGGACATTTGGGATAGCATGGGAAATGTAAATGAGGAAAATACCTAATAAAAAAGGAAAAAAAAAAAAGAAGATGCAAAGATCTCCCATGGTCAATGATGACCAGGATTAATTTGGTGAAAAAGGTCCATCTTGACAAAAGCAATCTACAGATTCAATGCAATCCCTATCACAATTCCAACTCATTTCTTCACATAGATAGAAAAAGCAATTATGAAATTTATCTCATATTTATAAATTCCAGTATAGTGAAAATCATTCTCAACAATAAAAGATTGGCTGAGGAAACACCATTCCTGATCTCAAACTATACTACAGAGCAATAGTGATAAAAACACGCATGATATTGGTACAGAGAGAGGCATGTAGACCAAAGGAAGACAATTAAAGACCTAGAAATGAACCTGCACACATATGGTCACTTTTGTTTGTCAAAGGAGCCAAAACCATCCAGTGGAAAAAAAGACAGCATTTTCAACAAATGGTGCTGGTTCAACTGGCAGTCTGCAGATAGTAGAATGCAAATTGATCTTTTCTTATCTCCTTTTACAAAGCTCAAGTCCAAGTTGCTCAAAACCTCCACATAAAACAAGATACATTTAGTCTAACACAAGAGATAGCAGTAAAGAACCTTGAACACATTACACAGGGAAAATGTTCCTGTACGGAACAACAATGGCTCATGTTCTAAGATCAAAAATTTGGCAATAAGGACTCCCATAAAATTGAAAAGCTTTGTAAGACAAAGGACACAGTCAATAGGACAAAATGGCAATCTACATACTGGGAAAACATCTGTACCAACCCTATATCTGATTGAGGGCTAATATCCAAAAATATACAAAGAACTCAAGAAGTTACACTCCAGAGAACCAAATAACCCTATATAGGGTACAGAGCTAAACAGAAAATTCTCAACGGAGGAATCTTGAATGGCTGAGATGTACTTAAAGAAATGTTCAACATCTTTAGTCATCAGGGAAATTCAAATCAAAATGACCCTGAGATTCCACTTCACAGCAGTCAGATTGGCTAAGATCAAATCTCAGCTGACAGCTGATGCTGGCAAAGATGTGATGAAAAAAAGAAAATACCTCCATTTCTGCTGAGACAGCAAGTTGGCAAAATCACTTTGGAGATCAATCTGGCAATTTTTCAGAAATTTGGAAGTAGTTCTACCTTAAATGCAGCTATGCCACTATAGTGCATATAAGCAAAAGATTCTCCAATACATTAAAAGGAATATGCAGTATTATGTTAATAGCAGCCTTATTTATAATAACCAGAAGATGAAAACAACCCAGATGTCCCTCAACATAGGGATAGGTACAGAAAATATGGTACATTGTACAGTGGAGTACTATAGAGCTATTAAAAAAAAGGACTTCATGAAATTTGAAGACCAATGGTTGGAACTTCAAATATAATCTTGAGTGTGGTATCCCAGTCACAAAATGATACACATGGTATGTACTTGATAAGTCAATATTAGTTTAAAAAAACTGCATGGAATGCCCATGAAACAATTCACAGAGCATATGTAACCCAGGAAGAAGAAAGACCACACAAAATGTGGATGTTTCTGTCCTACTCAGAAGGGGAAAGAAAAATATGTTTAGAAGTAGGAGGAGAGAAGGATCTGGGAGGAAGAGAAGAGTAGGAGGTAAGAGGGGGCTGGTTCAGATATGGGAGGAGATAGGGAAGAAGCACACAGGGTAACTCATTTGAAAGGAGGTCTGTAGCCATGGGGGAGGGGGAAGTGTTTGTTGCCACTATAAAGTCCCAGATGCCTGGGACCCAAGAGATTCCCAGGACCCAACATGGAGGACATTAGCCTAAATACCAAACAAAGGTTTAGGTAGGAACTATACAAACCATATTCAGTGGATAAGCATGGCCACAGTTGAAGGGTGGGGCCAGTTAACTACCTCAAAAATACTAATTCAGAATTCCTCCTCTCTAAAGAAAATGCAGAGATAAAGAGAGGAGCAGAGCTTGAAGGAGAGGCCACGCAGGGACTGCCACACCTACTGTTCCATCCCATCTATAAACACCAAACTCAGTCACTATAGCCAATGTGAAAAAATTTGGCACTGACAGGAACCTGAACAACACAAAGCCCACATACTCATGGAAACAGAAAAACTGTCTACTCAATGATAACTTGGTCAGAAAAGAAATAAATGAAAGACTTTCTGTAATTCAATGAAAACAAAGAAGCACCATACTCCATCAATTGGGACACATAGAAAAGCAGAGTTATGAGGAAAATCGTCAGCAATGAGTGCCTTGGGGAACTGGGGATAGCAACCAGAAAGTACCAGATGACAAGAAAGCAAGAGCCTCCCAGTACCCACACTGGAATGACATTAGCTGAAATACAACACAAACTGGAGGGAGAACCTGTTGAGACAATATCCAGAGGTTAGGCATGGTCTCCCAGTTGAGAGAAAGGGCGTTTATGTTCAATGTTTATTGTGCTAAGTAGTATGGACTATATTGTCCCATAAGAGCTGACAATGCCCTCCAATTATATTTGCATGGGAGAGCTTATAAATTTCAGGTCTAGGGAAATTGCAATAGAGAAGGGGGAGGAAAATGGTTAATGATGGTAGTTGTGAACAGGGATCTACCTGAGGAGACCAGCTTGAAGATAGCTTTCCTGCTTTTTCAGGGATTCTGTGTATCTCTAGATTTTACAATTGCTCAGACTTCTGTGTGGGACTAAGCATGGTTTCACTTTCCCTGCACTATTATCTATACAAATTTATTAGTGTTTATCAACCTACCTGGTCTGTTGGAAAGACATCACCCCAACCCTCCACCACCAATAAGTAGGAGCAGAGAATGAAGAGGATGGAGAATCTCAAAAGGGATCTCAAGAAGATCAAAAAAGAGAGAGATTAATTCCAGGGAACCCTGGCCAATTACACTAACAAGGATTTAAATGACAGGTAGTCATTATGCTCAGTTCTTTGCTGACTATCTTGGGCCATCTCTGTTAAGCCCAGATTTCCTCATACCACAGGTAGCTATGACTCCAGGTTGTCTGCATATCCAAACTCATTTTGCTGATTGGATTTTTGACACAGTACTTCAAGTTCAGATAGGAGTGAGATGGGGTCACAGGAACTTTTGATTCCTCCAAAAGGAAATCAGAGCCTGTGGTATGAATGACAGTCTGCGGATAAGGATAGCAGTTTGTGAGCCCTAATCCTGCCTTGAAAGAATCCTCTACAGGTGTAGGTTTGTGGGAGATGCAAAGTACTATTTGTTTATAGCCAATCATGTTTGCAATGGACCTGGAGGTAATTTGGGTCCAATTGGTTCTTTCAACAGCTGGAGGGACCTGGTTCCACATACTGCCTCTCAGTATGACTGAATTGGCATCAGTTCATCACTGCTTTTCTCAAATTGCATCCATTATACTCTCAAATAATTCCATGTCAGTGTGTTTATTTGTCATTTTGATTATGTTTGATTATTTGCGTGCTGTGTGTGTGTGTCTGTGTGTATGTGTTTCTGTGTGTCTGTGTGTGTGTATGTTCCATTTAAGATCTGGAGAGTCTGTGTAGTATGATGGGGCCTGAGATTTTGCATGACACAATTTCCAGGCATTAATACTGATGAATCCATAGAACCTCACTTTGAGCAGCTCAGCCATGACCTCTGTGCTCATCTTAGGTGCACACTGAAAACTCCTGGTGTATGTTCTAAAGTCTTTTCCCTGTAGATAATCGTTATGTCCTTTGGGAATTTATATAGCGATAGAAGCAAGGATTGACAATTCCTTGCCTACAAACAGATGTGTCATCACAAGTTTAAAGTGGATCCAGGCCTGTGGCACAGATTCCTGGAAAGTTCTTGTAGACATAGTCTATTGTTTCAAGTCCCTTCGGGGATATAAATCAGGTTAGCTCCCTGCCTTTACTTCCCTGGCTCTACTGACCCCATGAGAAGAGTAGTAATTTTAATAAGCTCCAAGTGGAACCAGTAACAAGGAGATAGGTCATGGCATATATGGGTTGTGATAGTCCACAATTCAGCTTGAATTGACATGATCCTTGTATCCTTAGTTCATGGGATTATTTGCTCCTTGGGCCATTCCCTCCCACAGGATCAACTTTGAGACTTTCATAATCAAGATGCAACATGATCAGGTGATGACTGACCTGAATAGAGTGCCCCAGGACATCAGTGAGGCCTTGTACAAATGTAAGGAGCTGACTAAAGAAAATCAATTCTACTAGTGAGTGACTAACAAGGTCATGACCCAAGCTTAGGCACAGAATGTGACTGCCTGTCCTAGTTTTTGAAACAAAGTGAGTGCTAAGGTTTTATACTGTATGCATTGAAACAGAAAGTCTGTCTCCTAAATGCAAATCCCTAAGACTTTTACCTCTTAAAGTAATTTAGACTAAGTGTCGAGGAGTCATTGTCCTTTCCAACACAGTATCTTTGAGACAGAAGAGATTAACACCATGATGGAAATATCAATCAACCTTGAGCCACTTGAGCTCTGAAAGTAGATACATAGAAGAGGTTTCCATGAGACACACAGAAAAACTCTGTGTTGATTGGGTCTCTTCTCTCCTAGTGAATATATTCCCTCTACCTACAGGTGATATTTAATATTTAAATACCAGGGACATACAAGCCCACAATGGACCCAGGTCCTCTTCTGACAGATATGTAAGTCCCTATTGGTGTCAGGGTTTTCAGAAGTGCCTTGCCTTCTGAAATATGGCTGTCCTCTGAATTTGACCTCCATCTATGTGATGCTCCATGGCCAATCTGGACAGTTGTCTGGGGCTGTCTTGCAACTATGGCCCATTGTGAGGTGGATGGACCTTGGAGGAGTGGGAGGAAGATGGATGTTGATTTGATTCATTATAATTTGTTTGTGAGTCAGCATCAGGCCCAGCCACCTCCTGAGTGAATCTGACCATCTCCATCACAAAGTCAGGATTTTGTGAAAGGAGAACAGACTGCTGCTAGGGAACCAGACTGGATTGGAAAAATGCTCCAAAAAAACCAAAGAGGCTGTGTAAAGAAGGCAGCCAGAAGATCAATGACCTATCTACCAAGAAGCAGCAGGTAGGATGCTTGAACCATCAGGGGCAGGTTGCAGTAATGCCTAACCTAAAACACAGTCAAGCCTCCACAACCATCCTGTACCTTATCCAGGCTCTCTCCTATGTCCATCCAGTTCTTCAATTCTGTGATCATTTCCAAGACTTTCTGTGGAGTTATCCTGTCAAAAAAAACTACATGTTTGGGATATAAGCCATCCTACTCAACTAAAAGCTGCATTTCCTTATGATAGATAGGTTGAACACACATTACACAAGTACATTCCAGTATGCTAAATGTGTTCTATGTGGTTGCCTCCATTGTACTAGCATAAAATATTGATTAATGAAGTCAGAGCTTTTTTAGCTCACTTGCTTCTAAGGGGTCATGTGAGATCACAGGCAGGACAAAATTTGCAAGTATTAGATCCCAGTGGAATTGCCAAATGAGTGGTTGTCATTGCCTTTTTTTGGGGGGAGGGGGGCGGTGCAGCTTGTATGCTTTCTTTCCTCTTTCCCTGTATTGCAAGATGGACTCATCACCCTGCCTAGATTTGGATCACACTGAAAGAACCAAGTAATGACTTATAAGTCCTGTTTTCTGTCAGTGTTGCTAGAGCTCTTTCCTAGAGGTTATATTTTGGAGCTGATTGGATCAACAGGGATGTGAGATGGGCTTCTCTCTGGCTGAGTGTTGGTGTGAGAGATGTGAGGCTTCAAGGATGAAATTTAACTAACTCTCTCAACCTATCTAAGAAGAGTGCTCACTAAGAATTTTTAGTACCCAAGTAATGGAAAACAAAGTCCTCTGTCTCACATGATACATCAGATTTTTATAGTCTCCATTCAACTATTCCTCCACCATTGTTGTCTCCTCATAGTTTTCAGCTCACTTAAGGTTTCGGTAGAGATCCGGGCACCTTCCCTGCCAGAGGAGAGGTGTCTGCCCCACTCGGGATGTCTTGGCTGGAGCACCAGGGGGAACTATCTTGGTTCCCAGATCCCGATGAGACTAGTCTGCCCAGGTGAGAGTGTGGACTACAGAAGCTAACTGCTTCTGGAACAGGCAGAAGCCACAGAGCTTCTGAAGCAGAGCCCGTTTCAGGCTCCAGACATCCGGGCACCTTCCCTGACAGAGGAAAGGTGTCCATCCCGCCCGGGAGGGCTTTGCGGAGCATGCAGGAGAGCCATCTTGGTTCGCAAATCCCACCAAGACTCCTCTGGGCAGGTGAGAGTATAAACTACAGAAGCTAACAGCTTCTAGGACAGGCCCTGTTCCAGGCCTTCATCTTCTGCCAGGAGGCAGGTTCTGATCCCAGATATCTATGGACCTTCCCTGCAAGAGGAAAGCTTGCCTGCAGATAGTGCTCTAACCACTGAAACTCAGAAGAGACCTAGTCTCCCAGGTCTGCTGATAGAGGCTAACAGAATCACCAGAGGAACAAGCTCTAACCACAGACAACTATAACAACTAACTACAGAGATTACCAGATGGCGAAAGGCAAGTGTAAAAATCTTACTAACAGAAACCAAGACCACTCACCATCATCAGTACCCAGCATTTCCTCCTCAGCCAGTCCTGGGCACTCCAACACACCCGAAAAGAAATGCCCAGATTTAAAAGCATATCACATGATAATGGTAGAGGACATCAAGAAGGACTTTAATAACTCACTTAAAGAAATACAGGAGAACACTGCTAAAGAGTTACAAGTCCTTAAAGAAAAACAGGAAAACACAACCAAACAGGTAGAAGTCCTTAAAGAAAAACAGGAAAACTCATCCAAACAGGTGATGGAAATGAACAAAACCATATGATTTCTAAAAAGGGAAGTAGACACATGAAGACCCAGCTATGAAACTGTTACATATGTGGAGAGGGCCTAGTTCCATCCCTTACATATTCTCTGGTTCACAGTTCAGTCTCTATGAGTTACTATGGGATCAGATTAGTTGAATCTGTAGGTTATCTTGTGGTGTTCTTGACCACAGTGGCTACTTCAACCCTTCCTCTGACTCTTCCACAAAATTCCCCAAGCCTCTTTATCTGTTTCCAGAGATGGTGGGTGCAGTCTCTCTCTAATGATAGTTATGCTAGACCCCTGTCTGCAAGTGTAGAAGAATATCGTTAATTGTGTGGGGGTGGGGGTTCCCTCTCATGGCATGGGTCTCAACTGGGCTACTCATTATTTGGTCCTTTCCACAAATTCTACTTCATCTTTTATCTTGAAAATCTTAAAAACAGGAAAAATTGTGGGTCTAAACTTTTGTGGCTGGGTTGTTATATCAGTCTCTCCATTGGAAGTCTTGCCTGGTTACAGGAGATGGCCAGTTCAGACTCCACATCCCCCATTTCTAAGAATCTTAGCTACAGCCAACCTAAAAGATTCCTGGGGGTTTCCATTGTCCTAGGTTTCTAATTCTTCCTAGAGATCGTCACACCTTCAATCCAGGTACTGCTATGAAGAGAGGTGTGCAAGTTTCCTTGTAGTATGGTGGAGCATCATTTACATATATGCCCAGGAATGGTTCAACTGGGTCCTGAGGTAGATATATTTCCAATTTTCAGAGAAACCATCAAGTTGATTTCCAATGTGGTAGTACAAATTTGCACCGCCACCAGCAACTGTGTTCTCCTTGCCACACTATTTCATCAGCATTAGCTGTCCATTTGTTTTTTGACCTTAGCTATTCTGAGGGCTGGAAGATCTCAGAGTACTTTAGATTTGCATTTCCTTGATGATGATGACTTTGGCTGGAAATGCAGGGCTTTTCAGGCAATGTGTATGCTAGGCTTCCCTGTTTCAAAGACCACAAGCAACCAGGACACATGAGACTGTTTAGAAAGCTGAGTGAATCACACAAAGATTAACAACAGATCCAGACCATGTACCAGGCTTGATGATACACTCAGTTCAATTTATCACATAACTGTCACGCTGCCTACACAGTTACTGTGATTTCTGACAAACAAATCAAAATTACCTCGTGGAATTTCCTGTATACACAGAGCTGGCCCTGAAATTTGTTCTACCTCATAGGGAAACAAGCCATGGAAACAGACAGGTATACTTAAGAAACTCCTGATTCCTGGTTGACTCTGCTGCTTCCAAGATCTGCCATCCGAAGCAGATCTCTGAATGTTTCAAGGACGCTGTTTGCTCAAATCATTGTTAATCTCCACCTTCTGGGGACATAAAGAAGAGTACTGGCTTTCAAGAATGGTGGTAATCTTAGTCCTTTCTTAGCCTCTCTGCATGGATTATCAACCCTAACAGGGTAAATGTAATAAAACAAAGTGAACATTTTCTATTTTCATAATCCACATTAAAATTTGGTGGGAAATCTCAAAAGAGTTCATGACCACCAGGAGCACCTGGCCACATTCTCCCCATTGGCTCTCACTGGGTTCTGTTGTCTTGTCTAATCTGAAGAAACAGCCTTGGGTACTCAGATTCAGGATAGTTTGCCCTTCCTTAAGTCCTGTGTATGAGCTGTGTCTCCTCTTATGACTCTGTGTATCAGGCTGAGTACTTAGCAGAGCTGTTTCTAACTCTGCATCACCAGATACCCACAGGAGCTTCTATCCCTCAAAGACAGGTGGTTCTCCAGAGCTCAGATAGTAGATATGACTGTGAAAAACACTCCGACTCATTTGAACAAACTTCATGCCTAGTTGTACCAAGAGGTATTTGAAGCTCCTCTGCAGCTTCCCCTTCCATTTTAAGGGGGATGGCTTACAGATTCAGAGGTTCAATCCCAAAATATCAAGGTGGGTACATGGTGGCCTCCAGGAGGGAATGGTACAGGAGAATCTGAGAGTCCTACATCTTCATCTGAAGGCTGCTAATCGAACACTAACTTCCAGGTAGTAAAGTAAGGGTTATTCAGGGTCTTGCCCACACCAATAGTGACACATCTACTCCAACAGGGCCACAGCGTCTATTAGTGCTAATAAGTGGATTGAGCATAGACAAACCATAACAAATATTGATGTAAAAATGCTCAATAAAATTCTCAAAAAATGGAATCTAAGAACACATCACAACGATCATTCATGAGGATCTACTAGGTACCATGCAAGGAATGCAGAAATGATTCAATTTGCAAGAAGTGTGGAACTGCCCTTCCGCTCCACTCAAGCCCCGGGCTACCTTGCCAGCAGAGTCTTTCCCAACACCCGCAAGGGCCCACACAGGATTCCCCACGGGATCCTAAGACCTCTGGTGAGTGGAACACAGCGCCTGCCACAATCCAATCGCGCGGAACCTGAGACTGTGGTACATAGGGAAGCAGGCTACCCGGGCCGGATCTGGGGCACAAGCCCCTTCCGCTCCACTCGAGCCCCGGGCTACCTTGCCAGCAGAGTCGCCTGACACCCGCAAGGGCCCACACAGGATTCCACAGGGGATCCTAAGACCTCTAGTGAGTGGAACACAACTTCTGCCAGGAGTCTGGTTCGAACACCAGATATCTGGGTACCTTCCCTGCAAGAAGAGAGCTTGCCTGCAGAGAATACTCTGCCCACTGAAACTAAGGAGAGTGCTACCCTCCAGGTCTGCTTATAGAGGCTAACAGAGTCACCTGAAGAACAAGCTCTTAACAGTGACAACTATAACAGCTTCAGAGATTACCAGATGGCGAAAGGCAAACGTAAGAATCCTACTAACAAAAATCAAGACCACTCACCATCATCAGAACGCAGCACTCTCACCCCACCTAGTCCTGGGCACCCCAACACAACCGAAAATCTAGACAAAGATTTAAAAACATTTCTCATGATGATGATAGAGGACATCAAGAAGGACTTTCATAAGTCACTTAAAGAATTACAGGAGAGCACTGCCAAAGAGTTACAGGCCCTTAAAGAAAAGCAGGAAAACACAACCAAACAGGTAGAAGTCCTTAAAGAAAAACAGGAAAACACATCCAAACAGGTGATGGAAATGAACAAAACCATACTAGAACTAAAAGGGGAAGTAGAAACAATAAAGAAAACCCAAAGCGAGGCAACGCTGGAGATAGAAACCCTAGGAAAGAAATCTGGAACCATAGATGCGAGCATCAGCAACAGAATACAAGAAATGGAAGAGAGAATCTCAGGTGCAGAAGATTCCATAGAGAACATCGACACAACAGTCAAAGAAAATACAAAATGCAAAAGGATCCTAACTCAAAACATCCAGGAAATCCAGGACACAATGAGAAAACCAAACCTACGGATAATAGGAATTGATGAGAATGAAGATTTTCAACTTAAAGGGCCAGCTAATATCTTCAACAAAATAATAGAAGAAAACTTCCCAAACATAAAGAAAGAGATGCCCATGATCATACAAGAAGCCTACAGAACTCCAAATAGACTGGACCAGAAAAGAAATTCCAACCGACACATAATAATCAGAACAACAAATGCACTAAATAAAGATAGAATATTAAAAGCAGTAAGGGAGAAAGGTCAAGTAACATATAAAGGAAGGCCTATCAGAATTACACCGGACATTTCACCAGAGACTATGAAAGCCAGAAGAGCCTGGACAGATGTTATACAGACACTAAGAGAACACAAATGCCAGCACAGGCTACTATACCCAGCCAAACTCTCAATTACCATAGATGGAGAAACCAAAGTATTCTACGACAAAACCAAATTCACACAATATCTTTCCACGAATCCAGCCCTTCAAAGGATAATAACAGAAAAGAAGCAATACAAGGACTGAAATCACGCCCTAGAACAAGCAAGAAAGTAATCACTCAACAAACCAAAAAGAAGACAGCCACAAGAACAGAATGCCAACTCTAACAACAAAAATAAAAGGAAGCAACAATTACTTTTCCTTAATATCTCTTAATATCAATCGACTCAATTCCCCAATAAAAAGACATAGACTAACAGACTGGCTACACAAACAGGACCCAACATTCTGCTGCTTACAGGAAACCCATCTCAGGGAAAAAGACAGACACTACCTCAGAGTGAAAGGCTGGAAACCAATTTTCCAAGGAAATGGACTGAAGAAACAAGCTGGAGTAGCCATTTTAATATCGGATAAAATCGACTTCCAACCCAAAGTTATCAAAAAAGACAAGGAGGGACACTTCATACTCATCAAAGGTAAAATCCTCCAAGAGGAACTAACAATTCTGAATATCTACGCACCAAATGCAAGGGCAGCCACATTCATTAAAGACACTTGAGTAAAGCTCAAAGCACACATTGCACCTCACACAATAATAGTGGGAGACTTCAACACACCACTTTCTTCAATCGACAGATCGTGGAAACAGAAACTAAACAGGGACACAGTGAAACTAACAAAAGTTATGAAACAAATGGACCTGACAGATATCTACAGAACATTTTATCCTAAAACAAAAGGATATACCTTCTTCTCAGCACCTCACGGGACCTTCTCCAAAATTGACCATATAATTGGTCACAAAACAGGCCTCAACAGATAAAAAAATATTGAAATTGTCCCATGTATCCTATCAGACCACCATGGCCTAAGACTGATCTTCAATAACAACATAAATAATGGAAAGCCAACATTCACGTGGAAACTGAATAACACTCTTCTCAATGATACCTTGGTCAAGAAGGAATAAAGAAAGAAATTAAAGACTTTTTAGAGTTTAATGAAAATGAAGCCACAACGTACCCAAACCTGTGGGACACAATGAAAGCATTTCTAAGAGGGAAACTCATAGCTCTGAGTGCCTCCAAGAAGAAACGGGAGAGAGCACATACTAGCAGCGTGACAACACATCTAAAAGCCCTAGAAAAAAAGGAAGCAAATTCACCCAAGAGGAGTAGACAACAGGAAATAATCAAACTCAGGGGTGAAATCAACCAAGTGGAAACAAGAAGAACTATTCAAAGAATTAACCAAACGAGGAGTTGGTTCTTTGAGAAAATCAACAAGATAGATAAACCCTTAGCTAGACTCACTAAAGGGCACAGGGACAAAATCCTAATTAACAAAATCAGAAATGAAAAGGGAGACATAACAACAGATCCTGAAGAAATCCAAAACACCATCAGATCCTTCTACAAAAGGCTATACTCAACAAAACTGGAAAACCTGGACGAAATGGACAAATTTCTGGACAGATACCAGGTACCAAAGTTGAATCAGGATCAAGTTGACCATCTAAACAGTCCCATATCACCTAAAGAAATAGAAGCAGTTATCAATAGTCTCCCAGCCAAAAAAAGCCCAGGACCAGACGGGTTTAGTGCAGAGTTCTATCAGACCTTCAAAGAAGATCTAATTCCAGTTCTGCACAAACTATTTCACAAAATAGAAGTAGAAGGTACTCTACCCAACTCATTTTATGAAGCCACTATTACTCTGATACCTAAACCACAGAAAGACCCAACAAAGATAGAGAACTTCAGACCAATTTCTCTTATGAATATCGATGCAAAAATCCTCAATAAAATTCTCGCTAACCGAATCCAAGAACACATTAAAGCAATCATCCATCCTGACCAAGTAGGTTTTATTCCAGGGATGCAGGGATGGTTTAATATACGAAAATCCATCAATGTAATCCATTATATAAACAAACTCAAAGACAAAAACCACATGATCATCTCGTTAGATGCAGAAAAAGCATTTGACAAGACCCAACACCCATTCATGATAAAAGTTTTGGAAAGATCAGGAATTCAAGGCCCATACCTAAACATGATAAAAGCAATCTATAGCAAACCAGTAGCCAACATCAAAGTAAATGGAGAGAAGCTGGAAGCAATCCCACTAAAATCAGGGACTAGACAAGGCTGCCCACTTTCTCCCTACCTTTTCAACATAGTACTTGAAGTATTGGCCAGAGCAATTCGACAACAAAAGGAGATCAAGGGGATACAAATTGGAAAAGAGGAAGTCAAAATATCACTTTTTGCAGATGATATGATAGTATATATAAGTGACCCTAAAAATTCTACCAGAGAACTCCTAAACCTGATAAACAGCTTTGGTGAAGTAGCTGGATATAAAATAAACTCAAACAAGTCAATGGCCTTTCTCTATACAAAGAATAAACTGGCTGAGAAAGAAATTAGGGAAACAACACCCTTCTCAATAGTTACAAATAATATAAAATTTCTTGGCGTGACTCTAACTAAGGAAGTGAAAGATCTCTATGATAAAAACTTCAAATCTCTGAAGAAAGAAATTAAAGAAGATCTCAGAAGATGGAAAGATCTCCCATGCTCATGGATTGGCAGGATCAACATTGTAAAAATGGCTATCTTGCCAAATGCAATCTACAGATTCAATGGAATCCCCATCAAAATTCCAACTCAATTCTTCAACGAATTGGAAGGAGCAATTTGCAAATTCGTCTGGAATAACAAAAAACCTAGGATAGCAAAAAATCTTCTCAAGGATAAAAGAACTTCTGGTGGAATCACCATGCCAGACCTAAAGCTTTACTACAGAGCAATTGTGATTAAAAACTGCATGGTACTGGTATAGAGACAGACAAGTAGACCAATGGAATAGAATTGAAGACCCAGAAATGAACCCACACACCTATGGTCACTTGATCTTCGACAAGGGAGCTAAAACCATCCAGTGGAAGAAAGACAGCATTTTCAACAATTGGTGCTGGCACAACTGGTTGTTATCGTGTAGAAGAATGCGAATCGATCCATACTTATCTCCTTGTACTAAGGTCAAATCTAAGTGGATCAAGGAACTTCACATAAAACCAGAGACACTGAAACTTATAGAGGAGAAAGTGGGGAAAAGCCTTGAAGATATGGGCACAGGGGAAAAATTCCTGAACAGAACAGCAATGGCTTGTGCTGTAAGATCAAGAATTGACAAATGGGACCTAATGAAACTCCAAAGTTTCTGCAAGGCAAAAGACACCGTCAATTGTGGGAAGCCGCCCCCACATTCGCCGTCACAAGATGGCGCTGACATCCTGTGTTCTAAGTTGGTAAACAAATAGTCTGCGCATGAGCCAAGGGTATTTACGACTACTTGTACTCTGTTTTTCCCGTGAACGTCAGCTCGGCCATGGGCTGCAGCCAATCAGGGAGTGATGCGTCCTAGGCAATTGTTGTTCTCTTTAAAGAGGAAAGGGGTTTCGTTTTCTCTCTCTCTCTTGCTTCTTACACTCTGGCCCCATAAGATGTAAGCAATAAAGCTTTGCCGTAGAAGATTCTGGTTGTTGTGTTCTTCCTGGCCGGTCGTGAGAACGCGTCGAATAACAATTGGTGCCGAAACCCGGGACGAGAAAAAAACTCGGGACTGGCGCAGGGAAGATCCCTCATTCCGGAACCAGAACTGCGGATCACGTTTATAAAGGTTCCCGTAACACAGACTGTTGAGAAGGATTCAACTGCCGAATTCAGAACTCATCAGCTGGGGAACGACGGTGATAAAGGTTCCCGTAAAGCAGACTGTTAAGAAGGATTCAACTGTATGAATTCAGAACTTTTCAGCTGGGGAACGAGAGTACCAGTGAGTATGTTTGGCCTTGAATTTTTTCTGGTGTTAGGAGCCCTTTTGTTCTTTTTCACATGTTATCAAGTGATTAAGATAGGGCTGAAAATTCTAGAGGAAATTCAGGACAAGCTATCAGAAGTAAAGCGGGAAGAGAGAGTAGGAACAAAGAGGAAGTATGGTACACAAAATAAGTATACAGGCCTTTCCAAGGGTCTTGAACCCGAGGAAAAGTTAAGGTTAGGTAGGAATACCTGGAGAGAGATTAGAAGAAAAAGAGGAAAAAGGGAGAAGAAAAAAGATCGATTAGCGGAGGTCTCTAGGAGATACTCGTCACTAGATGAGCTCAGGAAGCCAGCTCTTAGTAGCTCTGAAGCAAGTGAAGAATCCTCCTCTGAGGAAACAGACTGGGAGGAAGAAGCAGCCCATTACCAGCCAGCTAATTGGTCAAGAAAAAAGCCAAAAGCGGCTGGCGAAAGTCAGCGTACTGTTCAACCTCCCGGCAGTCGGTTTCAAGGTCCGCCCTATGCGGAGCCCCCGCCCTGCGTAGTGCGTCAGCAATGCGCAGAGAGGCAGTGCGCAGAGAGATGCGCAGAGAGGCAGTGCGCAGAGAGATGCGCAGAGAGGCAGTGCGCAGAGAGGCAGTGCGCAGAGAGGCAGTGCGCAGACTCATTCATTCCCCGAGAGGAACAAAAGAAAATACAACAGGCATTTCCGGTCTTTGAAGGAGCCGAGGGTGGGCGTGTCCACGCTCCGGTAGAATACGTACAGATTAAGGAAATTGCCGAGTCGGTTCGTAAATACGGAACCAATGCTAATTTTACCTTGGCGCAGTTAGACAGGCTCGCTGGCATGGCACTAACGCCTGCTGATTGGCAGACGGTTGTAAAAGCCGCTCTCCCTAGTATGGGCAAATATATGGAATGGAAAGCGCTTTGGCACGAAGCTGCACAGGCGCAGGCCCGAGCAAACGCAGCTGCTTTGACTCCAGAGCAGAGAGATTGGACTTTTGACTTGTTAACGGGTCAGGGAGCTTATTCTGCTGATCAGACAAACTACCATTGGGGAGCTTATGCCCAGATTTCTTCCACGGCTATTAGGGCCTGGAAGGCGCTCTCTCGAGCAGGTGAAACCACTGGTCAGTTAACAAAGATAATCCAGGGACCTCAGGAATCTTTCTCAGATTTTGTGGCCAGAATGACAGAGGCAGCAGAGCGTATTTTTGGAGAGTCAGAGCAAGCTGCGCCTCTCATAGAACAGCTAATCTACGAGCAAGCCACAAAGGAGTGCCGAGCGGCCATAGCCCCAAGAAAGAACAAAGGCTTACAAGACTGGCTCAGGGTCTGTCGAGAGCTTGGGGGACCTCTCAGCAATGCAGGTTTAGCGGCTGCCATCCTTCAATCTCAGAACCGCTCCATGAGCAGAAATAATCAGAGGACATGTTTTAATTGCGGAAAGCCTGGGCATTTTAAGAAAGATTGCAGAGCTCCAGATAAACAGGGAGGGACTCTCACTCTTTGCTCTAAGTGTGGCAAGGGTTATCATAGAGCTGACCAGTGTCGCTCTGTGAGGGATATAAAGGGCAGAATTCTTCCCCCACCTGATAGTCAATCAACTGATGTGCCAAAAAACGGGTCATCGGGCCCTCGGTCCCAGGGCCCTCAAAGATATGGGAACCGGTTTGTCAGGACCCAGGAAGCAGTCAGAGAGACGACCCAGGAAGACCCACAAGGGTGGACCTGCGTGCCGCCTCCGACTTCCTATTAATGCCTCAAATGAGTATTCAGCCGGTGCCGGTGGAGCCTATACCATCCTTGCCCCCGGGAACCATGGGCCTTATTCTCGGCCGAGGTTCACTCACCTTGCAGGGCTTAGTAGTCCACCCTGGAGTTATGGATTGTCAACATTCCCCTGAAATACAGGTCCTGTGCTCAAGCCCTAAAGGCGTTTTTTCTATTAGTAAAGGAGATAGGATAGCTCAGCTGCTGCTCCTCCCTGATAATACCAGGGAGAAATCTGCAGGACCTGAGATAAAGAAAATGGGCTCCTCAGGAAATGATTCTGCCTATTTGGTTGTATCTTTAAATGATAGACCTAAGCTCCGCCTTAAGATTAATGGAAAAGAGTTTGAAGGCATCCTTGATACCGGAGCAGATAAAAGTATAATTTCTACACATTGGTGGCCCAAAGCATGGCCCACCACAGAGTCATCTCATTCATTACAGGGCCTAGGATATCAATCATGTCCCACTATAAGCTCCGTTGCCTTGACGTGGGAATCCTCTGAAGGGCAGCAAGGGAAATTCATACCTTATGTGCTCCCACTCCCGGTTAACCTCTGGGGAAGGGATATTATGCAGCATTTGGGCCTTATTTTGTCCAATGAAAACGCCCCATCAGGAGGGTATTCAGCTAAAGCAAAAAATATCATGGCAAAGATGGGTTATAAAGAAGGAAAAGGGTTAGGACATCAAGAACAGGGAAGGATAGAGCCCATCTCACCTAATGGAAACCAAGACAGACAGGGTCTGGGTTTTCCTTAGCGGCCATTGGGGCAGCACGACCCATACCATGGAAAACAGGGGACCCAGTGTGGGTTCCTCAATGGCACCTATCCTCTGAAAAACTAGAAGCTGTGATTCAACTGGTAGAGGAACAATTAAAACTAGGCCATATTGAACCCTCTACCTCACCTTGGAATACTCCAATTTTTGTAATTAAGAAAAAGTCAGGAAAGTGGAGACTGCTCCATGACCTCAGAGCCATTAATGAGCAAATGAACTTATTTGGCCCAGTACAGAGGGGTCTCCCTGTACTTTCCGCCTTACCACGTGGCTGGAATTTAATCATTATAGATATTAAAGATTGTTTCTTTTCTATACCTTTGTGTCCAAGGGATAGGCCCAGATTTGCCTTTACCATCCCCTCTATTAATCACATGGAACCTGATAAGAGGTATCAATGGAAGGTCTTACCACAGGGAATGTCCAATAGTCCTACTATGTGTCAACTTTATGTACAAGAAGCTCTTTTGCCAGTGAGGGAACAATTCCCCTCTTTAATTTTGCTCCTTTACATGGATGACATCCTCCTGTGCCATAAAGACCTTACCATGCTACAAAAGGCATATCCTTTTCTACTTAAAACTTTAAGTCAGTGGGGTTTACAGATAGCCACAGAAAAAGTCCAAATTTCTGATACAGGACAATTCTTGGGCTCTGTGGTGTCCCCAGATAAGATTGTGCCCCAAAAGGTAGAGATAAGAAGAGATCACCTCCATACCTTAAATGATTTTCAAAAGCTGTTGGGAGATATTAATTGGCTCAGACCTTTTTTAAAGATTCCTTCCGCTGAGTTAAGGCCTTTGTTTAGTATTTTAGAAGGAGATCCTCATATCTCCTCCCCTAGGACTCTTACTCTAGCTGCTAACCAGGCCTTACAAAAAGTGGAAAAGGCCTTACAGAATGCACAATTACAACGTATTGAGGATTCGCAGCCTTTCAGTTTGTGTGTCTTTAAGACAGCACAATTGCCAACTGCAGTTTTGTGGCAGAATGGGCCATTGTTGTGGATCCATCCAAACGTATCCCCAGCTAAAATAATAGATTGGTATCCTGATGCAATTGCACAGCTTGCCCTTAAAGGCCTAAAAGCAGCAATCACCCACTTTGGGCAAAGTCCATATCTTTTAATTGTACCTTATACCGCTGCACAGGTTCAAACCTTGGCAGCCGCATCTAATGATTGGGCAGTTTTAGTTACCTCCTTTTCAGGAAAAATAGATAACCATTATCCAAAACATCCAATCTTACAGTTTGCCCAAAATCAATCTGTTGTGTTTCCACAAATAACAGTAAGAAACCCACTTAAAAATGGGATTGTGGTATATACTGATGGATCAAAAACTGGCATAGGTGCCTATGTGGCTAATGGTAAAGTGGTATCCAAACAATATAATGAAAATTCACCTCAAGTGGTAGAATGTTTAGTGGTCTTAGAAGTTTTAAAAACCTTTTTAGAACCCCTTAATATTGTGTCAGATTCCTGTTATGTGGTAAATGCAGTAAGTCTTTTAGAAGTGGCTGGAGTGATTAAGCCTTCCAGTAGAGTTGCCAATATTTTTCAGCAGATACAATTAGTTTTGTTATCTAGAAGATCTCCTGTTTATATTACTCATGTTAGAGCCCATTCAGGCCTACCTGGCCCCATGGCTCTGGGAAATGATTTGGCAGATAAGGCCACTAAAGTGGTGGCTGCTGCCCTATCATCCCCGGTAGAGGCTGCAAGAAATTTTCATAATAATTTTCATGTGACGGCTGAAACATTACGCAGTCGTTTCTCCTTGACAAGAAAAGAAGCCCGTGACATTGTTACTCAATGTCAAAGCTGCTGTGAGTTCTTGCCAGTTCCTCATGTGGGAATTAACCCACGCGGTATTCGACCTCTACAGGTCTGGCAAATGGATGTTACACATGTTTCTTCCTTTGGAAAACTTCAATATCTCCATGTGTCCATTGACACATGTTCTGGCATCATGTTTGCCTCTCCGTTAACCGGAGAAAAAGCCTCACATGTGATTCAACATTGTCTTGAGGCATGGAGTGCTTGGGGGAAACCCAGACTCCTTAAGACTGATAATGGACCAGCTTATACGTCCCAAAAATTTCAGCAGTTCTGCCGTCAGATGGACGTAACCCACCTGACTGGACTTCCGTACAACCCTCAAGGACAGGGTATTGTTGAGCGTGCGCATCGCACCCTCAAAGCCTATCTTATAAAACAGAAGAGGGGAACTTTTGAGGAGACTGTACCCCGAGCACCAAGAGTGTCGGTGTCTTTGGCACTCTTTACACTCAATTTTTTAAATATTGATGCTCATGGCCATACTGCGGCTGAACGTCATTGTTCAGAGCCAGATAGGCCCAATGAGATGGTTAAATGGAAAAATGTCCTTGATAATAAATGGTATGGCCCGGATCCTATCTTGATAAGATCCAGGGGAGCTATCTGTGTTTTCCCACAGAATGAAGACAACCCATTTTGGGTACCAGAAAGACTCACCCGAAAAATCCAGGCTGACCAAGGGAATACTAATGTCCCTCGTCTTGGTGATGTCCAGGGCGTCAATAATAAAGAGAGAGCAGCGTTGGGGGATAATGTCGACATTTCCACTCCCAATGACGGTGATGTATAATGCTCAAGTATTCTCCTGCTTTTTTACCACTAACTAGGAACTGGGTTTGGCCTTAATTCAGACAGCCTTGGCTCTGTCTGGACAGGTCCAGATACAACTAGATGTATTATGACAAATAACTCAGCAGGGATGTGAACAAAAGTTTCCGGGATTGTGTGTTACTTCCATTCAGTATGTTAAATTTACTAGGACAGCTAATTTGTCAAAAAGTCTTTTTCAGTATATGTTACAGAATTGGATGGCTGAATTTGAACAGATCCTTCGAGAATTGAGACTTCAGGTCAACTCCACGCGCTTGGACCTGTCGCTGACCAAAGGATTACCCAATTGGATCTCCTCAGCATTTTCTTTCTTTAAAAAATTGGGTGGGATTAATATTATTTGGAGATACACTTTGCTGTGGATTAGTGTTGCTTCTTTGATTGGTCTGTAAGCTTAAGGCCCAAACTAGGAGAGACAAGGTGGTTATTGCCCAGGCGCTTGCAGGACTAGAACATGGAGCTTCCCCTGATATATCTATGCTTAGGCAATAGGTCGCTGGCCACTCAGCTCTTATATCTCACGAGGCTAGACTCATTGCACGAGATAGAGTGAGTGTGCTTCAGCAGCCCGAGAGAGTTGCAAGGCTAAGCACTGCAATGGAAAGGCTCTGCGGCATATATGAGCCTATTCTAGGGAGACATGTCATCTTTCATGAAGGTTCAGTGTCCTAGTTCCCTTCCCCCAGGCAAAACGACACGGGAGCAGGTCAGGGTTGCTCTGGGTAAAAGCCTGTGAGCCTAAGAGCTAATCCTGTACATGGCTCCTTTACCTACACACTGGGGATTTGACCTCTATCTCCACTCTCATTAATATGGGTGGCCTATTTGCTCTTATTAATAGAAAAGGGGGAACTGTGGGAAGCCGCCCCCACATTCGCCGTCACAAGATGGCGCTGACATCCTGTGTTCTAAGTTGGTAAACAAATAGTCTGCGCATGAGCCAAGGGTATTTACGACTACTTGTACTCTGTTTTTCCCGTGAACGTCAGCTCGGCCATGGGCTGCAGCCAATCAGGGAGTGATGCGTCCTAGGCAATTGTTGTTCTCTTTAAAGAGGAAAGGGGTTTCGTTTTCTCTCTCTCTCTTGCTTCTTACACTCTGGCCCCATAAGATGTAAGCAATAAAGCTTTGCCGTAGAAGATTCTGGTTGTTGTGTTCTTCCTGGCCGGTCGTGAGAACGCGTCGAATAACAGTCAATAAGACAAAAAGACCACGAACAGATTGGGAAAGGATCTTTACCTATCCTAAATCAGATAGGGGACTAATATCCAACATATATAAAGAACTCAAGAAGGTGGACTTCAGGAAATCAAATAACCCCATTTAAAAATGGGGCTCAGAACTGAACAAAGAATTCTCACCTGAGGAATACCGAATGGCAGAGAAGCACCTGAAAAATGTTCAACATCCTTAATCATCAGGGAAATGCAAATCAAAACAACCCTGAGATTCCACCTCACACCAGTCAGAATGGCTAAGATCAAAAATTCAGGTGACAGCAGATGCTGGCGTGGATGTGGAGAAAGAGGAACACTCCTCCATTGTTGGTGGGATTGCAGGCTTGTACAACCACTCTGGAAATCAGTCTGGCGGTTCCTCAGAAAATTGGACATAGTACTACCGGAGGATCCATCAATACCTCTCCTGGGCATATATCCAGAAGATGCCCCAACTGATAAGAAGGACACATGCTCCACTATGTTCATAGCAGCCTTATTTATAATAGCCAGAAGCTGGAAAGAACCCAGATGCCCCTCAACAGAGGAATGGATACAGAAAATGTGGTACATCTACACAATGGAGTACTACTCAGCTATTAAAAAGAATGAATTTATGAAATTCCTAGCCAAATGGATGGACCTGGAGGGCATCATCCTGAGTGAGGTAACACATTCACAAAGGAACTCACACAATATGTACTCACTGATAAGTGGATATTAGCCCCAAACTTAGGATACCCAAGATATAAGATACAATTTGCTAAACACATGAAACTCAAGAAGAATAAAGACTGAAGTATGGACACTATGCCCCTCCTTAGAACTGGGAACAAAACACCCATGGAAGGAGTTACAGAGACAAAGTTTGGAGCTGAGATGAAAGGATGGACCATGTTGAGACTGCCATATCCAGGGATCCACCCAATAATCAGCATCCAAACATTGACACCATTGCATACACTAGCAAGATTTTATTGAAAGGACTCAGATGTAGCTGTCTCTTGTGAGACTATGCCAGGGCCTAGCAAACACAGAAGTGGATGCTCACAGTCAGCTAATGGATGGATCACAGGGCTCCCAATGGAGGAGCTAGAGAAAGTACCCAAGGAGCTAAACGGATCTGCAACCCTATAGGTAGAACAACATTATGAACTAACCAGTACCCCAGAGCTCTTGACTCTAGCTGCATATGTATCAAAAGATGGCCTAGTTGGCCATCACTGAAAAGAGAGGCCCATTGGACATGCAAACTTTATATGCCCCAGTACAGGGGAACGCCAGGGCCAAAAAGGGGGAGTGGGTGGGTAGGGGAGTGGGGGTGGGTGGGTATGGGGGACTTTTGGTATAGCATTCGAAATGTAAAGGAGCTAAATACGTAATTAAAAAATGGAAAAAAAAAAAAGAAGTGTGGAACTACATAATTCAGGTTCATAGAATCACAAAATAATTGCAACCTGTCCGGATATTGAATCCTTTATCCTCAGGCTGGTCCTCTTGTCTAAGAGCTGTGGTGGCTACCACTATTCTACTGAGAAAAGCAGAGAAGTTACCTCTGGGTCAGCATCTTATACTTACATCACCCCATGCAGTTAAGTTTCTTCTCAAAGAAACCCCACAACACTAGCTGTTCAATGCATGGGTGAAGGGCCTACTCTTGGACCATCCTGGAGTCTGGTTTGAAAAACACATAGTCTTCATTTCTGTTACCATCTTGACAGATGATGACCTACAGAAGCTCATTAATAATTGCATGACAAAAGAAACATGAAGATACAGAACTGACTAGACCTAATGAACACCTGCATATCCCATGAAAGATTCTGAGGGAATGCTCTACACAAATGGAACATCTTCATTAAACCTGGAAGAAGATACACAGTGTCTTCAGCAGATAATTACTCCCTTGAGGACACAAGTAATCAGGGCACTGAGTTGGCTGGCCAAAAATTGTCCTGAAGAACAGTAGAAGTCGGGCATGGTAGCACAGCCCTTTAATCTCAGCAATTGGAAGGCAGAGGCAGGGAGATTTCTAAGTTTGAGGCCAGCCTGGTCTACAGAGTGAGTTCCAGGACAGCCAGGTAATATAAAGAAACCCTGTCTCAAAACAAACAAACAAACAAACAAACAACAGTGGATTCTACTGACATTCTGGTCACATACTGTGACCCACTGCTGCCTGAGACTCTATAATATAAACAGGGGAAATAGGGGATGTAAATATATCCAAAGTGTAGCTGAAACCAATGGTTGGTGGTAGACACCAGAGGGAAGAATCACTCTGCCAGGAAATATGGGCAGGTTTCTGGAAACAAACCTTCACCAGACTACCTGACTTATATCCACACTACTTTCTAAGTTGCTCATAACAAGGTATGGTATAACTGGACTTAACAGCCAGGCTCAGTTCCTTTAAGGAACATGTCAGCTTTATAGTAAAATATGTGTAAAGACAGATATTTCTGCCAGAAGTGGGAACATATGAGGGGCCAAACTATGGTCAATTGTGGGAAACTGACTTCACTGATATGTTTCCTGCTGGAGGAGGATAAGAGTCCATGCGTGTTTTTAATGAAACCTTCTATGGGTTTATCCACTAGTCTGAAACTTCTAAAAGAGTAGCTGAAAAGCTCTTCAAGGTACTTGACCAACAATTATACCATGCCCTTTGAATTGTGTCAAACTATATTAGAGCATTCATAGCCAAAAGCTGTCAATAAACACTGAATTATTTATGAATAGATGGAAAAATTCATGGTGCATGCAGACCCCAGAGTTCTGGTCTCATGCAAGTAAAGAAGAGTTCCCTAAGGGAAACTCTACAAAACTCTCAGTAGATCTCAGGGAAAGGTGGATGGGCCTCCTCATTACTTTGGGCCTATTGTACCCAATACTGGGAGTATATTCATCCCTATACTCTTTTATTGGAATGCATGACCCATTGCTTTCCAGGCTCAGATATCATCAGCTAGCCAAAATATAACTATTTGTTTATCATTAGCCATGTTCTCCAGTTCCCCATAAAGGCTCTTCATACGACTACCAGAGAGACAGAGTGGACTTCCTACTACCCCACCATCTCCCCAGACACCTTTGAGCCTTGTTGTAGTGATATTCCATAACCAAAGGTGGTAGCCAAAGACAACACAATCAATATAGAAAGCCTTTGCATGATTTCTCCACTCTTACACCTGCAAGGTTAGGTGGCATTTTACCATGCACTCAGCACACCCAGGTCAAGAAGGCAGAAGGCACTGATGTCAATGCCAAAGAGAGCCCCTTCTGAAATTATGGATCCATTAAAATGGAGGTTTCACTGGACCCGAGGCCTTTTCATTCCCTATCCATGCAATTGAGTCTTAGGTATCTTATGAATACAGGATCATATTCCAACCCCCAAGAGACTCAGGCCTAGAACTGGGAACTCAAAAAGGTAGAAACTGGAGAAATGAGAGCTAATGGGACTACGAAGAAGCAATCCAATGTCCCTGTTGGCCTTTGTTCACAGATGCCTACTTTGTCTGGTTGTTTTGGAGATAGAGAGAATGTGGGATTTTAGCTTTTGAAGAAGGGACATAAACTTTACAATTTGCCCCGTGGCTGACTTCTTCTATTGCCAAGTACAAGGGCGTTTTCATTGCAAAGAAATGGGGTTGTAAATCAGAGATTTTGTGAAAACCCATGGCTCACTATATTGAAACAATGGCTCCTCTCAAGGCAGTTGCACACTAACACATATAATCCGACATATGTAAAAATAAAGGTGCAGGAGTAGGATTTTGGCCTCTGGGAAACAGAGACACCTGGGTAAATCGACTGTCTGTTACATGAATGGACCCCAGTAGTAGATTTATATTGGAGAAGAATCTCCCTCATAAAAGGATCCTAATGAAGATGAGCTAGCCAAGCCATGGCACTAACAAACTCTACCCATTCAAAGCATTGGACTTGTAATGAAGCAGTTAGAAATCTCTAGCTTTGGAAGGAGAAGTTGCCAAGAGGTATCCCCAGGGACAAAAGAGAGACTCAGGAAAGGGCACCTCAGAAACTGATCAAGATGGGGCAAGCTGGTAAGCCGGTAGGCCATGGAAGTTCCAGGTGACATCATCAGTAGACACTTCTCTATCCAAGAGAACCCTAGAATCTTCTGTGATGTCGCCAGTGTTGTGGTAACCAGATCAGCTTGTGGGATATTCCTTCAGATACTCATGGGTTCCCAAGCAGGCATGTTGTCCATGCTCCTCAGGGTATTTCAGAGAGAGAATAGAATACACACAGACACCAGACCAAGGCAGAAGGAGGCCGACCGCCCATCATGGTGGGAAAGGGCAAGAAACAACTGGTCGTGGAGAAGGCACAGTGAGTCCTGGGCAAGGTTTGGGGAGCTCCCTGGGGGATGTGGGCTTCAGCTGGTCCTTCCAGGAATAGGGATTGTGATCTGGATCCTTCAGATTCTTCAATGGTAGAACCAGAGTCAAGAGTGTCTGATGATTAGTTTTACAGACAGCCTGGTATTGATAAGCCTGCAGGGGCTTTGCAGAGATCTTAATTTGCCACTGAATGGCAAATTATGCAAAGACCAAGCTCTGTGAGAATAGAAAAGTGTTCTTCTCAGGATTAGTGTTCATGCACTTCATATTAATATAGTTTCCTCTAGGTTACATGACCATGTGATGCCAAGAACAGAGAAGGCTATTCCCCTGCCTATGAATCAAGATCTCAGACACTTTGGTATTGAACACACATGATGTGGACTGATTCACAGTCGGGGTTCCTGTAGTAGTGTATGAGCTCTCATCATGCATTTGAAGAAGACTAGAAAAGTGTTGGCTAGTATGCTAAGAGGTGTGAATGTTGTTGTCAGATATGAGCTGACAATGCTCTCCATTTATTCTTGCCTGGTCCAGCTTATGCATTTCAGGGCTAGGGCGATTACAATACGAAGTCAGGCATATGTTTAGTGATGGTGGTTGTGAACAGGGACCTATTTGAGTAGCCCATCTTGAAGTTAGCTATGATGCACTATCAGGGATTCTCAGTGTCTCTACATTTTCCTCTTCCTCAGGCTTCTGTGTGGGAAAAATCATGGTTTCCCTTTCCCTGCCCTATTATCTCTACAAGGTTACTAGTGTTTTTATACCTACAGGGTGTGCTGGGGAGGCATCAATCCAAGCCCCCACCATCAATGAGCAGGAGAAGAGACACGAGAGGTTGGAGAAGCTCAAAAGAGAGCTCCAGAACATAAAAAATGCCAGAGACGAACTTCAGGGAATCCTGGCCAACTACACTAACAAGGATTTAAATGACAGGTAGTCATTATGCCCAGTTCTTTGCTGACTATCCTGGGCCATCCCTGTTAAGCCCAGATTCCCTCATACCACAGGTGGCTACAACTCCAGGCTGTTTACATACCCAAATCAACTTTGCTGATTGGAATTTCGATGCAGAACTTCAAGTTCAGATGGGAGTGAGATGGGGTCACAGGCACTTTTGATTCCTCCAAAAGTAATTCAGAGCCTGTGGCATGAATCACAGTCTGGGGATGAAGGTAGTAAGGTGTGAGCTCTCATCCTGCCATTTAAGAAGGTTACACAGGTGTTGTTTGGTGGGATTTGCTACGTAATGTTTGTTTATAGCCAATCCTTTCCATAATTGACCAGGCGGTAATTTGGGTCCAATTGGTCCTGTCAACAGCTAGAGGGGCCTGTCACATATACCACCTCTTAGTATGACTGGATTGGCTGCAGTTCATAACGGCTCTCCTCAAATTTGGTTCATTATACTCTCAGATAAAGCCAAATCAATTTATTTGGCATTCAGATTGCGTGTAAGTGTGTTTGTGTGTGTGTGTGTGTGTGTGTGTGTGTGTGTGTGTGTGTGTGTGTTTGTGTGTGTGTGTGTGCGAGCGTGTGCGTGCGTAAAAGAGAGAGATAGAGACAGAGACAGAGAGAGATACTGTGTGCATGTGAGTCTGTGTGTGCATTTGTGAATGTGTGTGTTCCTGTGTGTGTAGCTTAAGATCTAGAGAGTCTGTGTCATGTGATATTTCCTTAGGTTGTGCCTGACTAGATTTCCAGGCAATAACAGTGAGGAAGCCATGGAGGTTCATTTTGAGTAGCACAGAACTTGACATCTATGCTCACCATGGATGCACATTGGAATCTCCTGAAGTGTTATAAAGGCTTTTCCCTATAGATATGATTATGTCCTTTGGGAATTGATGTAGCAATAGAGCCAAGAATTGGCAATTCCGTGTCTAAAACAAGAAGGAGAATCATACAGATTTAATGTGGACCCAGGCCTGTGACACAGATTCCTGGAAAGTTCTGGGAGAGCTAGTCTATTCTTTCAAACCCCTTCAGGGAGCTGAGGCAGATCAGCACACTGCCTTTAATTCCCTGGGCTTACTGACCCAAGATGAAGAGTAATAAGTTTAATAAGCACCAAGTGGAACCGGTAACAAGGAGCTAGGTCGAGTGGCATATATGGGGTGGGGTAGTACATGATTCAGCTTGAATTGAAATGATCCTTGTATCCTTAGTTCATGGGACAATTTGTTCCTTGGGCCATGCCCTCCCACAGGATCAACTTTGAGACATTCATGCTTGAGATGCAACATGACCAGGTGATGACTGACCTGAAGAGAATGCCCCAGGACATCAGTGAGGCCTTGTCCAAGTGCAAGCAGTTGACTAAAGAAAATCAGTTCTACTGGTGAGTGACTAACAGGGTCATGACCCAATGCCTAGGCACAGGATATGTCTGCAAATCCTTGTCTTTGAAATAAAGTGGGGACTCAGGTTCAATACTGTTAGTCTCTAAACAGGAAGCCTGCCTCCTTCAAACAAGGCACTAAGATTTTAACATCTTGGATCATTTTGGCCAAGTGTGAAGAGTCTGGGAGCCCCTCAAGTCACTGTCCTTTCCAACTAAGTATCCTCAAGATCAAAAAGGTTTCCACCATGATGGAGATCAATAAGCCTTGGGCCTCTTGGGCTCTGAAAGTAGATTCATAGATGGGGTTTCCAGGATAAACATAGAAAGATTCTGTGATGCTTGGGTCTCTTCACTCCTAGAGAATTTTGCCCTATACCTACAGGTGGTTTTTTTATACCACGGACTTAGAAGCACATATAGACCCCATGTTCTTTTCTGAGAGATACATGAGTTACTGTTGGTGTCAGGGTTTTCAAAAGTACCTTGGATCTTCTGGAAAGTGGCAGTCCTCTGATTTTTTCTCCCTCTAAGGCCAATCTGGATACTTGTCTGGGGCTGCCTGGGGACCAGGGCCAATGATGAAGGAATGGTCTTGGAGGAACAGGAGGAAGATGGATGCTTCCTGGATTCACCATGTTTTGTTTGTTGCTCAGCTTCAGGAACTGCCAACTCCTGATTGAATCTAACCTCATCCAGCACAAAGTCAGGATGTTGAGGAAGGAGAATAGACAGCTGCTAAGGGAGCACATTGCATTGGAAGAATGCAACATAGAAACAAAAACACTATGTAATGAAGGCAGCCAGAAGATCAAAGACCACTATACTAAGCAGCAGCAGGTAGGATGAATGAAGCATCAGGGGCAGAATGCCCTAATGTGTGATCATAAACACAGTCAAGCCTATGTAACCTTCCTGCACCTTATCCAGGCTCTCTCCTATTTCTCATCCAGTTTTACACTTCTGTGATCATTTCCAACATTTTGTGTGGACTTACCCTCTTTTGAAGAAATTGGATTTCTGCCATGCCCCCTCCTCCCCATCCCATTAGGCCACCTCTAGTTTGCCACTCTAGGCAGAGGAGATCCTGGACCCCTGGAGGCAACCCCTTGAGGCTCTATGGTATGGAGAGGTGCCTCAGGATGCCACTTCCTGAATTATCTAGCAACCAGGTCCTCTGTTCTGCTCTATGGCAACGCAACATGAGGGGCTTGGGCCTGTCCTCTCCTAGGACAGAAGGGCAGTCTCCAATTTTATTGTGTATGTGTGTGTGTGTATGTGTGTGCATGTGTGTGCATGTGTGTGTGTGTGTGTGTGTGTGTGTGTGTGTGTGTGTGTGTGTGTGTGTGTGATGGCTTGGCTGAAAAGATGCAGCATCCTTTCGCTGTCTCCGAGATGAGGTACTAGCACAGGATGGCAGTACCTAAGTAGCCATAAGCATAGCAGGGCTATTGGTTTTTGTTTTTGTTTTTTGTCTTTTTTTTTTTGTCTTTTCCTTCATGAGTATCCCCTTTAGATTTCAATGCTTACCCTTGGGAAGAATTGCATGAAGCACACTCTTGCTGATTACAGTATTTTTTAAGTGTGCATGAATTTCCTGTGAGATGGTTTCTCTGGGGATTCCCAGATATATGGGTTCCCAAGGAGAGCCAAGGAAGGATTCAGCACTCAAGAAATAATAAGAGCCTTCACTTCAAAGTTTGCTAAGCTCCCTAGAAGGCCTCTGTTTAATGTTAGATTCAGACACTGATACACACTTATTTTTCAATATCAAGTATTTAGACTATTGGAGAAATGTGGTGTTTTACTTTAACTCCAGCACAGTGTGTAGTTCACAATTCAGTGTCAAGCAATTTTTTACATTTGAGAAAAACATCCAGACCCAGGTGCTCTCTGCCCTTTCTCCTATGGGGATACAGGAAAAATCTCAGATGAAAGGTCATACTGGATTGTTCTGCTGAGTAAAGCTGGTATTTGCAGGATCGATGACATGGAAAGATCTCACCAGGCTTTTTTTCTCTTCCTCCCGTAGGTCTGAAATATTCAGCAGAAGCTCAAACAGATGAGAGACCAGGTCAAGATCTTGCTCAGACACAACTGTTCACCAGGAGCACTGGGTGTGCAAAGCAAATTAACCACCATTGCATCTAATCCTTGTAACCATGGCAATCTTGGGCTGCATTTTCTTCTTTTTTGGTTTGCTATGGGTAATGAGGCCTTTATTTTGTCTAGCCTCTGGTCCAGCAAGACTGCCTGTTTGGAAGGCTTCAGAGAAGTGCTGAGATACATCAAGATCTGCTCAGCATCCAGGAGGGTTATGAGAATGCCAATTTTGGCTGGTCCTGTTGGTTTTCTAGAATTATTTCATGGTGATCAGTCAAGTGAATTTGAAAAACTTTGAGGTATCATCTGTAACATCTCTCATGTTAGCCTTGGAAGGCCTAGTCCATCAGCAGAACACCCACCCCTATGAGGCATGCCTATATTCATCCTGAACAGATTATTACCATCAGTGACTGCCTTTGCACTATTTCGCCAAGGCCAGCAACAGGCTGTAGGTCTGTGCTGAACATCTGCTGCAAGAGAATGATGCTTAGCTTAATTATTTTGTTTGGTTTTTGGTTAGAGTTTTGATTTCTTTGTATCTTTGGTTTTCCTGTGTTTTCATTCAAAGTTTCATTATATATTCATTATCTTTTTGTTACTGTAATTAATTTGCTATTTGTGCTAAGTCTATATTCTGTATAAACTGACTCCCCACTTTAAGATGTTATTGAATAAAATTAGTGTATTGTTATGGATAAAATATCATCTCTAATTATGTCTATCATAAGGATATTCTGCATTTATGTGTGGTTCATACATAGTACTGTAACACTAGAAGTTTCAGGCAGGAATGGGACTCTTCAAGTATCATGTTGTTTAGGTTTCATAAGTAATGCCCAACCAGCCAGAACTCCACAGATAATTGATCTTTTGATGTGGATAATGTGTCAAACATTGTGGATCCCAATGTCAGGATGAAAAAAGTATCCATCTCTATCTCTATAGTCATAAATTTAGCTACAGTTATTATGTACTCTCCTGTGCATGACCATGTCGGACAAACAAATAAGAAACACAACAGTATTTCTCTAATACATCCCAGTAAATAAAAATATTCACATTGATTAATTGAAGTCTTCTGAATTATAAATAGAGTCATTTGGATAAAAATGACCTTCAAAGGTCATTTCATAATTGAATGTTTGATACTTACTTCATAGAAATGTTTTAGGAAGAACTAGTATATATATGGCCTTGCTGGAGGAGTTGTGACACTGGAGGTTGGCATTGAGGATTCAAAAGATTATGCCAGTCCCTGCCTCTGTCTTTGTCACTATCTCTCTGTCTCTGTTGATCTCACTATGTTTCTCTCTTTTTCTCTATATCTCAGTCTATACTCTCTCTGTCTGTCTCTGTCTCTATCTCTGCCTCTGTCTGTCTGTGTGTCTGTCCGTCTGTATCTATTTCTTTCCTCTGCCTCCTCTATATGTATCACATGCAAGTTCATCTACTCCTCTAGTGCCATGATGTCTGTATGCCTGCCTGCCTGCCTGCTGCCATGTTCCCAACCTTGACAATCCTGGATCACCCTTTTATATTGTTGGCCAGCCACAGTTGAATATTTTCTTTATATGTTATCCTGGTCAAGGTGTGTCCTAGCAATAAAACAGTGAATAAGAAAGCAAAGAAACTCTTAATCAATGGAAAGATCAGTTACGAGATGGGAGAGGAACTTCACTAAGTGTACATATGAAAGAGAGTTCATTTCTACACAATCGGATGGTGTTAAAAACTAAACACCAGGAAACTGCCTGTTAAACATTATAACATTTTAAATTTAAACATTTCAAAATGTTCTATGGCTGTCCATGGTAGAGCACACCTGTAATCCCAGCAGTCAGATGGCAGAGGCAAGAAGAAGTGCATGAGCCTCCGCACAGCCTGGTCTATGCACTAGATTCTGGGACAGCAGGGATAAGTAGAGAGTCCCAGTCTCAAACACACTCCCTTCTAATGTTCTGTCAAACTGAACAGAATCTTCAAAAGAAGAGAAAGAAATGGATCATAGGTGTGTATTTAAATGTTTAATATCCTTCTTCATCAGAAAAATGCAAATTAAAATAGTTTTAACCTTGTATCTTACTGCAGTCAGAATGGCTATTACCAGTAGACTAAATGACCACAACTGTTGGCATGAGTGTAGGGTAAGAGAATATATATTCACATGTACAGTCATTATGAAAAACAGGAGAAATGTTCTGGAAAACATTGCTAGAGATAGATCTTCTATATGAAACAGCTGTACTATTTGTGGTTGTTTGAATGAGAAGAACCCTTATAGGCTCATAGATTTGAATACTTGGTCACCAGGGTATAGCACTCTTTGATAGTATTCGGAGCTGTGGACTTGTTGTGGGGGTGGGCTTTAAAGTTTCAAAACCCAGCTCAGGGCCAGCATCCCTGCTTCCTGCAGATCCAGATCCAGAACTCTCAGCTACTTCTCTAACACCATGTCTGCCTCTGCATGATTCTCTCAAGACAAAAATGTACTAAAGTTCTGAAATGGTAAGCAGCCCCCCATTTAAATGCTCTCATTAAAAGGACCTATCATGGTCCTGGTGTCTCTTTCTAGCAAGAGAACACAGACTCAGACACTATTTCAGAGCATATAGCCAAAGGCATTATCCTAAGACAGAGACCAGGGTGTGCTCATGTTCCTTGCTGCATTATTCACAATAGTCAGAAAATCAAAACAACCCAGATGTAATATAACTGATGAAAGGATAAAGAATATATGGTTCATATACACAATGGTAATGAACTGTGACAATATAAATGAAATTTACAGGTTAATGGATAGAGACATGAATAATCTTTCTGAGTGATATGACCCACACCCAAAAAGACAAGGAACTCATGATGTGTCTTATGAGGATGGTAACATTGAATGTCTAGAGATGTGTATTTAAACTGCAGTATCCATAGAAGGTAATGCACTATTGTTGGGTTATAGGAGTATATTTCAAGAAAATAATAGAACACATAATTTGTGAAGGAGAAAAAGGAAAACAGTAGGACAGAGTGAGGTAAATGTCTTGGGAGATTGCAGAGGAGTGTGGTGGCTTGAATATGGGGGTGTTACTTTTAGGAGTTGTGGCCTTGTTAGAAACAGTGTGTCAGTGTGGAGGGTAGGCACTGAGACCTGCATACTAAACATATGTCCTGGTGTTTCCTAATATCAATAAATCTCAGACTAAGACCTGGGACAGTAGACTACCATGTCCAGAATTTGGTAAATTTGAGTGGGTTGGAAGTCCCAGACCTAAAGTAGATAGCAAAAGTGTCACCTGCTTCCTAGCAGGCCTCTTTCATGGGACCAAAATCTCTACATAGGAACATGGCCTGTGGTCATTTAGAACAGAATAGGGTTTTCCCTGCTAATGAGGTACCTAGAAGATGGTAGGGTTCAGTCAATAACCTTCCCTTCCTGGACATTCCTTCCTCACAAGGTACTTAACTTCTAGTCTAACCTCGAGACATGTTATGCTTTCTTTTCCATGAAAAGCAATAAACAGTTTACAACCAAGGACTGTCTCTCTCATCAAACCAACTGTGGGTTACATGGAGAAAAAGCCTTTGCCTACAGAGTCTTGCCATCTAAGTCTCCAACAGAAGGCCCCTCAATACTCCTGGGCTAGTCACCTCTGAGCTAATCCAGAATTCCCCATTCCCTGATTTCAGGGCTAGTTCTCAGCCTGCTGGCCTCCTCCATGCTCAGCTCCTCTGAGACTTCTAGCAGTGCCTGCATGTCTAAGATTCTGAGAACCCCTTGCCCTGTTATCCTTGCAGGCCAGCAGGGTCAAACCTGCTGTGAACTCTCTGCAACACAGCACTGTCTGGATGTCCAGGATTTTGTGGGTCCCTGTCCCCAGACTCCTAAACATAGGCCCGTGGAATTCAGAACAATATACTACCCAATGAAAAGCCCAGGGCCAAGTTTGGGTTATCTTGTTTGGGGTTGCTCATCATTGAGTCTCATACACACTCCCCAGTCATTAAAGACTGATGCCATTGCTCTTCCTTCCTTTCTGGAAGATAATGGTAAGAACACATTGCTGAAGAAGATGGTATCTGGCACAGGCATCAATTCAGGCATCTATCTCATTATTTTCTGTGTGGTGAGAACATATTTATTACTCTTTTGCAGTTACTTGGAGATATTTGACCATTGCAACCCATCAAATTTCTATAGACGTGGTAATCCCTTGGTAGCTGAGATTGCAACTCCCTGTTCCCCATCACCCTCCCAACATCTGTCTTAAGATCTGGCAACTGTTATTTTAATTTCAGCTTCTCTAAGTGGGCTAAACTGAAGAGGGAGCCCAGGTCCTCATGCATACCAAGCAGCAAACACTGCAGGAGAATACACTACACTTCACCACAACACACTGCACCACACCACACTACAGTACACTACACTAGAGCACCCCCAGTCCACCTGTTTCTCTGAGATCAACTTTCTTTCTTAGCCCTTTCTCAGCCTTCCTGCATGGATTATCTGCCCAAACAAGGTGAATGTAATAAAACAAAGTGAACATTTTCTACTTTTATAATCCACATTGAAATTTGCTGTGAACTCTGTGCAGAGTTCATGACCACCAGGAGCACCTGGCCTCCCTTCTCCCCATTGTCACTTACTGGGTTCTCTCTCCATTTTTTCTGTTGTCTTTCTAATCTGAGGATACAGCCTTGGATACTCAGATTTTGGGTACTTTGTCCTTTCCTTCAGACCTCTGTATTTGCTGTGTCTCCCCTTAGGACTCTGTGCATCAGGCTGAGTACTTAGTAGAGCTGTTTCTAACTCTGCATCAGCAGATACCCACAAGAGCTTCTGGCCCTCAGACAGGTGGTTCTTCAAAGATTTAGAGAAGAGATGTGACTCTGAAGAACACCTCGACTCCTGCAGACAGATGGCTGCTGAACAAACTCCATGACTAGTTGTCCCAGGAGGGTTTTGGGACTCCTCCAAATCTGGCTGCACTGCAGCTTCTCCTAGAATTCAATGTGGATGCCTTACAGGTTAAGAGGATCAGTCAAGTACCAACAAGGTGGCCACATGGATGCATCCAGAAAGGCATGGTACAGGAGAAGCTGAGAGTCCTACATGTTCATGTGAAGGCTGCTAATAGAACATTAATGTCCAGGCAGCTAGGGTGAGGGTTTTGACCACACACACAGTGTCCCATATACTCTAACTTGGCCACACCTTCTTATATTGCCACTCAGTGGGCTGAGCATATAAAAACCATAACAAATATTGATGCAAAAATACTCAATAACTTCTTGGAAACTGTTTCTAATAACACATGCAAATGATCACTCACCATGATCCAATAGGCATCATGTATAGGATGTAAGAATGATTCAATGTGTTGGAATTCATCAAAGTAATATACTATGTAATAAATTTAAGAAATTA
Organism: Mus musculus; assembly: GCF_000001635.26. Lineage (NCBI taxonomy): Eukaryota > Metazoa > Chordata > Mammalia > Rodentia > Muridae > Mus > Mus musculus. Next base: position 41,443,477 of record NC_000080.6, on the reverse strand, counting down.
TTACTTGATCATCTCATTAGATGCTGTATCATCCCACGGATGCAGGAATGATTCAATATATGGACATCCATCAATGTAATCCACTATATAAAATAACTTAAAATATATTGGATAATCTCATCAGATGCTGAAAAAGTATTTGACAAAATATAACTTCAAGATAAATGCATTGGAGGAAACAGAAAGTCACGGTCTATATCTGAATATAGAACGAGCAATATAGAGCAATCCAGTTGCCAACATCAAAATATATGGAGAAAAATTTTAAGCCATCCCATTAAAATCAGAGACAAGGAAAGACTTCCCCCTCTTCCCGTATGTATTCAACATAGTCTTTGACATTTTACCCAGAGCAATCAGGCAAAAATGCAGATCAAAGTGATACAAATTGGAAGGGAGGAATTCAAGACACTACAATTTGAGGAGTATGGAATATTATACATAAGTGAGCCCCAAAAAATCCAGGAGAGAACTCCTACAGCTGATAAACCACTTCAGCAAAGTCAATTAATATAAAATTAACTCGAACAATCGAGGAACTTTCCTCTACTCAAAGGATAATTAGGATGAGGAAGAGATTTTTAAAAACTACATACTTCACAGTAGTCACAAACAATATCTAGGTGTGATTCGAACAAAGCAAGGCAAAGATCAGAATGACAAGAACATTAAGTCTCTGAACAAAGAAATCAAAGAAGACCGTAGAAGATGGAAAGAACTCCCATGGTCATTGATGAGCAGGATTAATATAGTAAAAAAGGTCCATCTCGCCAAAAGCAATCTACGGATTCAATGCAATCCCCATCACAATTCCAACTCATTCCTTCACAGAGATAGAAAAAGCTATTCTCAAATTTATCTGGAATAACATATATCCCAGTATAGCAAAAACTATTCCTAACAATAAAAGAATGGCTCGGGAAATCACCATCCCTGATCTCAAAATATACCACAGGGCAATAGTGATAAAAATGTCATGTTTCTGGTATAGAGAGACAAGTAGACCAACAGAATAGAATTGAAGACCTAGAAATGAACCTACACTCATATGGTCACTTGATCTTTGTCCAAGGAGCAAAAACCATCCAGTGGATAAAAGACAGCATTTTCAACAATTGGTGCTTGTTCAACTGGCAGTCTGCATATAGAAGAATGCAAATTGATGTATTCTTATCTCCTTGTACAAAGCTCTAGTCCAAGTCACTCAAGGACCTCCACATAAAACAAGATACACTGAATCTAATACAAGAGAGAGCAGTAAAGAACCTCAAACACATTGGCACAGGGGAAATGTTCCTGTACAGGACACCAATGGCTCATGCTGTAGGACCAAAAACATTGTCAAATAGGATCCCATAAAATTGAAAAGCTTTGTAAGTCAAAGGATGCTGTCAAAAGGACAAAATTGCACACACATTTTGGGAAAACTTCTGTACCAACCCTACGTCTGATAGCGGGCTAATATCCAAAATATACAAAGAATTCAAGAAGTTACTCTCCAGAGATCCTAATAACCCTATTAAAGAATGGGGTACAGAGCTAAACAGAAAATTCTCAACTGATGAATCTTGAATGGCTGAGATGTACTTAAGAAATGTTCAACATCTTTAGTCATCAGGGAAATGCAAATCAAATTGACCCTAAGTTTCCACTTCACAGCACTCAGATGGGCCAAGAACAAAACTCAGCTGACAGGTGATTCTGGCAAGAATGTGAAGAAAGAAGAACATCCCTCCATTCCTGCTGGGACTGCAAGTTGGAAAAACCACTTTGGAGATCAATCTGGCAATTCTTGAGAAAGTTGGAAATGGTTCTACCTCAAGTACAGGTATACCACCAAGGTACATATACTTAAAAGATTCTCCAATGTATTAAAAGGACACATGCACCACTATGTTCATAGCAGCCTTATTTATAATGACCAGACTCTGAAAACAACCCAGATGTCCCTCACAGAAGAATAGATACAGAAAATATTGTACAGTGTACAGGAGTACTACTCAGCCTTTAAAAACATTACTTCATGAAATTCAAAGGCCAATGTTTGGAAGTTGAAATATCATCATGAGTGTGGTATCCTAGTCACAAAAGGATACACATGGTATGTAGTTATTGATAAGTGGAAATTGGTCAAAAAATGCATGGAATGCCCACAATACAACTAACAGACCACGGGAAACCAGAGAAGAAGGAAGATCACACCAGAGTGTGAATGCTACAGTTCTACTCAGAAGGGGGAAGCAAAGAATGTTTGGAAGTAGGAGGAGAGAAGGATCTGGGAGGGAGAGAAGAGTAGGAGGTAAAGGGGGTTCTGTTTCAGATATGGGAGGAGATGGGGAAGAACTACAGAGGGAAAGTCATTTGAAAGGAGGTCTGTACCCATTGGGGAGGGGGAACTGTGTGTAGCCACTATAAAGTCTCAGATGCCAGGGACCCAAGAGATTCCCAGAACCCAACAGGGAGGACATTAGCCTAAATACCAAACAAAGGGGAAGTAGGAACTATACAGACCATAATATTGGATAAACATGGCAACCTTTTAAGGTTGGGGCTACCCAACCACCTCAAAAGTATTAATCCAGAATTCCTTCTGTCAAAAGGAAATGCAGGGATAAAGAAAGGAGCAGAGCTTGAAGGAATGGCCATCCAGAGACTGCCCCAACTTGGGATCCATTCCATCTGGAGACACCAAACCCAGTCACTATTGCTGATGTCAAGAAATCTGATGCTGTCAGGAGCCTGGTTTCTTCCTTCCTTTCTTTCTTTCTTTGTTTCTTTCTTTGTTTCTTTCTTTGTTTCTTTCTTTCTTTCTTTCTCTCTTTCTCTCTCTCTGTCTCTCTCTAACTGTCTCTCTCTCTCCCTCCCTCCCTCCCTCCCTCCCTCCCTCCCTCCCTCCCTCCCTCCCTCCCCCCTTCTCCTTTTTTCCACACAGGTGGAAGAACATTTTTGTTCCTTTTCCCTAATCACAGTGTAAAAATGATAGATAGCATTTGTATCAAGTTAGAATTATGTAGGATTTTGGGTAATCAGGAGATGACTCAGTACATCAGTATATAGCAATGGTTGTCAACCTTCCTAATGCTGCAGCAAATCTTTTATGTACTTCTTGGAATGCTACTTCATAACTGTAACTTTTGGTATTGGTGTCTCTTGAAATGCTATGCATGCAGCCAAACATGAGACTGAGCGAGGGGACCCAGATTGTGAAGTTAGGACAAGGACTGAGGGAACAGAAGGGGCTTGCAACCCGATAAGGAGAACAACAAAATCAACCAAACAGAGCCTCACAAAACTCACATGCACTAAACCACCAAGCACATAGTACAAGAGGGGATATCCAGAGTTCCAGCTGGATAAGTAGTAGAGGAATGCCTTATCTTGCATCAATGGAAGGGAGTGCCCTTGGTCCTATACAGGCATGATGATCCAGGTTTGGGCAATGCTAGGTCACTGAGGCAGGGGTGTTTGGACGAGGGGGTATAGGAGGACCCTCATACATAGAGGCAATGCTAGAAGTAGAGGGGATGGGGTTTTTGGAGGTGGAACTGAGAAGGAGGATAACATTTGGGGTGGAAATACATAAGAAAATCAATAAAGAAAAAGTAAAAATAAAGGTATAAAAATCACAAATGGGGCAACCCTGAAGAAGGACAACCTACAAAAAACATCAGGGTCTACAGATTCAAGCCTCACCAACAGAACATAGAAAAGAGAATCGCAGGCAAAGGAAATACCATAGATGATATTAATAGATGATATTAAAAATTCACTCAAAGAATATACAGAGTAAAAAATTCCTAACTCAAAACATCTAGCAAATACAGGACACAATAAAAAGAACAAAACTAAGAATAATGGAAAAAGAAGTGGGTGAGGGATAACAGTTCAAAGACCCAGAAAACATCTTCAACAATATGCTTTTTAAAAGTCCTTAACCTAAAGACAGAGATGGCCTTAAATTTACAAGAAACCTACAACACACCAAATCATTTGGACCAATACAGAAAATCATCCTATCACATATTAAACCAAAGTATAAATGTTCAGAATAAATAAAGAAAATATGACAAGCTCTAAGGAAAAAAAGTCAAGTAACATACAAAGAAAGACCTATGAGAATTACATTGACATGTCACCAGAAATGGTAATATCTAAAAGATCTTGGACAAATGTCTTTCAGACTCTAAGAGAACACAAAAGCCAGCCTTGGCTACTATACCCAGAAAATCCTTTATGACCATAGTTGGAGAAACTAAGATATTCTGCGACAAAAACAAATTCAAACAAGTTCTTTCCACTAATTCAGCACTACAGAGGATACTAGAAGCAAAATTCCAACAGATTGAGTGTAATTATACCCAAGAAAACACAAGAAATTAATAATCTCAAAGAGCCCCAAAGAAAGGGAAAAGCATGTTGTCTCCATTCCCTGCCCTATTATCTCTACGAGTTTACTAGTGTTGGTCAACCTACATGGTCTGTTGGAAAGGCATCACCCCAAGCCTCCACCACCAATAAGCAGGAGCAGAGAATGAAGAGGATGGAAAAGCTCAAAAGGGATCTCCAGAAGATCAAAAATGAGAGAGATGGACTCCAGGGAATCCTAGCCAATTACACTAACAAGGATTTGAACAACAGGTAGTCATTATGCCCAGTTCTTTGCTGACTGTTTTGGGCCCTCTCTGTTAACCTCAGATTCCCTCATATCACAGGAGGCTACAACACCAGCCTGTCCACACATCCAAATTCATTTTGCTGAATGAATTTTCGACACAGAACTTAAAGTTCAGATAGTCGTGAAATGGGACTCAGGAAATTTGATTTCTCCAAAGGTAAATCAGAGCCTGTGGTTTGAATTACAATCTGGGCATAAGGGTTGTAGTGTGTGAGCCCTAATCCTGCATTGTAAGAATCCTATACAGGTATAAGTTTTGGGGAGATGCAAAGTACACTGTGTTTATGGCCAATCACGTTTGCAGTTGACCTGGAAGTAATTTGGGTTCAACAGGTCCTGTCAACAGCTGGAGGGGCCTGGTCCCACATACTGTCTCTCAGTATAACTGGATTGGCCATAGTTCATCACTGTTTTTATCAAATTTTATTCACTATACTATCAGATAATGTGTGTTCATTTGGCATTCTGATTGTGTTTGATTATGAGGGGGGTGTCAGTGTGTGCGTGTGTGTGTTCCACTTAAGAGCTGGAGTGTCTGTATAGTTATGCTGGGGCCTGGAATTTTGCTTGACAGTTTCCAGCCAAAAATAGTGAAGACAGAGGGAGCCTCACTTTGAGGAGCACAGCATATGAGCTCTGAGCTCACCTTAGGTGCACACTGGAAATGTAGTATCCTGTAGATACTGATTATGTCCTTTGGGAGTTTATGTAGCAACAGAAGCAAAGATTGACAATTCCTTGTCTACAAACAGATGTGTCATCACAGGTTTTAGGTGGATCCAGGACTATGGCAAAGGTACCTGGAAAGTTCTTGGAGCGCTAGTCTATTTTTCATGCTCTTCAGGGAGATAAAGAAGGTCAAATCCATGCCTTTACTTCCCTGACTCTACTGACCCCAGGCAAAGAGTAATAAGTTGGATAAGCTCCAAGTGGAACTGGTAACATGGAGCAATGTCGTGGCATATATGTGTTGGGGTAGTCCACGATTCAGCTTGAATTAACATGATCCTTGTATCCTTAGTTCATGGGATTATTTGTTCCTTGGGGTATGTCCTCCCACAGAAACAAAGGTAGGACATTCATGCTCAAGATGCAAGATGACCAGGTGATGACTGACCTGAAGAGAATTCCCCAGGACATCAGTGAGGCCTTGTACAAGTACACGGAGTTGACTAAAGAAAATCAATTCTACTGGTGAGTGACTAACAGGGTCCTGATCCAAACACTAGGCAAAGGATATGTCTGTCCATCCTTGTCTTTGAACCAAAGTAGGGGCTCAGTTTATATACTGTTTGTCTCTAAACCAGAAGCCTGGCTCCTTCAAAGCAAGGCTCTAGGATTTTTACCTCTTAAAGGCATTTTGGCCAAGTGTGAAGAGTCTGTGAGCAACTCAAATCATTGTCCTTTCCAACAAAGTATATTTGAAGGAAGATACAGAGATAAGGTTTCCATGGGACACCTAGAAAGACTGTATGTTGGTTGGGTCTCTTCTCTTCTCCTAGAGAAGGTCTGCCTTCTACCTACAGGTGATTTTTAAATAACATGGACATATAAGCACACATGTGTTCCAGGTACCCTTGAGAGATACTTAAGTCCCTGTTAGTGTCACAGTTTACAGATGTACCTCGGCTTCTGAAATATGGCTGTCCTCTAGATTTGACCTCTCTCAATGTGAAGCTCCATGGCCAATATGGACAGTTGTCTGGGGCTGTCTGGGCACCAGGGCCCATTGTGGCAGGGATGGTCCTTGGAGGAGTGGGAGGAAGATGGATGCTGACTTGTGTAATCATTTGTTTGTTTGTGACTCGGCATCGGGCACTGCCACCTCCAGAGTGAATCTAACCATCTCCAGCACAAAGTCAGGATGTTGTGGAAGGAGAACAGACAGTTGCTAGAGGAGCAGATTGCATTAGAAAATGCTCCAATGAATCAAAGAGGCTGTGTAAAGAAGGCAGCCTGAAAACCAATGACCTATGTACCAAGCAGCAGCAGGTAGGGTGCATAAATCATGAGGAGAAGGTTGCAGTCTTGTCTAACCTTAAACACAGTCAAGCCTAAGCAACCATCCTGTACCTTATCCATGCTCTCTCCTATGTCTCATCCAGTTGTTCATTTCTGTGATCATTTCCAAGACTTTCTGTGCAGTTATCCTCCTTCAAGAAACTACATATTTGGGAAGTCAACAATCATGCTCAACTAAAAGCTGCATTTCCTTATGAGAGATAGGTTGAACACATAGTATACAAGTACATGCCAGTATGCTAAATGAGTTCCATGTGCTTGCCTCCATTGTAGTAGCACAGAATGTTGATTGATGAAGTCATTTGCTTCTTAGGGGTCATGTGAGATCACAGGCAGGACAAAATTTGCAAGTATTAGATCCCAGTGGAATTGCCATATGAGTGGAAATCATTGCCTTGGGTGGGGGGCTTGTATGCTTTCTCTCCCCTTTCCCTGCATTGCAAGATGGTCTCATCACTCTGCCTAGATCTTGGCTCACACTGAAAGACAGTGAGCATGTACTTGTCAGTCCTGTTTTCTGTCAGTGTTGTTAGAGTTCTTTCCTAGAGCTTATATTCTGGAGCTGACTGGATCAACAGGGATGTGAGAAAGGCTTCTCTCAGCCTGAGTGTTGGTGTGAGAGATGTGAGGCTTCAAGAATGAAATTTCACTAACACTCTCAACCTAGTCTAAGAAATGTGCCCCCTAAGAAATGTTAGTGCCCAAGTGATGGATAGCAGAGTCCAGTGTCTCACATTAAACATAAGCCTTCCATAGTCCCCATTCAACTGTTTCTCTACCATCCATTGTTATCTCCTCATAGTTTTCTACTCACTTATGATTTTTGGACAGAGAGAGCGACAGGTGTATATATATATATATATATATATATATATATATATATATATATACAGAGAGAGAGAGAGAATGTGTTTGTGTGTGGCATAAGCATGTGTGTACCAATATGTATATTGGTGGGTATGTTGAAAGTCCAGTTATTTATGTAAGGTTTTGTTCAGTTTTATTTTTTTGTTTTATTTATTTATTTGTCTGTTTGTTTGTTTATTGGGACAGCATCTTTTTGTTTGTTTGCTTTTTATTCAGCCTTTCTGTAACATATTCCCTGGAAACCAGGTCTGTCACTGAACCTGAGACTTCCTGTTTTGTTTATGCCTTCTGACCAGCATCTGTGTATCTTCTGTCACCTCCCAGGCAGAGATCTTTGTAGGGTTTGGTCTCAATTAATTGTTAGGAGATTCAATTGCTCATAGCTAGGAAGATCATGGTGTTATTTTCTATAATTTTATACAAACATTTTAGTGTTTTGGGTTTTTTTATTTGTTTGTTTTTGTAACTGCCAATTCATTAACAAGGAGGAAGACAATGCTGTCTGCTTCAGGTGCCAGACACACAACTTGACTCACTGTGCCTTCTCATGAGTTTTGTCTCATCATGGTGGAAACTTCAGAAAGTGGTAGTAGGGAGGGGGTAGACCAGAGGTGGTCTTACCCAAGAAACCTGGGCTACATGTTATCCACAGTGGAGTGTTTCAACAATTAATGCCTTTCTTAAGCAAGAGAAACCATGTTGCCAACACTTAAAAGTGAATGAAAACATAGATAGTCCAGCCCACCTTTTCCAAATCTTACCATGTGACCTCAGATTCCCCTTCCCAGTCTTTCCCTCATTCATTACAATTTCCAGACCCTGCCTTTGGAGGCCCACCCATGTGAGAAAAAAACGCAAAGCAGGCATGGTACCCTTGGAATACGCATATGATATGGTGAACAAAAGGAGTGCTCAAAAACAGCTAGCTGAAGAAATGAGACAAAATGGGGCTCCAAGGATCTCGATGTTCCTATTGAAAGAACACTTAGGAACCTAAAACAACAGCCTATCCTTCTAAGATGGGAGTGTAGGGCTCTTGGAGGTCATGGGGCAGAAGTCCAGGCACCCTGGAGTCACAAAAGATGTGCCCTGGCCTGGTGGGAAAGCATTGGTGTTGTTTGAGGAACCACAGAAGCCTACTTACCTGGATTATCATGGCTCTCCATCCACTGGTCCTCAGACTCCAGTGGCCCTGGGATCAAGCTTCTTTGTGAAGTTCCACTTCTGTGTCTGTCTTCTGCTTCAGGGCCTTCACAAAGCATTCTTTCTCTTGCCTGAGGACACCAGGCCAGATGTGACCTTCGTGGCCACTTCCAATCCAGCCACATGCTCTTGTCCCCCTCCCAGTTGGTCACTGCTAGCTTTCCTTTCTAGGCAGAGGAGTTCCTGGACCCCTGACAGCAAACCCTTCCAGCTCTATGGTATGGAGAGGTGGCTTAGGATGTCACTTTCGGAATTATCTAGGAACCAGGTCCTCCAATCTTCTCTATGGCAGCTATCTCAGAGCAGAGCTTCTTGGGCCCAATACACTCCTAGGCCAGAAGGACAGTCTCCAGTTTTATTGTTTTCTAATTAAACTCTTTAGTAATAAAAAGTTAAACACGTAAGCATTTTAAAAATAAAACTTAGACTCCTTTGCCTTCATTGCACTAAGATAAACCCCTGGAATCTAATGAGTGTCTTACTGGCTTCACCGAGTGGATTCATGGAATCCAACACTGCATCCCTTTGCTGATGTTGTTTTGCTGAGTTTATCATAGACATGACTTTGCTTCTGTACAGATTCCCTCTCATTGTTTTGCAGAGTGCTGCATTTAAGAAAAATCAAGGCATGTTAAGTCACTAACCTGTTTTTGGCTGGCATTATTAACTTGTGTGTGTGTGTGTGTGTGTGCGTGCGCACACGCGCGTGCACACGCACAACTGTGTTTTTAAATTGGGTATTTTCTTTACTCACATTTTCCCGTTTCCAGGTTTCCCCTCATAAAAAAAAAAAAAACTCCCCCATTCCCTTTCCACTTCCCTTTTTACCATCCTACCCATTCCTGTTCCTGGCCCTGGTATATAGCATGAACTGTAATGTGTTGAATTGCAGCTACTGGATAATATCTATGGCTAACTGTTTTTATTGGTGCTAGAGTCTTATGAGCGGTAGCTAAGCTAGTTTTAGAGAGCAGAATATATTTCAGCTTGGAGCTTGCTGGAGGACGTTCTTCTGAACTCTCTTTTTTAGAACTTTGAATCTTGTGTGGACCCACTTGTGTGTGCAGAGGACTGATTTGTCTGTTTTATATCATACTTGTAGAAGCAGCAAATATCTGCATGGAAAAAGTTCCTGACAAGGAAATCAGCACAGGCCCAGGCAGCACAAGTTGGGTTAATTTAAGAATCGATTACACAGCTCAGGTCCCAATACTTCCTCAGTTGTCAGGAAATGTGCTGTAATATAGCAGTGTTTTCATTGGTGTGTGTGTGTGTGTGTGTGTGTGTGTGTGTGTGTGTGTGTGTGTTTGTGTGTGTGTCTGTGTGTGTGTCTGTGTGTGTGTGTGTGTATATGTCTTTGTATGTGTTTTTGCCCAAGTGTTTGTGAGCATGTTTATGTGTCATATTTATGTAATGGTAGCTGCTTGTTGTAGGTGCAAGTATATAGTACTATTCATTCATGTATTGTTTTCTTTTATTTGTGTGTTTATGTTTATGTTAAGGCATGTATTCATGTGTCTCTGTACACATATGTATGTATTTGATTGTATATATTCACATAGTCACTCTGTGAGCAAACACCTTAAATGATATAATAGAGGACAACTTAAAAGAGAAAAGTACTCTGTCAGTTCATTTTGCATTGGGGAAACAGCTCTTCATCATGCCTGTCCACCTAGCTCACTAGAACAAATGGAGACAAACATGGTGTAAAGTCAGATTTTGAAGAGTTTGTAGAGGGAAAAGTGCTTATCTGTATTGAAATCATTTGTAAGAAAAGAAAGGAAGGTGAAACCTGGAATTAGCAATGTGCCTGCTGTGTTAAACCCATTTGGCTGAGAGTCAAAAAGGCTGGCTAAGCCTTTGTGTTCCCTCTCTGCACATCATGAATAGTGACTACACAGTGGAGGACCGGGGGGCTTCTTGCATCTTCTTGGCATCCTTGTTTATTTTCATCCTTGCCTGCTACCATTTTCTTTCCAACTTTGTCTATGCTTCACTCAGTCTCCCTTCCTTGGAGTTTGTTCAGGGTGTTGTGATTTGAAAGACTGAGTTGTTTGGAGTTGAGACTGTCCCAAGCCGAAGGGCCATAAGTATGGTGAAGTGCAAGAACAGGGCTGCCTCAGACAGCCCCTTAAGCTCATGATAGTCAGAAGAGCAAACACTCTGTTTTGTCTGTAGCCCTCTGTAATTCCTGTTATTAAAAACAGAGGAATGGATACAGAAAATGTGGTACATCTACACAATGGAGTACTACTCAGCTTTTAAAAAGAATGAATTTATGAAATTCCTAGCCAAATGGATGGACCTGGAGGGCATCATCCTGAGTGAGGTAACACATTCACAAAGGAACTCACACAATATGTACTCACTGATAAGTGGATATTAGCCCCAAACTTAGGATACCCAAGATAAAGATACAATTTCCTAAACACATGAAACTCAAGAAGAATGAAGACTGAAGTGTGGACACTATGCCCCTCCTTAGAATTGGGAACAAAACACCCATGGAAGGAGTTACAGAGACAAAGTTTGGAGCTGAGATGAAAGGATGGACCATGTAGAGACTGCCATATCCAGGGATCCACCCCATAATCAGCATCCAAATGCTGACACCATTGCATATATTAGCAAGATTTTATCGAAAGGACCCAGATGTAGCTGTCTCTTGTGAGACTATGCCGGGGCCTAGCAAACACAGAAGTGGATGCTCACAGTCAGCTAATGGATGGATCACAGGGCTCCCAATGGAGGAGCTAGAGAAAGTACCCAAGGAGCTAAAGGGATCTGCAACCCTATAGGTGGATCAACATTATGAACTAACCAGTACCCCGGAGCTCTTGACTCTAGCTGCATATGTATCAAAAGATGGCCTAGTCGGCCATCACTCGAAAGAGAGGCCCATTGGACAGGCAAATTTTATATGCCCCTGAACAGGGGAACGCCAGGGCCAAAAAGGGGGAGTGGGCGGGTAGGGGAGTGGGGGTGGGTGGGTATGGGGGACTGTTGGTATATCATTGGAAATGTAAATGAGCTAAATACCTAATAAAAAATGGAAAGAAAAAAAAAAAAAGAAATATCTTTAGAGACCCAGCCTCTTGGCCCGCTTTATGCCACGTGTCGGAAGGACTCTAAACTTGAGTTATCAAATTTAACACTAACCATCTGTAGCAATGTAACAATTATTAATCTTAACCAACAACTTATGAGCTGATTGTGAAAACACTCAGAGCACATTATCAACAAAAAAGAACCAAATGAAGCAGTTACATTTATACCAATCAGAGAATAATAATTTTTGTAGCTACAATCATAGAATAAAAAACACTTTACCATTGTCAAACACATTAATCATGAACCATTTATTAGCTTTTTTACTCCGAAACTTAGAGGCTGTGCACTCGCCCTTATTTCCTAAAACGAACAGTTTTTTCAGCAGGGGCCCTCCCGCCATGTGTCTGATTCCTGGCTGAAACACGTGGCAGCTCTCGGCTTTGCAGATAAAGTTTTTTATACCATCTTTATTATCCAACACAAAACATAGAACATTCATTCATACAGACTGGACACGAACATACATGAATTGAACACGAGAACAGATTGGTGCACCAGACATTAGACAAGACACAAAAGGGAACAGAGTACTCCTGCTATAAGGCCCAGAGAGAAATTTCTCTCTGCTTTTTGGGACATTTTCCTCCCTTATGATGCATTTTTTATTAACTGGGGCAATCCGCCTATTACTTTTAATAAACCCTTTCTTTTCTCACGCCTCATGTAGCTTCGGAGAGCTACGGCCTACCGCCTATTACCCAGCTCCTCACTGCTGAACCTAAGTGAACCAGCGCTCGGGTTTAACGCTGTCTCAGCTTAGCCCATACCTTCTCCGGTATGAATTTCCTTTATACTTTATTTTATGGAGCTCTGAACCAGCAGCGTCTCTTCCAAAAATCCTTTGCCGTTTCTCAGTCCCGCGTTGGTTCGCCAATTGTTGTGTCCGGCCAGCAGACCACAACCTGGGTTCTAGCCTGGAAAGGCATTTTGGAAACCTGGAAGAGAAGAGGGGCTAGGTGGCGAGAGAAAGGAATGTAGCCAAGACAGTTACTCTGATCAAGGCTCAAATTTTATTGTTGCGACACTAGTTATGAAGGAGGGGGAGGGGACCCGATTCCCGCCGAATAATCTCTGGTCCAGTAGAAAGGTGCACGTGTGTGGCTCCGCAGGTTCCAGCAGTGGGCTTGGCAGAACGAATGAGCAGGAAGCTCCACCCCTGAGCAAGCAGGTTTCAGGCTGGGGGAGGGGAGACTACAGAATATTATTAGGTCTTCTTTGACAGTTTGAAAGAATTCTGCACTAAACCCATCTGGTCCCGAGCTTTTGTTGGTTGGGAGATTTTACCCATTGCTTCTATTTCTTTAGGGGTTATAGGAGAGTTCACATGGTTAATCTGATCCTGATTTAATTTTGATACCTGGTATCTGTTAAGATAATTGTCCATTTCATACAGATTTTTCAGTTTTGTTGACTACAGCTTTGTAGTAGGATTTGATGATTTTTTTTTTATTACCTTGGTTTCTGTCATTATGTCTCCTTTTTCATTTCTGATTTTGTTAATTTGGATACTGTCTCTGTGCCATCAGGTTAGTCTGGATAAGGGATTCTCTATCTTGTTGATTTTGTCAAAGAATCAGCTCCTTGTTTTTTGATTCATTGTATAGTTTGTTGTTTGTTTATTTGGTTGGTTGGTTGATTTCAACCCGAGTTTGATTATTTCCTGCCATCTACTCCTCTTGGGTATATTTGCTTCTGTTTGCTCTAGAATTTTCAGATGTTCTGTCAAGCTGCTAGTATATACTCTCTCCAGTTTCTTCTAGGAGGTACTCGGAGCTATGAGTTTTCCACTTAACATAGTTTTTATTGTGTCCCATAAGTTTGGGTGTGTTGTAACTTTGTTTTCACTAAATTCGAAAAAGTCTTTAATTTCTTTCTTCATTTCTTCCTTGGCCAAGTTATAATTGAGGAAAGCATTGTTTAGCTTCCATGTGTATGTGGGCTTTCTGTTGTTTTTGTTGTTATTGAAGACCAGCCTTAGTCCGTGGTGATCTGATAGGTTGCATCAAATGATTTCAATTTTTTGTATCTGTTGTGGCCTGTTTTGTGAATGATTATATGGTCAATTTTGTAGAAGGTGCCATGAGGTGCTGAGAAGAAGGTATAGTCTTTTGATTTAGGATGAAATGTTCTATAGATATCTGTTAAATAAATTTAGTTTATAACTTCTGTTAGGTTCATTGTGTCTCTGTTTAGATTCTGTATCCATGATCTGACCATTGATGCGAGTGGGGTACTTGAAGTCTCCCTCCAGTGTTGTATGAGTTACAATGTGTGCTTTGATCTTTAGTAAAATTTCTTTTCTGGTTTTGGTTGCCCTTGCAATTGGATCATAGATGTTCAGAATTGACAATTTATCTCGGTAGATTTTTCCTTTATGAATATGAAGTGTCCTTCCTTATCTTTTTTGAAAACTTTAGGCTGAAAGTGGATTTTATTTCATATTAGAATGCCTACTTCTCATTTCTTGGGAACATTTGTTTGGAAATTGTTTTTCAGCTTTTAATTCTAAGGTAGTATCTGTCTTTGTCAGTGAGGTGCATATCCTTTATGCAGGAAAATCCTGGGTGCTGTATACTTTTTGAGTCTTTTAGTCTATGTCATATTATCTGGGAACTGAGTCCACTGATGATTGAAAACCACTCTGGAAGTCATTTTGGTGGTTCCTCAGAAAACTGGACATAGTACTACCTGAGTACCCAGAAATAACACTCCTGGGCATATACTGAAAAGATGCTCCAACATATAATAATGATACATGCTCCACTCTGTTCATAGCAGCCTTATTATAATAGCCAGTAGCTGGAAAGAACCTGGATGTCCCTTAAGAGAGGAATGGATGCAGAAAATGTGATGTAATTACACAATGGAGTACTATTCAGCTATTAAAAACAATGAATTTATGAAATTATTAGGCAAATGGATAGAACTAGAAAATATCATCCTGAGTGAGGTAACTCAATCACAAAAGAACACACATGGTATGCACTCACTTATAAGTGGATACTAGCCCCGAAGCTTGGAATACCCAAGATACAATTAACAGACCACATGAAGCTCAAAATAAGGAAGACCAAAATGTGGATGCTTTGGTTCTTCTTAGAAGGGGGAGCAAAACACCCATGGGTGGAGACAGAGAGACAAAATGTGGAGCAGAGACTGAATGAAAAGTCAGTGAGAGACTGCCCCATCTGTCTAACCATTCCCTATAGTGTCACTACACCCAGGTGCTATTGTGGATGCCAACAAGAGCTTGCTGACCAGAGCCTGGTATAGCTATCTCCTGAGAGACTCTGTCAGTGCCTGTCAAATACTGAGGAGGATGCTCTCAGCCAACCATTGGACTGATCACAGGGACTGCAGAAGTGGAGATAGAGAAAGAACCCAAGGTACTGAAGGGTTTTGCAGCCCCATAGGAGGAACAATATGAACCAACCAGTACCCCAGTGATCTTAGGGACTAAAGCACTGCCCAAGAGTACATATGGAGGGAACCATTTCTCTAGCTGCAGTTTGCAGAGGATGGCTTTGTTGGTCATCAATGGGAGGAGAGGCCCTTAGTCCTGTGAAGGCTCGATGCCCCCGTGCTCAGGAATGCCAGGACCAGGGAGCTGGAGTAGGTGGGTTAGTGAGCAGGGGGAGATGGTAGGGGATTGGGAGTTTTCAGAGAGGAAACCAGGAAATGGAATAACATTTAAATGTAAATAAAGAAAATATTTAAATAAAAAATATTTTAAAAAATAATAAATAAACTGAACTTCTAAATTATCCAGAGATTAGGAGACTTGAGAAGGTCTTGGCTAATCTTCCTAACCTGTGTGTCCTTGTGTGATTAAGACAGGTTTCTTTGTGTGCTGGGGAGGGTAGTTGAAGGAAACAATTTTAATTTTCATCTGGGGGTGGCTTATTCCCTAAGGATGAGGATGAATTCTGACCTTGTCTGTCAGGAATGGCACCGAACCATACATTGTTGTCCCATTTCCAGACTGCAGAGCCCCACTGGTTTCTGAGCCTTACTGGCTGTTTGCTCTCGTCTACAAACCCTGCTCTCTCTTTTGTAGTAAATTGTCCCCTATTATATGTACTTAATTTTGTGTTTTGTCTTCCTACAGGATGTTGAGTAACTGCTTAAGTAGTTTCAGGACCACTAATCTTAGTGCTTTTATATAAGATTGAGTGGGATTATCATTTCAAAGTCTGTATATGATCTCCAGAAATCAAAGAAAAGAAATCAATTTGATAATCCTGAAATAAAATAACATGGGAAAGCTTAAAAACCAGTGACTGGACAAGTTAGTCATTTGGAAGTGGTGTTCATCAGCCTCTGGTTCTATCTGTACCTTCAAAGTCTACTCAAGGCTGGACTAACCTGAAGGAGTAAACACGAATCTCAGGGAGCACACAGTGGCCATGGAATACTTTCTCCAAAGATAGATTCATAGTCTATAAGGATGACGAACAGAACTCACCTGTGGAATGGGAACACGCTGGCTGTACAGTCTTATTCTGACAAAGGCTCCAGAATTCAAGATTATGAACCGTAAAACTAGAGCAAATCTGTGTGTAGGACACTATTGGCTCATAAAGCCTGGGATGCACCAGGGCATACAGTAGGCACATATTTGTTTTAAGGAATCCCTACAGGTATGAGAAGACAGGATGAAGATGCCAAGATCATCCCTCTAAAGAGAAGAGCTGAGAATGTTAACTCATCACCTAATTTGTAGAAAAGTCTGTGCATTCCCTTTTAACTTCCAGCTATGCATGTGTTTAAAAAAGAGAATGAGAAAAGGCACAATGGGGAAATCCCAGCATCTTCAAGAAAACACCATTCTCTTCAATCACAGGAGAGTGGGTTAGGAATGCCTCCCCCACCCACCCGCACAACTCTTCCAGGGAAAACAGAGGCTTTAGAATCTAAAGCACAGACTCACATCTAACCAATGAGAGAGGCATTCTAAGTCAGCTCATACCAGTCCACAGACACTAAATGATACAATCAGAAAACCTTTGAGATGCAATCCTCTCCACCCTACCACCCACTCCCCCTCCCTTTCTTTTCTCAGACAGGGTCTTTTGTAGCTCAGGAGGGTCTTGAATTCTGGATCTTCCTGGTTCAGTGTTTCCAGTACCCAGCCTTGAGAGACATTTTTCAAACAATGTTTAACACTAGGCATCAGAGTCTAAACTTCAGAACTTCTAAGACTATCAGAAGCCATTTTACACCTAGATAAAAAAGTCACCACTGTGGGTGTGATTGACAAACACATTCTTGCACATTTCTGCATTTTCTTAAACTTTATTTACATTATGCTCCACCCTTAAAGTTTCCTTCTAATTATATGCAAGCTGGATAACTATCTCACTCTGTCTCTCAAAAATCCCTTCACGGACAGGAAAAGTTAAGTAAGGGCTGGAGGGACATTTCTGGGGCTGTCTGGTTTTGTCCCAAGAAAGACACCCAATGCCCTTGGACCCCTTGGGGCAGGCAGAGCAAAAGCTCTTCAGAAAAGCTTGGCTGCTGGGAAGCTTTTTTTCTGCTCTGTCTAGCAGGGTCCCCGGTTTTATCTGGGGAAACTCAACTCTTAACTTTAGTTGGGCCACCAGCCGCCCTTGCCCAGCACCTTCCTGGACCCCATAGCCAGTGCTCCTGGCTCAACTGACCATGATCCAGTGCTTGAATTCTCCAGGTGCCTCAGCACCGCCACCTCGTGGATGGTGGAGAGCCGCATGCCCTCCTCACTGGTCTGCACTCCCAAGTGCTTCAGAGTCAGGAAGGGGCTGCCATTCTTCAGGTTGCAGGCCTTGAACACCTTCCTGTAGGCAGGCGCCTTCTCCAGTCTCTGCCATGCACTCATACTGCTGATCAGTGTGACTCAGGCTGTCCTTCTCCATGCTGGCTGCAAGCTGCCGGCGTGGCACAGTGAAACCGGGTGCGCACTTGCTGCCTTACACGCCTCAGGGACTCCCGGAGTTGTACTGGCCACCAGGCTAGATGGACTGACCTCCTAGCCCTCCGGAGCAAACTGGGAGCAGCTGCAGTGAAACTCCACCTAGCCAAGTTGCTGCGCCTTGCTGGGTGCTGCAGGAGAGCGCCAATCCCTCCTCTTCCCCCTCTTCAGCAATTACATAGTCTGCCCACAATCTCTGCACCGAGGAGGAGACAGGAGGACAAGGAGAAAGTGTGATCAAACTGCCCAGGAGACTTCCACTGGGTTCCACCAGCTCCCCTCCTCCACTCTTCTTGCCTTGGCTTCCTAATCCGGCCAGGTTTCTTGGAGAAAAATCAAGTTACTTTTCCCCCCAGCAGGGCTCCTGCAGTTTTAGCGAGGAAAAGGTCGCTGGGGCCCCTCGGGGATGAGTACAGTACAGGAAGAGAGGGTGCTTGCCCAGCAGCCCAGAGTGTGCCTGGAGCACGGGGGGGGGGGGGGGGGGGAAGCACGGGGGGGAGGGGAGGCGCCGGGTAGGTCAATGTCATGGCTCAATATTTATACCTATATTGTTGTTCTCCGCTGCCCTTCCTCAATCCGGGCCTCAAGCTGGCATAGGACCCTGGTGTCCTGATGTCCCCGCTGTGGGAGGCTCATCTAGCTCCCTCCAGCTGGCCCCCATAACCTACCCAGTCTCAACTTTAGTCCAAGATTAAACCCACACAGTCCCCTTACACCCCATTACTCTCACCCACCCCGATCCTCGCCAGGGACCCTCGCCACTCAGCCCACCCACGCGATTCCGTGGCCCCTTACCTGCGGTCCAGGAGTGTCTGCCTGCCCCTGCAAGTGTTCGCCCCTTGGAGCAAGTAACTAACTACTGCTGCAGCACTCTGTGAGCAGGGGGCGGGCACTGCTGCAGAGGGCAGAGGGTGGAGGGATGGCAGAGGGCGCCACCCGCAGGGCAGCTGAGGAGGCTCAAGGGCCTAAGGGCTTTGGTCCCAGCTGGGGGCCCAAGTGGATGAATGCAGGGCATGGACCTGTGAGCCTCCTGGCCCCAGAACCACCCTGAGGCAAGTGTGCAAATTAAAGTCTTTTTGGAGCAAGTGAGCAAGGCCAGGCCTGGCCCTGGCTATTCTCCACAGTGATAGGTTCCTAACTGGGAGGACCTAGGGCAGGGAAAGTTAAATGAAAATTTCAGGTTCTCACTGCAAACACTCTAGTGGGGGAATCTCACTGCTGAAAATAAGTGGCATGAAAGGGATCCAGTGGGGTGCAGTGTTGGAGGTCTGCAGGGTTTCAAAAACAAAGGTCCCCCAGAGTTGGGGTGTTGACAGGGTGACACAGGGGGCATATCAGTCTGATGAGGACAGATGAAAGCAAAATAGAGCAACAGTACTTATGGGGGTTTCATGGGGTGGTAGATAACAACATTTTCCTACACGCAAAAACGGGACCTTATCAGGATTGGGGTGTGGGGGAAGAGGGTTGGCAGGATGCAGTGCAGAAAAGAAAATACTAATCTGTCCAAGAGCTTTTCACTTTCAGCTTGAGCTACGTTTGTTTTGTTTTCTCTCCCTTCCTTTCTGCCTCACAAAGCCCTGTCTTTTCTGTTTGGACAGAGGCTATGGTTTGGGAATGGCCAAGCACACTTAAGGATCTATTTGAAGGGGCCGGCCGGGGTCACAATTATTAAGTGGTTAGAAACAGTTGAGGGCTCACCAAGGTATTTCTGGAGAGCTATAAAGATTCACTTTCAGTATTAAAAATTACTGGAAAATTACAGACACGTGCACACATAAAGAAGAGTGCTTAATTTAAGTGCTTTAAAGGGGACTTTGAAATTTGAACCTTTGTAAGAATGTCTCTTTAAACCTGAGGAAAAAATGGATGCAGCTACTTTAGGTGAGAATGAGAATTTTGGTGAAGGGGAGGAAAGGTCTTCAAGACTTGCTGCAAGGAGTAAAAGAAAATAGCTGTCTTTGAAAAAAATTTGATGTTTTCCCAAATCTATATGTGTAGATCTCAAAACTTTTAAACATCTTAAAGCAAGAGAGAGAAAAAAGTACAGGAGGGGCAATTTCTGTACTTTGTAGAAAAAAAATCAACAAAATTCTGCTTAAATTGGAAATATTGCTTGTAAGGTTTTTTTAATATTAGACCATGTTACTAATTTCACCATAGAGTTTTTTTTTCTTTTTAAAATTAATTCTGTTGCAATATGAAGCAAGGTTAAAGGAATAAAAGTTGCTATAGAAAACTGCAAACAGTTTTTTACTACAGATGCATTGTAGTAATTTATTAAATAATAAAACAGAGTAATGACATGCCTTTAAACTTAACTTAGAAAACACATTTTGTGTTTGAGAGCATCTTCTAAAATAAAACCCAGTTTCTGAGCAAATTTTATTTATGGTTTCATATATATCACATACACAAAGCAAATTATTAGATTTTATACTTATAAAAGCATCACTACCAATCACTAGGCTCTTAGTCGACGATACAAGTGAGAGCCTCCCCCATTTTATGACTGTTCACACTTAGCAATGCTCTTTAAAACAATTTATTTGCTCGTAATTAATATGCTTATCTTATCTAAAAATAATAGTCAATAAATAGCTGCAGGAACAAGCACTTGGTGTCATGTATTCATTTAATTAAATAATTTATTCAAAAAATAGTAAGGGGCAAATAGTTTATAACACAAGTGTTTATTCTATACTGTGTAGTATTTTTAATTATAGTGTTAAAAACAACTGTTACCAAGCAGATGAGAAATCTCATGGTTAAGATTAAAAATCACTTGGACGTTGTCAAAAACAACCCCCCAAAACAATGAAGCAGACTGTACCAGATTTTACCTCTCTTGGTGTCCTTTCTCATCTTCTGCTACAACTTATGTTTTATGTTAATTTAGCATTGTGTACTTTCCCTGGTTATGGTTCACATTACGTACCAGATGATTAAAAATTCAGACCCAAAGAAGAGTTACAATGGCTTGCATTAAAATAATAAACTAGGGGTTGGGGATTTAGATCAGTGGTAGAGTGCTTGCCTAGCAAGTGCAAGGCCCTGGGTTCCTTCCTCGGCTCTGAAAAAAAACAAAAACATAAACAAAAAAATAATAATAAATTATAAGGTTGTTTTGGTTCATGGATAATTTCCTCTGTGGGCAGCAGGCTATCATAACAAAATTTGTGCAAAGTTTACAAACTGAACCAAAGTCTGAATCCTTTGTCGAATGTTCTTCACCTGAAAACACAGCATTCAAGACTCATGGCTGGACCCAGTGATTTTATACTTATACTGTCAGTCATATTCCACACTTGCAAATCAAAATCATCTTTGTGAATTTCTTAGAATATGAATTTATCACTAAACTGGGAGTTTAGTGTTACATAAAGGATATGTGTCATGTGGGAGGAATTTTACGTCAAATTGTGTAACTTTTTGTTTTCCCTTGAATAAAAATTAAAACTTATGAAGTTCTAATGTTAAAAAACAAAAAAACAGTGAATGAATTCTTTGCATACTTCTATGACTGTGAAAGACTGGGGAAATTCCTAGGAACTGGAGTGTGAAGTGAGACTAAGTACAAGGTCTATTGGCACAGAAATCAAATATTGAAACAGCTTAGAAGACAGATCAGGACAAAATATATTGAGTCCAGACTGATGCTGGGAGGTCAATGAATAATCCAGAGAACATTGCCTCAGTAAGAAAGGAGCAGGGAGGAGAGGTACTTGGGCAGGTCTTGAAGTTAGCCTTTGCTAAAAATGAGTAAAAAATAAAATTTTCACAGTCAGTGCATTCATACAGGAAAGGAGGAGATGACTCAGTCACTAAAGGTCCTGAGAGGTCACACTGAGCTGGCATTCATGAACTCTCCATTATTTAGTAAGAACAACTGCACTTGATTAAGATGCTTACATGACCTTTACACCCAGCACTTCCCTCTCTGCTACTATCTGTCATGGTGGAGGATCTTCTCAGGGTTGTCTCTTCTGAGCTGTCAGGACACTGGCAGGCTTTTCCTGTCACCTGTTATGGTCTCAACAAAGTCTCCCCTCACCAGCCAGAAAATCTCTTCTTGACATTTGAGCCTCATTGTGAGGTAGCAAGAGAATGGAAACAATCTACACCATTACAGATGAGGCCTTTGGAAGGCAATGTGGGTTAGATAATGTCATCAGAGTAATTCTTACCTTTTACAAAAGCCTTCTAAACAAATGGTTCCCTAGGATAGTTTCCTAACCAGAGAGCATGATAGCATGTGGCTTATGTATTTGCAATATGATGTGTGGGAGACAGGCTGCTGATTTTAGATAGTCTTAAGTAGACCATGCTGGTCTTGTACACAATCCACTAACATGGTCAAGGTTGACTTTGGATCCCAATAGCCACCCTAAATATTTGAGTATCAATAATTAAGAACCACTTCTTCATTTCTAAAATTAGTAAGTGCTTCAAGTCTAAAATAGTTTACCTTTACCTTCTCTTAAGTTAGTATGTAAATAATGATATCATTGTGTAACAATGATTTAATTTTTCCCACCAAGAAAAAGAATGTTGCTTTCTTTTTCTTGGACCTAAATGGTTAAATGGAACCAATGATGGAAATCTTCTGTCAAAGTCCCCTCTCTAAAGAAACTGCTCCTGATTCCTGACTAAGGAACAGAGTGTGGTGTGTGTTTCTGGTTGAGGCCTCTTATCAAGTTAAGGAACTAAACTAGATTTCCTTTTTAGAAACCCATAAATGGGTGCCATCTTGTATCAAAAGTTTCTTCTGAGTTTGATGAGAACAACGTTTTGGTTTTTTTTCACAGAGATATTGTCAAGACTGAAGCTTCTGTGTGCAAGGCAGAGATCTGCTGTACCTTTCCCAACTCAGTCCATGACTCAGTTTATGTTCAAATAATTTATGACCTTATTAGTAATGGAAGGTAGATAAATACCTCCTGTGTTCTCCTCATGGGAATAGTCTAGACCAGAGTGAGATTATGTCTCTCTTTCTGTCTCTCTCTGTGTCCCTTAATTATGTTTCTGTGTGCCTCTGTCTCTCTGTTTCTCTTTCTCTGTCGATCTCTGTCTCTCTGTCTCTGTCTCACTCTCATTCTCTGTCTCTGTGTCTGTCTCTGTTTCTGTCTTTGTCTCTGTCTCTGTCTCTCTCTCCTGGTGTTTTTGATACAGTGTTTCTGTGTTTATTCCTAGCTGGTCTCTACCTCACTCCATACACCAGGCTGTCCTTCGGAGATTCAGGTAAAATCATGTACCACAAATGCCTACTGCCTGATTTTAAGAAATCATATATACCTTAAAGTATAGTGGAAGTTCATTGTAACAGTGACTGGAGCCATTGTTCATTTAATCTACATAGGGAGATTAGAATTTAAGTTATTTGGGCTCTCCAGAGTTAAAAGAGATTATCTTGTGCTTCCTTCTTTTCTGAGTTCTTTCTTCCTTTCCTCTATCACTCCCATGTTCCCTCTCTCCTGCCATACTTTCTTCCTTCTTTCCTACCTACCTTCCTTACATCCTTCCTTCCTTTCATCCACGTTTATTAATTCTCTTCTTCATTTGCTCTTGTCTCTTTTTATATCTCTGTTTATTTCATTATTTCTGTCTCTATTTAAATTTGTTAAAGTTTTTGAGACTGCTTCAAACAGTATGGCTCACATTGGCATGCATCTCATAATAAAACTATGCCTAAGATTTCCAATTGGTAGAATTATATATATGGAACAAATTGCCTCATAAGATTTTTCTCTTTGGATCACTACTTGGCTTTCATTTTCATAGTAATATTTATGTCTCCAGGCTTAAAAATTATTGAAAAAAATTACTTTTCTTGCTATCCTCTCCACTTCTGTCTAATTTGTGGTTGAAGTTATTTATTACTTTCTGAATCTTCTTCAAAAGTTAAGGCCAGAATTATGAAGGAGTCTAAAGCATTCAAAGATGGGAGGAAAACAGGAGAAATCAACATGACATAGGAAGGGCTTAGATGCAGACTCAGGACAAAAGAGATGGTGAGTGGACCATTGAGTGGGGTGAGAAGAGGTTGACTAAAAGTGTCATGCCAGTCTGTACTTTCTGGTGTGGACCACATTGCTATGACTGTAAGCAGTTGACCTCTGGAGAAAGTGAGTGAAGCATGTACACACATATGTTTACTTTTATATTTTTTCCTGCTTTTCTTTTAAATCCATAATAATTTTGAAAGAAGAAAAAAGAAAATCCTGACAAGGGTGAACAAAATGAAAAAGCATTACTATAGAAATCATTCAAAGTCCTTAGTGATCAGAGAAGTGCAAATCAAAATGACCCTGAGATTCCAGGTTACATCCATCTGACATGCTAAGATCTAAACCTAAACTGACAGTACATGTTGGCAAGGATGTGGAGAAAAGGGGACATTCCTCCATTGCTGGGGGGGTTGGAAACTTGTAAAAACCACTCAGGAAATCAATTTGGAGGTTCCTCAGAAAATTGAAAATATATCTGCCTGAAGATCCAGGTTTACCACTCTTGGGTATAAACCCAAAAGATGCCCCACCATACCAAGGGGCTACATATTCCACTATGTTCATAGAAGCCTTGTTTGTGATACCCTGATGCTGGAGAAAACCCCAGATGACCCAGAACAGAAGAATGGATATAGAAAATAATGGTTCATTTACCCAATGGAATACTACTAAGCTAAGAAGCAAAAGGACATCCTGAGATTTGCATGTACATGGGTCGAACTACTCGGACCATGAGGTAACTCGGACCCAAAAGAACACATATGCTGAGGGGCAGGGTGACCCTGTGGCAGGACCAGCAGACACAATTAACCTGGATCCCAGAGACCTCTCAGACCCTGAACCACCAACCAGGCAGCATTCATCAGCGTTTATGAGGCCCCAAACACATATACAGCAAAGGACTACCAGGTCTAAGTTCAGTCAGAGAAGATCCACCTAACCCTTAAAAGACTGGAGGCCCAAGGGAGGGTAGGGCTAGTGTGGTGACAGTTATGGATGGTGTGGGAACATCCAGGTGGAGACGGGGTCTGGATGGAGGTATGGGGTGGGGAAGAGTCAGATAGTAGACCGGGAGGAGGATAAAATCTTGAGTGTAAAAAGATGATTAAAAAAATAGAAATAATTCAATTTACTCTGCAGAAACCAACTTTTGGAGAGAAGACACCAAGCAATGAACTGTCAGAAAGTTGTTTGAACAGAGTGGAAGCCGAAGACATAAGGAAGCATACTAAGTTTACAAGGGATGACATCAATTCATTAGTCAGTAATGCTTCATGACAATGTTCTTTTAAGGGGTGTGGGGTTGTGCATACAAGTTGAGGTCAGAGGTCACTACTGGGAATCTGACTCAAACACAGTAACATTGTAATTTTGAAGAATAGATCTCTCACTGATCAGGGACCTCAGCAATTGGCTACACTCCCCAGTGTACTCAGGGATTTGCCTAGGTGTCCCCCCACTGCTGTTATTACAGGTGCATGACTCCATGAGAAGCTTTAGATAGGGGTGATAGGACTCTGAACTCAGGCCTCAAGCTTTTGTATAATATTATGTACTGCCATGTATTATTACATAGGCTGTTATAGCATCTATTATGTGCACATTGCAACATTGTCGCAAATGCAAACAATGCATTTCATAGAATTCTCTCTGTTCATCATCTCCTGTCATGCTGCATCCTTTATACTGACCATTTCTCAGAATATTCCCAGTAAACCTTTGATATCATCTTAATTTAAGTTTAGATTCAGCGTGATTAGAGAAAATGTGTGGCATTTGTCCTTTTGATTTTAGTTCATTTCATCTCTTTCACTGTCTTCCATTCCCTCCATTCTTCAGCAGATGACATAAGTGCATTCTGAATAACATTTCCCATTTCCCAATGTTTTGGTCTAGTAATGTGTTTCCAGGCAGATTCTATAATGTGGCTTTTGTGTACAGTGCTGCAGTGCACATCCTTGTATGCAGGCACCTCTACTGACATCAATCTTCCAGCTAAATGCTTAAATGTAGGATTACAGCAGAGAATGCAGTTCTATTTCAGGACTTTGAGCATCCTCTAAAACAACGTTTTCTTCAGGGGCTTTGCTAGTTTCCAGTCTTAGTGAATAGTGCTCCTTTCCTCACATCCTCCACACCATTTGTTGTTTGTTCCCTTAATTGTGCACATGCTGTCTGGAATGAGATTGCATGTTGGTGTGGTTTTCTTTAAATTTTCATTCCTTTTAAATTTTCATTCCTTTTATGCCTGAAAATATTTAATGTGGTTCATTATTTATTCACCATTTCACTCCTTTTTGGAATCATCTGTTCATCTCATTTACTGTGAATACCTGTATTACTAGAATTCTACCCAGAAACCTGTGTCCTTACCTACATCTTGGTGTGGCTTCTCTTAGGAATTTCTACCTATTATAATAAGATCTTTAATTAATAGTGATATGACTTTAGTCCAGTGTCACATCTTGGAATCTGATTTCTGTTCACATATATGAGGACCCACATGGCCAGGCACCATTTGATAAGGGTATCCTTTCTTCAATGTAAGTTTGACTTCCTTACTAGAACTCACATGCCTTTTCTCTGTCAGGACAACTCATTCTGGGTGAAAAGGTCATGGGTGCTTGGTTGAAGTCACATACTGTAAAGAGGACTTCTGACCTAGTCATAACTAAAGTTTTCTTGTAGTACCTGTCAACAGGAAACATTTTCCAAAGTTTTACTGAGTTCAGATTTGTAAAAATTCATCCACTAGGCTTCAAGCTCCAGAAGTTTGAAACAGCCTTGCTGACTAATTTGAACTGAACTTACTTTTCTTCTTACCTCACCAAGAGCACTTCCCTAATGAAAGTAGAGTTTGCAGGGATCCACACATTCATTTTCTCTTTCCATCTTGTTTCTTTATACTTGCTCACTGCTTCAAAGTCTCAGGTATTATGTTGAATAAGGTAGAGAGAATGTATACCCTGGTCCTGTTTCTTATTTTATACAGACTTTTTCTCTCTCCCATTACTATAATGTTGACTATGTTTGTTGAATAGAAGATTTATTCCGGTGAGGCATGTTTCTCTTATTCCTAGTTTCTTCAGGAATTTTATCATGAGGTGATGATGGACATGTCCAATGCATTTTCTGCAGGTACTGAAATGACAATTCAACTATTAATTTTTGAGACTATTTTTGTGCTGAGTTACATTTATTTGATTTACATCCTTTGTGTTATCCTTGCATAACTATATCACATTTTCATTGTGTGTATAGAATTTTATTTTTAAATTTATTCATTCTTTGAGATAGGGTCTCTCTATCAAGCCCTGCCTGTTTTGGGACTCATGGGACCATATTGGCCTCAATCTCACAGATATCTGCCTGCAAGTGCTGCCATTCAAGTGCAGAGATTAAAGTATTCTTATGCTACTACACCAGGTGTTTCTTTCTTTCTTTGTTTTTTTGAGACAGGGTTTCTCTGTATAACTCTGGCTGTCCTGGAGCTCACTTTGTAGACCAGGATTACCTTGAACTGAATGCAGAAATCCCCTTGCATCTGCCTCCTGAGTGCTGAGATTACAGGCATGCACCACCATGCCCAGCACAACACCATGCTTTTAAATTTGTTCTGGAATTCAATTTTCAATGCTTGTTAAGCTTATATAACTTTCAGGAATATTCAGGTATTGCAGTTGTTGTGAACTGCGTTGATGGTGTTGTACTGTTATCTAGTTTATATGAGGGGGGAAGCAACAGTGATTTTGTGGAATCTGATAGTGTTTCTTCCATTTCTGACTCATACAAACATTTGCTCTCCTTGAAAGATCTGTGGCAAAATATGATTTTGTATCTGTTTTGTTTTGGGCTTGTATTGCTTGGAAGACATCATCATGGCTTATCATTCTGTGTGTATTTGAGGTTTGTGAGTATTAAATGGTATGGGAAGGACTTGAACTGGTGTAATGCAAAGGGACATTGCAAAGAATCTCCATAAATACTACCCAAAATTAGTACTTGCCAGCATGCCTCATTCAAGAAGGATTAGAAGGTCCAAAAATAAACTCAAAACTAGAAAGGGGATATTTTGATTCTTTTTATAGTGAGTAATTGTTCTGTAATCTGAAGAGTCCCATTACCTTTTACAGAGAAGAAAGGTAACAGAAGTAATTGAAGCACGTGGGTATTTAAAATCTATACTCAATTTGGTTAGGGAGGGGAGCTGGGAAACTGATGGGATAACAATCAATAAAGCTATGGTCAGGAGGCCATTTAGGTGTGAATTTATATTTCTGAGTGACTTTTGTCCTCTTAACAGAACACTGGCTGACACTTGCCTAAATATTCCTAACAACTGACATTTCTCAACCACAGGGCATTTAAGCTGATTTCTCTGCAGAGTTGGATTTGAATTGGAGAGCATGCACCTATGTACCTGTTGCCCCTGGCAGCAGGGGTTCTAATAATGTGAGTGGGAGGTCACTTTCTTAGCCTGACAGCAAAATGAAGATTTTTGAGCTCCGGAGATATGAAAACGTATGGACCTTTAAATGACCTGAAAGAGCAGAATGGTAGCAATGGTAACCAAGGACGGTGTTTGCAGAGGTGCCTTTTATGAAGGTAAGCTTTCCAACTAGCTATTTACTGATAAATGGGCTTTAACATGTTCTTAAATCTGAAGATTTTTAGACAGGGTAAGGCAATATTTTTTACATGAAGCATCCATTGCGATATTAAATGTCATGTAATTCATTTTGGAAGATTTAACAAGTA
This sequence comes from Mus musculus, assembly GCF_000001635.26. Lineage (NCBI taxonomy): Eukaryota > Metazoa > Chordata > Mammalia > Rodentia > Muridae > Mus > Mus musculus. The sequence continues at coordinate 41,414,883 of NC_000080.6, read as the reverse complement.
AGCTGTGGTTATTGTAGTCAGCACAGTAATCAGTAGTAAATTAAGTGTACTGGTTCATGTTTTTATAAATGATTTTAACAGCGTGAGGAGCCAAGCACATACATAGATATTTAACTGAAAAATAGAAAGTGGTTGCTCCTGTTTCTTCATTCATACACTGTAATACATAAACACAGAGTTATTTTGACAACAAGCCCCCTCAAACATAAAACATTCTACCTGCACATCTTCAGCAACTGTCTAAACCGCAAAACTAAACAGAAATATGACAGCAGGTCCCTACTCTTAGATCAACCTGCTGCCAAGGCTTTGAAGGAGATTCAGCATGAGCCTAGTGAATCACAGTTGGTGCATCTTAAGGACATCATTGTAAAAGATTTCAAAGTAAAAGTGAAGTGCTTAAAACATGGAAATATTGTTTCCCCAAGGAAGAAAACCTACCTCATTTCTCTAAGGAAAAAACAAGATTAAAGGTAATTCTAATTTTAATAACAGTATATGTCATTTGAGTGCAAAGATGCATGTGTGAGCCCACATCTGCAGTGCTTAGGAATGTCTAGACAACAGGATCTCAGCTCTGTACATGTCCTGCATCTTCTTCACACCCTCAGTTCCTTCTATATCCTTCTCATTGATCATTAAAGCTCTAAGGTATATAAATTAGACTATGAATACAATAAACCAGAAATTAGCAAGCTGTTTACACAAATGACAATTCTTAAAGTAATAATAATAATAATAATAATAATAGGAATGATGCTAAAAGTTTTTTTTAAAGATACAGTGAAATGAAACAAACTAGTATGTGTAATATGCAAATAAGACATTTTAAACCAAAACGTAATTAACCAGAAATGCTATATTACACGAGTACCTCAGTCTAATAAACTGGAAGAGCAGTGGTTCCCATAATTCCAATAAGTAAATCATGTGATTTTAAAACAGCATGTGGTTATATTGAAAAGCCTTACATTATGGGATAACTTGATCCACTGACTCTTCTTCTGCCTCTGGTGTTGTCAATGAAATATTTCACAATTCTGTGTAGGATTACATTTTAAAGTGTTCTTTATAAATGTTCACTTTCTTGAATCCATATACTTTTTCCAATTAGTCAACCTCAACTTATTCTGTTAAGTTAGTTGTTTCTTCTGATACTATCTGGAGCCTCACATTCCACATGACAAGCTGAAGACAATTCCCTGATACTTGTCTGGCTACTATTCTATTCTGTCAGCTGCTGTTTGCATCATAGTTAATATCAGCTGGTAAACTGTATAGAAATACTGATGGGTGGTTTTATGCCATTTCCATATAGCAGGATATTACTAGTAAGAACTCCTTTAGGTCCTGTGCTCTGAGCATTCATGGGTATTTGGTTTAATCAATAGTGCCAGTCATGAGTCTTGTCAGAATTTATATCCAGTGAGAAAGTGGTAGGTTGTGCTCACACCATCATACCACTGTCTCACCTGGGAGCATGTCTTGCCAGGCTGACAATCATTGTATATCTCAGGGTTCAGAGTTGGGTAAGAATGTTGATGACTTTCTCCCATGTTAGCATGTAAGCCATATTCTAATAACATGAATACTAACAGGAAGGGATTACAGATTAGCACAAAATTGATTTGTCCATGTCCTAAGACACAAGCATACAATGTCTTGAGTGAAAGGAATTTACCATTAAGATTTATGTGGTAACCAGCTCCACAGCAATAAACTATTCTGGTGGTATGGAAAAAATATGGATAAATATATAAATATTGATTCAAAAGAAGGATAACATATGCCTAGCACTGCACTTTTTAGTAGACTGTTTTGTGTGGCATAGAACCTGCACTCTGTTATAGAGTAACAACATTGACGTACACACACACAGACACACACACACATACATAGACACACACACATGTGTGTGTGTGTGTATATATATGTATAATAAATTTTAAATATTATTTATAAATCATATTATAAATATATTTTAAGCATATAATTTATATTATATTACATAAATATTTATTTCATTATGTGATGATTATAAATATATAAAATATATGTTTAATACATACAAATATACATAAATATGTTACCATTTCCATACACCTGAGTGTGAAGCCATCTACTATAGTATGGTTCTATTTTGAAGTAGAGGTACAGAATATAATCTGAGGGTTCATAGGCTTCTTGGTTAGGTAAGACTGTTGATCACTTTTTTCCCCAGCAGATTTCAGAGTATGTAGTCTGCAGGGTTTTGATATTTCAATAACATGAATATTATATAAAAAAGAAAGCTAAGTAAAAGATACCAGACTCTAAAGATTACATAGAGCATGACATTGAGTAGGGCATGCACATAGTTATGTTAAAATATTTATGTAAAAGCCCTCTCCATACTCTGACACAATTAGATATGATTCACTAATCAGTACAGTATGAGAACTCCCAGATCTCAGCTACTTCAGGCATCTCTAGAAAACGCCTCAAAATAAATGCCTTATTTTCATCTCTCCAATTCTACATAATTCCCCCTTCGTCTGCATTTTCTTTTCCACATTTAAAAAGCTAACACACTATTATATTTCACTGATTTTTGCTTATAGTATAATACTACTTCCCTTATAGCTATTGGTCATTGCTAATATGTATTGGTGTTGTTAAATTTTTTCTGTAGAATAAGATTCAGGACATGAACCAAATCCTTGGTCCAGTTTTTGTTTTCCTGCAATAACAAGCTGGGCTGCAATTCTCACATAAAATCTTCCAGAAACCTGGCCAACATAACCATATTTTGGTCATTAGTGGTGACATTTTCCATTCTGTCCAGTTCAGTCGTCACAGCATAGAAACTGGCTGGACGTGTATTAACCTCTTCTGGATAGTTTCAGTACTGCAAGGGGATCTATCACACTTTATCTAGATGTGTTGAGTATTGCCTAGTGTCTTATTCTGGAGTCTGGGTATTTCATGTGGATTTGCATGGGGATCCAAAGGATCTCTTCTGGACACGTTTGTCATTGGAAGGTGATTGGTAGCCACCTTTTAATATTTTGAGTACCAAAAGGCAACCTATCCCACTCTCTGGAAAATGCACTTTGACTTCAGGTAAATTTGGGTGAGGTACTGAGCAGGAAGGTAAGAGCTGTCCTGTGAGACATCAGAAGTCCCTTCCCTAGATGTTGTATTGTAACCTGGAGAGCCCTGGCATTTTCTGTGATGTTACTAATGTGGTGACTCCAACTGCTCTTGGAGCATTCATTAACTACCTTTGTGGTTCACCCTTAGTCATGCTGACAAAACTGAGCAGGCCTCTTGGAGGAGAGAACAATGAACATACAGAGACCAGAAAGAGGCAGCCACAAGATGGCCTTTGGTCTTAGTGTTAATAAGCAAGAATTAATGGTCCAGGGGAAGTCACTGTGAATCCTGGGCATGAAAGAGTGAGCTTCCTAGAGAAGATGGGCTTGAGCTTGGACTTCCAGTAATGGGAATCAGGAGCTTGGAGCTTCTGGGAAGCATTTGTGTGACAGAGAGCAGGAATTGTCAAGGCTGCAGCTGCTCTGCAAGAGCTCCTTAATTTCATTCTGACTGTCAGAAGAGGGCATCAGGAGGCAGATTCCTCCTCCTTGCTCCTAGGGCTACACCACAAGCTGACTTTGATCTTAAGATGCTCTCTGGATGACTTTGGTACTGGATGGCAATCTGTCTTATCCCATCTTCTGGATACTTTGGGTACTGAGGATCTAGCACCCTCTTCTGGATAAATTTGATATTACATGGAGGACTTTCATCCTTTTCTGCCTGCTTTGAGTATAGGAAATAAATCTAACCCATTCTTCTAGTCACTGAAGCTACTCCATGACACAGGCCCCAAGGATCATGTGAATTCAGGCTATGTCCTGGACTACCCTCATGCACTGGCTGCCACAGTCTGCCTCCTATATACTGAGACCTTCTGGTGCTTATTAAACTAAGTATCCTGATGCCAGGACAACACAGGTTGGGGTTCCTTAGTAAGGGATCAAGGGCTTCAAGACCTCCCTCATGGGCCTGGAAGGAAAGACTACCCTTCTAAAAAGTTTCAGGAAGTCTGTGCACAGGTCCTGGCCCATATCAACCCTGTTACCACTTTTTTTTTTAATGTATCTTCAGAACACAGATTCTCAGTTGTAGGTTCTTATTGCTACACAGCTAACCAGAGCAAAAAAAAAAAAATCAGTATTTGCTGGGAGGGGACTCAATATCAGGATGGCTCTATATAATCCTCACGGGATTTCAATGTGCCACCAAGGTGAACATATAGACAAAGAGCAGTGCTGACTAAGGTGGGGTTCCCTGTGCATGGAGACAGCATCACCTTGCAACAGGCCCCACTGTAGACTCCAGATTCCAAGGATGCATAGACCCATGGGGGACACAAGTACATACACACACACAGACACACACACACACACAGAGACACACACACAGGCACACACACACAATTGGTCCTCTATGAGGAGTCCATGTCTGTAGGCTTTTGCTACACTGCATCCTTGGTGTATTTCTTTAAGGTCCATGGATGTCTGAGCAAAAATCAAGAAAAGAATATACCCCTGGACATATTTCAAGTTCTGAGACATTTACTACTTTCATCTTAGACACAGGCAATCACAGCTTGGTGGTGCTAAGCACTAGGGAATCCAGGACTTACTTGCATCACATCAGATACTAGCTGACATTGCCCTCCAAGCACAGCATGGCTGGCTAGCTTATGCCATCCAGAGCCAGTGGGATTGCAGTATGTGCTGAGGTACCTGACTAGCCACAGGGGTTGGGAACGATATCCTATCTTGAGAACAGCTGCCCTGATTTTAGGCCAAGAAGTGGGAGGGAGTGGGTAGGGGAGCAGGGCGGAGGGTGGGAGGTTATAGGGAACTTTAGGGATAGCATTTTAAATGTAAATGAAGAAAATATCTAATAAAATAAAATAAAATAAAATAAAACAAAGAAGAGGAAACTTCTCAAGGAGTAGCTAAAAAGCTCTAGAAGGTACTGGACCAACAGTTTTACCAGTCCCTTTGAATTGTGTCAAACCATAGGAAAGAATTCATAGCCAAAGCTTGTCAATAAACAGTGAATGATTTATGAATAGATGGGAAACTTCATGGTGCATGCAGAATTCAAGTTCTGGTCTCAGGAAGTAAAGAATTTTTCTTGAATGGAAACACTACAAAACTCAGTAGAGTTCAGGAAAAGGTGGATGGATCTCATTCTTACTTTGGGCCTATTGTACCCAAATACAGGGAGGGATTCATCCCTATACTATTTGATTGGAATGCCTGCTGCATTGCTTTCCAGGCTCAGAGATAATCAGCTACCCAAACTATAACTATTACTTTTTCATTACCTATTTTCTCCAGTTCTCCATAAAGGTTATTCATCTGACTACCTGAGAGACAGAGTGGGCTTCTGACTACCCCACCATCCCCCCAGACACCTTGGACCTTTGTCATAGTGATATTGCATAGCTCAAGAGGGTAGACAAAGACAACACAATCAATTTGGAAAGGCTTTACATGATTTTTCCACTATTTTACTGGAGAGTTTAGGTAGCATTTTAGCATGCATCCAGCACACCCAGGTCAAGAAGGCAGAAGGAACAGATGTCAATGCCAGAGCCCCTCCTGAAATTATGGATCCATTAAAATTGAGGTTTCACTGGTCCTGAGGCCTTTTCATCTCCTATCCATCCAATTGAGTCTTAGGTATCTTATGAATACAGGATCATATTCCAATCTCCAACAGACTCAGGCCTAGAAAAGGAACTCAAAAATGTAGAAACTGGAGAAGTGAGAGCTAATGGGACTGCGAAGAAGCAATCCAATGTCCCTGTTGGCCTTTGTTCACAGATGCCTATTTTGTCTGGTTGTTTTGGAGATAGAGAGAATGTGGGATTTTAGCTTTTTAAGAAGGGATATAAACTTTACAATTTGATGTTGCCCCTGTCCCTGACTTCTTCTCTTGCCAAGTACAAGGGAGTTTTCATTGCAAAAAAAAAATGGGGTTGTAAATCAGAGATTTCATGAAAACCCTATGCTCACTTTAATGAAACAATGTCTCCTCTCAAGGCAGTTGCACACTAACACATATACTCCAACTTGTGTAAAGGTGAAGGTGCAGGAGTAGGTTTCTGTCCTCTGGGAAACAGAGACACCTGGGTAAATCGACTGTTTGTTACATGAATGGACTCCAGTAGTACATTTATATTGGAGAAGAATCTCCCTCCTATAAGGATCCTAATGAAGATGAGCTAGCCATGCCATGGCACTAACAAACTCTCCCCATTCAAAGCACTGGACTTGTAGTGAAGCAGAGAGAAATCTCTAGCTTTGGAAGGAGAAGTTGCCAAGAGGTATCCCCAGGGGCAAAAGAGAGACTCCAGGAAAGGGAATCTCAGAAACTGGTCAAGATGGGGCAAGCTGGTAATCCGGTAGGCCATGGAAGTTCCAGGTGACATCATCAGTAGTCACTTCCCTGGACAATCTCTTGTATCCAAGAGAACCCTAGAATCTTCTGTGATGTCGCCAGTTTGTGGTAACCAGGGCAGCTTGTGGGGTATTCCTTCAGATCCTCATGGGTTCCCAAGCAGGCATGTTGTCCATGCTCCTCAGGGTATTTTGGAGAGAGAATAGAATACACACAGACACCAGACCAAGGCAGAAGGAGGCCGGCCGCCCATCATGGTGGGAAAGGGCAAGAAACAACTGGTCATGGAGAAGGCACAGTGAGTCCTGGGCAAGGTTTGGGGAGCTACCTGGAGGATGTGGGCTTCAGCTGGTCCTTCCAGGAATAGGGATTGTGATCTGGATCCTTCAGATTCCTCAATGGTAGAACCAGAGTCAAGAGTGTCTGATGATTAGTTTTACAGACAGCCTGGTATTGACAAGCCTGCAGGGGCTTTGCTGAGAGATCTTAATTTCCCACTGAATGGCAAATTATGCAAAGACCAAGCTCTGTGAGAATAGAAAAGTGTTGCTCTCAGGATAGAGTGTTCATGTACTTCATCTTTTTTTTTTTTAAAGATCTACTTATTTATTATATGTAAGTACACTGTAGCTGTCTTCAGACACTCCAGAAGAGGGAGTCAGATCTTGTTACAGATGGTTGTGAGCCACCATGTGGTTGCTGAGATTTGAACTCCGGACCTTCAGAAGAGCCCATGTACTTCATCTTAATATAGTTTCCTCTAAGATACATGAGCATGTGATGCCAAGAACAGAGAGGGCTATTCCCCTGCCTATGAATCAAGGTCTCAGACAGTTTGGTATTGAACTCACATGATGTGGACTGATTCACAGTCTGGTTTCCTGTAGCAGTGTACGAGCTCTCATCATGCATTTGAAGAAGACGAGAAAAGCGTTGGCTAGTATGCTGAGAGGTACGGCTTTGGTTGTCAGATATGAGCTGACAATGCCCTCCATTTATTCTTGCCTGGCCCAGCTTATGCATTTCAGGGCTAGGGCGATTACAATAGGAAGTCAGGCACATGTTTAGTGATGGTGGTTGTGAACAGGGACCTAGCTGAGGAGCCCAGCTTCAAGACAGCTATGATGCACTATCAGGGATTCTCAGTGTCTCTACATTTTCCTCTTCCTCAGGCTTCTGTGTGGGACAAAGCATGGTTTCCCTTTCCCTGCCCTATTATCTCTACAAGGTTACTAGTGTTTTTCTACCTACAGGGTCTGCTGGGGCGGCATCACCCCAAGCCCCCACCATCAATGATCAGGAGAAGAGACACGAGAGGTTGGAGAAGCTCAAAAGAGAGCTCCAGAACGTAAAAAATGCCAGAGACGAACTTCAGGGAATCCTGGCCAACTACACTAACAAGGATTTAAATGACAGGTAGTCATTATGCCCAGTTCTTTGCTGACTATCTTGGGCCATCCCTGTTAAGCCCAGATTCCCTCATACCGCAGGTGGCTACAACTCCAGGCTGTCTGCATACCCAAATCAATTTTGCTGATTGGATTTTCGATGCAGAACTTCAAGTTCAGATAGGAGTGAGATGGGGGTCACAGGCACTTTTGATTCCTCCAAAAGTAATTCAGAGCCTGTGGCATGAATCACAGTCTGGGGATGAAGGTAGTAATGTGTGAGCTCCCCTCCTGCCATTTAAGAAGCTTACACAGGTTTTGGTTGGTGGGAGTTGCTAGGTAATGTTTGTTTATAGCCAATCCTTTCCATAATTGACCAAGTGGTAATTTGGGTCCAATTGGTCCTGTCAACAGCTGGAGGGGCCTGTCCCACATACTGCCTCTCAGTATGACTGGATTGGCTGCAGTTCATAATGGCTTTTCTCAAATTTTGTTCATTATAATCTCAGATAAACCGAAATCAACTTATTTATTTGGCATTCTGATTGACTGTGTGTGTGTGTGTGTATCTGTGTCTCTGTGTGTGTTTGTGTATGTGTGTAAAAGACAGAGCTAGAAAGAGACAGAGAATGAGAGAGATACTGGGTGGAAGTGAGCTTGTGTGTGCATTTGTGGATGTGTGTGTTCCTGTGTGTGTGTGTTCCTGTGTGTGCAGCTTAAGATCTAGAGAGTCTGTATCATGTGATATATCCTGAGGTTGTGCCTGACTCCATTTCCAGGCAATAATAGTGAAGAAGCCAGGGAGGTTCATTTTTAGTAGCACAGCACTTAACCTCTGTGCTCACTGTGGATGCACATTGGAATCTCCTGGTAGGTTATAGAGGCTTTTCCCTGTAGATATGATTATGTCCTTTGGGAATTGATGTAGCAATAGAGCCAAGGATTGTCAATTCCGTGTCTAAAACCAGGAGGAGAATCATACAGATTTAACGTGGACCCAGGCCTGTGACAAGGATTCCTGGAAAGTTCTGGGAGAACTAGTCTATTCTTTCAAACCCCTACAGGGAGCTGAGGCAGATCAGCACCCTGCCTTTACTTCCCTGGGCTTACTGGCCCAAGCTGAAGAGTAATAAGTTTAATAAGCACCAAGTGGAACCGGTAACAAGGAGCTAGGTCAAGTGGCATATATGGGGTGGGGTAGTGCATGATTCAGCTTGAATTGAAATGATCCTTGTATCCTTAGTTCATGGGACATTTTGTTCCTTGTCCATGCCCTCCCACAGGATCAACTTTGAGACATTCATGCTTGAGATGCAACATGACCAGGTGATGACTGACCTGAAGAGAATGCCCCAGGACATCAGTGAGGCCTTGTCCAAGTGCAAGCAGTTGACTAAAGAAAATCAGTTCTACTGGTGAGTGACTAACAGGGTCATGACCCAAGACATAGGCACAGGACATGTCTGCCAATCCTTGTCCTTGAACTAAAGTGACGACTCAGGTTCTATACTGTTAGTCTCTAATCAATAAGCCTGCATCCTTCAAACAAGGCACTAAGATTTTAACATCTTGGATAATTTTGACCAAGTGTGAAGAGACTGGGAGCCCCTCAAGCCACTGTCCTTTCCAACTAAGTATCCTCAAGATCGAAAAGGTGTCCACCATGATGGAGATATCAATCAGCCTTGGGCCTCTTGGGCTCTGAAAGTAGATTTATAGATGGGGTTTCCAGGAGAGACATAGAAAGATTCTGTGATGCTTGCGTCTCTTCACTCCTAGAGAATTTTGCCCCAGGTGGGTTTTTTTATACCACAGACTTATAAGCACATATAGACCCCATGTTCTTTTCTGAGAGATACATGAGTCCCTGTTGGTGTCAGGGATTTCAAAAGTACCTTGGGTCTTCTGGAAAGTGGCAGTCCTCTGGATTTGATCTCCCTCTATGGCCAATCTGGATACTTGTTTGGGGCTGCCTGGGGATCAGGGCCAATGATGAAGGAATGGTCTTTGGAGGAATGGGAGGAAGATGGATGCTTCCTGAATTCACCATGTTTTGTTTGTGGCTCAGCTTCAGGAACTGCCACCTCCTGATTGAATCTAACCTCATCCAGCACAAAGTCAGGATGTTGAGGAAGGAGAACAGACAGCTGCTAAGGGAGCAGATTGCATTGGAAGAAGGCAACACAGAAACAAAAATACTATGTAAGGAAGGCAGCCAGAAGATCAAAGACCACTATACTAAGCAGAAGCAGGTAGGATGAATGAAGCATCAGGGGCAGAATGCCCTAATGTGTGATCATAAACACAGTTAAGCCTATGTAACCATCCTGCACCTTATCCAGGCTCTCTCCTATTTCTCATCCAGTTTTACACTTCTGTGATAATTTCCAAGACTTTCTGTGGACTTACCCTCTTTTGAAGAAATTGGATTTCTGCCATGCCCTCTCCTCCCCATCCTAGCCGGCCACCTCTAGCTTGCCACTCTAGGCAGAGGAGATGCTGGACCCCTGAAGGCAACCCCTTGAGGCTCTATGGTATGGAGAGGTGCCTCAGGATGCCACTTCCTGAATTATCTAGGAACCAGGTCCTCTGTTCTGCTCTATGGCAACTCATCCTGAGGGGCTTGGGACTGCCCTCTCCTAGGACAGAAGGGCAGGCTCCAATTTTATTTTGTATGTGTGTGTGTGTGTGTGTGTGTGTGTGTGTGTGTGTCATGGCTTGGCTGAAAAGATGCAGCGTCCTTTCACTGTCTCCAAGATGAGGTACTAGCACAGGATGGAAGTACCTAAGGAGCCATAAGCATAGCAGGGCTATTGGATTTTGTTTTTGTTTTTGTTTTTGTTTTTGTTTCCTTCATGAGTATCCCCTTTAGAGTTCAATGCTTACCCTTGGGAAGATTTGCATGAAGCACACTCTTGCTGATTACAGTATCCTTTCAGTGTGCATGAATTTCCTGTGATTCCCAGATAGAGGGGTTCCCAAGGAGAGCCAAGGAAGGATTCAGCACTCCAGAAATAATAAGAGCCTTCACTTCAAAGTTTGCTATGCTCCCTAGAAGGCCTCTGTTTAATGTTAGATTCAGACACTGATACACACTTATTTTTCAATATCAAGTATTTAGACTATTGGAGAAATTTGGTGTTTTACTTTAACTCCAGCACAGTGTGTAGTTCACAATCCATTGTCAAGCAATTTTTTACAGTTGAGAATAACATCCAGGCCCAGGTGCTCTCTTCCCCTTCTCCTATGGGGATACAGGAAAGATCTCAGATGAAAAGTGATACTGGATTGTCCTGCTGAGTAAAGCTTGTATTTGATGGATCGCGGACATGGAAAGATCTCACCAGGCTTTTTTTCTCTTCCTCCCGTAGGTCTGAAATATTCTGCAGAAGCTCAAACAGATCAGAGACCAGGTCAAGATCTTGCTCAGACACAACTGTTCACCATGAGCACTGGGTGTGCAAAGCAAATTAACCACCATTGCATCTAATCCTTGTAACCATGGCAATCTTGGGCTGCATTTTCTTCTTTTTTTGGTTTGCTATGAGTAATGAGGCCTTTATTTTGTCTAGCCTCTGGTCCAGCAAGACTGCCTGTTTGGAAGGCTTCAGAGAAGTGCTGAGATACATCAAGATCTGCTCGGCATCCAGGAGGGCTCTGAGAATGCCAATTTTGGCTGGTCCTGTTGGGTCATCTAGAATTATATCATGGTGATCAGTCAAGTGAATTTGAAAAACTTTGAGGTATCATCTGTAACATCTCTCATGTTAGCCTTGGAAGGACTAGTCCATCAGCAGAACACCTACCCCAATGAGGCATGCCTATATTCATCCTGAACAGATTATTACCATCAGTGACTGCCTTTGCACTATTTCACCAAGGCCAGCAACAGGCTGTAGGTCTTTGCTGAACATCTGCAGCAAGAGAATGATGCTTAGCTTAATTATTTTGTTTGGTTTTGGTTAGAGTTTTGATTTCTTTGTGTCTTTGGTTTTCCTGTGTTTTCATTTGAAGTTTCATTATATATTCACTCTCTTTTTGTTACTGTAATTAATTTGCTTTTTTTTTTTTTGCTAAGTCTATATACTGTATAAACTAACTCCCCACTTTAAGTTGTTATTGAATAAAATTAGTGTATTGTTATGGATAAAACATCATCTCTAATTATTTCTATCATAAGGACAATCTGCATTTATGTGTGGTTCATACATAGTCCTGTAACACTAGAAGTTTCAGGCAAGAATGGGACTCTTCAAGTATCATGTTGTTTAGGCTTCATAAGTAGTACCCAGCCAGCCAGAGCTCCACAGAAAATTGAGATAATGTGTCAAACTATGTGGATCCCAAAGTCAGGATGAAAAAAGTATCCATGCTCTATCTCTATAGTCATAAATTTAGCTACAGTTATGATGTACTCTCCTGTGCATGACCACATCGGACAAACAAATAAGATACACAACAGTATTTCACTAATACATCCCAGGAAATAAAAATATTCACATTGAGTAATTAAAATATTCTGAATTATAAAGTAATTTGGATAAAAATGACCTTCAAAAGTCATTTCATAATTGAATGTTTGATACCTACCTCATAAAAATGTTTTAGGAAGGACTAGTAGATATGGCCTTGCTGGAGGAATTTTGGCACTGGAGGTTGGCATTGAGGTTTCAAAAGATCATGCCAGTCCCTGCCTCTGTCTTTGTCCCTGTCTTTGTCACTATCTCTCTGTCTCTGTTGATCTCACAATGTTTCTCTCTTTTTCTCTATATCTCAGTCTACACTCTCACTGTCTCTGTCTCTGCTTCTGTCTGTTTGTCTGTCTGTCTGTCTGTCTTTCTGTATCTATCTCTTTCCTCTGCCTCCTCTATATGTATCCGATGTAAGTTCACCTACTCCTCTAGTGCCATGATGTCTGTATGCATGCCTGCCTGCCTCCTGCCATGATCCCCACCTTGACAATCCTGGATCACCCTTTTATATTGTTGGCCAAACCCAATTGAATATTTTCTTTATACGTTATCCTGGTCAAGGTGTGTCCTAGCAATAAAACAGTGAATAAGAAAGCAAAACAAACTCTTAATCAATGGAAAGATCAGCTACGAGATGGGAGAGGAACTTCACTAAGTGTACATATGACAGAGAGTTCATTTCTAGACAATCGGATGGTGTTAAAAACTATACACCAGGAAACCTGCCTGTTAAACATTAAAACATTTTAAATTTAAACATTTCAAAACGTTCTATGGCTGTCCATGGTAGAGCACACCTGTAATCCCAGCAGTCAGATGGCAGAGGCAAGAAGAACTGCATGAGCCTCTGGACAGTCTGGTCTATGTACTAGATTCTGGGACAGCAGGGATAAGTAGAGAGTCCCAGTCTTAAACACACTCCCTTCTAATGTTCTGTCAAACTGAACAGAATCTTCAAAAGAAGAGAAAGAAATGGATCATAGATATGTATTTAAATGTTTAATATCCTTCTTCATCAGAAAAATGCAAATTAAAATAGTTTTAACCTTGTATCTTACTGCAGTCAGAATGGCTATTACAAGTAGACTAAATGACCACAACTCTTGGCATGACTGTGGGGTAAGAGAGTATATATTCACATGTACAGTCATTATGAAAAACAGGAGAAATGATCTGGAAAACATTGCTAGAGATAGATCTTCCATAAGAACCAGCTGTACTATTTGTGGTGTTTGAATGAGAAGAACCCTTATAGGCTCATAGATTTGAATACTTGGTCAACAGGGTATAGCACTCTTTGATGGAATTTTGAGCTGTGGCCTTGTTGTGGGGGTGGGCTTTAAAGTTTCAAAAGCCCAGCTCAGGGCCAGCATCCCTGCTTCCTGCAGATCCAGATCTAGAACTCTCAGCTACTTCTCCAACACAATGTCTGCCTCTGCATGATTCTGTCAAGACAAAAATGTACTAAAGTTCTGAAATGGGAAGTAGGCCCCCATTTAAATGCTCTCGTTAAAAGGTCCATCATGGTCCTGATGTCTCTTTCTAGCAAGACAACACAGACTCAGACACTATTCCAGGGCATATAGCCAAAGGCATTATCCTAAGTCAGAGACCTGGGTGTGCTCATGTTCCCTCCTGCTTTATTCACAATAGTCAGGACATCAAAACAACCCAGACATAAATATAACTGATGAAAGGATAATGAGTACATGGTTCATATACACAATGGTAAAGAACTATGACAATATAAATGAAATTTACACGTTAATGGATGGACACATGAATAATATTTTTGAGTGATATAACCCAGACCCAAAAAGACAAATACCACATCATGTGTCTTATGTGGATGGTAAAATTGAATGTCTAGAGATGTGCATTTAAACTGCAGTATCCATAGAAGGTAATGCACTAGTGTTGGGTTATAGGAGGATATTTCAAGAAAATAATAGAACACATAATTTGTGAAGGAGAAAAAGGAAAACAGTAGGACAGAGTGAGGTAAATGTCTTGAGAGATTGCAGAGGAGTGTGGTGGCTTGAATATGGGAGTGGTACTTTTAGGAGTTGTGGCCTTGTTAGAAATAGTGTGTCAGTGTGGAGGGTAGGCATTGAGACCCACATACTAAACATATGTCCTGGTGTCTCCTCACATCAATAAATCTCAGACTAACACCTGGGACAGTAGACTACCATGTCCAGAATTTGGTAAAGTTGAGTGGGTTGGAAGTCCCAGACCCACAGTAGATGGCAAAAGTGTTACCTGCTTCCTACCAGGCCTCTTTCATGGGACCAAAATCTGTATATAGGAACATGGCCTGTGGTTATTTAGAAGAGAATAGGGTTCTCCCTGCTAATGAGGTAATAGAAGATGGTAGGGTTCAGTCAATAAGCTTCCCTTCCTGGACATTCCTTCCTCAGAAGTTACTTAACTTCTAGTCTAACCTTAAGACATGTTATGCTTTCATTTCCATGAAAAACAATCAATAAACAGTTTACAACCAAGGACTGTCTCTCTCATCAAACCAACTGTGGGTTACATGGAGAAAAAGCCTTTGCCTACAGAGCCTTGCCATCTAAGTCTCCAACAGAAGGCCCCTCAATACTCCTGGGCTAGTCACCTCTGAGCTAATCCAGAATTCCCCATTCCCTGATTTCAGGGCTAGTTCTCAGCCTGCTGGCCTCCTCCATGCTCAGCTCCTCTGAGACTTCTAGCAGTGCCTGCATGTCCAAGATTCTGAGAACCCCTTGCCCAGTTATCCTTGCAGGCCAGCAGGGTCAAACCTGCTGTGAACTCTCTGCAACCCAGCACTGTCTGGATGTCCAGGATTTTGTGAGTCCCTGTCCCCAGACTCCTAAACATAGGCCCGTGGAATTCAGGACAATATACTACCCAATGAAAAGCCCAGGGCCAAGTTTGGGTTATCTTGTTTTGGGTTGCTCATCATTGAGTCTCAAACACTGTCCCCAATCATTAAAGACTACTGCCATTTCCTTCCTTCTTTCCTGGAAGATAATGGTAAAAACACATTGCTGAAGAAGATGGTATCTGGCACAGGCATCAATTCAGGCATCTATCTCATTATTTTCTGTGTGTTGAGAACATATTTATCACTCTTTTGCAGTTACTTGGAGATATTTGGCCCATTACAACCCACCAAATTTCTATAGACATGGTAATCCCTTGGTAGCCGAGATTGCAACTCCCTGTGTCCCATCACCCTCCCAACATCTGTCTTAAGATCTGGCAACTGTTATTCTAATTTCAGCTTCTCTAAGTGGGCTAAACTGAAGAGGGAGCCCAGGGCCTCATGTATACCAAGCAGCAAACACTACAGGAGAATACACTGTACTTCACCACAACACACTGCACCACACCACACTACAGTATACTACACTAGAGAACCCCCAGTCCTCCTGTTTCTCTGAGATCAACTTTCTTTCTTAGCCCTTTCTCAGCCTTCCTGCATGGATTATCTGCCCAAACAAGGTGAATGTAATAAAAGAAAGTGAACATCTTCCACTTTCATAATCCACATTGTAATTTACTCTGAACTCTGTGCAGAGTTCATGACCACCAGGAACACCTGGACTCCCTTCTCCCCATTGCTACTTACTGGGTTCCCTCTCCATTTTTTCTGTTGTCTTTCTAATCTGAGGATAAAGCCTTGGATACTCAGATTTTGGGTACTTTGTCCTTTCCTTCAGACCTCTGTATTTGCTGTGTCTCCCCTTAGGACTCCATGCATCAGGCTGAGTACTTAGTAGAGCTGTTTCTAACTCTGCATCAGCAGATACTCACAAGAGCTTCTGGCCCTCAGACAGGTGGTTCTTCAAAGCTTTAGAGAAGAGATGTGACTCTGAAGAACACCCTAACTGCTGCAGACAGATGGCTGCTGAACAAACTCCATGACTAGTTGTCCCAGGAGGGTTTTGGGACTCCTCCAAATATGGCTGCACTGCAGCTTCTCCTAGAATTCAATGTGGATGCCTTACAGGTTAAGAGGATCAGTCAAGTACCAACAAGGTGGCCACATGGACGCATCCAGAAAGGCATGGTACAGGAGAAGCTGAGAGTCCTACATGTTCATGTGAAGGCTGCTAATAGAACATTAATGTCCAGGCAGCTAGGGTGAGGGTTTTGACCACACACACAGTGTCCAATATACTCTAACTTGGCCACTCCTTCTTATGTTGCCACTCAGTGGGTTGAGCATAAAAAAACCATAAAAAATATTGATGCAAAAATACTCAATAACGTCTTGGAATCTGTTTCTAATAACACATGCAAATGATCACTCACCATGATCCAATATGCATCATGTATAGGATGTAAGAATGATTCAATGTTTTGGAATTCATCAAAGTAATATACTATGTAATAAATTTAAGAAATTATTATTTGATCATTTCATTAGATACTGTATCATCCCAGGGATGCAGGAATGATTCAATATATGGACATCCATTAATGTAATCCACTATATAAAATAACTTAAAATATATTGGATAATCTCATCAGATGCTGAAAAAGTGTTTGACAAAATACAACATAACTTCAAGATAAATGCATTGGAGGAATCAGAAAGTCACGTTTCAGAAAGAAACGAGCAAAATAGAACCCAGTTGCCAACATCAAAATATATGGAGAAAAATTTGAAGCCATCCCATTAAAATTAGAGACAAGGAAAGACTTTGCCCTCTTCCCCTATATTCAACATAGTCTTTGACATTTTAGCCAGAGCAATCAGGCAAAAATGCCGAACAAAGTGATACAAATTGGAAGGGAGGAATTCAAGACACTACATACAATTTGAGGAGTATGGAATATTACACATAAGTGAGCTCAAAAAATCCAGGAGAGAACTCCTACAGCTGATAAACCACTTCAGCAAAGTCAATGGATACAAAATTAACTCGAACAATCCAGGAACTTTCCTCTACTCAAAGGATAATTATACTGAGGAAGAGATTTTTTAAAACTACATACTTCACAATAGTCACAAATAATATCTTGGTGTGACTCGAACAAAGCAAAGGAAAGATCTGAATGACAAGAACATTAAGTCTCTGAACAAAGAAATCAAAGAAGACCGTAGAAGATGGAAAGATCTCCCATGGTCATTGATGAGCAGGATTAATATAGTAAAAAAGGTCCATCTTGCCAAAAGCAATCTACGGATTCAATGCAATCCCCATCACAATTCCAACTCATTCCTTCACAGAGATAGAAAAAGCTATTCTCAAATTTATCTGGAATAACATAAACCCCAGTATAGCAAAAACTATTCCTAACAATAAAAGAATGGCTCAGGAAATCACCATCCCTGATCTCAAAATATACCACAGGGCAATAGTGATAAAAATGTCATGTTTCTGGTATAGAGAGACAAGTAGACCAACAGAATAGAACTGAAAACCTAGAAATGAACCTACATTCATATGGTCACTTGATCTTTGTCAAAGGAGCCAAAACCATCCAGTGGATAAAAGACAGCATTTTCAACAATTGGTGCTTGTTCAACTGGCAGTCTGCATATAGAAGAATGCAAAATGATGTATTATTATCTCCTTGTACAAAGCTCTAGTCCAAGTCACTCAAGGACCTCCACATAAAACAAGATACATTGAATCTAAAACAAGAGAGAGCAGTAAAGAACCTCAAACACATTGGGACAGGGGAAATGTTCCTGTACAGGACACCAATGACTCATGCTGTAGGACCAAAAACAGTGTCAAATGGGACCCCATAAAATTGAAAAGCTTTGTAAGTCAAAGGATGCTGTCAAAAGGACAAAATTGCACACACATATAGGGAAAACTTCTGTACCAACCCTACATCTGATAGAGGGCTAATATCCAAAATATAAAAAGAACTCAAGAAGTTACACTCCAGAGATCCTAATAACCCTATTAAAGAATGGGGTAAAGAGCCAAACAGAAAATTCTCAACTGAGGAATCTTAAATGGCTGAGATGTACTTAAGAAATGTTCAACATCTTTAGTCATCAGGGAAATGCAAATCAAAATGACCCTAAGTTTCCACTTCACAGCACCCAGATGGGCCAAGAACAAAACTCAGCTGCCAGGTGATTCTGGCAAGATTGTGAAGAAAGAAGAAAATTCCTCCATTCCTGCGGGGACTGAAGTTGGAAAAACCACTTTGGAGATCAATCTGGCAATTCCTGAGTAAGTTGGAAATGGTTCTACCTCAAATACAGGTATACCACCATGGTACATATACCCAAAAGATTCTCCAATATATTAAAAGGACACATGCACCTCTATGTTCATAGCAGCCTTATATATAATGACCAGACTCTGAAAACAACCCAGATGTCCCTCAACAGAAGAATGGATACAGAAAATATTGTACAGTGTACAGAAGTACTACTCAGCTTTTAAAAACATTACTTCATGAAATTCAAAGGCCAATGTTTGGAAGTTGAAATATCATCCTGAGTGTGGTATCCTAGTCACAAAAGGATACACATGGTATGTAGTTTTTGATAAGTGGAAATTGGTCAAAAAAATGCATGGAATGCCCACAATACTGGAATCTGATTTCTGTTCACACATATGAGGACCCACATGGCCAGGCACCATTTGGTAAGGGTATCCTTTCTTCAATGTAAGTTTGACTTCCTTACTAGAACTCACATGCCTTTTCTCTGTCAGGACAACTCATTCTGGGTGAAAAGGTCATGGGTGCTTGGTTGAAGTCACATACTGTGAAGAGGAGTTCTGGCCTAGTCATGC
This sequence comes from Mus musculus, assembly GCF_000001635.26. Classification (NCBI taxonomy): domain Eukaryota; kingdom Metazoa; phylum Chordata; class Mammalia; order Rodentia; family Muridae; genus Mus; species Mus musculus. Next base: position 41,395,800 of record NC_000080.6, on the reverse strand, counting down.
CTAAAGATTTCTTGTAGTACCTGTCAACAGGAAACATTTTCCAAAGTTTTACTGGGTTCAGATTTGTAAAAATTCATCCACTAGGCATCAAGCTCCAGAAGTTTGAACCAGCCTTGCTGACTAATTTGAACTGACCTTACTTTTCTTCTTACCTCACCAAGGGCACTTCCCTAATGAAAGTAGAGTTTGCAGGGATCCACACATTCATTTTCTCTTTCCATCTTGTTTCTTTATACTTGCTCAATGCTTCTAAGTCTCAGGTATTATATTGCTTAAGGTAGAGAGAATGTATACCCTGGTCTTGTTTCTTATTTTATACAGACTTTTTCTCTCTCGCATTACTATAATGTTGACTATGTTTGTTGAATAGAAGATTTATTCGGGTGAGGCATGTTTCTCCTATTCCTAGTTTCTTCAGGAATTTTATCATGAGGTGATGATGGACATGTCCAGTGCATTTTCTGTAGGTACTGAGATGACAATTCAACTATTAATTTTTGAGACTATTTTTGTGCTGACATACATTTATTTGATTTACATCCTTTGTGTTATCCTTGCATAACTATATCTCATTTTCATTGTGTGTATAGAATTTTATTTTTAAATTTATTCATTCTTTGAGATAGGGTCTCTCTATGAAGTCCTGCCAGTTTTGGGACTCATGGGACCATAGTGGCCTCAAACTCACAGATATCTGCCTGCAAGTGCTGCCATTCAAGTGCAGAGATTAAAGTATTCTTATGCTACTACACCAGGTGTTTCTTTGTTTGTTTTTTGAGATAGGGTTTCTCTGTATAACTCTGGCTGTCCTGGAGGTCACTTTGTAGACCAGGATTACCTTGAACTGAATGCAGAAATCCACCTGCCTCTGCCTCCTGAGTGCTGATATTACAGGCATATACCACCATGCCCAGCACAACACCATGCTTTTAAATTTGTTCTGGAATTCAATTTTCAACTGCTTGTTAAGCTTATATAACTTTCAGGGATATAGGTATTGCAGTTGTTGCGAACTGCGGTGATGGTGTTGTACTGTTATCCAGTTTATACTGGGGGGGGGGGGAACCATGATTTTGTGGAATCTGATAGTGTTTCTTCCATTTCTGACTCATACAAACATTTGCTCTCCTTGAAAGATCTGTGGCAAAATATGATTGTGTAACTGTTTTGTTTTGGGCTTTTATTGCTTGGAAGACATCATCATGGCTTATCATTCTGTTTGTATCTGAGATTTGTGAGTATTAAATGGTATGGGAAGGACTTGAACTGGTGTAGCGCAAAGGGACATTGCAAAGAATCTCCATAAATACTACCCAAAATTAGCACTTGCCAGCATGTCTCTCTTCAAGGAGCATCAGGTGGTCCAAAAGTAGACTCAAAAATAGAAAGGTAGAAGGCTGGGGATATTGTGAATTCTTTTTATAGTGGGTAATTGTTCTGTAATCTGAAGAGTCCCATTACCTTTTACAGAGAAGAAAGGTAACAGAAGTAATTGAAGCACGTGGGTATTTGAAATCTATACTCAATTAGGTTAGGGAGGGGAGCTGGCAAACTGATGGGATAACAATCAATAAAGCTAGGGTCAGGAGGCCATCAGGTGTGAATTTATATTTCTGGGTGAATTTTCTCCTCTTAACAGAATACTGGCTGACACTTGCCTAAATATTTCCACCAACTGATTGATATTCCTCAACCACAGGGCATCTAAGCTGATTTCTCTGCAGAGTTGGATTTGAATTGTAGAGCATGCACCTATGTACCTGCTGCCCCTGGCAGCCATGGTTCTAATAATGTGAGTGGGAGGTCACTTCCCTAGCCTGACAGCAAAATGAAGATCTTTGAGCTCCGGAGATATGAAAACCTATGGACCTTTAAATGTCCTGAAAGAGCAGAATGGTAGCAATTGTAATCTAGGATGGTGTTTGCAGAGGTGCCTTTTATGAAGGTAAGCTTTCCAACTAGCTATTTACTGATAAATGGGCTTTAACATATCTTAAATCTGAAGATTTTTAGACAGTTTAAGGCAATATTTTTTACATGAAGCATCCGTTGCGATGTTAAATGTCATGTAATTCATTTTGGAAGATTTAACAAGTAAGCTGTGTTTATTGTAGTCAGCACAGTAATCAGTAGTAAATTAAGTGTACTGGTTTATGTTTTTATAAATGATTTTAACAGCGTGAGGAGCCGAGCACATACATAGATATTTAACTGAAAAATAGAAAGTGGTTGCTCCTGTTTCTTCATTCATATACTGTAATACATAAACACAGAGTTATTTTGACAACAAGCCCCCCCCCAAAATAAAACATTGTACCTGCACATCTTCAGCAACTGTCTAAACCGCAAAACTAAACAGAAATAGGACAGCAGGTCCCTACTCTTAGATCAACCTGCTGCCAAGGCTTTGAAGGAGATTCAGCATGAGCCTAGTGAATCACAGTTGGTGCATCTTAAGGACATCATTTTAAAAGATTTCAAAGTAAAAGTGAAGTGCTTAAAAACATGGAAATATTGTTTCCCCAAGGAAGAAAACCAACCTCATTTCTCTAAGGAAAAAACAAGATTAAAGTTAATTCTAATTTTAATAACAGTATATGTCATTTGAGTGCAAAGATGCATGTGTGAGCCCACATCTGCAGTGCTTACGAATGTCTAGACAACAGGATCTCAGCTCTGTGCATGTCCTGCATCTTCTTCACACCCTCAGTTCCTTCTATATCCTTCTCATTGATCATTAAAGCTCTAAGATATATAAATTAGACTATGAATAAAATAAACCAGAAATTAGCAAGCTGTTTACACAAACGACAATTCTTAAAGTAATAATAATAATAATATTAATAATAATGGGAATGATGTTAAGTTTTTTTAAAGATACAGTGAAATGAAACAAACTACTATGTTTAATATGCAAATCAGACATTTTAAACCAAAACTTAATTAACCAAAATGGCTATATTACACGTGTACCTCAGTCTAATAAACTGGAAGAGCAGCGGTTCCCATAATTCAAATAAGTAAATCATGTGATTATAAAACAGCATGTGGTTATATTGAAAAGCCTTATATTATGGGATAACTTGATCCACTGACTCTTCTTCTGCCTCTGGTGTTGTAAATGAAATATTTCAGAATTCTGTGTAGAATTACATTTTGAAGTGTTCTTTGTAAATGTACACTTTCTTGAATCCATATATTTTTCCCAATTAGGCAACCTCAACTTATTCTGTTAAGTTAGTTATTTCTTCTGATACTACCTGGAGCCTCACATTCCACATGACAAGCTGAAGACAATTCCCTGATACTTGTCTGGCTACTATTCTATTCTGTCAGCTGCTGTTTGCATCATAGTTAATATCAGCTGGTAAACTGTATAGAAATACTGATGGGTGGTTGCATGTCAACATTTACTCTTCATAGCTCAGTCATAAAACTCTGTGTTTGTACCCTGTCTCTATTGATAGGGAGAACATATTTATTTTTAATTTATTTATTTTACTGTTTGAAAATATTACACACACATATATGTTGATCAGATTGACACTTTACTCCCCTCCCAATCATCCATATCTGCCCACACCACTATTTCTGACCAAATTCATGTGCTGTTGAAAAATAAAACAGAGCCTATTTATTCATCCCTGAAGAAAACGGACTCTCCTCTCCTCAGCAGCTGTCAGTGACCAATAGCACCTCACTTAAGAATAGGACTTCATGAGTCCCTCCCTCATTAATGCCTGTGTTACTTGGAAAAAATCCTGTGTATGTCTTATGCATACAGTTACAGTTACTGTGCTTTCATGTGTGCAACATCCCTGTCATAGGCAGGAAAACTGTTTTATTATACCTACCCACTATGTGTAGCTCTTACAATATTTTCTTCTTTTTCTTCTGATGCGTTCCCTAGGCCTGGGATTTATGGTTGATGTATAGCCCTGTCATGGAGCTCTGAGCACTCAACTGTCTCTTATTTATGGACCATTACAAACTGGTGCTATGGGTCTCTAATAATCATTGTCTACTGTAAAGGGAATTTTCTCTGATGATGTGAAAGGTGTACTCCTCTTTATATCTAAAGGTAAAACTAAGAGACAGTTTTATGCCATTTCCATATAGCAGGATATTACTAGTAAGATCTCCTTTAGGTCCTGTGCTCTGAGCATTCATGGGAATTTGGTTTAATCAATAGTGCCAGTCATGAGTCTTGTCAGAATTTATATCCAGTGAGAAAGTGGTTGTTTGTGCTCACACCATCATACCACTGTTTCCCCTGGGAGCATGTCTTGCCAGGCTGACAATCATTGTATATCTCAGGATTCAGAGTTGGGTAAGAATGTTGATTATTTTCTCCCATTTTAGCATGTAAGCCATATTCTAATAACAGGAATACTAACAGGAAGGGATTACAGATTAGCACGAAATTGATTTCTCCATGTCCTAAGACACAAGCATACAATGTCTTGAGTGAAAGGAATTTACCATTAAGTTTTATGTGGTAACCAGCTCCAGAGCAATAAACCATTCTGGTGGTATGGAAAAATACGTATAAATATATAAATATTGACTCAAAAGAAGGATAACATATGCCTAGCACTGCACTTTTTAGTAGACTGTTTTGTGTGGCATAGAACCTGTACTCTGTTATAGAGTAACAACATTGAAGTACACACACACAGACACACACACACACACAGACACACACACACACACACACACACACACACGTGTGTGTGTATATGTATATATATATATATATATACACACATATATATATAATTTTAAATATTACTTATACATTATATTATAAATATATTTTAATTATATAATTTATATTATATTACACAAATATTTATTTCATTATATGATGATTATAAATATATAAAATTTATGTTTAATACATATAAATATACATAAATATGTTACCATTTACATACACCTGAGTGTGAAATTCATCTATATGTACTATAGTATGGTTCTATTTTGAAGTAGAGGTACAGAATATAATCTGAGGGTTCACAGGCTTCTTGGTTAGGTAAGACTGTTGATCACTTTTTCACAGCATATTTCATACTACGTAGTCTGCAGGGTTTTGATATTTCACTAACATGAATATTATTCAAAAAAAGAAAGCTAAGTAAAAGATACCAGACTCGAAAGATTACATTGAGCATGACATTCAGTAGGGCATGTACAGAGTTATGTTAAAATATTTATGTAAAAAACCCTCTCCAATCTCTGGCACATTTAGATATGATGCACTAATCAGTGTAGTATGAGAACTCCCAGATCTCAGCTACTTCAGGCTTCTCTAGAAAACGCCTCAAAATAGATGCCTTATTTTCATCTCTCCAATTCTATGTAATTCCTTCTTCATCTGCTTTTCCTTTTCCATATTTAAAAAGCTAACACACTATTATATTTCACTGACATATGCTTAGAGTATACTAGGACTTCCCTTATAGCTATTGGTCATTGCTAATATGTATTAGTGTTGTTAAATTTTTTCTGTAGAATAAGATTCAGGACATGAACCAAATCCTTGCTCCAGTTTTTGTTTTCCTGCAATAACAAGCTGGGCTGCAATTCTCACGTAAAATCTTCCAGAACACCTGGCCAACATAACCATACTTTGGTCATTAGTGGTGACATTTTCCATTCTGTCCAGTTTAGTCCTCACAGCATAGAAACTGGCTGGATGTGTATTAACCTCTTCTGGATAGTTTCAGTACTGCAAGGGGATCTATCACACTTTATCTAGATGTGTTGAGTATTGCCTAGTGTCTTATTCTGGAGTCTGGGTATTTCATGTGGATTTGCATGGGGATCCAAAGGATCTCTTCTGGACACGTTTGTCATTGGAAGGTGATTGATAGCCACCTTTTAATATTTTGAGTACCAAAAGGCAATCTATCCCACACTCTGGAAAAGGCACTTTGACTTCAGGTAAATTTGGGTGAGGTACTGAGCAGAATGATAAGAGCTAACCTGTGTGACATCAGAAGTCCCTTCCCTAGATGTTGTGTTGTATCCTGGAGAGCCCTGGCATTTTCTGTGATGTTACTAATGTGGTGACTCCAACTGCTCTTGGAGCATTTATTAACTACCTTTATGGTTCACCCTTAGTCATGCTGACAAAACTGAGCAGGCCTCTTGGAGGAGAGAACAATGAACATACAGAGACCAGAAAGAGGCAGCCACAAAATGGCCTTTGGTCTTAGTGTTAAAGAGCAAAAATTAATGGTCCAGGGGAAGTCACTGTGAATCCTGGGCATGAAAGAGGGAGCTTCCTACAGAAGGTGGGCTTGAGCTTGGACTTCCAGTAATGGGAATCAGGAGCTTGGAACTTCTGGGAAGCATTTGTGTGACAGAGAGCAGGAATTGTTAAGGCTGCAGCTGCTCTGCAAGAGCTCCTTAATTTCATTCTGACTGTCAGAAGAGGGCATCAGGAGGCAGATTCCTCCTCCTTGCTGCTAGGGCTACACCACAAGCTGACTTTGATCTTAAGATGCTCTCTGGATGACTTTGGTACTGGATGGCAATCTGTCTTATCCCATCTTCTGGATACTTTGGGTACTGAGGATCTACCACCCTCTTCTGGATATATTTGATATTACATGGAGGACTTTCATCCTTTTCTGCCTGCTTTGAGTATAGGAAATAAATCTAACCCATTCTTCTAGTCACTGAAGCTACTCCATGACACAGGCCTCAAGGATCATGTGAATTCAGGCTATGTCCTGGACTACCCTCATGCACTGGCTGCCACATTCTGCCTCCTATATACTGAGACCTTCTGGTGCTTATTAAACTCAGTATCCTGATGCCAGGACAACACAGGTTGGGGTACCTTAGTAAGGGATCAAGGGATTCAAGACCTCCCTCATGGGCCTGGAAGGAAAGACTACCCTTCTAAAAAGTTCCGAGGAAGTCTGTGCACAGGTCCTGGCCCATATCAACCCTGTTACCACTTTTTCTTTTTAAATATATCTTCAGAACACAGATTCTCAGTTATAGGTTCTTATTGCTACACAGATACCCAGAGCAAAAAAAAAAAAAAAATCAGTATTTGCTGGGAGGGGACTCAATATCAGGATGGCTATATATAATCCTCACGGGATTTCAATGTGCCATCAAGGTGAACATATAGACAAAGAGCAGTGCTGACTAAGGTGGGGTTCCCTTGCATGGAGACAGCATCACCTTGCAACAGGCCCCACTGTAGACTCCAGATTCCAAGGATGCATAGACCCATGGGGGACACAAGTACATACACACACACAGACATACACACAGAGAGAGACACACACACAGGCACACACACACAATTGGTCCTCTATGAGGAGTCCATGTTTGTAGGCTATTGCTACACTGCATCCTTGGTGTATTTCTTTAAGGTCCATGGATATCTGATAGCAAAAATCAAGAAAAGAATATACCCCTGGACATATTTCAAGTTCTGAGACATTTACTACTTTCATCTTAGACACAGGCAATCACAGCTTGGTGGTGCTAAGCACTAGGGAATCCAGGACTTACTTGCATCACATCAGATACTAGCTGACATTGCCCTCCAAGCACAGCATGGCTGGCTAGCTTATGCCATCCAGAGCCAGTGGGATTACAGTATGTGCTGAGGTACCTGATGAGCCACAGTGGTTGGGAACGATATCCTATCTTGAGAACAGCTGCCCTGATTTTAGGCCAAGAAGTGGGAGGGAGTGGGTAGGGGAGCAGGGCGGGGGGTGGGAGGGTATAGTGAACTTTAGGGATAGCATTTTAAATGTAAATGAAGAAAATATCTAATAAAATAAATAAAATAAAGAAGAGGAAACTTCTCAAGGAGTAGCTAAAAAGCTCTTGAAGGTACTGGACCAACAGTTTTACCAGTCCCTTTGAATTGTGTCAAACCATAGCAAAGAATTCATAGCCAAACCTTGTCAATAAACAGTGAATGATTTATGAATAGATGGGAAACTTCAAGGTGCATGCAGAATTCAGAGTTCTGGTCTCAGGAAGTAAAGAATTTTTCTTGAATAGAAACACTACAAAACTCTCAGTAGAGTTCAGGAAAAGGTGGATGGGCCTCATTCTTACTTTGGGCCTATTGTACCCAAATACAGGGAGGGATTCATCCCTATACTATTTGATTGGAATGCCTGCTGCATTGCTCTCCAGGCTCAGAGATAATCAGCTACCCAAAATATAACTAATACTTTTTCATTACCCGTTTTCTCCAGTTCTCCATAAAGGTTATTCATCTGACTACCTGAGAGACAGAGTGGGCTTCTGACTACCCCACCATCCCCCCAGACACCTTGGACCTTTGTCATAGTGATATTGCATAGCTCAAGAGGGTAGACAAAGACAACACAATCAATTTGGAAAGGCTTTACATAATTTTTCCACTCTTTTACTGGAGAGTTTAGGTAGCATTTTAGCATGCATCCAGCACACCCAGGTCAAGAAGGCAGAAGAAAAAGATGCCAATGCCAAAGAGCCCCTCTTGAAATTATGGATCCATTAAAATTGAGGTTTCACTGGACCCGAGGCCTGTTCATCCTCTTTCCATCCAATTGAGTCTTAGGTATCTTATGAATACAGGATCATATTCCAATCTCCAACAGACTCAGGCCTAGAACTGGGAACTCAAAAATGTAGAAACTGGAGAAGTGAGAGCTAATGGGACTACGAAGAAGCAATCCAATGTCCCTGTTGGCCTTTGTTCACAGATGCCTATCTTGTCTGGTTGTTTTGGAGATAGAGAATGTGGGATTTTAGCTTTTGAAGAAGGGACATAAACTTTACAATTTGATGTTGCCCCTGTCCCTGACTTCTTCTATTGCCAAGTACAAGGGCTTTTTCACTGCAAAGAAATGGGGTTGTAAATCAGAGATTTCATGAAAACCCATTGCTCACTTTATTAAAACAATGTCTCCTCTCAAGGCAGTTGCACACTAACACATATACTCCAACTTGTGTAAAGGTAAAGGTGCAGGAGTAGGTTTCTGTCCTCTGGGAAACAGAGACCCCTGAGTAAATTGACCGTTTGTTACATGAATGGACCCCAGAAGTAGATTTATATTGGAGAAGAATCTCCCTCATAAAAGGATAATAATGAAGATGAGCTAGCCATGCCATGGCACTAACAAACTCTACCCATTCAAAGCACTGGACTTGTAGTGAAGCAGAGAGAAATCTCTAGCTTTGGAAGGAGAAGTTGCCAAGAGGTATCCCCAGGGGCAAAAGAGAGACTCCAGGAAAGGGAATCTCAGAAACTGGTCAGATGGAGCAAGCTGGTAAGCCTGTACGCCATGGAAGTTCCAGGTGACATCATCAGTAGCCACTTCCCTGGACAATCTCTTGTATCCAAGAGAACCATAGAATCTTCTGTGATGTCGCCAGTGTTGTGGTAACCAGCGCAGCTTGTGGGGTATTCCTTCAGATCCTCATGGGTTCCCAAGCAGGCATGTTGTCCATGCTCCTCAGGGTATTTTGGAGAGAGAATAGAATACACACAGACACCAGACCAAGGCAGAAGGAGGCCGGCCGCCCATCATGGTGGGAAAGGGCAAGAAACAACTGGTCATGGAGAAGGCACAGTGAGTCCTGGGCAAGGTTTGGGGAGCTCCCTGGAGGATGTGGGCTTCAGCTGGTCCTTCCAGGAATAGGGATTGTGATCTGGATCCTTCAGATTCCTCAATGGTAGAGCCAGAGTCAAGAGTGTCTGATGATTAGTTTTACAGACAGCCTGGTATTGACAAGCCTGCAGGGGCTTTGCTGAGAGATCTTAATTTCCCACTGAATGGCAAATTATGCAAAGACCAAGCTCTGTGAGAATAGAAGTGTTGTTCTCAGGATGGAGTGTTCATGTACTTCATCTTTTTTTTTTTTTAAAGATCTATTTATTTATTATATGTAAGTACACTGTAGCTGTCTTCAGACACTCCAGAAGAGGGAGTCAGATCTTGTTTCAGATGGTTGTGAGCCACCATGTGGTTGCTGGGATTTGAACTCCGGACCCTCAGAAGAGCAGTCGGTGCTCTTACCCACTGAGCCATCTCACCAGCCCCATGTACTTCATCTTAATATAGTTTCCTCTAGGTTACATGAGCATGTGATTCCAAGAACAGAGAGGGCTATTGCCCTGCCTATGAATCAAGGTCTCAGACAGTTTGGTATTAAAAGCACTTGATGTGGACTGATACACAGTCTGGGTTTCTGTAGCAGTGTACGAGCTCTCATCATGCATTTGAAGAAGACTAGAAAAGCGTTGGCTAGTATGCTGAGAGGTACAGATTTGGTTGTTAGATATGAGCTGACAATGCCCTCCTTTTATTCTTGCCTGGCCCAGCTTATGCATTTCAGGGCTAGGGCGATTACAATAGGAAGTCGGGCATATATTTAGTGGTGGTGGTTGTGAACAGGGACCTAGCTGAGGAGCCCAGCTTGAAGACAGCTATGATGCACTATCAGGGATTCTCAGTGTCTCTAGATTTTCATCTTCCTCAGGCTTCTCTGTGGGACAAAGCATGGTTTCCCTTTCCCTGCCCTATTATCTCTACAAGGTTACTAGTGTGTTTCTACCTACAGGGTCTGCTGGGGAGGCATCACTCCAAGCCCCCACCATCAATGAGCAGGAGAAGAGACACGAGAGGTTGGAGAAGCTCAAAAGAGAGCTCCAGAACATAAAAAATGCCAGGGACGAACTTCAGGGAATCCTGGCCAACTACACTAACAAGGATTTAAATGACAGGTAGTCATTATGCCCAGTTCTTTGCTGACTATCTTGGGCCATCCCTGTTAAGCCCGGATTCCCTCATACCGCAGGTGGCTACAACTCCAGGCTGTCTGCATACCCAAATCAATTTTGCTGATTGGAATTTCGATGCAGAACTTCAAGTTCAGATAGGAGTGAGATGGGGTCACAGGCACTTTTGATTCCTCCAAAAGTAATTCAGAGCCTGTGGCATGAATCACAGTCTGGGGATGAAGGTAGTAATGTGTGAGCTCTCATCCTGCCATTTAAGAAGGTTACACAGGTGTTGGTTGGTGGGAGTTGCTAGGTAATGTTTGTTTATAGCCAATCCTTTCCATAATTGACCAGGTGGTAATTTGGGTCCAATTGGTCCTGTCAACAGCTGGAGGGCCTGTCACACATACTGCCTTTCAGTATGACTGGATTGGCTGCAGTTCATAATGGCTTTTCTCAAATATTGTTCATTATAATCTCAGATAAACCGAAATCAACTTATTTATTTGGCATTCTGATTGACTGTGTGTGTGTGTGTGTGTGTGTGTATCTGTGTCTCTGTGTGTGTTTGTGTGTGTGTGTAAAAGACAGAGCTAGAAAGAGACAGAGAATGAGAGAGATACTGGGTGCATGTGAGCTTGTGTGTGCATTTGTGGATGTGTGTGTTCCTGTGTGTGTGTGTGTTCCTGTGTGTACAGCTTAAGATCTAGAGAGTCTGTATCATGTGATATATACTGAGGTTGTGCCTGACTCCATTTCCAGGCAATAATAGTGAAGAAGCCAAGGAGGTTCATTTTTAGTAGCACAGCACTTAACCTCTGTGCTCACTGTGGATGCACATTGGAATCTCCTGGTAGGTTATAGAGGCTTTTCCCTGTAGATATGATTATGTCCTTTGGGAATTGATGTAGCAATAGAGCCAAGGATTGTCAATACCGTGTCTAAAACCAGGAGGAGAATCATACAGATTTAACGTGGACCCAGGCCTGTGACACAGATTCCTGGAAAGTTCTGGGAGAACTAGTCTATTCTTTCAAACCCCTACAGGGAGCTGAGGCAGATCAGCACCCTGCCTTTACTTCCCTGGGCTTACTGGCCCAAGCTGAAGAGTAATAAGTTTAATAAGCACCAAGTGGAACTGGTAACAAGAAGCTAGGTCAAGTGGCATATATGGGGTGGGGTAGTGCATGATTCAGCTTGAATTGAAATGATCCTTGTATCCTTAGTTCATGGGACATTTTGTTCCTTGTCCATGCCCTCCCACAGGATCAACTTTGAGACATTCATGCTTGAGATGCAACATGACCAGGTAATGACTGACCTGAAGAGAATGCCCCAGGACATCAGTGAGGCCTTGTCCAAGTGCAAGCAGTTGACTAAAGAAAATCAGTTCTACTGGTGAGTGACTAACAGGGTCATGACCCAAGACGTAGGCACAGGATATGTCTGCCAATCCTTGTATTTGAACTAAAGTGGGGACTCAGGTTCTTTACTGTTAGTCTCTAAACAGGAAGCCTGCCTCCTTCAAACAAGGCACTAAGATTTTAACATCTTGGATCATTTTGACCAAGTGTGAAGAGACTGGGAGCCCCTCAAGCCACTGTCCTTTCCAACTAAGTATCCTCGAGATCGAAAAGGTGTCCACCATGATGGAGATATCAATCAGCCTTGGGCCTCTTGGGCTCTGAAAGTAGATTTATAGATGGGGTTTCCAGGAGAAACATAGAAAGATTCTGTGATGCTTGGGTCTCTTCACTCCTAGAGAATTTTGCCCTATACCTACAGGTGGTTTTTTTATACCACGGACTTAGAAGCACATATAGACCCCATGTTCTTTTCTGAGAGATACATGAGTTACTGTTGGTGTCAGGGTTTTCAAAAGTACCTTGGATCTTCTGGAAAGTGGCAGTCCTCTGATTTTTCTCCCTCTAAGGCCAATCTGGATACTTGTCTGGGGCTTCCTGGGGATCAGGGCCAATGATCAAGGAATGGTCTTGGAGGAATGGGAGGAAGATGGATGCTTCCTGGATTCACCATGTTTTGTTTGTGGCTCAGCTTCAGGAACTGCCACCTCCTGATTGAATCTAACCTCATCCAGCACAAAGTCAGGATGTTGAGGAAGGAGAATAGACAGCTGCTAAGGGAGCAGATTGCATTGGAAGAATGCAACATAAAAACAAAAACACTATGTAATGAAGGCAGCCAGAAGATCAAAGACCACTATACTAAGCAGCAGCAGGTAGGATGAATGAAGCATCAGGGGCAGAATGCCCTAAAGTGTGATCATAAACACAGTTAAGCCTATGTAAGCATCCTGCACCTTATCCAGGCTCTCTCTCTGTTTAATGTTAGATTCAGACACTGATACACACTTATTTTTCAATATCAAGTATTTAGACTATTGGAGAAATTTGGTGTTTTACTATAACTCCAGCACAGTGTGTAGTTCACAATCCATTGTCAAGCAATTTTTTACATTTGAGAAAAACATCCAGGCCCAGGTGCTCTCTTCCCCTTCTCCTATGGGGATACAGGAAAGATCTCAGATGAAAAGTGATACTGGATTGTCCTGCTGAGTAAAGCTGGTATTTGCTGGATCACTGACATGGAAAGATCTCACCAGGCTTTTTTTCTCTTCCTCCTGTAGGTCTTAAATATTCTGCAGAAGCTCGAACAGATCAGAGACCAGGACAAGATCTAGCTCAGACACAACTGTTCACCAGGAGCAGTGGGTGTGCAAAGCAAATTAACCACCATTGCATCTAATCCTTGTAACCTTGGCTATCTTGGGCTGCATTTTCTTCTTTTTTGGTTTGCTATGGGTAATGAGGCCGTTATTTTGTCTAGCCTCTGGTCTAGCAAGACTGCCTGTTTGGAAGGCTTTAGAGAAGTGGTGAGATACATCAAGATGTGCTCGGCATCCAGGAGGGCTCTGAGAATGCCAATTTTGGCTGGTCCTGTTGGGTCATCTAGAATTATATCATGGTGATCAGTCAAGTGAATTTGAAAAACTTTGAGGTATCATCTGTAACATCTCTCATGCTCAGACTTGGAAGGACTAGTCCATCAGCAGAACACCTACTCCAATGAGGCATGCCTATATTTATCCTGAACAGATTATTACCATCAGTGACTGCCTTTGCACTATTTCACCAAGGCCAGCAACAGGCTGTAGGTCTTTGCTGAACATCTGCAGCAAGAGAATGATGCTTAGCTTAATTATTTTGTTTGGTTTTGGTTAGAGTTTTGATTTCTTTGTGTCTTTGGTTTTCCTGTGTTTTCATTTGAAGTTTCATTATATATTCACTCTCTTTTTGTTACTGTAATTAATTTGCTTTTTTTTTTTGCTAAGTCTATATACTGTATAAACTAACTCCCCACTTTAAGTTGTTATTGAATAAAATTAGTGTATTGTTATGGATAAAACATCATCTCTAATTATTTCTATCATAAGGACAATCTGCATTTATGTGTGGTTCATACATAGTCCTGTAACACTAGAAGTTTCAGGCAAGAATGGGACTCTTCAAGTATCATGTAGTTTAGGCTTCATAAGTAGTACCCAGCCAGCCAGAGCTCCACAGAAAATTGAGATTTTGATGTGTATATGTGTCAAACTATGTGGATCCCAAAGTCAGGATGAAAAAAGCATCCATGCTCTATCTCTATAGTGATAAATTTAGCTACAGTTATGATGTACTCTCTTGTGCATGACCAAGTCGGACAAACAAGTAAGATACACAACAGTATTTCTCTAATACATTCCACGAAATAAAAATATTCCCATTGAGTAATTAAAATCTTCTGAATTATAAAGTAATTTGGATAAAAATGACCTTCAAAAGTCATTTCATAATTGAATGTTTGATACCTACCTCATAAAAATATTTTAGGAAGGATTAGTAGATATGGCCTTGCTGGAGGAATTTTGGCACTGGAGGTTGGCATTGAGGTTTCAAAAACTCATGCCAGTCCCTGCCTCTGTCTTTGTCCCTGTCTTTGTCACTATCTCTTTGTCTCTGTTGATCTCACAATGTTTCTCTCTTTTTCTCTATATCTCAGTCTACACTCTCACTGTCTCTGTCTCTGCTTCTGTCTGTTTGTCTGTCTATTTGTCTGTATCTATTTCTTCCCTCTGCCGCCTCTATATGTATCAGATGTAAGTTCATCTACTCCTCTAGTGCCATGATGTCTGTATGCTTGCCTGCCTGCTGCCATGTTCCCCACCTTGACAATCCTGGATCACCCTTTTATATTGTTGGCCAAACCCAATTGAATATTTTCTTTATACGTTATCCTGGTCAAGGTGTGTCCTAGCAATAAAACAGTGAATAAGAAAGCAAAACAAACTCTTAATCATTGGAAAGATCAGCTACGAGATGGGAGAGGAACTTCACTAAGTGTACATATGACAGAGAGCTCATTTCTAGACAATCGGATGGTGTTAAAAACTAAACACCAGGAAACCTGCCTGTTAAACATTAAAACATTTTAAATTTAAACATTTCAAAATGTTCTATGGCTGTCCATGGTAGAGCACACCTGTAATCCCAGCAGTCAGATGGCAGAGGCAAGAAGAACTGCATGAGCCTCCGGACAGCCTGGTCTATGTACTAGATTCTGGTATACCAGGGATAAGTAGAGAGTCCCAGTCTCAAACACACTCCCTTCTTATGTTCTGTCAAACTGAACAGAATCTTCAAAAGAAGAGAAAGAAATGGATCATAGATATGTATTTAAATGTTTAATATCCTTCTTCATCAGAAAAATGCAAATTAAAATAGTTTTAACCTTGTATCTTACTGCAGCCAGAATGGCTATTACAAGTAGACTAAATGACCACAACTCTTGACATGAGTGTGGGATAAGAGAGTATATATTCACATGTACAGTCATTATGAAAAACAGGAGAAATGTTCTGGAAAACATTGCTAGAGATAGATCTTCCATAAGAACCAGCTGTACTGTTTGTGGTGTTTGAATGAGAAGAACCCTTATAGGCTCATAGATTTGAATACTTGGTCAACAGGGTATAGCACTCTTTGATGGTATTCAGAGCTGTGGCCTTGTTGTGGGGGTGGGCTTTAAAGTTTCAAAAGCCCAGCTCAGGACCAGCATCCCTGCTTCCTGCAGATCCAGATCCAGAACTCTCAGCTACTTCTCCAATTCCATGTCTGCCTCTGCATGATTCTGTCAAGACAAAAATGTACTAAAGTTCTGAAATGGGAAGCAGGCCCCCCATTTAAATGCTCTCATTAAAAGGTCCATCATGGTCCTGAAGTCTCTTTCTAGCAAGACAACACAGACTCAGACACTATTCCAGGGCATATAGCCAAAGGCATTATCCTAAGACAGAGACCTGGGTGTGCTCATGTTCCCTCCTGCGTTATTCACAATAGTCAGGACATCAAAACAACCCAGACATAAATATAACTGATGAAAGGATAATGAGTACATGGTTCATATACACAATGGTAAAGAACTATGACAATATAAATGAAATTTACAGGTTAATGGATGGACACATGAATAATATTTTTGAGTGATATAACCCAGACCCAAAAAGACAAATACCACATCATGTGTCTTATGTGGATGGTAAAATTGAATGTCTAGAGATGTGCATTTAAACTGCAGTATCCATAGAAGGTAATGCACTAGTGTTGGGTTATAGGAGGATATTTCAAGAAAATAATAGAACACATAAATTGTGAAGGAGAAAAAGGAAAACAGTAGGACAGAGTGAGGTAAATGTCTTGGGAGATTGCAGAGGAGTGTGGTGGCTTGAATATGTGAGTGGTACGTTTAGGAGTTGTGGCCTTGTTAGAAACAGTGTGTCAGTGTGGAGGGTAGGCATTGAGACCCGCATACTAAACATATGACCTGGTGTCTCCTCACATCAATAAATCTCAAACTAACACCTGGGACAGTAGACTACCATGTCCAGAATTTGGTAAAGTTGAGTGGGTTAGATGTCCCAGACCCACAGAAATGGCAAAAGTGTTACCTGCTTCCTACCAGGCCTCTTTCATGGGACCAAAATCTGTATATAGGAACATGGCCTGTGGTTATTTAGAAGAGAATAGGGTTCTCCCTGCTAATGAGGTAATAGAAGATGGTAGGGTTCAGTCAATAAGCTTCCCTTCCTGGACATTCCTTCCTCAGAAGTTACTTAACTTCTAGTCTAACCTTAAGACATGTTATGCTTTCATTTCCATGAAAAACAATCAATAAACAGTTTACAACCAAGGACTGTCTCTCTCATCAAACCAACTGTGGGTTACATGGAGAAAAAGCCTTTGCCTACAGAGTCTTGCCATCTAAGTCTCCATCAGCAGGCCCCTCAATACTCCTGGGCTAGTCACCTCTGAGCTAATCCAGAATTTCCCATTCCCTGATTTCAGGGCTAGTTCTTAGCCTGCTGGCCTCCTCCATGCTCAGCTCCTCTGAGACTTCTAGCAGTGCCTGCATGTCCAAGATTCTGAGAACCCCTTGCCCAGTTATCCTTGCAGGCCAGCAGGGTCAAACCTGCTGTGAACTCTCTGCAACCCAGCACTGTCTGGATGTCCAGGATTTTGTGGGTCCCTGTCCCCAGACTCCTAAACATAGGCCCGTGGAATTCAGAACAATATACTACCCAATGAAAAGTCCAGGGCCAAGATTGGATTATCTTGTTTTGGGTTGCTCATCATTGAGTCTCAAACACTCTCCCCAATCATTAAAGACTACTGCCATTTCCTTCCTTCTTTTCTGGAAGATAATGGTAAAAACACATTGCTGAAGAAGATGGTATCTGGCACAGGCATCAATTCAGGCATCTATCTCATTATTTTCTGTGTGTTGAGAACATATTTATCACTCTTTTGCAGTTACTTGGAGATATTTGGCCCATTACAACCCACCAAATTTCTATAGACGTGGTAATCCCTTGGTAGCTAAGATTGCTACTCCCTGTGTCCCATCACCCTCCCAACATCTGTCTTAAGACCTGGCAACTGTTATTCTAATTTCAGCTTCTCTAAGTGGGCTAAACTGAAGAGGGAGCCCAGGGCCTCATGTATACCAAGCAGCAAACACTACAGGAGAATACACTGTACTTCACCACAACACACTGCACCACACCACACTACAGTATACTATACTAGAGAACCCCCAGTCCTCCTGTTTCTCTGAGATCAACTTTCTTTCTTAACCCTTTCTCAGCCTTCCTGCATGGATTATCTGCCCAAACAAGGTGAATGTAGTAAACGAAAGTGAACATTTTCTACTTTCATAATCCACATTGAAATTTACTGTGAACTCTGTGCAGAGTTCATGACCACCAGGAACACCTGGCCTCCCTTCTCCCCATTGTCACTTACTGGGTTCCCTCTCCATTTTTTCTGTTGTCTTTCTAATCTGAGGATACAGCCTTGGATACTCAGATTTTGGGTACTTTGTCCTTTCCTTCAGACCTCTGTATTTGCTGTGTCTCCCCTTAGGACTCTGTGCATCAGGCTGAGTACTTAGTAGAGCTGTTTCTAACTCTGCATCAGCAGATACCCACAAGAGCTTCTGGCCCTCAGACAGGTGGTTCTTCAAAGCTTTAGAGAAGAGATGTGACTCTGAAGAACACCCTAAGTGCTGCAGATGGATGGCTGCTGAACAAACTCCATGACTAGTTGTCTCAGGAAGGTTTTGGGACTCCTCCAAATCTGGCTGCACTGCAGCTTCTCCTAGAATTCAATGTGGACGCCTTACAGGTTAAGAGGATCAGTCAAGTACCAACAAGGTGGCCACATGGACGCATCCAGAAAGGCATGGTAAGGAGAAGCTGAGAGTCCTACATGTTCATGTGAAGGCTGCTAATAGAACATTAATGTCCAGGCAGCTAGGGTGAGGGTTTTGACCACACACACAGTGCCCCATATACTCAAACTTGGCCACTCCTTCTTATGTTGCCACTCAGTGGGTTGAGCATATAAAAACCATAACAAATATTGATGCAAAAAATACTCAATAACGTCTTGGAAACTGTTTCTAATAACACATGCAAATGATCACTCACCATGACCCAATATGCATCATGTATAGGATGTAAGAATGATTCAATGTTTTGGAATTCATCAAAGTAATATACTATGTAATAAATTTAAGAAATTATTATTTGATCATCTCATTAGATACTCTATCATCCCAGGGATGCAGGAATGATTCAATATATGGACATCCATCAATGTAATCCACTATATAAAATAACTTAAAATATATTGGATAATCTCATCAGATGCTGAAAAAGTGTTTGACAAAATACAATATAACTTCAAGATAAATGCATTGGAGGAATCAGAAAGTCACGTTTCAGAAAGAAATGAGCAAAATAGAGCAACCCAGTTGCCAACATCAAAATATATGGAGAAAAATTTGAAGCCATCCCATTATAATCAGAGACAAGGAAAGACTTTGCCCTCTTCCCCTACGTATTGAACATAGTCTTTGACATTTTAGCCAGAGCAATCAGGGAAAAATGCCGATCAAAGTGATACAAATTGGAAGGGAGGAATTCAAGACACTACAATTTGAGGAGTATGGAATATTACACATAAGTAAGCTAAAAAAAATCCAGGAGAGAACTCCTACAGCAGATAAACCACTTCAGCAAAGTCAATGGATACAAAATTAACTCGAACAATCCAGGAACTTTCCTCTACTCAAAGGATAATTATACTGAGGAAGAGATTTTTTAAAACTACATACTTCACAATAGTCACAAACAATATCTTGGTGTGACTCGAACAAAGCAAGGGAAAGATAATAATGAATGAAAAGAACATTAAGTCTCTGAACAAAGAAAACAAAGAAGACCTTAGAAGATGGAAAGATCTCCCATGGTCATTGATGAGCAGGATTAATATAGTAAAAAAGGTCCATCTTGCCAGAAGCAATCTACGGATTCAATGCAATCCCCATCACAATTCCAACTCATTCCTTCACAGAGATAGAAAAAGCTATTCTCAAATTTATCTGAAATAACATAAACCCAGTATAGCAAAAACTATTCCTAACAATAAAAGAATGGCTCAGGAAATCACCATCCCTGATCTCAAAATATACCACAGGGCAAGTGATAAAAATGTCATGTTTCTGGTATAGAGAGACAAGTAGACCAACAGAATAGAATTGAAGACCTAGAAATGAACCTACATTCATATGGTCACTTGATCTTTGTCAAAGGAGCCAAAACCATCCAGTGGATAAAAGACAGCATTTTCAACAATTGGTGCTTGTTCAACTGGCAGTCTGCATATAGAAGAATGCAAATTGATGTATTCTTATCTCCTTGTACAAAGCTCTAGTCCAAATCACTCAAGGACCTCCACGGAAAACAAGATACATTGAATCTAATACAAGAGAGAGCAGTAAAGAACCTCAAACACATTGTCACAGGGGAAATGTTCCTGTACAGGACACCAATGGCTCATGCTGTAGGACCAAAAACAGTGTCAAATGGGACCCCATAAAATTGAAAAGCTTTGTAAGTCAAAGGATGCTGTCAAAAGGACAAAATTGCACACACATATAGGGAAAACTTCTGTACCAACTCTACATCTGATAGAGGGCTAATATCCAAAATATAAAAAGAACTCAAGAAGTTACACTCCAGAGATCCTAATAACCCTATTAAAGAATGGGGTACAGAGCTAAACAGAAAATTCTCAACTGAGGAATCTTGAATGGCTGAGATGTACTTAAGAAATGTTCAACATCTTTAGTCATCAGGGAAATGCAAATCAAAATGACCCTAAGTTTCCACTTCACAGCACTCAGATGGGCCAAGAACAAAACTCAGCTGACAGGTGATTCTGGCAAGAATGCGAAGAAAGTAGAACATTCCTCCATTCCTGCTGGGACTGCAAGTTGGAAAAACCACTTTGGAGATCAATCTGGCAATTCCTGAGAAAGTTGGAAATGGTTCTACCTCAAATACAGGTATACCACCATGGTACATAAACCCACAAGATTCTCCAATATATTAAAAGGACACATGCACTACTATGTTCATAGCAGCCTTATATATAATGACCAGACTCTGAAAACAACCCAGATGTCCCTCAACAGAAGAATGGATACAGAAAATATTGTACAGTGTACAGAAGTACTACTCAGCTTTTAAAAACATTACGTCATGAAATTCAAAGGCCAATGTTTGGAAGTTGAAATATCATCCTGAGTGTGGTATCCTAGTCACAAAAGGATACACATGGTATGTAGTTATTGATAAGTGGAAATTGGTCAAAAAATGCATGGAATGCCCACAATACAACTAACAGACCAGGGGAAACCGAAGAAGAAGGAAGATCACACCAAAGTGTGAATGCTACAGTTCTACTCAGAAGGGGGAAGCAAAGAATGTTTGGAAGTAGGAGGAGAGAAGGATCTGGGAGGGAGAGAAGAGTAGGAGGTAAAGGGGGTTCTGTTTCAGATATGGGAGGAGATGGGGAAGAACTACAGAGGGAAAGTCATTTGAAAGGAGGTCTGTACCCATTGGAGAGGGGGAACTGTGTGTAGCCACTATAAAGTCTCAGATGCCAGGGACCCAAGAGATTCCCAGAACCCAACAGGGAAGACATTAGCCTAAATACCAAACAAAGGGGAAGAAGGAACTATACAGACCATATTTATTGGATAAGCATGGCAACCTTTTAAGGTTGGGGCTACCCAACCACCTCAAAAGTATTAATCCAGAATTCCTTCTGTCAAAAGGAAATGCAGGGATAAAGAGAGGAGCAGAGCTTGAAGGAAAGGCCATCCAGAGACTGCCCCAACTTGGGATCCATTCCATCTGGAGTCACCAAACCCAGTCACTATTGCTGATGCTATCAGGAGCCTGGTTTCTTTCTTTCTTTCTTTCTTTCTTTCTTTCTTTCTTTCTTTCTTTCTTTCTTTCTTTCTTTCTTTCTTTCTTTCTTTCTTTCTTTCTTCCTTCCTTCCTTCCTTCCTTCCTTCCCTTCCCTTCCTTCCTTCCTTCCTTCCTCTGTCTCTCTCTGTCTCTCTGTCTCTCTCTGTCTCTCTCTCTCTCTCCCCCTCACTCACTCCCTCCCTCCCCCCTCTCCTTTTTTCCCCTCAGGTGGAAGAACATTTTTGTTCCTTTTCCCTAATCACAGTGTAAAAATGATAGATAACATTTGTATCAAGTTAGAATTATGTAGGATTTTGGGTAATCAGGAGATGACTCAGTATATCACTATATAGCAATGGTTCTCAACCTTCCTACTGCTGCAGCAAATCTTTTATGTACTTCTTCATGTTTTGGTGATACTCCCGCCCCCATATCATGTAATTATTGCAATGCTACTTCATAAATGTAACTTTTGGTATTGGTGTCTCTTGAAATGCTATGCATGCAGCCAAACATGAGAACGAGCAAGTGGACCTAGATTCTGAAGTTAGGACAAGGACTGAAGGAACAGAAGGGGCTTGCAACCCCATAAGGAGAACAACAAAATCAACCAAACAGAGCCTCACAAAACTCACATGCACTAAACCACCAAGCACATAGTACATGAGGGGATATCCAGAGTTCCAGCTGGATACGTAGTAGAGGAATGCCTTATCTGGCATCAATGGGAGGGAGTGCCCTTGGTCCTGTACAGGCATGATGATCCAGGGTTGGGCAATGCTAGGGCACTGAGGCAGAAGTGTTTGGACGAGGGGGTATAGGAGCACCCTCATACATAGAGGCAATGCTAGAAGTAGAGGGGATGAGGTTTTTGCAGGGGGAACTGAGAAGGGGGATAACATTTGGGATGGAAATACATAAGAAAATCAACAAAGAAAAAGTAAAAATAAAGGTATAAAATCACAAATTGGGCAACCCTGGAGAAGGACAACTTACAAAAAACATCAGGGTCTACAGATGCAAGCCTCACCAACAGAACATAGAAAAGAGAATCTCAGGCAAAGGAAATACCATAGATGATAATCATAGATGATATTAAAAAGTCACTCAAAGAATATACAGAGTAAAAAATTCCTTACTCAAAACATCTAGCTAATGCAGGACACAATAAAAAGAACAAAACTAAGAATAATGGAAAAAGAAGTGGGTGAGGGATAACAGTTCAAAGACCCAGAAAACATCTTCAACAATATGATTTTTAAAAGTCCTTAACCTAAAGACAGAGATGGCCTTAAATTTACAAGAAACCTACAACACACCAAATCATTTGGACCAATACAGAAAATCATCCTATTACATATTAAACAAAAGTATAAATGTACAGAATAAAGAAAGAAAATATTACAAGCTCTAAGGAAAGAAAGTCAAGTAACATACAAAGAAAGACCTATGAGAATTACATTGACATGTTACCAGAAATGGTAATATCTAAAAGATCTTGGACAAATGTCTTTCAGACTCTAAGAGAACACAAAAGCCAGCCTTGGTTACTATACCCAGAAAACTCTTTATGACCATAGTTGGAGAAACTAAGATATTCTGCGACAAAAACAAATTCAAACAATACCTTTCCCCTAATTCAGCACTACAGAGGATACTAGAAGCAAAATTCCAATAGATTGTGTGTAATTATACCCAAGAAAACACAACAAATGAATAATCTCACAAGACCCCAAAGAAAGGGAAAAGCATGTTGTCTCCATTCCCTGCCCTATTATCTCTACGAGTTTACTAGTGTTTGTCAACCTACATGGTCTGTTGGAAAGGCATCACCCCAAGCCTCCACCACCAATAAGCAGGAGCAGAGAATGAAGAGGATGGAAAAGCTCAAAAGGGATCTCCAGAAGATCAAAAATGAGAGAGATGGACTCCAGGGAATCCTAGCCAATTACACTAACAAGGATTTGAACAACTGGGAGTCATTATGCCCAGTTCTTTCCTGACTGTCTTGGGCCCTCTCTGTTAAACTCGGATTCCCTCATATCACAGGAGGCTACACCACCAGGCGGTCCACATATCCAAATTCATTTTGCTGATTGGATTTTCGACACAGAACTTCAAGTTCAGATAGGAATGATATGGGTCTTAGGCACTTTTGACTCCTCCAAAAGTAAATCAGAGCCTGTGGTATGAATCTTAGTCTGGGGATAAGGGTAGTATTGTGTGAGTCCTAATTCTGCATTGTAAGAATCCTATGCAGGTGTTGGTTTGTGGGAGATTCAAGGTCCTCTCTGTTTATGGCCAATCATGATTGCAGTTTACATGGAGGTAATTTGGGTCCAACTAGTCCAGTCAACAGCTGGAGGGACCTGGTCCCACATACTGTCTCTCAGTATAACTGGATTGGCCATAGTTCATCACTGCTTTTATCAAATTTTATTCACTATACTATCAGATAATATGTGTTCATTTGGCATTCTGATTGTGTTTGATTATGGGGGGTGGTCAGTGTGTGTGTGTGTGTGTGTGTGTGTGTGTGTTCCACTTAAGAGCTAGAGTGTCTGTATAGTATTCTGGGGCATGAGATTTTGCTTGACACAGTTTCCAGCCAAAAATAGTGAAGACCGAGGGAGCATCACTTTGAGCAGCACAGCATATGAGCTCTGTGGTCACCTTAGGTGCACACTGGAAATGTACTATCCTGTAGATACTGATTATGTCCTTTGGGAGTTTATGTAGCAACAGAAGCAAGGATTGACAATTCCTTGTCTACAAACAGATGTGTCATCACAGGTTTAAGGGGGACCCAGGACTATGGCACAGGTTCCTGGAAAGTTCTTGGAGAGCTAGTCTATTTTTCTTGCCCCTTCAGGGAGATAAAGTAGGTCAAATCCCTGCCTTTACTTCCCTGCCTCTACTGACCCCAGGCAAAGAGTAATAAGTTTGATAAGCTCCAAGTGGAACTGGTAACATGGAGCAATGTAGTGGCATATATGTGTTGGGGTAGTCCACGATTCAGCTTGAATTAACATGATCTTTGTATCCTTAGTTCATGGGATTATTTGTTCATTGGGCCATGCCCTCCCACAGAATCAAAATTAGGACATTCATGCTCAAGATGCAAGATGACCAGGTGATGACTGACCTGAAGAGAATTCCCCAGGACATCAGTGAGGCCTTGTACAAGTACAAGGAGTTGAGTAAAGAAAATCAATTCTACTGGTGAGTGACTAACAGGGTCGTGATCCAAGCACTAGGGCACAGGATATGTCTGCCCATCCTTGTCTTTGAACCAAAGTAGGGGCTCAGTTTATATACTGTTTGCCTCTAAACCAGAAGCCTGGCTCCTTCAAAGCAAGGCTCTAGGATTTTTACCACTTAAAGTCATTTTGGCCAAGTGTGAAGAGTCTGTGAGCAACTCAAATCATTGTCCTTTCCAACAAAGTATATTTGAATGTAGATACATAGATAAGGTTTCCATGGGACACCTAGAAAGACTGTATGTTGGTTGGGTCTCTTCTCTTCTCCTAGAGAAGGTCTGCCTTCTACCTACAGGTGATTTTTAAATAACATGGACATATAAGCACACATGTGTTCCAGGTCCCCTTGAGAGATACTTAAGTCCCTGTTAGTATCACAGTTTACAGATGTACCTCGGCTTCTGAAATATGGCTGTCCTCTGGATTTGACCTCTCTCAATATGATGCTCCGTGGCCAATCTGGACAGTTGTCTGGGCTGCCTGGGCACCAGGGTACATTGTGGCAGGGATGGTCCTTGGAGGAGAGGGAGGAAGATGGATGCTGACTTGTGTAATCATTTGTTTGTTTGTGACTCGGCATCGGGCACTGCCACCTCCAGAGTGAATCTAACCATCTCCAGCACAAAGTCAGGATGTTGTGGAAGGAGAACAGACAGTTGCTAGAGGAGCAGATTACACTAGAAAATGCTCCAACGAATCAAAGAGGCTGTGTAAAGAAGGCAGCCTGAAAACCAATGACCTATGTACCAAGCAGCAGCAGGTAGGGTGCATAAATCATGAGAAGAAGGTTGCAGTCATGTCTAACCTTAAGCACAGTCAAGCCTAAGCAACCATCCTGTACCTTATCCATGCTCTCTCCTATGTCTCATCCAGTTGTTCATTTCTGTGATCATTTCCAAGACTTTATGTGCAGTTATCCTCCTTCAAGAAACTACATATTTGGGAAGTAAACAATCCTGCTCAACTAAAAGCTGCATTTCCTTATGATAGATAGGTTGAACACATAGTATACAAGTACATGCCAGTATGTAAATGGGTTCTATGTGCTTGCCTTCATTGTAGTAGCACAGAATGTTGATTGATGAAGTCATTTGCTTCTTAGGGTTCATGTGAGATCACAGGCAGGACAAAATTTGCATGTATTAGATGCCAGTGGAATTGCCATATGAGTGGAAATCATTGCCTTGGGTGGGGGGCTTGTATGCTTTCTCTCCCCTTTCCCTGCATTGCAAGATGGTCTCATCACTCTGCCTAGATCTTGGCTCACACTGAAAGACAGTGAGCAGGTACTTGTCAGTCCTGTTTTCTGTCAGTGTTGCTAGAGTTCTTTACTAGAGATTATATTCTGGAGCTGACTGATCAACAGGGATGTGAGAAAGGCTTCTCTCAGCCTGAGTGTTGGTGTGAGAGATGTGAGGCTTCAAGAATGAAATTTCACTAACACTCTCAACCTAGTCTAAGAAATGTGCCCCCTGAGAAATGTTAGTGCCCAAGGGATGGACAGCAGAGTCCTGTGTTTCACATTAAACATAAGCCTTCCATAGTCCCCATTCAACTGTTTTTCTACCATCCATTGTTATCTCCTCATACTTTTCTACTCACTTATGATTTTTGGACAGAGAGAGCGACAGGTGTATATATATATATATATATATATATATATATATATATATATATAGAGAGAGAGAGAGAGAGAGAGAGAGAATGTGTTTGTGTGTGGCATAAGCATGTGTGTACCAATATGTATATTGTTGGGTGTGTTGAAAGTCCAGTTATTTATGTGAGGTTTTGTTCAGTTTTATTTTTTTGTTTTATTTATTTATTTGTGTGTTTGTTTGTTTATTGGGACAGCTTTTTTTTGTTTGTTTGTTTTTTTATTCAGCCTTTCTGTAACATATTCCCTGGAAACCAGGTCTGTCACTGAACCTGAGACTTCCTGTTTTGTTTAAGCCTTCTGACCAGCATCTGTGAATCTACTGTCACCTCCCAGGCAGAGATCTTTGTAGGGTTTGGTCTCAATTAATTGTTAGGAGATTCAATTGCTCATAGCTAGGAAGATCATGGTGTTATTTTCTATAATTTTATACAAACATTTTAGTGTTTTGGGTTTTTTTATTTGTTTGTTTTTGTAACTGCCAATTCATTAACAAGGAGGAAGACAATGCTGTCTGCTTCAGGTGCCAGACACACAACTTGACTCACTGTGCCTTCTCATGAGTTTTATCTCATCATGATGGAAACTTCAGAAAGTGTTAGTAGGGAGGGGGTAGACCAGAGGTGGTCTTACCCAAGAAACCTGGGCTATATGTTTTCCATAGTGGAGTGTTTCAACAATTAATGCCTTTCTTAACCAAGAGAAACCAAGTTGCCAACATTTAAAAGTGAATGAAAACATAGATAGTCCAGCCACCTTTTCCAAATCTGACCATGTGACCTCAGATTCCCCTTCCCAGTCCTTCCCTCATTCATTACAACTTCCAGACCCTGGGTTTGGAGGCCCACCCATGAGAGAAAAAACCGCAAAGCAGGCATGGTACCCTTGGAATATGAGTATGATATGGGGAACAAAAGGAGTGCTCAAAAACAGCTAGCTGAAGAAATGAGACACAATGGGGCTCCAAGGATCTCGATGTTCCTATTGAAAGAACACTTAGGAACCTAAAACAACAGCCTATCCTTCTAAGATGGGAGTGTAGGGCTCTTGGAGGTCATAGGGCAGGAGTCCAGGCACCCAGGAGTCACAAAAGATGGTTCCCTGGCCTGGTGGGAAAGCTTTGGTGTTGTTTGAGGAACCACAGAAGCCAACTTACCTGGATTATCTTGGCACTCCATCCACTGGTCCTCAAACTCCAGGGGCCCTGGGATCAAGCTTCTTCGTGAAGTTCCACTTCTGTGTCTGTCTTCTGCTGCAGGGCCTTCACAAAGCACTCTTTCTCTTGCCTGCCTCGTGGATGCTGGCAGGGATCACAGGAGATTCTCAGACCCCTGTGTCAGGAGGTGAGGACACCAGGCCAGATGTGACCTTCGTGGCCACTTCCAATCCAGCCACATGCTCTTGTCCCCCTCCCAGTTGGTCACTGCTAGCTTTCCTTCTAGGCAGAGGAGTTCCTGGACCCCTGACAGCAACCCCTTTCAGCTCTATGGTATGGAGAGGTGGCTCAGGATGTCACTTCCGGAATTATCTAGGAACCAGGTCATCCGATCTTCTCTATGGCAGCTATCTCAGAGCAGAGCTTCTCGGGCCCAATACACTCCTAGGACAGAAGGACAGTCTCCAGTTTATTGTTTTCTAATTAAACTCTTTAGTAATAAAAAGTTAAACATGTAAGCATTTTAAAAATAAAACTTAGACTCCTTTGCCTTCATTGCACTAAGATAAACCCCTGGAATCTAATGAGTGTCTTACTGTCTTCACCGAGTGGATTCATGGAATCCTACACTGCAACCCTTTGCTGATGTTGTTTTGCTGAGTCTATCATAGACATGACTTTGCTTCTGTACAGATTCCCTCTCATTGTTTTGCAGAATGCTGCATTTAAGAAAAATCAAGGCATGTTAAGTCACTAACCTCTTTTTGGCTAGCATTATTCAAGTGTGTGTGTGTGTGTGTGTGTGTGTGTGTGTGCGTGCGTGCACATGCACAACTGGTTTTTAAATTGGGTACTTTCTTTACTCACATTTTCCCGTTTCCAGGTTTCCCCTCATAAAAAAAAAAAAAAAAACCTCCCCCAATTCCCTTTCCACTTCCCTTTTTACCTTCCTACCCATTCCTGTTCCTGGCCCTGGTATTATATAGCATGAACTGTAATATGTTGAATTGCAGCTACTGGATAATATCTATGGCTAACTGTTTTTATTGGTGCTAGAGAGTCTTATGAGAAGTAGCTAAGCTAGGTTTAAAGAGCAGAATATATTTCATCTTGGAGCTTGCTGGAGGACGTTCTTCTGAACTCTCTTTTTTAGAACTTTGAATCTTGTGTGGACCCACTTGTGTGTTCAGAGGACCGATTTGTCTGTTTTATATCATACTTGTAGAAGCAGCAAATATCTGCATGGAAAAAGTTCCTGACAAGGAAATCAGCACAGGCCCAGGCAGCACAAGTTGGGTTAATTTAAGAATCGATTACACAGCTCAGGTCTCAATACTTCCTCAGTTGTCAGGAAATGTGCTGTAATATAGCAGTGTTTTCATTGGTGTGTGTGTGTGTGTGTGTGTGTGTGTGTGTGTGTTTGTGTGTGTGTGTGTGTATGTGTGTGTATATATATATCGTTGTATGTGTTTTTGCCCAGGTGTTTGTGAGCATGTTTATGTGTCATATTTATGTAATGGTAGCTGCTTGTTGTAGGTGCAATATATAGTACTGTTCATTCATGTATTCTTTTCTTTTATTTGTGTGTGTATGTATATGTGAAGGCACGTATTCATGTGTCTCTGTACACATATGTATGTATTTGTTTGTATATATTCACATAGTCACTCTGTGAGCAAACACCTTAAATGATATAATAGAGGACAACTTAAAAGAGAAAAGTACTCTGTCAGTTCATTTTGCATTGGGGAAACAGCTCTTCATCATGCCTGTCCACCTAGCTCACTAGAACAAATGGAGACAAACATGGTGTAAAGTCAGATTTTGAAGGGTTTGTAGAGGGAAAAGTGCTTATCTGTATTGAAATCATTTGTCAGAAAAGAAAGATTCCACTTCACTCCAGTCAGAATGGCTAAGATCAAAAACTCAGGTGACAGCAGATGCTGGTGAGGATGTGGAGAAAGAGGAACACTCCTCCATTGTTGGTGGGATTGCAAGCTTGTACAACCACTCTGGAAATCAGTCTGGCGGTTCCTCAGAAAATTGGACATAGTACTACCGGAGGATCCCGCAATACCTCTCCTGGGCATATATCCAGAAGATGTCCCAACCAGTAAGAAGAACACATGCTCCACTATGTTCATAGCAGCCTTGTTTATAATAGCCAGAAGCTGGAAAGAACCCAGATGCCCCTCAACAGAGGAATGGATACAGAAAATGTGGTACATTTACACAATGGAATACTACTCAGCTATTAAAAAGAATGAATTTATGAAATTCCTAGGCAAATGGATGGACCTGGAGGGTATCATCCTGAGTGAAGTAACCCAATCACAAAGAAACTCGCACAATATGTACTCAGTGATAAGTGGATAATAGCCCAGAAACTTAGGATACCCAAGATATAAGATACAACTTGCCAAACGCATGAAATTCAAGAAGAACGGAGACCAAAGTGTGCACACTTTACCCTTTCTTAGAAATGGGAACAAAACACCCATAGAAGGAGTTATAGAGACAAAATTTGGAGCTGTGACGAAAGGATGGACCATCTAGTGACTGCCATATAGAGGGATCCATCCCATAATCAGCTTCCAAATGCTGACACCATTGCATACACTAGCAAGATTTCGCTGAAAGGACCCAGTTATAGCTCTCTCTTGTGAGACTATGCCGGGGCCTAGCAAACACAGAAGTGGATGATCACAGTCAGCTATTGGATGGGTCACATGGCCCCCAGTGGAGGAGCTAGAGAAATTACCCAAGGAGCTATAGGGAACTGCAACCCTATAGGTGGAACATCAATATGAACCAACCAGTACCCGGGAGCTCTTGTCTTTAGCTGCATATGTATCAAAAGATGGCCTAGTCGGCCATCACTGCAAAGAGAGGCCCATTGGACTTGCAAACTTTATATGCCCCAGTACAGGGGAACGCCAGGGCCAAAAAGGGGGAGTGGGTGGGTAGGGGATTGGGGGGGTTGGTATGGGGGACCTTTGGGATAGCATTGAAAATATAATCAAGGAAAATACCTAAAAAAAAAAAAAAAAAAAAAAAAGGAAGGTAAAACCTGGAATTAGCAATGAGCCTGCTGTGCTGCTGTGTTAAACCCATTTGGCTGAAAGTCAAAAAGGCTGGCTAAGCCTTTGTGTTCCCTCTCTGCACATCATGAATAGTGACTGCACAGTGGAGGACCAGGGGGCTTCTTGCATCTTCTTGGCATCCTAGTTTATTTTCATCCTCGCCTGCTACCATTTTCTTTCCAACTTTGTCTATGCTTCACTCAGTCTCCCTTCCTTGGAGTTTGTTCAGGGTGTTATGATTTGAAAGACTGAGTTGTTTGGAGTTGAGACTGTCCCAAGCCGAAGGGCCATAAGTATGGTGAAGTGTAAGAACAGGGCTGCCTCAGACAGCCCCTTAGGCTCATGATAGTCAGAAGCGCAAACACTATGTTCTGTCTGTAGCCCTCTGTAATTCCTGTTATTAAAAACAGCTTTAAAGTTTCACCAGCTCAGGACAGGTATTCTTGCTTCCTGGAGTTCCAGTACAGAACTCCCAGCACCATGTCTGCCCATAGGATGCCGTGCTTTTGCCAAGGCAAAAATGTACTAAATTATTGAAAAATATAAGCCCAGTTTCAACCTCCCACATCCAAGGCTACATTTTTCTACCATCTAAGTAGTGTAGCTGCATTTCCATCCAGGTCAATACCAGACAGTGGGATTATGGCAAATATAGTCTAACATCTCTGCATTTGGTCTGCCCAGTGGCTTTTCCACACCTTTACTGCAGGGCAAAAAAGCAAAACCAAACTAAGAGAAGGAGGTAGTATGGAGGTGGGATAACTGACTGAAGACTTTTGAAAGGCTATATGGAAACCAACAATTGTAGAACCATTATAATATACAAATCCATATAAACGAGGTTTAAATAGAATTAATCTCTTATGCTGACAATGCCTCCCCTAAAACCCATAAACTATCAAATGAAAAACCCAGGGGCAGTTTTAGATTATTTTGTTTTGGGTTGTTCATCATTGAAGTCTAATACCCACTCAAGAAACATTAAACATTAAGCATTACATTATACTACACTTCACTACAACCCCAAACAATGTGTGTATCTCTCCATGTTAAAATGTTCATGTGTACTACATATATCAGACACAGACACACACATTTTTATAAAAAATTTTTTATCTAACAACCACTGAAAAATGTCATGCCCTGTCCCCGACTTTCCATTCTTCAGAGAACGATGATCTGTAAGCAGAGCCAAAAGTTAGAAATGCATAAGGCATTCAGTACTTAGTGAAATCTTTGGTCCTGTGTAACCGCCTAGGCTGCCCCTACCATTTCTCATTGCATGTCATCTGCTCCTCACTGTCATGGTGACTTTCTTCTACTCTGTCCTGTCGTCTCGTCATACTTGGAAAACCTACTGAGATTTGTTGAAAGTTGTCCCTTTTTTGTGTTATTAATCAAAGGGAAGTAGACTAGAATAAAACCTGTGTTGCTGTAAATCTCTCCAACCCAAATATATCCCGGCAAGCAAAATTACAACCTGATTACATGCAGTGCACCTATATTGGACAGATCTACATTACCATCGTTCTGAGCTTATGAGACCTCTTAGAACTTGCAGTTTCTCCAGACCATGTGCTTCTGCTCCACTTTTCTCCTTCTTCCTCCTCCTCTGTGTCCTCTCCCTCTTCCATTTTCTTCTTCTTTTCCTCCCCCCCCCCTTCTGCTCCACCTTCCCTTTTACCTGCCCAGTCATCAGCTCTCCTTTATTTTACAAATTAAAATGGGAATCAGGTTTACAGAAAAATCACCTGAGTGCTGACTCATTCCTCTTTCACAAAAACTCACAGGAGAACAGAATTAAGATCTTACATGATTAGCCCCAGGGCTTCCACCGCAACCCTGTGATGGCATCATCTCCAGTGTCCTCTCTATTATTCCTGCTAGATAAAACCTGGGGCAACGCCCTTGAGCTTCAGTGAATGTCAACCCTGGTGATGCATGCTGACCTCTGGAGGTGTCATTCTACTAAAGGCTCACCCCTATACTCTACAGTCTTTGACTCTAAACAGCAGGAATGGGATCAGGCATAGGTGTCTTCCAGGAAGCTCTAATGGTTATTGTAATACTCAGGCACTGCCCTAAGCCACAATGTTACCTTCTCCCTCATTAGAGCAGGATTCTCTAATCCCAAGAAATAGAGATTTGGTGCAAACTAATAAGAGGACATCAGGACTTTGAGACAGATGGTCTAGGGAGGAAAAGGGCAAGATTAGAAATTTTGCATCTGAGGCCCCTTCAGGAGGTTTTCGTGTTTTTAAAATGCCCTTGCACAAACACCAAAGATGCAAGTCTGGTACATTCTACAGGAAACAAACAGATCCCATGTGAGTGGAGGCTGACATCATTTCCCCTGAAATAAACTTCAGCAAATGTTTGAAGAATAGCCATTTGATAAGTCCCATGTTGATTTTCTGGAGCTATCATTACAAAGTACCACAAAGTGGATGCCTTAATCAATACAGGATTTTTATCCTCTATTCTGAAATTCAGGAGTTCAAAACTATGGTGACTTAATTTCTTCTCCTGTTGCTGTGATATAATATCCTTAGACAAGGGCTAGCTTTCTTTGCTACCCAGGCAATTTGCAGGGCCTGCTCTCCTGAGTGCTTCAGCTTGTGAGGAGCAGAGCCAGGTGTAACACTGTCGGGTAGCTTAACCTGATATCTAGTGATGCTATTTGTGCAGGTAGATAACAGCTTGACATTAGTCTTTACATGACTAAACTGTCCCGAGTAGCAGTGTGGACTGAGACACTTCCTTTTCTCTTTCAGATAGATATTCCTAGGCTTGAAAGCATTCTGTCAGCCACTCTCAAGGACCAATCTTGTAGAATCCAAACTGACTATGGAGTCTCAAATGGCCACTTGTCTTGTAGCTGTTGTAGCAGATGAATGAAGTTACAGGCCTGGAATGTAAATCAGGGAGCATGGACTATTATTAGGTTTAATCATAGAACTTGGAGGTCAAAGAGAAGGAAAAATTAACTCATCTCATCCAGACTTGTTGGAGAAAAAAAACTGAGGCTCGATGGAGGCTTTAAAGTCTGCCACCCTCCTCATAGATTCCTCCCAGACTCCATTTATTGCCCTTAATTGAGTAGATATATTCTCAGGAGAAAGTTTTCATAGTTGGGGTATAACCCAGAATATAAATACGAATACATAGATTATTAAATTCTGTGTCTGTGGTGACTGGCTGATGAGATGGCTCAGTGGAAAAGGTAATTCGACCAAGCATAGAGACCTGAGTTGCTTTCCTGTGACCCACATCATAGCCAAGAAAAAACTCCATCAGTTGTCCTCTGACTTTCATGTAGGTGGGGGTGCCAGGTCTTAGCAGCTCAAGTTTTCCACTGCTCACTTACACTGAGAACTCTCCATCTGATACACACATGTAATTATATGACTCTGTGCACCATTTGAGAGGTTCAGTACTTTTTAATTTTCACTTTTGTTGCCCAGAAGCTAGAGAAACCAAGGAGGCCAGCATCGGACCATCACCTGAAACACAGCTTAGGGATTATGGATATAGGGAACTTGTAACTGAGGTGTGAACATCATGTGTTCCAAACTGCTCTAAATGGTTTTCAATACATGCATGGCCAACTGTAGTAGATGCTGTTATTTCATTGCTGTTTCTTTGTTGCTATAGTTTTGTTTTACTGTCTACCTCTGATTACATCAAAGAGATACAAAAACTGTGATGAAATTTGCAGTAATCCCTGTGGCCTGTTGAAGCCTCATTAGCTGTCAGAGTCTGCTTTAGTGAGGATGCTGGCCTGGATGATGTACAGCTGCTTCGGGTCGCCTGTACTGTCATATGCTAATATCTTCTTCTGCAAAATAGCAGTTATCAGTGACACAGAGTGAAATGATTTACAGTGCTCGCACTCCTAGGTTTAAGCAGACACCAGTTGCAAAGTACAAAGGACCCTAAGATGGAGGCATATGCCCAGGCTGACAACAGTAGGCTATGAAACGATTAAATTGACCTGGGAGTTGACAGTGGAATGTGAGGTGCAGGCAGAGGCCTAGTGCAGAGTGTCTGACAGTTTTCCAGGTAGAAGGTATTCCCAGCACTAGAATGTCTTTGGATCTGTGCTCTAGGCAGCATAAGGAGAGTAATGAAAGTCACTGTCTTGTGAATTTGCTACTGAGACAATTGCTTCCTCTTCTCAATATACACAGTGGAGTTGGCTCAGGGTCAAGAAGAAAGAGCCATAGCTGTTGTTCATTCCTCTGTAGAACATTCTCCTTCTCTTTTCAGCCCACATAATCATGTACCACCTTGTTCCCTGGACATTCACATGACAGGGATGTAGTCCTACTTTCCTGTTATGTGTACCAGAAGATCACTTTAAAATGGCCCAGATGATCTAGTTCAATCTTGCAAGACACAATAATCTAGCCTAGTATGGTGGCACTTGCCTTTAATACCAGGAGAGGCACAGGCAGACAGAATGCTATGAAATCAATGCAGACTAAACAGTGGGTGGATATTATGTATTTTTTATTCAGGATGAAGTCAAATAAGTTCCTGAGGTTGGGAGGTTTTAGGTTTACCTGTTAAGGGGACTTTGTACTTGTAGGAAGGGATAATGCAAATATTCACAGATAAATTGTGGAACCCAGGCCTTCATTCAACTCCAAGGCAAGTGCATCCAGGGGACTAATGAATAATCTGCTTTGGGGATTCTGACCAGCCTAACAGAAGAGTATTAAACATAGTAATTATAAGGAAATAGTCCCACTAGTTCATATACAGTAAGATGCATAGCCCACATTTGGACGGGTTTTTTTTTTTTTTTTTTTTTTTTTTTTTGGCACCATGTATTTCCATGACTGATGTGGGTACATGGTGTCAGGAGACACAGAAGAAGGCCTCATAGCCCTTGAAACTAGAGTTACTTACATCTCACAATATTGCTTGAAATCCCAGCACTTGGGAGAGGAGGTCAGAATCAGGAGTTCAGGTGCATCCTTGACTACAGAAGGAATTTAAGTCACCTTCATTACTCTAAGAACTTCATGGAGTTTCCATCTGTTGCTATGTATTGCAATGCTAAATTCTGTTCCTAGGAAGGTCTGGAACTAGGAGAGAATTCTTCTATCAAAAGATTTTGTTGTGCAAATATTGTTGCTTAATTTAAAACCATTAGTAAAATAAAATTGGCTACTGGTGTTTACTGGAGGGATTAGACATATGTGAGGTTTTAGTTATCTGGTTGTGGGTGGAGAAGTGAAAGAAAAGAGGAGAAACTAGAAAAAAGGGAGAATGCGCCGTGGAGGAGCTGCACCATGAGGGCATATGGAGGAGAAACAGCAAGGATTTGGGGTGCAGCACTGGAAAGGTAGCCAGGTGAGCTGTTAGAAAAGCAGATTAGGGGTCACCCCACCCACCGTAATT
Source organism: Mus musculus (assembly GCF_000001635.26). NCBI lineage: Eukaryota > Metazoa > Chordata > Mammalia > Rodentia > Muridae > Mus > Mus musculus. Next base: position 41,359,606 of record NC_000080.6, on the reverse strand, counting down.
GTTTCTATTTTTGTTTTTTTAAGACAGGGTTCCATGTATATCCCTGGCTGTCCTGGAACTCACTTTGTAGATCAGGATGGCCTCAAACTCAGAAATCCTCCTGCCTCTGCCTGGCAAGTGCTGGGAGTAAAAGTGAGCACCACCACCTCACAGTAATCATCAAAGCCAAATGATATAAGCATAGTCTGAGTCATTTGTTTGGAAGCAAGTCAGGATGAGTTTAAATTGGTTCTACTAAAACTTTGTCTCAAAACTGAAGGTGATGGGGAAGGAGAAGAGCATTGTCTGGAGGGGAGGGGAGGGAAGACCATGGAGAAAACGGTCAAAGACATACTTGAACAGAAAGTCTTCAAGAAAGAAAGGATGTGCATTTTTTTCATTGAATTATTTATTTATTTCCATCTGATCACAGCCCCTCCCTCTCTTCCCAGTCAGACTCAATGTCCCACTCCCCCCAATTCCCTATTCCCTTCTCCCCAGAGAAAGGGACCCTCTTTTTTTTTTCCTAGTACCAACCCACCATGGCATATCAAGTTGCATCAGGAATGAGTGCATTCTCTCTCACTGAGCCCAGACAGGGCAGCCCAGCTAGGGAAAAGAGATCTAAAGGCAGGTAACAGAGTCTAAATCCGAGGCAGCACCCACTCCAATTGTTAGTCACCCACATGAAGACCAAGATGCACATCTATTTCATTTATGTAAGGGTCCTAGTTCAAGCCCTACATGGTGTTGGCTCATTGTTCAGTCTCTGTGAACCCCAAGGGCCCAGATTAGTTGACTGTAGGTCCTCTTGATTAGCTGACTGTAGATTAGTTGACTGTAGGTCCTCTTGTGGCTTCCTAACCCTTCTGGCTAATACAACCCTTCTACCAACACTTCCACAAGACTCTCTGACCACAGCCTACTGTTTGGCAGTGGGTATCTGCATTTTTACACTTAAAGGGTGATGGAAAGAGCATGCAATTAGAGGGAATGCCCACTACAGGTCACAATGGAAACCTCTCAGCAGCTTGCAGCAGCTACTTGTAAAAAAGGATGGTGTCTGTGGTCTTGAGAAGCAGGAGACACATTCCTCCTGGGTACTTGCCATTTGAAATTAGGGATTGCCTGATGTAGGCTGTGATAGAAACATCTCAATAGCCTGTGGAAGCTCTTCATACTAAAATGTAATTCCCCTTTATCTTAATCATAGCCCTGTACAATGACTGTATAAAATTCATTGTGGATAACAGCTTTTCAGCTGGCCTTGATATGTATAATTATTCTATTATATCTGAATTTCCTATTTCTTTCTTCTTCTGCTCTGGTGGAGTCTGTGAACCTCGATGTTTCTTGATGTAATGATTCTTAAACTATGAAAAATTGAGATATAAGGGCTCAGTACAGCACAGTTTAAAATGTTCCAGATGTATGCTGTGTGTTCTCATCTTGGAAACAATGTAATGATAACTGTGTAATTGTAGTTCCAGATTAATGCATAACTTTCAAAGAAAGTTTGAAGAAATTATTAGAAAATGAAAGAGAGATAACATTGGGAACCGAGAAATGTAAAAGTTATTGATGTTCTAAAATTAGTTTCACACAACATTTGAGAATAGTCCTGAATAGTAAAGTATAGAATATGTCATACTGTATTCCAGTCAAACTAAGTCAAAACGCTGGGACTCTTACAAGGGTTATTGTGTGCAATGTACAGAAGCAGAAAGCTAGCAGAAGTACTGAGTTAAGGGTCAAGTACCTCTGACCCATTCAGTGCTTTTGTAGAGGCTTTCCCAGCAGAGCCCTACCCTGCAAAGGAGGGGATTGGATCTCCAGTACACACCAGCTACTCAAATGGATACCATGTTTCCTTTTGTAAAGAAATGGAAGAGTCCATTCAGCCACCATCTGGGAAGGCTCTATCTCATTTTCAGAGCCACTTCAATTGCAGGATTTTAACTTAGCACCAGCTCCATTGTCTTATGCCAGTATTCTCTGCATTGCCCACTTTCCTGTGGTAGTGTCAGTGATGAGCTCTGCACTATGATTTGTCCCTGTTACCTGGTGTTGCTGCTCCCAAAACCTGCTTCTCCGATCCAAAGAGAAACTTCAAATCACATTCTAAACTGTTTTGGCTCTGAAAGGAAATGGGTGCTATTACTTTGTTACAACAAACTAAAAATACCTCAAGAAACACTTTCTATAGGTATGATCCATTCCACTAATATAGCACACAAAGAAGGACAAAAGTCCATATTAGGGAATGGAGAAATAGCTCTTCATTTGAGAATATTTTTCTCAAAGATCCACATGGCATCTAACAGTCCTCTGTCATTTTAGTTCCAGGTGAAACCCAATAACTTTTTCTGGCCTTTGGGGAATGTCATGCAAGTGTTGCACAGACCTACAGAAGGCAAATCATGCATAAATATAAAATAAATCCAAATAACAAACAGAATCGCCACTGGGTGGGGGCGAAACGAGGGCGAAAACTCATCGAGCATATGGGCCTGGATTTTGTCTCTGCTTTTAAAAACATCTGGATACTGATTACTGAACTACACACTGTGCTTGTGTTAAAACCCCAAAAAGGAACCAAATGTATTGTCAAGCACAAAATTCACCCTCAGAATAAAGAAAAACAACAAAATAACCAAAAATATAATACATCCCTATCTCAAAAGGTCCTAAAATTGAATATCTGTAGAAGTATTTACCACTGATAGAACATTTGAAGGAAAGCAGAAGCATACATGTGTGTGTTTTCTACCAGCTTTTATATTCCCTTAGAATATGTTTTTATTTCCTGAAAGACATTTCAGAAATACTGATATATTTCTCATTAATTTGTTCAACACTGTCATTCACAGTATTTTAGTAGCAGCTAAATATTTGACATGCAAGTATACAGCATGGATAATTTTTCCATCTTGAAGTTGGAATCCACAGAGTTGGACACACTAGACACACTGAATGTACAATCTATTACTTTTGTAGCTCAGTCTGGCTGGGAAGTCATTTTGGAACCCAAGCCCCTTACTTGGATCCATCTGTGTCTGATAGTTGTGGGATTTCAATAGGGTGATATGACACCTGAATAAAGAAGTTTCTTAAGAGTGAAGAGTTAGAGATCACTGTTTTATTCATAAGAATACATCCAATTTACTCAATAGTAACTAAAAGTGGGCAGTCAATATATACAGTGTATAGTCTTATCAAAATATTAAATCAATTTTAAAACAAAACAACACCAAAGAAACAAACAACAAAACTTCTAATGAAACTAAAGAAAACCAAAGAACAAAAGTAATCAAAGCTCAAACCAAAATCTAAAAGCAAGAATTGTGCTAAAGAGCCTTCTTTGGCTGTCATTTAGCAGCACAGACTTACAGCCCATGGCTGTCTTTGGCAACACAGTAGAAAATAAGTTACTTCTGATAACAGTCTTTACAAGAGGAATGTAAGTAGGTCTCTTTTTTGGAGTACGGTTTTGAAGAATATGGACACCCAAGACTAAGCAGAAAACATGTTACAGAATTTAGGTCAAAGTCTTTGTGATTTTGTAGAATGATTTTGTAATTTTCCTTGATGACCTATCAGGACAAGAAAAATTTACACTCTCAGAATCTTCCTGTTTTCCCAGCAGCTCTTGATGTGTCTCAGCACATGTCTGAATCCCTCTGCATGTTCACTCTTGCTGAGCCAGAGCCCAGATGATTTAAGGGCTATTCATTGCAAGGAAACAAAAGTAAAGGAAGAAAATGCAGCAGATGATAGCCATGGTTACTGGGGATGAGATGAAATATTTGCTTTGTACATGCAGAGATCCCCCTATAGAAGTTATCTTCAAAGGAGACCTTGTGCTGGTCTGTTCCATGTTCCAGTTTCTGCTGGAGTATTTCACACCTAGGGCAGGAAGGAACAATGGCCCGGTTATTGTTTTTCTTTTTTTTGGTTTTTCAAGACAGGATTTCTCTGTATAGCCCTGGCTGTCCTGGAACTCACTCTGTAATGCCTGGCTGGCCTCAAACTCAGAAATCTGCCTGCCTCTGCCTCCCAAGTGCTGGGATTAAAGGCGTGCACTACCACGCCCGGCCCCGGTTACTGTTTTTCAATTCAGCTCTATGTCCCACACTAGATCTATTCAGCTGGACAATCTATTTTTATGACCTATCATCTGCTGAGGTCATTACCTGCACCCCCAAGTGTCATACAGCACTTGGGCTTGTAATTATTTCTCAGCTTTTAGAAATGGCTAGAAACTGAGCTGTGAACTACATACCTTACTGGAGTTGAAAAGAAAACCACTATATTACTCCAATAGTCCAGGTATAATATATTGAATAATAACATTGTAGGAATGTCCAAATCTGAGTTCAAGGGAGATGTGAACAACCTAGAAAACCATGTGGATGCCTTATAGGGAACCTGCCTAGAATTGAAGTGAAGGCTATGATTATTTCTCTAGTGCTGGATCCTGACAGGGTTCCACTCATCAACCCCTATATCTGGAAATACCCAGAGAAAACACATCACATGAAATCCACAGGCACTTCATGAGGCCTAAATTAAGAAAGAATGTGCTAACTGAAAATATTCCCATGGCTAGGAACTGAATTTTTAAAATGATGGCCATGAAGGAATATAACAACACACCTGTATATCTAAGCCTGTTGTAGAGCACTCTGTCAAATATACAAATTATTTGTATTCACATAACACTAGCACCTTATACTTCAGCAAACTGTTTAGATTCCCCAGTTAATGCTATTAGAAAAATCTCCCAGGATATTTTGTAGACATAAAAAACAAATCTTAAATGGGATAGGTACATAGTGGGCAAAGCATATAGACAGCTCAGTCAGAGATATGCTTTCCCCTCATGAACCAGGGTTTCTTGTACATTATTCAATCTGTCTTAGCAAGTTCCAAAGGCTGTGTAGATTAGGCTTCTCTGCCAGCAAAGGATCACGTGTTGGTGGTGGACTAGCCTCTCCTTCACTGTTTCAGTCTTGTCCCAAAGTAAACAGTTCCTTCCATTAGAGGCTCCCTTTATCATGGCCTGACCGACTTGGTGTCCAAAGGTATGATCCCAGAAAAATAGGAAGTCATTATAAATAGGATCCAATGGAACAATGTTCTTCAAATAATATAACTGTGTCAGGGATATTTGGAGTAATATGAGGCTAACTAGTTGAACGTCAACTACTTGCATGGATTATCTCACACTGAGCAATAGTTCATGAAAGGGCTGCATCACATAGTACATTTTCACTCTTTAGCTGATGGACATCAGGATATCATCTTCTTCCAGACTACTCTGAGGATCATTACAGACCTCATGTACCTAGAGACTCTGTGTATATCTACTCCTTGTTTTGGAATCTCTGGGTCAAAGGGGACTTCTTTTCTACTTTCTGAACCTTGCTTCTCAAACACCTACCTGATTTTATACTACCAGACCTGTCTGAAGGTGCTCATTTCTCCCAACCCCCATTTAGGCTGATTTTAACATTGAGAAAATGATTTGGAATAACAGCAATTGCAGAATGCTACACAGATAAAATAGTGTGAGTTCTTTAGATTATTATGACCCTCAAGGGGCTCCTGAAATGCCCTGTTTTGCAGCACAGCCATGGGAATTCTGCTGGATGCAGGTACAGCTACAAGCAACTCAATCTCTCAATGATTAGAATCCAAACCAAATTATAAGGCAAAGTTTTACTGAGTAGAGGAAGCTGGAAAGGCAATGGTAGCCAGCAATGTGGAAAGAATCTGGAATGCTGAGAAGACACAGTGAGCCACCTGACATTACAGTGGGCCTTCACAATTCTTCCAGAGCAGAAAAGGGACATAACAGGATTTTATATACTAACCTCCTCCTCAACTCTATGTACCATATTCCGATGATTTTCTCCAAAAGATTTCAATGTGGTTCAGTAATATGGGCCCTAGCCAGTGGAAAGTCTGACTTTACATGAGCTTTTGTGTCCCTTTTTTTTCCCCTTGGGAGCTAGGTAGAGTTGCATACTAAATGGACTGCTGTATTTGATTTTTCATGGGTGCAATCTGAAATCTCAGGGCCTTTACTCATCAGGCTTGGTCGGTAGAGACGGACACGATTGGATGTCTAGACAAACGGACACACAAACACATATACACACACAAACACTGTTGTATATTCAAGCATCCATACCACGAACACTTACAAAGGCATTTTGCATTACACAAACACACAACTTAGAATAAACACACTGAGTCACAGCTGGTACACACAAACCACATACCACACAAAGACTGACAGAAAAACACATACATCAATGAAATTCTTGCTCTTATCTAGCATATTTTTGTTGTATGAGCATGTAGTGGGACCTACGATGTGTACAAGGCTTTTATACTCAAGGGAGCTTTGCAGCCCTGACCTGTACTTATCTCCTCTTCAGGAACTTTTTCTATGCAAATACTTGCTGGCCCTACAAGGACATTACAATCTCTACACAGATATCCTGGACAACGTAGCACTAAATTGCCAAGAAAGAGCTTTCTACCTATAGCCTTCAGTAAGCCACATTTTGACTCATCAGTCCCCTCACTAAACCTACACTGAGTCCTTTTTAGCATCCGACGAAGACTGTGACTTTTGATCATTACTCAGGAACTTTTCAACACATTACATATTATGTGATATTAAATCATCCTCAATATCAGTCAGGAGAAATCTAGTTAAATGACCTGCTGTGACATTTCTGTAATGCAGCACTCTGCACAAATCTGAGTGAGAATCTATCCTGAAACAAAGCCTTGTCCAAAATATATTTAGCAAAACAATGTCAGCAGAGTCATGCACTATAGGCTTCTATGTATGCCATAAGACAAGCCAGAATCTCCCAGACAACAACTCTAAGCAGGAAAAATTAAGAAATCTAATACTTATTTTAAAAATAGTAGTATTGTTTAATGATTTGTTGGTAGTAGACAGGAGATGAAAAGTCTACTGGACATCAAACAACAGGAAGGATCAGGTTTTTTGAGAGATCTAGGCCCAAAGAAATAAGTTAAGAATGACTACACAAAATCAGATGTCCTTAACTGGCCTTACAAAATACACACAAAGGTACAAATTGGCATAAGCACCCATAAACACACATACACAAGCACACACACACATAAAAACAAGGGAGCAAAAAACAACGAAGAATCTGTCATGCTAGAGGAACAAATATTTTAGACTATGCAGAGCAGATGTTTAAACTGAGAAATTCAACTCTAGTCTTCTCACTAGAGAAATAGAAATCCCTAAAGAACATTCTTCTTGGTAAGAATGAGGGGTATATATGGAGAAATTATTTCATGAAGCCTCAAAACTCTCACACCAACTGAGATTGTGAGAAGCCTTTCCCACATCCCTGCTCATTCAGTGAGCTCCAGACCACAAGGCCCAGGAATGAAAACTCCAACAGCACTCAAAGAAAATAGGACTGACAAGCTGCTACTCAGGTTCACTCAGTGTGAATCAAGATCTACAGGGGAAAGGGTTGGGGTGGGGGACAAAAACTTCCAAAGGCAACAGTGAAATCCACTTATTTGTCAGTTACACTAAGCTATCATCCCTGCAATCGATGTCCTTCCTGGAATCCTACCTGATCCCCATAAAGCAAATGAGCTTCAGAACTTTACTTCTTCCTTCAAAGCTCTCCACTGATCTAAAGAAGGGCTCCAGCACAGCACCCTTCAAACTTAATATCATGTAGAGTTGTGATGAGTAATCAACTAATCTCCCCTAGTGAACTGCAGATTATAGCAGGGCAGAAACATTTGCTTGCTAAACATATAGTTTCTTGAAAAAGGTTACCTCCAGAGAAAGCCTTGTAGATGATCACCTAAATAAACACTTGGAGGAGAAACAGGTGAGTGCCTGGGTAAGTTGGTGGACTGTTACATTGGATTGTCTATGTTTATGGTTAGCCATGAGGCTAATCTGCCTCTGATACACAGCATCCTACCTGCTACTGCTTAGCACTTGGGATGTATGTTCTTGCTGGCCTCATCACAGAACATCTTTTCTTCACGATAGGATGTTTCCTGGTCAGCCTGCTCTACCAGCAGCTTTCTGTTCTCATTCAGCAACATCCTTACTTTTTCCTTCAATTGATTGCATTCTTTCAGGAGGTAGGTGTGTATGAAGCTGAACCACAAACAAACAAACAAACAAACAAACAAACAAACAAAAAAAGGTGATTCCCAGCAAGCTTCCATTTGCCTGCCACTCCTCCAAGTACTATGATACCTGCAAGGGTCCTGATCCCCAGACAGCCCCAGACTAGAGACCACAGTATACCCATCAGTCCAAAATAGAGGCAGGTCAAATCCAGGGACCAGCCACATGCGACAAGAAGCAAAGGACTTCTGAAAACCCTGACACTAAGAGTGTCCCATGTACATCACAGAGGAGGAAATGTACCTCATGGTTTGCTTATGTGTCTGTGGTACCAGAAAACCATCAGTAGGAAGAGTGCAAATCCCCTCTGAGGGAGGAGAGGAGACCCAAAAGGTATAAACTCTTTCGATTTTTGTCATGGATCCCAGATCTTTTATTCTGCTGTCAGAACCCTAGAGGTCAGGATTGCTTGAGATTCCCAGCATGGTGGAAATTGTTTCTATAGAGAGGATCCTGAATTTGGAAGAATAAAGACTGATGGTCTTGGACAATCTTCACACTTAGGAAAACTGAGTCCAAGTGGTACAAATCCAAGACCCTTTCCTCAAGGGAGGGCTCCTATTAAGAAACAGATAGTATAGAACTAGAGCTCTTACTTTTGTTCAAAGTCTTAGAAGGACACAAGTATTCCCTGCCTAGTGCAGGGTCTCAGCTGTGTCTGGGACTCACCTGTAGGAATCCTTATCTTCTATGAATTCCTTGTACTTCTCAATGGTATCACTTATTGACTGCGTCATTTTTTCCATATCCAACATTGTCTTCTCATGTTGTGATTTAATGATGGTGAATTCAGTGTTCATCCTGTGGTAGAGCATGGCCCAAAGAATAAATCATCCTCTGAACTAAGCAATCAAGTATCATGTGCAAAAAGGCTGTATCTGGACTACCCAAGCCAATTGTATCCCACATCCTTGCTCCTTTAAAGTGGGTCCTATTGGTGCTGATTAAATATCTTGAGCAGAAGACAGCAGAGCCAGGGGATCAAATGGAGATGGGTGACTTTCAAGAGCTTCTTACGTGAGCCTCAAGGAATATACTAGTTCTGTGAGATGTTTCTAAAGACTGTCCCACAGGCTTTGGTCCTTAGATATAAGGCTTTTTTCTCCTCTTAGTTTTAAGGCAGGGATAATCCTTGGATCCTATTGCTATATGAATTCTCAGAGGACATAACTAGTATTTACCAAGAAAAAGGCTTTATAACACCTCCTACCCCAGGAGATTCCTATGTGATACCAAGGTAAACACAGGGAACAAAGTACCCTGATGATTAACTTGGGCCTCTAAGGACTCAACACTATCATGCCCTACAAACTGTGTATCAAACAAATCCTCAGACCCCATCAAAGGTCTAAGAACCTCAGATCCTGAACAAAACACACACACAACTAATTTCACACACACACACACACACAATTAAAACACCAAATAAATCCAGGTAGGTTCCATAGTCTCAGAGTACAATGAACAAGATTAGAGTAAAGCAGTAATGACCTGCAGACATTGCACTTTTACACAGTAAAGCAGCAGTTGTGACCAGGTCCTTCCAGCTGTTGTCAGAACCAATCAGACTCCAAGCCCCACAAGGGCAAATACAAAAGAGGATGACTATAGAACACACAGTACTTATCTCATCCAACAATTAAACAACTGTTAAGACTTCTTATAATGAATGTGAGAGATGATACACTCCATTATGAGAGAAAATGTGGGTTTACAGAGAGGACACAATACAGTCAACAGGATACAGGGCATAATTTTACCTGTAGTTCAAATCAGTATTCATGTCAATGTCCAAGATTCGAAAAAGTTCTAACCTCTCAGCATTTATCTTCCTGATATAAAATTTCATATCATCTAGTTTATTCATATTCTTCATATGATTAGTAATGTTGCAATTTTGGGATGATGTTTTCCCAGCAGACACTGAAGATAGATAAACACAAATGCATTTGCATAGTTGATGGCCCAGGCTAGGGGAGACCATTCAGAGTCCCAAGGAGAAGGTTGAGGAAGAGAAAAGCTAGAGACAGGATTAATCACTGAAGAAGCAGAAAGGCTATATTTGAGCTGGTCTGCTAAGCTATATTCCTCTTCCCAACCACCACTGTTGGTCCCAACTAACACAGACTCTTTATTACATTACCCCTTGCCCTGAAATCCATAACCTGCCTCAGATATAAAGATTTGGGGAACATTTTCAGCTCATGTCATATGTTATGCCAAGAAAACCTGAAGTTCATAGTGCTTAGCACCATCAATACCTAGTCATGTGTGTTCAAACTCAAAGTGGCTGAGACCTCAACACATGACCAGGTTAGAATCCTCCTCTGTTCTCTGCATCAGAGACTCATGTATCCTACAATAATCTAGAAGATGAAGGGCTTCAACTCCCTACCAATAAGGGACACATACTTATTCCCATAGTCCCTTCTCAGGGCATTCTTTGACACTTTAAATGAAATTAAATAGCGACTATAAAAGGAGCTGCAGACTTGTCAATTCCTGCCTCTCTCAAATGAATTGTCAGAAATTCTAGTCTCTTGGTCTGTCATTAAGAAAGTCCAAGGCTCCAGCTCTTAATATCTACTCAGGGAAGACTCAGCTCAAGCCTAGAAATTTCCCCAACTCTGCCCAGGACTCACTGTGCCTTCCCCAGAATGATTTCATTCTTCTGTTTTTACAAGAAGGGATGCCAGATTCCTTCTGCCTTGGTCTTGTCTCTCCTTGATCGCCATTCTCCCTGTGAAATAACCTGCACAGCCAGGAAAACATGCCTGATTGGGAACGCAAAAGGCACTGAAGGAATATCCCACAAGCAGCTTTTGTAACCACAACACAAGTGACATCACAGAAGATTCTAGTTCTCTCCTAGATACAATAGAATGTCCATGGAAGGCATTACTGATGATGTCACTGGGAAAGGCTAAGGCCTATTTGATATCTAGTTCTCCTCAAATTGACCAGTTTCTGTTGTGCCTTTCCTGGAGCCTCTCCTGTAACCTGGTAAATACCCTATGGCAAAAAACTCTTTCTAAATTCAGAGCTTTCTCATCTGCTTCATTAGAAGACAAGTGCTTTTGATGAAAAGCATTGATTAGGACCCTGACATGCATAAGAGATTTTTGTTAGCATCCAAATCTCTAGGGATGGTGAATGTAAGAGATATTTCTCAATAATAAATATACTATCTGAGTGAATTCATGTGACATACGGTCTAATTCCCCAGGTTTTCCCTGTTTCACAAAGGCCAATATCTTTCTCCAATACCTTTAATTGTATAAAACCTGGACAATATTTTCTTACTGTGCATATCTTGATAGTTGGCATTGTTCCTATATACATATCCATGTGTTTCACAAAATCTCCCATTTACAATCCCATCTTTTGCAAGGAAAACTCCCTTTTCTTTGAAACATACAAGCTCAGTGACAGGACAAATATAAAGTGGTAAACCTTCCGTCCCATCTTCAAATTATTAACTTGCACACCCTCCCTTTCTAAATACAACCAGACAATTAAAGTGGGCATCAATGAGAAAAGGTCAACCTGGACTGTACTGCATTGTAGCCTCATAGCCATCAGTTCTCTAATATCAGTCTTCCTGAATTCCCAAGTGCAGGCATGAGGATGCTGGGGTTGTATCATAATACTCTACTCATAGCAAACATAAATCTCAGGAGGTAGGGCAAGGAGTAGAATGGCCTGAGTTCAGGTTAGACTTCAATTTTAATGGGTCCATAAGTTCAGGATGGAGTCCCTTTGGCTCTGTCATCTGAGGCTTCTGTGTTCTTATGCTGGGTGTGCTGAATGTGTGCTATAATGCAACCTGCCCTCAGAGATGCAAGATGAAAAATCATGTATGTCTTTTGCTGGAAGACATCTGCCTTTGACTACCACCTGGAGTCACACAATACCAACATGCAGAGCTCACAATTGAGGGTGTGGATATTGTTGATACCTTAGAAGTTGAGGGCCTTTTCTTCCAATATGGAGCCCATATTTTGGCAATGTGATTTTTCCTTTGGTTTTTCACTATCTGTGGCTTGGTTGTTTCCTGGCCTAAAGGATTCCGGATGCACCAACAAGGGGTCTACTCCATACGTGCTCTTTTTTATCAAGAAAAGGATTGTTGCAGAATCATGCCATGCCAGTAGGAAGGTCAAATAGGCTGTTCTTAGGTCCAGCTCACCTGGTAGAAGACTGAAGACCTGAGGTACCTGGGGAAAGGAAGCAGCACACAGTATCACACAGCTCCCTCTACGGCAACTGCGAGAACTGTAATAGGGTTGTTTGTTTTTTATTACAAATAAAGCTAACCAGAGTTGGTACATGCCTTTAATCCCAGCACTCAGGTTTTTTAAAAAATGTTGTTAGTATTCCTATTGTTTCCTTCGGTTTTTGTTGTTAACTGCCCCAGTTATTTGCACTGTACCTAGAACGTTAAGCCCATGCTCTGTACAGTCCTATCATTCATGTTAGTCAGGAGTGGTTATTCCTCAGATGATCTCATTACTCACTTTCAAAGAAGGAAAACAGTCACAGGGACATTAGTTACCTTTTATGGTCTCATGTAACCAATTCACCATGACTCTAGAGTGGTATCTCAATATTTTGGATTAACTTAGTTTGTTTTTGAGATGACAGGCCTTTGTGGAAGTCTCCATTTAGGTGGCAGAGGGCCTGGTATAGCTGAAAGAATGGCTGCCTCAGAAGGCCAAAGCTGGCCCTTCAGTGCCTCTGAAGCCTGAGGCAGAAGTCTGCCAGCAACACAGGAACACATAGCCAGAGCATTTTTGGTACTGTATTATGGATGAGCTCTGAGACCAGGATGAAAAGAAGCCTCCAGATTTCTATTAAAGGTGGCACAGTCAGTTTGATGTGAGGGGAGTAATGGATCATTGGGATGCAAGTCCTCCATTTTATTCATCTTTGCTATGTACACAGTATGTGTCAATGACACAGTCACCCTACTTTACAACATCTAGCCATTCTAGATGTTAAAGTGTTTGCCAGTGTATACATACTAGAGTTAGTAAAACAATATATTTTGCCCCATTTTGATAATACTTTAACTTTGTTTTAGTTTTAATATAGTTTTTGCTCATTCACATTACATGATGCTTACTGCAACCCCACAATCACAATGTTTCCCCAAAATTTATGAACTCTTATTCTCTGATCAGATGAGGGGCAACTATCTCAGGACATCTCTTCTTCTACCAAAGTCAACTTACCCCGTCCTGTGAAAAGGTGTTGAGGGTGCTGGAAATGGATGCCTTCTGCTTGGCTTTCCTCTTGCTCCATTTCCTGGATATGAGAAGTTCATACAGAACTGTCCTGGAACATGGTGCTGCATTCAGATGGTTCACAAGAAGCCCTGGTTTTGTTAATGTCCCATCAAACCTACTCCCACTAGTGTCCTAAGCCTGGCAAAGGCAATGAGACATGAGGCATCTATTCCAGGAGTTCCCAATTGTTCTCCAAGCAGCAGTACAGCAGCCCACAAAGCTGGCAAAGTTAAGTGAGGTCACACAGGGGACCTAAGAGCATACTGCTTCTTTCCGAAAGTATGTCCTAGAGGTTTACCATATCTAAACACATAGTTTCATAAGCACTGGACACTAAAGTGCTCAACATACATTGCCTTTGTCACTCAATTTCCCCAAATATTAGAAGTCCCCAGATTTGGAGAAATTTGAAGAAAAAAATATGTCCCTGGGGCTGGCAGTACCTCAAAAATGTGTGAGGACAGAGAACTGTTTGAGAATCAAAGAGACCAAATGCTTACCAAGATCAAAGTCGAAACCCAATAGGAAGATCTAAATAATAAGCCATTGGGTGAAACATGAAATTAGGAAGCCATAGGCCACGAAGGTAAGTCTTTGGCCTTCAGGAAGATCTATTTCCAATTTTCTGAGGAATCTCCAGATTGATTTCCATAGTTGTCATAGCACTTTGCACTCCCAGCAGAAATGAAGTTTTGTTTCTCTTTTCTCACAGTCTCACCAACATGTGCTTTTACCAGTTTTTGATCTTGGCCATTCTTTATTGGAAATTATACGGCCTTATACCAATCTCAGTCGCTTTGGTTTTCATTTCCCTGAAGACTAAGGACTTTCCACATTTCTTTAAGTTCTTCTCAGCCATTCAAGGTTCCTTGTTGTGAATATTTTCTATAGTTCTTTACGACATTTTCAGACTGGGTTCTTTTCTGTTTGGTGTTTAGCTACTTGAGTTCTTTAGATATTTTGGAATGGAAGGTTAGTGAAATTTTGTCCCAATATGTAGGTTACCAATTTGTCCTACTGGCTATGCCCTTTGCCTTACATGAGTTTTTCAGTTTCATGAGGTCCCATTTGTCAATTTTTGATGTTAGAACCTGAGCCATCTGAGCGTATTTAGAAACTTTGCCCCTATTCCTGTGAGTTAGAAGCTCTTTCTCAATTTCTCTTTAATTAGATTCAGTGAATCTGGTTTTATGTTGAAGTCTTTGATCCACTTGGACTTGAGTTTTATTCCTGGTGACAAATATGGATCTACTTTCATTTTTCTACATACCTACTTACTGCCAGTAGGACCAGCACAATTTATTGAAGAAGCTTTCTTTTTTCCACTGTATATTTTTGGCTTCTATGTCAAAGATCATGTGTCCATATATGTGGTTAAATTTCTGGGTCTTCAATTCTTTTTTTTTTTTCTATTTTAAAATATTTTAATCTTACACTTTAAATTTTATCTTGTTTCCTGGTTTCTGGTTCAAAACCTATTATCTCATGCCCCCTCCATTTGCATCTATGAGAGAGTTCCCCACTCACACAAATACTGCTGTCTCCTTGCCCTGGCATTCCCCTACACTGGGGCATTGAGCCTTCAAAGGAACAAGGGCCTCTCTTCCCATTAATATCTGATAAGGCCATTGTCTGCTGCATATGTAGCTAGAGCCTTCAGTTGCTCCATCTGTACTCTTTGATTGGTGGTTTAGTTCCTGTGAGCTCTGGAGTATCTGGTTGATTGACTTTGTTGTTCTTCCAATTGTTGCAAACCCATTTAGCTCCTTCAGTCCTTTCCCTAACTCCTCAATTGGGGACCCTATGCTCATTCCAAAGGGTTGCTGCAAGCATCTGTCTCTGTATTCATCAGTCTCAGGCAGAGCTTCTGAGGAGACAGCTGTAGCAGGCTCCTGCCATTAACACTTCTTGCCATCTTTGATAGTGTCTGAGTTTGGTGTCTGTATATGGGATGGATCCCCAGGTGGGAATTCTCAGGATGGCCTTTGCTTCAGTCTCAGTTCCACAGCTTGTCTCCACATTTCCTCCTGTGACTCTTTTGTTCACCCTTCTATGACATTTTTTTTTGTTATTCTAAATGAATTTGCAAATTGCTTTTCTAAGTATAAGACCAATTGATTTGGAATTTTGATGGGGATTGCGTTGAATCTGTAGATGCATGATGGACATTTTTACTATATTAATCCTGCCAATCCATGAGAAGGGGAGATCTTTCTACCTTCTGAGATGTTCTTTGATTTCTTTCTTCAGAGACTTGAAGTTCTTGTCATACAGATCTTTCACTTGCCTGGTTAGAGTCTCCTTCAAGGTATTTTCTTTTGTTTGTGACTATTGAGAAGGATGTGGTTTCCCTAATTTCTTTCTCAGGCTGTTTATTTTTTGAGTAAAATAAGGATACTAATTTGTTTGATATAATTCATATCCAGCCACTGTACTGAAGTTGTATATCAGGTTGAGCCGTTCTCTGGTGGTCAGTGCTTCTAACCATTGGTTGTGTGCTGACCCCTGTGGTTGAATTATGGAAAGCTGCTAACCCCTATTGTTGGAAAGCTGGAAGAAGCTGAGGGCGGAGGCAACCCTGTTGGAGAACAAGAACACACAGTAAACCTGACCCTGGAGATCTCTCAGACACTGCAATACCAACCAGGCTGCATACAACAGCTGTTATGAGGCCCTCAAAATATATACAGCAGAGGACTGCCAGGTCTGGATTCAGTCAGAGAAAATTCACATAAGCCTCAAGAGAATGGAGGCCCTAGAGAGTTCAAAGGTCTGATGGGCGTGGGGGTGGGGACATCCTGTGGACACAGGGGGTTAGGGGTGGTGGTATGGCATATGGTATGGGGGTGGACCAGGAGAGGAATAAAATCTGGAGTTTAGCCTGGTGTGGTGACACACACCTTTAATCCCAGCACTCAGGAGGCAGAGGCAGATAGATTTCTGAGTTCCAGGCCAGCCTGGTCTATAAAGTGAGTTCCAGGACAGCCAGGGCTACACAGAGAAACCCTGTCTCGAAACAAAACAAAACAAAACCAAGCCAAACAAAACAAAAACAAAAAGAAAACAAACAAAAAACCTGGAGTTTAAAATATATAAAGGAAAAAATTTTAAAAATAAAAGAAAGAAAAAAAAGAAGGAATTCTCTGGTGGAACTTTTGTGGTCAGTTAAGTATATGATCCTATCATCTGCAAATAGTGGTATTTTAAACTTCTTCCTTTCCAATCTGTATCCCTTTGTCCTCCTTCTGTTGTCTAATTGCTCTGGCTAGGACTCTGAGTACAATATTGAATAGGTAGGGACTTAGAAGGCAGCCTTGTCGACTCCCTCATTTTAGTGAGATTGCTTCCAGTTTCTCTCCCTTTAGTTTGATGTTGGCTACAGGTTTGTTGTATATTGATTTTACTATGTTTAGGTATGGGCCATGAATTCCTGATCTTCCCTAGACTTTTATCATAAATAGATGTTGAATTTTGTCAAATGCTTTTTCAGAATATAAGGAAGTGATCATGTAGTGTTTTTCTTTGAGATTTTTTAGGTAGTGGATTATGCAGATGGATTTCTGTATATGGAACCATCCCTGCATCCATGGGATGAAGTCCACTTGATAATGATGAATGATCTTCATGATTTGTTCTTCAATTTGGTTTTTGAGAAGTGAATTGCATAATTTTGCACTGGTATCCATAAGTGAAATTCAGAAGTTCTTTCCTCGTTGGGTCTTTGTGTGGCTTTGGTATCAGTGTAACTGTGGCTCCATAGAGCACATTGGGTTTCATTCCTTTTGTTTCTATTTTGTGGAATGGTTTGAAGGGAATAGGTATTAGGTCTTCTTTGAAGGTTTGAAAGAATTCTGCACTAAACCCATCTGGTCCCGAGCTTTTGTTGGTTGGGAGATTTTACCCATTGCTTCTATTTCTTTAGGGGTTATAGGACAGTTCACATGGTTTATCTGATCCTGATTTAATTTTGGTACCTGGTATCTGTTAAGATAAATGTCCATTTCATACAGATTTTCCAGTTTTGTTGATTACAGCTTTGTAGTAGGATTTGATGATTATTTTTTTTGATTACCTTGGTTTCTGTCATTATGTCTCCTTTTTCATTTCTGATTTTGTTAATTTGGATACTGTCTCTGTGCCATCAGGTTAGTCTGGATAAGGGATTCTCTATCTTGTTGATTTTGTCAAAGAATCAGCTCCTTGTTTTTTGATTCATTGTATAGTTTTTTATTTGTTTATTTGGTTGGTTGGTTGATTTCAGCCCGGAGTTTGATTACTTCCTGCCATCTACTCATCATGGGTATATTTGCTTCTGTTTGTTCTAGAAATTTCAGATGTTCTGTCAAGCTGCTAGTGTATACTCTCTCCAGTTTCTTTTAGGAGGTACTCAGAGGTATGAGTTTTCCACTTAACATGGTTTTTATTGTGTCCCATAAGTTTGGGTGTGTTGTAACTTTGTTTTCACTAAATTCGAAAAAGTCTTTAATTTCTTTCTTCATTTCTTCCTTGGCCAAGTTATAATTGAGGAAAGCATTGTTTAGCTTCCATGTGTATATGTGGGCTTTCTGTTGTTTTTGTTTTTATTGAAGACCAGTCTTAGTCCGTGGTGATCTGATAGGTTGCATCAAATTATTTCAATTTTTTGTATCTGTTGTGGCCTGTTTTGTGAGTGATTATATGGTCAATTTTGTAGAAGGTGCCATGAGGTGCTGAGAAGAAGGTATATTCTTTTGATTTGGGATGAAATGTTCTATAGATATCTGTTAAATCAATTTAGTTTATAACTTCTGTTAGGTTCATTGTGTCTCTGTTTAGATCCTGTATCCATGATCTGACCATTGATGAGAGTGGGGTACTTGAAGTCTCCCTTCAGTGTTGTGTGAGTTACAATGTGTGCTTTGATCTTTAGTAAAACTTCTTTTCTGGATTTGGTTGCCCTCGCAATTGGATCATAGATGTTCAGATATGACAATTTATCTCGGTAGATTTTTCCTTTGATGAATATGAAGTGTCCTTCCTTATCTTTTTTGAAAACTTTAGGCTGAAAGTGGATTTTATTTCATATTAGAATGCCTACTTCTCATTTCTTGGGAACATTTGTTTGGAAAATTGTTTTTCAGCTTTTAATTCTAAGGTAGTATCTGTCTTTGTCAGTGAGGTGCATATCCTGTATGCAGCAAAACCCTGGGTGCTGTTTACTTTTTGAGTCTTTTAGTCTATGTCATGTTATTTGGGAAATGAGTCCACTGATGATTGAAAACCACTCTGGAAATCAGTTTGGTGGTTCCTCAGAAAACTGGACATAGTACTACCTGAGGACCCAGCAATAACACTCCTGGGCATATACCGTGAAGATGCTCCAACATATAATAATGACACATGCTCCACTATTTTCATAGCAGCCTTATTATAATAGCCAGTAGCTGGAAAGAACCCAGATGTCCCTCAACAGAGGAATGGATGCAGAAAATGTGATGTAATTACACAATGGAGTACTATTCAGCTATTAAAAACAATGAATTTATGAAATTCTTAGGCAAATGGATAGAACTAGAAAATATCATCCTGAGTGAGGTAACTCAATCACAAAAGAACACACATGGTATGCACTCACTTATAAGTGGATACTAGCCCTGAAGCTTAGAATATCCAAGATACAATTAACAGACCACATGAAGCTCAAAATAAGGAAGACCAAAATGTGGATACTTTGGTTCTTCTTAGAAGGGGGAACAAAATACCCATGGGTGGAGACAGAGAGACAAAGTGTGGAGCACCGACTGAATGAAAGGTCATTGAGAGACTGCCCCATCTGTCTGCCATTCTCAATAGTGTCACTACACCCAGGTGCTATTGTGGATGCCAACAAGAGCTTGCTCACCAGTGCCTGGTATAGCTATCTCCTGAGAGACTCTGTCAGTGCCTGTCAAATACTGAGAAGTATGCTCTCAGCCAACCATTGGACTGATCACAGGGACTGCAGTAGTGGAGATAGAGAAAGGACCCAAGGTACTGAAGGGTTTTGCAGCCCCATAGGAGGAACAATATGAACCAACCAGTACCCCAGTGATCTTAGGGACTAAAGCACTGCCCAAGAGTACATATGGAGAGAACCATTTCTCTAGCTGCATATTGTGCAGAGGATGGCTTTGTTGGTCATCAATGGGAGGAGAGGCCCTTAGTCCTGTGAAGGCTCGATGCCCCAGTGCTCAGGAATGCCAGGACCAGGGAGCTGGAGTAGGTGGGTTAGTGAGCAGGGGGAGATGGTAGGGGATTGGGGGTTTTCAGAGAGGAAACCAGGAAATGGAATAACATTTAAATGTAAATAAAGAAAATATTTAAATAAAAAATATTTTAAAAATAATAAATAAACTGAACTTCTAAATTATCCAGAGATTATGAGACTTGAGAAGGTCTTGGCTAATCTTCCTAACCTGTGTGTCCTTGTGTAATTAAGACAGGTTTCTTTGTGTGCTGGGAGGGTAGTTGAAGGAAACAATTTTAATTTTCATCTGGAGGTGGCTTATTCCCTAAGGATGAGGATGAATTCTGACCTTGTCTGTCAGGAATGGCACCGAACCATACATTGTTGTCCCATTTCCAGGCTGCAGAGCCCCACTGGTTTCTGAGCCTTACTGGCTGTTTGCTCTTGTCTACAAACCCTGCTCTCTCTTTTGGAGTAAATTGTCCCCTATTATATGTTCTTAATTTTGTGTTTTGTCTTCCTACAGGATGTTGAGTAACTGCTTAAGTAGTTTCAGGACAACTAATCTTAGTGCTTTTATATAAGATTGAGTGGGATTATCATTTCAAAGTCTGTATATGATCTCCAGAAATCAAAGCAAAGGGTCAATTTGATAATCCCGAAATAAAATAACATGGGAAAAGCTTAAAAACCAGTGACTGGACAAGTTAGTCATTTGGAAGAGGTGTTCATCAGCCTCTGGTTCTATCTGTACCTTCAAAGTCTACTCAAGGCTGGACTAACCTGAAGGAGTAAACACGAATCTCAGGGAGCACACAGTGGCCATGGAATACTTTCTCCAAAGATAGATTCATAGTCTAAAAGGATGACAAACAGAACTCACCTGTGGAATGGAAACACTCTGGCTGTACAGTCTTATTCTGACAAAGGCTCCAGAATTCAAGATTATGAAACGTAAAACTAGAGCAAATCTGTGTGTAGGACACTATTGGCTCATCAGTCCTGGGATGCACCAGGGCATACAGTAGGCACATATTTGTTTTAAGGAATCCCTACAGGAATGAGAAGACAGGATGAAGATGCCAAGATCATCCCCCTAAAGAGAAGAGCTGAGAATGTTAACTCATCACCTAATTTGTAGAAAAGTCTGTGCTTTCCCTTTTAACTTCCAGCTATGCATGTGTTTAAAAAAGAGAATGAGAAAAGGCACAATGGGGAAATCCCAGCATCTTCAAGAAAACACCATTCTCTTCAATCACAGGAGAGTGGGTTAGGAATGCCTCCCCCACCCACCCGCACAACTCTTCCAGGGAAAACAGAGGCTTTAGAATCTAAAGCACAGACTCACATCTAACCAATGAGAGAGGCATTCTAAGTCAGCTCATACCAGTCCACAGACACTAAATGATACAATCAGAAAACCTTTTGAGATGCAATCCCCTCCACCCTACCACCCACTCCCCCTCCCTTTCTTTTCTCAGACAGGGTCTTTTGTAGCTCAGGAGGGTCTTGAACTCTGGATCTCCCTGGTTCAGTGTTCCCAGTACCCAGCCTTGAGAGATATTTCTCAAACAATGTTTAACACTAGGCATCAGAGTCTAAACTTCAGAACTTCTAAGACTAGCAGAAGCCATTTTACACCTATATAAAAAAGTCACCACTGTGGGTGTGATTGGCAAACACATTCTTGCACATTTCTGCATTTTCTTAAACTTTATTTACATTATGCTCCACCCTTAAAGTTTCCTTCTAATTATCTGCAAGCTGGATAACTATCTCACTCTGTCTCTCAAAAATCCCCCCACGGACAGGAAAAGTTAAGTAAGGGCTGGAGGGACATTTCTGGGGTTGTCTGGTTTTGTCCCAAGAAAGACACCCAATGCCCTTGGACCCCTTGGGGCAGGCAGAGCAAAAGCTCTTCAGAAAAGCTTGGCTGCTGGGAAGCTTTTTTTCTGCTCTGTCTAGCAGGGTCCCCGGTTTTATCTGGGGAAACTCAACTCTTAACTTTAGTTGGGCCACCAGCCGCCCTTGCCCAGCACCTTCCTGGACCCCATAGCCAGTGCTCCTGGCTCAACTGACCATGGTCCAGTGCTTGAATTCTCCAGGTGCCTCAGCACCGCCACCTCTTGGATGGTGGAGAGCAGCATGCCCTCCTCACTGGTCTGCACTCCCAAGTGCTTCAGAGTCAGGAAGGGGCTGCCATTCTTCAGGTTGCAGGCCTTGAACACCTTCCTGTAGGCAGGCGCCTTCTCCAGTCTCTGCCATGCACTCATACTGCTGATCAGTGTGACTCAGGCTGTCCTTCTCCATGCTGGCTGCAAGCTGCCGGCGTGGCACAGTGAAACCGGGTGCGCACTTGCTGCCTTACATGCCTCAGGGACTCCCTGAGTTGTACTGGCCACCAGGCTAGATGGACTGACCTCCTAGCCCTCCGGAGCAAACTGGGAGCAGCTGCAGTGAAACTCCACCTAGCCAAGTTGCTGCACCTTGCTGGGTGCTGCAGGAGAGCGCCAATCCCTCCTCTTCCCCCTCTTCAGCAATTACATAGTCTGCCCACAATCTCTGCACCGAGGAGGAGACAGGAGGACAAGGAGAAAGTGTGATCAAACTGCCCAGGAGACTTCCACTGGGTTCCACCAGCTCCCCTCCTCCTCCACTCTATTGCCTTGGCTTCCTAATCTGGCCAGGTTTCTTGGAGAAAAATCAAGTTACTTTTCCCCCCAGCAGGGCTCCTGCAGTCTTAGGGAGGAAAAGGTCGCTGGGGCCCCTCGGGGATGAGTACAGTACAGGAAGAGGGGGTGCTTGCCCAGCAGCCCAGAGTGTGCCCGGAGTACGGGGGGGGGGGGGGGAGCACGGGGGGGAGGGGAGGCGCCGGGTAGGTCAATGTCATGGCTCAATATTTATACCTATATTGTTGGTCTCCGCTGCCCTTCCTCAATCCGGGCCTCAAGCTGGCATAGGACCCTGGTGTCCTGATGTCCCCGCTGTGGGAGGCTCATCTAGCTCCCCCCAGCTGGCCCCCATAACCTACCCAGTCTCAACTTTAGTCCAAGATTAAACCCACACAGCCCCCTACACCCCATTACTCTCACCCACCCCGATCCTCGCCGGGGACCCTCGCCACTCAGCCCACCCACGCGATTCCTGCGGTCCAGGAGTGTCTGCCTGCCCCTGCACGTGTTCGCCCCTTGGAGCAAGTAACTAACTACTGCTGCAGCACTCTGTCAGCAGGGGGCGTGCACTGCTGCAGAGGGCAGAGGGTGGAGGGATGGCAGAGGGCGCCACCCGCAGGGCAGCTGAGGAGGCTCAAGGGCCTAAGGGCTTTGGTCCCAGCTGGGGGCCCAAGTGGATGAATGCAGGGCATGGACCTGTGAGCCTCCTGGCCCCAGAACCACTCTGAGGCAAGTGTGCAAATTAAAGTCTTTTTGGAGCAAGTGAACAAGGCCAGGCCTGGCCCTGGCTTTTCTCTGCAGTGATAGGTTCCTAACTGGGAGGACCTAGGGCAGGGAAAGTTAAATGAAAATTTCAGGTTCTCACTGCAAACACTCTAGTGGGGGAATCTTGCGACTGAAAATAAGTGGCTTGAAAGGGATCCAGTGGGGTGCAGTGTTGGAGGTCTGCAGGGTTTCAAAAACAAAGGTCTCCCAGAGTTGGGGTGTTGACAGGGTGACACAGGGGGCATATCAGTCTGATGAGGACAGGTGAAAGCAAAATAGAGCAACAGTACTTATGGGGGTTCCATGGGGTGGTAGGTAACAACATTTTCCTACACGCAAAACCGGACCTTATCAGGAGTGGGGTGTGGGGGAAGAGGGTTGGCAGGATGCAGTGCAGAAAAGAAAATACTAATCTGTCCAAGAGCTTTTCACTTTCAGCTTGAGCTACAGTTGTTTTGTTTTCTCTCCCTTCCTTTCTGCCTCACAAAGCCCTGTCTTTTCTGTTTGGACAGAGGCTATGGTTTGGGAATGGCCAAGCACACTTAAGGATCTATTTGAAGGGGCCGCCCGGGGTCACAATTATTAAGTGGTTAGAAACTGTTGAGGGCTCACCAAGGTATTTCTGGAGAGCTATAAAGATTCAATTTCAGTATTAAAAATTACTGCAAAATAACAGACACGTGCACACATAAAGAAGAGTGCTTAATTTAAGTGCTTCAAAGGGAACTTTGAAATTTGAACCTTTGTAAGAATGTCTCTTTAAACCTGAGGAAAAAATGGATGCAGCTACTTTAGGTGAGAATGAGAATTTTGGTGAAGGGGAGGAAAGGTCTTCAAGACTTTCTACAAATAGTAAAAGAAAATAGCTGTCTTTGAAAATAATTTGATGTTTTCCCAAACCTATATATGTAGATCTCAAAACTTTTAAACATCTTAAAGCAAGAGAGAGAAAAAAGTACAGGAGGGGTAATTTCTGTACTTTGTAGAAAAAAATCAACAAAATTCTGCTTAAATTGGAAATATTGCTTGTAAGGTTTTTTTTTATATTAGACCATGTTACTAATTTCACCATAGGTTTTTTTTCTTTTTAAAATTAATTCTGTTGCAATATGAAGCAAGGTTAAAGGAATAAAAGTTGCAATAGAAAACTGCAATCAGTTTTTTACTACAGATGCATTGTAGTAATTTAAGTAAGAAGATGATTAAAAAAAAACCATAATGAAATAATTCAATTTACTCTACAGAAACCAACTTTTAGCGAGAAGACACCATGCAATGAACTGTCAGAAAGTTGTTTGAACAGAGTGGAAGCCGAAGACATAATGAAGCATACTAAGTTTACAAGGGATGACATCAATACATTAGTCAGTAATGCTTCATGACAATGTTCTTTTAGGGGTGTGGGGTTGTGCATACAAGTTGAGGGCAGAGGTTGCTACTGGGAATCTGCCTCAAACACAGTAACATTGTAATTTTGAAGAATAGATCTCTCGCTGATCAGGAACCTCAGCAATTGGCTACACTCCCCAGTGTACTCAGGGATTTGCCTAGGTGTCCCCCCACTGCTGTTATTACAGGTGCATGACTCCATGAGAAGCTTTAGATAGGGGTGATAGGACTCTGAACTCAGGCCTCAAGCTTTTGTATAATATTATGTACTGCCATGTATTATTACATAGGCTGTTATAGCATCTATTATGTGCACATTGCAACATTGTCACAAATGCAAACAATGCATTTCATAGAATTCTCTCTGTTCATCATCTCCTATCACACCGCATCCTTTATACTGACCATTTCTCAGAATATTCCCAGTAAACCTTTGATATCATCTTAATTTAAGTTTAGATTCAGCATGATGAGAGAAAATGTGTGGCATTTGTCCTTTTGATTTTGGTTCATTTCATCTCTTTGACTGTCTTCCATTCCCTCCATTCTTCAGCAGATGACATAAGTGCAATCTGAATAAAATTTCCCATTTCCCAATGTTTTGGTCTTGTAATGTGTTTCCAGGCATTTTCTATGATGTGGTTTTTGTGTACAGTGCTGCAGTGCACATCCTTGTATGCAGGCACCTCTACTAACATCAATCTTCCAGCTAAATGTTTAAATGTAGGATTGCAGCATAGAATGCAGTTCTATTTCAGGACTTTGAGCATCCTCTAAACCAAAGTTTTCTCCAGCGGCTTTGCTAGTTTCCAGTATTAGTGAATAGTGCTCCCTTCCTCACATCCTCCACACCATTTGTTGTTTGTTCCCTTAATTGTGCAGATGCTGTCTGGAATGAGATTGCATGTTGGTGTGGTTTTCTTTAAATTTTCATTCCTTTTATGCCTGAAAATATTTAATGTGGTTCATTATTTATTCACCATTTCACTCCTTTTTGGAATCATCTGTTCATCTCATTTACTGTGAACCCCTGTATTACTAGAATTCTACCCAGAAACCTGTGTCCTTACCTACATCTTGGTGTGGTTTCTCTTAGGAATTTCTACCTATTATAATAAGATCTTTAATTAATAGTGATATGACTTTAGTCCAGTGTCATACCTTGGAATCTGATTTCTGTTCACATATATGAGAACCCACATGGCCAGGCACCATTTGATAACGGTATCCTTTCTTCAATGTAAGTTTGAATTCCTTACTAGAACTCACATGCCTTTTCTCTGTCAGGACAACTCATTCTGGGTGAAAAGGTCATGGGTGCTTGGTTGAAGTCACATACTGTAAAGAGGAGTTCTGACCTAATCATAACTAAAGTTTTCTTGTAGTACCTGTCAACAGGAAACATTTTCCAAAGTTTTACTGAGTTCAGATTTGTAAAAATTCATCCACTAGGCATCAAGCTCCAGAAGTTTGAACCAGCCTTGCTGACTAATTTGAACTGACCTAACTTTTCTTCTTACCTCACCAAGAGCACTTCCCTAATGAAAGTAGAGTTTGCAGGGATCCACACATTGATTTTCTCTTTCCACCTTGTTTCTTTATACTTGCTCATTGCTTCAAAGTCTCGGGTATTATGTTGAATAAGGTAGAGAGAATGTATACCCTGGTCCTGTTTCTTATTGTATACAGACATTTTCTCTCTCCCATTGCTATAATGTTTACTATGTTTGTTGAATAGAAGATTTATTCGGGTGAGGCATGTTTCTCCTATTCCTAGTTTCTTCAGGAATTTTATCTTGAGGTGATGATGGACATGTCCAATGCATTTTCTGCAGGTACTGAGATGACAATTCAACTATTAGTTTTTGAGACTATTTTTGTGCTGAGTTACATTCATTTGATTTACATCTATTGTGTTATCCTTGCATAACTATATCACATTTTCATTGTGTGTATAGAATTTTATTTTTAAATTTATTCATTCTTTGAGATAGGGTCTCTCTATGAAGCCCTGCCAGTTTTGGGACTCATGGGACCATATTGGCCTCAAACTCACAGATATCTGCCTGCAAGTGCTGCCATTCAAGTGCAGGGATTAAAGTATTCTTATGCTACTACACCAGGCGTTTCTTTCTTTCTTTGTTTTTTTTGAGACAGGGTTTCTCTGTATAAGTCTGGCTGTCCTGGAGCTCACTTTGTAGACCAGGATTACCTTGAACTGAATGCAGAAATCCCCTTGCATCTGCCTCCTGAGTGCTGAGATTACAGGCATGCACCACCAAGCCCAGCACAACACCATGCTTTTAAATTTGTTCTGGAATTCAATTTTCAATGCTTGTTAAGCTTATATAACTTTCAGGAATATTCAGGTATTGCAGTTGTTGCGAACTGCGGTGATGGTGTTGTACTGTTATCCAGTTTATACTGGGGGGGGGGGGCAACAGCGATTTTGTGGAATCTGATAGTGTTTCTTCCATTTCTGACTCATACAAACATTTGCTCTCCTTGAAAGATCTGTGGCAAAATATGGTTGTGTATCTGTTTTGCTTTGGGCTTTTATTGCTTGGAAGACATCATCATGGCTTATCATTCTGTGTGTATTTGAGGTTTGTGAGAATTAAATGGTATGGGAAGGACTTGAACTGGTGTAATGCAAAGGGACATTGCAAAGAATCTCCATAAATACTACCCAAAATTAGTACTTGCCAGCATGCCTCATTCAAGAAGGATTAGAAGGTCCAAAAATAGACTCAAAACTAGAAAGTGGATATTTTGAATTCTTTTTATAGTGAGTAATTGTTCTGTAATCTGAAGAGTCCCATGACCTTTTACAGTGAAGAAGGGGACAGAAGTAATTGAAGCACGTGGGTATTTAAAATCTATACTCAATTAGGTTAGGGAGGGGAGCTGGGAAACTGATGGGATAACAATCAATAAAGCTATGGTCAGGAGGCCATTTCGGTGTGAATTTATATTTCTGAGTGACTTTTCTCCTCTTAACAGAACACTGGCTGACACTTGCCTAAATATTCCTAACAACTGACATTTCTCAACCACAGGGCATTTAAGCTGATTTCTCTGCAGATTTGGATTTGAATTGAAGAGCATGCACCTATGAACCTGTTGCCCCTGGCAGCAGTGGTTCTAATAATGTGAGTGGGAGGTCACTTTCTTAGCCTGACAGCAAAATGAAGATTTTTGAGCTCTGGAGATATAAAAACGTATGGACCTTTAAATGACCTGAAAGAGCAGAATGGTAGCAATGGTAACCTATGATGGTGTTTGCAGAGGTGCCTTTTATGAAGGTAAGCTTTCCAACTAGCTATTTACTGATAAATGGGCTTTAACATATTCTTAAATCTGAAGATTTTTAGACAGGGTAAGGCAATATTTTTTACATGAAGCATCTGTTGCAATGTTAAATGTCATGTAATTCATTTTGGAAGATTTAACAAGTAAGCTGTGTTTATTGTAGTCAGCACAGTAATCAGTAGTAAATTAAGTGTACTGGTTCATGTTTTTATAAATGATTTTAACAGCGTGAGGAGCCGAGCACATACATAGATATTTAACTGATAAATAGAAAGTGGTTGCTCCTGTTTCTTCATTCATATACTGTAATACATAAACACAGAGTTATTTTGACAACAAGCCCCCCCCAAAATAAAACATTCTACCTGCACATCTTCAGCAACTGTCTAAACAGCAAAACTAAACAGAAATATGACAGCAGGTCCCTACTCTTAGATCAACCTGCTGCCAAGGCTTCGAAGGAGATTCAGCATGAGCCTAGTGAATCACAGTTGGTGCATCTTAAGGAACTCATTTTAAAAGATTTCAAAGTAAAAGTGAAGTGCTTAAAACATGGAAATATTGTTTCCCCAAGGAAGAAAACCAACCTCATTTCTCTAAGGAAAAAACAAGATTAAAGGTAATTCTAATTTTGATAACAGTATATGTCATTTTAGTGCAAAGATGCATCTGTGCGCACACATCTGCAGTGCTTACGAATGTCTAGACAACAGGATCTCAGCTCTGTGCATGTCCTGCATCTTCTTCACACCCTCAGTTCCTTCTATATCCTTCTCATTGATCATTAAAGCTCTAAGGTATATAAATTAGACTATGAATACAATAAACCAGAAATTAGCAAGCTGTTTACACAAATGACAATTCTTAAATTAATAATAATAATAATAATAATAATGGGAATGATGTTAAAAGTTTTTTTAAAGATACAGCGAAATGAAACAAACTAGTATGTGTAATATGCAAATAGGACATTTTAAACCAAAACTTAATTAACCAGAAATGCTATATTACACGAGTACCTCAGTCTAATAAACTGGAAGAGCAGTGGTTCCCATAATTCCAATAAGTAAATCATGTGATTATAAAACAGCATGTGGTTGTATTGAAAAGCCTTACATTATGGGATAACTTGATCCACTGACTCTTCTTCTGCCTTTGGTGTTGGCAATGAAATATTTCAGAATTCTGTGTAGGATTACATTTTGAAGTGTTCTTTGTAAATGTTCACTTTCTTGAATGCATATATTTTCCCAATTAGGCAACCTCAACTTATTCTGTTAAGTTAGCTGTTTCTTCTGATACTACCTGGAGCCTCACATTCCACATGACAAGCTGAAGACAATTCCCTGATACTTGTCTGGCTACTATTCTATTCTGTCAGCTGCTGTTTGCATCATAGTTAATATCAGCTGGTAAACTGTATAGAAATACTGATGGGTGGTTGCATGTCAACATTTACTCTTCATAGCCCAGTCATAAATCTCTGTATTTGTACCCTGTCTCTATTGATAGGGAGAACATATTTATTTTTAATTTATTTATTTTACTGTTTGAAAATATTACACACACATATATGTTGATCAGATTGACACTTTACTCCCCTCCCAATCATCCATATCTGCTCACACCACTCTTTCTGACCAAATTCATGTGCTGTTGAAAAATAAAACAGAGCCTATTTATTCATCCCTGAAGAAAAGTGACTCTCCTCTCCTCAGCAGCAGTCAGTAACCAATAGCACCTCACTTAAGAATAGGACTTCATGAGTCCCTCCCTCATTAATGCCTGTGTTACTTGAAAAATATCTTGTGTATGTCTTGTGCATACAGTTACAGTTACTGTGCTTTCATGTGTGCAACATCCCTGTCATAGCCAGGAAAAACTGTTTTATTATACTTACCCACTATGTGTAGATCTTACAATATTTTCTTCTTTTTCTTCTGATGTGTTCCCTAGGCCTGGGATTTATGGTTGATGTATAGCCGTGTCATGGAGCTCTGAGCACTCAATTGTCTCTTATTCCATGTACAATTACAAACTGGTACTATGGGTCTCTAATAATCATTGTCTACTGTAAAGGGAATTTTCTCTGATGATGTGAAAGGTGTACTCCTCTTTATATCTAAAGGTAAAAGTAAGAGACAGTTTTATGCCATTTCCATATAGCAGGATATTACTAGTAAGAACTCCTTTAGGTCCTGTGCTCTGAGCATTCATGGGTATTTGGTTCAATCAATAGTGCCAGTCATGAGTCTTGTCAGACTTTATATCCAGTGAGAAAGTGGTTGGTTGTGCTCACACCATCATACCACTGTCTCACCTGGGAGCATGTCTTGCCAGGGTGACAATCATTGTATATCTCAGAGTTCAGATTTGGGTAAGAATCTTGATGACTTTCTCCCATGTTAGCAAGTAAGCCATATTCTAATAACATGAATACTAACAGGAAGGGATTACAGATTAGCACAAAATTGATTTGTCCATGTCCTAAGACACAAGCATACAATGTCTTGAGTGAAAGGAATTTACCATTAAGTTTTATGTGGTAACCAGCTCCACAGCAATAAACTATTCTGGTGGTATGGAAAAATATGAATAAATATATAAATATGGACTCAAAAGAAGGATAATGTATGCCTAGCACTGCACTTTTTAGTAGACTGTTTTGTGTGGCATAGAACCTGCACTCTGTTATAGAGTAACAACATTGAAATACACACACACAGACACACACACACACACATAGACACACACACACACACGTGTGTGTGTGTGTGTATGTATATATATATATAATTTTAAATATTACTTATACATTATATTATAAATATATTTAAGCATATAATTTATATTATATTACATAAAATATGTATTTCATTATATGATAATTATAAATATATAAAATTTATGTTTAATACATATAAATATACACAAATATGTTACCATTTACATACACCTGAGTGTGAAGCCAACTACTACAGTATGGTTCTATTTTGAAGCAGAGGTACAGAATATAATCTGAGGGTTCACAGGCTTCTTGGTTAGGTAAGACTGTTGATCACTTTTTTCCCAGCAGATTTCATAGTATGTAGTCTGCAGGGTTTTGATATTTCATTAACATGAATATTATTTAAAAAAAGAAAGCTAAGTAAAAGATACCAGACTTGAAAGATTACATAGAGCATGACATTAAGTAGGGCATGGACATAGTTATGTTAAAATATTTATGTAAAAACCCTCTCCAATCTCAGACACAATTAGATATGATCCACTAATCAGTATAGTATGAGAACTCCCAGATCTCAGCTACTTCAGGCATCTCTAGAAAACGCCTTAAAATAGATGCCTTATTTTCATCTCTCCAATTCTACATAATTCCCCCTTCAACTGCATTTTCTTTTCCACTTTTAAAAAGCTAACACACTATTATATTTCACTGATATATGCTTAGAGTATAATACTACTTCCCTTATAGCTATTGGTCATTGCTAATATGTATTGGTGTTGTTAAATTTTTTCTGTAGAATAAGATTCAGGACATGAACCAAATCCTTGCTCCAGTTTTTGTTTTCCTGCAATAACAAGCTGGGCTGCAATTCTCACATAAAATCTTCCAGAACACCTGGCCAACATAACCATACTTTGGTCATTAGTGGTGACATTTTCCATTTTGTCCAGGTCAGTCGTCACAGCATAGAAACTGTCTGGACGGGTATTGACCTCTTCTGGATAGTTTCAGTACTGCAAGGGGATCTATCACACTTTATCTAGATGTGTTGTGTATTGCCTATTGTCTGATTCTGGAGTCTGGGTAATTCATGTGTATTTGCATGGGAATTCAAAGGATCTCTTCTGGATACGTTTGGCATTGGAAGGTGATTGATAGCCACCTTTTAATATTTTGAGTACCAAAAGGCAATCTATCCCACTCTCTGGAAAAGGCACTTTGACTTCAGGTAAATTTGGGTGAGGTACTGAGCAGAATGGTAAGAGCTGACCTGTATGACATCAGAAGTCCCTTCCTTAGATGTTGTATTGTAACCTGGAGAGACCTGGCATTTTCTGTGATGTAACTAATGTTGTGGTGACTCCAACTGTTCTTGGAGCATTCATTAACTACCTTTATGGTTCCCCCTTAGACATGTTGACAAAACTGAGCAGGCCTCTTGGAGGAGAGAACAATGAACATACAGAGACCAGAAAGAGGCAGCCACAAGATGGCCTTTGGTCTTAGTGTTAAAGAGCAAGAATTAATGGTCCTGGGGAAGTCACTGTGAATCCTGGGCATGAAAGAGGGAGCTTCCTAGAGAAGGTGGGCTTGAGCTTGGACTTCCAGTAATGGGAATCAGGAGCTTGGAGCTTCTGGGAAGCAGTTCGTTTGACAGAGAGCAGGACTTGGCAAGGCTGCAGCTGCTGGGCAAGAGTTCCTCAATTTCATTCTGACTGTCAGAAGAGGGCATCAGGATGCAGCCTCCTCCTCCTTGCTCCTAGGGCTACAACACAAGCTGACTTTGATCTTAAGATGCTCTCTGGATGACTTTGGTACTGGATGGCAATCTGTCTTATCCCATCTTCTGGATACTTTGGGTACTGAGGATCTAGCACCCTCTTCTGGATAAATTTGATATTACATGGAGGACTTTCATCCTTTTCTGCCTGCTTTAAGTATAGGAAATAAATCTGACCCATTCTTCTAGTCACTGAAACTACTCCATGACACAGGCCTCAAGGATCATGTGAATTCAGGCTATGTCCTGGACTACCCTCATGCAGTGGCTGCCACATTCTGCCTCCTATATACTGAGACCTTCTGGTGCTTATTAAACTCAGTATCCTGATGCCAGGACAACACAGGTTGGGGTTCCTTAGTAAGTGATCAAGGGCTTCAAGACCTCCCTCATGGGCCTGGAAGGAAACCCTTCTAAAAAGTTCCCAGAAAGTCTGTGCCACAGGGTCTCGCCCACCTCAACCCTGTTACCACTTTTTTTAAAAAATATATCTGCAGAACACAGATTCTCAGTTGTAGGTTCTTATTGCTACACAGCTACCCAGAGCAAAAAAATCAGTATTTGCTGGGAGGAGACTCAATATCAGGATGGCTATATATAATCCTCACCGGATGTCAATGTGTCATCAAGGTGAACATATAGACAAAGAGCAGTGCTGACTAAGGTGGGGTTCCCTGCGCATGGAGACAGCATCACCTTGCAACAGCCCCCACTGTAGACTCCAGATTCCAAGGATGCATAGACCCATGGGGGACACAAGCACATACACACACACAGACATACACA
The DNA here is from genome assembly GCF_000001635.26 of Mus musculus. Lineage (NCBI taxonomy): Eukaryota > Metazoa > Chordata > Mammalia > Rodentia > Muridae > Mus > Mus musculus. The sequence continues at coordinate 41,326,481 of NC_000080.6, read as the reverse complement.
CACACAGAGACACACACACAGGGACACACACACAATTGTTCCTCTATGAGGAGTCCATGTCTGTAGGCTTTTGCTACACTGCATCCTTGGTGTATTTCTTTAAGGTCCATGGATGTCTGATAGCAAAAATCAAGAAAAGAATATACCCCTGGACATATTTCAAGTTCTGAGACATTTACTACTTTCATCTTAGACACAGGCAATCACAGCTTGGTTGTGCTAAGCACTATGGAATCCAGGACCTACTTGCATCACATCAGATACTAGCTGACATTGCCCTCCAAGCACAGCATGGCTGGCTAGCTTATGCCATCCAGAGCCAGTAGGACTGCAGTATGTGCTGAGGTACCTGACTAGCCACAGTGGTTGGGAACGATATCCTATCTTGAGAACAGCTGCCCTGATTTTAGGCCAAGAAGTGGGAGGGAGTGGGTAGGGGAGCAGGGCAGGGGGTGGGAGGGTATAGGGAACTTTAGGGATAGCATTTTAAATGTAAATGAAGAAAATATCTAATAAAATAAAATAAAATAAAGAAGAGGAAACTTCTCAAGGAGTAGCTAAAAAGCTCTTGAAGGTACTGGACCAACAGTTTTACCAGTCCCTTTGAATTGTGTCAAACCACAGCAAAGAATTCATAGCCAAACCTTGTCAATAAACAGTGAATGATTTATGAATAGATGGGAAACTTCATGGTGCATGCAGAATTCAGAGTTCTGGTCTCAGGAAGTAAGGAATTTTTCTTGAATGGAAACACTAAAAAACTCTTAGTAGAGTTCAGGAAAAGGTGGATGGGCCTCATTCTTACTTTGGGCCTATTGTACACAAATACGGGGGGGGGGGGGATTCATCCCTATACTATTTGATTGGAATGCCTCCTGCATTGCTTTCCAGGCTCAGAGAAAAGCAGCTACCCAAACTATAACTATTACTTTTTCATTACCTATTTTCTCCAGTTCTCCATAAAGGTTATTCATCTGACTACCTGAGAGACAGAGTGGGCTTCTGACTACCCCACCATCCCCCCAGACACCTTGGACCAATGTCATAGTGATATTGCATAGCTCAAAACGGTAGACAAAGACAACACAATCAATTTGGAAAGGCTTTACATGATTTTTCCACTATTTTACTGGAGAGTTTAGGTAGCATTTTAGCATGCATTCAGCACACCCAGGTCAAGAAGGCAGAAGGAACAGATGTCAATGCCAGAGCCCCTCCTGAAATTATGGATCCATTAAAATTGAGGATTCACTGGACCAGAGGCCTGTTCATCCTCGATCCATCCAATTGAGTCTTAGGTATCTTATGAATACAGGATCATATTCCAATCTCCAACAGACTCAGGCCTAGAACTGGGAACTCAAAAAGGTAGAAACTGGAGAAGTGAGAGCTAATGGGACTACGAAGAAGCAATCCAATGTCCCTGTTGGCCTTTGTTCACAGATGCCTATTTTGTCTGGTTGTTTTGGAGATAGAGAGAATGTGGGATTTTAGCTTTTGAAGAAGGGACATATACTTTACAACTTGTTGTTGCCCCTGTCCCTGACTTCTTCTATTGCCAAGTACAAGGGAGTTTTCACTGCAAAGAAATGGGTTTGTAAATCAGAGATTTCATGAAAACCCATTGCTCACTTTATTGAAACAATGTCTCCTCTCAAGGCAGTTGCACACTAACAGATATAATCCAACCTGTGTAAAGGTAAAGGTGCAGGAGTAGGTTTCTGTCCTCTGGGAAACAGAGACACCTGGGTAAATCGACTATTTGTTACATGAATGGACCCCAGTAGTAGATTTATATTGGAGAAGAATCTCCCTCATAAAAGGATCCTAAGGAAGATGAGCTAGCCATGCCATGGCACCAACAAACTCTCCCCATTCAAAGCACTGGACTTGTAGTGAAGCAGAGAGAAATCTCTAGCTTTGGAAGGAGAAGTTGCCAAGAGGTATCCCCAGGGGCAAAAGAGAGACTCCAGGAAAGGGCACCTCAGAAACTGGTCAGATGGGGCAAGCTGGTAAACCGGTAGGCCATGGAAGTTCCAGGTGACATCATCAGTAGTCACTTCCCTGGACAATCTCTTGTATCCAAGAGAACCATAGAATCTTCTGTGATGTCGCCAGTGTTGTGGTAACCAGCGCAGCTTGTGGGGTATTCCTTCAGATCCTCATGGGTTCCCAAGCAGGCATGTTGTCCATGCTCCTCAGGGTATTTCGGAGAGATACTAGAATACACACAGACAGCAGACCAAGGCAGAAGGAGGTCGGCCGCCCATCATGGTGGGAAAGAGCAAGAAACAACTGGTCATGGAGAAGGCACAGTGAGTCCTGGGCAAAGTTTAGGGAGCTCCCTGGGGGATGTGGGCTTCAGCTGGTCCTCCCAGGAATAGGGATTGTGATCTGGATCCTTCAGATTCCTCAATGGTAGAACCAGAGTCAAGAGTGTCTGATGATTAGTTTTACAGACAGCCTGGTATTGACAAGCCTGCAGGGGCTTTGCTGAGAGATCTTAATTTCCTACTGAATGGCAAATTATGCAAAGACCAAGCTCTGTGAGAATAGAAGTGTTGTTCTCAGGATAGAGTGTTTATGTACTTCATCTTTTTTTTTAAAGATCTATTTATTTATTATATGTAAGTACACGGTAGCTGTCTTCAGACACTCCAGAAGAGGGAGTCAGATCTTGTTTCAGATGGTTGTGAGCCACCATGTGGTTGCTGGGATTTGAACTCGGGACCTTCGGAAGAACAGTCGGGTGCTCTTACCCACTGAGCCATCTCACCAGCCCCATGTACTTCATCTTAATATAGTTTCCTCTAGGTTACATGAGCATGTGATGCCAAGAACAGAGAGGGCTATTGCCCTGCCTATGAATCAAGGTCTCAGACAGTTTGGTATTGAACGCACATGATGTGGACCGATACACAGTCTGGGTTCCTGTAGCAGTGTAAGAGCTCTCATCATGCATTTGAAGAAGACTAGAAAAGCGTAGGCTAGTATGCTGAGAGGTACGGCTTTGGTTGTCAGATAGAGCCGACAATGCCCTCCATTTATTCTTGCCTGGCCCAGCTTATGCTTTTCAGGGCTTGGGCGATTACAATAGGAAGTCGGGCATATATTTAGTGATGGTGGTTGTGAACAGGGACCTAGCTGAGGAGCCCAGCTTGAAGACAGCTATGATGCACTATCAGGGATTCTCAGTGTCTCTAGATTTTCCTCTTCCTCAGACTTCTGTGTGGGACAAAGCATGGTTTCCCTTTCCCTGCCCTATTATCTCTACAAGGTTACTAGTGTTTTTCTACCTACAGGGTCTGCTAAGGAAGCATCACCCCAAGCCCCCACCATCAATGAGCAGGAGAAGAGACACGAGAGGTTGGAGAAGCTCAAAAGAGAGCTCCAGAACATAAAAAATGCCAGAGACGAACTTCAGGGAATCCTGGCCAACTACACTAACAAGGATTTAAATGACAGATAGTCATTATACCCAGTTCTTTGCTGACTATCTTGGGCCATCCCTGTTAAGCCCAGATTCCCTCATACCACAGGTGGCTACAACTCCAGGCTGTTTACATACCCAAATCAATTTTGCTGATTGGAATTTCGATGCAGAACTTCAAGTTCAGATAGGAGTGAGATGGGGTCACAGGCACTTTTGGTTCCTCCAAAAGTAATTCAGAGCCTGTGGCATGAATCACAGTCTGGGGATGAAGGTAGTAATGTGTGAGCTCCCCTCCTGCCATTTAAGAAGCTTACACAGGTGTTGGTTGGTGGGAGTTGCTAGGTAATGTTTGTTTATAGCCAATCCTTTCCATAATTGACCAGGTGGTAATTTGGGTCCAATTGGTCCTGTCAACAGCTGGAGGAGCCTGTCACACATACTGCCTTTCAGTATGACTGGAGTTATTATGCAGTTCATAATGGCTTTCCTCAAATTTTGTTCATTATACTCTCAGATAAACCGAAATCAATTTATTTATTAGGCATTCTGATTGACTCTGATTGTGTTTGTGTGTGTGTGTAAAAGAGAGAGCTAGACAGAGACAGAGAATGAGAGAGATACTGGGTGCATGTGAGCTTGTGTGTGCATTTGTGGATGTGTGTGTTCCTGTGTGTGTGTGTTCCTGTGTGTGCAGCTTAAGATCTAGAGAGTCTGTGTCATGTGATATATCCTGAGGTTGTGCCTGACTCCATTTCCAGGCAATAATAGTGAAGAAGCCAGGGAGGTTCATTTTTAGTAGCACAGCACTTAACCTCTGTGCTCACTGTGGATGCACATTGGAATCTCCTGGTAGGTTATAGAGGCTTTTCCCTGTAGATATGATTATGTCCTTTGGGAATTGATGTAGCAATAGAGCCAAGGATTCTCAATTCCGTGTCTAAAACCAGGAGGAGAATCATACAGATTTAACGTGAACCCAGGCCTGTGACACAGATTCCTGGAAAGTTCTGGGAGAACTAGTCTATTCTTTAAAACCCCTACAGGGAGCTGAGGCAGATCAGCACCCTGCCTTTACTTCCCTGGGCTTACTGGCCCAAGCTGAAGAGGAATAAGTTTAATAAGCACCAAGTGGAACCGGTAACAAGGAGCTAGGTCAAGTGGCATATATGGGGTGGGGTAGTGCATAATTCAGCTTGAATTGAAATGATCCTTGTATCCTTAGTTCACGGGACAATTTGTTCCTTGTCCATGCCCTCCCACAGGATCAACTTTGAGACATTCATGCTTGAGATGCAACATGACCAGGTGATGACTGACCTGAAGAGAATGCCCCAGGACATCAGTGAGGCCTTGTCCAAGTGCAAGCAGTTGACTAAAGAAAATCAGTTCTACTGGTGAGTGACTAACAGGGTCATGACCCAAGACCTAGGCACAGGATATGTCTGCCAATCCTTGTATTTGAACTAAAGTGGAGACTCAGGTTCTATACTGTTAGTCTCTAAACAGGAAGCCTGCCTCATTCAAACAAGGCACTAAGATTTTAACATCTTGGATCATTTTGACCAAGTGTGAAGAGATTGGGAGCCCCTCAAGCCACTGTCCTTTCCAACTAAGTATCCTCAAGATCAAAAAGGTTTCCACCATGATGGAGATATCAATCAGCCTTGGGCCTCTTGGGCTCTGAAAGTAGATTTATACATGGGGTTTTTAGGAGAAATATAGAAAGATTCTGTGATCTTGGGTCTCTTCACTCCTAGAGAATTTTGCCCCAGGTGGGTTTTTTTATACCACAGACTTATAAGCACATATAGACCCCGTGTTCTTTTCTGAGAGATACATGAGTCCCTGTTGCTGTCAGGGTTTTCAAAAGTACCTTGGGTCTTCTGGAAAGTGGCAGTCCTCTGGTTTTGATCTCCCTCTGTGCCAATCTGGATACTTGTTTGGGGCTGCCTGGGGATCAGGGCCAATGATGAAGGAATGGTCCTTGGAGGAATGGGAGGAAGATGGATGCTTCCTGGATTCACCATGTTTTGTTTGTGGCTCAGCTTCAGGAACTGCCACCTCCTGATTGAATCTAACCTCATCCAGCACAAAGTCAGGATGTTGAGGAAGGAGAACAGACAGCTGCTAAGGGAGCAGATTGCATTGGAAGAATGCAACATAGAAACAAAAACACTATGTAAGGAAGGCAGCCAGAAGATCAAAGACCACTGTACTAAGCAGCAGCAGGTAGGATGAATGAAGCATCAGGGGCAGAATGCTCTAATGTGTGATCATAAACACAGTTAAGCCTATGTAACCATCCTGCACCTTATCCAGGCTCTCTCCTATTTCTCATCCAGTTTTACACTTCTGTGATAATTTCCAAGACTTTCTGTGGACTTACCCTCTTTTGAAGAAATTGGATTTCTGCCATGCCCTCTCCTCCCCATCCTAGTCGGCCACCTCTAGCTTGCCACTCTAGGCAGAGGAGATCCTGGACCCCTGAAGGCAACCCCTTGAGGCTCTATGGTATGGAGAGGTGCCTCAGGATGCCACTTCCTGAATTATCTAGGAACCAGGTCCTCTGTTCTGCTCTATGGCAACTCATCCTGAGGGGCTTGGGCCTGTCCTCTCCTAGGACAGAAGGGCAGGCTCCCATTATATTTTGTGTGTGTGTGTGTGTGTGTGTGTGTGTGTGTGTGTGTGTGTGTGTGTGTCATGGCTTGGCTTGGCTGAAAAGATGCAGCGTCCTTTCACTGTCTCCAAGATGAGGTACTAGCATAGGATGGAAGTACCTAAGGAGCCATAAGCATAGCAGGGCTATTGGTTTTTGTTTTTGTTTTTGTTTTTCCTTCATGAGTATCCCCTTTAGAGTTCAATGCTTACCCTTGGGAAGATTTGCATGAAGCACACTCTTGCTTATTACAGTATCCTTTCATTGTGCATGAATTTCGTGTGAGATGGTTTCTCTGGGGATTCCCAGATATAGGGGTTCCCAAGGAGAGCCAAGGAAGGATTCAGCACTCCAGAAATAATAAGAGCCTTCACTTCAAAGTTTGCTAGGCTCCCTAGAAGGCCTCTGTTTAATGTTAGATTCAGACACTGATACACACTTATTTTTCAATATCAAGTATTTAGACAATTGGAGAAATGTGGTGTTTTACTATAACTCCAGCACAGTGTGTAGTTCACAAACCATTGTCAAGCAATTTTTTACATTTGAGAAAACATCCAGGCCCAGGTGCTCTCTTCCCCTTCTCCTATGGGGATACAGGAAAGATCTCAGATGAAAGGTCATACTGGATTGTCCTGCTGAGTAAAGCTGGTATTTGCTGGATCGCTGACATGGAAAGATCTCACCAGGCTTTTTTACTCTTCCTCCCGTAGGTCTGAAATATTCAGCAGAAGCTCAAACAGATGAGAGACCAGGTCAAGTTCTTGCTCAGACACAACTGTTCACCAGGAGCACCAGGGTGTGCAAAGCAAATTAACCACCATTGCATCTAATCCTTGTAACCATGGCAATCTTGGGCTGCATTTTCTTCTTTTTTGATTTGCTATGGGTAATGAGGCCTTTATTTTGTTTAGCCTCTAGTCCAGCAAGACTGCCTGTTTGGAAGGCTTCAGAGAAGTGCTAAGATACATCAAGATCTGCTCGGCATCCAGGAGGGCTTTGAGAATGCCAATTTTGGCTGGTCCTGTTGGGTCATCTAGAATTATATCATGGTGATCAGTCAAGTGAATTTGAAAAACTTTGAGTTATCATCTGTAACATCTCTCATGCTCAGACTTGGAAGGACTAGTCCATCAGCAGAACACCCACCCCAATGAGGCATGCCTATATTCATCCTGAACAGATTATTACCATCAGTGACTGCCTTTGCACTATTTCACCAAGGCCAGCAAAAGGCTGTAGGTCTTTGCTGAACATCTGCAGCAAGAGAATGATGCTTAGCTTAATTATTTTGTTTGGTTTTTGGTTAGAGTTTTGATTTCTTTGTGTCTTTGGTTTTCCTGTGTTTTCATTTGAAGTTTCATTATATATTCACTATCTTTTTGTTACTGTAATTAATTTGCTTTTTTTGCTAAGTCTATATACTGTATAAACTGACTCCCCACTTTAAGTTGTTATTGAATAAAATTAGTGTATTGTTATGGATAAAACATCATCTCTAATTATTTCTATCATAAGGACAATCTGCATTTATGTGTGGCTCATACATAGTCCTGTAACACTAGAAGTTTCAGGCAAGAATGGGACTCTTCAAGTATCATGTTGTTTAGACTTCATAAGTAGTACCCAGCCAGCCATAGCTCCACAGAAAATTGAGATTTTGATGTGGATAATGTGTCAAACTATGTGGATCCCAAAGTCAGGATGAAAAAAGTATCCATGCTCTATCTCTATAGTCATAAATTTAGCTACAGTTATGATGTACTCTCCTGTGCATGACCACGTCGGACAAACAAATAAGATACACAACAGTATTTCTCTAATACATCCCAGGAAATAAAAATATTCACATTGAGTAATTAAAATCTTCTGAATTATATAGTAATTTGGATAAAAATGACCATCAAAAGTCATTTCATAATTGAATGTTTGATACCTACCTCATAAAATTGTTTTAGGAAGGATTAGTATTTATGCCTTGCTGGAGGAATTTTGGCACTGGAGGTTGGCATTGAGGTTTCAAAAGCTCATGCCAGTCCCTTCCTCTGTCTTTGTTCCTGTCTTTGTCACTATCTCTTTGTCTCTGTTGATCTCACTATGTTTCTATCTTTTTCTCTATATCTCAGTCTACACTCTCACTGTCTCTGTCTCTGCTTCTGTCTGTCTGTCTGTCTGTCTGTCTGTCTGTATCTATCTCTTTCCTCTGCCTCCTCTATATGTATCCGATGTAAGTTCACCTACTCCTCTAGTGCCATGATGTCTGTATGCATGCCTGCCTGCCTCCTGCCATGTTCCCCACCTTGACAATCCTGGATCACCCTTTTATATTGTTGGCCAAACCCAATTGAATATTTTCTTTATACGTTATCCTGGTCAAGGTGTGTCCTAGCAATAAGACAGTGAATAAGAAAGCAAAACAAACTCTTAATCAATGGAAAGATCAGCTACGAGATGGGAGAGGAACTTCACTAAGTGTACATAAACAGAGAGTTCATTTCTAGACAATCGGATGGTTTTAAAAACTAAACACCAGGAAACCTACCTGTTAAACATTAAAACATTTTAAATTTAAACATTTCAAAATGTTCTATGGCTGTCCATGGTAGAGCACACCTGTAATCCCAGCAGTCAGATGGCAGAGGCAAGACGAACTGCATGAGCCTCCGTACAGCCTGGTCTATGCACTAGATTCTGGGACAGCAGGGATAAGTAGAGAGTCCCAGTCTCAAACACATTCCCTTCTTATGTTCTGTCAAACTGAACGGAATCTTCAAAAGAAGAGAAAGAAATGGATCATAGGTATGTATTTAAATGTTTAATATCCTTCTTCATCAGAAAAATGCAAATTAAAATAGTTTTAACATTGTATCTTACTGCAGTCAGAATGGCTATTACAAGTAGACTAAATGACCACAACTCTTGGAATGACTGTGGGGTAAGAGAGTATATATTCACATTTACAGTCATTATGAAAAACAGGAGAAATGTTCTGGAAAACATTGCTAGAGATAGATCTTCCATAAGAACTAGCTGTACTATTTGTGGTGGTTTGAATGAGAATATATTTGAATACTTGGTAAACAGGGTATAGCACTCTTTGATGGTATTCAGAGCTATGGCCTTGTTGTGGGGGTGGGCTTTAAAGTTTCAAAAGCCCAGCTCAGGGCCAGTATCCCTGCTTCCTGCAGATCCAGATCTAGAACTCTCAGCTACTTCTCCAACACCATGTCTGCCTCTGCATGATTCTGTCAAGACAAAAATGTACTAAAGTTCTGAAATGGTAAGCAGGCCCCCATTTAAATGCTCTCATTAAAAGGTCCATCATGGTCCTGATGTCTCTTTCTAGCAAGAGAACACAGACTCAGACACTATTCCAGGGCATATAGCCAAAGGCATTATCCTAAGACAGAGACCTGGGTGTGCTCATGTTCCCTGCTGCTTTATTCACAATAGTCAGGACATCAAAATAACCCAGACATAAATATAACTGATGAAAGGATAATGAGTACATGGTTCATATACACAATGGTAATGAACTATGACAACATAAATGAAATTTACAGGTTAATGGATGGACACATGAATAATATTTTTGAGTGATATAACCCAGACCCAAAAAGACAAATACCACATCATGTGTCTTATGTGGATGGTAACATTGAATGTCTAGAGATGTGCATTTAAACTGCAGTATCCATAGAAGTAAATGCACTAGTGTTGGGTTATAGGAGGATATTTCAAGAAAATAATAGAACACATAATTTGTGAAGGAGAAAAAGGAAAACAGTAGGACAGAGTGAGGTAAATGTCTTGGGAGATTGCAGAGGAGTGTGGTGGCTTGAATATGGGAGTGGTACTTTTAGGAGTTGTGGCCTTGTTAGAAACAGTGTGTCAGTGTGGAGGGTAGGCATTGAGACCCACATACTAAACATATGTCCTGGTGTCTCCTCACATCAATAAATCTCAGACTAACACCTGGGACAGTAGACTACCATGTCCAGAATTTGGTAAAGTTGAGTGGGTTGGAAGTCCCAGACCCACAGTAGATGGCAAAAGTGTCACCTGCTTCCTACCAGGCCTCTTTCATGGGACCAAAATCTCTACACAGGAACATGGTCTGTGGTTATTTAGAAGAGAATAGGGTTCTCCCTGCTAATGAGGTAATAGAAGATGGTAGGGTTCAGTCAATAAGCTTCCCTTCCTGGACATTCCTTCCTCACAAGGTACTTAACTTCTAGTCTAACCTTAAGACATGTTATGCTTTCATTTCCATGAAAATCAATCAATAAACAGTTTACAACCAAGGACTGTCTCTCTCATCAAACCAACTGTGGGTTACATAGAGAAAAAGCCTTTGCCTACAGAGCCTTGCCATCTAAGTCTCCAACAGAAGGCCCTTCAATACTCCTGGGCTAGTCACTTCTGAGCTAATCCAGAATTCCCCATTCCATGATTTCAGGGCTAGTTCTTAGCCTGCTGGCCTCCTCCATGCTCAGCTCCTCTGAGACTTCTAGCAGTGCCTGGATGTCCAAGATTCTGAGAACCCCTTGCCCAGTTATCCTTGCAGGCCAGCAGAGTCAAACCTGCTGTGAACTCTCTGCAACCCAGCACTGTCTAGATATCCAGGATTTTGTGGGTCCCTGTCCCCAGACTCCTAAACATAGGCCAATATACTACCCAATGAAAAGCCCAGGGCCAAGTTTGGGTTATCTAGTTTTGGGTTGCTCATCATTGAGTCTCAAACACTCTCCCCAATCATTAAAGACTACTGCCATTTCCTTCCCTTTTTTCTGGAAGATAATGGTAAGAACACATTGCTGAAGAAGATGGTATCTGGCACAGGCATCAATTCAGGCATCTATCTCATTATTTTCTGTGTGGTGAGAACATATTTATCACTCTTTTGCAGTTACTTGGAGATATTTGGCCCATTACAACCCACCAAATTTCTATAGACGTGGTAATCCCTTGGTAGCCGAGAAAGCAACTCCCTGTCCCCCATCACCCTCCCAACATCTGTCTTAAGATCTGGCAACTGTTATTCTAATTTCAGCTTCTCTAAGTGGGCTAAACTGAAGAGGAAGCCCAGGGCCTCATGTATACCAAGCAGCAAACACTACAGGAGAATACACTGTACTTCACCACAACACACTGCACCACACCACACTACAGTATACTACACTAGAGAACCCCCAGTCCTCCTGTTTCTCTGAGATCAACTTTCTTTCTTAGCCCTTTCTCAGCCTTCCTGCATGGATTATCTGCCCAAACAAGGTGAATGTAATAAAACAAAGTGAACATTTTCTACTTTCATAATCCACATTGAAATTTACTGTGATCTCTGTGCAGAGTTCATGACCACCAGGAACACCTGGCCTCCCTTCTCCCCATTGTCACTTACTGGGTTCCCTCTCCATTTTTTCTGTTGTCTTTCTAATCTGAGGATACAGCCTTGGATACTCAGATTTTGGGTACTTTGTCCTTTCCTTCAGACCTCTGTATTTGCTGTGTCTCCCCTTAGGACTCTGTGCATCAGGCTGAGTACTTAGTAGAGCTGTTTCTAACTCTGCATCAGCAGATACCCACAAGAGCTTCTGGCCCTCAGACAGGTGTTTCTCAAAGCTTTAGAGAAGAGATGTGACTCTGAAGAACACCCTAAGTGCTGCAGATGGATGGCTGCTGAACAAACTCCATGACTAGTTGTCCCAGGAGGGTTTTGGGACTCCTCCAAATCTGGCTGCACTGCAGCTTCTCCTAGAATTCAATGTGGACGCCTTACAGGTTAAGAGGATCAGTCAAGTACCAACAAGGTGGCCACATGGACGCATCCAGAAAGGCATGGTACAGGAGAAGCTGAGAGTCCTACATGTTCATATGAAGGCTGCTAATAGAACATTAATGTCCAGGCAGCTAGGGTGAGGGTTTTGACCACACACACAGTGTCCCATATACTCTAACTTGGCCACTCCTTCTTATGTTGCCACTCAGTGGGTTGAGCATATGAAAACCATAACAAATATTGATGCAAAAATACTCAATAACGTCTTGGAAACTGTTTCTAATAACACATGCAAATGATCACTCACCATGATCCAATATGCATCATGTATAGGATGTAAGAATGATTCAATGTTTTGGAATTCATCAAAGTAATATACTATGTAATAAATTTAAGAAATTATTATTTGATCATCTCATTAGATACTCTATCATCCCACTGATGCAGGAATGATTCAATATATAGACATCCATCAATGTAATCCATTATATAAAATAACTTAAAATATATTGGATAATCTCATCAGATGCTGAAAAAGTGTTTGACAAAATACAATATAACTTCAAGATAAATGCATTGGAGGAATCAGAAAGTCACGTTTCAGAAAGAAACGAGCATAATAGAGCAATCCAGTTGCCAATGTCAAAATATATGGAGAAAAATTTGAAGCCATTCCATTAAAATCAGAGACAAAGAAAGACTTCCCCCTCTTCCCCTATGTATTCAACATAGTCTTTGACATTTTAGCCAGAGCAATCAGGCAAAAATGCCAATCAAAGTGTTACAAATTGGAAGGGAGGAATTCAAGACACTACAATTTGAGGAGTATGGAATGTTACACATAAGTGAGCTCAAAAAAATCCAGGAGAGAACTCCTACAGCTGATAAACCACTTCAGCAAAGTCAATGGATACAAAATTAACTCGAACAACCCAGGAACTTTCCTCTACTCAAAGGATAATTATACTGAGGAAGAGATTTTTTTAAAACTACATACTTCACAATAGTCACAAACAATATCTTGGTGTGACTCGAACAAAGCAAGGGAAAGATCTGAATGACAAGAACATTAAGTCTCTGAACAAAGAAATCAAAGAAGACCGTAGAAGATGGAAAGATCTCCCATTGTCATTGATGAGCAGGATTAATATAGTAAAAAAGGTCCATCTTGCCAAAAGCAATCTACAGATTCAATGCAATCCCCATCACAATTCCAACTCATTCCTTCACAGAGATAGAAAAAGCAATTCTCAAATTTATCTGGAATAACATAAACCCCAGTATAGCAAAAACTATTCCTAACAATAAAAGAATGGCTCGGGAAATCACCATCCCTGATCTCAAAATACACCACAGGGCAATAGTGATAAAAATGTCATGTTTCTGGTATAGAGAGACAAGTAGACCAACAGAATAGAATTGAAGACCTAGAAATGAACCTACATTCATATGGTCACTTGATCTTTGTCAAAGGAGCCAAAACCATCCAGTGGATAAAAGACAGCATTTTCAACAATTGGTGCTTTTTCAACTGGCAGTCTGCATATAGAAGAATGCAAATTGATGTATTCTTATCTCCTTGTACAAAGCTCTAGTCCAAGTCACTCAAGGACCTCCACGTAAAACAAGATACATTGAATCTAATACAAGAGAGAGCAGTAAAGAACCTCAAACACATTGCCAAAGGGGAAATGTTCCTGTACAGGACACCAATGACTCATGCTGTAGGACCAAAAACAGTGTCAAATTGAAAAGCTTTGTAAGACAAAGGATGTTGTCAAAAGGACAAAATTGCACACACATATAGGGAAAACTTCTGTACCAACCCTACATCTGGTAGAGGGCTAATATCCAAAATATAAAAAGAACTCAAGACGTTACACTCCAGAGATCCTAATAACCCTATTAAAGAATGGGGTACAGAGCTAAACAGAAAATTCTCAACTGAGGAATCTTGAATGGCTGAGATGTACTTAAGAAATGTTCAACATCTTTAGTCATCAGGGAAATACAAATCAAAATGACCCTAAGTTTCCACTTCACAGCACTCAGATGGGCCAAGAACAAAACTCATCTGACAGGTGATTCTGGCAAGAATGTGAAGAAAGAAGAACATTCCTCCATTCCTGCGGGAATGCAAGTTCGAAAAAACACTTTGGAGATCAATCTGGCAATTCCTGAGAAAGTTGGAAATGGTTCTACCTCAAATACAGGTATTCCACAATGGTACATATACCCAAAAGATTCTCCAATATATTAAAAGGAAACATGAACTTCTATGTTCATAGCAGCCTTATTTATAATGACCAGACTCTGAAAACAACCCAGATGTCCCTCAACAGAAGAATGGATACAGAAAATATTGTACAGTGTACAGAAGTACTACTCAGCTTTTAAAAACATTACGTCATGAAATTCAAAGGCCAATGTTTGGAAGTTGAAATATCATCCTGAGTGTGGTATCCTAGTCACAAAAGGATACACATAGTATGTAGTTATTGATAAGTGGAAATTGGTCAAAAAATGCATGCAATGCCCACAATACAACTAACAGACCATGGGAACCCAAAGAAGAAGGAAGATCACACCAAAGTGTGAATGCTACAGTTCTACTCAGAAGGGGGAAGAAAAGAATGTTTGGAAGTAGGAGAAGAGAAGGATCTGGGAGGGAGAGAAGAGTAGGAGGTAAAGGGGGTTCTGGTTCAGATATGGGAGGAGACGGGGAAAAACTACAGAGGGAAAGTCATTTGAAAGGAGGTCTGTACCCATTGGGGATGGGGAACTGTGTTTAGCCACTATAAAGTCTCAGATGCCAGGGATCCAAGATATTTCCAACAGGGAGGACATTAGCCTAAATACCAAACAAAGGGGAAGTAGGAACTATACAGACCATATTTATTGGATAAGCATGGCAACATTTTAAGGTTGGGGCTACCCAACCACCTCAAAAGTATTAATCCAGAATTCCTTCTCTCAAAAGGAAATGCAGGGATAAAGAGAAGAGCAGAGCTTGAAGGAAAGGCCATCCAGAGACTGCCCCAACTTGTGATCCATTCCATCTGGAGTCACCAAACCCAGTCACTATTGCTGATGTCAAGAAATCTGATGCTGTCAGAAGCCTGGTTTCTTTCTTTCTTTCTTTCTTTCTTTCTTTCTTTCTTTCTTTCTTTCTTTCTTTCTTTCTTTCTTTCTTTCTTTCTTCCTTCCTTCCTTCCTTCCTTCCTTCCTTCCTTCCTCTCTCTGTCTCTCTCTCTGTCTCTCTCTGTCTCTCTCTGTCTCTGTCTCTGACTCTGTCTCTGTCTCTCTCTGTCTCTCTGTCTCTCTCTCTCTCTCTGTCTCTCTCTCTCTCTCTCCCTCCCTCCCTCCCTCCTTCCCTCCCCCCTCTCCTTTTTTCCCCTCAGGTGGAAGAACATTTTTGTTCCTTTTCCCTAATCACAGTGAAAAAATGATAGATAACATTTGTATCAAGTTAGAATTATGTAGGATTTTGGGTAATCAGGAGATGACTCAGTACATCAGTATATAGCAATGGTTCTCAACCTTCCTAATGCTGCAGCAAATCTTTTATGTACTTCTTCATGTTTTGGTGATACTCCCGCCCCCATATCATGTAATTATTGCAATGCTACTTCATTAATGTAACTGTTGGTATTGGTGTCTCTTGAAATGCTATGCATGGAGCCAAACATGAGAACGAGCGAGTGGGCCTAGATTCTGAAGTTAGGACAAGGACTGAAGGAACAGAAGGGGCTTGCAACCCCATAAGTAGAACAACAAAATCAACCAAACAGAGCCTCACAAAACTCACATGCACTAAACCACCAAGCACATAGTACATGAGGGGATATCCAGACTTCCAGCTGGATACGTAGTAGAGGAATGCCTTATCTGGCATCAATGGGAGGGAGTGCCCTTGGTCCTGTACAGGCATGATGATCCAGGGATGGGCAATGCTAGGGCACTGAGGCAGGAGTGTTTGGACGAGGGGGTATAGGAGCACTCTCATATATAGAGGCAATGCTAGAAATAGAGGGGATGAGGTTTTTGGAGGGGGAACTGAGAAGGAGGATAACATTTGGGATGGAAATACATAAGAAAATCAATAAAGAAAAAGTAAAAATAAAGGTATAAAAATCACAAATGGGGCAACCCTGGAGAAGGACAACTTACAAAAAACATCAGGGTCTACAGATGCAAGCCTCACCAACAGAACATAGAAAAGAGAATCTCAGGCAAAGGAAATACCATAGATGATAATAATAGATGATATTAAAAAGTCACTCAAAGAATATACAGAGTAAAAAATTCCTAACTCAAAACATCTAGCTAATGCAGGACACAATAAAAAGAACAAAACTAAGAATAATGGAAAAAAAAAGTGGGTGAGGGATAACAGTTCAAAGACCCAGAAAACATCTTCAACAATATGATTTTTAAAAGTCCTTAACCTAAAGACAGATATGGCCTGAAATTTACAAGAAAGCTACAACACACCAAATCATTTGGACCAATACAGAAAATCATCCTATCACATATTAAACAAAAGTATAAATGTACAGAATAAAGAAAGAAAATATTACAAGCTCTAAGGAAAAAAAGTCAAGTAACATACAAAGGAAGACCTATGAGAATTACATTGACATGTCACCAGAAATGGTAATATCTAAAAGATCTTGGACAAATGTCTTTCAGACTCTAAGAGAACACAAAAGCCAGCCTTGGCTACTATACCCAGAAAACTCTTTATGACCATAGTTGGAGAAACTAAGATATTCTGCTACAAAAACAAATTCAAACAATATCTTTCCACTAATTCAGCACTACAGAAGATACTAGAAGCAAAATTCCAACAGATTGAGTGTAATTATACCCAAGAAAACACAAGAAATGAATAATCTCACAAGAGCCCCAAAGAAAAGGAAAAGCATGTTGTCTCCATTCCCTGCCCTATTATCTCTACGAGTTTACTAGTGTTGGTCAACCTACATGGTCTGTTGGAAAGGCATCACCCCAAGCCTCCACCACCAATAAGCAGGAGCAGAGAATGAAGAGGATGGAAAAGCTCAAAAGGGATCTCCAGAATATCAAAAATGAGAGAGACGGACTCCAGGGAATCCTAGCCAATTACACTAACAAGGATTTGAACAACAGGTAGTCATTATGCCCAATTCTTTGCTGACTGTCTTGGGCCCTCTCTGTTAACCTCAGATTCCCTCATATCACAGGAGGCTACCACACCAGGCTGTCCACACATCCAAATTCATTTTGCTGAATGGATTTTTGACACAGAACTTCAAGTTCAGATAGTCATGAAATGGGACTCAGGCAATTTGATTTTTCCAAAGGTAAATCAGAGCCTGTGGTATGAATTACTGTCTGGGCATAAGGGTTGTAGTGTGTGAGCCCTAATCCTGCATTGTAAGAATCCTATACAGGTATAAGTTTTGGGGAGATGCAAAGTACACTGTGTTTATGGCCAATCATGTTTGCAGTTGACCTGGAAGTAATTTGGGTTCAACTGGTCCTGTCAACAGCTGGAGGGGCCTGGTCCCACATACTGTCTCTCAGTATAACTGGATTGGCCATAGTTCATCACTGCTTTTATCAAATTTTATTCACTATACTATTAGATAATGTGTGTTCATTTGGCATTCTGATTGAGTTTGATTATGAGGGGGGTGTCAGTGTGTGTGTGTGTGTGTGTGTGTGTGTGTGTGTGTGTGTTCCACTTAAGAGCTGGAGTGTCTGTATAGTTATGCTGGGGCCTGGGATTTTGCTTGACACAGTTTCCAGCCAAAAATAGTGAAGACAGAGGGAGCCTCACTTTGAGGAGCACAGCATATGAGCTCTGAGCTCACCTTAGGTGCACACTGGAAATGTAGTATCCTGTAGATACTGATTATGTCCTTTGGCAGTTTATGTAGCAACAGAAGAAAGGATTGACAATTCCTTGTCTACAAACAGATGTGTCATCACAGGTTTTAGGTGGATCCAGGACTATGGCACAGGTTCCTGGAAAGTTCTTGGAGAGCTAGTCTATTTTTCATGCCCCTTCAGGGAGATAAAGTAGGTCAAATCCCTGCCTTTACTTCCCTGCCTCTACTGACCCCAGGCAAAGAGTAATAAGTTTGATAAGCTCCAAGTGGAACTGGTAACATGGAGCAATGTCGTGGCATATATGTGTTGGGGTAGTCCACGATTCAGCTTGAATTAACATGATCCTTGCATCCTTAGTTCATGGGATTATTTGTTCATTGGGCCATGCCCTCCCACAGAATCAAAATTAGGACACTCATGCTCAAGATGCAACATGACCAGGTGATGACTGACCTGAAGAGAATGCCCCAGGACATCAGTGAGGCCTTGTACAAGTACAAGGAGTTGATTAAAGAAAATCAATTCTACTGGTGAGTGACTAACAAGGTCGTCATCCAAGCACAGGATAGGCACAGGATATGTCTGCCCATCCTTGTCTTTGAACCAAAGTAGGGGCTCAGTTTATATAGTGTTTGCCTCTAAACCAGAAGCCTGGCTCCTTCAAAGCAAGGCTCTAGGATTTTTACCACTTAAAGTCATTTTGGCCAAGTGTGAAGAGTCTGTGAGCAACTCAAATCATTGTCCTTTCCAACAAAGTATATTTGAATGTAGATACATAGATAAGGTTTCCATGGGACACCTAGAAAGACTGTATGTTGGTTGGGTCTCTTCTCTTCTCCTAGAGAAGGTCTGCCTTCTACCTACAGGTGATTTTTAAACACATGGACATATAAGCACACCTGTGTTCCAGGTCCTCTTGAGAGATACTTAAGTCCCTGTTAGTGTCACAGTTTACAGATGTACCTCTACTTCTGAAATATGGCTGTCCTCTGATTTCACCTCTCTCAATGTGATGCTCCGTTGCCAGTCTGGACAGTTGTCTGGGCTGACTGGGCACCAGGGCACATTGTGGCAAGGATGGTCCTTGGAGGAGTGGGAGGAAGATGGATGCTGACTTGTGTAATCATTTGTTTGTTTGTGACTCGGCATCGGGCACTGCCACCTCCAGAGTGAATCTAACCATCTCCAGCACAAAGTCAGGATGTTGTGGAAGGAGAACAGACAGTTGCTAGAGGAGCAGATTGCACTAGAAAATGCTCCAATGAATCAAAGAGGCTGTGTAAAGAAGGCAGCCTGAAAACCAATGACCTATGTACCAAGCAGCAGCAGGTAGGGTGCATAAATCATGAGGAGAAGGTTGCAGTCATGTCTAACCTTAAACACAGTCAAGCCTAAGCAACCATCTTGTACCTTATCCATGCTCTCTCCTATGTCTCATCCAGTTGTTCATTTCTGTGATCATTTCCAAGACTTTATGTGCAGTTATCCTCCTTCAAGAAACTACATATTTGGGAAGTAAACAATCATGCTCAACTAAAAGCTGCATTTCCTTATGATAGATAGGTTGAACACATAGTACACAAGTACATGCCAGTATGCTAAATGAGTTCCATGTGCTTGCCTCCATTGTAGTAGCACAGAATGTTGATTGATGAAGTCAGAGCTTCAGCTCATTTGCTTCTGAGGGGTCATGTGAGATCACAGGCAGTACAAAATTTGCAAGTATTAGATCTCAGTGTAACTGCCATATTAGAGTAAATCATTGCCTTTTGTGTGTTTGTGTGTTGGGGGTGCTTGTATGCTTTCTCTCCCCTTTCCCTGCATTGCAAGATGGTCTCATCACTCTGCCTACATCTTGGCTCACACTGAAAGAGCCTGAGCAGGTACTTGTCAGGATTGTTTTCTCTCAGTGTTGCTAGAGTTCTTTCCTAGAGCTTATATTCTGGAGATGACAGGGATGTGAGAAAGGCTTCTCTCAGCCTGAGTGTTGGTGTGAGAGGTGTGAGGCTTCAAGAATGAAATTTCACTAACACTCTCAACCTAGTCTAAGAAATGTGCCCCCTAAGAAATGTTAGTGCCCAACGGATGGATAGCAGAGTCCTGTGTCTCACATTAAACATAAGCCTTCCATAGTCCCCATTCAACTGTTTCTCTACCATCCATTGTTATCTCCTCATAATTTTCTACTCACTTATGATTATTGGACAGAGAGAGTGACAGGTATATATATATATATATATATATATATATATATATATATATATAGAGAGAGAGAGAGAGAGAGAGAGAGAGAGAGTATGTGTTTGTGCGTGGCATAAGCATGTGTGTACCAATATGTATATTGGTGGGTATGTTGAAAGTCCAGTTATTTATGTAAGGTTTTGTTCAGTTTTTCTTTCTTTCTTTATTTATTTATTTGTTTGTTTGTTTGTTTATTGGGACAGCAGGTTTTTGTTTGTTTTTTATTCAGCCTGTCTGTAACATATTCCCTAGAAACCAGGTCTGTCACTCAACCTGACACTTCCTGTTTTGTTTAAGCTGTTTGACCAGCATCTTTGAATCTCCTGTCACCTCCCAGGCAGAGATCTTTGTAGGGTTTGGTCTCAATTAATTGTTATGAGGTTCAATTGCTCATAGCTAGGAAGATCATGGTGTTATTTTCTATAATTTTATACAAACATTTTAGTGTTTTGGAATTTTTTTATTTGTTTATTTTTGTAAGTCCCAATTCATTAACAAGGAGGAAGACAATGCTGTCTGCTTCAGGTGTCAGATACACACCTTGGCTAACTGTGCCTTCTCATGAGTTTTATCTCATCATGATGGAAACTTCAGAAAGTGGTAGTAGGGAGGGGGTAGACCAGAGGTGGTCTTAACCAAGATACCTGGGCTACATGTTATCCACAGTGGAGTGTTTCAACAATTAATGCCTTTCTTAACCAAGAAAACCATGTTGCCAACATTTAAAAGTGAATGAAAACATAGATAGTCCAGCCCACCTTTTCCAAATCTTACCATGTGACCTCAGATTCCCCTTCCCAGTCCTTCCCTCATTCATTACAACTTCCAGACCCTGGGTTTGAAGGCCCACCCATGTGAGAAAAAAACGCAAAGCAGGCATGGTACCCTTGGAATATGAGTATGATATGGGGCACAAAAGGAGTGCTCAAAAACAGCTAGCTGAAGAAATGAGAAAAAACGGGGCTCCAAGGATCTCGATGTTTCTATTGAAAGAACACTTAGGAACCTAAAACAACAGCCTATCCTTCTAAGATGGGAGTGTGGGGGTCTTGGAGGTCAAGGGGCAGGAATCCAGGGACCCCGGAGTCACAAAAGATGGTTCCCTGGCCTGGTGGGAAAGCATTGGTGTTGGTTGAGGGACCACAGAAGCCAACTTACCTGGATTATCATGGCTCTCCATCCTAAACCTAAACCTGGTCCTCAGACTCCAGTGGCCCTGGGATCAAGGTTCTTCGTGAAGTTCCACTTCTGTGTCTTTCTTCTGCTGCAGGGCCTTCACAAAGACTCTTTCTCTTGCCTGCCTCGTGGATGCTGGCAGGGATCACTGGAGATACTCAGACCCCTGTGCAGAAGGTGAGCACACCAGGCCAGATGTGACCTTCGTGGCCACTTCCAATCCAGCCACATGCTCTTGTCCCTCTCCCAGTTGGTCACTGCTAGCTTTCCTTTCTAGGCAGAGGAGTTCCTGGACCCCTGACAGCAACCCCTTCCAGCTCTATGGTATGGAGAGGTGACTCAGGATGTCACTTCCGGAATTATCTAGGAACCAGGTCCTCTGATCTTCTCTATGGCAGCTAATCTCAGAGCTGAGCTTCCAATACACTCCTAGGACAGAAGGACAGTCTCCAGTTTTATTGTTTTCTAATTAAACTCTTTAGTAATAAAAAGTTAAGCATGTAAGCATTTTAAAAAGAAAACTTAGACTCCTTTGCCTTCATAGCACTAAGATAAACCCCTGGAATTCAATGAGTGCCTTACTGGCTTCACCAAGTGGATTCATGGAATCCTACACTGCATCCCTTTGCTGATGTTGTTTTGCTGAGTGTATCATAGACATAACATTGCTTCTGTACAGATTCCCTCTCACTGTTTTGCAGTGTGCTGCATTTCAGAAAAATCAAGGCATGTTAAGTCACTAACCTCTTTTTGGCTGACATTATTAACTTGTATGTATGCTCGCACGCGCACAACTGTGTTTTTAAATTGGGTATTTTCTTTACTCACATTATCCCGTTTCCTAGTTTCCCCTCATAAAAAACCCTCCCCCAATTCCCTTTCCACTCCCCTTCTTACTAACCTACCCACTCCTGCTTCCTGGTCCTGCATTATATCACATGAACTCTAATGTGTTGAATTGCAGCTACTGGATAATATCTATGGCTAACTGTTTTTATTGGTGCTAGAGAGTCTTATGAGAAGTAGCTAAGCTAGGTTTAGAGAGCAGAATATATTTCAACTTGGAGCTTGCTGGAGGATGTTCTTTTGAACCCTCTTTTTTAGAACCTTGAATCTTGTGTGGACCCACTTGTGTGTGCAGAGGACCCACTTGTCTGTTTTATATCATACTTGTAGAAGCAGCAAATATCTGCATGGAAAAAGTTCCTGACAAGGAAATCAGCACAGGCCCAGGCAGCACAAGTTGGGTTAATTTAAGAATATATTACACAGCTCAGGTCCTAATACTTCCTCAGTTGTCAGGAAATGTGCTGTAATATAGCAGTGTTTTCATTGGTGTGTGTGTGTGTGTCTGTGTGTGTGTGTGTGTGTGTGTGTGTGTGTGTCTGTGTGTGTGTGTGTGTGTATTTGTGTGTGAGTCTGTGTGTGTGTGTGTGTATATATATCTTTGTGTGTGTATGTGTTTTTGCCCAGGTGTTTGTGAGCATGTTTATGTGTCATATTTATGTAATGGTAGCTGCTTGTAGTAGGTGCAAGTATATAGTACTGTTCATTCTTGTTTTCTTTTCTTTTCTTTGTGTGTGTATGTATATGTTAAGGCACGTATTCATGTGTCTCTGTACACATGTATGTATTTGATTGTATATATTCACATAGTCACTCTGTGAGCAAACAACTTAAAGTCAGATTTTGAAGGGTTTGTACAGGGAAAAGTGCTTATCTGTATGAAATCATTTGTAAGAAAAGAAAGGAAGGTGGAACCTGGAATTAGCAATGAGCTAAACCCATTTGGCTGAGAGTCAAAAAGGCTGGCTAAGCCTTTGTGTTCCCTCTGTGCACATCATGAATAGTGACTGCACAGTGGAGGACCAGGGGGCTTCTTGCATCTTCTTGGCATCCTAGTTTATTTTCCTCCTTGCCTACTACCACTTTCTTTCCAACTTTGTCTATGCTTCACTCAGTCTCCCTTCCTTGGAGTTTGTTCAGGGTGTTATGATTTGAAATATTGAGTTGTTTGGAGTTGAGACTGTCCCAAGCCAAAGGGCCATAAGTATGGTGAAGTGTAAGAACAGGGCTGCCTCAGACAGCCCCTTAGGCTCATGATAGTCAGAAGCGCAAACACTATGTTCTATCTGTAGCCCTCTGTAATTCCTGTTATTAAAAACAGCTTTTTTTATATATCTTATACACTTTAATGTTAACATCAACATAATCATAACATGCAATTTATTAAAAATATAGAGAGAAAAATACAATTTTTGACAAAAACAGCTTTAAAGTTTCACCAGCTCAGGACAGGTATTCTTGCTTCCTGGAGTTCCAGATACAGAACTCCCAGCACCATGTCTGCCCATATGATGCCATGCTTTTGCCAAGGCAAAAATGTACTAAATTTTTAAAAATATAAGCCCAGTTTCAACCTCCCACATCCAATGCTACATTTTCCTACCATCTAAGTAGTGTAGCTGCATTTCCATCCAGGTCCATACCAGACAGTGAGCTATTGGCAAATATAGTCTAACATCTCTGCATTTGGTCTGCCCAGTGGCTTTTCCACACATTTACTGCAGGGCAAAAAAGCAAAACCACACTAAGAGAAGGAGGTAGTATGGAGGTGGATTAACTGACTGAAGACTTTTGAAAGGCTACATGGAAACCAACAATTGTAGAACCATTATAATATACAAATCCATATAAATGAGGTTTAAATGAGGTTTAAATAGAATTAATCTCTTATGCTGACTATGCCTCCCCTAAATCCAGTAAACAATCAAATGAAAAACCCAGGGGCAGTTTTAGGTTATTTTGTTTTGGGTTGTTCATCATTGAAGTCTAATACCCACTCAGGAAACATTAAACATTAAGCATTACATTATACTACACTTCACTACACTACACTAGCCAACCCCAAACAATGTGTGTATCTCCCCATGTTAAAATGTTCATGTGTACACATATATCAGACACACACACACACATTTTTATAAAAAAAATTTTATCTAACAACCACTGAAAAATGTCATGCCCTGTCCCCGACTTTCCATTCTTCAGAGAACGATGAACTGTAAGCAGAGCCAAAAGTTAGAAATGCATAAGGCATTCAGTACATAGTGAAATCTTTGGTCCTGGGTAACCCCCTAGGCTGCCCCTACCATTTCTCATTGCATGTCATCTGCTCCTCACTGTCATGGTGACTTTCTTCTACTCTGTATAGCTATAGTCCTGTCCTCTCCTCATACTTGGAAAACCTACTGAGATTTCTTGAAAGTTTTGTCTTTTTTTGTGTTAATAATCAAAGGGAATTAGACTAGAATAAAACCTGTGTTGCTGTAAATCTCTCCAACCCAAATATATGCCGGCAAGCAACATTACAATATGATTACATGCAGTGCACCTATATTGGGCAGATCTACCACTACATTACCATCTTTCTGAGCTTATGAGACCTCTTAGAACTTGCAGTTTCTCCAGACCATGTGCTTCTGCTCCACTTTTCTCCTTCTTCCTTCTCCTGTGTGTCCTCTCCCTCTTCCATTTTCTTCTTCTCCTCACCCCCCCCCCCCACTTCTGCTCCACCTTCCCTTTTACCTGCCCAGTCATCAGCTCTCCTTTATTTTAGAAATTAAAACTGGAATCAGGTTTACAGGAAATCACCTGAGTGCTGACTCATTCCTCTTTCACAAACACTCACAGGAGAACAGAATTAACATCTTACATAATTAGCCCCAGGGCTTCCACAGGAACCCTGTGATGGGATCATCTCCAGGTTCCTCTCTATTATTCCTGCTAGGAAAAACCAGGGGCAATGCCCTTGAGCTTCAGTGAATGTCAACCCTGGTGATGCATGCTGACCTCTGGAGGTGTCATTCTACTAAAGGCTCACCCCTATACTCTACAGTCTTTGACTCTAAACAGCAGGAATGGGATCAGTCATAGGTGTCTTCCAGGAAGCTCTAATGGTTATTGTAATACTCAGGCACTGCCCTAAGCCACAATGTTACCTTCTCCCTCATTAGAGCAGGATTCTCTAATCCCAAGAAATAGAGATTTGGTGCAAACTAATAAGAGGCCATCAGGACTTTGAGACAGTTGGTCTGGGGAGGAAAAGGGCAAGATTAGAAATTTTGCATCTGAGGCCCCTTCAGGAGGTTTTCATGTTTTTAAAATGCCCTTGCACAAACACCAAAGATGCAAGTCTGGTACATTCTACAGGAAACAAACAGATCCCATGTGAGTGGAGGCTGACATCATTTCCCCTGAAATAAACTTCAGCAAGTTTGAAGAATAGCCATTTGATAAGTCCCATGTTGATTTTCTGGAGCTATCATTACAAAGTACCACAAAGTGGATGCCTTAATCAATACAGGATTTTTATCCTCTTTTCTGAAATTCAGGAGTTCAAAACTATGGTGACTTAATTTCTTCTCCTGTTGCTGTGATATAATATCCTTAGACGAGGGGTAGCTTTCTTTGCTGCCCAGGCAATTTGCAGGGCCTGCTTTCCTGAGTGCTTCAGCTTGTGAGGAGCAGAGCCAGGTGTAACACTGTCGGGTAGCTTAACCTGATATCTAGTGATGCTATTTGTGCAGGTAGATAACAGCTTGACATCAGTCTTTAAATGACTAAACTGTCCCGAGTAGCAGTGTGGACTGAGACACTTCCTTTTCTCTTTCAGATAGATATTCCTAGGCTTGAAAGCAATCTGTCAGCCACTCTCAAGGACCAATCTTGTAGCATCCAAACTGACTATGGAGTCTCAAATGGCCACTTGTCTTGTAGCTGTTGAAGCAGATGAATGAAGTTATAGGCCTGGAATGTAAC
Organism: Mus musculus; assembly: GCF_000001635.26. Classification (NCBI taxonomy): domain Eukaryota; kingdom Metazoa; phylum Chordata; class Mammalia; order Rodentia; family Muridae; genus Mus; species Mus musculus. Next base: position 41,300,498 of record NC_000080.6, on the reverse strand, counting down.
TCAGGGAGCATGGACTATTATTAGGTTTAATCATAGGACTTGGAGGTCAAAGAGAAAGAAAAATTAACTCATCTCATCCAGACTTGTTGGAGAAAAAAACTGAGGCTCTATGGAGGCTTTTAAAGTCTGCCACCCTCCTCATAGATTCCTCCCAGACCTCATTTATTGCCCTTAATTGAGTAGATATATTCTCAGGAGAAAGTTTTCATAGTTGGGGTATAACCCAGAATATAAATACGAATACATAGATCATTAAATTCTGTGTCTGTGTTGACTGGCTGATGAGATGGCTCAGTGGAAAAGGGAATTCGACCAAGCGTAGAGAACTGAGTTGCTTCCCTGTGACCCACATCATAGGAGAAAAAAACTCCATCAGTTGTCCTCTGACTTTCATGTAGGTGGGGGTACCAGGTCTTAGCAGCTCAAGTTTCCCACTGCTCATTTGCACTGAGAACTCTCCATCTGATACACACATGTAATTATATGACGCTGTGCACCATTTGAGAGGTTCAGTACTTTTTTATTTTCACTTTTGTTGCCCAGAAGCTAGAGAAACCAAGGAGGCCAGCATAGGACCATCACCTGAAACACAGCTTAGGGATTATGGATATAAGGAACTTGTGACTGAGGTGCGAACATCATGTGTTCCAAACTGCTCTAAATGGTTTTCAATACATGCATGGTCAACTGTAGTAGATGCTGTTGTTTCATTGCTGTTTCTTTGTTGCTATAGTTTTGTTTACTGTCTACCTCTGATTACATCAAAGAGATACAAAAACTGTGATGAAATTTGCACTAATCCCTGTGGCCTGTTGAAGCCTCATTAGCTGTCAGAGTCTGCTTTAGTGAGGATGCTGGCCTGGATGATGTACAGCTGCTTCCAGTCGCCTGTACTGTCATATGCTAATATCTTCCTCTGACAAAATAGCAGTTATCAGTGACACAGAGTGAAACGATTTACAGTGCTAACACTCCTAGGTTTAAGCAGACACCAGTTGCAAAGTACAAAGTACCCTAAGATGGAGGCATATGCACAGGCTGATACAGTAGGCTATGAAACGATTAAATTGACCTGGGAGTTGACAGTGGAATGTGAGGTGCAGGCAGAGGCCTAGTGCAGAGTGTCTGACAGTTTTCCAGGTAGAAGGTATTCCCACCACTAGAAGGTCTTTGGATCTGTGCTCTAGGCAGCATAAGGAGAGTAATGAAAGTCAGTGTGTGTTGTGAATTTGCTGCTGAGACAATTGCTTCCTCTTCTGAATATACACAGTGGAGTTGGCTCAAGGTCAAGAAGAAACAGCCATAGATGTAGTTCATTCCTCTGTAGAACATTCTCCTTCTCTTTTCAGCCCACATGGATTAATCATGTACCACCTTGTTCCCTGGACATTCACATGACAGGGATGTAGTCCTACTTTCCTGTTATGTGTACCAGAAGATCACTTTAAAATGGCCCAGATGGACAGCAGCAGCGGTCGCCATCTTGGTCCGGGACCCGCCGAACTTAGGAAATTAGTCTGAACAGGTGAGAGGGTGCGCCAGAGAACCTGACAGCCTCTGGAACAGGCAGAAGCACAGAGGGGCTGAGGCAGCACCCTGTGTGGGCCGGGGACAGCCGGCCACCTTCCGGACCGGAGGACAGGTGCCCGCCCGGCTGGGGAGGCGACCTAAGCCACAGCAGCAGCGGTCGCCAACTTGGTCCGGGACCCGCCGAACTTAGGAAATTAGTCTGAACAGGTGAGAGGGTGCGCCAGAGAACCTGACAGCTTCTGGAACAGGCGGAAGCACAGAGGCGCTGAGGCAGCACCCTTTGTGGGCCGGGGACAGCCAGCCACCGTCCGGACCGGAGGACAGGTGCCCGCCCGGCTGGGGAGGCGGCCTAAGCCACAGCAGCAGCGGTCGCCATCTTGGTCCCGGGACTCCAAGGAACTTAGGAATTTAGTCTGCTTAGGTGAGAGTCTGTACCACCTGGGAACTGCCAAAGCAACACAGTGTCTGAGAAAGGTCCTGTTTTGGGCCTTCTTCTTCGGCCAGGAGGAGGTCCAAATACAAGATATCTGCGCACCTTCCCTGTAAGAGAGCTTGCCAGCAGAGAGTGCTCTGAGCACTGAAACTCAGAGGAGAGAATCTGTCTCCCAGGTCTGCTGATAGACGGTAACAGAATCACCAGAAGAACAATCTCTAAACAGAGTCAACTATAACTACTAACTCCAGAGATTACCAGATGGCGAAAGGTAAACGGAGGAATCTTACTAACAGGAACCAAGACCACTCACCATCACCAGAACCCAGCACACCCACTTCGCCCAGTCCAGGGAACCCCAACACACCTGAGAACCTAGACCTAGATTTAAAAGCATATCTCATGATGATGGTAGAGGACATCAAGAAGGACTTTAATAAATCACTTAAAGAAATACAGGAGAACACTGCTAAAGAGTTACAAGTCCTTAAAGAAAAACAGGAAAACACAATCAAACAGGTAGAAGTCCTTACAGAAAAAGAGGAAAAAACATACAAACAGGTGATGGAAATGAACAAAACCATACTAGACCTAAAAAGGGAAGTAGACACAATAAAGAAAACTCAAAGCAAGGCAACACTAGAGATAGAAACCCTAGGAAAGAAATCTGGAACCATAGATTTGAGCATCAGCAACAGAATACAAGAGATGGAAGAGAGAATCTCAGGTGCAGAAGATTCCATAGAGAACATCGGCACAACAATCAAAGAAAATGGAAAATGCAAAAAGATCCTAACTCAAAATATCCAGGAAATCCAGGACACAATAAGAAGACCAAACGTACGGATAATAGGAGTGGATGAGAATGAAGATTTTCAACTCAAAGGTCCAGCAAACATCTTCAACAAAATTATTGAAGAAAACTTCCCAAATCTAAAGAATGAGATGCATATGAACATACAAGAAGCCTACAGAACTCCAAATAGACTGGACCAGAAAAGAAATTCCCCCCGACACATAATAATCAGAACATCAAATGCACTAAATAAAGATAGAATACTAAAAGCAGTAAGGGAAAAAGGTCAAGTAACATATAAAGGCAAGCCTATCAGAATTACACCAGATTTTTCACCAGAGACTATGAAAGCCAGAAGAGCCTGGACAGATGTTATACAGACACTAAGAGAACACAAACTGCAGCCCAGGCTACTATACCCAGCCAAACTCTCAATTATCATAGAGGGAGAAACCAAAGTATTCCACGACAAAACCAAATTCACGCATTATCTCTCCACGAATCCAGCCCTTCAAAGGATAATAACAGAAAAAAACCAATACAAGAACGGGAACAACGCCCTAGAAAAAACAAGAAGGTAATCCCTCAACAAACCTAAAAGAAGACAGCCACAAGAACAGAATGCCACCTTTAACAACTAAAATAACAGGAAGCAACAATTACTTTTCCTTAATATCTCTTAACATCAATGGTCTCAACTCGCCAATAAAAAGACATAGACTAACAAACTGGCTACACAAACAAGACCCAACATTTTGCTGCTTACAGGAAACTCATCTCAGAGAAAAAGATAGACACTACCTCAGAATGAAAGGCTGGAAAACAATTTTCCAAGCAAATGGTATGAAGAAACAAGCAGGAGTAGCCATCCTAATATCTGATAAGATTGACTTCCAACCCAAAGTCATCGAAAAAGACAAGGAGGGACACTTCATTCTCATCAAAGGTAAAATCCTCCAAGAGGAACTCTCAATTCTGAATATCTATGCTCCAAATACAAGAGCAGCCACATTCACTAAAGAAACTTTAGTAAAGCTCAAAGCACACATTGCGCCTCACACAATAATAGTGGGAGACTTCAACACACCACTTTCACCAATGGACAGATCATGGAAACAGAAACTAAACAGGGACACGCTGAAACTAACAGAAGTGATGAAACAAATGGATCTGACAGATATCTACAGAACATTTTATCCTAAAACAAAAGGATATACCTTCTTCTCAGCACCTCATGGTACCTTCTCCAAAATTGACCACATAATAGGTCACAAATCAGGCCTCAACAGATTCAAAAATATTGAAATTGTCCCATGTATCCTATCAGATCACCATGCACTAAGGCTGATCTTCAATAACAAAATAAATAACAGAAAGCCAACATTCACATGGAAACTGAACAACACTCTTCTCAATGATACCTTGGTCAAGGAAGGAATAAAGAAAGAAATTAAAGACTTTTTAGAGTTTAATGAAAATGAAGCCACAACGTACCCAAACCTTTGGGACACAATGAAAGCATTTCTAAGAGGGAAACTCATAGCTATGAGTGCCTTCAAGAAAAAACGGGAGAGAGCACATACTAGCAGCTTGACAACACATCTAAAAGCTCTCGAAAAAAAGGAAGCAAATTCACCCAAGAGGAGTAGACGGCAGGAAATAATCAAACTCAGGGGTGAAATCAACCAAGTGGAAACAAGAAGAACTATTCAAAGAATTAACCAAACGAGGAGTTGGTTCTTTGAGAAAATCAACAAGGTAGATAAACCCTTAGCTAGACTCACTAAAGGGCACAGGGACAAAATCCTAATTAACAAAATCAGAAATGAAAAGGGAGACATAACAACAGATCCTGAAGAAATCCAAAACACCATCAGATCCTTCTACAAAAGGCTATACTCAACAAAACTGGAAAACCTGGACGAAATGGACAAATTTCTGGACAGATACCAGGTACCAAAGTTGAATCAGGATCAAGTTGACCTTCTAAACAGTCCCATATCCCCTAAAGAAATAGAAGCAGTTATTAATAGTCTCCCAACCAAAAAAAGCCCAGGACCAGACGGGTTTAGTGCAGAGTTCTATCAGACCTTCAAAGAAGATCTAACTCCAGTTCTGCACAAACTTTTTCACAAGATAGAAGTAGAAGGTATTCTACCCAACTCATTTTATGAAGCCACTATTACTCTGATACCTAAACCACAGAAAGATCCAACAAAGATAGAGAACTTCAGACCAATTTCTCTTATGAACATCGATGCAAAAATTCTTAATAAAATTCTCGCTAACCGAATCCAAGAACACATTAAAGCAATCATCCATCCTGACCAAGTAGGTTTTATTCCAGGGATGCAGGGATGGTTTAATATACGAAAATCCATCAATGTAATCCATTATATAAACAAACTCAAAGACAAAAACCACATGATCATCTCGTTAGATGCAGAAAAAGCATTTGACAAGATCCAACACCCATTCATGATAAAAGTTCTGGAAAGATCAGGAATTCAAGGCCAATACCTAAACATGATAAAAGCAATCTACAGCAAACCAGTAGCCAACATCAAAGTAAATGGAGAGAAGCTGGAAGCAATCCCACTAAAATCAGGGACTAGACAAGGCTGCCCACTTTCTCCCTACCTTTTCAACATAGTACTTGAAGTATTAGCCAGAGCAATTCGACAACAAAAGGAGATCAAGGGGATACAAATTGGAAAAGAGGAAGTCAAAATATCACTTTTTGCAGATGATATGATAGTATATATAAGTGACCCTAAAAATTCCAACAGAGAACTCCTAAACCTGATAAACAGCTTCGGTGAAGTAGCTGGATATAAAATTAACTCAAACAAGTCAATGGCCTTTCTCTACACAAAGAATAAACAGGCTGAGAAAGAAATTAGGGAAACAACACCCTTCTCAATAGCCACAAATAATATAAAATATCTCGGCGTGACTCTAACGAAGGAAGTGAAAGATCTGTATGATAAAAACTTCAAGTCCCTGAAGAAAGAAATTAAAGAAGATCTCAGAAGATGGAAAGATCTCCCATGCTCATGGATTGGCAGGACCAACATTGTAAAAAAGGCTATCTTGCCAAAAGCAATCTACAGATTCAATGCAATCCCCATTAAAATTCCAACTCAATTCTTCAACGAATTAGAAGGAGCAATTTGCAAATTCATCTGGAATAACAAAAAACCGAGGATAGCAAAAACTCTTCTCAAGGATAAAAGAACCTCTGGTGGAATCACCATGCCTGACCTAAAGCTTTACTACAGAGCAATTGTGATAAAAACTGCATGGTACTGGTATAGAGACAGACAAGTGGACCAATGGAATAGAATTGAAGACCCAGAAATGAACCCACACACCTATGGTCACTTGATCTTCGACAAGGGAGCCAAAACCATCCAGTGGAAGAAAGACAGTATTTTCAACAATTGGTGCTGGCACAACTGGTTGTTATCATGTAGAAGAATGCGAATCGATCCATACTTATCTCCTTGTACTAAGGTCAAATCTAAGTGGATCAAGGAACTTCACATAAAACCAGAGACACTGAAACTTATAGAGGAGGAAGTGGGGAAAAGCCTTGAAGATATGGGCACAGGGGAAAAATTCCTGAACAGAACAGCAATGGCTTGTGCTGTAAGATCGAGAATTGACAAATGGGACCTAATGAAACTCCAAAGTTTCTGCAAGGCAAAAGACACTGTCTATAAGACAAAAAGACCACCAACAGACTGGGAAAGGATCTTTACCTATCCTAAATCAGATAGGGGACTAATATCCAACATATATAAAGAACTCAAGAAGGTGGACCTCAGAAAATCAAATAACCCCCTTAAAAAATGGGGCTCAGAACTGAACAAAGAATTCTCACCTGAGGAATACCGAATGGCAGAGAAGCACCTGAAAAAATGTTCAACATCCTTAATCATCAGGGAAATGCAAATCAAAACAACCCTGAGATTCCACCTCACACCAGTGAGAATGGCTAAGATCAAAAATTCAGGTGACAGCAGATGCTGGCGAGGATGTGGAGAAAGAGGAACACTCCTCCATTGTTGGTGGGATTGCAGGCTTGTACAACCACTCTGGAAATCAGTCTGGCGGTTCCTCAGAAAATTGGACATAGTACTACCGGAGGATCCAGCAATACCTCTCCTGGGCATATATCCAGAAGAAGCCCCAACTGGTAAGAAGGACACATGCTCCACTATGTTCATAGCAGCCTTATTTATAATAGCCAGAAACTGGAAAGAACCCAGATGCCCCTCAACAGAGGAATGGATACAGAAAATGTGGTACATCTACACAATGGAGTACTACTCAGCTATTAAAAAGAATGAATTTATGAAATTCCTAGCCAAATGGATGGACCTGGAGAGCATCATCCTGAGTGAGGTAACACAATCACAAAGGAACTCACACAATATGTACTCACTGATAAGTGGATACTAGCCCAAAACCTAGGATACCCACGATATAAGATACAATTTCCTAAACACATGAAACTCAAGAAAAATGAAGACTGAAGTGTGGACACTATGCCCCTCCTTAGAAGTGGGAACAAAACACCCATGGAAGGAGTTACAGAAACAAAGTATGGAGCTGAGATGAAAGGATGGACCATGTAGAGACTGCCATATCCAGGGATCCACCCCATAATCAGCTTCCAAATGCTGACACCATTGCATACACTAGCAAGATTTTACTGAAAGGACCCAGATGTAGCTGTCTCTTGTGAGACTATGCCGGGGCCTAGCAAACACAGAAGTGGATGCTCACAGTCAGCTAATGGATGGATCACAGGGCTCCCAATGGAGGAGCTAGAGAAAGTACCCAAGGAGCTAAAGGGATCTTCAACCCTATAGGTGGAACAACATTATGAACTAATCAGTACCCCTGAGCTCTTGACTCTAGCTGCATATGTATCAAAAGATGGCCTAGTCGGCCATCACTGGAAAGAGAGGCCCATTGGACACGCAGACTTTGTGTGCCCCGGTACAGGGGAACGCCAGGGCCAAAGGGGGGGGAGTGGGTGGGTAGGGGAGTGGGGGTGGGTGGGTAAGGGGGACTTTTGGTATAGCATTGGAAATGTAAATGAGCTAAATACCTAATTAAAAAAAAATAAAATAAAGAAAGAAAGAAAAAAAAAATGGCCCAGATGATCTAGTTCAATCTTGCAAGACACAATAATCTAGCCTAGTATGGTGGCACTCGCCTTTAATACCAGGAGAGGCACAGGCAGACAGAATGCTATGAAATCAATGCCATCTAAACAGTTGGTGGAGATTATGTATTTTTTATTCAGGATCAAGTCAAATAAGTTCCTGAGTTTGGAGGTTTTAGGTTTACCTGTTAAGGGGACTTTGTACTCCTAGGAGGGGATAATGCAAATATTCACAGATAAATTGTGGAACCCAGGCCTTCATTCAGCTCCAAGGCAAGTGCATCCAGGGGACTAATGAATAATCTGCTTTGGGGATTCTGACCAGCCTAACAGAAGAGTGTTAAACATAGTAATTATAAGGAAATAGTCCCACCAGTTCATATACAGTAAGATGCATGCCCACATTTGGACGGGTTTTTTTTGGCACCGTGTATTTCCATGACTGTTGTGGGTACATGGTGTCAGGAGACACAGAAGAAGGCCTCACATCCCGTGAAACTGGAGTTACTGACATCTCACACCATTGCTTGAAATCCCAGCACTTGGGAGAGGAGGTCAGAATCAGGAGTTCAGGAGCATCCTTGACTACAGAAGGAATTTAAGTCACCTTCATTACTCTAAGAACTTCATGGAGTTTCCATCTGTTGCTATGTATTGCAATGCTAAATTCTGTTCCTAGGAAGGTCTGGAACTAGGAGAGAATTCTCCTATCAAAAGATTTTGTTGTGCAAATATTGTTGCTTAATTTAAAACCATTGGTAAAATAAAATTGACTACTGGTGTTTACTGGAGGGATTAGACATAGGTGAGTTTTTAGTTATCTGGTTGTGGGTGGAGAAGTGAAAGAAAAGAGGAGAAACTAGAAAAAAGGGAGAAGGCACCATGGAGGAGCTGCACCATGAGGGCATATGGAGGAGAAACAGCAAGGATTTGGGGGGCACCACTGGAAAGGTAGCCAGGTGAGCTGTTAGAAAAGCAGATTAGGGGTCACCCCACCCACCGTAATTGTCTCTATTTTTGTTTTTTTAAGACAGGGTTCCCTGTATATCCCTGGCTGTCCTGGAGCTCACTTTGTAGATCAGGTTGGTCTCAAACTCAGAAATCCTCCTGCCTCTGCCTCACAAGTGCTGGGAGTAAAAGTGTGCACCACCTCACAGTAATCATCAAAGCCAAATGATATAAGCATAGTCTGAGTCATTTGTTTGGAAGCAAGTCAGGATGAGTTTACATTGGTTCTACTAAAATTTTGTCTCAAAACTGAAGGTGATGGGGAAGGAGAAGAGCATTGCCTGGAGGGGAGGGGAGGGGAGGGAAGACCATGGAGAAAATGGTCAAAGACTTACTTGAACAGAAAGTCTTCAAGAAACAAAGGATGTGCATTTTTTTCATTGAATTATTTATTTATTTCCATCTGAATACAGCCCCTCCCTCTCTTCCCAGTCAGACTCAATGTCCCACTCCCCCCCCCCCAATTCCCTATTCCCTTCTCCCCAGAGAAAGCGGCCCTCTTTTTTTTTTTCTAGTACCAACCCACCCTGGCACATCAAGTTGCATCAGGAATAAGTGCATCCTCTCTCACTGAGCCCAGACAGGGCAGCCCAGCTAGGGAAAAGAGATCTAAAGGCAGGTAACAGAGTCTAAATCCGAGGCAGCACCCACTCCAATTGTTAGTCACCCACATGAAGACCAAGATGTACATCTGTTTCATTTATGTAAAGGTCCTAGTTCAAGCCCCTACATGGTGTTGGCTCATTGTTCCATCTCTGTGAACCCCAAGAACCCAGATTAGTTGACTGTAGGTCCTCTTGTGGCTTCCTAACCCTTCTGGCTACTACAACCCTTCCACCAACACTTCCACAAGACTCTCTGACCACAGCCTAATGTTTGGCAGTGGTTATCTGCATTTTTACATTTAAAGGGTGATGGAGAGAGCATGCAATTAGAGGGACGGCCCACTACAGGTCACAATGGAAACCTCTCAGCAGCCTGAAGCAGCTACTTGTAAAAAAGGATGGTGTCTGTGGTCTTGAGAAGCAGGAGACACATTCCTCCTGGGTACTTGCCATTTGAAATTAGGGATTGCCTGATGTAGGCTGTGATAGAAACATCTCAATAGCCTGTGGAAGCTGTGCATACTAAAACGTAATTCCCCTTTATCTTAATCTTAGCCCTGTACAATCACTGCATAGAATTCATTGTGCAGGACAGCTTTTCAGCTGGCCTTGATATGTATAATTATTCTAGTATATCTGAATTTCCTATTTCTTTCTTCTTCTGCTCAGGTGTAGTCTGTGATCCTCAATGTTTCTTGATGTAATGATTCTTAAACTACAAAAAATTGAAATATAAGGGCTCAGTACAGCACAGTTTAAAATATTACAAGTGTATGCTGTGTGTTCTCATCTTGGAAACAATGTAATGATAATTGTGTAATGGTGGTTCCAGATTAATGCATAACTTTCAAAGAAAGTTTGAAGAAATTATTAGAAAATGAAAGAGAGATAACATCAGGAACCAAGAAATGTAAAAGTTATTGATGTTCTAAAATTATTTTCACACAACATTTGAAAGTAGTCCTGAATAGTAAAGTATAGAATATGTCATACCGTATGCCAGTCAAACTAAGTCAAAACGCTGGGACTCTTACAAGGGTTATTGTGTGCAATGTACAGAATCAGAAAGCTAGCAGAAATACTGAGTTAAGGGTTAAGCACCTCTGACCCATTCAGTGCTTTGGTAGAGGCTTTCCCAGCAGAGCCCTACCCTGCAAAGGAGGGGATTGGATCTCCAGTACATACCAGCTACTCAAATGGATACCATGTTTCCTTTTGTAAAGAAATGGAAGAGTCCATTCAGCCACCATCTGGGAAGGCTCTATCTCATTTTCAGAGCCACTTCAATTGCAGGATTTTAACTTAGCACCAGCTCCATTGTCTTATGCCAGTATTCTCTGCATTGCCCACTTTCCTGTGGTAGTGTCAGTGATGAGCTCTGCACTATGATTTGTCCCTGTTACCTGGTGTTGCTGCTCCCAAAACCTGCTTCTCTGATCCAAAGAGAAACTTCAAATCACATTCTAAACTGCTTTGGCTCTGAAAGGAAATGGGTGCTTCTACTTTTTTACAACAAAGTAAAAATACCTCAAGAAACACTTTCTATAGGTATGATTCATTCCACTAATATAGCACACAAAGAAGGACAAACGTGCATATCAGGGGATGGAGAGATAGCTCTTCATTTGAGAATATTTTTCTCAAAGACCCACATGGCATCTAAGAGTCCTCTGTCATTTTAGTTCCAGGTGAAACCCAATAACTTCTTCTGGCCTTAGGGAAATGGCAGCACAACCGTTGCTACAGAGGCAAATCATGCATAAATATGAAATAAATCAAAATAACAAACAGAATCGCCACTGGGTGGTGGGGGGGGGGGGGGGAAATGAGGGAGAAAACTCATAGAGCATATGGGCCTGGATTTTGTCTCAGCTTTTAAAAACATCTGGATACTGAATACTGAACTACACACTGTGCTTGTGTTAAAACCCCAAAAAGGAACCAAATGTATTGTCAAGCACAAAATTCACTCTCATAATAAAGAAAAACAACAAAATAACAAAAAATAATACATCCCTATCTCAAAAGGTCTTAAAATTGAATATCTGTAGTAGTATTTACCACTGATAGAACATTTGAAGGAAAGCAGAAGCATACATGTCTGTGTTTTCTACCAGCTTTTATATTCCTTTAGAATTTGTTTTTATTTCCTGAAAGACATTTCAGAAATACTGATATATTTCCCATTAATTTGTTCAACACTATCATTCACAGTATTTTAGCAGCAGCTAAATATTTGACATGCAAGTATACAGCATGGATAATTTTTCCATCTTGAAGTTGGAATCCACAGAGTTAGACACACTAGACACACTGAATGTACAATCTATTACTTTTGTAGCTCAGTCTGGCTTGGAAGTCATTATGGAACCCAAGCCCCTTACAGAGATCCATCTTTGTCTGATAGGTGTGGGATTTCAATAGGGTGATACCACACCTGAATAAAGAGGTTTCTTAAGAGTGAAGAGTTAGAGATCACTGTTTTATTCACAAGAATACATCCAATTTACTCAATAGTAACTAAAAGTGGGCAGTCAATATGTACAGTGTATAGCCTTATCAAAATATTAAATCAATTACAAAACAAAACAACACCAAAGAAACAAACAAACAAACAAAAAAACTTCTAAGGAAACTAAAGAAAACCAAAGAACAAAAGTAATCAAAGCTCAAACCAAAATCTAAAAGCAAGAATTGTGCTAAAGAGCCTTCTTTGGCTGTCATTTAGCAGCACAGACTTACAGCCCATGGCTGTCCTTGGCAACACAGTAGAAAATAAGTTACTTCTGGTAACAATCTTCACAAGAGGAATGTAAGTAGGTCTCTTTTGTGGAGTATGGTTTTGAAAAATATGGACACCCAAGACTAAGCAGAAAACATGTTACAGAATTTAGCTCAAAGTCTTTGTGATTTTGTAGAATGATTTTCTAATTTTCCTTGATGACATATAAGGACAAGAAAAATTTACACTCTCAGAATCTTCCTGTTTTCCCAGCAGCTCTTGATGTGCCTCAGCACGTGTCTGAATCCCTCTACATGCTCACTCTTGCTGAGCCTGAGCCCAGATGAAATTAAGGGCTATTCATTGCAAGGAAACAAAAGTAAAGGAAGAAAATGCAGCAGATGATAGCCATGATTACTGGGGATGAGATGAAGTATTTGCTTTGCACACGCAGAGATCCCCCTATAGAATTTATCTTCAAAGGAGACCTTGTCCTGGTCTGTTCCATGTTCCAATTCCTGCTGGAGTATTTCACACCTGGGGCAGGAAGGAACAACGGCCCGGTTAATGTTTTTCAATTCAGCTCTACGTCCCACACTAGATCTATTCAGCTAGACAATCTATTATTATGACCTATCATCTGCTGAGGTCATTACCTGCATCCCCAAGTGTCATAGAGCACTTGGGCTTGTAATTATTTCTCAGCTTTTAAAAATGGCTAGAAACTGAGCTGTGAACTACACACCGTACTGGAGTGTAAAACAAAAACACTATATTACGCCAATAGTCCAGGTATAATATATTGAATAATAACATTGTAGCAATGTCTGAATCTGAGTTCAAGGGAGATGTGAACAACCTAGAAAACCATGTGGATGCCTTATGGGGAACCTGCCTAGAATTGAAGTGAAGGCTATGATTATTTCTCTACTGCAGGATCCTGACAGGGTTCCACTCATCAATTCCTATATCTGGAAATAACCAGAGAAAACATATCACATGAAATCCACAGGCACTGCATGGGTACAAAAATCAGAAAGAATGTGCTAACTGAAAATATTCCCATGGCTAGGAACTGAATTTTAAAAGTGATGGCCATGAAGGAATATAACAACACACCTGTATATCTAAGCCTGTTGTAGAGCACTCTGTCAAATATACAAATTATTTGTATTCACATAACACTAGCACCTTATACTTCAGCAAACTGTTTAGATTCCCCAGTTAATACTATTATAAAAATCTCCCAGGATATTTTGTAGACATAAAAAACAAATCTTAAATGGGTACATAGTGGGCAAAGCATATAGACCACTCAGTCAGTGATATGCTTTCCCCTCATGAACCAGGGTTCTTGGGACATTATTCAATCTGTCTTAGCAAGTTCCAAAGGCTCTGTAGAGTAGGCTTCTCTGCCAGCAAAGGATCTCGTGCTGGTGGTGGACTAGCCTCTCCTTCACTGTTTCAGTCTTGTCCCAAAGTAAACAGTTCCTTCCATTAGAGGCTCCCTTTATCATTGCCTGACCTATTTGGTGTCCAAAGGTATGATCCCAGAAAAATAGGAAGTCATTATAAATAGGATCCAATGGAACAATGTTCTTCAAATAATATAACTGTGTCAGGGATATTTGGAGTAATATGAGGCTAACTAGTTGAACGTCAACTACTTGCATGGATTATCTCACACTGAGCAATAGTTCATGAAAGGGCTGCATCACATAGTACATTTTGACTCTTTAGCTGATGGACATCAGGATACCATCTTCTTCTGGACTACTCTGAGGACCATTACAGACCTCATGTGCCCTAGAGACTCGGTGTATATCTACTCCTTGTTTTGGAATCTCTGGGTCAAGGGGAACTTCTTTTCTACTTTCTGAACCTTGCTTCTCAAACACCTACCTGATTTTATACTACCAGACCTGTCTGAAGGTCCTCATTTCTCCCAACACACATTTAGGCTCATTCTAACTCTGATAAAATGATTTTGAATAACAGCAATTGCAGAATGCTACACAGATAACATAGTGTGAGTTCTTTAGATTATTATGACCCTCAAGGGGCTCCTGAAACGCCCTGTTTTGCACCCCAGCTATGGGAATTCTGCTGGATGCAGGTACAGCTACAAGCAACACAATCTCTCAATGATTAGAATCCAAACCAAATTATAAGGCAAAGTTTTACTGAGTAGAGGAAGCTGGAAAGGCAATGGTAGCAAGCAATGAGAAAAAAATCTGGAATGCTGAAAAGACACAGTGAGCCACCTGACATTACAGTGGGCCTTCATAATTCTTCCAGAGCAGAAAAGGGACATAACATGGATTTTATATACTAACCTCCTCCTCAACTCTATGTACTATATTCCAATGATTTTCTCCAAAGATTTCAATGTGGTTTAATAATATGGCCCCTAGCCGGTGGAAAGTGTGACTTTACATGAGCTTTTGTGTCCTTTTTTTTTTCCTCCCTTGGGAGCTAGGTAGAGTTGCATACTAAATGGACTGCTGTATTTGATTTTTTCATGGGTGCAATCTGAAATCTCAGGGGCTTTACTAATCATGCTTGGTCGGTAGAGACGGACACAGTTGCATCTACACAAAGAGACACACAAACACATATACACACACAAACACAGTTGTATATTCAAGCATCTATACCACAAACACTTACAAGGGCATTTTGCATTACACAAACACACAACTTAGAATAAACACACCGAGTCACAGCTGGTACACACACACACACACACACACACACACCACATACCACACAAAGACTGACACAAAAACACATACATCAATGAAATTCTTGCTCTTATCTAGCATATTTTTGTTGTATGAGCATGTAGTAGGACCTATGATGTGTACAAGGCTCTTAGACTCAAGGGGGCTTTGCAGCCCTGACCTGTACTTATCTCCTCTTCAGGAACTTTTTCTATGCAGATACTTGCTGGTCCTATAAGGACATTACAATTTCTACACAGATACCCTTGACAACAGAGCACTAAATTGCCAAGAAAGAGATTTCTACCTATAGCCTCCAGTAAGCCACATTTTGACTCATCACAATCCCCTCACTAAACCTACACTGAGTCCTTTTTAGCATCCGACGAAGACTGTGACTTTTGATCATTACTCAGGAACTTTTCAACACATTACATATTATGTGATATTAAATCATCCTCAATATCAGTAAGGGAAAATCTAGTTAAATGACCTGCTGTGACATTTCTGAAATGCAGCACTCTGCACAACTCTGAGTGAGAATCTATCCTGAAACAAACACTTGTCCAAAAATATGTTTAGCAAAACAATGTCAGCAGAGTCATGCACTGTAGGCTTCTATGTAAGCTCATGGTTAAGCCAATAAGACAAGCCAGAATCTCCCAGGCAACAACTCTAAGCAGGAAAAATTATGAAATCCTATACTTATTTTAAAAATAGTAGTGTTGTTTAATGATTTGTTGGTAGTGGGCAGGAGATGAAAAGTCTACTGGACATCAAACAGGAAGTATCAGGTTTTTTGAGAGACCTAGTCCCAAAGATAAGTTAAGAATGCCCGACCTAAAGATGTACTACAGAGCAATTGTGATAAAAACTGCATGGTACTGGTATAATGACAGACAAGTAGACCAATGGAACAGAATTGAAGACCCAGAGATGAACCCAAACACCTATGGTCACTTGATCTTTGACAAGGGAGCTAAAACCATCCAGTGGAAAAAAGACAGCATTTTCAACAAATGGTGCTGGTACAACTGGCTGTTATCATGTAGAAGATTTCGAATTGATCCAGTACTATCTCCTTGTACTAAGGTCAAATCTAAGTGGATTAAGGAACTCCACATAAAACCAGAGACACTGAAACTTATAGAGGAGAAAGTAGGGAAAAGCCTCGAAGATATGGGTACAGGGGAAAAATTCCTGAATAGAACGCAATGGCTTGTGCTGTAAGATCGAGAATCGATAAATGGGACCTCATAAAATTTCAAAGCTTCTGCAAGGCAAAAGACACCGTCAATAAAACAAAAAGACCACCAACAGATTGGGAAAGGATCTTTACCTATCCCAAATCGGACAGGGGACCAATATCCAATATATATAAAGAACTCAAGAAGGTAGACTCCATAAAATCAAATAACCCCATTAAAAAATGGGGCTCAGAACTAAACAAAGATTTCTCACACGAGGAATACCGAATGGCAGAGAAGCACCTGAAAAAATGTTCACATCTTTAATCATCAGGGAAATGCAAATCAAAACAACCCTGAGATTCCGCCTCACACCAGTCAGAATGGCTAAGATGAAAAATTCAGGTAACAGCAGATGCTAGCGAGGATGTGGAGAAAGAGGAACACTCCTCCATTGTTGGTGGGATTGCAAGCTGGTACAACCACTCTGGAAATCAGTCTGGCGGTTCCTCAGAAAATTGGACATGGTACTACCGGAGGATACAGCAATACCTCTTCTGGGCATATATCCAAAAAATGCCCCAACCGATAAGAAGGACACATGCTCCACTATGTTCATAGCAGCCTTATTTATAATAGCCAGAAGATGGAAAGAACCCAGATGCCCATCAACAGAGGAATGGATACAGAAAATGTGGTACATTTACACAATGGAGTACTACTCAGCTATTAAAAAGAATGAATTTATGAAATTCCTAGCCAAATGGATGGACCTGGAGGGCATCATCCTGAGTGAGGTAACCCAATCACAAAGGAACTCTCACAATATATACTCACTGATAAGTGGATATTAGCCCAGAAACTTAGGATACCCAAGATATAAGATATAATTTGCTAAAAACATTAAGCTCAAGAGAATGAAGACCAAAGTGTGGACACTTTGCCCCTTCTTAGAATAGGAAACAAAACACCCATGGAAGGAGTTACAGAGACAAAATCTGGAAGTGTGACGAAAGGATGGACCATCCAGTGATTGCCATATCCAGAGATCCATCCCATGATCAGCTTCCAAACGCTGACACCATTGCATACACTAGCAAGATTTTGCTGAAAGGACCCAGATATAGCTGTCTCTTGTGAGACTATGCCAGGGCCTAGCAAACACAGAAGTGGATGCTCACAGTCAGCTATTGAATGGATCACAGGGCTCCCAATGGAGGAGCTAGAGAAAGTACCCAAGGAGCTAAAGGGAACTGCAACCCTATAGGTGGAACAACAATATGAAGTAAGCAGTACCCCGGAGCTCTTGTCTCTAGCTGCATATGTATCAAAAGATGGCCTAGTCGGCCATCACTGCAAAGAGAGGCCCATTGGACTTGCAAACTTTATATGCCCCAGTACAGGGGGATGCCAGGGCCAAAAAGGGGGAGTGGGTGGGTAGGGGAGTGGGGGGTGTATGGGGGACTTTTGTTATAGCATTGGAAATGTAAATGAGCTAAATACCTAATAAAAATGGAAAAAAAAAAGAATGACTACACAAAATCAGATGTCCTTAACTGGCCTTACAAAATACACACAAAGGTACAAATTGGCATAAGCACCCATAAACACACATACACAAGCACACACACACATAAAAACAAGGGAGCAAAAAACAATGAAGAATCTGTCATGCTAGAGGAACAAATATTTTAGACTATGCAGAGCAGATGTTTAAACTGCGAATTTCAACTCTAGTATTCTCACTAGAGAAATAGAAATACCTAAGGAACATTCTTCTTGGTAAGAATGAGGGGTATATATGGAGAAATTATTTCATGAATCCTCAAAACTCTCACACCAACTGAGATTGTGAGAAGCCTTTCCTACATCCCTGCCCATTCAGTGAGCTCCAGACCACAAGGCCCAGGAATGAAAACTCCAACAGCACTCAAAGAAAATAGGACTGACATGCTGTTACTCAGGCTCACTCAGTGTGAATCAAGACCTACAGGGGAAAGGGTTGGGGTGGGGGACAAAAACTTCCAAAAGGCAACAGTGAAATCCACTTATTTGTCAGTTACAATAAGCTATCATCCCTGCAATCGATGTCCTTCCTGGAATCCTACCTGATCCCCATAAAGCAAATGAGCTTCAGGACTTTTCTTCTTTCTTCAAAACTCTCCACTGATCTAAAGAAGGGCTCCAGCACAGCACCCTTCAAACTTAATATCATGTAGAGTTGTGATGTGTAATCAACTAATCTCCCCTAGTGAACTGCAGATTGTAGCAGGGCAGAAAAATTTGCTTGCTAAGCATATAGTTTCTTGAAAAAGGCTACCTCCAGAGAAAGCCTTGTAGATGATCACCTAAATAAACACTTGGAGGAGATACAGGTAAGTACCTGGATAAGTTGGTGGACTGTTACATTGGATTGTCTATGTATATGGTTAGCCATTAGGCCAATCTGCCTCTGATACACATCATCCTACCTGCTACTGCTTAGCACTTGGGATGTATGTTCTAGCTGGTCTCATCACAGAACCTGTTTTCTTCACCATAGGATGTTTCCTGGTCAGCCTGCTCTACCAGCAGCTTTCTGTTCTCATTCAGCAACATCCTTACTTTTTCCTTCAATTGATTGCATTCTTTCAGGAGGTAGGTGTGAGTGAAGCTGAACCACAAACAAACAAACAAAAAAGGTAATTCCCAGCAAGCTTCCATTTGCCTGCCACTCCTCCAAGTACTATGATACCTGCAAGGGTCCTGATCCCCAGACAGCCCCAGACTAGAGACCACAGTATACCCATCAGTCCAAAATAGAGGCAGGTCAAATCCAGGGACCAGCCACATGCCACAAGAATCAAAGGACTTCTGAAAACCCTGACACTAAGAGTGTCCCATGTATATCACAGAGGAGGAAATGTACCTCATGGTTGCTTATATGTCTGTGGTACCAGAAAACCATCAGTAGGAAGAGTGCAAATCCCCTCTGAGGGAGGAGAGGAGACCCAAAATATAAACTCTTTTGATTTTTTTCATGGATCCCAGATCTTTTAATCTGCTGTCAGAACCCTAGAAGTCAGGATTGCTTGAGATTCCCAGCATGGTGGAAATTGTTTCTATAGAGAGGATCCTGAATTTGGCAGAATAAAGACTGATGGTCTTGGACAATCTTCACACTTAGGAAAACTGAGTCCAAGAAGTACAAATCCAAGACCCTTTCCTCAAGGGAGGGCTCCTATTAAGAAACAGATAGTATAGAACTAGAGCTCTCACTTTTGTTCAAAGTCTTAGAAGGTCACAAGCATTCCCTGCCTAGTGCAGGGTCTCAGCTGTGTCTGGGACTCACCTGTAGGAATCCTTATCTTCTATGAATTCCTTGTACTTCTCAATGGTATCACTTATTGACTGTGTCATTTTTTCCATATCCAACATTGTCTTCTCATGTTGTGATTTAATGATGGTGAATTCAGTGTTCATCCTGTGGTAGAGCATGGCCCAAAGAGTAAATCATCCTCTGAACTAAGCAATCAAGTATCATGTGCAAAAAGGCTGTATCTGGACTACCCAAGCCAATTGTATCCCACATCCTTGCTCCTTTAAAGTGGGTCCTATTGGTGCTGATTAAATATCTTGGGCAGAAGACAGCAGATCCAGGGGACCAAATGGAGATGGCTGACCTTCAAGAGCTTCTTATGTGAGCCTGAAGGAATATACTAGTTCTGTGAGATGTTTCTACTAGACTGTCCCCCAGCCTTTGGTCCTTAGATATAAGGCTTTTTTCTCCTCTTCGATTTAAGGAAGGGATAATCCTTCCATCCTATTGCTACATGAATTCTCAGAGGACATAACTAGTATTTACAAAGAAAAAGGCTTTATAACACCTCCTACCCCAGGAGATTCCTATGTGATACCAAGGTAAACACAGGGAACAAAGTACCCTGATGATTAACTTGGGCCTCTAAGGACTCAACACTATCATGCCCTACAAACTGTGTATCAAACAAATCCTCAGACCCCATCAAAGGTCTCAGAACCTCAGATCCTGAACAAAACACACACAACTAATTTCACACACACACACACACACACACACACACACACACACACACACACACACACACACACACACAATTAAAATGCCAAATGAATCCAGGTAGGTTCCATAGTCTCAGAGTACAATGAGTAAAACAAGAGTAAAGCAGTAATGGCCTGCAGACATTGCACTTTTACACAGTAAGGCAGCAGTTGTGACCAGGTCCTTCCAGCTGTTGACATAACCAATCAGACTCCAAGCCCCACAAGGGCAAGTACAAAAGAGGATGACCATAGAACACACAGTACTTATCTCATGCAACAATTAAACAACTGTTAAGACTTCTTATAATGAATGTGAGAGATGACACACTCCATTATGAGAGAAAATGTGGGTTTACAGAGAGGACACAATACAGTCAAAAGGATACAGGGCATAATTTTACCTGTAGTTCAAATCAGTATTCAAGTCAATGTCCAAGATTCGAAAAAGTTCTAACCTCTCAGCATTTATCTTCCTGATATAAAATTTCATATCGTCTAGTTTATTCATATTCTTCATATGATTAGTGATGTTGCAATTTTGGAATGATGTTTTCCCAGCAGACACTGAAGATAGATAAACACAAATGCATTTGCATAGTTGATGGCCGAGGGCAGGGGAGACCATTCTGAGTCCCAAAGAGAAGGTTGAGGAAGAGAAAAGCTAGAGAAAGGATTAATCACTGAAGAAGCAGAAAGGCTATATTTGAGCTGGTCTGCTAAGCTATATTCCTCTTCCCAACCACCACTGTTGGTCACAACTAACACACACTCTTTATTACATTACCCCTTGCCCTGAAATCCATAACCTGCCTCAGATATGAAGATTTGGAGAACATTTTCAGCTCATGTCATATGTTATGCCAAGAAAACCTGAAGTTCATAGTGCTTAGCACCATCAATACCTAGTCATGTGTGTTCAAACTCAAAGTGTCTGAGACCTCAACACATGACCAGGTTAGAATCCTCCTCTGTTCTCTGCATCAGAGACGCATGTATCCTGCAATAATATAGAAGATGAAGTGCTTCAACTCCCTACCAATAAGGGACACATTGTTATTCCCATAGTCCCTTCTCAGGGCATTCTTTGACACTTTAAATGAAATTAAGTAGCGACTGCAAAAGGAACTGCAGACTTGTCAATTCCTGCCTCTGTCAAATGAATTGTCAGAAATTCTAGTCTCTTGGTCTGTCATTAAGAAAGTCCAAGGCTCCAGCTCTTAATATCTACTCAGGGAAGACTCAGCTCAAGCCTACCTGTTCCAGAAATTTCCCCCAACTCTGCCCAGGACTCACTGTGCCTTCCCCAGAATGATTTCATTCTTCTGTTTTTACAAGAAGGGATGGCAGATTCCTTCTGCCTTGGTCTTGTCTCTCCTTGATTGCCATTCTCCCTGTGAAATAGCCTGCGCAGCCAGGAAAACCTGCCTGATTGAGAACGCAAAAGGCACTGAAGGAATATCCCACAAGCAGCTTTTGTAACCACAACACAGGTGACATCACAGAAGATTCTAGTTCTCTCCTAGATACAATAGAATGTCCAAGGAAGGCATTACTGATGATGTCACTGGGAAAGGCTAAGGCCTATTTGATATCTAGTTCTCCTCAAACTGACCAGTTTCTGTTGTGCTTTTCCTGGAGCCTCTCCTGTAACCTGGCAAATACCCTATGGCAAAAATCTCTTTCTAAATTCAGAGCTTTCTCATCTGCTTCATTAGAAGACAAGTGCTTTCGATGGGAAGCATTGATTAGGACCCTGACATGCATAAGAGATTTTTGTTAGCATCCAAATCTCTAGGGATGGTGAATGTAAGAGATATTTCTCAATAATAAATATACTATCTGAGTGAATTCATGTGACACACGGTCTACTTCCCCAGGTTTTCCCTGTTTCACAAAGGCCAACATCTTTCTCCTATACCTTTAATTGTATAAAACCTGGACAATATTTTCTTACTGTACATATCTTGATAGTTGGCATTGTTCCTATATACATATCAATGTGTTTCACAAAATCTCCCATTTACAATCCCATCTTTTGCAAGGAAAAACTCCCTTTTCTTTGGAACATACAAGCTCAGTGACAGGACAATTATAAAGCTGTAAACCTTCCGTCCCATCTTCAAATTATTAACTTGCACACCCTCCCTTTCTAAATACATCCAGACAATTAAAGTGGGCATCAATGAGAAAAGGTCAACCTGGACTGTACTGCATTGTAGCGTCATAGCCATCAGTTCTCTAATATCAGTCTTCCTGAATTCCCAAGTGCAGGCATGAGGATGCTGGGGTTTTATCATAATACTCTACTCATGGCAAACATAAATCTCAGGAGGTAGGGCAAGGAGTAGAATGGCCTGAGTTCAGGTTAAACTTCAATTTTCATGGGTCCATAAGTTCAGGATGGAGTCCCTTTGGCTCTGTCATCTGAGGCTTCTGTGTTCTTATGCTGGGTGTGCTGAATGTGTGCTATAATGCAACCTGCCCTCAGAGATGCAAGATGAAAAATCATGTATATTCATGTATATCTTTTGCGGGAAGACATCTGCCTTTGACTACCACCTGGAGTCACACAATACCAACATGCAGAGCTCACAATTGAGGGGGTGGATATTGTTGATAACTTAGAAGTTGAGGGCCTTTTCTTCCAATATGGAGTCCATATTTTGGCAATGTGATTTTTCCTTTGGTTTTTCACTATCTGTGGCTTGGTTGTTTCCTGGCCTAAAGGATTCTGGATGCACCAACAAGGGGTCTACTCCATACGTGCTCTTTTTTATCAAGAAAAGGATTGTTGCAGAATCATGCCATGCCAGTAGGAAGGTCAACTAGGCTGTTCTTAGGTCCAGCTCACCTGGTAGAAGACTGAAGACCTGAGGTATCTGGGGAAAGGAAGCAGCACACAGTATCACACAGCTCCCTCTACGGCAACTGCGAGAACTGTAATAGGGTTGTTTGTTTGTTTTTTATTACAAATAAAGCTAGCCAGAGTGGGAACATGCCTTTAATCCCAGCACTCAGAAGGTTCTTTAAAAAATGTTGTTAGTATTCCCATTGTTTCCTTTGGTTTTTGTTGTTAACTCCCCCAGCTATTTGCACTGTACCTAGAACGTTAAGCCCATGCTCTGTACAGTCCTATCATTCATGTTAGTCAGGAGTGGTTACTCCTCATATGATCGATCTCATTACTCACTTTCAAATAAGGAAAACACTCACAGAGACATTAGTTACCTCGTATGGTCTCATGTAACCAACTCACCATGACTGTAGAGTGGTATCTCAATATTTTGGATTAACTTAGCTTCTGTTTTTGAGATGACAGGCCTTTGTGGAAGTCTCCATTTAGGTGGCAGAGGGCCTGGTATAGCTGAAAGAATGGCTGCCTCAGAAGGCCAAAGCTGGCCCTTCAGTGCCTCTGAACCCTGAGGCAGAAGTCTGCCAGCAACACAGGAACACATAGCCAGAGCATGTTTGGTACTGTATTATGGATGAGCCCTGAGACCAGGATGAAAAGAAGCCTCCAGATTTCTATTAAAGGTGGCATAGTCAGTTTGATGTGAGGGGAGTAATGGATTTTGGGATGCAAGTCCTCCATTTTATTCATCTTTGCTATGTCCACAGTATGTGTCAATGACACAGTCACCCTACTTTACAACATCTAGCCATTCTAGATGTTAAAGTGTTTGCCAGTGTATACATACTAGAGTTAGTAGAACAATATATTTTGCCCCATTTTGATAATACTTTAACTTTGTTTTAGTATTAATATAGTTTTTGCTCATTCACATTACATGATGCTTACTGCAACCCCACAATCACAATGTTTCCCCAAAATTCATGAACTCTTATTCTCTGATCAGATGAGGGGCAACTATCTCAGGACATCTCTTCTTCTACCAAAGTCAACTTACCCCGTCCTGTGAAAAGGTGTTGAGGTGCTGGAAATGGATGCCTTCTGCTTGGCTTTCCTCTTGCTCCATTTCCTGGATATGAGAAGTTCATACAGAACTGTCCTGGAACATGGTGCTGCATTCAGATGGTTCACAAGAAGCCCTGGTTTTGTTAATGTCCCATCAAACCCACTCCCACTAGTGTCCTAAGCCTGGCAAAGGCAATGAGACATGAGGCATCTATTTCAGGAGTTTCCAATTGTTCTCCAAGCAGCAGTACAGCAGCCCACAAAGCTGGCAAAGTTAAGTGAGGTCAAACAGGGGACCTAAGAGCATACTGCTTCTTTCATAAAGTATCTCCTAGAGGTTTACCATATCTAAACACACATAGTTTCATGAGCACTGGACACTAAAATGCTCAACATACATTGCCTTTGTCACTCAGTTTCCCCAAATATTAGAAGTCCCCAGATTTGGAGAAATTTGAAGGAAAATATATGTCCCTGGGGCTGGCAGTACCTCAAAAATGTGTGAGGACAGAGAACTGTTTGAGAATCAAAGAGACCTGGGCTGGAGAGATGGCTCAGCCATTAAAGGCGAGGCTCACAACCAAAAACATAAGAAAATCACAGAGAACAAATGCTTACCAAGATCAAAGTCGAAGCCCAATAGGAAGATCTAAATAATAAGCCACTGGGTGAAACATGAAATTACGAAGCCATAGACCACGAAGGTAAGTCTTTGGCCTTCAGGCAGATCTATTTCCAATTTTCTGAGTTACCTCCAGATTGATTTCCATAGTTGTCATAGCACTTTGCACTCCCACCAGAAATGAAGTTTTGTTTCTCTTTTCTCACATTCTCACCAGCATGTGCTTTTACCAGTTTTTGATCTTGGCCATTCTTTATTGGAAATTATACGGTCTTATACCAACCTCAGTACTGTGGTTTTCATTTCCCTGAAGACTAAGGACTTTCCACATTTCTTTAAGTGCTTCTCAGCCATTCAAGGTTCCTTGTTGTGAATTTTTTCTATAGTTCTTTATGACATTTTCAGACTGGGTTCTTTTCTTTTTGGTGTTTAGCTACTTGAGTTCTTTAGATATTTTGGAATGTAAGGTTAGTGAAATTTTGTCCCAATATGTAGGTTACCAGTTTGTCCTACTGGCTATGCCCTTTGCCTTACATGAGTTTTTTAGTTTCATGAGGTCCCATTTATCAATTTTTGATGTTAGAACCTGAGCCATCTGAGTGTATTTAGAAACTTTGCCCCTATTCCTGTGAGTTAGAAGCTCTTTCTCAATTTCTCTTCAATTAGATTCAGTGAATCTGGTTTTATGTTGAAGTCTTTGATCCACTTGGACTTGAGTTTTATTCCTGGTGACAAATATGGATCTACTTTCATTTTTCTACATACTTACTGCCAGTAGGACCAGCACCATTTATTGAAGATGCTTTCTTTTTTCCATTGTATATTTTTGGCTTCTTTGTCAAAGATCATGTGTCAATATATGTGGTTAAATTTCTGGGTCTTGAATTCTTTTTTTTTTTCTATTTTAAAATATTTTAATCTTACACTTTAAATTTTATCTTGTTTCCTGGTTTCTGGTTCAAAACCTATTATCTCATGCCCCCTCCATCTGCATCTATGAGAGAGTTCCCCACTCACACAAATACTGCTGTCTCCTTGCCCTGGCATTACCCTACACTGGGGCATTGAGCCTTCAAAGGAACAAGGGCCTCTCTTTCCATTAATGTCTGATAAGGCCATTGTCTGCTGCATACATAGCTAGAGCCTTGGGTTGCTCCATGTGTACTCTTTGATTGGTGGTTTAGTTCCTGTGAGCTCTGGGGTATCTGGTTGGTTGACGTTGTTGTTCTTCCAATTGTTGCAAATCCATTTAGCTCCTTCAGTCCTTTCTCTAACTCCTCAATTGGGGACCCTATGCTCATTCCAAAGGGTTGCTGCAAGCATCTGTCTCTGTATTCATCAGTCTCAGGCAGAGCTTCTGAGGAGACAGCTGTAGCAGGCTCCTGTCATCAAACACTTCTTGCCATCTTTGATAGTGTCTGAGTTTGGTGTCTGTATATGGGATGGATCCCCAGGTGGGAATTCTCAGGATGGCCTTTGCTTCAGTCTCAGTTCCACAGCTTGTCTCCACATTTCCTCCTGTGACTCTTTTGTTCACCCTTCTATGACATTTTTTTTATTATTCTAAATGAATTTGAAAATTGCTTTTCTAAGTATAAGAACAATTGATTTGGAATTTTGATGGGGATTGCGTTGAATCTATAGATGCATGATGGCCATTTTTACTATATTAATCCTGCCAATCCATGAGAAGGGGAGATCTTTCTATCTTCTGACATGTTCTTTGATTTCTTTCTTCAGAGACTTGAAGTTCTTGTCATACAGATATTTCACTTGCCTGGTTAGAGTCCCTTCAAGGTATTTTCTTTTGTTTGTGACTATTGAGAAGGATGTGGTTTCCCTAATTTCTTTCTCAGGGTGTTTATTTCTTGAGTAAAATAAGGATGCTAATTTGTTTGATATAATTCATATCCAGCCACTGTACTGAAGTTGTATATCAGGTTTGGCACTTCTCTAGTGGTCATTGCTTCTAACCATTTGTTGTGTGCTGACCCCTGTGGTTGAATTATGGAAAGCTGCTAACCCCTGTTGTTGGAAAGCTGGATGAAGCTCAGGAGCTGGGGGGCAACCCTGTTGGAGGACAAGAACACACAGTAAACCTGACCCTGGAGATCTCTCAGACACTGCAATACCAACCAGGCTGCATACAACAGCTGTTATGAGGCCCCCAAAATATATACAGCAGAGGACTGCCAGGTCTGGATTCAGTCAGAGAAAATTCACATAAGCCTCAAGACAATGGAGGCCCTAGAGAGTTCAAAGGTCTGGTTGGCGTGGTGGTGGGGACATCCTGTGGACACAGGGGGTTAGGGGTGGTGGTATGGCATATGGTATGGTGGTGGACCAGGAGAGGAATAAAATCTGGAGTTTAGCCTGGCGTGGTGACACACACCTTTAATCACAGCACTCAGGAGGCAGAGGCAGATAGATTTCTGAGTTCTAGGCCAGCCTGGTCTATAAAGTGAGTTCCAGGACAGACAGGGCTACACAGAGAAACCCTGTCTCGAAACAAAACAAAACAAAACAAAACAAAACAAAACAAAACAAAACAAAACAAAACAAAACAAACAAAACAAAAACAAAAAGCAAACAAACAAAAAAAATCTGGAGTTTAATATATATAAAGGAAAAAATTTTTTAAAATAGAAGAAAGAAAAAAAGAAGGAATTCTCTGGTAAAACTTTTGTGGTCAGTTAAGTATATGATCCTATCATCTGCAAATAGTGGTATTTTAACTTCTTCCTTTCCAATCTGTATCCCTTTGTCCTCCTTCTGTTGTCTAATTGCTCTGGCTAGGACTCTGAGTACAATATTGAATAGGTAGGGACTTAGAAGGCAGCCTTGTCTACTCCCTCATTTTAGTGGGATTGCTTCCAGTTTCCCTCCCTTTAGTTTGATATTGGCTACAGGTTTGTTGTATATTGATTTTACTATGTTTAGGTATGGGCCATGAATTCCTGATCTTCCCTAGACTTTTATCATAAATAGATGTTGAATTTTATCAAATGCTTTCTTAACATATAATGAAATAATCATGTAGTGTTTTTCTTTCAGAATTTTTAGATAGTGGATTATGCAGATGGATTTCTGTATATGGAACCATCCCTGCATCCATGGGATGAAGTCCACTTGATAATGACGAATGATCTTCATGATTTGTTCTTGGATTTAGTTTTTGAGAAATGAAATGCATAATTTTGCACTGGTATCCATAAGTGAAATTCAGAAGTTCTTTCTTTGGTGGGTCTTTGTGTGGCTTTGGTATCAGTGTAACTGTGGCTACATAGAGCACATTGAGTATTATTCCTTTTGTTTCTATTTTGTGGAATGGTTTGAAGGGAATATTATTAGGTCTTCTTTGAAAGTTTGAAAAAATTCTGCACTAAACACATCTGGTCCGGAGTTTTTGTTGGCTGGGAGATTTTACCCATTGCTTCTACTTCTTTAGGGGTTATAGGAGAGTTCACATGGTTTATCTGATCCTGATTTAATTTTGGTACCTGGTATCTGTTAAGATAATTGTCCATTTCATACAGATTTTCCAGTTTTGTTGACTACAGCTTTGTAGTAGTATTTGATGATTTTTTTATTACCTTGGTTTCTGTCATTATGTCTCCTTTTTCATTTCTGATTTTGTTAATTTGGATACTGTCTCTGTGCCATCAGGTTCGTCTGGATAAGGGATTCTCTATCTTGTTGATTTTGTCAAAGAATCAGCTCCTTGTTTTTTGATTCATTGTATAGTTTTTTATTTGTTTGTTTGATTGGTTGGTTGGTTGATTTCAGACCAAGTTTGATTATTTCCTGCCATCTACTCCTCTTGAGTATATTTGCTTCTGTTTGCTCTAGAATTTTCAGATGTTCTGTCAAGCTGCTAGTATATACTCTCTCCAGTTTCTTTTAGGAGGTACTCGGAGCTATGAGTTTTCCACTTAATATGGTTTTTATTGTGTCCCATATGTTTGGGTGTGTTGTAACTTTGTTTTCACTAAATTCTAAAAAGTCTTTAATTTCTTTCTTCATTTCTTCCTTGGCCAAGTTATAATTGAGGAAAGCATTGTTTAGCTTCCATGTGTATGTGGACTTTCTGTTGTTTTTGTTGTTATTGAAGACCAGCCTTAGTCCGTGGTGAAATGATAGGTTGCATCAACTTATTTCAATTTTTTGTATCTGTTGTGGTCTGTTTTGTGAATGATTATATGGTCAATTTTGTAGAAGGTGCCATGAGGTGCTGAGAAGAAGGTATAGTCTTTTGATTTAGGATGAAATGTTCTATAGATATCTGTTAAATCAATTTAGTTTATAACTTCTGTTAGGTTCATTGTGTCTCTGTTTAGATTCTGTATCCATGATCTGACCATTGATGAGAGTGGGGTACGTGAAGTCTCCCTCCAGTGTTGTGTGAGTTACAATGTGTGCTTTGATCTTTAGTAAAACTTCTTTTCTGGTTTTGGTTGCCCTTGCAATTGGATCATAGATGTTCAGAATTGACAGTTTATCTCGGTAGATTTTTCCTTTATGAATATGAAGTGTACTTCCTTATCTTTTTTGAAAACTTTAGGCTGAAAGTGGATTTTATTTCATATTAGAATGCCTACTTCTCATTTCTTGGGAACATTTGTTTGGAAAATTGTTTTTCAGCTTTTAATTCTAAGGTAGTATCTGTCTTTGTCAGTGAGGTGCATATCCTGTATGCAGCAAAATCCTGGGTGCTGTATACTTTTCGAGTCTTTTAGTCTATGTCATGTTATTTGGGAACTGAGTCCACTGATGATTGAAAACCACTCTGAAATTCCACCAGAGAACTCCTAAACCTGATAAACAGCTTCGGTGAAGTAGCTGGATATAAAATAAACTCAAACAAGTCAATGGCCTTTCTCTATACAAAGAATAAACAGGCTGAGAAAGAAATTAGGGAAACAACACCCTTCTCAATATTCACAAATAATATAAAATATCTCGGCGTGACTCTAACTAAGGAAGTGAAAGATCTGTATGATAAAAACTTCAAGTCTCTGAAGAAAGAAATTAAAGAAGATCTCAGAAGATGGAAGGATCTCCCATGCTCATGGATTGGCAGGATCAACATTGTAAAAATGGCTATCTTGCCAAAAGCAATCTACAGATTCAATGCAATCCCCATCAAAATTCCAACTCAATTCTTCAACGAATTAGAAGGAGCAATTTGCAAATTCATCTGGAATAACAAAAAACCTAGGATAGCAAAAACTCTTCTCAAGGATAAAAGAACCTCTGGTGGAATCACCATGCCTGACCTAAAGCTTTACTACAGAGTAATTGTGATAAAAACTGCATGGTACTGGTATAGAGACAGACAAGTAGACCAATGGAATAGAATTGAAGACCCAGAAATGAACCCACACACCTATGGTCACTTGATCTTCGACAAGGGAGCTAAAACCATCCAGTGGAAGAAAGACAGCATTTTCAACAATTGGTACTGGCACAACTGGTTGCTATCATGTAAAAGAATGCGAATCGATCCATACTTATCTCCTTGTACTAAGGTCAAATCTAAGTGGATCAAGGAACTTCACTTAAAACCAGAGACACTGAAACTTATAGAGGAGAAAGTGGGGAAAAGCCTTGAAGATATGGGCACAGGGGAAAAATTCCTGAACAGAACAGCAATGGCTTGTGCTGTAAGATTGAGAATTGACAAATGGGACCTAATGAAACTCCAAAGTTTCTGCAAGGCAAAAGACACCGTCAATAAGACAAAAAGACCACCAACAGATTGGGAAAGGATCTTTACCTATCCTAAATCAGATAGGGGACTAATATCCAACATATATAAAGAACTCAAGAAGGTGGACTTCAGAAAATCAAATAACCCCATTAAAAAATGGGGCTCAGAACTGAACAAAGAATTCTCACCTGAGGAATACCGAATGGCAGAGAAGCACCTGAAAAAATGTTCAACATCCTTAATCATCAGGGAAATGCAAATCAAAACAACCCTGAGATTCCACCTCACACCAGTCAGAATGGCTAAGATCAAAAATTCAGGTGACATCAGATGCTGGCGTGGATGTGGAGAAAGAGGAACACTCCTCCATTGTTGGTGGGATTGCAGGCTTGTACAACCACTCTGGAAATCAGTCTGGCGGTTCCTCAGAAAATTGGACATAGTACTACCGGAGGATCCAGCAATACCTCTCCTGGGCATATATCCAGAAGATGCCCCAACTGGTAAGAAGGACACATGCTCCACTATGTTCATAGCAGCCTTATTTATAATAGCCAGAAGCTGGAAAGAACCCAGATGCCCCTCAACAGAGGAATGGATACAGAAAATGTGGTACATCTTCACAATGGAGTACTACTCAACTATTAAAAAGAATGAATTTATGAAATTTCTAGCCAAATGGATGGACCTGGAGGGCATCATCCTGAGTGAGGTAACACATTCACAAAGGAACTCACACAATATGTACTCACTGATAAGTGGATATTAGCCCCAAACCTAGGATACCCAAGATATAAGATACAATTTGCTAAACACATGAAACTCAAGAAGAATGAAGACTGAAGTGTGGACACTATGCCCCTCCTTAGAATTGGGAACAAAACACCCATGGAAGGAGTTACAAAGACAAAGTTTGGAGCTGAGATGAAAGGATGGACCATGTAGAGACTGCCATATCCAGGGATCCACCCCATAATCAGCATCCAAAGGCTGACACCATTGCATATACTAGCAAGATTTTATCGAAAGGACCCAGATGTAGCTGTCTCTTGTGAGACTATGCCGGGGCCTAGCAAACACAGAAGTGGATGCTCACAGTCAGCTAATGGATGGATCACAGGGCTCCCAAAGGAGGAGCTAGAGAAAGTACCCAAGGAGCTAAAGGGATCTGCAACCCTATAGTTGGAACAACATTATGAACTAACCAGTACCCCGGAGCTCTTGACTCTAGCTGCATATGTATCAAAAGATGGCCTAGTCGGCCATCACTGGAAAGAGAGGCCCATTGGACACGCAAACTTTATATGCCCCAGTACAGGGGAACTCAAGGGCCAAAAAGGGGGAGTGGGTGTGTAGGGGAGTGGGGGTGGGTGGGTATGGGGGACTTTTGTTATAGCATTGGAAATGTAAATGAGCTAAATACCTAATAAAAAATAAAAAATAAAAATAAATCACAGCAAAAAAGAAAAAAGAAAAAAGAAAACCACTCTGGAAGTCATTTTGTTGGTTCCTCAGAAAACTGGACATAGTACTGCCTGAGGACCCAGCAATAACACTCCTGGGCATATACCGAAAAGATGCTCCAACATATTATAATGACACATGCTCCACTCTGTTCATAGCAGCCTTATTATAATAACCAGTAGCTGGAAAGAACCTGGATGTCCCTTAAGAGAGGAATGGATGCAGAAAATGTGATGTAATTACACAATGGAGTACTATTCAGCTATTAAAAACAATGAATTTGTGAAATTCTTAGGCAAATGGATAGAACTAGAAAATATCATCCTGAGTGAGGTAACTCAATCACAAAAGAACACACATGGTAATGCACTCACTTATAAGTGGATACTAGCCCTGAAGCTTGGAATACCCAAGATACAATTAACAGACCACATAAAGCTCAAAATAAGGAAGACCAAAATGTGGATAATTTGATTCTTCTTAGAAGGGGGAGCAAAACACCCATGGGTGGAGACAGAGAGACAAAGTGTGGAGCAGCAACTGAATGAAAAGTCAGTGAGAAACTGCCCCATCTGTCTAACCATTCCCTATAGTGTCACTACACCCAGGTGCTATTGTGGATGCCAACAAGAGCTTGCTGACCAGAACCTGGTATAGCTATCTCCTGAGAGACTCTGTCAGTGCCTGTCAAATAGTGAGGAGGATGCCCTCAGCCAACCATTGGACTGATCACAGGGACTGCAGTAGTGGAGATAGAGAAAGGACCCAAGGTACTGAAGGGTTTGGAGCCCCATAGGAGGAGCAATATGAATCAACCCATATTAACCCATATGAGCAATGTGAACCCCCAGTGATCTTAGGGACTAAAGCACTGCCCAAGAGTACATATGGAGGGAACTATTTCTCTAGCTTCATATTTTGCAGAGGATGGCTTTGTTGGTTATCAATGGGAGGAGAGGCCCTTAGTCCTGTGAAGGCTCGATGCCCCCGTGCTCAGGAATGCCAGGACCAGGGAGCTGGAGTAGGTGGGTTAGTGAGCAGGGGGAGATGGTAGGGGATTGGGAGTTTTCAGAGAGGAAACCAGAAAATGGAATAACATTTAAATGTAAATAAAGAAAATATTTAAATAAAAAATATTTTAAAAATAATAAATAAACTGAACTTCTAAATTATCCAGAGATTATGAGACTTGAGAAGGTCTTGGCTAATCTTCCTAACCTGTGTGTCCTTGTGTGATTAAGACAGGTTTCTTTGTGTGCTGGGAGGGTAGTTGAAGGAAACAATTTTAATTTTCATCTGGAGGTGGCTTATTCCCTAAGGATGAGGATGAATTCTGACCTTGTCTGTCAGGAATGGCACCGAACCATACATTGTTGTCCCGTTTCCAGGCTGCAGAGCCCCACTGGTTTCTGAGCCTTACTGGCTGTTTGCTCTTGTCTACAAACCCTGCTCTCTCTTTGGAGTAAATTGTCCCCTATTATATGTACTTAATTTTGTGTTTTGTCTTCCTACAGGATGTTGAGTAACTGCTTAAGTAGTTTCAGGACCACTAATCTTAGTGCTTTTATATAAGATTGACTGGGATTATCATTTCAAAGTCTGTATATGATCTCCAGAAATCAAAGAAAGGGAGTCAATTTGATAATCCTGTAATAAAATAACATGGGAAAGCTTAAAAACCAGTGACTGGACAAGTTAGTCATTTGGAAGAGGTGTTCATCAGCCTCTGGTTCTATCTGTACCTTCAAAGTCTACTCAAGGCTGGACTAACCTGAAGGAGTAAACACTAATCTCAGGGAGCACACAGTGGCCATGGAATACTTTCTCCAGAGATAGATTCACAGTCTATAAGGATGACGAACAGAACTGACCTGTGGAATGGGAACACTCTGGCTGTACAGTCTTATTCTGACAAAGGCTCCAGAATTCAAGATTATGAAACGTAAAACTAGAGCAAATCTGTGTGTAGGACACTATTGGCTCATCAATCCTGGGATGCACCAGGGCATACAGTAGGCACATATGTGTTGTAAGGAATCCCTACAGGAATGAGAAGACAGGATGAAGATGCCAAGATCATCCCCCTAAAGAGAAGAGCTGAGAATGTTAACTCATCACCTAATTTGTAGAAAAGTCTGTGCATTCCCTTTTAACTTCCAGCTATGCATGTGTTTTAAAAGTGAATGAGAAAAAGGCACAATGGGGAAATCCCAGCATCTTCAAGAAAACACCATTCTCTTCAATCACAGGAGAGTGGGTTAGGAATGCCTCCCCCACCCACCCACACAACTCTTCCAGGGAAAACAGAGGCTTTAGAATCTAAAGCACAGACTCACATCTAACCAATGAGAGAGGCATTCTAAGTCAGCTCATACCAGTCCACAGACACTAAATGATACAATCAGAAAACCTTTTGAGATGCAATCCTCTCCACCCTACCACCCCCTCCCCCTCCCTTTCTTTTCTCAGACAGGGTCTTTTGTAGCTCAGGAGGGTCTTGAATTCTGGATCTTCCTGGTTCAGTGTTCCCAGTACCCCAGCCTTGAGAGACATTTTTCAAACAATGTTTAACACTAGGTGTCAGGGTCTAAACTTCTGAACTTCTAAGACCATCAGAAGCCATATTACAACTATATATATATATATTTTTTTTTAAAAAAAGCCACCACTGTGGGTGTGATTGGCAAACACATTCTTGCACATTTTTTGCATTTTCTTAAACTTTACTTACATTGTGCTCTACCCTTAAAGTTTCCTTCTAATTATCTGCAAGCTGGATAACTATCTCACTCTGTCTCTCAAAAATCCCCCCACGGACGGAAAAAGTTAAGTAAGGGCTGGAGGGACATTTCTGGGGTTGTCTGGTTTTGTCCCTAAAAGACACCCAATGCCCCTGGACCCCTTGGGGCAGGCAGAGCCAAAAGCTCTTCAGAATAGCTTGGCTGCCTGGAAGCCACTGTAGGTCTCTTTTTCTGTCCAGTCTAGCAGGGTCACCGGTTTTATCTGGGGAAACTCAACTCTTAACTTTAGTTGGGCCACCAGCAGCCCCTTGCCCAGCACCTTCCTGGACCCCATGGCCAGGGCTCCCAGCTCACCTGACCACATTGTGGTGCTGGAATTCTCCTGGTGCCTCAGCACCGCCACCTCGCGGATGGTGGAGAGCTGCATGCCCTCCTCACTGGTCTGCACTCACAAGTGCTTAAGATTCACTAAGAGGCAGCCTTTCTTCAAGTTGCGGGCCTTGAACACCTTCCCTTAGGCGCCTTAGCCGATCTCCGTCACGCACTCATACTGGTGATCAGAGCGACTCAGGCTGTCCTTCTCCATGCTAGCTTCAGGCTGCCGGCGTGACACAGTGGAACAGGGGTGCGCACTCGCTGCCTTACTGGCCTCGGGGAGGCACGGAGTCGGACTCGCGGCCGCCAGGCTAGAAGGATGGACCTCAAGCACAGCAGCAATGAAACTCCGCCTAGCCAAGTCGCCACGCCGCGCCGCGCCATCATTGCAGGAGAACTCCTATCCCTCCTCTTCCCCCTCCTCAGTGATTACATGGTCCGCCCACAATCTCTGCACCTAGGAGGAGGAGACAGGAGGACAAGGAGAAAGTGTGATCAGACTGCCCGGGAGACATCCACCGGGTTCCACTAGCTCCCCTCCTCCTCCCCTCTACTCGCCCTGGCTGCCTAATCCAACTGGGTTTCTCGGAGAAAAACCAAGTTACTTTTCTTCTCCAGCAGGGCTCGTGCAGTGTTCGCGAGGAAAAGGTTGCTGGGGCCCCTCGGGGATGAGCGCCACGCGGGAAGCAGCGGGACGAGAGGGGGCGTGCCGAGCAGCCCAGAGTGTGCCTGGAGCGCGGGTGGATGGGAGGAGCCGGGCGCGTCAATGTCATGGCTCAATATTTATACCTATATCTTTGTTCTCCGCTGCCCTCCCTGACTCCGGGGTCCTAATCGTGCGGGGGTCAACCTGGGGTAATTCGGAAGCTGGCGTGAAAGCACCAGGGGTTCACCATTGTGGGGCCGCAGAATGGGGTTGGGGCTCCTAGGACCCTGTAACCCGATGCTGCTAGTATGCCAGTGGGGGTGGTCAGACATCTGCCTGGAGATTGTTTCCTTTCTTTCTACCTTCAGTTTTTCTACAGGGAGACATTTGAAAGGGACTAGCTCTCACAAATGGGCTTTGGGGTATGGCAAGCTTAGTGGGAGACGAAATTCTCCTCCAACTCAGAGGAGCTAATTGGTGGATACTCAGGGAGGACAGACCATCTGTTGGGGGAGGGCTGGGGCTACTAGAGGTGGAAGAGTGAGGGGCCCTGGAAGAAGAGAAGTGTCCTGCCACCTACCCCCACCCGCGCACCAACACTAAGATCCCAAGGGTGTAGGAAAGGCAGGTCCATCACACTTTCGCTCATCCTGTCCTGAAAAAGTAACTTCAGGACTTTCCTAGCTAACTGGGACTGGCCCTTAAGTTTTCAACCCCTGCAAAAGCAACCGCCTTTAAGATGGTGGGGGTCTGGGGCAGTAAACCTAGCTCTCGCGGGTGTGAGAAGGGGCGGCCCTTATGTAGCGACTTCCAAGAGTCACAACTGTATTGCTCTAAAGCTTCTTAGGAAATGAATATTCATTTGGGGTTCATAAGAAATCAGGAAACCCAGAGCTATCTGCCTCTCATTTCCTTGAAGTACAGCATTGGTGATAACTGTAAAGCAGAAATACTGACTTTCCAGAAAAAGACCACCCAACTACCCATGTTGAGATTTCCCATACATGTTCAGACATGGCTTTCTTTTTAAGTAATATTAGTGTGACTACACATTTGATGCCTTTTTGGATTATGTTTATTTGTTTGAATTTGGACCGTTGTTATTTTTTTTTTATTTATATGTATGTTTTGCCTGCTGCAACCCGCACCTGGTACCAACAAAA
The DNA here is from genome assembly GCF_000001635.26 of Mus musculus. Lineage (NCBI taxonomy): Eukaryota > Metazoa > Chordata > Mammalia > Rodentia > Muridae > Mus > Mus musculus. Next base: position 41,263,616 of record NC_000080.6, on the reverse strand, counting down.
AACGGCAAAACCCAAGCCAGCCAGGCGAGAGTGGCAGGCCTCCAAAGGCAACCAGAGGGGGCTCTAGAAATCCCCCCATGACCACATTTGTGCAACAAATGCATGCAATTCCTCCAGAGGCCAGAAGAGGGCATGGTGTTCAATCCAGAGACTCATTAATAGGATTGTTAGATGCACTCTGGGTTCTCTGGTGGGTAGAGAAATGTTCTTAATGGAAGAGCCTTCTTTCCTGTCCTACACTACATTTCTTCTTTGTCCTTCCAGATTGTGTGGTTTTTAATTGAACAAGATCATCCAAAATCAAAGATAGAAGTTTATGGAGACCTATAGGTTCAGGTGCTTGAAGATGGAATTCTAATTTTCCTAGGTTACCTGGCACCCATGCAAAGCTCTTGTGGGTTCAAGATAATGCCATAGAATTGTCAAGGTTGGATCAGATCTGTCACCTCTCATGTAGGATAACCATGCAGACTAGGCATGAAGTGCCTAATTGATGAAATGCAGAATTGAGAAGTTCCTCAGTAGGTAGGGTTAGAGGAAGCAATAACCATTTAAGGCCAGCTAACCAGTGTTGAGATGAAACTTCAAACTATCCTGCATGGATGGATCCTGAAATAAAGGTCACATGCCTATGTTGGAGAGCATGTCTGTGCAAGGCTAGGAAGGGAGAGCGATGGATGATATTGATCTTAACACACTAGATCTCAGAGTACTGAGGAAGTACTTCTTCCAGTGGATGCTTCATTCTTTTGAAGGTCTCCTGTAACAGATCTCATTTCTGAGACTAAATGTGAGTCAGAGACTTAATTTGTGAAAGAATTAATCCCCTGAATCCCCAAACTGGTGCTGTCAAACCAGGGCTTTTAAGCAGAAGCCTGAGAAGGATTGGGGGAAAAGTTCAGTTGCCTACTGTCTTTGGTCACATTCTCTTTCTAAGCTAACTTTGACACAGAAAGGGACAGCTGTAAACACACAGGAAACCAATCATCATCAAGTGATACGGCTCTTCTAGTCCATCTTTCAATTCTCTGGTAGATCCTGAGCCTTATTTACTTTTAGGTTTTCAGTGTAGTGCTTGGCTTGTCGAATGCTTTTTCTGCATCTAACGAGATGATCATGTGGTTTTTGTCTTTGAGTTTGTTTATATAATGGATTACATTGATGGATTTTCGTATATTAAACCATCCATGCATCCCTGGAATAAAACCTACTTGGTCAGGATGGATCATTGCTTTAATGTGTTCTTGGATTCGGTTAGCAAGAATTTTATTGAGGATTTTTGCATCGATATTCATAAGGGAAATTGGTCTGAAGTTCTCTATCTTTGTTGGACCTTTCTGTGGTTTAGGTATCAGAGTAATTGTGGCTTCATAGAATGAGTTGGGTAGAGTTCCCTCTACTTCTATTTTGTGGAATAGTTTGTGCAGAACTGGGATTAGATCTTCTTTGAAGGTCTGGTAGAACTCTGCACTAAACCCATCTGGTCCTGGGCTTTTTTTTGGTTGGGAGACTATTAATGACTGCTTCTATTTCCTTAGGGGATATGGGACTGTTTAGATCGTTAACTTGATCCTGATTTAACTTTGGTACCTGGTATCTGTCTAGAAACTTCTCCATTTCATCCAGGTTTTCCAGTTTTGTTGAGTATAGCCTTTTGTAGAAGGATCTGATGGTGTTTTGGATTTCTTCAGGATCTGTTGTTATGTCTCCCTTTTCATTTCTGATTTTGTTAATTAGGATTTTGTCCCTGTGCCCTCTAGTGAGTCTAGCTAAGGGTTTATCTATCTTGTTGATTTTCTCAAAGAACCAACTCCTCGTTTGGTTAATTCTTTGAATAGTTCTTCTTATTTCCACTTGGTTGATTTCACCCCTGAGTTTGATTATTTCCTGCCGTCTACTCCTCTTGGGTGAATTTGCTTCCTCTTTTTCTAGAGCTTTTAGATGTGTTGTCAAGCTGCTAGTATGTGCTCTCTCCCGTTTCTTCATGGAGGCACTCAGAACTATGAGTTTCCCTCTTAGAAATGCTTTCATTGTGTCCCACAGGTTTGGGTATGTTGTGGCTTCATTTTCATTAAACTCTAAAAAGTCTTTAATTTCGTTCTTTATTCCTTCCTTGACCAAGGTATCATTGAGAAGAGTGTTTTTCAGTTTCCACGTGAATGTTGCCTTTCCATTATTTGTGTTGTTATTGAAGATCAGCCTTAGGCCATGGTGGTCTGATAGGATACATGGGACAATTTCAATATTTTTGTATCTGTTGAGGCTTGTTTTGTGGCCAATTATAAGGTCAATTTTGGAGAAGGCCCCGTGAGGTGCTGAGAAGAAGGTATATTCTTTTGTTTTAGAATAAAATGTTCTGTAGATATCTGTCAGGTCCATTTGTTTCATAACTTCTGTTAGTTTCACTGTGTCCCTGTTTAGTTTCTGTTTCCACATCTGTCCATTGATGAAAGTGGTGTGTTGAAGTCTCCCACTATTATTGTGTGAGGTGCAATGTGTGCTTTAAGCTTTACTAAAGTGTCTTTAATGAATGTGGCTGCCCTTGCATTTGGAGCGTAGATATTCAGAATTGAGAGTTCCTCTTGGAGGATTTTACCTTTGATGAGCATGAAGTGTCCCTCCTTGTCTTTTTTGATAACTTTGCGTTGGAAGTCGATTTTATCCGATATTAGAATGGCTACTCCAGCTTGTTGCTTCAGACCATTTGCTTGGAAAATTGTTTTCCAGCCTTTCACTCTGAGGTAGTGTCTGTCTTTTTCCCTGAGATGGGTTTCCTGTAAGCAGCAGAATGTTGGGTCCTGTTTGTGTAGCCAGTCTGTTAGTCTATGTCTTTTTATTGGGGAATTGAGTCCATTGATATTAAGAGATATTAAGGAAAAGTAATTGTTGCTTCCTTTTATTTTTGTTGTTAGAGTTGGCATTCTGTTCTTGTGGCTGTCTTCTTTTTGGTTTGTTGAGGGATTACTTTCTTGTTTGTTCTAGGGCGTGATTTCCGTCCTTGTATTGCTTCTTTTCTGTTATTATCCTTTGAAGGGCTGGATTCGTAGAAAGATATTGTGTGAATTTGTTTTTGTCGTGGAATACTTTGGTTTCTCCATCTATGGTAATTGAGAGTTTGGCCGGGTATAGTAGCCTGGGCTGTCATTTGTGTTCTCTTAGTGTCTGTATAACATCTGTCCAGGCTCTTCTGGCTTTCATAGTCTCTGGTGAAAAGTCTGGTGTAATTCTGATAGGTCTTCCTTTATATGTTACTTGACCTTTCTCCCTTACTGCTTTTAATATTCTATCTTTATTTAGTGCATTTGTTGTTCTGATTATTATGTGTCGGGAGGAATTTCTTTTCTGGTCCAGTCTATTTGGAGTTCTGTAGGCTTCTTGTATGTTCATGGGCATGTCATTCTTTAGGTTTGGGAAGTTTTCTTCTATAATTTTGTTGAATATTTTTGCTGGCCCTTTAAGTTGAAAATCTTCATTCTCAGCAACTCCTATTATCTGTAGGTTTGGTCTTCTCATTGTGTCCTGGATTTCCTGGAAGTTTTGAGTTAGGACCTTTTTGCGTTTTGTATTATCTTTGATTGTTGTGCCGATGTTCTCTATGGAATCTTCTGCACCTGAGAGTCTCTCTTCCATCTCTTGTATTCTGTTGCTGATGCTCGCGTCTATGGTTCCAGATTTCTTTCCTAGGGTTTCTATCTCCAGCGTTGCCTCACTTTGGGTTTTCTTTATTGTGTCTACTTCCCTTTTTAGGTCTAGTATGGTTTTGTTCATTTCCATCACCTGTTTGGATGTGTTTTCCTGTTTTTCTATAAGGACTTCTACCTGTTTGGTTGTGTTTTCCTGCTTTTCTTTAAGGACTTGTAACTCTTTAGCAGTGCTCTCCTGTATTTCTTTAAGTGAGTTATTAAAGTCTTTCTTTATGTCCTCTACCATCATCATGAGATATGCTTTTAAATCCGGGTCTAGCTTTTCGGTTGTGTTGGGGTGCCCAGGACTAGGTGGCGTGGGAGTGCTGCATTCTGATGATGGTGAGTGGTCTTGATTTCTGTTAGTAGGATTCTTACGTTTGCCTTTCGCCATCTGGTATTCTCTGGAGCTGTGCAGGATACACTCAGCAGGGTCCTGGAACTAAGATGTCTGTGCAGGGTACATTCGGCAGGGTCCCAGAACTAAGATGTCTGCTGCCAATGCTCTGGCAAAGCGCTCCCGCGCCAGGCAAGTCCCTATCTTCTGACCGGGAAAATGGTCACCTGCCTGTACAGGATACACTCGGCAGGATCCCAGAACCAAGATGTCTGCTGCTGATGCTCAGGCAAAATGCTCCCACGCTGGGCAGATCCCTATCCTCTGGCCGGGAAAATGGTCACCTGCCTGTGCAGGATACACTCGGCGGGATCCCGGAACTGAGATGTCTGCTGCTGATGCTCAGGCAAAGCGCTCCCGCGCTGGGCAGATCCCAATCCTCATAATTCTTAAGATCGCATGGCTGGTGTTGTGGGTATCTGGCGGTAGTCAGCCGACTGGGCGCCCTAGCTACCCAGGTGGTGCTCGGACCGTAAGGGGCTCGTGCCCCTACTCAGACCGGGTTTTTGCTTCCCTGACTAATGCAGTCTCAAGTCCCACACGATTGGATTGGAGCAGATGCTGTGTTCCACTCACCAGAAGTCTTAAGATCACTTGGCGCGTGTTGTGGGTAGCTGGCGGTAGTCAGAGGACTGTGCGCCCTAGCTGCCCAGTGCTGCTAGGACCAGAAGGGGCTCACCTTTACCTTCTCTTAAGTTAGTATGTAAATAATGATATCATTGTGTAACGATGATTTAATTTTTCACACCAAGAAATAGAATGTTGCTTTCTTTTTCTTGGACCTAAATGGTTAAATGGAACCAATGATGGAAATCTTCTGTCAAAGTTCCCTCTCTAAAGAAAATTCTTTTGATTCCTGACTAAGGAACAGAGTGTGGTGTGTGTTTCTGGTTGAGGCCTCTTAACAAGTTAAGGAACTAAACTAGATTTCCTTTTTAGAAACCCATAAAAGTGTTCCATCTTGTATCAAAAGTTTCTTCTGAGTGTGATGAGAACAACGTTTTTTTTTTCCCACAGAGATATTGTCAAGACTGAAGCTTTTGTGTGCAAAGCAGAGATCTGCTGTACCGTTCCCAACTCAGTCCATGACTCAGTTTATGTTCAAATAATGTATGATCTTATTAGTGATGCAAGGTAGATGAATACCTCCTGTGTTCTCCTCATGGGAATAGTCTAGACCAGAGTGAGATTATGTCTCTCTTTCTGTCTCTCTCTGTGTCCCTTAATTATGTTTCTGTTTGCGTCTGTCTCTCTGTCTCTGTCTATCTCTGTCTCTCTGTCTCTGTCTCTCTCTCGTGGTGGTTTTGAGACAGTGTTTCTGTTGTTTATTCCTAGCTGGTCTCTACCTCACTCCATACACCAGGCTGTCCTTGGGAGATTCAGGTAAAATCATGCACCACAAATGCCACTGCCTGATTCTAAGAAATCACATTTAACTTAAAGTACAGTGGAAGTTCATTGTAACAGTGAATGGAGCCTTTGTTCATTTAATCTAGATAGGGAGATTAGAATTTAAGCTCTTTGGGATCTCCAGAGTTAAAAGAGATTATCCTGTGCTTCCTCCTTTTCTGAGTTCCTTCTTCCTTTCCTCTATCCCTCCCATGTTCCCTCTCTCCAGCCATACTTTCTTCTTTCTTTCCTACCTACCTTCCTTAGATCCTTCCTTCCTTTCATCCACGTATATTAATTTCCTTCTTCATTTGCTCTTGTTTCTTTTTATATCTATGTTTATTTCATTATTTCTTCCTCTAATTAAATTTGTGAAAATTTTTGAGACTGCTTCTAACACTATGGCTCAAGTTGGCATACATCTCATAATAAAACTATGCCTAAGATTTCTAATTGACAGAATTATAGATAAGGGACAAAATGCCTCATAAGATTTTTCTCTTTGGATCACTACTTGGCTTTCATTTTCATAGTATTAGTTTATGTGTCCAGGCTTACAAATTATTGAAAAAAAATTACTTTTCTTTGTCTCCTCCCCACTTCTGTCTAATTTGTGTTTGAAGTTATTTATTACTTTCTGAATCTTCTTCAAAAGTTAAGGTCAGAAAGATGAAGAAGTCTAAAGCATTCACAGATGGGAGGAAAACAGGAGGAAGCAACATGATGTAAGACAGGGCTTAGATGCAGACCCAGGACAAAAGAGAAGGTGAGTGGAACAATGAGTCGTGTGAGAAGAGGTTGACTAAAAGTGTCATGCCTGTCTGTACTTCCTGGTGTGGACCACATTGCTATGACTGTAAGCAGTTGACCTCTGGAGAAAGTGAGTGAAGCATGTACACACATATATCTACTTTTATATTTTTTCCTGCTTTTCTTTTACATCCATAATAATTTTGAAAGAAGAAAAAAGAAAATCCTGACAAGGGTGAACAAAATGAAAAAGCATTAGTATAGAAATCATTCAAAGTCCTTAGTGATCAGAGAAGTGCAAATCAAAATGACCCTGAGATTCCAGGTTACATCCATCTGGAATGCTAAGATCTAAACCTAAACTGACAGTACATGTTGGCAAGGATGTGGAGAAAAAGGAACATTCCTCCATTGCTGGTGGGATTGGAAACTTGTAAAAACCACTCAGGAAATCAATTTGGAGGTTCCTCAGAAAATTGAAAATATATCTGCCTGAAGATCCAGCTTTACCACTCTTGGGTATAAACCCAAAAGGTGCCCCACCATACCAAGGGGCTACATATTCCACGGTGTTCATAGAAGCCTTGTTTGTGATACCCAGATGCTGGAGAAAACCCAGATGTCCCACAACAGAAGAATGGATATAGAAAATATGGTTCATTTACCCAGTGGAATACTACTAAGCTACTAAGCACAAGAACCTCCTGAGATTTGCATGCAAATGGGTCGAATTACAAACTATCATACTGAGTGATGTAACTCAAACCCAAAAGACATGTATGCTGAGGGGCAGGATGACCCTGTGGCAGGACCAGCAGACACAATTAACCTGGATCCCAGAGACCTGTCAGACCCTGAACCACCAACCAGGCAGCATACATCAGCGTTTATGAGGCCCCAAACACATATACAGCAAAGGACTACCAGGTCTAAGTTCAGTCAGAGAAGATGCACCTAACCCTTAAAAGACTGGAGGCCCAAGGAAGGGTAGGGCTAGTGTGGTGACAGTTGTGGATATCGTGGGAACATCCAGGTAGAGATGGGGTCTGGATAGAGGTATGGGGTGGGGAAGAGTTAGATAGTAGACCTGGAGGGGAATAAAACCTGGAGTGTAAGAAGATGATAAAAAAAACCCATAATGAAATAATTCAATTTACTCTACAGAAACCAACTTTTAGAGAGAAGACACCAAGCAATGAACTGTCAGAAAGTTGTTTGAACAGAGTGGAAGCCGAAGACATAATGAAGCATACCAAGTTTACAAGGGATGACATCAATACATTAGTCAGTAATGCTTCATGACAATATTCTTTTAGGGGGTTTGGGGTTGTGCATACAAGTTGAGGTCAGAGGTCACTACTGGGAATCTGCCTCAAACACAGTAACATTGTAATTTTGAAGAATAGATCTCTCACTGATCAGGGACCTCAGCAATTGGCTACACTCCCCAGTGTACGCAGGGATTTGCCTAGGTGTCCCCCCACTGCTGTTATTACAGGTGCATGACTCCATGAGAAGCTTTAGATAGGGGTGATAGGACTCTGAACTCAGGCCTCAAGCTTTTGTATAATATTATGTACTGCCATGTATTATTACATAGGCTGTTATAGCATCTATTATGTGCACATTGCAATATTGTCACAAATGCAATCAATGCATTTCATAGAATTCTCTCTGTTCATCATCTCCTGTCACACCGCATCCTTTATACTGACCATTTCTCAGAATATTCCCAGTAAACCTTTGATATCATCTTAATTTAAGTTTAGATTCAGCATGATGAGAAAAAATGTGTGGCATTTGTCCTTTTGATTTTGGTTCGTTTCATCTCTTTGACTGTCTTCGATTCCCTCCATTCTTCAGCAGATGACATAAGTGCATTCTGAATAACATTTCCTATTTCCCAATGTTTTGGTCTAGTAATGTGTTTCCAGGCAGAGTCTATAATGTGGCTTTTGTGTACAGTGCTGCAGTGCACATCCTTGTATGCAGGCACCTCTACTGACATCAATCTTCCAGCTAAATGTTTAAATGTAGGATTACAGCATAGAATGCAGTTCTATTTCAGGACTTTGAGCATCCTCTAAACCAAAGTTTTCTCCAGCGGCTTTGCTAGTTTCCAGTATTAGTGAATAGTGCTCCCTTCCTCACATCCTCCACACCATTTGTTGTTTGTTCCCTTAATTGTGCAGATGCTGTCTGGAATGAGATTGCATGTTGGTGTGGTTTTCTTTAAATTTTCATTCCTTTTATGCCTGAAAATATTTAATGTGGTTCATTATTTATTCACCATTTCACTCCTTTTTGGAATCATCTGTTCATCTCATTTACTGTGAACCCCTGTATTACTAGAATTCTACCCAGAAACCTGTGTCCTTACCTACATCTTGGTGTGGTTTCTCTTAGGAATTTCTACCTATTATAATAAGATCTTTAATTAATAGTGATATGACTTTAGTCCAGTGTCATACCTTGGAATCTGATTTCTGTTCACATATATGAGAACCCACATGGCCAGGCACCATTTGATAACGGTATCCTTTCTTCAATGTAAGTTTGACTTCCTTACTAGAACTCACATGCCTTTTCTCTGTCAGGACAACTCATTCTGGGTGAAAAGGTCATGGGTGCTTGGTTGAAGTCACATACTGTAAAGAGGAGTTCTGACCTAATCATAACTAAAGTTTTCTTGTAGTACCTGTCAACAGGAAACATTTTCCAAAGTTTTACTGAGTTCAGATTTGTAAAAATTCATCCACTAGGCATCAAGCTCCAGAAGTTTGAACCAGCCTTGCTGACTAATTTGAACTGACCTTACTTTTCTTCTTACTTCACCAAGAGCACTTCCCTAATGAAAGTAGAGTTTGCAGGGATCCACATGTTTATTTTCTCTTTCTATCTTGTTTCTTTATACTTGCTCATTGCTTCAAAGTCTCGGGTATTATGTTGAATAAGGTAGAGAGGATGTATACCCTGGTCCTGTTTCTTATTTTATACAGACTTTTTCTCTCTCCCATTACTATAATGTTGACTATGTTTGTTGAATAGAAGATTTATTCGGGTGAGGCATGTTTCTCCTATTCCTAGTTTCTTCAGGAATTTTATCATGAGGTGATGATGGACATGTCCAATGCATTTTCTGCAGGTACTGAAATGACATTTCAACTATTAATTTTTGAGACTATTTTTGTACTGAGTTACATTTATTTGATTTACATCTATTGTGTTATCCTTGCATAACTATATCACATTTTCATTGTGTGTATAGAATTTTATTTTTAAATTTATTCATTCTTTGAGATAGGGTCTCTCTATGAAGCCCTGCCAGTTTTGGGACTCATGGGACCATATTGGCCTCAAACTCACAGATATCTGCCTGCAAGTGCTGCCATTCAAGTGCAGAGATTAAAGTATTCTTATGCTACTACACCAGGCATTTCTTTCTTTGTTTGTTTCTTTGAGACAGGGTTTCGCTGTATAACTCTGGCTGTCCTGGAGCTCACTTTGTAGACCAGGATTACCTTGAACTGAATGCAGAAATCCCCTTGCATCTGCCTCCTGAGTGCTGAGATTACAGGCATGCACCACCATGCCCAGCACAACACCATGCTTTTAAATTTGTTCTGGAATTCAATTTTCAACGCTTGTTAAGCTTATATAACTTTCAGGAATATTCAGTTATTGCAGCTGTTGCGAACTGCGGTGATGGTGTTGTACTGTTATCCAGTTTATACGAGGGGCGGGGCAACCATGATTTTGTGTAATCTGATAGAGTTTCTTCCATTTCTGACTCATACAAACATTTGCTCTCCTTGAAAGATCTGTGGCAAAATATGATTGTGTATCTGTTTTGTTTTGGGCTTGTATTGCTTGGAAGACATCAGCATGGCTTATCATTCTGTGTGTATTTGAGGTTTGTGAGTATTAAATGGTATGGGAAGGACTTGAACTGGTATAACGCAAAGGGACATTGCAAAGAATCTCCATAAATACTACCCAAAATTAGTACTTGCCAGCATGCCTCATTCAAGAAGGATTAGAAGATCCAAAAATAGACTCAAAACTAGAAAGTGGATATTTTGAATTCTTTTTATAGTGAGTACTTGTTCTGTAATCTGAAGAGTCCCATTACCTTTTACAGTGAAGAAGGGGACAGAAGTAATTGAAGCACGTGGGTATGTAAAATCTATACTCAATTAGGTTAGGGAGGGGAGCTGGGAAACTGATGGGATAACAATCAATAAAGCTATGGTCAGGAGGCCATTTCGGTGTGAATTTATATTTCTGAGTGACTTTTCTCCTCTTAACAGAACACTGGCTGACACTTGCCTAAATATTCCTAACAACTGACATTTCTCAACCACAGGGCATTTAAGCTGATTTCTCTGCAGAGTTGGATTTGAATTGAAGAGCAAGCATCTATGTACCTGTTGCCCCTGGCAGCAGTGGTTCTAATAATGTGAGTGGGAGGTCACTTTCTTAGCCTGACAGCAAAATGAAGATATTTGAGCTCTGGAGATATAAAAACCTATGGACCTTTAAATGACCTGAAAGAGCAGAATGGTAGCAATTGTAATCTAGAATGGTGTTTGCAGAGGTGCCTTATGAAGGTAAGCTTTCCAACTAGCTATTTACTGATAAATGGGCTTTAACATATTCTTAAATCTGAAGATTTTTAGACAGGGTAAGGCAATATTTTTTACATGAAGCATCCTTTGCGATATTAAATGTCATGTAATTCATTTTGGAAGATTTAACAAGTAAGCTGTGTTTATTGTAGTCAGCACAGTAATCAGTAGTAAATTAAGTGTACTGGTTCATGTTTTTATAAATGATTTTAACAGCGTGAGGAGCCGAGCACATACATAGATATTTAACTGATAAATAGAAAGTGGTTGCTCCTGTTTCTTCATTCATACACTGCAATACATAAACACAGAGTTATTTTGACAACAAGCCCCCCACCAAACATAAAACATTCTACCTGCACATCTTCAGCAACTGTCTAAACAGCAAAACTAAACAGAAATATGACAGCAGGTCCCTACTCTTAGATCAACCTGCTGCCAAGGCTTCGAAGGAGATTCAGCATGAGCCTAGTGAATCACAGTTGGTGCATCTTAAGGAAGTCATTTTAAAAGATTTCAAAGTAAAAGTGAAGTGCTTAAAACATGGAAATATTGTTTCCCCAAGGAAGAAAACCTACCTCATTTCTCTAAGGAAAAAATAAGATTAAAGGTAATTCTAATTTTAATAACAGTATATGTCATTTGAGTGCAAAGATGCATGTGTGCGCCCACATCTGCAGTGCTTACGAATGTCTAGACAACAGGATCTCAACTCTGTACATGTCCTGCATCTTCTTCACACCCTCAGTTCCTTCTATATCCTTCTCATTGATCATTAAAGCTCTAAGGTATATAAATTAGACTATGAATAAAATAAACCAGAAGTTAGCAAGCTGTTTACACAAATGAGAATTCTTGAAGTAATAATAATAATAGGAATGATGTTAAAAGCTTTTTTTTTTTTCCATTTTTTATTAGGTATTTAGCTCATTTACATTTCCAATGCTATACCAAAAGTCCCCCTTACCCACCCACCCCCACTCCCCTACCCACCCACTCCCCCCCTTTGGCCCTGGCGTTCCCCTGTACCGGGGCACACAAAGTCTGCGTGTCCAATGGGCCTCTCTTTCCAGTGATGGCCGACTAGGCCATCTTTTGATACATATGCAGCTAGAGTCAAGAGCTCAGGGGTACTGGTTAGTTCATAATGTTGTTCCACCTATAGGGTTGAAGATCCCTTTAGCTCCTTGGGTACTTTCTCTAGCTCCTCCATTGGGAGCCCTGTGATCCATCCATTAGCTGACTGTGAGCATCCACTTCTGTGTTTGCTAGGCCCCGGCATAGTCTCACAAGAGACAGCTACATCTGGGTCCTTTCGATAAAATCTTGCTAGTATATGCAATGGTGTCAGCGTTTGGATGCTGATTATGGGGTGGATCCCTGGATATGGCAGTCTCTACATGGTCCATCCTTTCATCTCAGCTCCAAACTTTGTTTCTGTAACTCCTTCCATGGGTGTTTTGTTCCCACTTCTAAGGAGGGGCATAGTGTCCACACTTCAGTCTTCATTTTTCTTGAGTTTCATGTGTTTAGGAAATTGTATCTTATATCGTGGGTATCCTAGGTTTTGGGCTAGTATCCACTTATCAGTGAGTACATATTGTGTGAGTTCCTTTGTGATTGTGTTACCTCACTCAGGATGATGCTCTCCAGGTCCATCCATTTGGCTAGGAATTTCATAAATTCATTCTTTTTAATAGCTGAGTAGTACTCCATTGTGTAGATGTACCACATTTTCTGTATCCATTCCTCTGTTGAGGGGCATCTGGGTTCTTTCCAGTTTCTGGCTATTATAAATAAGGCTGCTATGAACATAGTGGAGCATGTGTCCTTCTTACCAGTTGGGGCTTCTTCTGGATATATGCCCAGGAGAGGTATTGCTGGATCCTCCGGTAGTACTATGTCCAATTTTCTGAGGAACCGCCAGACTGATTTCCAGAGTGGTTGTACAAGCCTGCAATCCCACCAACAATGGAGGAGTGTTCCTCTTTCTCCACATCCTCGCCAGCATCTGCTGTCACCTGAATTTTTGATCTTAGCCATTCTCACTGGTGTGAGGTGGAATCTCAGGGTTGTTTTGATTTGCATTTCCCTGATGATTAAGGATGTTGAACATTTTTTCAGGTGCTTCTCTGCCATTCGGTATTCCTCAGGTGAGAATTCTTTGTTCAGTTCTGAGCCCCATTTTTTAAGGGGGTTATTTGATTTTCTGAGGTCCACCTTCTTGAGTTCTTTATATATGTTGGATATTAGTCCCCTATCTGATTTAGGATAGGTAAAGATCCTTTCCCAGTCTGTTGGTGGTCTTTTTGTCTTATAGACAGTGTCTTTTGCCTTGCAGAAACTTTGGAGTTTCATTAGGTCCCATTTGTCAATTCTCGATCTTACAGCACAAGCCATTGCTGTTCTGTTCAGGAATTTTTCCCCTGTGCCCATATCTTCAAGGCTTTTCCCCACTTTCTCCTCTATAAGTTTCAGTGTCTCTGGTTTTATGTGAAGTTCCTTGATCCACTTAGATTTGACCTTAGTACAAGGAGATAAGTATGGATCGATTCGCATTCTTCTACATGATAACAACCAGTTGTGCCAGCACCAATTGTTGAAAATGCTGTCTTTCTTCCACTGGATGGTTTTGGCTCCCTTGTCGAAGATCAAGTGACCATAGGTGTGTGGGTTCATTTCTGGGTCTTCAATTCTATTCCATTGGTCCACTTGTCTGTCTCTATACCAGTACCATGCAGTTTTTATCACAATTGCTCTGTAGTAAAGCTTTAGGTCAGGCATGGTGATTCCACCAGAGGTTCTTTTATCCTTGAGAAGAGTTTTTGCTATCCTCGGTTTTTTGTTATTCCAGATGAATTTGCAAATTGCTCCTTCTAATTCGTTGAAGAATTGAGTTGGAATTTTGATGGGGATTGCATTGAATCTGTAGATTGCTTTTGGCAAGATAGCCATTTTTACAATGTTGGTCCTGCCAATCCATGAGCATGGGAGATCTTTCCATCTTCTGAGATCTTCTTTAATTTCTTTCTTCAGGGACTTGAAGTTTTTATCATACAGATCTTTCACTTCCTTCGTTAGAGTCACGCCGAGATATTTTATATTATTTGTGGCTATTGAGAAGGGTGTTGTTTCCCTAATTTCTTTCTCAGCCTGTTTATTCTTTGTGTAGAGAAAGGCCATTGACTTGTTTGAGTTAATTTTATATCCAGCTACTTCACCGAAGCTGTTTATCAGGTTTAGGAGTTCTCTGTTGGAATTTTTAGGGTCACTTATATATACTATCATATCATCTGCAAAAAGTGATATTTTGACTTCCTCTTTTCCAATTTGTATCCCCTTGATCTCCTTTTGTTGTCGAATTGCTCTGGCTAATACTTCAAGTACTATGTTGAAAAGGTAGGGAGAAAGTGGGCAGCCTTGTCTAGTCCCTGATTTTAGTGGGATTGCTTCCAGCTTCTCTCCATTTACTTTGATGTTGGCTACTGGTTTGCTGTAGATTGCTTTTATCATGTTTAGGTATTGGCCTTGAATTCCTGATCTTTCCAGAACTTTTATCATGAATGGGTGTTGGATCTTGTCAAATGCTTTTTCTGCATCTAACGAGATGATCATGTGGTTTTTGTCTTTGAGTTTGTTTATATAATGGATTACATTGATGGATTTTCGTATATTAAACCATCCCTGCATCCCTGGAATAAAACCTACTTGGTCAGGATGGATGATTGCTTTAATGTGTTCTTGGATTCGGTTAGCGAGAATTTTATTAAGGATTTTTGCATCGATGTTCATAAGAGAAATTGGTCTGAAGTTCTCTATCTTTGTTGGATCTTTCTGTGGTTTAGGTATCAGAGTAATAGTGGCTTCATAAAATGAGTTGGGTAGAATACCTTCTACTTCTATCTTGTGAAAAAGTTTGTGCAGAACTGGAGTTAGATCTTCTTTGAAGGTCTGATAGAACTCTGCACTAAACCCGTCTGGTCCTGGGCTTTTTTTGGCTGGGAGACTATTAATAACTGCTTCTATTTCTTTAGGGGATATGGGACTGTTTAGAAGGTCAACTTGATCCTGATTCAACTTTGGTACCTGGTATCTGTCCAGAAATTTGTCCATTTCGTCCAGGTTTTCCAGTTTTGTTGAGTATAGCCTTTTGTAGAAGGATCTGATGGTGTTTTGGATTTCTTCAGGATCTGTTGTTATGTCTCCCTTTTCATTTCTGATTTTGTTAATTAGGATTTTGTCCCTGTGCCCTTTAGTGAGTCTAGCTAAGGGTTTATCTATCTTGTTGATTTTCTCAAAGAACCAACTCCTCGTTTGGTTAATTCTTTGAATAGTTCTTCTTGTTTCCACTTGGTTGATTTCACCCCTGAGTTTGATTATTTCCTGCCGTCTACTCCTCTTGGGTGAATTTGCTTCCTTTTTTTCGAGAGCTTTTAGATGTGTTGTCAAGCTGCTAGTATGTGCTCTCTCCCGTTTTTTCTTGAAGGCACTCATAGCTATGAGTTTCCCTCTTAGAAATGCTTTCATTGTGTCCCAAAGGTTTGGGTACGTTGTGGCTTCATTTTCATTAAACTCTAAAAAGTCTTTAATTTCTTTCTTTATTCCTTCCTTGACCAAGGTATCATTGAGAAGAGTGTTGTTCAGTTTCCATGTGAATGTTGGCTTTCTGTTATTTATTTTGTTATTGAAGATCAGCCTTAGTGCATGGTGATCTGATAGGATACATGGGACAATTTCAATATTTTTGAATCTGTTGAGGCCTGATTTGTGACCTATTACGTGGTCAATTTTGGAGAAGGTACCATGAGGTGCTGAGAAGAAGGTATATCCTTTTGTTTTAGGGTAAAATGTTCTGTAGATATCTGTCAGATCCATTTGTTTCATCACTTCTGTTAGTTTCAGTGTGTCCCTGTTTAGTTTCTGTTTCCATGATCTGTCCATTGGTGAAAGTGGTGTGTTGAAGTCTCCCACTATTAAAAAAATATGGAACGCTTCACGAATTTGCGTGTCATCCTTGCGCAGGGGCCATGCTAATCTTCTCTGTATCGTTCCAATTTTAGTATATGTGCTGCCGAAGCGAGCACGTTAAAAGCTTTTTTAAAAGATACAGTGAAATGAAACAAACTAGTATGTGTAATATGCAAATAAGACATTTTAAACCAAAACTTAATTAACCAGAAAGGCTATATTACACGAGTACCTCAGTCTAATAAACTGGAAGAGCAGTGGTTCCCATAATTCCAATAAGTAAATCATGTGATTATAGAACCGCATGTGGTTGTATTGAAAAGCCTTACATTATGGGATAACTTGATCCACTGACTCTTCTTCTGCCTCTGGTGTTGTCAATGAAACATTTCACAATTCTGTGTAGGATTACATTTTGAAGTGTTCTTTGTAAATGTTCACTTTCTTGAATGCATATATTTTTCCCAATTAGGCAACCTCAACTTATTCTGTTAAGTTAGCTGTTTCTTCTGATACTACCTGGAGCCTCACATTCCACATGACAAGCTGAAGACAATTCCCTGATACTTGTCTGGCTACTATTCTATTCTGTCAGCTGCTGTTTGCATCATAGTTAATATCAGCTGGTAAACTGTATAGAAATACTGATGGGTGGTTGCATGTCAACATTTACTCTTCATAGCCCAGTCATAAATCTCTGTATTTGTACCCTGTCTCTATTGATAGGGAGAACATATTTATTTTTAATTTATTTATTTTACTGTTTGAAAATATTACACACACATATATGTTGATCATATTGACACTTTACTCCCCTCCCAATCATCCATATCTGCTCACACCACTCTTTCTGACCAAATTCATGTGCTGTTGAAAAATAAAACAGAGCCTATTTATTCATCCCTGAAGAAAAGTGACTCTCCTCTCCTCAGCAGCAGTCAGTAACCAATAGCACCTCACTTAAGAATAGGACTTCATGAGTCCCTCCCTCATTAATGCCTGTGTTACTTGGAAAATATCTTGTGTATGTCTTGTGCATACAGTTACAGTTACTGTGCTTTCATGTGTGCAACATCCCTGTCATAGCCAGGAAAAACTGTTTTATTATACCTACCCACTATGTGTAGATCTTACAATATTTTCTTCTTTTTCTTCTGATGCGTTCCCTAGGCCTGGGATTTATGGTTGATGTATAGCCGTGTCATGGAGCTCTGAGCACTCAATTGTCTCTTATTCCATGTACAATTACAAACTGGTACTATGGGTCTCTAATAATCATTGTCTACTGTAAAGGGAATTTTCTCTGATGATGTGAAAGGTGTACTCCTCTTTATATCTAAAGGTAAAAGTAAGAGACAGTTTTATGCCATTTCCATATAGCAGGATATTACTAGTAAGAACTCCTTTAGGTCCTGTGCTCTGAGCATTCATGGGTATTTGGTTCAATCAATAGTGCCAGTCATGAGTCTTGTCAGACTTTATATCCAGTGAGAAAGTGGTTGGTTGTGCTCACACCATCATACCACTGTCTCACCTGGGAGCATGTCTTGCCAGGGTGACAATCATTGTATATCTCAGAGTTCAGATTTGGGTAAGAATCTTGATGACTTTCTCCCATGTTAGCAAGTAAGCCATATTCTAATAACATGAATACTAACAGGAAGGGATTACAGATTAGCACAAAATTGATTTGTCCATGTCCTAAGACACAAGCATACAATGTCTTGAGTGAAAGGAATTTACCATTAAGTTTTATGTGGTAACCAGCTCCACAGCAATAAACTATTCTGGTGGTATGGAAAAATATGAATAAATATATAAATATGGACTCAAAAGAAGGATAATGTATGCCTAGCACTGCACTTTTTAGTAGACTGTTTTGTGTGGCATAGAACCTGCACTCTGTTATAGAGTAACAACATTGAAATACACACACACAGACACACACACACACACATAGACACACACACACACACGTGTGTGTGTGTATATGTATATATATATAATTTTAAATATTACTTATACATTATATTATAAATATATTTAAGCATATAATTTATATTATATTACATAAAATATGTATTTCATTATATGATAATTATAAATATATAAAATTTATGTTTAATACATATAAATATACACAAATATGTTACCATTTACATACACCTGAGTGTGAAGCCAACTACTACAGTATGGTTCTATTTTGAAGCAGAGGTACAGAATATAATCTGAGGGTTCACAGGCTTCTTGGTTAGGTAAGACTGTTGATCACTTTTTTCCCAGCAGATTTCATAGTATGTAGTCTGCAGGGTTTTGATATTTCATTAACATGAATATTATTTAAAAAAAGAAAGCTAAGTAAAAGATACCAGACTTGAAAGATTACATAGAGCATGACATTAAGTAGGGCATGGACATAGTTATGTTAAAATATTTATGTAAAAACCCTCTCCAATCTCAGACACAATTAGATATGATTCACTAATCAGTATAGTATGAGAACTCCCAGATCTCAGCTACTTCAGGCATCTCTAGAAAACGCCTTAAAATAGATGCCTTATTTTCATCTCTCCAATTCTACATAATTCCCCCTTCATCTGCATTTTCTTTTCCACTTTTAAAAAGCTAACACACTATTATATTTCACTGATATATGCTTAGAGTATAATACTACTTCCCTTATAGCTATTGGTCATTGCTAATATGTATTGGTGTTGTTAAATTTTTTCTGTAGAATAAGATTCAGGACATGAACCAAATCCTTGCTCCAGTTTTTGTTTTCCTGCAATAACAAGCTGGGCTGCAATTCTCACATAAAATCTTCCAGAACACCTGGCCAACATAACCATACTTTGGTCATTAGTGGTGACATTTTCCATTTTGTCCAGGTCAGTCGTCACAGCATAGAAACTGTCTGGACGGGTATTGACCTCTTCTGGATAGTTTCAGTACTGTAAGGGGATCTATCACACTTTATCTAGATGTGTTGTGTATTGCCTATTGTCTGATTCTGGAGTCTGGGTAATTCATGTGTATTTGCATGGGAATTCAAAGGATCTCTTCTGGATACGTTTGGCATTGGAAGGTGATTGATAGCCACCTTTTAATATTTTGAGTACCAAAAGGCAATCTATCCCACTCTCTGGAAAAGGCACTTTGACTTCAGGTAAATTTGGGTGAGGTACTGAGCAGAATGGTAAGAGCTGACCTGTATGACATCAGAAGTCCCTTCCTTAGATGTTGTATTGTAACCTGGAGAGACCTGGCATTTTCTGTGATGTAACTAATGTTGTGGTGACTCCAACTGTTCTTGGAGCATTCATTAACTACCTTTATGGTTCCCCCTTAGACATGTTGACAAAACTGAGCAGGCCTCTTGGAGGAGAGAACAATGAACATACAGAGACCAGAAAGAGGCAGCCACAAGATGGCCTTTGGTCTTAGTGTTAAAGAGCAAGAATTAATGGTCCGGGGGAAGTCACTGTGAATCCTGGGCATGAAAGAGGGAGCTTCCTAGAGAAGGTAGGCTTGAGCTTGGACTTCCAGTAATGGGAATCAGGAGCTTGGAGCTTCTGGGAAGCAGTTCGTTTGACAGAGAGCAGGACTTGGCAAGGCTGCAGCTGCTGGGCAAGAGTTCCTCAATTTCATTCTGACTGTCAGAAGAGGGCATCAGGATGCAGCCTCCTCCTCCTTGCTCCTAGGGCTACAACACAAGCTGACTTTGATCTTAAGATGCTCTCTGGATGTCTTTGGTACTGGATGGCAATCTGTCTTATCCCATCTTCTGGATACTTTGGGTACTGAGGATCTAGCACCCTCTTCTGGATATATTTGATATTACATGGAGGACTTTCATCCTTTTCTGCCTGCTTTGAGTATAGGAAATAAATCTAACACATTCTTCCAGTCACTGAAGCTACTCCATGACACGGGCCTCAAGGATCATGTGAATTCAGGCTATGTCCTGGACTACCCTCATGCAGTGGCTGCCACATTCTGCCTCCTATATACTGAGACCTTCTGGTGCTTATTAAACTCAGTATCCTGATGCCAGGACAACACAGGTTGGGGTTCCTTAGTAAGTGATCAAGGGCTTCAAGACCTCCCTCATGGGCCTGGAAGGAAACCCTTCTAAAAAGTTCCCAGAAAGTCTGTGCCACAGGGTCTCGCCCACCTCAACCCTGTTACCACTTTTTTTAAAAAATATATCTTCAGAACACAGATTCTCAGTTGTAGGTTCTTATTGCTACACAGCTACCCAGAGCAAAAAAATCAGTATTTGCTGGGAGGAGACTCAATATCAGAATGGCTATATATAATCCTCACCGGATTTCAATGTGTCATCAAGGTGAACATATAGACAAAGAGCAGTGCTGACTGAGATGGGGCTCCCTGCACATGGAGACAGCATCACCTTGCAACAGGCCCCACTGTAGACACCAGATTTTAAGGATGCATAGACCCATGGGGGACACAAGCACATACACACACACAGACATACACACACACAGAGACACACACACAGGCACACACACACAATTGGTCCTCTATGAGGAGTCCATGTCTGTAGGCTTTTGCTACACTGCATCCTTGGTGTATTTCTTTAAGGTCCATGGATGTCTGATAGCAAAAATCAAGAAAAGAATATACCCCTGGACTCCAGCCCAGGGCTTCCTGGCCAGCGGAGTTGCCTGACACCCGCAAGGGCCCCCACAGGATTCCCCACGGGATCCTAAGACCTCTGGTGAGTGGAACACAGCGCCTGCCCCAATCCAATTGCGCGGAACCTGAGACTGCAGTACATAGGGAAGCAGACTGCCCGGGCCTGACCCGGGACAAAAGCCCCTTCCGCTCCACTCCAGCCCAGGGCTTCCTGGCCAGCGGAGTTGCCTGACACCCGCAAGGGCCCACACAGGATTCCTCACGGGATCCTAAGACCTCTAGTGAGTGGAACACAACTTCTGCCAGGAGTCCGGTTCGAACACCAGATATCTGGGTACCTTCCCTGCAAGAAGAGTGCTTTCCTGCAGAGAATACTCTACCCACTGAAACCAAGGAGAGTGCTACCCTCCCAGGTCTGCTTATAGAGGCTAACAGAGTCACCTGAAGTACAAACTCTTAACAGAGACAACTATAACAGCTAGCTTCAGAGATTACCAGATGGCGAAAGGCAAACGTAAGAATCCTACTAACAGAAATCAAGACCACTCACCATCATCAGAACGCAGCACTCCCACCCCACCTAGTCCTGAGCACCCCAACACAACTGAAAATCTAGACCCAGATTTAAAAGCATTTTTCATGATGATGATAGAGGACATCAAGAAGGACTTTCATAAGTCACTTAAAGAATTACAGGAGAGCACTGCTAAAGAGTTACAGGCCCTTAAAGAAAAGCAGGAAAACACAGCCAAACAGGTAGAAGTCCTTAAAGAAAAACAGGAAAACACATCCAAACAGGTAATGGAAATGAACAAAACCATACTAGAACTAAAAGGGGAAGTAGACACAGTAAAGAAAACCCAAAGCGAGGCAACGCTGGAGATAGAAATCCTAGGAAAGAGATCTGGAACCATAGATGCCAGCATCAGCAACAGAATACAAGAAATGGAAGAGAGAATCTCAGGTGCAGAAGATTCCATAGAGAACATCGACACAACAGTCAAAGAAAATACAAAATGCAAAAGGATCCTAACTCAAAACATCCAGGAAATCCAGGACACAATGAGAAGACCAAACCTACGCATAATAGGAGTGGATGAGAATGAAGATTTTCAACTCAAAGGACCAGCAAACATCTTCAACAAAATAATTGAAGAAAACTACCCAAACATAAAGAGATGCCCATGATCATACAAGAAGCCTACAGAACTCCAAATAGACTGGACCAGAAAAGAAATTCCTCCCGACACATAATAATCAGAACAACAAATGCACTAAATAAAGATAGAATATTAAAAGCAGTAAGGGAGAAAGGTCAAGTAACATATAAAGGAAGACCTATCAGAATTACACCAGACTTTTCACCAGAGACTATGAAATCCAGAAGAGCCTGGACAGATGTTATACAGACACTAAGAGAACACAAATGCCAGCCCAGGCTACTATACCCGGCCAAACTCTCAATTACCATAGATGGAGAAACCAAAGCATTCCACGACAAAACCAAATTCACACAATATCTTTCCAAGAATCCAGCCCTTCAAAGGATAATAACAGAAAAGAAGCAATACAAGGACGGAAATCACGCCCTAGAACAAACAAGAAAGTAATCCCTCAACAAACCAAAAAGAAGACAGCCACAAGAACAGAATGCCAGCTCTAACAACAAAAATAAAAGGAAGCAACAATTACTTTTCCTTAATATCTCTTAATATCAATGGACTCAATTCCCCAATAAAAAGACATAGACTAACAGACTGGCTACACAAACAGGACCCAACATTCTGCTGCTTACAGGAAACCCATCTCAGGGAAAAAGACAGACACTACCTCAGAGTGAAAGGCTGGAAAACAATTTTCCAAGCAAATGGTCTGAAGAAACAAGCTGGAGTAGCCATTCTAATATCGGATAAAATCGACTTCCAACCCAAAGTTATCAAAAAAGACAAGGAGGGACACTTCATACTCATCAAAGGTAAAATCCTCCAAGAGGAACTCTCAATTCTGAATATCTACGCTCCAAATGCAAGGGCAGCCACATTCATTAAAGACATTTTAGTAAAGCTCAAAGCACACATTGCACCTCACACAATAATAGTGGGAGACTTCAACACACTACTTTCATCAAGGGACAGATCGTGGAAACAGAAACTAAACAGGGACACAGTGAAACTAACAGAAGTTATGAAACAAATGGACCTAACAGATATCTACAGAACATTTTATCCTAAAACAAAAGGATATACCTTCTTCTCAGCACCTCACGGAACCTTCTCCAAAATTGACCATATAATTGGCCACAAAACAGGCCTTAACAGATACAAAAATATTGAAATTGTCCCACGTATCCTATCAGATCACCATGGCCTAAGACTGATCTTCAATAACAACATAAATAATGGAAAGCCAACATTCACGTGGAAACTGAACAACACTCTTCTCAATGATACCTTGGTCAAGGAAGGAATAAAGAAAGAAATTAAAGACTTTTTAGAGTTTAATGAAAATGAAGCCACAACATACCCAAACCTTTGGGACACAATGAAAGCATTTCTAAGAGGGAAACTCATAGCTCTGAGTGCCTCCAAGAAGAAACGGGAGAGAGCACATACTAGCAGCTTGACAACACATCTAAAAGCTCTAGAAAAAAAAGGAAGCAAATTCACCCAAGAGGAGTAGACGGCAGGAAATAATCAAACTCAGGGGTGAAATCAACCAAGTGGAAACAAGAAGAACTATTCAAAGAATTAACCAAACGAGGAGTTGGTTCTTTGAGAAAATCAACAAGATAGATCAACCCTTAGTTAGACTTACTAAAGGGCACAGGGACAAAATCCTAATTAACAAAATCAGAAATGAAAAGGGAGACATAACAACAGATCCTGAAGAAATCCAAAACACCATCAGATCCTTCTACAAAAGGTTATACTCAACAAAACTGGAAAACCTGGACGAAATGGACAAATTTCTGGACAGATACCAGGTACCAAAGTTGAGTCAGGATCAAGTTGACCATCTAAACAGTCCCATATCACCTAAAGAAATAGAAGCAGTTATTAATAGTCTCCCAGCCAAAAAAAGCCCAGGACCAGACGGGTTTAGTGCAGAGTTCTATCAGACCTTCAAAGAAGATCTAATTCCAGTTCTGCACAAACTATTTCACAAAATAGAAGTAGAAGGTACTCTACCCAACTCATTTTATGAAGCCACTATTACTCTGATACCTAAACCACAGAAAGATTCAACAAAGATAGAGAACTTCAGACCAATTTCTCTTATGAATATCGATGCAAAAATCCTCAATAAAATTCTTGCTAACCGAATCCAAGAACATATTAAAGCAATCATCCATCCTGACCAAGTAGGTTTTATTCCAGGAATGCAGGGATGGTTTAATATACGAAAATCCATCAATGTAATCCATTATATAAACAAACTCAAAGACAAAAACCACATGATCATCTCGTTAGATGCAGAAAAAGCATTTGACAAGATTCAACACCCATTCATGATAAAAGTTTTGGAAAGATCAGGAATTCAAGGCCCATACCTAAACATGATAAAAGCAATCTACAGCAAACCAGCAGCCAACATCAAAGTAAATGGAGAGAAGCTGGAAGCAATCCCACTAAAATCAGGGACTAGACAAGGCTGCCCACTTTCTCCCTATCTTTTCAACATAGTACTTGAAGTATTAGCCAGAGCAATTCGACAACAAAAGAAGATCAAGGGGATACAAATTGGAAAAGAGGAAGTCAAAATATCACTTTTTGCAGATGATATGATAGTATATATAAGTGACCCTAAAAATTCTACCAAAGAACTCCTAAACCTGATAAGCAGCTTCGGTGAAGTAGCTGGATATAAAATAAACTCAAACAAGTCAATGGCCTTTCTCTATACAAAGAATAAACAGGCTGAGAAAGAAATTAGGGAAACAACACCCTTCTCAATAGTCACAAATAGTATAAAATATCTTGGCGTAACTCTAACTAAGGAGGTGAAAGATATGTATGATAAAAACTTCAAATCTCTGAAGAAAGAAATTAAAGAAGATCTCAGAAGATGGAAAGATCTCCCATGCTCATGGATTGGCAGGATCAACATTGTAAAAATGGCTATCTTGCCAAAAGCAATCTACAGATTCAATGCAATCCCCATCAAAATTCCAACTCAATTCTTCAACGAATTAGAAGGAGCAATTTGCAAATTCATCTAGAATAACAAAAAACCCAGGATAGCAAAAAGTCTTCTCAAGGATAAAAGAACCTCTGGTGGAATCACCATGCCTGACCTAAAGCTTTACTACAGAGCAATTGTGATAAAAACTGCATGGTACTGGTATAGAGACAGACAAGTAGACCAATGGAATAGAATTGAAGACCCAGAAATGAACCCACACACCTATGGTCACTTGATCTTCGACAAGGGAGCTAAAACCATCCAGTGGAAGAAAGACAGCATTTTCAACAATTGGTGCTGGCACAACTGGTTGTTATCATGTAGAAGAATGCGAATCGATCCATACTTATCTCCTTGTACTAAGGTCAAATCTAAGTGGATCAAAGAACTTCACATAAAACCAGAGACACTGAAACTTATAGAGGAGAAAGTGGGGAAAAGCCTTGAAGATATGGGCACAGGGGGAAAATTCCTGAACAGAAGAGCAATGGCATGTGCTGTAAGATTGAGATTTGACAAATGGGACCTAATGAAACTCCAAAGTTTCTGCAAGGCAAAAGACACCGTCAACAAGACAAAAAGACCACCAACAGATTGGGAAAGGATCTTTACCTATCCTAAATCAGATAGGGGGCTAATATCCAACATATATAAAGAACTCAAGAAGGTGGACTTCAGAAAATCGAACAACCCCATTAAAAAATGGGGCTCAGAACTGAACAAAGAATTCTCACCTGAGGAATACCGAATGGCAGAGAAGCACCTGAAAAAATGTTCAACATCCTTAATCATCAGGGAAATGCAAATCAAAACAACCCTGAGATTCCACCTCACACCAGTCAGAATGGCTAAGATCAAAAATTCAGGTGACAGCAGATGCTGGCGTGGATGTGGAGAAAGAGGAACACTCCTCCATTGTTGGTGGGATTGCAGGCTTGTACAACCACTCTGGAAATCAGTCTGGTGGTTCCTCAGAAAATTGGACATAGTACTACCGGAGGATCCAGCAATACCTCTCCTGGGCATTTATCCAGAAGATGCCCCAACTGGTAAGAAGGACACATGCTCCACTATGTTCATAGCAGCCTTATTTATAATAGCCAGAAGCTGGAAAGAACCCAGATGCCCCTCAACAGAGGAATGGATACAGAAAATGTGGTACATCTTCACAATGGAGTACTACTCAGCTATTAAAAAGAATGAATTTTTGAAATTCCTAGCCAAATGGATGGACCTGGAGGGCATCATCCTGAGTGAGGTAACACATTCACAAAGGAACTCACACAATATGTACTCACTGATAAGTGGATATTAGCCCCAAATCTAGGATTCCCAAGATATAAGGTACAATTTGCTAAACACATGAAACTCAAGAAGAATGAAGACTGAAGTGTGGACACTATGCCCCTCCTTAGAATTGGGAACAAAACACCCATGGAAGGAGTTACAGAGACAAAGTTTGGAGCTGAGATGAAAGGATGGACCATGTAGAGACTGCCATATCCAGGGATCCACCCCATAATCAGCATCCAAACGCTGACACCATTGCATACCCTAGCAAGATTTTATTGAAAGGACCCAGATGTAGCTGTCTCTTGTGAGACTATGCCGGGGCCTAGCAAACACAGAAGTGGATGCTCACAGTCAGCTAATGGATGGATCACAGGGCTCCCAATGGAGGAGCTAGAGAAAGAACCCAAGGAGCTAAAGGGATCTGCAACCCTATAGGTGGAACAACATTATGAACTAACCAGTACCCCGGATCTCTTGACTCTAGCTGCATATGTAACAAAAGATGGCCTAATCGGCCATCACTGGAAAGAGAGGCCCATTGGACACGTAAACTTTGTATGCCCCAGTAGAGGGGAACGCCAGGGCCAAAAAGGGGGAGTGGGTGGGTAGGGGAGTGGGGGTGGGTGGGTATGGGGGACTTTTAGTATAGCATTGGAAATGTAAATGAGCTAAATACCTAATAAAAAATGGAAAAAAATAAATAAATAAATAAACCACACACACACACACAAAAAAAGAATATACCCCTGGACATATTTCAAGTTCTGAGACATTTACTACTTTCATCTTAGACACAGGCAATCACAGCTTGGTGGTGCTAAGCACTATGGAATCCAGGACCTACTTGCATCACATCAGATACTAGCTGACATTGCCCTCCAAGCACAGCATGGCTGGCTAGCTTATGCCATCCAGAGCTAGTAGGACTGCAGTATGTGCTGAGGTACCTGACTAGCCACAGTGGTTGGGAACGATATCCTATCTTGAGAACAGCTGCCCTGATTTTAGTCCAAGAAGTGGGAGGGAGTGGGTAGGGGAGCAGGGCAGGGGGTGGGAGGGTATAGGGAACTTTAGGGATAGCATTTTAAATGTAAATGAAGAAAATATCTAATAAAATAAAATAAAATAAAATAAAATAAAATAAAATAAAATAAAGAAGAGGAAACTTCTCAAGGAGTAGCTAAAAAGCTCTTGAAGGTACTGGACCAACAGTTTTACCAGTCCCTTTGAATTGTGTCAAACCATAGAAAAGAATTCATAGCCAAACCTTGTCAATAAACAGTGAATGATTTATGAATAGATGGGAAACTTCATGGTGCATGCAGAATTCAGAGTTCTGGTCTCAGGAAGTAAACAATTTTTCTTGAATGGAAACACTACAAAACTCTCAGTAGAGTTCAGGAAAAGGTGGATGGGCCTCATTCTTACTTTGGGCCTATTGTACCCAAATACAGGGAGGGATTCATCCCTATACTATTTGATTGGAATTCCTGCTGCATTGCTTTCCAGGCTCAGAGATAATCAGCTACCCAAACTATAACTATTACTTTTTCATTACCCGTTTTCTCCAGTTCTCCATAAAGGTTATTCATCTGACTACCTGAGAGACAGAGTGGGCTTCTGACTACCCCACCATTCCCCCAGACACCTTGGACCAATGTCATAGTGATATTGCATAGCTCAAGATGGTAGACAAAGACAACACAATCAATTTGAAAAGGCTTTATATGATTTTTCCACTATTTTACTGGAGAGTTTAGGTAGCATTTTAGCATGCATTCAGCACACCCAGGTCAAGAAGGCAGAAGGAACAGATGTCAATGCCAGAGCCCCTCCTGAAATTATGGATCCATTAAAATTGAGGTTTCACTGGACCCGAGGCCTGTTCATCCTCTATCCATCCAATTGAGTCTTAGGTATCTTATGAATACAGGATCATATTCCAATCTCCAACAGACTCAGGCCTAGAACTGGGAACTCAAAAATGTAGAAACTGGAGAAGTGAGAGCTAATGGACTACGAAGAAGCAATCCAATGTCCCTGTTGGCCTTTGTTCACAGATGCCTATTTTGTCTGGTTGTTTTGGAGATAGAGAGATTGTGGGATTTTAGCTTTTGAAGAAGGGACATAAACTTTACAATTTGATGTTGCCCCTGTCCCTGACTTCTCCTATTGCCAAGTACAAGGGAGTTTTCATTGCAAAGAAATGGGTTTGTAAATCAGAGATTTCATGAAAACCCATTGCTCACTTTATTGAAACAATGTCTCCTCTCAAGGCAGTTGCACACTAAAATATATACTCCAACTTGTGTAAAGGTAAAGGTGCAGGAGTAGGTTTCTGTCCTCTGGGAAACAGAGACACCTGGGTAAATCAACTGTTACATGAATGGACCCCAGTAGTAGATTTATATTGGAGAAGAATCTCCCTCATATAAGAAACCTAATGAAGATGAGCTAGCCATGCCATGGCACTAACAAACTCTCCCCATTCAAAGCACTGGACTTGTAGTGAAGCAGAGAGAAATCTCTAGCTTTGGAAGGAGAAGTTGCCAAGAGGTATCCCCAGGGGCAAAAGAGAGACTCCAGGAAAGGGCACCTCAGAAACTGGTCAGATGGGGCAAGCTGGTAAGCCGGTAGGCCATGGAAGTTCCAGGTGACATCATCAGTAGCCACTTCCCTGGACAATCTCTTGTATCCAAGAGAACCCTAGAATCTTCTGTGATGTCGCCAGTGTTGTGGTAACCAGAGCGGCTTGTGGGGTATTCCTTCAGATCCTCATGGGTTCCCAAGCAGGCATGTTGTCCATGCTCCTCAGGGTATTTCAGAGAGAGAATAGAATACACACAGACACCAGACCAAGGCAAAAGGAGGCCGGCCGCCCGTCATTGTGGGAAAGGGCAAGAAACAACTGGTCATGGAGAAGGCACAGTGAGTCCTGGGCAAGGTTTGGGGAGCTCCCTGGAGGATGTGGGCTTCAGCTGGTCCTTCTAGGAATAGGGATTGTGATCTGGATCCTTCAGATTCCTCAATGGTAGAACCAGAGTCAAGAGTGTCTGATGATTAGTTTTACAGACAGCCTGGTATTGACAAGCCTGCAGGGGCTTTGCTGAGAGATCTTAATTTCCCCCTGAATGGCAAATTATGCAAAGACCAAGCTCTGTGAGAATAGAAGTGTTGTTCTCAGGATACAGTGTTCATGTACTTCATCTTTTTTTTTTAAGATCTATTTATTTATTATATGTAAGTACACTGTAGCTGTCTTCAGACACTCCAGAAGAGGGAGTCAGATCTTGTTACAGATGGTTGTGAGCAACCATGTAGTTGCTGGGATTTGAACTCCGGACCTTCGGAAAGCAGTCGGGTGCTCTTACCCACTGAGCCATCTCACCAGCCCCATGTACTTCATCTTAATATAGTTTCCTCTAGGTTACATGAGCATGTGATGCCAAGAACAGAGATGGCTATTCCCCTGCCTATGAATCAAGGTCTCAGACTGTTTGGTATTGAACCCACATGATGTGGACTGATTCACAGTCTGGGTTCCTGTAGCAGTGTACGAGCTCTCATCATGCATTAGAAGACTAGAAAAGTGTTGGCTAGTATGCTGAGAGGTACGGCTTTGGTTGTCAGATATGAGCCGACAATGCCCTCCATTTATTCTTGCCTGGCCCAGCTTATGCTTTTCAGGGCTAGGGCGATTACAATAGGAAGTCGGGCATATGTTTAGTGATGGTGGTTGTGTACAGGGACCTAGCTGAGGAGCCCAGCTTGAAGACAGCTATGATGCACTATCAGGGATTCTCAGTGTCTCTAGATTTTCCTCCTCCTCAGGCTTCTGTGTGGGACAAAGCATGGTTCCCCTTTCCCTGCCCTATTATCTCTACAAGGTTACTAGTGTTTTTCTACCTACAGGGTCTGCTGGGGAGGCATCACCCCAAGCCCCCACCATCAATGAGCAGGAGAAGAGACACGAGAGGTTGGAGAAGCTCAAAAGAGAGCTCCAGAACATAAAAAATGCCAGAGACGAACTTCAGGGAATCCTGGCCAACTACACTAACAAGGATTTAAATGACAGGTAGTCATTATGCCCAGTTCTTTGCTGACTATCTTGGGCCATCCCTGTTAAGCCCAGATTCCCTCATACCACAGGTGACTACAACTCCAGGCTGTTTACATACCCAAATCAGTTTTGCTGATTGGAATTTCGATGCAGAACTTCAAGTTCAGATAGGAGTGAGAGGGGGTCACAGGCACTTTTGATTCCTCCAAAAGTAATTCAGAGCTTGTGGCATGAATCACAGTCTGGGGATGAAGGTAGTAATGTGTGAGCTCCCCTCCTGCCATTTAAGAAGCTTACACAGGTGTTGGTTGGTGGGAGTTGCTAGGTAATGTTTGTTTATAGCCAATCCTTTCCATAATTGACCAGGTGGTAATTTGGGTCCAATTGGTCCTGTCAACAGCTGGTTGGGCCTGTCACACATACTGCCTTTCAGTATGACTGGATTGGCTGCAGTTCATAATTGCTTTTCTCAAGTTTTGTTCATTATACTCTCAGATAAACCGAAATCAATTTATTTATTTGGCATTCTGATTGACTGTGTGTGTGTGTGTGTGTGTGTGTGTGTGTGTGTGTGTGTGTGTGTGTGTATCTGTGTCTCTGTGTGTGTTTGTGTGTGTGTGTAAAAGAGAGAGCTAGACAGAGACAGAATGAGAGAGATACTGGGTGCATGTGAGCTTGTGTGTGCATTTGTGGATGTGTGTGTTCCTGTGTGTGTGTGTTCCTGTGTGTGCAGCTTAAGATCTAGAGAGTCTGTATCATGTGATATATCCTGAGGTTGTGCCTGACTCCATTTCCAGGCAATAATAGTGAAGAAGCCAGGGAGGTTCATTTTTAGTACCACAGCACTTAACATCTGTGCTCAATGTGGATGCACATTGGAATCTCCTGGTAGGTTATAGAGGCTTTTCCCTGTAGATATGATTATGTCCTTTGGGAATTGATGTAGCAATAGAGCCAAGGATTGTCAATTCCGTGTCTAAAACCAGGAGGAGAATCATACAGATTTAACGTGGACCCAGGCCTGTGACACAGATTCCTGGAAAGTTCTGGGAGAACTAGTCTATTCTTTAAAACCCCTACAGGGAGCTGAGGCAGATCAGCACCCTGCCTTTACTTCCCTGGGCTTACTGGCCCAAGCTGAAGAGTAATAAGTTTAATAAGCACCAAGTGGAACCGGTAACAAGGAGCTAGGTCAAGTGGCATATATGGGGTGGGGTAGTGCATGATTCAGCTTGAATTGAAATGATCCTTGTATCCTTAGTTCACGGGACAATTTGTTCCTTGTCCATGCCCTCCCACAGGATCAACTTTGAGACATTCATGCTTGAGATGCAACATGACCAGGTGATGACTGACCTGAAGAGAATGCCCCAGGACATCAGTGAGGCCTTGTCCAAGTGCAAGCAGTTGACTAAAGAAAATCAGTTCTACTGGTGAGTGACTAACAGGGTCATGACCCAAGACCTGGGCACAGGATAGGTCTGCCAATCTTTGTCTTTGAACTAAAGTGGGGACTCAGGTTCTATACTGTTAGTCTCTAAACAGGAAGCATGCCTCCTTCAAACAAGGCACTAAGATTTTAACATCTTGGATCATTTTGACCAAGTGTGAAGAGACTGGGAGCTCCTCAAGCCACTGTCCATTCCAACTAAGTATCCTCAAGATCGAAAAGGTTTCCACCATGATGAAGATATCAATCAGCCTTGGGCCTCTTGGGTTCTGAAAGTAGATTTATAGATGGGGTTTCCAGGAGAAACATAGAAAGATTCTGTGATGCTTGGGTCTCTTCACTCCTAGAGAATTTTGCCCCAGGTGGGTTTTTTTATACCACAGACTTATAAGCACATATAGACCCCATTTTCTTTTCTGAGAAATACATGAGTCCCTGTTGGTGTCAGGGTTTTCAAAAGTACCTTGGGTCTTCTGGAAAGTGGCAGTCCTCTGGATTTGATCTCCCTCTATGGCCAATCTGGATACTTGTTTGGGGCTGCCTGGGGATCAGGGCCAATGATGAAGGAATGGTCCTTGGAGGAATGGGAGGAAGATGGATGCTTCCTGGATTCACCATGTTTTGTTTTTGGCTCAGCTTCAGGAACTGCCAACTCCTGATTGAATCTAACCTCATCCAGCACAAAGTCAGGATGTTGAGGAAGGAGAACAGACAGCTGCTAAGGGAGCAGATTGCATTGGAAGAATGCAACATAGAAACAAAAATACTATGTAAGGAATGCAGCCAGAAGATCAAAGACCACTGTACTAAGCAGCAGCAGGTAGGATGAATGAAGCATCAGGGGCAGAATGCCCTAATGTGTGATCATAAACACAGTTAAGCCTATGTAACCATCCTGCACCTTATCCAGGCTCTTTCCTATGTCTCATCCAGTTTTACACTTCTGTGATAATTTCCAAGACTTTCTGTGGACTTACCCTCTTTTGAAGAAATTGGATTTCTGCCATGCCCTTTCCTCCCCATCCTAGTCGGCCACCTCTAGCTTGCCACTCTAGGCAGAGGAGATCCTGGACCCCTGAAGGCAACCCCTTGAGGCTCTATGGTATGGAGAGTTGCCTCAGGATGCCACTTCCTGAATTATCTAGTAACCAGGTCCTCTGTTCTGCTCTATGGCAACTCATTCTGAGGGGCTTGGGCCTGTCCTCTCCTTGGACAGAAGGGCATACTCCAATTTTATTATGTATGTGTGTGTGTATGTGTCATGGCTTGGTTGAAAAGATGCAGCGTCCTTTCGCTGTCTCTGAGATGAGGTACTAGCACAGGATGGAAGTACCTAAGGAGCCATAAGCATAGCAGTGCTATTGGTTTTTTTTTTTTTCCTTCATGAGTATCCCCTTTAGAGTTCAATGCTTATAAGCCCTTGGGAAGATTTGCATGAAGCACACTCTTGCAGATTACAGTATCCTTTCAGTGTGCATGAATTTCCTGTGAGATGGTTTCTCTGGGGATTCCCAGATATAGGGGTTCACAAGGAGAGCCAAGGAAGGATTCAGCACTCCAGAAATAATAAGAGCCTTCACTTCAAAGTTTGGTAGGCTCCCTAAAAGCCCTCTGTTTAATGTTAGATTCAGACACTGATACACACTTATTTTCAATATCAAGTATTTAGACTATTGGAGAAATGTGGTGTTTTCCTTTAACTCCAGCACAGTGTGTAGTTCACAATTCAGTGCCAAGCAATTTTTTACATTTCAGAAAAACATCCAGACCCAGGTGCTCTCTGCCCTTTCTCCTATGGGGATACAGGAAAGTTCTCAGATGAAAGGTCATACTGGATTGTCCTGCTGAGTAAAGCTGGTATTTGCTGGATCGCTGACATGGCAAGATCTCACCAGGCTTTTTTACTCTTCCTCCCGTAGATCTGAAATATTCTGCAGAAGCTCAAACAGATCAGAGACCAGGTCAAGATCTTGCTCAGATACAACTGTTCACCAGGAGCACTGGGTGTGCAAAGCAAATTAACCACCATTGCATCTAATCCTTGTAACCATGGCAATCTTGGGCTGCATTTTCTTCTTTTTTGGTTTGCTATGGGTAATGAGGCCTTTATTTTGTCTAGCCTCTGGTCCAGCAAGACTGCCTGTTTGGAAGGCTTCAGAGAAGTGCTGAGATACATCAAGATCTGCTCAGCATCCAGGAGGGCTCTGAGAATGCCAATTTTGGCTGGTCCTGTTGGGTCATCTAGAATTATTTCATGGTGATCAGTCAAGTGAATTTGAAAAACTTTGAGGTATCATCTGTAACATCTCTCATGCTCAGACTTGGAAGGACTAGTCCATCAGCAGAACACCCACCCCAATGAGGCATGCCTATATTCATCCTGAACAGATTATTACCATCAGTGACTGCCTTTGCACTATTTCACCAAGGCCAGCAACAGGCTGTAGGTCTGTGCTGAACATCTGCAGCAAGAGAATGATGCTTAGCTTAATTATTTTGTTTGGTTTTGGTTAGAGTTTTGATTTCTTTGTGTCCTTGGTTTTCCTGTGTTTTCATTTGAAGTTTCATTATATATTCATTATCTTTTTGTTACTGTAATTAATTTGCTTTTTTTGCTAAGTCTATATACTGTATAAACTGACTCCCCACTTTAAGATGTTATTGAATAAAATTAGTGTATTTTTATGGATAAAACATCTCTAATTATTTCTATCATAAGAACATTTTGCATTTATGTGTGGTTCATAGATAGTCCTGTATGATTCTGTCAAGACAAAAATGTACTAAAGTTCTGAAATGGTAAGCAGGCCCCCATTTAAATACTCTCATTAAAAGGACCTATCATGGTCCTGATGTCTCTTTCTAGCAAGAGAACACAGACTCAGACACTATTTCAGAGCATATAGCCAAAGGCATTATCCTAAGACAATGACCCGGGTGTGCTCATGTTTCTTGCTGCTTTATTCACAATAGTCAGGAAATCAAAACAACCGAGATGTAATATAACTGATGAAAGGGTAATGAATATATGGTTCATATACACAATGGTAATGAACTGTGACAATATAAATGAAATTTACAGGTTAATGGATGGAGACATGAATAATCTTTCTGAGTGATATAACCCAGACCCAAAAAGACAAATACCACATGATGTGTCTTATGTGGATGGTAACATTGAATGTCTAGAGATGTGCATTTAAACTGCAGTATCCATAGAAGTTAATGCACTAGTGTTGGGTTATAGGAGGATATTTCAAGAAAATAATAGAACACATAATTTGTGAAGGAGAAAAAGGAAAACAGTAGGACAGAGTGAGGTAGATGTCTTGGGAGATTGCATAGGAGTGTGGTGGCTTGAATATAAGGGTGGTACTTTTAGGAGTTGTGGCCTTGTTAGAAACAGTGTGTCAGTGTGGAGGGTAGGCATTGAGACCCGCATACTAAACATATGTCCTGGAGTCTCCTCACATCAATAAAACTCAGACTAAGACCTGGGACAGTAGACTACCATGTCCAGAATTTGGTAAAGTTGAGTGGGTTGGAAGTCCCAGACCCACAGTAGATGGCAAAAGTCTAACCTGCTTCCTACCAGGCCTCTTTCATGGGACCAAAATCTCTACATAGGAACATGGCCTGTGGTCATTTAGAACAGAATTGGGTTCTCGCTGCTAATGAGGTACCTAGAAGATGTTAGGGTTCAGTCAATAAGCTTCTCTTCCTGGACATTCCTTCCTCAGAAGGTACTTAACTTCTAGTCTAACCTCAAGACATGTTATGCTTTCATTT
Organism: Mus musculus; assembly: GCF_000001635.26. Lineage (NCBI taxonomy): Eukaryota > Metazoa > Chordata > Mammalia > Rodentia > Muridae > Mus > Mus musculus. Next base: position 41,228,365 of record NC_000080.6, on the reverse strand, counting down.
CCATGAAAAACAATCAATAAACAGTTTAGAACCAAGGACTGTCTCTCTCATCAAACCAACTGTGGGTTACATGGAGAAAAAGCCTTTGCCTACAGAGCCTTGCCATCTAAGTCTCCAAGAGAAGGCCCCTCAATACTCCTGGGCTAGTCACCTCTGAGCTAATCCAGAATTCCCCATTCCCTGATTTCAGGGCTAGTTCTCAGCCTGCTGGCCTCCTCCATGCTCAGCTCCCTCTGAGACTTCTGTAAGTGCCTGCATGTCCAAGATTCTGAGAACCCCTTGTCCTGGTCTCCTTGCAGGCCAGCAGGCTCAAACCTGCTGTGAACTCCCTGCAACCCAGCACTGTCTGGATATCCAGAATTTCATGGGTCCCTGTCCCCAGACTCCTTAACATAGGCCCATGGAATTCAGAACCTCCATTCTCCACTCTTGCCTGTGGATTTCACTGTCAAATGGACTCCAAGGAGTCAGGGAACCCCAGCTTCCACCTCCCATGCCCAAGTCTACATTCTTCTACCCCCTAAGTAGTGTAATTTCATTTCCATCCAGGTCAATATCAGAAAGTGGGCTTAGGATAAATACAATCTACCATGTCTGCATTTGATCTGCCTAGTGGGTTTTCCACACCTGTGCTTCAGGGCTGAAAGCAAAGCCACACTAAGACAAGGAAGTAGTAAAAAGGTGGGATAACTGACTGAAGACTTTTGAAAGGCCATGTGGAAACTTACAATTGAAGAAGCTTTATAATACACAAACCCATATAAAGGAGGTTTAAAATAAAATACCCTATTATTCTCTGACTATTCCACCCCTGAACACAATATACTACCCAATGAAAAGCCCAGGACCAAGTTTGGGTTACCTTGTTTGGGGTTGCTCATCATTGAGTCTCATACACACTCCCCAATCATTAAAGACTGCTGCCATTGCTCTTCCTTCCTTTAAGGAAGTCAATGGTAAGACCACATTGCTGAAAAGATGGTATCTGGCAGAGCCAACAATTCAGACATCTATCTCATTATTTTTGTGTGTTGAGAACATATCTATTACTCTTTAGCAGTTACTTGGAGATATTTGGCTCATTGCAACCCACTAAATTTCTATAGAAGAGGTAATCCCTTGGTAGCTGAGATTGCAATTCCCAGTCTGCCATCACCCTCCTAAAATCTGTCTTAAGATTGGGCAACTGATATTCTAATTTCAGCTTCTCTAACTGGTCTAAACTGGAGAGGGAGCCCAGGGCCTCATGCATACCAAGCAGCAAACACTACACGAGAATACACTACACTTCACCAAAAACACACCGCACCACACCAAACTACAGTATACTACACTAGAGAACCCCAGTCCTCCTGTTTCTCTGAGATCAAATTTGTTTCTTAGCCCTTTCTCAGACTTCCTGCATGGATTATCTGCCCAAACAAGGTGAATTTCATAAAACACAGTGAACATTTTCTACTTTCATAATCCACATTGAAATTTGCTGTGAACTCTGTGCAGAGTTCATGAGCACCAGGGACACCTGGCCTCCCTTCTCCCCATTGCTACTTACTGGGTTCCCTCTCCATTTTTTCTTTTAACTTTTCTAATCTGAGGATACAGCCTTGGATACTCAGATTTTGGTTACTTTATCATTTCCTTCAGACCGCTGTATTTGCTGTGTTTCTCCTTAGGACTCTGTGCATCAGGCTGAGTACTTAGTAGAGCTGTTTCTAACTTTGCATCAGCAGATACCCACAAGAGCTTCTGGCCCTCAGACAGGTGGTTTTTCAAAGCTTTAGAGAAGAGATGTGACTCTGAAGAACACCCTAACTGCTGCAGATGGATGGCTGCTGAACAAACTCCATGACTAGTTGTCCCAGGAGAATTTTGGGACTCCTCCAAATCTGGCTGCACTGCAGCTTCTCCTAGAATTCAATGTGGATGCCTTACAGGTTAAGAGGATCAGTCAAGTACCAACAAGGTGGCCACATGGATGCATCCAGAAAGGCATGGTACAGGTGAAGCTGAAAGTCCTACATGGTCATGTGAAGGCTGCTAATAGAACATTAATGTCCATTCAGCTAGGGTGAGGGTCTTGACCACACACACAGTGTCCCATATACTCTAACTTGGCCACACCTTCTTATATTGCCACTCAGTGGGCTGAGCATATAAAAACCATAACAAATATTGATGCAAAAATACTCAATAACTTCTTTGAAACTGAATCTAATAACACATGCAAATGATCATTCACCATGATCCAATAGGCATGATGTATAGGATGTAAGAATGATCCAATATTTTGGAATTCATCAAAGTAATATACTATGTAATAAATTTAAGAAATTATTACTTGATCATCTCATTAGATGCTGTATCATCCCACGGATGCAGGAATGATTCAATATATGGACATCCATCAATGTAATCCACTACATAAAATAACTTAAAGTATACTGGATTATCTCATCAGATGCTGAAAAAGTGTTTGACAACCTACTATACAACTTAGAAAATGCATTGGAGGATTCAGAAAGTCACAGTCTATGTCTGAATATAATAAGAGCAACATAGAGCAATCCAGTTGCCAACATCAAAATATATGGAGAAAAATTTGAAGCCATCCCATTAAAATCAGAGACAAGGAAAGACTTTGCCCTCTTCCCCTATGTATTCAACATAGTCCTTGACATTTTAGCCAGAGCAGTCAGGCAAAAAAGCAGATCAGTGATACAAATTGGAAGGGAGGAATTCAAGACACTACAATTTGAGGAGTATGGGATATTTCACACAACTGAGCCCCAAAAAAATCCAGGAGAGAACTCCTACAACTGATAAACCACTTCAGCAAAGTCAATGGATATAAAATTAACTCAAACAATCCAGGAACTTTCATCTACTCGAAGGATAATTAGGCTGAGGAAGAAATTTTTAAAAACGACATACTTCATAATAGTCTCAAACAATACCTTGGTGTGACTCTAACAAAGCAAAGGAAAGATCTGAATGACAAGAACATTAAGTCTCTGAACAAAGAAATCAAAGAAGACCATAGAAGATGGAAAGATCTCCCATGGTCATTGATTAGCAGGATTAATATAGTAAAAAATTTTCATCCCGCCAAAAGGAATCTACGGGTTCAATGCAATCCCTATCACAATTCCAACTCATTTCTTCAGAGATAGAACAAGCAATTCTCAGATTTATCTGAAATAACATAAACCCCAGTATAGCAAAAACTATTCTTAACAATAAAACAATGGCTGGGGAAATCACCATCCCTGATCTCAAAATATACCACAGGGCAACAGTGATAAAAATGTCATGGTACTGGTATAGAGAGACAAGTAGACCTATGGAAGAGAATTGAAGACCTAGAAATGAACCTACACTCATATGGTCACTTGATCTTTGTCAAAGGAGCCAAAACCATCCAGTGGATAAAAGACAGCATTTTCAACAATTGGTGCTTGTTCAACTGGCAGTCTGCATATAAGAGAATACAAATTGATGTATTCTTATCTCCTTGTACAAAGCTCTAGTCCAAGTCACTCAAGGACCTCCACATAAAACAAGATACACTGAATCTAATACAAGAGAGAGCAGTAAAGAACCTCAAACACATTGTCACAGGGGAATTGTTCGTGTACAGGACACCAATAACTCATGCTGTAGGACCAAAAACATTGTCAAGTGGGACCCCATAAAATTGAAAAGCTTTGTAAGTCAAAGGATGCTGTGAAAAGGACAAAATTGCACACACATATTGGGAAAACATCTGTACCAACCCTACGTCTGATAGAGGGTTAATATCCAAAATATACAAAGAACTCAAGAAGTTACACTCCAGAGATACTAATGACCCAATTAAAGAATGAGGTACAGAGCTAAACAGAAAATTCTCAACTGACGAATCTTGAATGGCTGAGATGTACTTAAAGAAATGTTCAACATCTATAGTCATCAGGGAAATGTAAATCAAAATGACCCTAAGATTCCACTTCACAGCACTCAGGCCAAGAACAAAACTCATCTGACAGGTGATTCTGGCAAGAATGTGAAGAAAGAAGAACATTCCTCCATTCCTGCAGGGACTGCAAGTTGGAAAAACCACTTTGGAGATCAATCTGTCAATTCCTGAGTAAGTTGGAAATGGTTCTACCTCAAATGCAGGTATACCACCATGGTACATATACCCAAAAGATTCTCCAATATATTAAAAGTACACATGCACCACTATGTTCATAGCAGCCTTATTTATAATGACTAGACACTGAAAACAACCCAGATGTCCTTCAACAGAAGAATGGATACAGAAAATATAGTACATTGTACTCAGCTTTTAAAAACATTACTTCATGAAAATCAAAGGCCAATGTTTGGAAGTTGAAATATCATCCTGAGTGTGGTATCCTAGTCACAAAAGGATACACATGGTATGTAGTTATTGATAAGTGGAAATTTGTCAAAAAATGCATGGAATGCCCACAATACAACTATCAGACCATGGGAAACCGAAGAAGAAGGAAGATCACACCAAAGTGTGAATGCTACAGTTCTACTCAGAAGGGGGAAGCAAAGAATGTTTGGAAGTAGGAGGAGAGAAGGATCTGGGAGGGAGAGAACAGTAGGAGGTAAAGGGGGTTCTGGTTCAGATATGAGAGGAGATGGGGAAGAACTACAGAGGGAAAGTCATTTGAAAGGAGGTCTGTACCCATTGGGGAGGGGGAACTGTGTGTAGCCACTATAAAGTCTCAGATGCCAGGGACCCAAGAGATTCCCAGAACCCAACAAGGAGGACATTAGCCTAAATACCAAACAAAGGGGAAGTAGCAACTATACAGACCATATTTATTGGATAAGCATGGCAACCTTTTAAGGTTGGGGCCACCAACCACCTCAAAAGTATTAATCCAGAATTCCTTCTCTCAAAAGGAAATGCAGGGATAAAGAGAGGAGCAGAGCTTGAAGGAAAGGCGATCCAGAGACTGCCCAAATTGGGATCCATTCCATCTGGAGACACCAAACCCAGTCACTATTGCTGATGTCAAGAAATCTGATGCTGTCAGGAGCCTGGTATATTTCTCTCTCTCTCTCTCTCTCTCTCTCTCTCTCTCTCTCTCTCTCTCTCTCTCTCTCTCTCTCTCTCTCTCTCCTTCTTTCCCACAGGTGGAGGAACATTTTTGTTGCTTTTCCCTAAACACATTGTAACAATGATAGATAACATTTATATCAGGTTAGGATTATGGGTAATCAGGAGATGATTCAGTATATCAGTAAATAGCAGTGGTTGTCAACCTTCCTAATGCTGCAGCAAATCTTTTATGAACTTCTTCATGTTTTGATGATACTCCTGCCCCCAGACCATGTAGTTATTGCAATGCTACTTCATAACTGTAACTTTTGGTATTTGGTGTCTCTTGAAGTGCTATGCATGCAGCAAAACATGAGAACGAGCGAGGGGACCCACATTGTAAAGTTAGGACAAGGACTGAAGAAACAGAAGGGGATTGAAAACCCATAAGGAGAACAACAAAATCAACCAAACAGAGCCTCACAAAACTCACATGGACTAAACCACCAAGCACATAGTACATGTCGAGGTATCCATAGTTCCAGCTGGATACGTAGGAGAGGACTGCCTTATCTGACATCAATGGGAGGGAATGCCCTCGTTCCTGTACAGGCATGATGATCCAGGGTTGGGCAATGCTAGGGCACTGAGGCAGGAGTGTGGGGAGGAGGGGTTATAGGAGCAACCTCATACATAGAGGCAACACTAGAAGTGGAGGGGATGGGGTGTTTGGAGTGGGAATTGAGAAGGAGGATAACATTTGGGATGGAAATACATAAGAAAATCAATAAAGAAAAAGTAAACATAAAGGTATAAAAATCACAAATGGGGCAACCCTGGAGAAGGACAACCTACAAAAGAGATCAGGATCTACCGATGCAAGCCTCACCAACAGAACACAGAAAAGAGAGACACAGGCAAAGGAAATACCATAGATGATATTAAAAAGTCACTCAAAGAAATTACAAAGAGTAAAAAACTCCTAACTCAAAACATCTAGCAAATGCAGGACAAAATAAAAAGAACAAAACTAAGAATAATAGAAAAAGAAGTGGGTGAGGGTTAACAGTTCAAAGACCCAGAAAACATCTTCGTTTTTAAAAGTCCTTAATCTAAAGACAGAGATAGCCTTAAATTTACAAGAAACCTACAACACACCAAATCCATTGGACCAATACAGAAAATCATCGTGTCACATATTAAACAAAAGTATAAATGTACAGAATAAAGAAAGAAAATATTACAAACTCTAAGGGAAAAAAGTCAAGTAACATACAAAGGAAGACCTATGAGAATTACATCAGACTTTTCACCAGAAATGATAATATCTAGAAGATCTTGGACAAACGTCTTCCAGACTCTAAGAGAACACAAATGCCAGCCCTGGCTACTGTACCCAGAAAACTCTTTATGACCATAGTTGGATAAACTAAGATATTCTGTGACAAAAACAAATTCAAACAATATCTTTCCACTAATCCAGGACTACGGAGGATACTAGAAGCAAAATTCCAACAGAATGAGTGTAATTATACCCAAGAAAACACAAGAAATGAATAATCTCACAAGAGCCCCAAAGAAAGGGAAAAGCATGTTGTCACCATTCCCTGCCCTATTATCTCTACGAGTTTACTAGTGTTTGTCAACCTACATGGTCTGTTGGTAAGACATCACTCCAACCCACCACCACCAATAAGCAGGATCAGAGAATGAAGAGGATGTAGAAGCTCAAAAAGTTTCTCCAGAAGATCAAAAATGAGAGAGACGGACTCCAGGGAATCCTAGCCAATTACACTAACAAGGATTTGAACAACTGGGAGTCATTATGCCCAGTTCTTTGCTGACTGTCTTGGGCCCTCTCTGTTAACCTCAGATTCCCTCATATCACAGGAGGCTACAACACCAGCCTGTCCACACATCCAAATTCATTTTGCTGAATGGGTTTTTGACACAGAACTTCAAGTTCAGATAGTCGTGAAATGGGACTCAGGCAATTTGATTTCTCCAAAGGTAAATCAGAGCCTGAGGTATGAATTACTGTCTGGGCATAAGGGTTGTAGTGTGTGAGCCCTAAACCTGCATTGTAAGAATCCTATACAGGTATAAGTTTGGGGGAGATGCAAAGTACACTGTGTTTATTGCCAATCATCTTTGCAGTTGACCTGGAAGTAATTTGGGTTCAACTGGTCCTGTCAACAGCTGGAGGGGCCTGGTCACACATACTGTCTCTCAGTATAACTGGATTGGCCATAGTTCATCACTGCTTTTATCAAATTTTATTCACTATACTATCAGATAATGTGTGTTCATTTGGCATTCTGACTGTGTTTGATTATGGGTGGGAAATCAGTGTGTGTGCGTGGGTGTGTGGGTGTGTGTGTGTGTGTGTGTGTGTTCCACTTAAGAGCTAGAGTGTCTGTATAGTATGCTGGGGCCTGAGATTTTGCCTGACACAGTTTCCAGCCAAAAATAGTGAAGACATAGGGAGCCTCACTTTGAGGAGCACAGCACAAGACCTCTGAGCTCACCTTAGGTGCACACTGGAAATGTAGTATCCTGTAGATACTGATTATGTCCTTTGGGAGTTTATGTAGCAACAGAAGCAAGGATTGACAATTCCTTGTCTACAAACAGATGTGTCATCACTGGTTTAAGGTGGATCCAGGACTACGGCACAGGTTCCTGGAAAGTTCTTGGAGAGCTAGTCTATTTTTCATGCCCCTTCAGGGAGATAAAGTAGGTCAAATCCCTGCCTTTACTTCCCTGCCTCTACTGACCCCAGGCAAAGAGTAATAAGTTTGATAAGCTCCAAGTGGTGCTGGTAACATGGAGCAATGTCGTGGCATATATGTGTTGGGGTAGTCCAGGATTCAGCTTGAATTAACATGATCCTTGTATCCTTAGTTCATGGGATTATTTGCTCCTTGGGCCATGCCCTCCCACAGAATCAAAATTAAGACATTCATGCTCAAGATGCAATATGACCAGGTGACGAATGACCTAAAGAGAATGCCTCAGGACATCAGTGAGGCCTTGTACAAGTGCAAGGAGTTGACTAAAGAAAATCAATTCTACTGGTGAGTGACTAACAGGGTCGTGATCCAAGCACTAGACACAGGATATGTCTGCCCATCCTTGTCTTTGAACCAAAGTAGGGGCTCAGTTTATATACTGTTTGTCTCTAAACCAGAAGCCTGGCTCCTTCAAAGCAAGGCTCTAGGATTTTTACCTCTTAAAGTCATTTTGGTCAAGTGTGAAGAGTCTGTGAGCAACTCAAATCATTGTCCTTTCCAAAAAGTATATTTGAATGTAGATATATAGATAAGGTTTCCATGGGACACCTAGAAAGACTGTGTGTTGGTTGGGTCTCTTCTCTTCTCCTAGAGAAGGTCTGCCTTCTACCTACAGGTGATTTTTAAATAACATGGACATATAAGCACATATGTGTTCCAGATCCTCTTCTGGGAGATAAGTAAGTCCCTGTTAGTGTCAGGGTTTACAGATGTACCTCGGCTTCCGAAATATGGCTGTCCTCTGGATTTGGCCTCTCTCGATGTGATGCTCCGTGGCCAATCTGGACAGTTGTCTGGGCTGACTGGGCACCAGGGCCCATTGTGGCAGGGATGGTCCTTGGAGGAGTGGGAGGAAGATGGATGCTGACTTGTGTAATCATTTGTTTGTTTGTGACTCGGCATCGGGCACTGCCACCTCCAGAGTGAATCTAACCATCTCCAGCACAAAGTCAGGATGTTGTGGAAGGAGAACAGACAGTTGCTAGAGGAGCAGATTGCATTAGAAGAATGTTCCAACGAATCAAAGAGGCTGTGTAAAGAAGGCAGCCTGAAAACCAATGACCTATGTACCAAGCAGCAGCAGGTAGGGTGCATAAATCATGAGGAGCAGGTTGCAGTCATGTCTAACCTTAAACACAGTCAAGCCTAAGCAACCATCCTGTACCTTATCCATGTTCTCTCCTATGTCTCATCCAGTTGTTCATTTCTGTGATCATTTCCAAGACTTTATGTGCAGTTATCCTCTTTCAAGAAACTACATGTTTGGGAAGTAAACAATCCTGTTCAACGAAAAGCTGCATTTCCTTATGATAGATAGGTTGAACACACAGTACACAAGTATTAGTGAAATTTATTACTAATGCTAAATGTGTTCTATGTGCTTGCCTCCATTGTAGTAGCACAGAATGTTGATTGATGAAGTCATTTGCTTCTTAGGGGTCATGTGAGATCACAGGCAGGACAAAATTTGCAAGTATTAGATCCCAGTGGAATTGCCATATGAGTGGAAATCATTGCCTTTGGGGGGAAGGCTTGTATGCTTTCTCTCCCCTTTCCCTGCATTGCAAGATGGTCTCATCACTCTGCCTAGTTCTTGGCTCACACTGAAAGAGCCTGAGCAGGTACTTGTCAGGACTGTTTTCTCTCAGTGTTGCTAGAGTTCTTTCCTAGAGCTTATATTCTGGAGCTGACTGGATCAACAGGGATGTGAGAAAGGCTTCTCTCAGGCTGAGTGTTGGTTTGAGAGATGTGAGGCTTCAAGAATGAAATTTCACTAACACTCTCAACCTAGCCTATGAAATGTGCCCCCTAAGAAATGTTAGGGCCCAAGGGATGGATAGCAGAGTCCTGTGTCTCACATTAAACATAAGCCTTCCATAGTCCCCATTCAACTGTTTCTCTACCATCCATTGTTATCTCCTCATAGTTTTCTACTCACTTATGATTTGTGGACAGAGAGAGTGAAAGGTATATATATATATATATATATATATATATATATATATATATATATATATAGAGAGAGAGAGAGAGAGAGAGAGAGAGAGAGAGAGAGAAAGAGAGAGAGAGAGGGAGGGAGAGAGAGAGTATGTGTTTGTGTGTGGCATAAGCATGTCTGTACCAATATGTATATTTTGTGGGTGTGTTGAAAGTGCACTTGTTTTGTTCAGTTTTTCTTTTTTGGTTTTATTTATTTATTTATTTATTCATTTATTTATTTATTGGGACAGCATCTTTTTGTTTGTTTTTTTTTTTTTATTCAGTCCTTCTGTAACATATTTCTTAGAAACCAGGTCTGTCACTGAACCTGAGACTTCCTGTTTTGTTTAAGCTGTTTGATCAGCATCTTTGAATCTTCTGTCACCTCCCAGACAGAGATCTTTGTATGGTTTGGTCTCAATTAACTGTTATGAGGTTCAATTGCTCATAGCTAGGAAGGTCATGGTGTTATTTTCTATAATTTTATACAAACAGTTTAGTGTTTTTGGGGTTTTTTTTATTTGTTTGTTTTTTTAAGTGCCAATTCATTACCAAGGAGGAAGACAATGCTGTCTGCTTCAGGTGTCAGACACACAACTTGGCTCACTGTGCCTTCTCATGAGTTTTATCTCATCATGATGGAAACTTCAGAAAGAAGTAGTAGGGAGCGGGTAGACCAGAGGTGGTCTTACCCAAGAAACCTGGGCTACATGTTACCCACAGTTGAATGTTTCAACAATTAATGCCTTTCTTAAGCAAGAGAAACCATGTTGCCAACACATAAAAGTGAATGAAAACATAGATAGGCCAGCCCACCTTTCCCAAATCTTACCATGTGACCTCAGATTCCCCCTTACCAGTACTTCCATCATTCATTACAACTTCCAGACCCTGGGTTTGGAGGCCCACCCATGTGAGAAAAAAACCGCAAAGCAGGCATGGTACCCTTGGAATACCAGTATGATATGGGGCACAAAAGGAGTGCTCAAAAACAGCTAGCTGAAGAAATGAGACAAAACGGGGCTCCAAGGATCTCGATGTTCCTATTGAAAGAACACTTAGGAACCTAAAACAACAGCCTATCCTTCTAAGATGGGAGTGTGGGGCTCTTGGAGGTCAGGGGGCAGGAGCCCAGGCACCCCGGAGTCACAAAAGATGGTTCCCTGGCCTGGTGGGAAAGCATTGGTGTTGGTTGAGGGACCACAGAAGCCAACTTACCTGGATTATCATGACTCTCCATCCACTGGTCCTCAGACTCCAGTGGCCCTGGGATCAAGCTTCTTTGTGAAGCTCCACTTCTGTGTCTGTCTTCTGCTGCAGGGCCTTCACAAAGCACTCTTTCTCTTGCCTGCCTCGTGGATGCTGGCAGGGATCACAGGAGATACTCAGACCCCGGTGTCAGGAGGTCAGAAGACCGGTCCAGACGTGACCTTCATGGCCACGTCCAATCCAGCCACACGCTCTGGTCCCCCTCCTAGTTGGTCACTGCTAGCTTTCTTTTCTAGGCACAGGAGTTCCTGGACCCCTGACAGCAAGCCCTTCCAGCTCTATGGTATGGAGAGGTGACTCAGGATGTCACTTCTGGAATTATCTAGGAACCAGGTCCTCCAATCTTCTCTATGGCATCTATCTCAGAGCAGAGCTCCTTAGGCCCAATACATTCCTAAGACAGGACAGTCTCCAGTTTTATTGTTTTCTAATTAAACTCTTTAGTAATAAAAAGTTAAACATGTTAAGCATTTTAAAAATAAAACTTAAGACTCCTTTGCCTTCATTGCACTAAGATAAACCCCTGGAATCTAATGAGTGTCTTACTGGCTTTCACCAAGTGGATTCATGGAATCCAACACTGCATCCCTTTGCTGATATTGTTTTCCTGCGTCCATCATAGACATAACTTTGCTTCTGTACAGATTCCCTCTCATTGTTTTGCAGAGTGCTGCATTTCAGAAAAATCAAGGCATGTTAAGTCACTAACCTCTTTTTGGCTGACATTACTAACGTGTGTGTGTGCGCATGTGCGCGCACAACTGTGTTCTTAAATTGGGTATTTTCTTTACTCACATTATTCCATTTCTTGATTTCCCATCATAAAAAAAAACCCTCCCCCAGTTCCCTTTCCACTCCCCTTCTTACCAACCTATGCACTCCTGGTTCCTGGCCCTGGCATTATATCACATGAACTGTAATGTGTTGAATTGCAGCTACTTGATAATATCTATGGCTAACTGTTTTTATTGGTGCTAGAGAGTCTTATGAGAAGTAGCTAAGCTAGGTTTAGAGAGCAGAATATATTTCAGCTTGGAGCTTGCTGGAGGATGTTCTTCTGAACTCTCTTTTTTAGAACCTTGAATCTTGTGTGGACCCACTTGTGTGAGCAGAGGACCCATTTGTCTGTTTTATATCATACTTGTAGAAGCAGCAAATATCTGCATGGAAAAATTTCCTGACAAAGAAATCAGCACAGGCCCAGGGAGCACACGTTGGGTTAATTTAAGAATCGATTACACAGCTCAGGTCTCAATACTTCCTCAGTTGTCAGGAAATGTGCTGTAATATAGCAGTGTTTTTATTGGTTTGATGTGTGTGTATGGGGTGTGTGTGTGTGTGTGTGTGTGTGTGTGTGTGTGTGTATGTGTTTTTGCCCAGGTGTTTGTGAGCATGTTTATGTGTCATATTTGTGTAATGTTAGGTGCTTGTTGTAGGTGCAAGTATATAGTACTGTTCATTCATGTATTCTTTTCTTTTATGTGTGTGTTCATGTATATGTTAAGGCACGTATTCATGTGTCTCTGTACACATATGTATGTATTTGTTTATATTCACATAGTCACTTGGTGGGCAAACACCTTAAATGATATAATAGAGGACAACTTAAAAGAGAAAAGTACTCTGTCAGTTCATTTTGCATTGGGGAAACAGCTCTTCATCATGCCTGTCCACCTAGCTCACTAGAACAAATGGAGACAAACATGGTATAAAGTCAGATTTTGAAGGGTTTGTAGAGGGAAAGGTGCCTATCTGTATTGAAATCATTTGTAAGAAAAGAAAGGAAGGTGGAACCTGGAATTAGCAATGAGCCTGCTGTGTTCAATCCATTTGGCTGAGAGTCAAAAAGGCTGGCTAAGCCTTTGTGTTCCTTCTCTGCACATCATGAATAGTGACTGCACAGTGGAGGACCAGGGGGCTTCTTGCATCTTCTTGGCATCCTAGTTTGTTTTTCTGTTTGCCTGCTACCATTTTCTTTCCAATTTTGCCTATGCTTCACTCAGTCTCCCTTCCTTGGAGTTTGTTCAGGGTGTTATGATTTGAAAGATTGAGTTGTTTGGAGTTGAGACTGTCCCAAGCCAAAGGGCCATAAGTATGGTGAAGTGTAAGAACAGGGCTGCCTCAGACAGCCCCTTAGGCTCATGATAGTCAGAAGCGCAAACACTATGTTCCGTCTGTAGCCCTCTGTAATTCCTGTTATAAAAAAACAGCTTTTTTTTATATCGTATACACTTTAATGTTAACATCAACATAATCATAACATGCAATTTATTAAAAATATAGAGAGAAAAATACAATTTTTGACAAAAACAGCTTTAAAGTTTCACCAGCTCAGGACAGGTATTCTTGCTTCCTGGAGTTCCAGATACAGAACTCCCAGCACCATGTCTGCCCATAGGATGCCGTGCTTTTGCCAAGACAAAAATGTACTAAAATTTTGAAAATATAAGCCCAGTTTCAACCTCCCACATCCAAGGCTACATTTTCCAACCGTCTAAGTAGTGTATCTGCATTTCCATCCAGGTCAATACCAGACAATGGGCTATTGGCAAATATAGTCTAAAATCTCTGCATTTGGTCTGCCCAGTGACTTTTTCACACCTTTACTTCAGGGCAAAAAAGCAAAGCCACACTAAGAAAAGGAGGTAGTATGGAGGTGGGATAACTGACTGAAGACTTTTGAAAGGCTACATGGAAACCAACAATTGTAGAACCATTATAATATACAAATCCATATAAATGAGGTTTAAATAGAATTAATCTCTTATGCTGACAATGCCTCCCCTAAATCCCATAAACTATCAAAAGAAAAACCCAGGGGCAGGTTTAGGTTATTTTGTTTGGGTTGTTCATCATGGAAGTCTAATACCCACTCAGGAAACATTAAAGGCCATTGTGATTGTTCTTGGATACTTTCCAGAAGTCAATGGTAAGACCACAATTTGGCCAATTGCTGCCCACCACAGTACTTCTACAGAAGAGGTAATCCATTGGTAGCTGAGATTGCTACTCATTGCCTACCATCTCCCTCTCAACATCTGTCCCAAGATCTGTCACCTGCTCTTCTGATTTCAGCTTTTCAGCTTTTTTCTAGTCGGAATTACTAGAGAGGGAGCCCAGGGTCTCAGGCACACTAAGCAGTAACCACTATACTACACTACACTACTCTGCACTACCCCAGTCCTCCGGTTTCTCTCAGATCAACTTTTGAATTTCCACTGTGGGAACATGTCTTATTTAATGTTTCTGCACTGGATTTAGGAAAATATGTTTTAACCAAAATCACTTTTGGCTTTGTCTAGCATTGTTGGCAATGTTAAGGATTTTCAACTGACATGCAAATTTATGCTTATGTGAAGATTCAATACAAGAACACAATGTAGAACTATCAAATCATTTAACATTTCTTTGCATTGGGAGCTTTGAACTCCCATTTTTGACTGACCTAATGTTTTGAATGTTTTCTTCTTTGTTTTGTTTTTTGGTAGAAGCAGCTTCTGACACTTTAATTTTATTCTGACAGGTATAATGTCCATTACCATATGAACCTGAAGACACTGAACTTATCAGGTAGCTTTAAAGTTGCTAAATATTCTTTTGCAAAAAAAGAAAAAAGAAAAAAACGTTATAGATTGTGGAGAAAGGCAGGGGGTGTTAAGATACTTTTCATCAAAATAATCAGAATATAAAATCTTTTAATTGGTACCTTGTTTATTTTAAAGGATGAATTTACCTGAGCACAGATGTGTAGGCCTCTCAACCTGGTACTTGGGATGCTAGAGCAAGAGTTCATGCCCAGCATGGACAACATGGCAGGACTCAGACTCATTAAACTGAGAAAGAGAAAGTGTCTGACTACCTGGTACAAAAATGACCTCTATAGCCTTAAATACATAGTGAGTAGTATATAAATGTTCTTCTTAAACAAGTACTTTCTCTAACCATAAACTTGCTGTCTATGAGGGTTAACTTTAATTGTCAATTGCATCCAACCTGGGACCATCTGGGAGGAGAGGCTCATCAAGGGATTGTCCATGGGTGGCCTGTGGGCACATCTTTGGGGTTGGTTCTCTAAATCAAATTAATTGATGTAAAAAACCATAGCCCACTGTCAGAGGCTCTATTGCCTAGGCAGAGAGGGGGTCCTGAAATGCATAAAGGTGGAGAATTGCGCTGAATACAAGCAAGCCCACATCGATGTGCTAGTGAGCATCTATGTGTTCATTTCTCTCTGCTTTGGACTGTCAGTGTGATGAGACCTGTAATGTGAACCACCAGCTGTTATGACTTCCTGCAATGATGAACAGTCCCATGAAACTGTAAGCTAAATGAACTGCTTCTTCCCTAAGTCACTTTTTGTCTTCGATATTTCATCACAGCATGAGAAATGAAACTATCACCTCTAATGAGCCTTTTCATTTGTCCACCCTGTCACATCTTTTCATTCAGAGACTTTGAACTATTTACTTAAGCTCTCCATAAAATATATAGTAAGATTCTGGGGAGTGAACTTTCCCTTCTACAGTGTTAAGTACTAGAGTATATTTCTAGAGTATATTGTAGTTTGAAATCTCTTACCTAACAGTATCCATCTCCTTCCTTCTAAACAAATCTCGGCAACAACCATCTCATCAACTCTGAAATCACACCACACATCATACATCCTTGCTCTACTCCCCACACAACCTATGCACTAACCACACCATAACCATAGCTTATGTCTTTTGGGCAAATTGGATCCTAAGAGGATATACAGTGGGGTGATACATGGAGGAGAGAAAAATACATTTAAAAAAAGGAAGACCTGGAAAGATGACCCAGACAGTAAGTACTCTCTGCAAGTAATAGGACAGAAAATAATAGAACAGGACACTTCATGTTCTTATCTGACCTAGACATGCCACAAATGTGTGTATCCCTCCATGTCATAGTATTCACGTGTACTACATATATCAGACACACACATAAACACACACACACAAAGACAGACACATTTTTATAAAAAATTTTTATCTAACAACCATTGAAGAATGTCAGGCCCTGCCCCAGACTTTCCATTCTTCAGAGAACGATGATCTGTAAGCAGACCCTGAAGATAGAAATGCATAAGGCAATCAGTACTTAGTGAAAGGCTTTGGTCTTGGGTGACCCACTAGGCTGCCCCTACCATTTCTCCTTCCTTGCATGCCATCTGCTCCTCACTGTCATGGTGACTTTCTTCTACTCTGTACAGCTATAGTCCTGTCATCTCCTCAAACTTGGAAGGTGTACTGAGATTTGGTGAAGGTTTCCTCTTTTTTGTGTCAATAATCAAAGGAAAGTAGACTAGAATAAAACCTGTGATGAGATCATCTCCAGTGTCCTCTCTATTATTCCTGCTAGGAAAAACAAGGGGCAATGCCCTTAAGCTTCAGTGAATGCCAACCCTGGTTATGCATGCTGACCACTGGAGGTGTCTTTATACGAAAGGCTCATTCTGATACTCTACAGTCCTTGACTCAAAACAGCAGGAATGGGACTCAGGCATTGGTGTGTTCAACGAAGCTCTAATGGTTAATCTAATATTCAGGCACTGCTGTAAGCCACAATTTTACCTTCTCCCTCATTAGAGCAGTATTCTCTAATCCCAAGAAATAGAGATTTGGTGCAAACTAATAAGAGGTCATTAGGATTTTGAGATAGTTGGTCTGGGGAGGAAAGGGCAGAATTAGAAATTTTGCATCAGAGGCCCGTTCAGGGGGTGTTCATGTTTTTAAAAAGCCCTTGCACAAACAGCAAAGATGCAAGTCTGGTACATTCAGATCCAATGTCAGTAGAGGCTGCTCCCCTACCTGGTACACCGTTGGGGAATTGGGGACAACATCTCTCCCATGCCTATGCCACAGCTCAGCTGACAAGTGGCAGAATCATCTCTGCTGTACTCACATTCTTGGGGCTGGGTCACTGTTGCTCCTGCAACCTGGCTCAGCTCTAGTGTGCATCCCAGGTGATATGCTGGGTGTGCTGCTCTAACAGCTATAGTTTGTGAGGGGTAGGTAAGCTGTCACTCTCTCTTGTCCCTTGGGCTTCATTCCTGTCTACCTAAGGTGGCAAAGGGTAAGGGCAGGTAGGGCATCTCCCCTGAATTCTGGCCACCTCACTGCAGATGACAGGCAGGACCAGCTCTCCTGTGGTGAAACTGGGAAAGATTAAGAGATGTGGCATTTGTGTGTGTTTGTTTGTGTGTGTGTGTGTGTGTGTGTGTGTGTTCATTGGGCTCATGCCATCCCTAGTGTCCCTCTAATTCTCTGGTTGAGGATGAAGTTGTAATCTCTCAGCTACTGCTCTAGCACAACGACTGACTGCCTGACTGCCTAATGCCATACTCTCTAGCCATGATGGCCACAGACACATTTTCTGAAAATGTAAGTTCCACATATACACTGAATGGTTAATTTCTTTTGCCAAATTTACTGGATTAAGAACTACCTAGTATCTGAATGAGGTAAAACCTACAGATATATGTATGGGGACATTTCCAAAGAGGATTAACTGGGTACAGAAGACCCACCCTGTAGTTTGGTGGCACAGTTTTATGGCCTGAAATCCCTGACATATAATGGAAGAAATATTATTAAAATGGAGGAACTTAGAGATATAAATTTCCCTTATAGAACAGATTTTGACATGTCCTGGAGATTTTGTTCTGTTGTTCTTTTCTGGAAATTTTTACTTTTTTTAAAGATATTTTCTTTATATACATTTCAAAAGCTATCCCAAAAGTTCCCTATACCCTCCCTCCGCCCTGCTCCCCTTCCCACCCAGTCCTGCTTCTTGGCCCTGGCATTCCCCTGTATTGGGGCATATAAAGTTTGCAAGACCAAGGGGCCTCTCTTCCCAATGATGGCCGACTAGGCCATCTTCTGCTACATATGCAGTTAGAGATATGAGCTCTGGGGGTACTGGTTAGTTCATATTGTTGTTTCACCTATAGGGTTGCAGACCCCTTCAGCTCCTTGGGTACTTTCTCTAGCTTCCTTATTGGGGACCCTGTGTTCCATCTTATCTGTATTTGCCAGGCACTGGCATAGCCTCATACCAGACAGCTATAACAGGGTCCCTTCAGCAAAATCCTTCTGGAATTGTGCAATAGTGTCTGGGGTTGGTGGCTAATTATGCTCGGGTGGGGTAGTCTCTAGATAGTCCATCTTTACTTTTTTTCTTTTTGGATTTCTTCTTTGACGTATCATTATCCAGCACTGAGTTGTTTAATCACAATGAGTTTTGTACCTATTAGAGATTTGTTTGCTCTTGGTTTTAAATGTTACTGTACTGTGTTGCAATAGGGTATATGTACTTATTTCAGTTTTGCTCAAATGTGTTTTGTGGCCTACAAACTTCTCTATTTTAGAGAAGAGTCTCTGGATTGTTGAGTAGAATGTTTATTCTTTGGTACTTGGGTAGAATATTCTGCACATATCTGTCCATTTGATGCATAATATCATTTAATTCTCATGTTTCTCTATCTTTTGTCTTGATGACCTGTGTTCTGGAGAGAGTAGAATACTGCAAAAAAAGCTCACTATTATTCAATTGGTATTAATCTGCAGTAGCCATAGAAAACAAAAATATAAATGGAGACTGTGGGAGTAGAATAGGCTAGCAGGATACAGGTGATAAGGTGATATGAAAAGAAAAAATGAATAAAACAGGGAGAGGTTTAATCTGAGAAGGATGAAGGGGACAATACAGAAGGAGAGGAAATTTGTAGGAATAACTAACACTAAATTGTTTGAAATAGACTTAAGGCGTCATATAAATTTACATATATAAAAATTATATAACACACACATACACACTCACACAAAGTCACACGGAGAGAAAGAGAGAGAGGAAGAGGGGGAGAGAGAGGGGGAGGGATTAGGAAGGGGGAGGGGAGGAGGAGGGAGAGAAAGAGAGGCAGAGAGAGAGAGAAAAAGAGAGAGAGAGAGTGAGTGACTGTTATGCTACTGAGATAAAAAGTCTCCCCCAAGAGCCATAGGCTATCTTATAAAAAATCCTATTGAAGGCATGGTGAACTTCCTTTTGGTGTGTTTTTCAGGAGACTCCAAGTGTCTCTTAATGAACTATACACTATTGATTTTTTGTGGGGCCAGGGAGCTTGGGGCTGAGGGAAGCAGGCCTGGAACAAGAGGCAGTTGAGACATGTCCAAACCCTGGAAATTTTATCCTCAGAGTGGCAGCAATAGAATACCTTTTAGAGTTTCAGAGAGATTATCTGAAAAGGTGTAACTGTAAATCATTTTGCAAAAGAGCATTTCAGAGAATTTTACTGGTTGTAGTGTATAACTGGAGTTGTTCATTTCTCCAAGTTGTAGGGTTGGACAAGGTCACTATTAGAAATAACTGTTTATGGACAATAAGAGCTTCTCTCATGCTTCAAGCTGAGAACCTAAGAAACTTCACTATTTGCAGCTAATGCAGAAAGTGTAGACTTGGGAATGAACAAAGCTTTAATTTAAGTTCATTAGGCTCAACAGCCATTTCAAGAGCCAAGGGAGAAATACCATACTCAGGTCAGTGCTGCTGTGTGTAGTACATGTCAAAAAAGGGGGGAGGGGAGCTATGTGCTTCCAGGACAAAGCATCAAGAACACTTAGGTTGCTAGAATTTGTATTCTATACTATATTGTTTATATTACATTATATTTATTATACTACAAAATTATTGTTGTACATCAAGAAGACATTCATCTTCTTAGGAGTTGAAAGACATGAGCAGAGATTAGATGATGTTCCAGGTAAGCAGGGCCAGTGTATTTCCACACAGAGGTGTATGGCCTTCCCCTCTTGCTGAGGTTGCACCATGCAGGGCTTCAGAGAAGGCAGAAACACATCCAGATCTGCTCAGCATTCAGGAGAAAAAGTCTAAGACTGTAAATTAATGTTTGTCCAAGTCTGCCACCAAGAATATTTAATGGAGGTGAGTTAAGTAAAGTTAAGAGACTTTGAGCAAAATCCTGTAATATGTCTCATCCTTGTCCTATGAAGACTTAACTTACAAAGCCCCCAAAGAAACATGGCAACACTTGCCTTGATAGGCTATTACATCTGAAACTGCCTTACTACCTTGTCTTCAAGATTGACCACATGTTGTAGTTCAGTGCCACTAAACTGCCCCAAGAGAATACAGTTTAACTTGATATTTTGTTTGTTTGATTGTTGGTTTGGGTTTTGTTTGCTTTGGGGCTTAGAATTTTGGTGGTATTGATTTGAGGATTTGGTATTTATTTTCTCTTCCTTTTTTCTGGTCGTTATTTGGATATTTTGCTGAAGCTATATACACTGCATATACTGATCCAGCTGAGTAGAGGTTCTTTTTAAATCCGTACTGAGTGAAATATCTACATTTTTATGTATTAAACACCCATGGAAGAAGTTACAGAGACAAAGTTTGGAGCTGAGACAAAAGGACTAGAGACTGCCATATCCAGGGATCCATCCCATAATCAGCCTCCAAATGCTGACACCATTGCATACAATAGCAAGATTTTGCTGATAGGACCCTGATATAGCTGTCTCTAGTGAGACTACACCGGGGCCTAGCAAACACAGAAGTGGATGCTCACAGTCAGCTATTGGATGGATCACAGGGCCCCCAATGGAGGAGCTAGAGAAAATACCCAAGGATCTGAAGGGATCTGCAACCCTATGGGTGAACTAACCAGTGTCCCGGAGCTCTTGACTCTATCTGCATATGTATCAAAAGATGGCCTAGTCAGCCATCACTGGAAAGAGAGGCCCATTGGACTTGCAAACTTTATATGCCCCAGTACAGGGGAATGCCAGGGCCAAAAAGTGGGAGTGGGTTGGTAGGGGAGTGGGGGGGGAGTTTGGGGAACTTTTGGGATAGCATTGGAAATGTAAATGAGGAAAATACCTAATTAAAAAAACAGTAAAACAAACAAACAAACAAACAGAAAACAAGTCCAAAGCCTTCACTCTTAGGCCAGTGTTTTTAGCCAGGTATGGTGTCACACTCCTGGAGCCCCAGAATTCACAGGCAGAGATGGTTTTCTTTAAGCTCGGGGCATCATGGTCTAAATTAAGAATTCCCAGACAGCCCGGGCTTCACAGGGGTACACTTTTGGGGTGGCGTGGATGTCATGACCTACTCTGTGGATAAGCACTTCATGATAGAAAATGTATCTATATTGTATCCTTTAGGTCATATATTTAGATACTCCTAAAACATGGTACATGGAATTCACATGCTCCTGTAATAGTCATGCCCACCAAATTAATGAGAGTCACAACTATATTGCTCTTAGGAGATGCATTTTCATTTGGGGCTCATAAGAAATTAGGAAACCCAGAGCTAACTGCTTCTCATTTCCTGGAAATACAGCATTGGTGATAACTGTAAAGCAGAAATACTGACTTCCCAGAAAAAAGACTTCCCAAATACCCATGTTGAGATTTCCCAGACATGTTGAGACATGGCTTTCTTTTTAGGTAATTTTATTGTGGCTACACACTTGGAACCTTTTTGAGTTTTGTTTATTTGGGTGAATTTAGAGCGTTGCTATTTATTTCTTTTGTTTATATGTATTTTTTGCCTGCTAGATGTCTTTGCACCAAATGCATGCAATTCCTCCATAGGCCACAAGAAGGCATGGTATTCAACCCAGAGATGCAT
Source organism: Mus musculus (assembly GCF_000001635.26). Taxonomy (NCBI): domain Eukaryota; kingdom Metazoa; phylum Chordata; class Mammalia; order Rodentia; family Muridae; genus Mus; species Mus musculus. The sequence continues at coordinate 41,206,588 of NC_000080.6, read as the reverse complement.
TAATGTGATAGTTAGCTACCCTCGGGGCCCTCTGGTGGATAGACAAATGCTCTTAATAGAAGAGCATTCTTTCCTGTCCCTACCCTACATTTCTTCTTTGTCCTTCCAGATTGTGTGGTTTTTAATTGAACAAGATCATCCACAATCAAAGATAGAAGTTTCTGGAGACCTATAGGTTCAGGTGCTTGAAGATGGAATGGTAATTTTCGTAGGTTACCTGGCACCCATGCAGAGCTCTTGTGGGTTCAAGATAATACCATAACTTATCGTCAAGGTTGGAGCAGATCTGTCACCTCTCGTCTAGGATAACCATGCAGATTAGTCGTAAAATGCCTAATTGATGAACAGCAGAATTGAGAAGTTCCTCCTGGGTGTAGAGGTAGAGGAAGGAATAACTATTTAAGGCCAGCTAACCAGTGTTGGGATGAAGCTTCAAACTATCCTGCATGGATGGATCCTGAGGCAAACATCATATGCCTATAGTGGAAAGCTTGTCTGTGCAAGGCTAAAAAGGGAGAGCGGTGGTTGATGTTGATGTTTAACCACAGTAGATCTCAGAGTGTGTTGAAGAAATCTTTCTTCCAGTGGATGCTTCATGCTTGTGAAGGTCTCCTGGAACAGATCTGATATCTGAGACTAACTGTGAGTCAGAGACTTAATGTGTGAAGGAATTAATCCCCTGGCTCCCCAAACTGCTGCTGTCAAACCAGGGCTTTTAAGCAGAAGCCTGAGAAGGATTGGGGATGGGTTAAGTTGCTCACTGTCTTTGGACACCTTCTCTTTCTAAGCTGCCTCTGACACAGAAAGGGACAGCTGTAAACACACAGGAACCAATCATCATCAAGTGATGCGGGTCTTCTTGTCCATCTTTCAATTCTCTGGTGGATCCTGAGCCTTATTTACTTGTAGGTCTTCAGTGTAGTGCTTGGCTGTTTTGGTAAATGCTACCTGTCGGGTAGCTTAATCTGATATCTAGTAATGCTATTTGTGCAGGTAGATAACAGCTTGACATCAGTCTTTAAATGACTAAACTGTCCCGAGTAGCAGTGTGGACTGAGACACTTCCTTTTCTCTTTCAGATAGATATTCCTAGGCTTGAAAGCATTCTGTCAGCCACTCTCAAGGACCAATCTTGTAGCAGCCGAACTGACTATGGAGTCTCAAATTGCCACTTGCCTTGTAGCTGTTGTAGAACATGAATGAAGTTACAGGCCTGGAATGTAACTCAGGGAGCATGGACTTTTATTAGGTTCAATCATAGCACAGGGAGGTCAAAGAGAAGGAAAAATTACCCCATCTCATCCAGACTTGTTGGAGACAAAAAAAAAAAAAAAAAAAAAAAAAAAAAAAAAAAAAAAAAAACAACTGTGAGGCTCCATGGAAGCTTTTAAAGTCTGCCACCCTCTTCATAGATCCCTCCCAGACTCCATTTATTGCCCTTAATTGGATGTATATATTCTCTAGGGAAAGTTTTCATACTTGGGGTATAACCCGAATGTAAATACAAATACATAGATCATTAAATTCTGTGTCTGTGGTGACTGGCTGATGAGATGGCTCAGTGGATAAAGGTAATTCGACCAAGCATAGAGACCTGAGTTCCTTCCCTGTGACCCACATCATAGGAGAGGAAAAATTCCATCAGTTGTCCTCTGACTTTCATGTAGGTGGGGGTGCCAAGTCTTAGCCCACAGCAGCTCAAGTTTCCCACTGCTCACTTACACTGAGAACTCTCCATCTGATACACACATGTAATTATATGACTCTGTGCTCCATTTGAGAGATTCAGTACTTTTTTATTCTCACTTTTGTTGCCCAGAAGCTACAGAAACTAAGGAGGCCAGCATCAGACCAAAACCTGAAACACAGGTTAAGGATTATGGATATAGGGAACTTGTAACTGAGGTGCAAACATCATGCGGTCCAAACTGCTCTAAATGGTTTTGTATACATGCCTGGCCAACTGTAGTTGATGCTGTTGTTTCAATGTTGTTTCATTGTTGCTATTTTTTTTTGTTTTATTGTGTACACCTGATTACCTAAAAGAGACAAAAACCTGTGATGAAATTCGCACTAATCCCTGTGGCCTGTTGAAGCCTCACTAGATGTCAGAGTCAGCTTTAGTGAGGATGCTGGCCTGGGTGATGCACAGCTGGTTCTGGTCACCTGTACTGCCATATGCAAATATCATCCTCTGACGCAATAACAGTTATCTGTGACAGAGTCAAAGGATCTACAGTGCTAGCACTCCTAGGTTTAAACAGACACTAGCTGCAAAGTACAAAGGACCCTAAGATGGAGGCACATGCCTAAGCTGACAACAGTAAGTTTTGAGAAGATTAAATTGACCTGGGAGTAGACAGTGGAATGTGAGGTGCAGGCAGAGGCCTAGTACAGAGTGTCTGACAGTTTTCCAGGCTAGAAGGTATTCCCACTACTAGAAGGTCTTTGGATCTGTGCTCTAGGCAGCATAAGGAGAGTAATGAAAGTCACTGTCTTGTGAATTTGCTGCTGAGACAATTGCTTTTATTCTGAATATACACAGTGGAGTTGGTTCAAGGTCAAGAAGAAACAGCCATAGCTGTAGTTCATTCCTCTGTAGAACATTCTCCTTCTCTTTTCAGCCCACATAGATTACCTTGTTCCCTGGACACTCACATGACAGGGATGTGGTCCTACTTTATTGTTACGTGTACCAGAAGATCACTTTACAATGGTCCAGATGATCTAGTTCAATCTTGCAAGACACAAAAATCTAGCCTAGTATGATGGCACTCGCCTTTAATGCCAGGAGAGGCACAGGCAGACAGAATGCTATGAAATCAATGCAGACTAAACAGTTGGTGGAGATTATGTTTTATTTATTCAGGATCAAGTCAAATAAGTTCCTGAGGTTGGGAGGTTTTAGGTTTACCTGTTAAGGGGACTTTGTACTTGTAGGAGGGGATAATGCAAATATTCACAGATAACTTGTGGAACCCAGGCCTTCTTTCATCTCCAAGGCAAGTGCATCCAGGGACTAATGAATAATCTCCTTTGGGGATTCTGACCAGCCTAACAGAAGAGTATTAAACATAGTAATTATAAGGAAATAGTCCCACTAGTTCATATACAGAAAGATGCACAGCCAACACCTGTACATGGGCCATTGGTATACCTCAGCAGGTAAAGGCGCTTGCTGCTATGCCTGATGACCTGAGTATGCTCCATAGGGCAGATGTTGAAGAAATAACTCCCCAAGGATGTCTTCTGACCTCTCTCTCCTGACAAAGTAGCACGAGCTTATCCACACTCTCATATAAGAATAAAAATTAAACCTATATGAAAAGTTCTCCATGCAATCAGACTTTCCAATCACTATTTAAAAAAATATATGGATGGGTTTTTTGGCAGCATGTATTTCCATGCATTGTGTGTGTACTTGGTGTCAGGAGACACAGAAGAAAGCATCATATCCTTTGATACTAGATTTACTGACATCTCACACCTGTGCTTGGAATCCCAGCACTAGGGAAGGAGTCAGAATCAGTAGTTCAGGAGCATCCTTGACTACATAAGGAATTTTAAGTCACCTGCACTACTCAAAGACATTCCCTGAGGTTCCATCTGTTGCTATGTATTGTAATGCTAAATTCTGTTCCTAGGAAGCTGTGGGCCTATAACAGAATTCTCACATCAAAAGCTTTTGTTGTGTGAATATTGTTCCTTAATTTAAAACCATTGATTAAATAAAATTGGCTATTGGTATTTACTGGAGGGATTAGACATAGGTGAGTTTTGAGTTACCTGGTTGTGGGTGGAGAAGCAAGGGATAAGAGGAGAAACTAGAAAAAAGAGAGGAGAAGGCACCATGGAGGAGAGGCACCATGAGCACATATGCAGGAGAAACAGCAAGTATTTAGGGTGCACCACTGGGGAGGCAGCCAGGCCAACAGTTAGAAAGGTAGATTAGGGTTTACTCCTCCAGTTCACATTTTGTCTAAGGTCCACCCCACAGTTACCTGGCAATAGCCAGGTATGATCCATCTCAGTTACGTGGCAACAGACAGATATGCCTGACTCACTATAAAAGGGTCTGCTTGCCCCCTCCTCACTCTCTTGCTTTTGGCTTCCTGCTCCTTCTCTATCCTTTTGCCCCTTCCCCCCTCTCTCCCCTTTACCTTCCCTCTCTCTCTCTCTCCAAGTGTGTTGGGAGCTATTAAGACAACACAATTGTCCTGATCTCTGAATTGGGCCTCTCCCCCAGAGAAGAAAAGGGGGTCAAAAGTGGGCCACAGATGCACCGCTCTGAGAACAACCACAGACTGTTCCAGCCCTAAGTCAGTGCCGGATGTCCTGACTACAAGATGTACCCCGATATCACCAAATTCCTGCTTCCCCGTGTAGTCGCCAAAAGAAAAATTTCCTCGGCCCCATCCCTCCTGCTGAGAAGTACTTCCTCCTTTGCTTGTGCATTTCCACTGCCCCATTCCTCCTGCTGAGAAGTACTTCCCCTTTTGCTTGTGCATTTAAGCCTTGAGCCTTGCTGAATACAGTGACAACTTGATGCTACTCAGACTGGTTCCGTGTCGTTCCTCGCACTTGGTGTCTGTCTTTCTCTCCCCCCATTTGGTTCGTAGACCCTCGAATAACTGGACCTGCTGGACGGGTCACAAGTGCTCATGACCAGCCTCTACTTCTTGACGCCTCTTGTTTTCTTCTCTCTGCCTTTCTCTGACTTTACTACCCTCTTAACTCCCCTCCCCATGCCAGGAATAAACTCTATTCTATACTATACCATCATGTGGCTGGTTCCTTGTGGGGGAAGGGATGCCTTGGCATGAGCTCACAGAGGCACCTCTTTCCCAGATACCTTACCACACATCCATCAAAACATATTCCTTCTTTCTTTATTTTTTTTATAAACACATCACCTCCCACAGTAATTGTCAAAGACAGATCAAATAACCATATTCTGAGTCATTTATTTGGAAGCAAGTCGGGGATAAGCTTAAGTTGGTTCTACTACAGACTTTGTCTCAAAAAAGAAGGTGATAGGGAAGGATGTAGGAGCATTGCCTGGAGGGGAATGGAGAGAAGACCATGGAGAACATGGTCAAAGACATACTTGAACAGAAAGTCTCCAAAAGCCAAAGGATGTGCATTGTTTCATTGAATTATTTATTTATTTCCATCAGATTACAACGACCTCCCTCCTCTCTTCTCAGTCCCACTCACCCTCCTACTCCTTCTCCCCCATTTTCCTATCCCCTTCTCCCCAAAGAAAGGGACCTCCTTTATCCACCAGTACCAACCCACCCTGGCACATCAAGTTGCATCCGGAATAAGTACATCCTCCACTGAGGCCAGACAAGGCAGCTCAGCTATGGGAAAGTGATCCAAAGGCAGGTAACAGAGTCTAAGTCAGAGACAACCCCCATTCCAATTGTTGGGGGGCCCACACAAAAACCAAGGTGCACACCTGCAACATATGTGTAGAGGGCATAGTTCAAGCCCCTGTATGGTGTTGGTTTGTGGTTCAGTCTCTGTGAGCACCCATGGGCCCAGATTAGTTGACTCGGTAGATCTTCTTGTGGTGTCCTAACCCTTCTGGCTCCCCACAAACCCTTCCCCCAACTCTTCCACAAGATGCTCTGAGCACAGCGTAATGTTTGCAGCCTGTGGGTCTCTGCATTTTTAGATTTAAAGGGTCATTGAGGCTTGGAATGTGACTCAGTGACAGAGCTTATGATAGTGTGGGCATGGCCTTCGTCCAATGTCCAGGGTACAGTGGATGGAAATAGGCTCGAGTCGGGGCAGATCATTAGGTTTTTAAGTTATTGAGTACAAAAAAGAACATCCCACAAATCTATAGAAGGAAGACGGGATATGTTAGGAATTTAACTAACCCAGATCATATCATAGACATGATGGAACACACTAGATTAACAGTTTTTTTCAAAATTCTAAAGATAATTTTGTGTTGTTGTTGCTGTTGTTGAAAGGGGGCATAGAGAGACACATACATTACAAACTATAAAAAGCAATAACTGCTAACTCAGATTACTAGACCTGACAATTCCAATGGTCATAACTGAAGAGAAAGAAAATATGTTCACTATTAAATAATTGAATGGAATTCAGGACCACTGAGTCAGAAACTGTAAAAAGTCCAGAGAGCATAGATACTATCAATCTGAAATCATTTTAGATTACATATGCATTTATGGCATATGATATTCTATTGTTCAGGAAAGTAAAATATTAAACAGAAAAATATCTGAGTCAGTCTAGACAAGTTCCCAAGGTTTGAACAATGCAAAGTGGTTGAAGTGCAACTTGTGAGTTAGCCTAACTACAAAGTTTGAAAGCTCTCCCTAGCTACAGGCTGATTTGTTCTAGTCATTTGTTTTCTCTGTGCATTTTAGTTAAAAGACCTCACTGTAACTTAATGCAAGCCAGTCTACTTATTATTCACAAATTAATTTTATATTAAATTTATATCATCTAAATATATTTGTTATCAAAGGCTGTTTTAGGAAAACTAACCTTGTTACTAAATTTTATTTTCTGGGATCAATGTTCTTTAGACTACATATAGGAGAAATCCTGTAATCTGATTTATTGCCAAATCTATTGTTTCTGAGTTTGCTTAGGGACAGGTGTGCCAAGATAACTCTGGGGCTAGCCAACAGTGTTTTGTTTTGATTTGTTTTGTTGGTTTTTGTTTTTGGTTTTTGGTTTCGGTTTGATTTTGGTTTTGGTTTGTTTTGTTTTTGTGATTTTCACAATCTCTGTGGCAAGGAAGATTCCCCATAGGGCCAGATAAAGTTACCTAATTGGGAGCAGAAATAATGTAAGAAGTCTCCTACCAATGTAACACATTGAGATCAGAAACCTAAAGTGAAAGACAGAACACTGGTGAGAACAGCATCGGACTCAACTTTTCCAGGATGTGTCAAACTGCTGTGCTGGCTTCATGGCTCTCACTGTTTTTCACTACTCACAGCTGCACCAAGATGGGTTTCTGTAACACTGTACATCCTATGTGCCCCTTTCCTGTCCCTTGTTGTCCTTTTCATCTCTCATAGTTATTGCAGACTCATTCGCATTGTCAGTCAGAGCTGGCAGTGCTGCCTCTCCTAGGAGGAACATGTATGATCTCACAAGGACTCTTCTGAGAGCCCCTGCCTCTGCAGCACTAACTGCTCATGCTGGCATTCAGAGCTTTAGTAGAAATGTTTTCTCTGTATCTTTGTGAGAAACAGTTAACTACTACTTAGCTCAACTTCCCTCCCCCTGCCTCCACTTCAGACTCGGTCTCAATAGCTCAGGCTGGCCACTTGCTTGCTGATCATCTTGCCTCAGCCTCCTGAGTCTAGGATTGGATCATCACAATCTACCTGAAAGTCCTTGGTTTTGGTACATGACAGCTTACTTGGAGAGCTCCACTCCTCAGGTGGCTCCAACATGATTGCTCAATAGTTTATCACACCTGTTGCTAATAGCACAGTGACTGGAATTAACTTTTTCTACTGAGGCATCTTGATGATATCATGATCACTATTTACGTCATTTCTCTTTGTTCTATCACCACCACCACCACACATCACACACCATACACACACACACACACACACACACACACACACACACACACACAAACTCTACAGCTCTGTGGATCTTCCCCAGGTACTTGTTTAATTCAGAAGACTAATCTTTCATCTTCTGCCTTCATGTGTACCTAATTTCTCAGTAGCCCTTTTTCCCTCATCTGGCTGAATAGAAAGACTTTAAAGAGGGGAAGAGCCATTTCTGGGCAGTGTTTGGAAAGTGAATTTTCAGTTCCCTACAGATGATGTAGTGAGAGGTTTCTCAGTGTTACAAAAGCCAAAAAAACACCCAGAAAGGTTGAGAACTCAGATTTATTGCACCTGTGGGACAGCTCTGCTAATTCTCTGAAAGGCTGGGCCCCAATCCAGAGTTTTTCACAACGTGTATAGGCTATTCAGCATTGTTTTTGACCTTTCCTGTCATTGGTGGGTTTGAATTTTTAGCACATCCTATGTTTATAGAAGTGGGACCAATAAGCTTAGAATAGCTATTTTGCAAGTGCACATTTCTCAAGATAAGGAAAGGGGCTTCAGCTGACGCAGGAAGTCAGCAGAAGTACAGAAACAGAGCACAGTATGTTAGCTTTGGCTTGTAAGTGCAGCAGGAAATTTCAACTGATTTCATTCTTATCATAAAAGGAAGAAGCAGGTCTCTTGCTTTGGACGGGGAAAGATCCTGAAGGGCTTTCCTGTATCCCAAGAAAGGCTTCTGGAAAAGCCAGCTTCTTGTAAACAGGGCGAGTTAAGTAGGGAGGCAAGGACAGCTTTCTGTGTCCTTACGGTGCCCTATGACGTTTTGCACCCTGGACAGCCTTTAACACCCTTTATTATCACCAGTCTTGTAAAGTGGCACATTAATTTGGGTGACTCAACAACAAAGAACTGCCAAGGCTACAAATACTGTGCCAGGAGGTCTCTGCTGTCACTCTTTGTGGAGGACAGAAAAAAATGACAGAATCAGGCAAGCAAGCGAAGTGTCCCTAAGCTAAGGGCATCACTGTAAGTCTCTTCCGACAGATGCTTTTATGTACAGTGGCTCTTTGACATAACAGGAAGGGTAAAGTATCCTTGGTCAAGGCCCAAGATTATTATACTTTATAACAGGACCAGGAGGAGGTCTGGAGAGACCAAAGAGCCACTTACTTGCAGTGTCTCTTTAGGATGTTAAGGAGGAAATGTGGGTGATAAGCAGTTGTCCCAGGCAGCTTAAATTTAAGATGTAGTGGTCCTGGGGAAAAGAAGGTTTTAATAGAGGAATGATAGAACAAGGTGATTATGGAGGGTGAAAGAAGATACTCGGACAAAAGGTTAAAGAGGGGAAGGAGGTATGAGGAAGGTAAGGCATTACAAAGCCATATAAAAACCAAGTATCTCATAAGCTTCCTACACACACACACATAAAATATGTTTAATGGATTTACCAATGGAGATATTGCTTCTCTCAAAGCCATCAGTTGCCAAATAAACATCTCCATGTTAGGTGTCAAGCTGTTGGTCAAGGCTATCCCAGAGAGTTCTCAAAACAATACATGTCATTGCTCTTCATTACTCTCCAGAATTTATAAGTGGGAACTTACTGCTGAGGACACTACATCTTGGTGGCAGGACTTGAAGTAACGAAGCTGGCAGTGTAGCAGAGCTGACTAAATATAGAGAAGGGGATATGGCTCATCAGGAAGCTACAGCATCCCTCAGATGAGCATTGACTGACAAAATAAACAAAGCCCTGATGACCCTTCCCCAGTATCATTGTTTACTTGCTCTACCAACATCCAGAAGTCTCCCTTTTACCTATTAGTACAGTGATAGAGACATAGAATATTACAAGACCTCAAGAAAAAGTCCAAAAAAAGAGAGCGAAGTTGGAGCATGGGAGAACTGCCTTCTTAAAGCTTCTTAAAATTGTGCCCCATAAAAACTCCTGAGTCTACCTTCTCTTTCAAACATAAGAAGTATTTTCCTATGAGGCATAATATCTTCCTCATTTTCCCAACCCAGACTTGAATAAAAAATGTCTCTTCCACCAACATCTGTCTCCTGGTTTCTGATAGAGACATCTTAGCAGCCTCAGGCACAGGTCATACTATTGACCTGGAAGATTTTTCTATGCTGACTAGCTTCCATAGAACTAGAAGGTGAAATACAGATGGTTGTGTTTTATAAAAAAAAAAAAAAAGAAAAGAAAGAAAGAAAAAGCCAAGGATATGTTTGAAGAGGTGCCAGGAATGATGAGGTGAGAGGGGTGCCTCAGTGGGCCCGTGATGAGGCATCCCTTCTCCCTGAGGATCCAGCCATACAATGGATATAGTATGGAACAGAGTTTATTTAGGACATGGGAAGTGGAGTTGGGAAGGGAGGAGAGAGAGAGGGGTGAGGAGGAGAGGAACATGTGGAGAAGGGGAGAAGGGGAAGGGGAGAAAAGGGTCAGAGAGTAAGAGTAAAAAAGAGAGTGAGGAGGGGTGAACAGCCCCTTTTATAGTAAGCCAGGCACACCTCCCTGTTGCCAGGTAACTGTGGAGCAGAGCCTAGAAGGAATACTAACATTCCTTCGTTGTGGTTTAATTTTAAAAAGGAAAAACTAGAAAGAGGTGATTAAGCAGGAATAGAGTTGCCATATCTCTAGGAAACCTAAGAAAATAGAGGTGAGACTGTTGGTCCAGTCTTAGGAGAGAGTTTGCTGTTTCCTTGCTTTCTAGGGTCTGTAAAACCATCTATGGGTAGGAAGAAGCAGGTCCAGTACAAGCAGCTGTGACTGTGAGAGTAGATTGGACCATCTATGGGTTGCTTCTCTGGAGCTGTCATGGAGGTAGATTTCAAGTAAATACCTGGACTTGGCAAGATGATAAAACACACATACACACACACTCACACAGACACACAGACACACAGACACACACACACAGACACACACACACACACACACACAAGCTATCATGGATATAGATTTAGATTTTGAGTAACACCTGGACTTGGCAAGTTGCTAACACACACACACACACACACATATATATGTATATATATAGCATATATAAATATATATATATATATATATATATATATATATATCATAATGAGAAACAATTTTAAGTTTACATTTAAAAGACAATTAGAGGAAACTTAAAACCTTGACCTTGTGAATATGATAGCTGATCACCTTAAATCTATAGTTGAAAGACAATCAAAGGAAACTTAAAATTTGAACTTGTGATTATAAAAGTTGAATCATATAATGTAATGTTTTATTAGAGGTAGACTAATTTATAAGAACTCTATTGATTAATTTTAGGATAGTGGCATAACAAGGGGAGAGAGTCTGAAGCATTTAGTCACTGGAAACTGAGTTTATATAAGGAAATAGCAGAAGGTTACATCTGTGAAAGGTTACATCTAAACTTGTATATCATTTATCATGAAGTCTGTAAGTAAGGCAAATCTGTCTCTCTTTGATAAGCTATCTGGTAGTCTTAACTAATTAACAAATTGACTAATGAGCTAATAAGTCGGTGTATTACCTTAGGGTAAGGAGTGAGAAGTCTGTTTTCTAACTGCCAAGCTGCAGTTGTCTTAGTTGTCAATGTAGTCAGAAGTCTGGGAAGAGTAAATTGTAATTTAAATGTCATGTATCAGTTAAAATGGTAGAGGTTGGTCTATAGAGTCCACTACCTAAATAGTTCCCAGGTCCCTGTGGTCTCTCTCCTCATAACTTGAACAGATTCAGTCTGGCCATCAGGCCCAGAAGATGAAAAGCTTTTTCTTGTGGAGTAGGTATGTGGGAGAAATGACCCACCTTGACTTAGGCAATATGAGACATTTAACTCTCTAGGTATCTTCTGTTTGTCCACAGTGAAGACTGAGCCCTGGCATCTGGCAAAGCAAAGGAGCAGTGTTTTCAATGGTCATCATACCACAATCCAGGCAGAGTTTTGTCACTATGCTCATATCTTCTCAGAGACCTTAGCGGGTAAACCATCAGGATTTGGGAGTCTCTATCTAGTATAAAAAGCTTGAATATTTAACATTATAGTTGGCAGATTTCTGACAAGATTGAGAGCCAGTATCTATCTTTTAAGCATATCTGAGTTGGACAACCTGTATTTGTTTAATTACTTGTCCTGGATGTATCTAGCAAATAAAGAGAGTACACTGTGACTTAATGACAGTAACAAAAGCAAGGCTAAACATATATTTAAGGCAGTGATCTCTAACTTTATCACTGTTATAAATCTTTAAATTAACACTAAAAAAAAATCATTATTTACCAAGGCAGTATAAAACGAAAACCTTATTCTAATTGGAAAGTGTCTTTGGAACCTTAAGTCAGGCTGTCTTAAGGTAAGGAGGCAGTGTGTTGGGAACTTCCCATAACAAAGATGGTGGATGGTCCTGGAGCTACCCTTAGTTAAGATGGACTTGAATCACAGTCAGCCATGTGATTGCCCTTAGCTAACATAGCACTGAAGCAATAGCATAGGAAAACCTTATCTGACCACAACAAAGATGGCAGACAGTCACGGAACTGCCCCCAAACAAGATGGCGCGGAAAGTCATATATTATAACTTAGAATGGAGTGGCAGAAATGAGGCTGTGTATCTTAGAATGGAATAGCAGAAGCATGGCAGAGACAAACATACAGACAAACAGAAACAGCACAGTGCAAGGGGTGTGGGGAACAGCTTGGTGGGAGGCAGTAGCTTCAGGAGCAAGGAAGCATGGGCAGCAGCTCTTCAGAGTGGAGTATTGGGCAGGGGCAGGGAGCAGGTGAATGAGCAGTGAAGCCATTTCCCAGCCAGGGCTACACCAGCTGGCTTGGCTGCTGTGGAGTCAGATCAGGTAGGAAACAAGAAAGTGAGGTGCAGGGCTGAAAGCCAGAAGCAAAGTCAGGGGGCAGAGAACCCGGAGCAGAGGGCAAGTGGTGAGAGGATGGTGAGTGGGGGAAGCCCACAGATCACTGGCAAGAGAGTTGTGAATGTTTGTTTTTAAAGATCCAGTAAATGGCTATTTAGAGTTATTTGTCGGTGGGTATATTAGGGGCCAAATTTAGCCTCTGAATTAGACCAGGAAGTTTGGCATTGAAGACTTTCCCTTTTGGATGAGAGCTAGCTATCTGTCCATTCCGGCATCCAGAGGACAAATGCGGTAGCTAGAAATGGCCAGCCAGATCACTAGGTTGTCACAAAGTGAACTTGAGGGCTGAGCTCAGGGCCAGTGCCCTAAGCAATGGCCAGAGAATTGTTCACCCAGCATCTAGAAAAGGGACAGGACCCCGAGGAGAAGGGAAAGAATCTTACCCAAGGGAAAACGTCCTAGAACAAAGGGTTAGTGGGAAGACTGTAATGTCTCTGTAATGCCTCTGTCCTGAAGGCACCACAGTGTGGCTGGGAGCTCAACAGCCCTCCCTTGGGATCAGGGGACATTTACAATAACCAGTGGGGGAGGAGGGAGCTTACCAATTCGCCAGTGTCTGGAAGGATGTCTAGCAAGTGATCTGATATTGCTGTAATTCCATGTGGCAGCGGGAGATATGAACCTGTGAGTTTCTACTCTGAGTCTCACAGCATGCTGCCTGGAGAAAGTATGATCTGTCTTAGCCACTTGTGAATACTGCGTGTTATAATAATGACCAGCCTGGCAAGATACACATGCAAAAGTAGCATGAATATTAACCCCAACATACAGAATGCTTCCCAGAAGGAAATTCATGTCTGCTACTATAAATCTGACCAAGAGCCTTTGGCTGATGTACTCAAAGCATAGATCCTAGAGGTGAACCTAATACAATTATTTTGCTATAAAAGTGCCTCCTTCAAAAGGTATGTGTGCTTAAAGAAATGTTCAAAGTCCTTAGCGATGAGGGAAATGCAAACCAAAACTACCCTGAGATTCTATCTTACACTAAGATCAGAAACTCAGGTGACAGCACATGTTGGCAAGGATGTGGAGAAAAAGGAACACTCCTCCATTGCTGGTGGGATTGCAAACTGGTACAACCACTCTGGAAAACAATCTGGAGGTTCCTCAGAAAATTGGAAATAGATCTACCTGAAGACCCAGCTATACCACTCTAGGGCATATACCCAAAATATGCCCGACCATGCCACAGGGGCACATGCTCCATTATGTTCATAGTAGCCTTCTCTGTGATAGCCAGAAGCTGGAAACAACCCGGATGGCCCACAAGAGAAGAATGGATACAGCAAATGTGGCTCATTTACACAGTGGAATATTATTCAGCTATTAAGAATGAGGACATGGGCTGGCTCGGTGGCAGCAGCAGGTTGCCATGCTGCTTCCAGAGAAGCTAAGGCTGGGCGTGTGGCTGCCGAGGGAGGGATCCTCCCCACCAGCCAAGCTGCCTCGAACCCTTGCCTGCCTGCACTAGCCCAGTGGTCCCAACCGGGCCTGTTAGCCAAAGCTCTCCTCCATGGCTCTGCAGGAAAAAAAAGTGTTAATTCTCTACTCCCTCCCCACTTCGAGAAACAGGGTGCTGCTGTCGTCTGGTTCCTTCCTTCTACTTCTGTGTTGGGCCTAATCCTGGAATGGCTTCAGCCTGGTTCAATTTTTGTGACCTGTCTTGGTCATTTCCGCTGCAGAGTGACTCATCACGACCTACAAGACCCTTGCCTGCCCCGCAACTACTGATGTAGAATAATCTCATAGACCCCACCAGATTACCCCATACCCCTTCTTCAATCTGCTCTATAAAACCGAGAGACTGCTGCAATAAAGCGAGTTCCTGCTTCATCATGACTCCCAGCCCAGTGTGGTTCTTCTCAGGCAGCCAACACCCACCATCCTGCTCAGCCCCAGAGAGACTCTGCGGTCCTGGCTTCCTTCCTCGCAGCTACCTGCCTGTAAAGAGTGGACACTTCTGGAGCCACTGAAGAAGTCCGCTCACCCAAACGCTCACATCTTTCCAAAATCTGAGCAGTCTGTTCAACTAGCCCTAGTGATTAATGGAAATAAAACCGAAAAACAAAAACAAAAACAAAACAAAACAAAACAAAACAAAAAACAATGAAATTATGGGTTCTACCAAGCCTGTCGCAACCTTTCCCCCAACAGGCTTCTGGATTCCTAGGAGGCCCTAGGAACTCTAGAATTTAGCTAATGTCCCTTACCCATCCTTCTTCCCCATCCCCCCACCTCATGTCTTTTTTTTGGGGGGGGGGGGGTTCGTAGCCCTGGCTGTCCTGGAACTCACTCTGCAGACCAGGCTGGCCTCGAACTCAGAAATCCGCCTGCCTCTGCCTCCCAAGCGCTGGGATTAAAGGCGTGGGCCACCACTGCCTGGATTTTTGGTTTTTTTGATTTTTTGGTTTGTTTTTGTTTTTGTTTTAAATCATCAGAGAAAGTAGAACTGCAAGGAAAACGCCTAAAGATTGAACCCTTGCCCCCCCCAAAAAAAAAGAATTAGAAAATACAGATCCAAAATATTCGACCTCAGCTCTGATGGGAAGTGCGAGATAGCCTGCTGGCTCAGTACCGTACAGTGGAGAACTGTGAACAAGTGAACACGGAAAGTGAGGCGCAGTGGCCAATGTTACCTACTCCAACTGGGAGTAGACCAGGCAAGCCATCATAAAGCTAAATGGCCACCATGGTCAGGGTGCTTGCCCGGCATGGACAAGGCCCTGGGTTCCATCCTTGACATCATAAAAATGGGGTGGGGTGGGGGCTGAACTCTTGTAGATCTGGAAAATTTGACACAACAGAAATTTCTCCCATCCAGCTTGGACTTCCCCACTTTACCACCCCTATAACCTTTTGGGTCCTGCATGGTACCCTGGTTCACGGGAGTAGTGCTGTATGTTTCAGGGTAGGGCTTGAAAGAAAATTAAAATTCAAGGTCCATGACTCATGTGGCTTGCTAGTTAGGAGGGCTTTTTGGGCCTAGAGCAAAGAACAAAAGCTGTAAAATCATCCCAGGAACCTACTAGCCATAATGATAGGGAAGACATACAAGAATGTCCAGACTGGCCCAACGCCTCCTTATCTCCTGCCCTTCTGACATGGGTTAAATGTTAACCAGTTGCTCTGCTGTTACCTCGATCTGCACATACAGTTTGCTGATGTTTAAACTGTCCAATTGTGTGAAGCCACGCCAGTTCTTTCCCTACCCCCACTCTTTTCCTATATAAAACCGTAGCTTCTGAGCCTCGTGGTCGACAACCCTGTCTCCTGCATGAGATATGTGTTTGCCTGGAGCTCCGTCATTAAACTACCTCGTGTGTTTGCATCAAGACGGTCTCTTGTGATTCTTTGGGTGCACGCTATCTCGTGACTTGGGGGGGGGGGGTGTACTGGCTAGTTTTGTGTCAACTTGACACAGCTGGGGTTATCACAGAGAAAGGAGCTTCAGTTGAGGAAATGCCTCCATGAGATCCAACTCTAAGGCATTTTCTCAATTAGTGATCAAGGGGAAAAGGCCCCTTGTGGGTGGGACCATCTCTGGGCTGGTAGTCTTGGGTTCTATAAGAGAGCAGGCTGAGCAAGCCAGGGGAGGCAAGCCAGTAAAGAACATCCCTCCATGGCCTCTGCATCGGCTCCTGCTTTCTGACCTGCTTGAGTTCCAGTTCTGACTTCCTTGGTGATGAACAGCAGTATGGAAGTGTAAGCCAAATAAACCCTTTCCTCCCCAACTTGCTTCTTGGTCATGATGTTTGTGCAGGAATAGAAACCCTGACTAAGACAGGGGGTATCCCCATGGAGGCCTTTCAGGCTGACCACAGTCCCTGATTCCCACCATTCTCTCTCAGGTGGATTTTATATTTGTTAAAAGTCTATTTTAATGATATGAGCTACCTTTGGTAAAGTCTCCGTTCTGTGGAGGAGTTGAATGGCCCAAAGGTGCTCTCAATCTACCCATGTGCTCTTATAAGAGCTGAAGCAGGAATTGGGGTGTGTCCCTTGTGATGATTGAACTACAACCCAACCCTGAGCTCCCAAAAAAGCTTAAAGTCCATCATCTGGTAAACTTAGTAAATTCGAGAATGTTGCTTCTGTTTTTATCTAGAGGAGTATTTAACTGACTGCTTAAGGTGTCCCCGCAAACAAACCAGAGTACCAGCCTCGTTATGCACAAAGGGGCGAACACACTTAATTGGTTAATTTACCGGGCTCAATGAGATCCTGTTGGAAATTAACCATTATGGAGAACAGTGCCCATCAGTTAAATGAGGCTAGGCCTCCACCTCCTGATACTATACTGACTGTAATGCATATTAACCAGGTGGTGCACTTTAGCTACCCTGGACAATACCACCAAGTGTGCAGGGAAGAAAGGAAGTCCTCTCTGCATGTGAAAAAACCTATGCTTGGGGGGTCCCTGCTTCCTGGCAATGCAAAGACCACAGTGAAAAGGGTATTGTGATGAAGGGCAAAGTCAGGCAGTGCTGTGCTAAGTAAACTACCTCAAGATGTAAAGTTACCTCAGCAATGCTTTTTCCTTTTGTTCCCTAAATCCCGGTTTTTAATTTCTTTTCTTTCTGTTTTTATTTATTTTTTATTAAGTGTTTTCTTTATTTACATTTCAAATGTTTCCCCTCCGAAAACCCCTCAATGGTTTTAGCTCCTTTGTCAAAGATCAAGTGACCATAGGTGTGTGGGTTTATTTCTGGGCCTTCAATTCCATTGATCTTCCTGCCTGTCACTGTACCAATATCATGCAGTTTTTATCACAATTGCTCCATAGTACAATTTGAGGTCAGGGATGGTGATTTCCCCCAGAAGTTCTTTTATTGTTGAGAAAAGTTCTCACTATCCTGGGTTTTTTGTTATTCCAGATGAATTTGTGAATTGCCCTTTCTAACTCTGTGAAGAATTGAGTTGGAATTTTGATGGGGATTGCATTGATCTATAGAGGACTGCCTGGTCTAGCCTCAGTGAGACCTAACCCTCGAGAGACTTAAGGCTCCAGAGAGTGGGGAGGTCTGGCAGGATGTGGGGGTAGAGGGATAGGGACATCTTCTTGGAGACAGGGGGAATAGTGGGAGGACAGACAGGGAGAGGGGTAACAACTTAACTGTAAAAAATAAATAAAAGTAATTTTAAAAACAGTGTATGTGTAAGTCAGAAGAAGGGCATTGGATCCCTAGAACCTGGAGTTACAAGGGGTTGTGAGCCATCTAATTAGGTACTGGGAAGCAAACTCAGGTCCTCTGAAGATCAACAAGTTTGTCTTAACCACTGAGCTATCTCTCCAGACCCTAACTGCACCTTTTAGACAAGGGGTGTGGGGTGCTGAGCTTGTAAGATGAGCTTTGAAACGGGCCCCTTGGGTAATACACAATGATTATTACGAAATAAAGTCATAAAAATCAAATCTATAGTTACATTTTATTTATTTTTGTAATGTTAAGAACCCAAGACTCAGTGATGCTAGGCAAGCACTCTATCGATGAGTATATCTCAGCATTTTGAGACAGTCTTGCTATGTAGCCCAGGCTAGCCTAAACCTTATGATCTTCCTGCCTTCTCCTTCTGTAACCATCATAACCTTGGCAATCCCTCTTCAGTAATTTCCTCCAGCCACTGAGGCCCAGACCCACTGCTCTGCTTTCTGTTAGAACACAGGGCTTCTCATTTCCAGAACTTCAAGTAATTATGCAGAATATCCTGTTACTTTTTGTTATTTTTATTTAATTAAAAAATAATGGGATTCATTTGGCAGCATGTTTTTTGTTTGTTTGTTTGTTTTACTCTGCCTGTTTTTGAGATTATTCATGCTGTGCCTGTCAATGGTTTATCCCTCTTGTCACTGCTGAGCAACATTTCATTGTTCCTATATATGACAATTTATCCATTCATGGTTTGTGGCTTGAGTTGTTTCCAGAATGGGCAATTAATACAGCTAAAAAAAAACATTGTATAATCCATCTCAAGTTAATGTTTGTGGGGTAAATAAGGTTGAAATGATTTTTTTTGCAGCCATTTCCCATATGGTGTTCCAGTACCAATCACTAAAGTATCTTCCCACCTTTGAGTAAGATCAAGTGAATGATACACATTTGAGGTCTGTTCAGGAAAGAAAAAGAAATACATACATACAAAAAAATCAGTAGTACATATCTTCTAAATTATGTTCTAGATAGTCTATATTTTATACTAAATTATATATTATATACAATACTACTTATATTATGTAATATAATATCTTATATATTATACTATTTAATATATTAATCATGATGTTATAAATATGCATACTATATAATATTATATGTATTATACATTTTATTTTATATTATATTTATTATAGATTGTCTGTAAAATTCATATTTTAATATCAATATTAGAGTCAAGTTAGTTTCTATATAATGACTACTAAAGTATTGATAGGTACTGAATTGAATATGTAGATCAATTCAGAGAAATTTGAATTAACAATATCAAGTCCTTTATTACATAAACATACCTACTTAACATTTAAAATTTGCATGGATGTTTTATAGGATTCCAGTGTGAATATCTTGACTATATTTTAAATTACTTAGAAGTAGTTTTCATTTGGCTGCTTTGTGCCATTGCCAAATTTCTTGTTATTAAATGTGTGTATCATGTGGAAATGCAATTGCTTTTTGTATGTTGATATTGCTTCCTGTAACCTCAGAAAACTGCTAGCTGAAGCTGCTCTATGCATGTCCTTCAGGACTTCCTACTCTTACGTGCCAGTGATGGGTAAAGACAGTTTAATTTCTTTCTAATATGACATATTTTCCTATCTTCATGTCTTAAGTAGTGGTCTTCAGTAGAGTGGCAAGGGACACTGATAACCAGTCTCAGGGAAGGAAGCATTCTTTCTTCAACATGTGGTGCTAGCTCAAGGGTTTCTATAATGTCCTACAGCCACAGTACGATGACCTAGTTCAGGAAATTAACCTGGGCTCAGTGCTATTTGGGAATCCAAGGCCTTACTTAAATTCTGCAAGTTTCCACTCTCATGCTGTTTCTGGTCTAGGGTTCTGTCCATATCTCACATTCAATTTAGTTGTTATGTTTCCTTAGCATGCTTTTACTTGGTACAGCTCATGCCTTGGACCTGAATGATGCACTGTTTTGCATTGTTCCTCAACATGAAATTTTGTTGTAATTATACTGAGTTTATACGACTCTGGCAAAAGAATCACACACGCGCGTGCGTGCACACACACATACACACATAAAATTACTTTTTGCTCCTCTTGATACATTCTGTCAAGGGCTCAGATGTCAATTTGTCAACTTTTATTTTTCTTGACTTAAATTTTAATTTTCTGACATGGAACCATTGTGCACCCATAGATAATATCTACTGCTGGGATACATAAGTGAGTGTGCTATACAACACATATGCCAACAAACTGGAGAAAAGAACAAATTAGTTAACAGGTAAAAAAAATGAAACCTCTGACCAGGGTCTCAGAGAAAATACAAGCCCAGACCAAGACGCCATCTCATAAGGGGAGGGCAACACCATTCTCTGAAAGTGTTCAATAGCTTCCTGGGCCTGAGTCTCTGCACTTATATATGAAGGGAAAGACATATTGGTTTGTTACAGTGTGCACACATTGCATAGAATCACCTCCAGATCAATATGGAGTGTAGGGCCATCGACCTTGTCTGGAATAACTGTGGGAAAGGTTGGGTTAGTTGGTTCACACAGCCATCCATTTCTATGATTAGGCACTTCAGAGGACTAATGACAGCCTTAGTGCTATGAATATGGTCATCATTGTCTTCCCTGTCAACTGTATTGACTCATCTTCCCTCCCAGAGAGGCTGGTATGTCTGTCCCTGCTGGCCCTATGAGTATGTGTGTTATGTTCCCTTTAGCTATTTATGTTGTAATCTCTTGTTTTCACTTAGAGAAATAAGTATCTAAATTGTCTTTCATCAGAATGAAACTTGCTTCGGAAGGGAAATATTGTCTTAATTCTAGGAAAAGGAGGTAAAGTCACCTTGACCTTGAGATATATGGAGCTTGAATGGGTGAGCATAAACACAATGGGTGGGGGGCAATTTGGGAAGGAAAAAAAAACCTCAAGTCACAGGAATCTAGAAACAAAGATTGTAACAATGGTGGAAAGATAGACAACTTCCCAATAAACTCTGGAAATTAAGAGCTGCCTGATGGGTTTTGATCCATCAAGAGTTCAAGGTGTCTCTTTAATGACCAGGGCAAGATACAAGTCAAATTATTGCTAGGAAGATGGAAGAACAAGGGCCAACATGCCACATGCTAAGGGAAGTCCATTCCATGGATAATAAGTGATGAGCTCTTTGTATTTTAGAGCAGTATTAGTACTACAATCCTCACAGGTTGCTGCCTTTGTAGCCTCCTTATCTGCCCCACCCCTCCTTGCTATGCCAAGCAGCTCCCAGCTCTTTCTCAATATCTCTGCAATGCTTTTCAGATGAAAAAGGAAGTGGACAAAGCAATGGATTCTACCTTTGGAGATATGCAAATGTGAGGGTTTTCTTTTTCTTTTTTTTTTTTCTTCAAGCGTTGTAGGCTACTGTGCAAAATGATGGGCTCTGGACCTCAGATTCTTGGACATCTCAAATACTCGGGCATTGGGAATGCTTCCTCACTCCTGGAGCTGTAGAAAGGTTGTAGAGCTCACTGCCTGACCATGCATAGCTAAGGGAGCAGGTGCACATAGTGTCAGGTATATTGAAGGCAGTTTTCCAGAGTGTAGGTGGAGTAAGAGTAGGTGAGTCAACAGGAAAAAATTGTGTGTGTGTGTGTGTGTGTGTGTGTGTGTGTGTGTGTGTGACTTTTCTCAGAAGACCAATGCTGGGTAGCTCCACTTACAGGGCAGGCATAAATAGCCGAGCCTGACAAACAGAGGTGCATTTACCTGGACCTCCTGGGGCCAACAAGGAAGCAATCTGTGAGTGCCTCTGCTTCTCATTTTATTTCTCTACCTCCCGTGGAGATGGCTTTGTCCATCTGGGCTGTTTATCCCACTGATTTTGAGAAAGGGGAATAGGATTCTGGTTCTAGGTTCTGGATCGGGGACAAGGGATTTGAGGGGTGGAGGTGAGGGACACAGTGAGGGAAAAGAATCCAGTCCCTGTGTCACCTTCCTTGACTCAGAGAAAGATTTGGTTTCTGAGATGGAGTCGTGTTGATGCATGTTATGTGATGATTCTATAGACCTACACAGATTGTATGGAGAATTCAGGTGAATTGTGGTTGAATCTCAATTTCATAAGAAAAATAATAGGGGAAGAACTCCCTAGCCTTCCCTAGGCTGGGGTTTTAATCTCAGGCTAGTGCCGAAAGCATAGAAACAAGGACAAAATGAGTTCTCTCTTAGCCTAAACTCTTTATTAAACAATAAACTTAACAGCTCACGGCCTCTGATTTGCGAGCCAACATTACAAACAGCTTCTGTTCTCAATGAACTTTTACTCTGAAAGCACGGAGTGCCACACACACTGTGGGCTGTATCTCTCTGCACACTCCATCCACTGCCCCAGCTAATTAGTCTGTCTCAGATCTGGAAGCCTGTAGATCTGATCTCTGCAGGCTTCATTAATGCTAAGGTGAACAGATGGTAGATCAGAAGGCCTTTTTTCTTGATTCTTCCACAGAATGAGGCATGGGGCCCCAAAGTTAAGGTGGCTACTGGCTAAGGAACAGTGGCCTTGCTCTGACTTGGGCCTGCCCTTTAGTACTGACGACAGAACCTCTGCTAAAACAATGGTAAAGAAGTAGCTTGTGAGCTCACTAAGGTATTTCTAGGAAGTTCCAAGACACATGAGGCAATTGTAAATAAGAAGCACAAAGCTTTAACCCAGAATCACCAGGTGGAGAAACAGCAGGTCAGGAAACCTGACAAACATGCAATCCACCCCCAGCTGTGCTGAAACTCTTCCTCGTTATAGAAGCCTCTTTTGCTTTGTCCTCAGCCACCGTGCTGCCTATGGGCTCTTTCCTTCCTTGAGAGGAAAGATGTTATAATAATTCAGGTCTTGGCCCCCTGTATCCCATATCCCAGACGTGTATAGTTATCAGCCTTGTGTCACTATTGGAAAATGCTGGTCATGAGAAGTTAAGACCTTGATACCCTGTGTAGGGAGTTACCAAAGTCTGACATCCTGCACGAGGTCTCAGCCGGACTATGTCCCTCTCAGACAGTGACTGGATGGATACTCTGCTAAATGTTTTCTCTTGGTTCCTCCTCAAACCAACCTCCAATCTACATAAGCCCATCTGGAATGTTCCCGCTCCCGCAACAAAACTTTTCCCTTGTGCCCTCTCAGATTGTAGACTTCTAGGTATCTCTGACTCTCTTCAACTGCCAACTTAATATCTCTCAAGCTCTTTATTTGCATTCTCTCTAGTACTTTCCGTATGAACTCTGCCTGGTCTAGGAATGCCAAACAGCCGGGCAAGCATGTGGCCGTACTCCAGCCTGAACTCAGTACAAGCATCTAGAAGTGCTCAGAGCCAGGTTCATCTCTGGATCAGTAGTATTCAATGTCGGTGCTAATCCCAGAAGCCAGGGAGAGAATGCAGACTCAGCCTCAAATGAGTTAAGCCTGCTATCCTAGAACATAGAAGGAGGACCAGGGATGAGACAGTCCTCAGTGATGGACACTAGACTCAGCCACTGTTCTCATGGGGCACCAGAGAGGAACACTACAGTCAACCCGTGTTAGAGTGCTAGTCAGGCTACTCACTCCCTCAAAGGCCAGACCATGTACCTACCTCCATAAACTGCTTTTGGAGTCTTACTGTCTTATTGCTCTGGGTGTTCATCATGGGGAACGATGTGGGGGATGAAGGTTTCTCTTCTCTGGACTTAGTAGCCACTACCTAGAACCTCATCCTAGAACCATCATTGCCTCTTTTCTCTTTCTCACCCCTGCAGGACATGCTGCCCTTTCTCTCCATGCTTGTCTTGCTTGTACAGCCCCTGGGAAATCTGGGAGCAGAAATGAAGAGCCTCTCGCAGAGATCAGTACCCAACACCTGCACCCTAGTCATGTGTAGCCCAACAGAGAATGGCCTGCCTGGTCGTGATGGACGGGATGGGAGAGAAGGTCCACGGGGTGAGAAGGGTGATCCAGGTAAGCTGGGAATAGGGGGTTGGAATGTGAACTAAACTGATCGATCCCCCAGGTGATTAGGGATCAACTTGGATATGAGCTTCTTTCTCCTAGGGATTGAGTTTCCCCCTGGTGTCCATGTTTCCTGCCAAACACATTTTTTTTTTGTTTTTTGGGGTTTTTTTGTGGGGGGGGGGGGGGAGCGTGTTTTGGCCCACCATGTGTTTCCTCCCATAATCCAGCTGACCTGACTCCTCCCCTGGGATCCTTGGGTTCTTCCTGTTCTGAGAATGGATAAACTACTGATATTATCCTGTTCCAGCAGTTAGCAATTGTTCCTTTTGATTAAGTGGTGCCTATAGGGAATGATAATTAGTTTTTAATATTTTATCTACACTGCAAATGTGGTGGGAAAAATGAGGCTCCATAGACTTATAAACAGATTTTATTGGCAGAACCCACTTAAGACATTACAAGGGAAGATTGGAATTTGTGTTTCTTTGTACAGCTTTGTGTTCAGGTATTCACTTGGAAATTAATTTAATCCTTTCAAAAGCCACAAGGAACATACCAGTCTTCTTTAACAGGTAAAGTAGGGGATGGTAAAGTTGAAAGAACAAAGGCTTCTACATTAAACAGATCTTGACTGTTAGCTACCTCTCTGTGACTGAGACACCTACTAAGTATTACAAATTCTCACCTTGTGTGTCTCTAAGTGAGAATAATATTTACCAAATAATCTTTGACAAATGATGGAGCCAAAGACTTTATTTTATATTGAGTCTTCTGGGCAAAGTTCAGTGTTCCTGCTGACCAAGTTAGTGTATTCTCTAGTTTACCAGTAGGACTAATAAGCAAAGGATTTAGCCCCCAAAATACTGACCCTGCAGAGTCTCATGGGCAAGAGTGGGGAACTCAATAAAGAAGCAACACAAGTGAAGGGACACACTACCCCTGAGCTGAAGCTTCCATGGGATCAAATACTACGTTTCCAATTCAGCAAGCCTTCAGAAATTGGATGGTGACTATAAGAGCCAGAACTGGAAGTCAGGTTCTCTGTCTTTTGGCAAGAGCTCACCCAAATTTCCTCCCTATGTGTGATACTCCAACATATACCTCCTTTGCCCCACTGTACATGTCAAGAAAGCAAAGGAATCCGTCTGCTCCTGTGGATACTATCACTGTGATGCTACCATTGGGCCAATACCATACTGCTTTCGATGCCTCCTGTGGAACAAGTAGTAATTAGTGGGTCACCTAACATAAGTATTTACATTACCAGAGACAGGGGCTTCACTGTTCATACAGGTAAAACAAGAGGGCAGCCTTGGAAATGTAACATGTAACACTAATTGACATCTTGGAATTTACTGAAGTATGGTGGTCTTCCTAAGAGATATTACACTGGGTTTTACAAAGCATCTCAATTGCCATCCTCAAATTTCAAATAAGGGCACCCGTCTGTCGGTGTCATTCCTTTTGCAATAGTGACTTCCTATTTTTTTCATGAACCTCAATTGTCCAAACTGATTTTCCTCACTGTTCATAACACTGAGGCTCTCCAGCAGGAGAAATGTATCAGTGTTTAAGAGGGGGCACATCTCTTGCAGAAAATCTGAGTTTATTTCTGTCTGTTTGTGTGTGTGTGTGTTTAATTTTTTTACACCTATAAATACACTGTAGCTATCTTCAGACACACCAGAAGAGGGCGTCAGATCCCATTACAAATGGTTGTAAGCCACCATGTGGTTGCTGTAAATTGAACTCAGGGCCTCTGGAAGAGCTCTTAACCACTGAGCCATCTTGTCAGTCCCAAGTTTATTTCTTATACACCATTCATTTTGGATGACTTACAATAACTACCTATAACTCCAGCTCCACGGAAACTGACACTCTCCTTGCTCTGAACTCTATAGGTACCTACACACACACACACAAACACATACACACACACACATGCACACCAAACACACTTAAAATACAATAAGTCCTAAAAGGTAGAGTGAGGGCATAGGAGCCAAAAATGTGCTCCTGTACTTATATGAAAAAGTCAGGTCAAATATAATTTATCAACAGTTGTTCTCAATATAAAGCTCCAAGGAAGGTCTTTGTTGAACAAAAAGAGCAGCTACCATTAAAGCTGTATAAGTCATGAAAATCTCACAAGACATTTGAGAAATAGGCTTCTTCAAGTACTTAGGTTCCATTGAGTACAGACAGTATCCAAATGCTTAAATTCTGTGCATAAGACTAGGATCTAATAAGTAGGTCTCATCTTAAAGATCTTGATCTTGAGGAGAAAGTTGAATGACAATGCTATAAAATAAATTGAAAGATTATTATTTCAATAAATAGCATCATTAAAAAACTATAAATAACTTCTCTATCTCTAGCAATCCCCTTCTAAGTAATTTATATTCATTTATTGACCTCTGGGTCAGATATCTGTGTTGATGTAGAATACTTGTTGCTTGACTAAGAAAAGTCTCAGAGTTCTGATAGCCACAGCCATGGCTCCACACAGGTACAGCCATGAAGCTCAGGACCTCTTGCCTCTTTGAATGCCTTTGTCTTTTCTTTTTTTTTTTTTTTTTTTTTCTTTTTTCTATTTTTTTTCAGAACTCAAATTTCTTTTTTATATGTTTTTAATTAGATATTTTCTTTAATTACGTTTCAAATGTTATCCCCTTTTCTAGTTTCCTCTCTGAAAATCCCCTATCCCTTCCCCCCTCTCCCTGCTCACCTACCCACCCACTCCCACTTCCTGGTCCTGGCATTCCCCTATGTCTTCACACATATAACCTTCACAGGACCAAAGGCCTCTCCGCCTATTGATGACTGATTAGGCCATCCTCTGCTACATATGCAGCTAGAGCCATGAGTCCCACCATGTTTTTTCTTTGGTTGGTGGTTTAGTTCCAGGGAGCTCTGGAGAATGCCTTTGTCTTAAAACACCTGCTGCTTTGCTCCAAGGCTCTGTCTCTGTCCTTTCCTGTTGTCTGGTAGCTCAGTAATGCTTTGAATTAAAACAAGCAGACTCCATATGGAAAAAAATACTATGTTTCTTGTCCCAGTTTCCATTTTGGTTGGCTAGAAGGAAGCCAATGACACATAGTAGGCTGAATGGGTTAAAGTGTAAGAGAAGGTAGGTCTAAGGTAAGACACAAAGTGGCCTCCTATGTAAATGGGCTGGAGCTTGAGAACCATCCAGAAGCAGCCACAAGAGCAATGGGACTTGATGTAGCAGCTCCCTCTCTGAGATCCCCGTTTCTCTCTTGATCCCAGAAGGAGCTGGGGATTGAATGTTGGGTGCTTTTTTCCCACAGTGGTCTAGGGACTGGTCTCATTCCTTTATATTTCCTGCTCTTTGGTTGGACCTTGGGCAAAGAAACCACTAGTCACTTTTGATCATCTCTTTGGAGGATTTTGAAACCTGCCAGTCCCCAGAATTTGTTGAAAGGGGCAATTGGAGCCTAAGAAGAGACACTCTTGGAGGCAAGGATTAGATCTGTGGGTCACTGTAGTGAAACCTCAGGCTAGGAGATGCTTAAGGTGAATCAAGGACTACCTGTCTCAGCAGGATGCGTAGTTAGATATGTGATGTGACCCTGCCATGTAACTCTCTGTGATTCATCATGGGAAAGACCTGGAAGTCCAGAATCTTCCAGAAAATTCACATACAGCCCATCCTAATTGCACTTCTTCCCTTGGGAAGGCCTGGTTTCTCGTTTTCAAATCTAGAATTTCATCTCTTCTCTTCTCTCTCCAATAATCTGCATAGGACTTAGTCTCTAAACCCCTTCTAGTTCTGCTTCCTCTGAGGATATGGTGTGTTGGGTAGGGTTCTGTGAGGAGAAAAACATACTACACTTCCTATTCTTTGACAGCTATTCCTGCCCCATAGTTTGTTACGAATCTCTTAAAGAGCACACACGCGCCGGGTGTGGTAGCACACGCCTTTAATCCCAGCACTCGGGAGGCAGACGCAGGCGGATTTCTGAGTTCGAGGCCAGCCTGGTCTACAAAGTGAGTTCCAGGACAGCCAGGGCTATACAGAGAAACCCTGTCTCGAAAAACAAAAACAAAAAACAAAGAGCACACGTGCAACAATGCAAGCTAGTCAAACCAGTCTACTGTTATCAATGCCCCCACTTCCCACCTGTTTTGACTACTCACTATTCTACATTCAGGTTGGTATATGTTTTAGTAGCCATAAAAGACAGAACATGGGGCATTTGTCTTTTTGTGTCTGGTTTTCATTTAACATGATGCTCTTCACATCTACCAATGTTTCTACAAGTGATGGGTTTTTTTATTATGCATAGATAATATCCCACTGTGGATTTATACCACATTTTGCATTCATCCATTGGTAGGCATATCCTAGGCTGTTGGCATATCTCAGCTATGGTGAATGATGCTTCAATAAACATAAGTGTGCAGGTATTGCTTTGGTTTGTTGATTGCATTTCAAGTCTATATATTGCCAGTCATAATAGTTCTAGTTTTGGGGGTTGTTTTATTTTCTTTTTAGTAATCCCAACACTGTTTTCTACAACAGCTGTACTAAGTCATTTCCTGTATAAATCTTC
The DNA here is from genome assembly GCF_000001635.26 of Mus musculus. Lineage (NCBI taxonomy): Eukaryota > Metazoa > Chordata > Mammalia > Rodentia > Muridae > Mus > Mus musculus. The sequence goes on along the minus strand of NC_000080.6, from coordinate 41,178,365 downwards.
CCTTTTATCTACACCACACAACTATTTGTTATTTCTGTACTTATTGGGGGTTTTACACACACACACACACACACACACACACACACACACACACACACACCTGGCCTCTTTTTGTTATATTTTATAAAAGTCATTCTAACTAGTGCAAAATAGAATTTCATTAGTTTTGATTAATATTTCCTTAATAGCTACTGAATGAAACTGAAACTGACATATTTTCCATTTACTTTCTAACCTTTATCTCTTTTCCTGATCAGTCTGTTCAAATAATCTGCCCATTTTAAAATTAGATCACTTGCTTTTCATTGTTGGTTTTTAAAATTCCTTACATATTGTGGATCCGAGCCCTGTGTCGGATTACTGTTTGACAAGTGCTTTCTCCCACACAGTAGGCTGTCTCTTTACTCTGTTGGGTATTTCCTTCATTGCACAGAAGCTCTTCAGTTTACTATCATTTTAGTTTTATGTTTTTATTTCTTGTGCATTTGGGGCTCTTTGCAAATAAACAATGATCAAGTAGATAAATAACAATAAACAAGTTAGTATCTATCTGGTGCAATTTTTTATTTAAAAGAAGTAGTTCGCTCTCCAGATACTCACTCCCCACACACTCACTCACTCACATGTGCATACATACTTACTTGCATGCACATAAATCTACACTCTTGCTACTGATCAATCAATGCTGGCAGATTGCCTTCTGCTGATACAGAGGCCTTGGGGCAGGGGAAATGAAAACTACATGAAAAGTTGTGAAGCTCTTGACTTGAATTCATCTCCAAGCCAAGAATGTCTATTTTGTCTAAGTGGAGACACTAATTTTTATTTAGTGGGTTACCACAGGACCAAGCCATGCTCAGCAGAACCTTAAAGGGATGTCAGGGAGCTCATCTTGTAGACATCAGTCTCTCCTGAGCACGGGACTAACTTTGGGTCCATTTCTTTTGTTTCTATAGGTTTGCCAGGACCTATGGGGCTCTCAGGGTTGCAGGGCCCTACAGGTCCAGTTGGACCCAAAGGAGAGAATGGCTCTGCTGGCGAACCTGGACCAAAGGGAGAACGTGGACTAAGTGGTGAGCAATGGGTCATGGGATTCAGATGGTGCCTCCAGCTGTTGCTTCTATCATGAGGATGTGTAAGTGGCAGGCACAGAACCTGTCCCAGGAAGAGGAAACATGGATGATCTGAAGAAGGCCATGGGTTGTTTCAGGGTGGACTGTTGTCTCTTTGACCTCTGCTCTGACATGCATCTTCTAGGCTCCCACTTCCAAAGGAATTTACTGTCATTGACTGGGCTGATCCTTTTCTGCCAGGACCTCCAGGACTTCCAGGTATTCCTGGTCCAGCTGGGAAAGAAGGTCCCTCTGGGAAGCAGGGGAACATAGGACCTCAAGGCAAACCAGGTCCTAAAGGAGAGGCTGGGCCCAAAGGTGGGTGAGGGCTGTGGTTTGTCTGGGAGGGAGAAAAGAGGAATGACAGTAGAAGCCATTAGTGTGATATGAGGCATGGTCAGACGGACAGGAAGAATCCAGAGTAATAACATTATGAAGACCTTGGCATGCACACCTCTCTCACATCTCTCCACACCAACAGGATTTCTCCATCACCCTCCACAGAGGAACCCTAGGCAGCAAGAAACAGTATTGCCAACTCCCTATCTAACCCTGTAGTTCTCTGTGACAGACCTACTGCTGAAGAAATGTTGCACACTGAACACACTCTTAGCAGTATTTCTTTCTTTTTGTTCCTTTCTCAGGAGAAGTAGGTGCTCCTGGCATGCAAGGATCTACAGGGGCAAAAGGCTCCACAGGCCCCAAGGGAGAAAGAGGTGCCCCTGGTGTGCAAGGAGCCCCAGGGAATGCTGGAGCAGCAGGTGAGTGATGACTAGATAGAGGGCTGGATGGAGTTCTATTGTGCCCCCTTTGAGCTGACAAGGCCTAGATCCTGTCTTAGTTAGGGTTTTACTGCTGTGAACAGACACCATGATCAAGGCAAGTCTTATTTATATGTATAAAAACAAAACAAAACAAAACAAAACAAAACAAAACAAAACCACACATTTAATTGGGCCTGGCTTACAGGTTTAGGTGGGAGCAGGGTAGCATCCAGGCAGGAATGGTGCAGGAGGAGCTGAGAGTTCTATGTCTTCATCCAAAGGCTGCTAGTGAAAAACTGACTTCCAGGAAACTAGGGTGAGGATCTTAAGCCCACATCCACAGTGACACACCTACTCCAACCAGGTCACCCAATTCCAACAAGGCCACACCTCCAAATGGTGCCACTCCCTGGTCCAAGAATATACAAACCATCACAGATCCCTTCCAAAATTTACCCTTTAAGTAAAGCCTGTGCTGTGGAGGCAATCTGTTTCTAAGGAGGTTGAGTGTAGAGCCAATGGGACTAATCACACATAGGGAGAGGAATGCTTTACGCCATAGGGAATCGTTTTTTAGGATTCAGATAAAGTTGATTGCCAGATGCTAAGGACAGCCAAACACATAGTGGGCATGTGTCTGGGTTCTGCGAAGAGTCTGTTTGTGGGATAAACATAAACTATGGACAGTGAGGTGAAAATCCCCAGAAATAAACATACAACCAAGCCAGATCTTCTTGAATTTCAGGACCTGCCGGACCTGCCGGTCCACAGGGAGCTCCAGGTTCCAGGGGGCCCCCAGGACTCAAGGGGGACAGAGGTGTTCCTGGAGACAGAGGAATCAAAGGTGAAAGCGGGCTTCCAGGTAAGCCAGAAGCTTCAGGTCCTGGGACCTGCACTGGGATGTAGCCCTCTTCATCGAGGCAGGAGCATCTCATTAGTATGGGTGGTCAATAGAACTTGGGGTCAGCTGATAAGTTTGAAAGAAAGCCAATTATATTCTGGCTTAGCTATCTATCGAAGTCATATGGGAAGGCAAATTGAGATAATTTCATCATCTTACCATGGGAAATAGGTGACAACAGCTGGCTTCCTGGTTTATAGGCTAGCCTTGTGAATCTAACAATCCAGTGGATGAGAATTATGTAAGTACTATGTGTTTCTGTTCTTTTCCCAAGACTGTCAAGTTGTCATTATATTTCCTGAACCTCAACTCAGAATACCTTCTTGTTTGATCTGCCATCTGCTTCAGGCTCAGTTGGGGGTTCAGGGGCTTATTTAGGGATCATAAGAAATCCCTACACAGAATCTGGGTGTCATGAATCATACTTGTCATCCTAGTACTAGGGAGGTTATAGCAGGATCACAGAGTGAGATGCTAGCCTGGCCTACTTTAGATCATGTCTTGAAAACAAGCAAACAACAGACTAGGGAGATGGATGGGTGGGTGAAATGCTTGCCAAACAGATATGAACCCAGAGTTCAGAGTTCCAAAGTACAAATCCCCAAATGGTGAGTGGACATGACAGCCTCCCAGCAATCCCAGCTCTATAGAGTCCGAGGTGAGGTCCCTGGAACAAACTGGCTAGCTAGACTAGGCAAATCAGCAAGCTCTGGGTTCCAGAGAGATTCTACCTCAATATATAAGGTGATAGAAGAAGATGACCAACAGAATTGTTGGGCCACATGTGCATAAACATGTAACAAGTACAACACACACACTCACTCCCCCCAACAAACAAAGGATTTTTGAGAAAAGAAAGAAAAGCATTCATAGCAGGGACCTGCTGTGCCTACAGATGTAAAGTTTGTTATGAGTAACAAGCTCCCCACCTTAACCTTTACCCTTTTTCTGGGGCACGGGGACAATTTATCCTTAGGCTTGTATCATGATCTCCACATGGTCATTTCCCTTATTTACCTCCTATATAGACAGTGCTGCTCTGAGGCAGCAGATGGAGGCCTTAAAAGGAAAACTACAGCGTCTAGAGGTTGCCTTCTCCCACTATCAGAAAGGTGAGTTTCTGGATACAAATAAAATTGAGCTAGGGTTGCTCATTTGGTTGAGCTTTGCTCTAGGTCTAGGATGAGAATGAGCAAGAACTAAGTCTAAGGCTGAACTTGGGGCTTGAACAACACAGTTGGCATCTATCAACATACATGTGTGTATGTGTGTCATAGACACACATATACATCAAGATTGGGTCCTCCTATGTACTTTGGATAAACGAGTGGGCATATTCATGTAGGACACACAAGTCCACCAAGGATCAACCCTGGGACAGCACATGACTCTTACATGGCCCTGATCAGGGCTGCTCTTGGTACCATACTGCACCTATGGAGACTCTTCCCCAGGATCCTTTTAAAGATACTCAGAGGAAAAGAACAGTGAACCAGGGTGCAGCTTGGATTCTGACCAGCTTCAGTGTAGGATTGGAACACAGACTTTGCCAGTATCTAGTTTCTTTTGCTGACTTTCATGCATGGGCACAAAGCCACAGAGATAGGTGCACACTGAAGGAAAGATGTATGGCACGCTATACAGATGATATTTTTTGTGATGTCATTTGTTACTTCAAGGTCAAGGAAGTGGAAAGGAAGTGACTTCGTCTTGCCCTCTTAGATAGTCATTGCCAGAGTCTTAATAACCAACTTGATTCCTTTCTGGGTTCACAATTAAACCCATCCCCTATTTCCCTGAATACGTGGACCTCTCAAATGTACTTCAAACCCCTGACCAGCACTTTCAAGGCTAGGAGGTCCAGGACAGCCTGGGACTTGACCCAACCCTCAGATGCCCACTATTTCCTTAGCTGTTCCTTAACTGTAGCACATAGTGCAAACCCTGGCTGACAACCTATGTTTCTACCACCAGGTTGTCTATGGGCTCACTGCACTGTGTCTTCTGTACACTCAAAAGTAATTTCCTACAAAAAGTTGTTCATTTCTACACAGTAACTAATATTATCATGAAAAGTCAGAGTTTTGTTTTAGGGGTAGCTCCGTGTATGTGTGTGTGTGTGTGTGTGTGTGTGTGTGTGTGTGTGTGTGTGTTCAAGCTAGAGGTTGATATCAGATGTTCTTCTTTACCACTTTATACTTTATTTTTAAATTTTTAATTATGTATATGTATATGCATGGGCTATGTGGCCAACTGTACCACAGTGCTCATGTGGAAGTCAGAGAACAACCTTATGGATTCAGTTCTCTCCTTTTACCTTTATGTAGCTTCCAAAGATTGAACTCAGGTCACAAAGCTGTGCAGCAAAAGGCAAACACCTTTACCTGTGAGCCATCTCTCTAGCTCTCCATCGTGTCTTTTTTGAGACAAGATCTCTCACTAAAACTTTCTGTTTTAGTGATATTGTCTGGTTAGTGGGGCCTTTCTCCCTATCCTGGGGTCCACCTGTCTCCATACCCTCTGTCCCCATGGACAGCTTGTATATGATGCAGTGTGTCAGCTCCTCAGACTTGCAAAGCTAGCATTTGATCCATTGAGCTCTGGTATCAGAGTGAGTAAGGCTCCCCACAATCTTACCAACTTGGGGCCTTGTACTGAACTTCTTTGAGCTTACGGGCTCTTGCTTGTGAATGAGGCAAGATGGCATTCTCTCATAGAGTTTACTGTGGTGCTAGGACCACAGTCTTTGCTTCATCATTTCTGGTTCCCCAATACCCTTCATTAGAAGGTTGAGAGAAGGCTCCAACTCCAGCTCAAATTTCTCACAGGCATCTAAGGGCTGCCACAACTAGAGCCCACCTTCTATCTTCTTTCAGCTGCATTGTTCCCTGATGGCCGAAGTGTTGGAGACAAGATCTTCAGGACAGCAGACTCTGAAAAGCCTTTTGAGGATGCCCAGGAGATGTGCAAACAGGCTGGAGGACAGCTGGCCTCCCCACGTTCTGCTACTGAGAATGCTGCCATACAGCAACTCATCACAGCCCACAACAAGGCTGCTTTCCTGAGTATGACAGATGTGGGCACAGAGGGCAAGTTCACTTACCCCACAGGAGAGCCCCTGGTCTATTCTAATTGGGCTCCAGGGGAGCCCAACAACAATGGTGGAGCAGAGAACTGTGTGGAGATCTTCACCAATGGGCAATGGAATGATAAGGCTTGTGGAGAGCAGCGCCTTGTTATCTGTGAGTTCTGAGCCACTGGAGGTAAAAAAAAAAAAAAAAAAAAAAACAGGACAATATTTGGCCAGGAGTTTAACCAGTGTACTATGGCTCAGACCTGTATGTTGCCAACATCCTAATAAAAGGTGTATAGCTTGAGTTCTCTGTATAGCTTGGGTTCTCTACAGAAAGCAGCCCAAAGGCAGGGCTATTGCAGAATACATTTCTCAGAGTATCATGCACAGCTGCCTTCACATACTGAAAAACTCTCAGGGGAAAGAGGAGCCGTGTTTTACCATTTGTAGGGGATAAAGCTCCACCTCTGTGACCTGTCAAAGAACAGAATGCCTTCTTCTTCGCCCTGCTGCTTCTCCAACTTCCAGCTATGTTTGGCCTGGCTGATGACACCCTTTTTGAGCGATCTCCTCTAGGCTTTTCTCCACTCTTGCCTGAGATTTCTGGTGTCCTGGCCGCTCCGGATGGCTTTTTCTTACATCTCGGCTTTTCTCCTTCACCATCTAACAGGATCACACAGGCCCTAACTCTCAGTTCTCATTCACTCCAGGGTGAGATCTTCCTGGATCCTAGCAGTATATTCCATCTGCTGGTCATTTCTGGTCAGGACATTTTCTTTGATGCCTTCAAACTAAACAATGGCAGCCTGGAAACGTCTGGTTTCCTGAAAGCCCAGCAGAATGACCTGACAGGGAATCTATCTGTTTCCCTACTCCATGTCATGGCAACACCTAAGATCACATTCTTTCAAAGCCCTGTCAATGGGGCTGAGAAGGACCTCTGCACCATTCTAAATTCATCTGTAATCTCAGGGAGGTAGAAGAAGAGGGGCTGGCCATGCTCATATTCACCTAAGCCTTCTGTTACTAGACAGTTCCAGAACATTTTATGCCTTCTGTTTCAAAGATAGCCTAGCAAATACTCCTTATCTACTTATAAAGGTTATTTATACTTATTCCATGTGTATAAGTGTTTTGCCAGCATGCGTGTGTGTGTGTGTGTGTGTGTGTGTGTGTGTGTGTGTGTGTGTGTGTGTACTACATGTGTGTCTGTTGACTCTCTGGAACTGAGATTATGGTTGTGAGCTGACATATAGGTGCTGAGAATCAAACCCAGGTCCTCTGCAAAAGCAACAAGTACTCTTAACTGCTGAGCCATTTCTCCAGTCCCATACTCTTTCTTTTTCAAATGTGAAAGTGAGGTTCAGAGAAGGGAGAGGACTCAGGCAACAATGACTTGGGATAGTAGGGTTAATAGGTCACAGACATGTTTGTCCTGACCTCAAAGCTAACAATTCTGTGTATTTGGGCTGGTTTTGTTTTGATTTGATTTGATTTTTTGACACATATTTTAACTACACCTGTATTCAAGAAATGGGAAGAAGAGTTGGGTCGGCTATAAGCCCATAAAAGGGACACAAATCCCCCTTTCTAGGCAGGAACTTTCACTCTCCTGACCCAGAGACCAGAGGGAAATGCCCATTCTTTATTATCTCACCACACAAACTGAGTACCTCTTCAAAGTCCCTCAGCAGGACATATAAATAGGACACCATGTTTTATGACACAAGCCTCACACGGTTAGACAAGTGAAGCCAATGTCCAATTGAGATGGGGTATTTTTTTCCTTGTTATTGGGAAAGAAAATTCTTGGCACCTCCTAAGAAATAAGTCAGTTGCACAATAAAGAACAAATAATTCTTGGTGCAGAGGCCTCACCCGGGCATACCTGTGGAGGAAGGCTAGAGAGGTACTTTTTATAGTCAGAAGCAGGAAGCAATTGGGTTGTTTTTAAGCTAAAGAGAACCCTTTGTTATAATTGGATGGCTCCACATGTGCTGAAGAAGAACTGGGGGACAGGCAGGGTCAGGCTGTATTCCAGACTCTTCATATACCCAAGTCTCTCTTGTTCAAACCCCCCTATGTCCTGCAGCTAGAGCAGGAGTTCTCAACCTGTATGTCACAGTCCCTTCAGAGGTTACATACCAAATATTTACATTATAAGTCATAACAGGAACAAAATTACAAGTACGAAATAATTTTATGGTTAAGAGTCACATATGAGGAGCTGGTACTATTAGGAAGGTTGAAAGCACTACTCCAACTATCTAAGGGCAGAAAACTGACATAGACATAGAGCATAAAAGTAGAAATCACACACCTGCTTGCATCCCAAAACTCCAGTGGGGATAAGTCTGTTCATCTCAGATGCCCACCCTGGTCCTAGTAGCTAAGGTTTGGGGATAGGATCACATCGCACAATATCGCCGCTGAGATTCCCTTAGTGTCATGACAGTCTTGAGAGATCCTTTCAAGGAAGCCATTGCTTATCTCCCAATAACAAGACCAAATCTCTGTTTTTCATTTTATGTTTTATGTGTATGAATGTTTTTCCTGCATGTACATCTCTGCATCACATACATACCTGGTTCCAGCAGAAGCCAGAAGAAGCTGTCCAACTTCTTAGAACTAGAGTTACAGAGTGCTTATGAGCATGCTAAGAATTAAACCCTGAGGTCCTCTGCAAGAGCAGAGTTCTTAACCACTAAGCTATGTCTGTAGCCATCCCCAGCCTGTTTTGTTGTTTTGTTTTCTTTTGTTTTTTTTTAACAACAGGAAGGAAAGAACAACAGAACTCTATGAACAATCTCCTATCATGCTGAAGGTCTGGGATGTTGAGACTCCAACCCCTCTTGAAGGAACCTTCAGATTTGCCAGCACCACAGGCAATGAGAGCTTGGTTTGCTCTGAACACAGAGAACGTTTCAAGAGAATTATTTGAGTTCTGTAGACACAGCCTGATTAAAAAGAAGAGTGGCACAAATAGTTCAGATATTCTCATTTTAAGGTTTAGAGCCCCTAGGCATCCCCTGCTCAACATATGTATCTGAAGGCCAGCATGAGTTTTAAACTGTCCATCCTACCCTCAGTCATACGGGCCAAGGTCCCTTTTTAACTAGAGTAAGTGAGAGTTGAACTGGGATTATATGAGTCTATTTTTTTATTTAATTTTTTACATCCCAATTGCTGCCTCCTGCCCCCCCACACACAGAGTCCCTCCACCATCCATCATCCTCCATCACCCATCCCATTCCCCTCTGAGAAGGTGGGCCTCCCTTTTGGATTCCCCAACCCTGATTCAAGTCTCTTCAGGTTAGGCTCATCCTTTCCACTCATATTCTGTTATGCTTGCAGACAGAAAGCTTACCATAATTGTCCCCTGAGAGGCTCTACCCAGCAGCTGACTGAAATAGAAGCAGATAGCCACAGCCAAACAACTCTTAGGAGATATGACAATATACAAATTGCCACTTGGGTCAAAAGAGCTGTTGGCATCCATCCATACATATCTGCAGCAGGGTCTTCTATAGCAGATACATTACAAAACTCTGTTTGGTTTAACAATAGTTTTATTTTATTTTGAGATGGTTATTTCTTGTTTTCTTTTCCTTTTTTTATTACTTTTAGTTTTTTATAGTCCAGCCTTTGTTCCCCTCCTGGTTTCCCCCTCCCACAGTTCCTCATACCATTCTTCCTCCCCAATGTCTTCAAGAGGATGTTCCCCACCCCTTCCAGGCCTCCCCACTCCATGGGGCCTCAAGTCTCTTGAGGGTTGCAACATACATGAGTTAGTATTTTCCTTTTTTTTGAAAGAGAGTCTCTCTATGCTTAGAGTGGCCTTAAACTCTCCATTCTCCTGCTCTCAACTTGCAGAGTCTAGGATCACAGGTGTACACCACTATACCCATCTACTTTAATGTATGTTCTCAAGACTCCTGATTCTCGATCCTCCTGTCACCACATCGGCTCACATCCCATAATGCACAACATGAGAGGAGCCCTCTGATGTTTTCCTCTACTAGCATCTGTTTTGTTCTGAATCCTTCTAACACAGAGTTGTCTGAATCCATTGACAATCGACTTACTTGTTTGGGGAATTTTCATCCATCCTTACCATCTTGAAATCTTCCTTATTCAAGTTCAAAGTATGTTTGAAAAATAGAACAACCCCACCCACAAAATCTTCTTCTTAAGGAAAAAGAATGTTAATTGAAATACCAAACACTTATCTAGGGCTGAAAACAAATGGCTAGTTGTGTGCCCTGAGATCCTTACGGATACAGGATGCAGAGAAGTCATCTCTAGGACTGAATTGCAGCAGAAGGCAGTAGAAGCACTGGGCAGTAGAATGGACGATGATGTAAGAGCTCCTAGCCAGGACCACAGAGAGAGCCATCTTCTTGTGCTTCTTGGAGAACAAGACCTTTCACTGGCACATGGCCTCATCTGGGACTGCTTGGCTTCTGCATGGACACTTACAGTAGATTTTCTGGGTTTCTCTAAGGAGACAGGCATAAACCTCTGGCATATGTTACTTCCAGATGGTCAGATGGGATCTGTGCCCATTTGTACCATGCCCTCTCTTTTGTGACCATAATGATTGTGGAAAGATTGGTGGAGATGAAGTTGTATGTTCTAACGTCCTGTAACCTTAAACAATTAAATGGAAAATATTCACCTTGAGGAACAGCTGGATTCACTGGGACTATGAGTAAGAACTGAGGTCCATAAGTAGACATCTTCCAATATTAACATATTTGATCTACATTTACCTGGGAGTCTGTAGGCTCTGTCACCCAGTTTGGTTGAGCCACACTTGTGTCACAGAGGGACATGCCTGAGATAAGTGGTCCCTTCTATATTTGTTTAGTAGGAAGAGCAAATGAACAATCAAGGGAGACGAGAGAACAGGACCCTTAGTCCCTGCTTGTAAGAGTTGAATAAAGTCTTTTTGAGACGTCAGCTGTCACTTTGATCTGAAGTAAGAGTGAGGTGACGTCACTGCTCATTCTTCTGCCTATTTATTTCCTTTAACACTTTAACTACAAGTGCTGGGGCTTAGGTCAGGGCTGAAATGCTAGCAGGCAACTTCGGGAAAGCAGATCCTTCTATGACTAGTGGGATGGTTGGGTCATGAGTCAGAGTAGGAAGGATAGGAAATCAGGTGGTGGGTTTTGAGTAAGCCTGAACCTGAGCTGGAGAGGAAGCGATCAAAAGAGCAGAATGAGGAAGAGAGGTTTGTGAATTCTCTGAAGGATCTGAAACTCACTGCATGTTCCATGCAGTCTTCACCATGCAGGAGAAGTGGTTAAGAGTGGAAGGGTCTCCTGAAATGATTCCAAGGTTCTTAGGAAAGAAAAATTGCTAGTAGGGGCTAGCGGGGGGGGGGGGGGGATGGGCAAAATTGTGTAATTTGATAGGACTTGGCACATTTTAAGACAGGGTGGTTTTTAAAAACTAGTATGATTAATACACTAAACAATACAGGAATAAATGGAATAGTAAAAAAAAAAAAAAGAACAGAGTCTAAAACTGAAGCTAGGTTCATATATGATGTATACCTCATAAAAACAAAGGGTACCAAAACAACTTGAAGTTAATACTATTCAGTTAAATTACTGAGCCCCTTAGGGGAAAAGTTTAAAACATTTGTTGCATATAAAATTAAAACTAGTGCTGGTGATATAGCTCAGTGGTAGAATGATTGCCTAGCATGTGTGAGCTCCTGGGCCCTACCTCCAATGTTCCACTGTAGAAAGAAAGGAGAGAGAGAGAGAGACAGAGAGACAGAGAAACAGAGAGACAGGAAAAACTTTATTAATTAAAAATTAAAAGAAAATCAGAAGAAGATATGAGATAATATATAAATATATTTGATAAAACTATCAAATATTCTTTTTATTTTAAAAATTTATTCATTATATGTAAGTACACTGTAGCTGTCTTCAGGCACACCAGAAGAGGGTATCAGATCTCATTATGGATGGTTGTGAGCTACCATGTGGTTGTGGGATTTGAACTCAGGACCTTTGGAAGAGCAGTCAGTGCTCTTACCCGCTGAGCCATCTCGCCAGCCCTCAAATGTTCTTAAAAGAGAAATGGCTATCTAAAAACACTGCCAGAGAGAGACTCAAAGTGATAATTGTTGTTGTTGTTGTTGTTGTAATTAAAAAACTGATGAAGAATGCAACACAATATATAATTAAAAGAGGAGTGCCAGGGATGTAGAGCTGGCTCAGTTGTTAAGAGCACTGGCTGCTCTTCCAAAGGACCCAGGTTCAATTCCCAGCACCAACTGTAACTCCATTTCCAGAGGATTTGACTCCTTCTATTCTTGACTGCACAAAATGGCGAGTGTCTAATCCTGCTTCCACCCCCTAAGTACTGTGGTTACACACCGAGCTTAAAATCTGTTTTAGAAAGATGACCACTCATGAGACATGATAAAGTATACCTGTAATCCTAGAATGTGGGAGCTCAGACCTATAGATATTTCTTGTCTCAAAAAAGGGAAACTGAATAAACAATAATGATAAAACTCCAAAAAGTAAAAATAAACAGAAACAAAATTTTAAGTTACAAAAAGAAATATTAAAGTTAATTAAATGTAAAATCAACAGCAACAACAAAAACAATAGAAACAATAAATTAACTAAGAGGTCAGAATTTTTTCTGAGTTAGGATTTCTCTGCATAGCCCTGACTGTCCTGGAACATGCTCTGTAGACCAGGCTGGCCTCAAACTCAAGGGATCTTTCTGTCTCTGCCTCCTGGGTTGTTGGGATTAAAGGCCTGTACCACTATGCCTGGCTGAGGTCAGACTTTTAAAAAATTTTGTTTGAAAGACTACATCCTGATAAATCTATTTTAAAAATTCACCAAGATAGAAAAATTCTTGTTAATTTACAATGAAATTGTGTCCTCACAGACTCACTATAAGTTTAAAATATTTCAAATTGAAAATGCATTCATTTAATACACCTAGCCTCTGAACCATTCAGGCTTAGCCTAGCTTGCCTTGAATATAAGAACTCTTACATATAGCTGGTCAATGTTGTCTAACACAAATCTTAGTTTTTAATAAAATAGTGGCTATCACACATACTCAATCATATTTGTATTTTGTAATGAGATGTAAGAACACGATACCCCAAAGTATGCTGATCCCACTCATGGTCTCAGGAGTCCACGGATAACTTATAGGTATCATTTGATACCTATAAGTACAGATATCTTATAGACACTGCCAGAACTGAAAGAGGCAAGGATGGAAGGATCCTGGTTAGCCTCTACCCCAACCCATTTTTGGTTTTGTCCTTTGGCCTGGTTTCACATTCTCCACCTCTTCTTCCCAGAAGTTCTGGGTGATTTTAGCTCCCCTAATATGAGCTCTGTTTTCCCTATGTGAACTAAGCCCGTAACCTTGGTCAAGAGCCACCATAAAACCATGAGAGGCATGCTCAGCTCCCCAAACATTTTTGTGCAACCCAACTGGTAGAAGGACCATGATTCCTTAAGAGGTCCTAGAAAATATCTCCCTGGGGATTAGTAATGAAGCTCAAGATGGTTCCTTTACTAAGTCCCTATGTTCACAGAGAGAAGGGCAGCCATGAGCACATGTATGGCCCATCTCCATCTTGTCTGTGACAGACAAAGCTAATTCACTAACACGCACCAAAGTCTGACTCCATCTCAGGACTCCCCTTTTTCTTAGCAAAGCTGAAATACATACCATTTATTCTTTTTTCAAATTATGAAACATATTTAATTTCTAATTTAAATCAATCATTTACCCACGTTAGCTACTGGCAGCAGAAGGCCCCATTCTTGTATTTGACCTAATATTAGAACACAAAAATGACTTTAGATGAGGAGTGGGCAAGTGTCATAGTTTATATGCTTCACCATAACATACTGAACACCTACATGTAGCAGCGTGTGCCAGTGACAAGAGGTACATGCAAACAAGGGTGGCCAAACATGTAGGTGGCCTTGATTTGTGACAACCCACCCTCATACTGTCTAATCCAGTCCTAGGATATTTCACTCATTCCTGTGAGATGAGAATTGATCCTGTCTGAGGCCATATTCCTATCAGTTTATTGCCCCTAGTAGGATCTACCACTTAATGCTTCCACCATTCCTCATTACTATTACTGAGTACCAGTTCTCCAGTATATGACCCTTTAGAGGACAAACAATACTCAGCCCATAGCACAAGATATCTCACCTCAGAGAGCTACTGGGCTGTTTCACCTTTTCTGATTCTTGCCTTAGGAGTTATTGACAGCCAGTGTCATATATGAGATAGATTAGCAGGGTGGCTACAGTGATCTCTATGTATTGTTTCTACTGGGCCTTCCAAAATATGTGGCACTTGGCTTGGCAAGTACTTTTATGATGGTGGAAATTATAGATTCCTACAGGAATAGCTGGGCATTTCAGAGGCACTTGGTAGGATTGGACAATAAGTTCTTTTCCCCCTATCACCTGGGCACATTAGGTAATTATTACAATATTAAATGGCTTCCAGGGTCTTAGAGAGGCAGTGTAGGAAGTGGTTGGTTTACAATGAAATTATGACCCCTTAGATGCACTGTAAATTTAAAACATTACAAATTGAAAACGCATTTATTTAATACACTTAACCTATTGAACATCATGACTTAGCCCAGCTTCCCTCGAATATCTGCCATTGGCAAGGGTAAGAAATAGGATAGATGTGCTAACGTCCACCACCCTTGGCTTAAAAGGACACGACTCAGTAGGTTGGGACACACTGATCAAGGGGAATGCCTTTGAAATTCATTAGTGAGACAAGTAAAGATACTTTCTAGGACCTTGGAAAGAATCCTGGTGTTTCCTCCCATTGGAAGAACCAAAGGCAAGACAGTGCTGAAGAGTTTAGTTACAGCTGGTGGCACAACATTGCCCTCCTCTTATGAGGTATGGAAGATGCCTCCAGCATCCCACTGTACACTGACCCTCTGTCTCATGGGTCTCCAACAGGCTGCATGGAGCATCCTTAATTACACTCTAAGTGAAGCATCCCTTCACTTTTAAGATTATTTGAGGTCACTGCAAACATTGCAAGTGAATGATTTGTTGTGTTCTTAAAAAAGAACCTACTTCAGAGAAAATCCCCAATTTTCCCCTGCTGATGCGGAGCAAAGGAAAATGGAAGTCCACCTGACCCAGAAGACCATACAGCAGCAATGATATCCTGTCTTGAGGGAACATGAAGTCACTCTAGACATAACTATGTGGGTAGGGAAGAGGGTTAAAGTGATAGAAGTCCCTCTATAAAGAGTTTACAGTCTATATTTGAGATAGAATAGACACTGATGTAAGGAATAGGCTATATATTGCTGCAGAGCCTTGTCATGCAGGGGATTTATAGTCAGCAAGAGCAGGCATCATCATGAGGCCTGGAAGTTGTACAGAAGATCCAAGTGGATGCAGCAATAAGGGCAGAGGAGATAAAGCAACAGGACTAACACAAGTTCTAGACAAGGGACTAGAACTTAGGTTAGAAGGCTTAGGCTAGAATTTAGAAGGAGCCTAAAGCTCTTCTGAACCTTTCTGCTTCTGAGACTCTCAGGGCATGCTGGCCCTGCCTTCAAGACAACCAGCAGAGGGCAGCATGAGGCCACTGCTGACAGGGCTAGGGCTGTTACCTGAGAAAGTAGACTATGCTCATAGCCGTCTTCCAAAAAGAACCCACTGCTTTTCTGGAATCCAGCTCAGTCCCAGGTTAATCTCTGGAGATAAGTAGAGTCTCACATCTGGAGTCAGATTAATTCACTCGTGAACTCATTCATAAATATGTTTGTCAGCCATCAATTGAGCTCATAAGTGACTCCCACCCATTCTGGACACTGGAACTGCTGAGGTGAGTGGTGTAGCTTTGGAAAACTCACGGAGGCACGGCTACTGCTGGTGTGGCATTATTTCCAAGTAAATGTTGTTGTAATGGCTTCACTGATAACAGCTTATCTGTCGTTGGTGAAACCTTCAGACATGGGCACAATTGTCATTCCAGTTTTACCAAAAAGGGAACAGGGGCACAGAGTCTGTATGTGACCTGCCAAGGGTCGCACAGCCGCATCATGGTGAAGTCAGAATTTGAACTCAAGTAGTATGGAATCAATCCTTACTTCTAATGACATTGTAACACTGATGTGTGTGTGTGTGTGTGTGTGTGTGTGTGTGTGTGTGTGTGTGTGTAACCAAACTGATATCAAATATCTACAGTTGCTGAGAGGAAAATAAAAACAAGAGTAAAAAGACAAAGCTGGGACCAACTTAGATTTACTGGTCAGATGAGTTGGATAAAGACAATATTGGCAAGATCTAAAGTTTGTTCAATGTTATACCAGTGCCTGAGCAGTCATTGCTGGTTCCACAGCCTCCTCAACACATCTAGGGCCATTTGTGGACAGTTTGTCCATGACCAACATGCATACTCTTCGACTAGAGCCTCTGGAATATTCACCAGAGAAGAAGAGACCTGGGCACAGATGGAAGAAGGCTGGGATGAGTTGCTGGCAACGACGTGCGGGGAGCTTTAGGCTTTGGGTCTGTTGATTGCCATACAGACACATGTATGTGCTCAAAAATATGTACAACAGTACGAGTCCTGGTCACACAAGTGCCTTCATGAGACTTCATGAACTCAGCACCTCTCATACTCTGACAACTCCTCAGGGCCTTTCAGTCCTAGCTCTGTTATTCTCTAAAGTCATGGGAGATTTTAAGACCTTAGGATGTGTACTGATGGGTTTGGATAGCAACAGGTTATATGTAGGGGGTAGTTGGAAGAGAGTGTTAATGGACAGACACTATAAATAAAGCAGAACCCCTTTAATCATGGGAGGCCTCCAGAAAATGAAGAAAGTCTGCCTTCTGGCATGGGTAAAAGATGTACACAAGTCACCAGGGTGACTTATTTCTTGGGATGGTGATTTCCAGACACCTTGCCAAACAACTTGATCACCTGAGAACCTCACAATGGTGGGAGCTTTTAAGAAAAATTTAACAGGACCAGAGATTTTAGACAATGTCATGATTCTAGTCAATTCTGCCAGCCACTGCTCTAAAGGGCTACATAGAATACACATGGACTGCCAGGACAACACAAGCTAGATCACATGCTGCCAGAGGCTAACCTAGCTTAAGGCTTGTGTTTCCTTAGTAGATGCCTAACTGAATTCTATCGCTTTTGAATGTGGTAGTTGTATCAGCTAAGAGCAGACTGGTTCGTACTTGGTACACAGGTCACTGCTTCCCAGCTTGTCTCTTGTCAGGAACACCTCTCTCTCTCTCTCTCTCTCTCTCTCTCTCTCTCTCTCTCTCTCTCTCTCTTCAGTAACTCATCAGCCACTTAGGGTTACCACAGTAACATGGCTTTTTAAAACCAACTTCCTGGCATCTCTAGCCTGGGCCTCAGATGACAACTGATCCTTTCCTGGCTAATTCGTATGTGGAAAAACCCCAAATTCCTGACAATTACCAAAGTACAGATCTGTTACATAACAGCAAGCAAACAGTCTTAGGGCAAAGGCTCTACAGTGAAACCATGCCCAAAGGTCAAGACTATGGCCTGGCCCTTTGAGCTGGTTGACCTCTGACAGCCACAGAGAAAGGAGGCTGCCTGGTCCCAGGAAGGATGTTATTTATCTAGTATAAGTGACAAGCCTTTGACTAGAAACCTTTGTTCCTACCTCTGGCTGGAACACAGCTGGCAATATCAACAGCAGAGGTGTCTGAGTCCAGAGAAAGACTGTCCTGATGAGCAGGCCCTTCAGTCATAGGATACAGAATTCAGGCTGGAACTTGGATCATGAGTCTCTCGGTCTTTGAATATCAGTTTTTAAAAATTTTTCACATGAAACAAACTATGACCCCCCCCCCCAATAGCTGTGTCTTGCATTTCTACCAAAGGAAACTCACTCACAGACATAATTTAAACCCAAGTCCCCATTTCTTGGATAATCTACATTTATAATTCTAATTTATCCTGTAGACGTACTCTGTATCTTAAGCCATCCCCAGTGCCTGTATTTAAACATCTGGATTCAAAATGAACCAGTGAATAATTCTGTTCTATATCACAAGTGTGTGTTATCTGAAGAACGTTCAGTAATGTGACAATACAGGTGTGCTAGAAACCAAGGCACATGGTCCTGCCACCTGCACTCTGCTGGCCCTGGTGCCTTCTGAAGGTCCCACTCTACTTGTCACACCGGCTGGGACTCTACTTGTCACACCGGCTGGGAAAGTTTTGTGGAAGCAGCACACAGACTGACCTTGACTGCCTAGTAGTCAACTTATCCATCCATTTGTAAATGTTTGCTGTATCCATTGAACAAATATCCATCGGCCATCAAATGACTCCAGAGTGCTTTCCCTGGCAGTTTGGGAGAAGTAAAAGACAAATGGAAGTGAACAAAGCCTCCTCAGTGAGGAGCTTTAGCTGTTAGCTGTTAGCTCATTCATAAGATGTTTTCCAATCTCACTTGTGAACAGCAAGCAGCTGGGGCCAGAATTCACCTTCTTCCGGCTTGACTCATTGTGCTATTGAATCTCAGCTCAACTTACCCTCGGATAAGTGGAAAACAAAAACGTCATGGCCACAATAGATCGAAACCTTGGACCAAGAAAGAACCAGAACTGTGAAGGAGGGAAGTCCAGTCCTGGCCGCTGAGGTAGCATCATTTAACTACTTATGAGAAAAGCTACCTACAGGACTTTCCTCTCTATGAACTGATAATGGGCTCAGTGATCCATATAAGATGATCAGTAAAAGGAAGAGACGCTGGATAGTGGGGACTAACATTGTGAGATGGACACCCCCTGAATGACCATCTGCATATTTCTATGTTGTGAGAACACAATATCACATCAATCTCACATATCAATGAAGGACGAAAAGGCAGCATTTCATTCTTAGGGTACAGAGTGAGTAAAGGGGGGACACCGTTCCTTGGCAGGGAGTTCTTAGGACTGAGTGTGTTTACTCACAAAGGTTGCTGTCCTTCTTTACAGTCAGGTAGACAGAGGGCTCCTGGGGCATTATGTGGAGCCTAAAAGCAACAGCTCAGTCACAGAGAGGATCTAGATAGCCTATGCCTGGGGTATAGTAAGTATCCAGAAGTGTTAGCTCTCTTCCATTCTCCACCAAACATAGATACATGTAAAGAAACACACAATAGGCAAGAACGCCGTATAAACAGAGGATGGCTTCAAACAGGCAAGTTTGGTACCTCTTAGTGACAATTCACGGAGAAAGGAAATTGGATGCTTTTATGGCTGAGATCAGCTACCACTCGGGCACAGGTATGGCCAGCCTTTGATCCTTTGGTGAAAAGGCGGGGTGGCTGGCTATTTATTGTAGGTTCTCTATTGACGATTCCTTGCTGTATTCCTAGCAAAACGGGTGTGACCTTTGCTCTGTGCTCAACCAGACCCTGGTGCCTCATGGTCAGCTTCCATTCATGTCCTCATGCCACAACCAAATATATCCTCTCCCCTCAAAAGAATCACGTAATGCTCGGCTTGAGAAACAAGTACTGAATTTTCTTTGGAAGCAAGTGAGAGTCCAGAGAGGAGGCAAGGAGAATATGGAGGCACTCGTTTCCTCAGGCTGGGAACTCGCAGACAGCCTTGAAGGAAGCTTGACAGGAAATGTCATTCCACAAACCATTATCTAATATAATGACACAGTCTTCCCCAGAGCCATGGTTATTTGGCTCATCCTTTTTCCAGTTGCTGTAGGTGAGCCTCCCCCCTGTCACGTACATGAACTGCCCTTCAGTCGCCTCGTCCGTGATGCCTAGGAAGGCAATGCCTGTGGCCACTTCTTGAATGGCCTTGTTCTCTTCAGCATTCCTGGGGATAGCCACAGTGCCTTGGAGCTCTGTGCACAGAGACTTCACTTTGGAAAAGGGCATCTTCTCATGGTTGGTCACAAACAACTTCTTCCCAGACTTTTTGCCCATTGAGAAGGCATGCACTGAAATCAGAGTAGATGAGGCTCACTCAGTATGGTACCCAGTCAGGACCTTAGTTGAAAAAGTCCTCTGGGAATTCAGGTCTCTAAATAGTAGTCTCAGGTGCAACCACACTAGGCCAGAACCTAGGAAAAAGGTATGATCCCGAACAGCAAGCAGTACAGCCATGAAAGAAATCCACAACTTCATGAAATGAGCTGAAGCCTCCTGGGATAGTTCACGGCTGACATCAACAGTCAGAAAACAGGTGAACACAGGGTGGCACTTGTGGCCCTCCCTGCCCCATTTTGGGCACCAAATAAGAGAAAGGTAACAATATTCAGCTAAGAACAGTGAGTGGGGAGCAAACAGCAAAGATGTTGGACAAAACAGACTTCCACTCAGCCCTTTCTTGCTGCTGAAGCAAGCTATATGGATATCAAGTGAGCTATTCTTCCTGCTTTCCTTTTCCTCATTGGTAAGAAGTATAACATCTTTTTTAAATTGTGTGTGTGTGAGAGAGAGTGTGTGTGTGTGAGAGAGAGAGAGAGAGAGAGAGAGAGAGAGAGAGAGAGAGAGAGAGTGTGTGTGTGAGAGAGAGAGAGTGTGTGTGTATGAGAGAGTGTGTGTGAGAGAGAGAGTGTGTGTGTGAGAAAGTGTGTGTGTGAGAGAGAGTGTGTGTGTGTGAGTGTGTGTGTGTGAGAGAGAGAGAGTGTGTGTGAGTGTGTGTGTGTGTGTGAGAGAGAGAGAGAGAGAGTGTGTGTATGTGTGTGTGTCTGTGTCTGTGTCTCTGTGTGTGTGTGTGAGAGAGAGAGTGTGTGTGTGTGTGTGAAAGAGAGAGAGAGTGTGTGTGTGTGTGAGAGAGAGAGTGTGTGTGTGTGTGTGTGTGAAAGAGAGAGAGTGTGTGTGTGTGTGAGAGACAGAGAGAAAGAGAGAGAGTGTGTGTGTGTGTTTCTCTGTATGTGTTTCCGTGCATGGCACAGTGTGCCTGTGTAGGTCAGAGGACAGTATTTCGGAGTTGATTTTCTTCTTCCACTGTAGGTTCTGGGGATTGAATTCAAGTCATCAGGCTTATATGGTAGGAGCTTTTTACTACTGAACAACCTCACCAATGCCAAGACAATATAATGTCTCAACCAGAGTTGGCGAGGAGATTGAATATTACATCTGAAGAAAGAGCTATGCCTGCAGAGATCTGAGGTGAAGTTAGTGTTCAGTATTGTTAGCCCTCTTCCGCTCTCCTTCCACTCTAGATCTGCCGGGAAACTTTGGAGGGAGAACACCCTGGGGCTCAGGGAAAACTTACACTTGTTGGTTAGCTGCAGTTTTGATTTCAGGATCCTTATCTCTGCCTCCATATTTGCCAGCTTCTCCTCAATGGCTGTAAGAGCATCAGGAAGAAGGTACTTAGTGAGAAGAAGACTTTAACCTGGAGACTCAAGTACTGAGGTAGAGGATAGGAGTATTAAAAAGCTCAGAGCATGGCGAGAACATGCAGTGTTTGCCCTGCAAACACAAGAACATGATTGATTCCTAGAACCTACATAAAAGCCAGGCGTTTCATCCCCACGCTGGACAGACACAGAGCGGTGCAGACAGGTACATCTCTGGGGTTTGCTGATTATCCAGCTGAGCCAAGCCTACTTGATAGCTTCCAGGCCAATGAGAGACCTTGTCTCAAAAATAAAATGGATTCTATAGGAAAAACAGTACCTGAGTATGACAATTGGACTCCACATTCATGCACACATATGTATACCCATCACAAGTGCACTTGCATACTCAGGAATATGTATGTACATGAATATTCTTATACACACATATGATAAGGCTCAATGTTCATAGCAGCCTTATTTATAATAGCCAGAAGCTGGAAAGATCCCAGATGCCCTTCAACAGAGGAATGGATACAGAAAATGTGGTACACATTACACAATGGAGTACTACTCAGCTATTAAAAAGAATGAATTTATGAAATTCCTAGGCAAATGGATGGACATGGAGGGCATCATCCTGAGTGAGGTAACCCAATCACAAAGGAACTCACACAATATGTACTCACTAATAAGTGGATATTAGCCCAGAAACTTAGGATACTCAAGATATAAGATACAATTTGCTAAAGGCATGAAACTCAAGAAGAACGAAGACCAAAGTGTGGACACTTTGCCCCTTCTTAGAATTGGGAACAAAACACCCTTGGAAGGAGTTACAGAGACAAAGTTTGGAGCTGTGATGAAAGGATGGACCATCTAGAGACTGCCATATCCGGCGATCCATCCCATAATCAGCTTCCAAAAGCTGACACCATTGCACACACTAGCAAGATTTTGCTGAAAGGACCCAGATATAGATCTCTCTTGTGAGACTATGCCAGGGCCTAGCAAACACAGAAATGGATGCTCACAGTCAGCTATTGGATGGATCACAGGGCCCCCAATGGAGGAGCTAGAGAAAGTACCCAAGGAGCTAAAGGGATCTGCAACCCTATAGGTGGAACAACATTATGAACTAACCAGTACCCCGGAGCTCTTGACTCTAGCTGCATATGTATCAAAAGATGGCCTAGTCGGCCATCACTGGAAAGAGAGGCCCATTGGACTTGCAAACTTTATATGCCTCAGTACAGGGGAACGCCAGGGCCAAAAAGGGGGAGTGAGTGGGTAGGGGAGTGGGGGGGAGGGTATGGGGGACTTTTGGGATAGCATTGGAAATGTAAATGAGGAAAATACCTAATAAAATATTTTTAAAAAAGTAAGCTTATTCCAGAAAAATATGAGAGCTAAAGAAGCAAATGGAGAAAAGTAACATTGCTGGTTTTCCAGGTGTAAGTTAGTTATCCTAAGGACCTGTTATAGTAGCTCTCCTTCCTTTGTTTTAATGGAGTGCTTAAACATTATAATATTATATTAATTTCTAAAAAAATACTCATTAGTCTGTGACTTTTCTTTATGATTCTTTTTCACTTCTCACTACTAGTAAATTCTCTCTGTGTTGTTTGTGCATGTGCGTGTGTGTGTGTGTGTGTGTGTGTGTTCATGAGTAGATGCATGTGTGTGTGATGGTGTGTGTGATGGTGTGTGTGCATGTGTTCAGGTGTAGATGCATATATGTGTGTGATGGTGTGTGTGATGATGTGTGTGATGGTGTATATGATTGTGTGTGTGTGTGTGTGTGTGTGTGTGTGTGTGTAGAGGCTGGAGATCAACCTAGGGTGTCATTCCTCAGACCCTTCTTTTTGTGGTGACTAGATTTCTCATGGGTCTAAAGCTTGCAGAATAGGCTAGACTACCTGGATAATGAGCCCCAGGTATGTGTGTCTATTTCTGCCTCTCCGGTGCTGGGATTATATGTGTGTGTGAACATGAGTATTGGGTTTTTTGTTTTGTTTTGTTTTTGATTTTGTTGTGTGTTATGTGGGTACTTGGAATTGAACTTAGGCTTTCACGCTTGTGCAATAAACATTCTACCAACTGGGGCTCCTCCCCAGCCTCCAGGCAAACTCTTTAATACTTTTAATCCTTTTTTTTGTTGTTGTTGTTGTTCAGTTTCACTCTGAAGCAGTTGCTATGTATGGTATTCTCCTTTACTCAGGGGATCAATGAGACAGACCATTTTCATGCAACTCTTCTTACTATAGACATGGGGGAGGGGCACGGTCCCTCCCTCATAGCCTGGATCAAACACTGGACTTCTACCTGTAGAAAAGTTAACCTTGTGTCCTAAGGAGAACGGATAGGGAAATGGCTCTGGAGGGTATTTGGGGGGGACATAGTGACATTGAGTCAGGAAACAGCACTAAGCACGACCTTGTGAGGCATGAAAACCAAAGGTACCTCCCCACATGACTCCCTCTTCCTCGGACACATACCTGCACTCAAGCTAATCATTCTAAGGCATTCTCTTACCTCTATTGTCTCCATGGTCCCCCTTTTGGCCTTTTGGTCCTGGACTTCCAGGGCTTCCAACACTTCCTGGAGGCCCCAATTTCCCTGGAGGGCCCTGCAAGCCCCTGAGCCCTTGACCTGTTGGGAGACAAAGGCAGCATGTCCCAGTGGCTGTTGCTCATTCTTTTTCTCTAGAAGTTCAAAGTTTGATCCACAGTGACTCCACGAAAGAGCCAGAGAGCTAGTTATTGGTGACTCAGAGTTGAGAGATCCTCTGCCTCCCAAGTCTGTATATCTGTCCTGAGGGACAGCTCCACCTCACAGACTCCTGTATAGAAGTATGAGATTCAAGAGAGCTGTTAAGGGCCTGGTGAGATGGCTCAGCAGTAAGAGCACTGACTGCAATTCCGAAGATCCTGAATTCAAATCCCAGCAACCACATTGTGGGTCACAACCACCCATAATGAGATCTGTCATCGTCTTCTGATGCGTCAGAAGTCAGCTACAGTGTACTTATATATAATAATAAATAAATCTTTGGGCCAGAGCAAGCAGGGACTGAGCAAGTGGGGCTGACTGGAGGGAGCAGGGCCAACCAAAGCAAGCAGAGGTCCTAAAAAGTCAATTCCCAGCAACCACATGAAAGCTCACAACCATCTGTACAGCTACAGTGTACTCACATACACAAAATAAATAAATAAATCTTTTTAAAAAGAGAGAGAGAAAGCTGTTAAGCACTGTTGAGTGGGAGGCAGTGATATTGGGAAAAGATTGTTATGAGGGGAAGAACATGGCATAGTGAAAACCAAGCCTCTCCAGGTCATGGGTTCCATCTCCGAACACAGAACAGTTGGTTCCCCACTGGATGTAAAGCCAGAGTACAGTACTCTATACCTGGTTCTCCCTTCTCCCCTTTGGGTCCATCTCTCCCATCTCTGCCACAGGCTATCACAGAGCAAGTCTTCAGGGTGTCCTCACAGGTTTGTGACCCTGATGAGGACACACTCACCACACACAGAAGGACAGGGAGTAATGGAAGCAGAAGCATGGTCCTTACCTGAGAGGGGAGAAAGTCAATGAGACAAATTCCATCTCACTTGGCTTATAGCTTTTGTTCTTAACTATAGCGATCTGCACCCCTGGCTGGGAACAGCAGATGTGAGGGATATCATACCCTCTGACTCCAAACTACTGAAGGTACATAATCCCAACCAAGGCTACTGAAGGTACATCCCAACCAAGGCTATTGAAGGTACATCATCCCAACCAAGGCTACTGAAGATACATCACAACCAAGGCTACTGAAGTAAAAATGGGAGTTGGATCAGGGATAAAGCCAAGAAAGATGCAAGAGGAAGGGAGCTTGTTTTCCCAAGGGGGCCAGAGTCCCTGTGAGCATGATGCTTAAAGGCTTAGCTTGTGTCACCCCGAGACCCTACGAATTCTGAAAATTATAAACCAGCTGTGCTTGTGGTGGTCTGGCAGGAATGCAGACTGCTTAGCACCCAACGGACCCTGGATCTCTCTTTCTTGGTTCCTCTTCTATTTCACAGGAGTCCCAGTCTCCTACTTTTCCCCATCTGCATAGGTCCTTAACCCCTAAGAACCCACAAGACCTATTTCTCAGCCACCAATGGCTCATATTTCAAGTAAAGATGCCTATTATACATGGTGAGGTCTCACCTACTTCAGAGTTGTGGTTATTTTCTCAAAGTCTGGTCAATGACATGTTCAAAGGCTCTATTTTGTGATACGAATTTGTTGGGAGCAGACCACAATCAAAGAAGTGGGGACTTCTTGGTTCATTGATCCTTTCCATGGGAGACTTTTCTTGCTTTTAAATCTCACCAAAAGGTCATTTCTACTAGGAAAAAGCTCAGGCTCCTACCATGCCTGCTCATGCAGGCCGAGGTGTGTCTCAGCATGCTTCCCCCAGCAGAACAATCTGGCTATCCAGGTCCTACCCTGAGCCACCAGCCTCCCAGGGTTGTCGCTCTGCTTTGACCTAATTCTAGTGTCCTTAGTCCTGGCTGATCAGCTGTTGCACTTGGCTTGGCTTAATCTGCTCTGCCACTTCCCATAATTTTTTTTCTTTCTCTAGCGAACAGCAAGAGATGACAAGTTGGGAGGCATCGCCCATGATTACATCCTTCTCTATCTTTCCTCTTTCTAACTTTTGTACATATTTTTAAAACTCCTCCGATCGTGCTGAGGACCGTTCACGGTTACCCATGAGTGGTTACTTGTTGGTGGCACCTCCCCACCATCCACTCCTACTTTTCCCATTGGAAATGACTGTCCTTTAGTTTGCATATGGTCAATTCAATCTAGGAAAGGCACAGATGAGAAATACAGGCCTACATGGGCTGTCCCATTAGACCCTTGCCTGGCCCTTACAAGGTTAAAGCTGAGAGACCAGACTCCTGACCCAAGACCCACCACTTTCATCCTGAGAGGATTTACTGTCAAGAAACCTTGCTGCTAAGTCTGACATTACCCAAACTGCCCTGAGCTCACTTTGTCAGCAGGGCTTCCTCTTCTCTACCTGGGGGTTCCTGGTCCGCACCTGAGGAATGTCAGTAGTCCTGTACCTGAGATTCCTGGAATGTCTCCCCTTGCTAATTAGGCATCTCAGTACCTTAGCCTTCAGCCAATGACCTTTGCTCACCCTGGATATTCTCCCCTCCTTCCCCAAAACTATATAACCCTCAGTTTACCCCAATAAAGTGTATGCATACAAGCCCACCCCAAATAAAGAAATATGTGCAAGCTAAGATCTCTCAGAGCTGTATTAGTGAAGATCATTGGAGAAGGCCTTTGTCTAAAAGAGATGTAACATTAAGATCCTCCAAAAGGCCTTCTCCACAACACCCCCCTCCCCCGCCCCCCACCCTCTTGCCCCAGCACTCACTCCCAGCCTGACCGGGATCCTGCAGAACTCAGAACTCCACCCATCCCGGGCTCCACTTTAGCCTCCCAGACTGGTGTACATCCGCATCTAAACACCCTGAGGGGAAGGACGCAGAGGACACAGAACCACAGCTGGACCCCAAAGTGCATACCACAACTTACTAGGGTTTCTTTAGAGTAAAGGAGCAGTGGAAGAGAAACTATGTCTCGAGTCCAGCTTCTGGTAGTATCCTCCCCAATGACAGGGCCATTAGCCTGGTGACCGGGAACCAAGCTGGACTGGCCTTCAACCCCAGTTTAATAAGCAACTATCCTTGGAGCTGTTGTAATTGGGAAGCTGTTCAGAGCTGCTGGTGGGATCTCTGCTCAGTGCTGAGTCTCTCTGCTTTAGCAGTCTACAATCTTCCTACCACTGTGTTCTCTCCTCCCAGAGGTCCATCCATATAGCTTAGACACTCCAGTCCTCTATAGCCACAGGTTCTTGGCATGGCTCCATCAAGACACTTCTTTAAAAAAAAAAAAAGAAAAAAGCTGTAAAATATTTTTACTGTAAAAACAATCAATAGAGATCGACAATGTAAATGTTATCTCAGGACATTTCCCCCTGGTTCCTGACCGTCCAAGTTCCCAGCAGCATTTCTCCGATTTTTGTGGCCCTTTCAAACATGCTTACTAACTGCATGTATATGCTGCTTTGAAACAAACACAAATACGTCTGAGAGTAAAACCAACCAAAACAGAGAGCAGGAACAAAGCCCAAGGACCATGTTCTATTGTGCTTTTTTTCACATTTCCTACAGGGAAACCCACATAACTCGTACACTTTCAAAACTGAGCAGAAAAGTAAAATTCATACTGTAACCACATAGTGAAATACCAATGACTCTTTCTCCATCCACAAGTGACTGAATCAAATCCCAGAACATCTGCGGAATTATGCAAGTTTTAAATTTTGAAAAGGCAGCGCTGGGTTTGAAAAGAACTGTGACAAAACAAAAGAGAATGGTCAGCCTGCAGGTTTCCCACATTTGAAAACCTAGTTACTACAGTATGCTAGTGGACAGAATGTACACGGCACATCCAGTGTGCATTGAGTGGGCCCACAGCCTAATGGCTACCTCCAATCATAGAGAATAACTACCAGTTCTCAAAGCAATCTTGACCGGTGGTCACAATTTAGAAATAGCAATGGCTATTCTATTTCCATATATTGCAAGATGATTTCAGACACAGGTTAAAGATACAATTGTTTTACAAAAATAAAATTTGTTTGGGGCTTCATAAACTCTGTAAAATGTATCAGCATGCTGTCAAACAAGGTTATTTCATAAAAGTATTGACGATGCTTGCAGACAGGGAATCTAGTCAAACTCTGATCTCTTCCAGATCTATAAGACTCCATGTTCTACTGTGAGAATTTTCTTAAAACTTTTGATTCTTGCCAGGTGGCACTGGTGCCTGGGGAGGCAGAGCCAGGTGGAGTTCTGAGGATTCCAAGCCAGCCTGGTCAACAGATTGAGTTCCAGGACAAGCAAAGCTACACAAGAGAAACCCTGTGTGTGGGGGGGGGGGGAAGAAAAGAAAAGAAAAGAAAAGAAAAGAAAAGAAAAGAAGAGAAAAGAAAAGAAAAGAAAAGAAAAGGGGGGGGGCTTCCTCAGATTTTTTTCCTTTTAGAAATAATGTAAAGCAAACAAAGTTATATGTAAAATATCTTGGGAAAGTAGAAGCTAATGAATGTGCCACTTCTGTACTAGTGATGAATTTCAAATCAAGCTAAGAGTGGCAACTGGCTAATTTTAAACATATATGTGACCATTATAACTTGGTGCCTAAAAGAGGTAAAAATATAACGACAACTATTTAATGAAAAATATGTAGTCATGTAAGCGTAAAGATACCTCTAAATTTAGTTCCTTGTGGCTGTCAAATAAATATTCTTACCTACATCCATCAAACACTCATTCTCCACTGATATGAGCACCAGTATATTTAAATCAGTCACAGAAGTAAGAGGGTAGGGCTTATGTTTATTTCAGTGGCAATGCTGCCACTTGGTATTGAGAAAAGACAATAAAGAATTTCCAAACCGTGTTCTGTCACCAGTGTCTTAACCATGACATAGAATGCTTGGGGGAAAGCCTCGGTTATCAGTTACATCATATTCTTGTTCCATCATTCTGTGCTTGTAGTTTTTCCACATCAGGGGGAAAATGTAATACAAGACCTCTTAAATAAACATCTTTTCCAACTTATAAGAAAATAATCTAGAAACTAGGAGAGTAGGAAGCCAAGACCCTATCAGATGTATTTGCAGCAGTTTGTCTCTGTGAGAGTACAGAGGGGAGCAGAAAGCGCAGAGCTGCTTTCTATAGGATACAGAGAGACACAGAGGGTAAGACCTTCTCAGGCAGTCATGGCTAAAGCAAAAGTGAGAGAAACCAGAATTTTCCACGTCCCCTAAAGTTGATTCTCAGGCAGTCAGACTCAACTAAATATTTCACAGCATGTCCTCAGTCACTGCTATCAGCGTCGTCATCATCATCAGATTCGTCATTTAAAGGAGACTTTAACGACTGACTGTAAGAGTCTGATCTAGTCAGCTGACATGTGATCATGTCCCTAGTGGAAAGCAGGTCATAGCAGAAGTCGCAAATCGGTACATGCTTAGACTAGCTGGGAAGAAGAAATTTCTTTTCAGAGCAGGGACCACAAACAACAAAGCCACATTTGCGGCAACGGTGCCACCAATCCACTGGTGTGAATTTTGCTTCCTGACAATGCATACACACGGTGGCCTCAGAGTCAGGAACCCAGACGGCAGCTAGGCGTTCTCCCACTTTAGGAGAGTAAATCAGTGACACGCTTATTGATGTGATTCACCACTCTGACTTCTCCATGGCAGTGGCAGCATAAACTGCAAACGACTTAGTCGGTGTCTTAATAAGCCAACCATCCCGTAATTGTAATTCCCCTTCATCTTTGATGGAATCAATGGTGACATTTTCCGAGGGAATAATATGTTGTTTGTTGTATTTTTTTTTTCTTCTGGATAACAATATTGCCAAATACAAGCGTATCATATAAGAATGACTGCGTTGCTTTAGGCTTCTTTCTGTACAGCTTAGTCAATACTCCTTCTCCAATAAGCACCATCCAGGGATGGTCAAGATTGACCAGCTGCTCCAAAACAGCTCTCCACAGGACCTATGCATCTAGTATGTGCTTCACTGTTTGCCAGGGGATCCACCATCTTCTGCTAATAACCCAGCCGGGGTGGGCAGCAGTGCGGAGGATGCGACTCCTGATCCTCCTCCTCCTCCTCCTCCTCCTCCTCCTCCTCCTCCTCCTCCTCAACCTCCTCCTCATCATCCTCCTCCTCATCATCATCCTTCTCCTCCTCATCATCATCATCCTCTTCCTCCTCCTCATCATCATCCTCTTCCTCCTCCTCTTCCTTCTCCTCCTTTTCGACCACCCCAGAGGCCTGAGTGATCCGGATGCGGCAGGCACAGCTGCTCACAGGTGACTTCCAAGATACTTCTTTTCATAACAAACATTTATAGATGTTGTTGTACCAAACATTCTCAGTCTTCCATACACAGAAACAATGGAGATAACTAGGTCTGTGAAGAGCTAAAGATGAGCAACTGTGTACCCTGGTCATTGGGAGGGTTTCAGTGAACTACTTACTAAGCCTTCATAGTCAAGGGTCTCGCACACTCTAGACCTGCATCACTAGCTGCTATATGGGGCTGAGAGCCCTGACACAGTAGGCCTGTATGCTACTATATGGCCTGTATGAGTACTGTAATACAAGAAAGGTCCAACCTGCTGCTGCTTGCTGGTACCTACTGTTGCCACACAATGCTGCTAGAAGTCAAGAATTAACAACAGCTGTTACATGCTGGGACCTCTAGTGATTTAAGCTAGAGGCATAAGCCTCCAATCTAAGTGCCCAACGCCATGTGTCTCTTGCTTCTAGAGGCTCTAGTAATAACCTCCCACTTTCAGGGTTTGGAGTCTTAAAGCTCTGGTCTGCCAATCTACACGCTATTTCTTGGCTGTTAGAACTGACCATTATCAGCACTGAAAAGAGCTTTACTTTGTCTGCTAATGGTTCCCTCTCAGGTGGAAGAAGAGAACCCAGCCCATGTATTGGCAACCTGCCTATCTGGCAAAGCTTCCAATCTGCCAGTGCTCGAGAAAGATCTGTGGAACAAATGCACCCTCAGTACTATGTTCTTGGAGCAGCCCTTCTGGATTTCCTTGTGGAGCTACAGCTGGGCCCATTCACCAGTGTTGATACTTCTCTTGGGCAGGAACTAGATACAGTTCATGTTACCCCAGAGTGTAACCCAGGCCTGGGCACATAGGAAGGACGCAGTGAGAGATGGAAGAAAGAAGTTTGGCAGTTAACAGACCAGGTTGGGGCTCCTTGTGCTTGGGTTTCGAGGAGTGTCCTTACAGTCAGAGGCTGATCAAGTGGACCAAGTCCCTGATGTGACTTGATGACTGTTTTCCTCCAAGTTCACTTCCATTCACTGGAAGTCTGTCTTACCAAAGAACTTGAGAGGTTTGTTTTCCTTAGAACAGATCGGGTGGGCCCAGGCTACTTCCTGTGACTCTGTGGTTGCTATTTTGGCTTCTCAAGGGCCATCCATCCATGTTTGCTCAAGACACCATGTCCTCTCTTCACTGCTGATAGAGGAAGCCTGCCAGCTACTTAGAAGCCCCTGGGGTTAAGAAGAAGCCTTTCGGGGTTGTGTTTTTCACTATTGATCCAAACCACTGGGCCCATAGACTCAGAAGAAAAACGGCATTTCTTCTATACAGCCAATGAGTAGATTGCTCCTAAAAATATGGACTTAAAACTTAACCGTTTACATATAAAACTCCACCCTAAATGTGCTATGGACTGAGAAAAAAGGTAGCTGAAGTGAGAGAGAGGGAGAGGGAGAGGGAGAGGGAGAGGGAGAGGGAGAGGGAGAGGGAGAGGGAGAGGGAGAGAGAGAGAGAGAGAGAGAGAGAGAGAGAGAGAGAAGAGTATTTGTGAGCAAAGAAAGAGTAAAAAGATTCTGATCTGCTGCAGTGTAGTGCCACATGCCAGTCACCATCATCCTTGGAAGTATAACAGGAGACCATTCTGGGTTGTATAGTGAGTTTCAGTCCTTCTTCTCCTGCATACTAAGACCTATGCCAAAAACCAAACAAAAGAAATTAAAAAGGAAGCATGATTACATTAAGGAACTAAAATAAGGAAAAAATTCAGAAATTGGAATAAAATATAAATTGGTTATATAAGTAAATACATATTTGGCTGACATGATCCTGGTGGTTTGAATTCTTTCCATACGTTTGCTTATTTCTTTTTATAGAATTACATGCCCATACTCTTTGCTAAAGTACTTTGGAGAAGGGTCCACTTGAGCCCGGAGAATAAACATTCATCCCTTTTGATGTTTGTCTTGGCTTTATGACTGAGCAGGTCGGGAGGAAACAGCAGCCTCAAGGGTGCTCACAGGTTAAATGTGACCTATTGTGGTTCTTTCCCAGCCCGAGGAAGAACATCCTGCTAATAGCCATTACTAACAGGATCATTACATGGACAGAATAGATACGAACTCACCTAGACGGCCTGTGCACAGCCCTTGAGTCCAGGCAAAATCAACCAATATTTTCAAAGCTCAGCACACAGGGAAGGGAAAAAAATGAGTGCTATGTTGTAAGCATCTGATATGGTGAATTCTTTTGGCAATATCTGACGTGTCAAATAGGTGTTACTACCAATGACTATAGAAACAGTATAATACATAGACAAATCAGGAAGGAAGCAAAATGTTATGCTGATATAGATACTGTTAACAATATAAGTCTATGTTGTGTCCAACAGACCTTATAGCAATCTGAAAATTAGATAAAATTGATATTAGAAGGCAATTTTAAATTATTTAAGTTGCTGGGTAGTTATGTGCATACCTTTAATCCTAGCAATCTGAAGATAGAGGTAGGTGAATCTTTGAGTTCTAAGCCAGCCTAGTCTACAGAGTAAGTTTCACGATAGCCAGGGCTACACAGAGAAATGTTGTCTCAGAAAAAAAAAAAAAAAGCCAAAAAATTGTTTAAGTTAGCCTAAGGAATGTGAGAGTGACTGATACATTATTAATCATAAATTATTGAAATAAACACTATCTATTTCACTATGCAGACTAAATAAAAAGTCACTATCGAGAAGTAAAGTTTTGCCGGGCAGTGGTAGCACATGCCCTTAACCCCAGCACTTGGAAGGCAGAGGCAGGTGGATTTCTGAGTTGAGTTCCAGGACAGCCAGGGCTACACAGAGAAACCCTGTCTCAGAAAAGAAAACACACACACACACACACACACACACACACACACACACACACACACACACACTGACCAAGCAACCCTGTCTCGGAAAAAAAAAAAAAAGAAGTAAAGTTTTAAGATGAATATCATTAAATCTTTAGAGATCATTTCTTCCTCTTATAAATGGCTGGAATCAAAAGGAAACTGCACTCAAATGATTAGCTAAGTGTTGTTAATCAAAATTCAAAAGTTCATCACAAACAAAGAGAACTCTTATTTAGCTTTATATTTTCACTTATTCTTTAAGATTTTATAAAAATGGATTTTTACTGTATTTACCCCTATTCCTGATCCTCCTCCTCCTCCTCCTCCTCCTCCTCCTCCCCCTCCTCCTCCTCCTCCTCCTCCTCCTAATTCTTCCCAGGTCCATCCCTAACTCCTTACCTCTTCAGTTTTCTAGTCATCGTCTCTCTTCTCCTTCTCCTTCTTTCTTTCTTTCTTTCTTTCTTTCTTTCTTTCTTTCTTTCTTTCTTTCTTTCTTTCCTTCTTCTTCTTCTTCTTCTTCTTCTTCTTCTTCTTCTTCTTCTTCTTCTTCTTCTTCTTCTTCTCCTCCTCCTCCTCCTCCTCCTCCTTCACTTCTTCTTCTTCTTCTTCTTCTTCTTCTTCTTCTTCTTCTTCTTCTTCTTCTTCTTCTTCTTCTTCTTCTTCTTCTTTTTCTTCTTCTTCTTCCTCCACTTCTTCTTCCTCTTCCTCTCTCCCCCCTCCTCCTCTTCTTCCTCTTATTCCTCCTCCTCCTCCTCCTTCTTAATAACCCATAAAATCTAATTTGTGCTGAGTGTGGGACTATCCACTGGAGTGTAATCTCCCACCAAGAACCATATTCTTTTTTTAAATTAATTTATTTTTTACACTCCATATTCCATTCCCTGCCCCACCCCATGATCTACCCTACGACTGTTCCACATCCCACATCTCCTACCCACCCCACTCGCCATCTCCACATGGATGTCCCCATCCCCAACCCCACCTGACCTCTAAACTCTCTGGGGCTTCCAGGCTCTTGAGGGTGAGGTAAATCATTTCTGAATGAACACAGACCTGGAAGTCCTCTACCATATGTGTGTTGGGGGCCTCATATCATCTGGTGTATGCTGTCCGTTTGGTGGTCCAGTGTTTGAGAGATCTCAGGGGTCCAGATTAATTGAGACTGCTGGTCCTCCTACAGGATCGCGCTTCTCCTCAGCTTCTTTCAGCTTTCCCTAATTTAACAACGGGGATCAACTGCTTCTGTCTATTAGTTGGATACAAATATCTGCATCTGACTCTTTCAGCTGCTTGTTGGGTCTTTCAGACGGCAGTCATGATAGGTCCCTTTTTGTGAGCACTCTATAGCCTCAGTAATAGTGTCAGGCCTTGGGACCTCCCCTTGACCTGGATCCCACTTTGGGACTGTCGCTGGACCTTCTTTTCCTCAGGCTCCTCTCCATTTCCATCCCTGTAATTCTTTCAGACAGGAACAATTGTGGGTCAAAGATATGACTGTGGAATGGCAACCCCATCCCTCACTTAATGCCCCTGTCTTCCTGCTGGAGGTGGGCTCTATAAGTCCCCTCTCCCTACTGTCAGGCATTTCATCTAAGTTCCCTCCCTATGATTCCTGAGAGTCTCATATCTCCCAGGTCTCTGGTGAATTCTGGAGGGTTCCCCAATCTCCTATTTCCTGAGGTTGCCTGTTTACATTCTTTCAGCTGGCCCTCAGTGCTTCAGTCCTCTTCCCTCACCCAATACCAGATCAGGTTCCACTCTCCCACCCACCACCACCCCCTGTCCCTCTGCCTCCCCACTTGTGATTGCTTTCTTCTCTCTCCCAAGTAGGACTGAGGTGTCCTCACTTGGGCACTTCAGCTTGTTGATCTTTTTGAGTTCTGTGGACTGTATCTTGGGTATTTTTACTTTTTGGCTAATATCCACTTATTAGTGAGTACATACCATGCACATCCTTTTGGGTCTGAGTTATCTCACTCAGGATGATATTTTCTAGTTCCATTCATTTGCCTGCAAAACTCATGATGTCCTAGTTCTTAATAGCTGAGTAGTATTCCATTGTGTAAATGAAACACATTTTCTGTACCCATTCTTCTGTCATGGGATATCTAGGTTGTTTTCAGCTTCTGGCTATAACAAATAAGGCCAAGAGCCATATTCTTAAAGAAAACTGATTATACTTCCCCAGAATGACCAATTATCAATAGTTCCTCAGTTAGGAATGGGGTCTCATGACCCTTTCTCAGCCCCATGCTAGAATGTTGACTAGCTTGATCTTCTGCAGATCTTCTGCAGGCAACCATGGCTGTTGTGAGCTGAGCACCGCAATCCAATCATGTCCAGAAGACACTCTTTCACTTCAGTCCTCCCAGACTTCTGGCTATTGCAATCTTTTGTTTGTTTGTTTGTTTCCTTTGTTTTGTTTTATTTATTTATTAGATATTTTCTTCATTTACATTTCAAATGCTATCCCCTTTCCTAGTTTCCTCTCTGAAAATCCCCTATACCCTCTCCCCACCCAGCTCCCCAACCCACCCACTCCCGTTTCCTGGCCCTGGCATTCCCCTGTACTGGGGCATATAATCTTCACAAGACCAAGGGCCTCTCCTCTGACTAGGCCATCCTCTGCTAACAAAATACCCATGGAAGGAGTTACAGAGACAAAGTTCGGAGCTGAGACAGAAGGAAGGACCATCCCAAGACTTCCCCACCTGGAGATCCATCCCATAAACAAACACCAAACCCAGACACTATTGCATATGCCAGCAAGATTTTGCTGACAGGACCTTGATATAGTTATCTCTTGTGAGGCTAAGCCAATGCCTGGCAAATACAGAAGTGGATGCTCACAGTCATCTATTGAATGGAACACAGGGCCCCCAATGAAGGAGCTAGAGAAAATACCCAAGGAGCTAAAGGGGTCTGCAACCCTGTAGGAGGAACAACAATATGAATTAACCAGTACCCCCCCCAGAGTTTGTGTCTCTATTGCAATCTTTATAGCCATTTTTCTATGCTAGTTTCTGAGCACTGTGGAGAGAATGTCACATATAGATGTCATATTTATTGTCACAGACACTTATTCTTAGCCCCATGTCCAGTTGTGACTTTCTGTGCTAATCACCATACACCATACAAAGAAATTTCACTGATGAGGTCCAGGAGCTGCACTAATCTATCTGTGAAAAGATAGGAATCTAAAAGGAAGCCTGATACTATGTCCACTTATCATAATAATAGTAACAGATTTGCCTTTGGAACCTAGAAGCTTCCCAGAAGTTGAGGTTTGGTCTGTTGCTATATATTGTAATGCTAAATACTGGCCCCCAAGGTCTGGTTGCCCTGCGGGATGAGAAGATCTTCATGTACACCAAGTGATGCTATATAACATTGTCCCACTAGTTATCCTTGATTGGTCAATAAAAGTACCTACAGCCTATAGCTAGGCAGAAGAGAGGTTGGCAGGGCTTTGTTTCTGAGCTTGGAGTCTGAGGCTCAGAGCATGAGCAGAGAGTCTTGCGCGCGCTCGACTGGCCAGGAAGAACGACGCTGCAACAGGATCCTTCTGCACACGTTTATTGGGAGAGCTTGATTGTAGAGGTGAAAAAGACCCCGAGCCCAGAACTGGTGCTGCTTTTATAGGCCTAGGAGGGGCGTGTCTCACACCCGGATTGGTTATGCACTAAGCCTCATTTGCATGTTCCTCATCTGATTGGCTACTCTCTCTCAGTACCTTACAGAACCTTATTATCATACCTCATTTGCATGTCTCACATCTGATTGGTTATACTCTCAGTACCTTACAGAACCTCATTATCATGCCTGGGCCAGGCAGTGTCTTTGCAAAAAACTTTACTGCATATGTACACATTGGTTGTTTGTCCAATCTTATGCATGGTGGCCAGCAGTAGTCAGTGCCACTCAGCAACGGCACATGTGGCTTCCCACAAGAGAGAGGAGAGGAGAATAAGGAAGAAGACACCATCAGGTAGATGAATCATGAAAACATGGCCAGCCAACTGGAGTAAGAGCAGCCCAAGCATTACATTGCAAGGGATATCTTGGGGTTATTGACAGGGAAGTAGACAAAAACAGCATAGAGAGTTGATAGCTGCTCTAGTGTTGCTAAAGCTTATTATAAATATAAAGGTTTTTGTCATTAATTTGGGAACTGAATGATCTAAGTTGGGATAGAAACCACTATTAGATATTTATCACAACACCCAGCCTTTGGTTCTTAGCTAGATGTACAGCACCAGATAAGTGTTTTCTCCTGTGGAGTACGCCTTAAATCCCATCAAAAAGTGGATGGTTGTCTCAATAACATTCATGCTGTTATTCATGGGCATATATTTCTACTCCAGTCATTATTGTGGTTCACAGAGTCTACATCTAGTTAAGATTGTTAATGATTTCCTCCCATTCCCAGAAACCTACCTAGGACCTTGTTGTACTCTGAAAGATAGCCATCATTGAGAATGCTTTGTGGTCAATGCCAAATTGATTTATCCATGTCCTCTGGTCACTGGGTGAGGTGTTATCAGCAAACAGGGTCTTATGATGAAGTTCTGGTGAGCTAGCAAGAGCAATAGCAATAGCCTATTTAATTTAGGAGACTCTGGGGCAACTGTGACCAACAACTTAAAAGGGAATTATCCCACATCTGGTATTGGGCTTTTTATCTGGAAACCTATGACTTTTGTTTTCTGAGATGAGCATTACCTGCTGTGTAAAATAAGTTGAGTTAAATTTCATATATATATAAAGCTTATAAAGCAATAAGGTTCCATAAGATTTTTTTTCAAACACCCTTCATATTAGCTCTCTCTCCTCCTCACATCCTTTCCTCCTGATACCGACAAAGAAGCTTCTTCCCTTCAAGGAGGAAGAGAAATCTTAAACAATATGTATGTGTATGTGTATGTATATTAGTTAGGGTTTCTATGGCTGTGAAAAGACACCAGGACCACAGCAACTCTTATAGGAAGCATTTTATTAAGGCTCTCTTACAGTTCAGAGGTTTAGTCCATTATCATCATGGTGAGAAGCATGGTGACACACAAGCAGACATGGTGCTGGAAAATGAGCTGACAGTTCTACATCTAGATCAGCAAACAAGCAGGAGGAGAGTGAAACACTGGGCCTGAATTGAGTACCTCAAACCTCAAAGAGCACCCCAAGTGGCATACTTCCTCCAAAAAGGCACACCTCCAAATAAAGTCAGAGCCTATGAGCCTATGGATCCAATTTCATTCAAACCATCACAGTATGTATGTATGTATGTATGTATGTATGTATGTATGTATGTATGTATGTATATATGTATGTATGTAGAACTACAAATACAAGATGACATAATTTGAAAAATAACGACTAGAGTCTAGCAGCACACCTATAGTATGGCCTCTGGAATTTGACTTCCTGCTTTTACTAGCCTACAAATTGGCTGTGTGAAAACTGGTAAATATTTTGACCCTTATGTACCTCAGTATTCTATTTTATGGGGTTTTTTTTAGTAGTGGTGGTGGTGATGGTTTTGCAATTCTCTCTCTCTCTCTCTCTCTCTCTCTCTCTCTCTCTCTCTCTCTCAATCTCTCTCTCTCTCTCTTGCTCTCTCTTTCTCTCTGTAACCTGGCTGTTTTAGAAGTCTCTCTGTAGACCAGGTTGGCTTTGAACTTAGATATCCACCTGCCTCTGCCTCTCAAGTGCTGGGATTAAAGGCATGCGCCACCACCACCCAGCTAATATTCTAATTTATAGCTGAAAAGAATAATAGCATCTAGATTACTCTGTCCCTGGCATAGAGTAAAGGTCATGAGAATATTAACTACCAGACTGATAGTCATTTTCCCTTAATGACAAAGGCATAGGCCCAGATTAGACCAGAATAAAAGTCGATTAAAGGAGGTTTATTAGGGGGCAGCTTTCAGGTTGATTCACCAATCTCACAGGTGGAGGTCAGTGAAGTCACACATCTGGACTGGGATTGTGTCCACACATGGTCAAAAATTGAGCCCCGAGTGGACACTCTTGGGTGGGTTGGAAGAAATGGGGAGACAAGGAGAGATGACATGTTAGCCTGGAGTTTTCTCCAAGAGGGCAAGGGAGTTTGAGCAGGGGTTCCAGCCTAACACAGGGCATGTATGATATAATATAGAAATTCAAAGATGGCTCAGCTCTAAAAAAAAATAGTAATAAACCAATATAATACATTTAGTTAATACACATAAAATTTTGCTAAAAATCTCAGTTCCAATGTGTACATGCTTAACACTTGAAGCTTGCTCTGTTCTTAATAATAGTACATGGTTTCAAACTCTATGCATACTCTCATCAAAGACCTCATGTAGTCCAGATTGCTGGGTTTGGTTTAAAACGTACCCCAGATGAGTGTGTCCCTAGCTTTGTAATCAAGATTTGTTATTTTATGTTTAATTCATCACTGCGACCAAAAAGTGGTGAGAATTTGAAGCGGATGCTTCTTAAAGTAAAGGGTAAGTTGTGGCCTACTGCTTGCTTGCGTGACTGTTATTGGCATTAATATCAGTTTGGAGATGATGTCCCTGACAGCCCTAAGAAGTTAGGTTCAGTTACCATACTCAATAAGCCAAGTAACAGAGCCAAATTAATAGTTAAAACCAGAAAGGGGGGATTTATTCAATGTAGTCATACTACGAATAGGGACAAAGAGACCCAGTGATCCCGAAGTCTATTTTCTGCATCCAGGCATGGGATTAAAGTTTAAGACAACCAGAATTACAATAGCCAAGCATTCCTAGTGGAGGTATGGTCCCACTCATCTTTAATCCAAAATCATCTTGACTCTAGTCTCTTCTGTAAGGTCATGTAAAGACTTGTCAGAATTTTGTGAAATTCCTCTTGGAGAAGCAAAAATCTTTTCTCTGGCTGCCATCAGGCTTCATCCATTTCCTTCTCCCAGCATGAGCTTCCTGGAGGAAATTCTAATCCCCTGGGATACTTTGTTTCATTGATAGCCAAGAGGGTAACACAAGAGTCTGTCTAGGATCTCCTCACTCCTAGGCTTCATGGTGCTGGTTTAAAGTTGTAGACAGACATGGGTGTTACTTTAGTTTACATGAAAGATGAAGAGAGTATTGGTCCAAAGGTGAGACATGTCTGTTCTTACAGAGAATTCCTAGCCAGTGAGGGTATTGTTGCTTCCCAGAACACACTGACTGGTTGTGTCTGATTGTTCAGTGGCTGCTGACAGTTCCTCTTGGGAACTAGTTCCTTTGGAAAAAGACTGTGAGAGCCTCCCACCCAAGCATAGCATCAGGTGTGTGTGTGTGTGTGTGTGTGTGTGTGTGTGTGTGTGTGTGTGTGTGTGTGTGTGAGAGAGAGAGAGAGAGTGTGTGTGTGTGTGTGTGTGAGAGAGAGAGAGAGAGTGTGTGTGTGTGTGTGTGTGTGTGTGTGTGTGTGTGTATCCACAGAGTCTTGCAACTGAGGTCTTGTGTTTTAGGGAGAAACTGCTCAGGTGTAGTGAGTAAATGACATGATGCTTCTGTGACTTGGCATTCACTCAGCCCATAAGAAGTTTTCTCTGAGTAGTGAGATGGGACACCGCTGTCCAAGCATTGTGCAGCTCATGGTTTCCCCCATTCTTCTCTTTTATTTTTTGATGTCTGTTGCTAAGTGGTTTTTGTTTATCTACTTTTTTTGAGATTATAATATAATTACAATATTTCTCCTTTTCCCGTTCTTCCCTCCAATCATTCCCATATACCCCTCCCTGCTCTTCAAATTCATGGCCTCATTTTTTAATAATTATTATTATATTGCTAAATATAACCTACTCAATCTGCATAATGTTACTTGCATGTATGTTTCAGGACTGACCTTTGGCACTGGACAACCAATTGATGTACTTGTCTCTGAGGAAGAATGCATCTCCCACTTCCAGCTTGCCTTAGTAGCTCATAGTTCTTTGTATAGGGTTGTGCCCTCTCATTTCTTTTTTTCCCTTAAACTGGAGATGGGATTGGTAACCCTCCTAATGAATAGTCTCCTCTCTCCAGGTCCAGTGGTGGCAATCTTGGGGTCCTTCTTTAGAATCAGTATTTCTTAGTCTCAGCTGAGCACTGGATGCCAACACCCAGGCCTGGGAACTGTCTCCACCCACT
The DNA here is from genome assembly GCF_000001635.26 of Mus musculus. Classification (NCBI taxonomy): domain Eukaryota; kingdom Metazoa; phylum Chordata; class Mammalia; order Rodentia; family Muridae; genus Mus; species Mus musculus. The sequence continues at coordinate 41,137,215 of NC_000080.6, read as the reverse complement.
CTTCACCTTCTCTGTGCTAGTAGCCCAAAGAAAATGCCAGAGAAACTTGACAAGGTTCAACATGCACATTCTTGACTTAAACAAACAAATGTGCCTTAGTGGATTGGGCTAGAGCTAGTGGCTACCTAGTACTCTGCAGCCTACATTTTATCCCCAGCCCTGCAAAAATAACTGAAAATAAAATAAAAAATAACTTAAAAGACTAAGAAAAAGGAGAAGGTTCACTACCTTGGTCCAAGGCATCTCTTAGAAACCTAAAACTTGCAATTTAAAAAATACAAAATGTGTTGTACTATGGCATTTTCATACCAGCATTATTTACACATTGCTGTGTGTTCATATTTTGTTCTCTCTCCCACCTCCCACTGCTCCCTCCCTTCCACTAAATCCCCTATTTGATTTCTTGTGTGTGTGTGTGTGTGTGTGTGTGTGTATGTGTGTGTGTGTGTGTGTGTGTGTGTGTGTGTGTGTGTGTGTGTGTGTTTTGGGGTATGTACACAACTGTACAGAGATATATAAGTATAGTTTTTACACAAAAGAAAAAAAAAAGGACAGTTTTCTGAGTCTAGCTTAATTCACCCAATATGTTGATGTACAGTCCTGCAGTTTTTCTGCAGTTTTCCTGAAGATAATTCTGTTGCTCTTTATGATAGAATACAACTCAATTTTTGACATATCCTATGCTTTCTTTGTCTACTCATCTGTTGATGAACACCTAGGCTGGTTTCATAACTTAGCTTTGCGAATATTGACACACTATGTAGGGATATACAGTTATCGCTGTATTATATGAATTCAGAACCCTTCAGGCATCTATTCAAGAAAGATTTGACAATGAATTTCCACTGGTGAAGTATTAGAAATTCTCCTATGACACATATGTATATATGTATAAATATATGTGAGCAGGAAAAAAAATCATCATTTACAAATGCAATGATATATGAATCATTGAAAGTATTAAAGGAAAAATATGAATCCAAAAAGATGGTTGAGTATAAGATCAATTTTTAAAAATCATTCTTTCCCCCAAACCAGCAATAGCTCAATAAAAATATTTTCAAAAGCAATGTAGTTACAATTAAAAGTAATGTCATAAAAAATTAGACCCAAGAGGAAATGGGGCAATGTGAACTTTTAAAGCTTTAGGCTGTTGATCTATAAAACTGAGAATATGTGCCTTTTTCTTGCTCATTTGATCTCAGCAAACCCTCAACAGCTTATACATTGAGTCCTCATCACACAGATAGAAAGGTCAGCTTGGCAGTTAACATTCTTGCAAGTGTAAGTAGCAATTTTCCATCTGGCTGTTCCTGGGCTTCCTTATGCCCAAGAAAAGATGGAAATGTGGGAAGAGTGTCAGGTGGGCAGAGCACAGGAGACTTCTAGAGATAAGATGTATAGTTGGCTGCCCCCTCAAGGCATATAGTTACACCCCTATGGATACCTGGAGTGTGGGTCATGGTCGCATTCCACATAGTTGAGACTAGGGTGAATCCCATAATCCATTCCATGCATTTGAGAGTAGGATGATTCATAGAAACCTCACCTTGAATCCCACCTCCAGTCATGGCACAGTAAATAGCATCCCAGTAGTTGAGGAAGGATGAAAAAGATAATATCACTCCTCAACATGGACCATATGGGCACAGGTCTGGAGTTACCTTGACCCCAGCTATCAGCACAAATGTCATGTTCTTCTTAATACCTTTTTAGCTCCCACGCCCCTAATCTGGTTCTGTGGCCCATTTAAAGATTAAATGACACCTAACAACAAATGTTATCTGTGCTTGTCAAAGTACTTGGTAGGCAGCATGTGATCAGTCTTTGTTGTAGGAATTGTTATAGGTAATGCTTTGGGTAGGTAGAAAAAATGTAATAATTACTTTATTTGCATACCATAGTAAAGAAATAAGCTCAAAGAAAAGTTAGCTCAAAGCTTACCGGAAGACAGACTAACATCTGGGATGAAGCTGACTTTAATGGAATAGTTGATTGAGTTCATGAGAGGCGAAAAGAGAGCAGTTGGTATGCCTCAGTGATGTAAAGTGGACGAAGGTTATGTTTGTTAGCAGGAAATTACTTGAGTTAGGGTCTGGGCTGGAAAGGTGATTCTCTCTAAACTCAGGGTGGCTGCTATTAGGTCAAGATCCAGATCCAAGGAAGAGGCCATATATGCCAACCAGGGAGGTTATGTTTCCCCAGTACTGTGCTGTGGCCCTACCTGGTTCTCTGGCTTCTTAGACACCGTGTTTGCCTTGAAAGCAGGTATACAGAGGACACTCAATGTGGCCTACATCCATATACTAGGTATTTCCCAGAAATTCCCTATGGCTATCTTTTATATTTAACCTGGACTTTTAAATCTTGGGACCATGAGCTGCAGAAGAAGGGTTGAAGGGTCCAGGAGCAGGCACTTTCTATGTAATTTAGAGGGTTCTTCCATGGCCACAATTTATAAGTGAAGACTGGACAAAGTGAGGAAAAAGGAAGTCTCCATCGATCTCCTGATGAAAATCAAGGTTGACAGTGGCTGCCTTGAGTTGAATGCTCAGATGGGACTCTAGGGGGACACTCAGGATTACTAATGAATATGGAGAAGAGTTTAGAAGCCATGTGGGAGATGGCGTAACTAAGGATGCTTATAATTCTGATGGCCACAAGTAAATTTGCTTGAAAGGTAGTTACAGGGTCTTACAGACCAGATGGATCATCAAGATAGAGGCTTAAAGACAGTGTGAAGTTTTATCTTTTCATCTAATTGCTTGATCAAAATTCACAAATGGCCAGCCGGTACTGCAGGCAGCCCTTATCATTCCATTTCCCATCTGTATACATTTCTACACATTTCTCTTTGCCCCGACCCCTGGGCTCTCCTGGGTACCAGTTGGTGTAGTTCACAGAAGCCCCATCCAGGTAGTGGAAGTCTCCAGGAGTCTGGCCTTCAATCACACCTAAGTAGGGATAGGTGTTGTACTTCTTTGTAATGCTTGCGATGGCCTCGTTCTCCTCAGGATTCCTCGGGGCAGCAATGTGGCCACCGGCTCTGGTACACATCTCTCTAATGGTATCAAAGTTGACTGACTGCCCATTGGTGGAAAAGACTTTATCCCCCACTGACAGCATGGATCCTTGCAAGCTGAGGACTAAGCAAAGGAGTCTGGGTTAGGCCATGGACCCCTCTTTCTCCATCTACTCCACTGACTTAAGCTTTCTCCACACAATCTCTCCATCTCTGCTTTTCTCAGTGTTTTCCCTTCCTGTTCCAAGCCCAGTTTTAAAATCCATCTCTCTGTTCTCATTCACCTAACAATTACTTATTGCAGGCATCCTCACTTTCATGCTTCCCAGTGACATCGGGAGGAAATCCTTTCTCCAAGCCCTATGTCCACACTCATTTGCTAGCCATTTATGTTCTGGATCCTGGTACTGACTGTGAGAGGGGAGTACTGAGAGATGTGTGCTTGGTGAGATCCCCCCTCCCCAAGCAGTCCCCTTACCTCCCATTGTTTGCAGAATCTGATGTTTGATCTCGTAGAGTGCAGTCTGAAGCTCCTCATCCAGGTAAGCTGGAAACCCTGTAGAGAACATACACGTCCAGGATGGGGACAATCCACCAAAGAGCTCTACTTGCTACCAGACAGGTATTCTGCCAGCTGCCAGGCTGGAGTTCTGTCGTCTAATGCTGTACTGAGAGCCCACACGCCAGTTTCAAGAGCCCAGAAAGCGGACCTACTGTACTCATACACACCCATCTCTTAGTGTAGCTTGAACCTGCTCAGCTTTCCTGCTCTACTCTTCCGTATCCTTTGACTGGCCCTTCGTGTCCATATATATGTGTTATTCTTGCCTATGAAAAAGACCCCCTCCCACGTACTCTACCAAGATCAACAATGATGACCTCTGAACTCTCCAGATAGGCCACTAGACTTATTCATACCCTGGAACTTCTGTCATCGTGTGGGATTCCTGATCACAACTGTCTGCCTGGATTCCAGGTCCATATAGCCCTGTCTACTTTTTAGGATGACCACAGCCTCAACCCTAAGAAGGAACCCTAGGCTTCCCAATGCTAATTCTGTTCCCCTACAGGACAATATGTGTCTCCCAATCAGTAGCCACGATGCTTGTCAATCTCTGAAATAAGTTCAAATGCTTGTGGTTTTTCTTTTCAAATTCATACTTTCTTACTTAGGCTTAGCAGTGTGTCTTGAACCCTTCCTTCCATCCCTCATGTGACATCACTACTTTCTACTGACTCTGGTCCTGCTCACCTGGAAGCCCCCTTTCTCCAGGCTCTCCCTTGTCTCCATGTTCTCCAGGTGCACCAGGGGCTCCAGGCAGCCCATCGCGCCCAGGAAGACCTGGCATTCCTCCAGGAGGGCCCATGGGACCTACCGAGTGAAGAGAACACAGATATATGGACCTCCATTAGCATGTGGGAGACTCTCTTGTCCATCCACAGGAACTTTGAAGACACATGCTCTAGCCCGAGGACTCCAGAAAAATCCCTTCAGCTAGACAGATGGTCACCCAGAAAACAGGTCCCTATCCCTGAGCTAAGGATGGGTTCTCCCATACAGTACCTGGAGGTCCAGGGTCTCCTTTGATACCATCTCTCCCATCTCTGCCGGGCAAACCATGGTTTCCGGGAGTGCCAGGGATCCCAGGGCTTCCGGCACAAACTTCTGTCCCATTGCACTTGATGCCAGCAACAACAGTCAAGAAGAGGGTGAAGGCCAAAGAGCCTAGTGACATGGCTACTGTACCAGTGGTTTCTCCTGCAGGACAGAAGGGCCACCAGCCAATCTGTAGCATTAACATAGCTCTCCTTTGACACCCCCATTCCTGCTACACTTTGCAGGACCCAGGAACACAGAAGAACATGACAGGCAGGTACAGCCGAGAATACTAAGAAGACCTAAACTATCCCCAGTCAGAAATCCCCAGCATCTCTGGTGTCTTACCCAATCACACTGCAGGCCTCCAACTTCAGATCCCTGAATAGAGGAGGAGAGCTCAGGTGAGTCAGAGGCCTGAGTCCTCAGGAGATTCTTATCTATTATAACTTAGCTGTGTCACCCCAGGGAACTCACTGTACCTCTCTGACCTTAGCTAATCCTGCTGTGCTCTGTAGACAATCTTAACAGGGTTGTCTGTTAGGAGATGTACAGTCACCAGGTTACTCTACCTGTCCCTCAATATTTTAAGTTATTCTGTTTTGGGTTCTCAGATAAACAGAAACGAGAAGGGTACGTAGTCCTGCTAAACTGTTAGTCGTACGCAGTACCTTTCTACCCAGTCAGCCCTCAATTAGTGTGTGGCTCTTACTGCCAGAAACCCATACACTGGTGGATACCCAGGGACTGGTGGCTAAGCTCACCCGCACACAGAGCCTGCAAGCTGTGTGGATGTCTGCCTCCGAGTCAAAGTGGACAAGTGGACGGCATCCTTTATAGATATGTAAGCTGACAGCTTTCCCCACCCTCAGAGCCCCTATCACAAAGGAGGGCCGGACAGGAAGCAGCCATCGTGTGTACACAGCTCAGGTTCCTTCAGAGCACTTAACAAGAAGAGCACTTAGAACCCTTGAGGGTGGCACAGAACCACAGAAGGCAAACTCCCAAGTGTGTGGGAAGGGAATCTCTCTCTTGTCAAGGTCACCCTCTATTCTAAATTAACACTTGTGGCCAGCAGCACAAAATGAAAGCCTTTCCGAGGTCCTGGTGAAGATGCACTGCCATTCAGAAAAGAAAGCAAAACATCAGAACAACCAAAACTATAGCTCTGTCATAACTCTATTACCAACGGCCATAGGAAAGAAGCAGAAAGGAGATAATAACGTTGAAAATGGATTAAAAATACTGGGAATAATAACAAGAAGATTAAATAAAGGGAGATCAGGGAAAAGAAAAAGATAAAGAAGCAAGATTAAATTAAAAAGCATGGGGATCCCACCCCCACCCCCACCCGACACATATAAAGCAAAGGACTGCCTGATCTGGCCTCAGTGAGAGAAGACATGTCTATCCCTTGAGAGACGTGAGGCCCCAGGGAATGGGGAGGCCTGGCAGGGGAAGGGGGATGGCAGCGAGGGGAGGGACATCAGGAGGGCAAGAGGAGTGAGGAACTGTGGGAGGGTAGACCAGGAGGTGGGTAACAAATGGACTGAAAAAAAAAACAATAATAATAATAATAAAGCGGGGGGGGGGGAACCAAAGAGGAGGAGAAAAGAGGAAGAAAACAGAGCAAAAACACCCACAAAAAAAAATCTGTTTACAAAATAAAAACAAACAAAATCAAATAAAGGTAAAAAGAGGAACAAAAGAATTAAAAATATTTTTCAGAATAAAATAAAGTGTGAAAACGGGCCCAAAGAGCTGGTTCAGTGAGTAAAGCAATTTGCCATGCAAGTGTGAGGGCCTGAGATTGTCCCCCCAGGACATGAAGAAGGCACCTTGTGTCCCAGCTGTCCTCTGTCCAGACAAGAAATGGACCCTGGAGAACCTCCTGAATCTCCTGTCACCCAGCCTGCGGTGCTCAGTGGCAATGCAGACCCCACGTGAAACAAGGTGGGCGGTGAGGAGTGACATTCAAGGTTGTCCTCCGGCTTCCGTACGTGTGCAGGGTCACAGGCATGTCCGTATTCACACAAACATGCAAGGGAGATATACAAACTGACACATCCAAAGGGGTTCAACAACACCATCAACTAGGGAAATACAAACCAACACTCTAATAGGATGCCGCTATCCAGCCACTCAGATGGCTGCAACTAACAAGCAGAGGGAAGAGCGGCAAGTGCTGAGCACACAAAGAAAGACCCTGGAAAGCTTAAATGTTGCTAATCGAATGGGAAATAATACAGTGATTTCAGAAGACAACTTGGAAGCTCCTCAAAACATGAAATAAAGAAGTATTCTTATGATGCAATTCAATTCCTCGCTATATACCTAAAATAATTAGAAGTAGGTATTCCGAAGCTTGTACACAGCTGTTCATATGGGAAGTTAAGCACAGCCCGAATGTTTATTACTGACTCAGTGATGAGCAAACAAAATGCCGCACCACATTATTTACCTGTAAAAAAGGATGGAAGCAAACTTTGAGAGCATTTTGCTAAATAACAGGTACAAAAAGTGGTATATTGAACTCTTCTAGTTATATTAAATACCCAGTGTGGGCAAGCCACCCAGACCGAAAGTAAATAGTCACCACTAAGAGGCAAGGGAGAGAGAAGCTGAGGTTGACTGCTTAATACAGTGCTTCTCTGGGGGAATGATAAAAATATTCTGGAATTAGATAATGGTAGTGATAGAACATGTAAGGCCCTTGGCTTACATGCTTTTGAATGATGGAATTTATAAAATGTATGTTAATTCATTTTTTTTGTTTTCTATAACAAAATGCTTGATTTCCAGACAATGCATTTAAAAAGGCAGCTATTATCCTAGCAAGAACTTGCCTACTGTGGCAAATCCTGGACTACAAAATAAAATCCTATCTCAAGAAGCAAGCAATCATGGGGCTCAAGAGACAGCTCAGCAGTTTAAGAACAGTGGCTGCTGGGGCTGGAGAGATGGCTCAGCGGTTAAGAGCACTGACTGCTCTTCCAAAGGTCCTGAGTTCAAATCCCAGCAACCACATGGTGGCTAACAGCCATCCGTAATGAAATCTGATGCCATCTTCTGGAGTGTCTGAAGACAGCTACAATGTACTTACATATAATAAATAAATAAATAAATAAATAAATAAATAATAAGCAAATAAATATTTTAAAAAAAGAACAGTGGCTGCTCTTCCAGAGGATCCAGGTTCAATTCCCAGCACCCACATGGCAGCTCACCACATCTGTAATGTTCAGTTCCAGAGGATCTGCTACCCTCCCATGGACATACATGCATGTAAAACATCAATGCAAATTTTAAAAATACATATCAATAAGTAAAAAGCAAGCAAGCAAACAAAGAACCCACAAACAAACTTTACTTACCAGCAACTTACTTAAATGTCAATGGACTAAATATTTCTGAAGTAGATGAACCAGGTGGCATAGGCATAGGTGGCACCAGCAATCTAGGAGTCTGAGGCAGGAGAATTGCAAGCTCAAGGCTTGCTTGAGTTACAGAGTGAGTTCAAGACCAGCCTAGACAACTTAAGAAGAAACTATATGAAAAAAAAAAACAAAACTAAAAAAGACCGTGAAAAGTGGGGCTGAGGATGTAGGTCTGTGGTAGAGCAGTTACCTACATGATCACCTCCAGAGGAAGCAAGAACCCAGCAGGGAGTTATTGTGTCCTTTGATGCTCTTCCCAGGAGTACCAGAGTGGCACTGTTTACACCATGGGGTCCCAGCCAGGCTCAGGGTGACTGTGGTCCTGGTGGACAAGACAGTGCTGTACAAGGATTATAAACTTCTAGGATGCCACAGCATACGCCACAATGGGGACATGAGCTGGTGGTGCCCTTAAGCAAAAAGACTTCTGGAGCCCCCAAAAGAGGGTTGTTTACTAAGCCTGTGGCTCTCCTCTACTTCAGATCCTAAAATAACTGTTCTAAGATCAATGGAGCCTGGTGCCAGCCACTACTTGTAAGCCGTCCTCCCCCATAAGCCTTTGTACCAAAAGGTAGGCCAGAGGGAAGACAGAGAACACACACTTGCAGAATTCACCTCCACACTTAACTGAGCTCTGTTACTTACTGACTGTAGTAGCATTGCAACAGGCTTTAGTGATTGCATTTGCAAAATAAATTATTGCATTTGTAAAATAGTTCTTAGCAAATCGTTGCTACAGGCATTGCACGGGATAGCATTTTTGTGTTTGGTCCCACTCTTTAATAAAGGACTCTCTCAACAAAGGAGGAAAACGAAGCATTATATTGGACAGGAACAGTAAGGCCTCCAAGAGCCCTGGGTGGACGGATAGGGAACATAAGAAATCAATTACAGGGGCTCATCCTCTCTCTTAGAATAAGCAGAACTTTCAAGAGGTCTTTTCCATGGGTGTTGTGTGAGTCAGCTCTGCCCTCTGCTGGCTGTATGGGAAAAAGTAGCCAACTAGACGGTTGTACAAATGTTAAACAGAATATGCCCTCCTCTTCAGGTTCCACATTTACAGAACACTGCTTTGACTCAGGAGGCCTGACAGGGCAGGAGGTGGGGTTACTTTGCTGTCTAATGAATTCCTTTCCTGATTCTGCTATTCTCTTGACCCGGTCTAAGAGACCAAATCTTTGTTCTTGTGTGTCTTCCTTTATCGGGTGCCCTTCCGGCAGAGCAGTGCTGGGAACCTGGAGAAGCTTAATGGGAACCATTATCCACTCTGGCGTGCCTGAGACATATTGGGTACTGGGTGGACCCTTCTTGTCTTCTCCATCCATCTCTCAGCAGCCTCACAACAGGAGCTGTCTTTATTCCCTGTAACATAAGAGGAAACTGAGTCTCAGTAGAGTTGTGTGACTTTCCAGAGATGATACAGCCTGCAAGTTGTGAAGCCTGGATCAGACCTCATCTTGCTGGGCCTCTGGAGCTCTATTTGGGTTTTCCTGAAGACTCCACTGCAGGATCTGTTCACAATAACCAAAGCTGTGAGCCAGGGTTAGAGTGGTCCTTTCAACCTACAGGGTGGATCCGGCCTCACTTCCCAAGACTGTGAACCATATTAGACGGAAGCACTGCCCTTGCTCATTCTTTTGTCCATGGTGCACACAGCCCTGACGTGCTTAGTGTTGGTTCAGTCAAGCTACTGAGCACAACAGTACTCACTTCCCAGCCTTGATCCTGAAATTGTAGATCACAAACTCGATACAGGCTGCCCCAAATCCTCAGCATGTAAACTATAAGGATGGTAGTGGTGTTGAGGCAGGCTCTTGTGAATCAGATGCCCTGAAGAGGCGAAGCAGGGCTGAGGAACTTCCGAGACTACTTACCTCCTTCCGTGAGAAGCTGAGGTCAGCCCTGTCATAGCCAGTATCCTGGTAGCCACAGGGAAATGACCCTGCGGAAGCCAGACCAGCAGGCCTCCTCTGAGCCATCAGTCCATCCACATGGACTTTACAGACTCAACCTAATCCAGTCAGGATTGCGTCAAATTATGGAAGCTACGAAGAGCATCTTCTCTTCACCTAAAAGCAGGATCTTACAATGTTCTCACATTTTAAACATCTCTGGCTCAGCTGCTCCCAGATAGTCACATCATATTTAAAAAAGATGAGCAGTGTCATATAGTTAAAACTAATGATTTGTATGTTCTAAAACATTGTAATGGGGATGAGTTTAATGGGCACAGTTGATTAGATACTATAAGTTTCTAAAAGTGGTGGGATGCAATTTGAGAGAAAATATACTTTCATTTCACAATATTTTTAACTAAAAACATTTATTGATGATTCACAACACATTTGCAGGAAAGTTACACAGAACCTCACATAGAATAGATGTTTGGCCCCGTAAGACACTCTTGGGCCGCGCTGAACTCTTAAGTAGTAGTTCTCATAGCCTTGACTTCCAATGATGAACCACCTACTGGGGCTCCTTCTTCCATGCTAGCTGTGCCCTCCCAACTTGCTTTGCTTCTTCTATGGTGTTGCTTGTTTGGTTGTTGTTGTTGTTGTTTGGGGGGTGTTTTATTTTCTCCATTTGGGTTGTCTTTTTTGTTTTGTATTTGTTTGCTTGTTTATTTTTGTTTTTGTTTTGTCAACTTGACACATCTGGGGGAGAGGGAAACTCAACTGGGAAAATGATTCTATCTGACTGCCTATAGACACGCCTATGGGTATTTTCTTGATTGCCTATAAGTAAGCCTTTGGGTATTTTCTTGACAAATAATTGCCGTGGGAAGTACCAGCTCATGGGGGTGGTGTCACTCTGGGCTATCCTGGATTGTATAAGACAGGGGGCTGAGCCAGCCATAAGGAACAAGCCAGTAAGCAGTGTTGCTCCACGACTTCAGTTCCTTCCTCCAGGTTTCTACCCTGACTTCCTTTTATGGTGGACTAAAACTATAAGCTGAAATAAACCCTTTTCTTACCATGTTGCCTTTGGTCATGGTGTTTTATCACACTGATAGAAAACAAAGGCATCCATATTTTGCTATGATCTTGACCTTTGAGTGTTCCAAGGCTCAAAAGTATATTCTCTTTCTTTCTTTCTGCGTGTGTCTGTTTATGGTGTGCATGTGAATATGCCTGTCCTCATGTGTATCCTCACACATGGAAACTGACATTGGGAATCTTCCATATTCACTCTCATCCTTATTTCTTAAGACAGGATCTCTCAATTGAGCCCAGACTTTGTTGGTATTGTCTAACTAGCCACCTGGTTTTTGGCTATTTCTGCCTCCATATTCTGAGTGCTGGAATAATAGGTGAGCTGCCACACCCACCTGAAACTAACCTGGATAATGGGGATCTGAATTCTAATCTTTATGATTGCCACTAGCACAGCAAGCACCTTAACTGTAAAGCCAACTTCCTAGCTTTCCCCTCTACTTTTACTGAGAATGTCAAACATGCCTGTAACGCATTTTGACCAAATCTGCCCATTTTCCTCCCTTTCATTTTTGCCCCTATGCCCCACCACGATTTTTTCCCAACTTCACATGGGAAACAATACAAAACACTAACAACAACAAAAATAAAACAAAACCCAGAGTCCATTTAGTATGCATGTATGTGCATAGATATAGGACCATCTACTAAAGCCTCTCAGGGCTTGTATCCCTGAAGGAAACTGACTCTTCTGTCCCCAGCATCACCATTGCCAATAGCTCTTTGGTGGTTGGTGGACGTTCATGAGCCCCTGTCCTAACCATGCTGGAATTTTGAGCCCTTCACTTTCTTCCTTTTAGTAATGGTTTTTCCCTTTTTTCATTCATAAACCTCCATCCTGCAAATAAGCATTCCCAGATGTTTCACGGGGGTCTTGCTGCTCACAGATATTCTTGAAGGTCACTTTTCTGTGAAGTTACTACCTTTAGGAACATTAGGAACGAGTGGCTGCTCTGAATATAGAACCAACGACACCCAAGACCTGAGACCAGATGTCATTAGGTGTTTTCTCTGTCTTCTCCTCCCAGCAATAGGTCTGGGTCTTAGTTAGACACCAGGAAACCCAAGTCATGGGACTAAGAAGTGATATTGCCCCGCCCTCAGCCTGCTTCAAGCATGTGTCCCAAATTTGATGCCTGCCTCAATATCTCCTCCTAGGAAATTTCAAGAGTTCCAGCTCCACACTTGCTTCCACACAGCTCCAGGACTTGACAAGAAGAATTAGTAAGAATCTCTACCTTAACAGGCCATGATGCGGATATAGTAACCCGCTGACAGTACAGGAATGGGTCAGTGCGTGTTAGCTCACAGAGGTTGAGGAGGTCCCATACAGGTCAGGGCTTGGGTAATCCTGAAAATAGCACCCAGCTTTTCTGCAGGTGAAAGAGTCAGAAGTGCTTCACAGTGAAACAGCTCAAGTTTTGCAAACAAAACCAAGCGTAGTAGGTCTGCAAAGATCACTTAGGGAAGAAGAGCACTGCTGTACAAGCATGAAAACCTGAGTTCAAATCCTTAGCACTCATCTGAAAGATCTTGGTATGGTCATGTGCACCCCTGTCACTCCAGCACAGTGGAGGTCAGGGATGACGACAGGAGGCTCCCTAGGGCTTGGTGGCCACCAACCTAGCCCTCAGTTGAGTGAGAGACTGTCTTAAGGGAGTATGGCAGAATATAATGGAGTAGGATACCCAGTGTCCCAGTACCCTCCCTTGGACATACACACACACACACCATAAACTGCAAGTACAGTGTTGTTGCTCCTTGAGATTTTATTCACCATACTATCATCAGGTAACATTAACAAATAATGGCTTTCTTTCCTAGGAAATGTTGAAAGGAAAGAAAGAGGCTCATTACTCTCAGGGTTAGAGCAAGTATACCATTCTGGATTTTTATTTTGATAAAGCTTAAGTTACAGGAACTCAACCTTCGCACGCCCATCCTTCCTTCTGCTGTGAGGAACTTGGCTCCCAGGCAGCTCCGAACCCTATGGAAAGACTCAAGCTTCTAAGTCACACACAGCATCAGGATCTGTTGGCCAATGAGGCTTTTCCCTCTGCTGTTTCCTCACGCTGGGGGAAAGGGGAAAGCTGGGATCTCTGCCCAGTCAAGGCACAGATGCAAGGTATCTGCTTCTTGATGAAGCTGCCCAGCCCTTCTCCTAGCCAGAACCTTCTCTGAGCCAGGTCCCCTCCTGAACCCATGTTCTTGGGAGCTATGAAGGCAGTATGCTGTGAGAAGGGCCCAACTAGGGACAGGTTGGGAATGTGGTACTGATTATGATGGGACACTTAGAAACATGTGGTTCCCAGAACCCTGCTGGACAGACATGTCTTTCAAAGGCTACCTGGTAAAAGCCAGTTCTCATGAGATCTTGGCAACTTGTCGATTGCTTGGAGGCTGTCCCTCTACCTGGAACACTTAGCCTGCATAAGCATGAGCGTCCAGGAAAGGAGAAAGCCTCAAAAGGTGCAGGGTCCCCTTTCAGAGGCCGGTTGTCTGTGCTATAACAACCAGCTGCCTCTCCTCTGTGAGGAGGGAAGCACATGTGGCTGTCTATGATTAGAACCCATGCCCAGAGAACTCACACACCTATCTTTCAGTGTTGGGGGCCAGGACCATGAAACTTCCTCTTAGTTCGAGACTCCAGCCCAGCTTGATAGGCCAAGATACCCAGATTTCCTTAAACCCTCTTCCAGAACAAATGAGACACTTATATGTCTCCATTTTGATTTTGTGGAACGCTGTCCAGGGCTCACAAAGAGCCACTAGGTTCATCTCCTAATTCTCAGGAGACCCAGGCCTTAAATAAGTAGCCATAGCCTCAAGTCGATCCACTTGTCATCACTCTGGTCAACATCTTGTCTGGGATACAAATGTGAGGGTTAGAGTCAGAACTCCTAGATCCATTTCTTGGCTCTGATACATGTGGCTATGGAAACTTGTCAGAGCTTCATAGACTCTCTGAGCCTCAGTTTTCCATCAGTTACTGTGGATAATAATAAAGACAACACCTTATTGTGCTGAGATGAAGAACACACAGCTCAGTCCCTCACACGATGCAAATGCTCAGGAGACATTGACCATATTTTATGTAGCAGATGCCTAGTCTCAGAGGGACCCTTAGATAGCAATGGCTCGGAATCTCTGGCTGCAGATGTAAAGGGGAAGCCAGAGGTCTGTGCAATATATTCATCTGGGTACATATCTAGAATGGAGGAAGAGATGGCCTGGTAAGGTTCAGACTATGGGAGGAAGTGAGGGAAGGACTTCCTGTCAAACAGGAGTAACTTTTACACAAAATTAGCATTGCTGTCATCTGAGGGACAGGCAGGGAACAGTGACTACCCTCAAAAGGAGACATGATAACCTAGCACCAGAAAGCCACCTGTCATGTCATTCATAAGATGTTTGCAGATTGCTGGATAGGGGAAAATTAGAAGAAGCTGGCTTTGCCCTGAGGGTAGAAGGCAAGGAGGGCACTCTGGGAGAGGCTAGGAGACCAGGGAGTTGAGATCCTGAAGAGGTGAGTATGGGACAGAGCTAAACTTTCCAGCGGCTCTAAAACACAAGCTTCTTGGGGACCTCCCAGGGAAACTCGCTTCTCCCGAAATGGCCGTAGCACGCAGTCTTCTGGTAGATGGGTTTTTTCAGATCCAAGTCCCTGCATAGTCAGGGGAGGCAAAGGTCATTTTTCAATGGGAAATGGTAGTGAGTACTAGGGGTGGTCCTAGGAGAGGCTTTCTCCCACAAACACATACATCTGTACCCTATCTACAACACAGTGCTATCATGATCAGGTTAAGAAGTGAAAGCTCCAAGGTCAGAGACAGCTGAGTACTAACACACCAAGACCAGGGTATGAACTCTTACCTGAGGTAACTTTCTCTACTCTACTCCACTGGTTTAGCCAAGGCCAGTGCTCTCACAGCCAAGAACCAGAGAATAGGGATGCCATGATGGCATGTAGGAATAGACTTGCCTACTGGCTTCCTAGACATCTGGCCTGAGATGCTCCAGCTGCTCAAAGATGGACTCATTATGGCTACTCTCCACTGGGCCTCCTTCTGCTGGAAACCAGACACCCCAAGTTGGGGGCATGTACTGATCTATGATTCCAGGCACTGTGCTGAGGGGCCAGGCATTTGGGACCCTCCTGTTGTAAGTGTCTGAAGAGCCCTTTATGTTTGGGTGTCCACCTGAGTGTGGAAGTGGGAAGGTTCCAGGCAATAGCAACATGATGGCCCTTTTACCTGACAATAACACCAGGCCGAAGGTCAAAGTTCTTGTTCACCACCTCTAGCAGCTCCCGCTCAGTCTTATTGGAGGTCCCGTAGGTGAAGATGGAAATGGACAGAGGTTCTGCCACACCAATGGCATAGGACACCTTCAAGAAAGATCTGGCTCAGGGACTGAGCCTCTCACAGACTTTAAAGAGCAGAGGCAGCAGGCCCCAAACTTCTTCTGCCAATAGGATCCCTACCTCTCCTGCCCAGCAGCCCCCTGTCTTCAGGTGTGCTCTCTCTTTCCCTAGTTTGCCAGGGCTCCAGCCACAGTCGCCAGTGCAATTTATGCAGAGATGCAACAGTGACAAAAAGGCTTTCCTACTGGGCCAGTATCTCCTTACTCCAGGCTGGGCTGGAGCCTTTGGCAAGCACAGGAAAAAAGGATCACAACAGGTGGGGGCAACCTACCTGAACAAGCACTCTCCGGCAGAGCCCAGCCTTTACCAGGGACTTGGCCACCCAGCGGGCAGCATAAGCTGCTGAGCGGTCCACCTTGGTGTAGTCCTTTCCAGAGAAGGCACCACCACCATGGGCACCCCAGCCTCCGTATGTGTCCACAATAATCTTGCGGCCCGTGACACCTGCATCCCCCTACAGAGGGAGACAAACGGACAAGAGATGAGAAGCACTGACACTGAGTGCAGACTGGGCAGAAGAAAGGACAGAGAGTCTCCTGTGAGCACTCTCAAAGGCCCCCATGAACCAGGCAGAAACTGTGAGTTCTCTCATCTCCGTCCTTCCTGGCACTGACCAGCTATGAAAATCAGGCAACCTGTCAAAGCCTTACTAGAAAGGTCAGGAGATGAGACAGAGGTCATCTGGGGCCATGCCTTCACTTTTGAGTCCACCATAAGAAGCCATCCACCTGTAGTAGGAATTGTACTGCAATAAATACAACCCCAGGCTGTCATCCTGGCCAGTGCCACCACGTGGCTCACTTATGAAGTGTGCTCTGTTTAGCAGCAGTTTGAAAGAAACACCTTTAAATGGAGCTAGATTTAGCAATTTGAAGAGAATCCAGTTACTTCAATTCTATTTAGAAGTCACACTTTGCAGTTACCTATTTAGACTTTGAGACATCCTCCAGGAAAATAAGGAACTTAACCTTCTGCCTTATTCCAACACTATTTGACCATAGGACCTATTTTGGGGGTTCAACCTTGTGATAATACCCTCAGTTCTGCTAATCTCTACCCCCTCTGGTCTGTGTACATATAGGAGAATGGGGTAAGAGCTGTATCTTCTATAAAACTCACCTCTGCTGTCCTTGCAACAATAGCTGGAGACCCCCATAGCAAAGTTCCAGCAAGTAATGCCTGAGAAAGTAGCCATGAACAAGCACTACAGAGATGAGTGAGTGCCTGACCAAGTAGGGAGAAATGACGGTGGCTATGGGCAGGCATGGTGGCATTTGGAATGGCTAGGTGGGAGGGCTTGACAGCATTAAGTGGGAAACTCCTCTGATCATGTACCCCTTTTTCCATATTGACAGATATACAGAGTGTCTTCAATGTAGGCCAAAGTTCACTGAGCACCTTTAATTCATGGGCAGACACTACTGAGATCCTCAGAACTACATCTTGTCATCTGTGTACTCTGGGACATGAGCAGTCCAGGTATCAAGGCCCAGAAACAGGGCCTTATCTAGAGATAAATACGCACCTGGGGGCCTCCAATAACAAACCGCCCACTTGGCTGCAGGTGGTAAACAGTATCTTCATCCAGGTACTTGGCTGGCACCACAGCTTTGATCACCTGCTCTTTCAGGGCCTCTTGCATGGCCTCCAGTGTGATGTCTTCATTGTGTTGCACAGAGATGACGATGGTGTGGATGCGCACAGGGATGACTGCACCATTATCCTGCATGTACTGAACTGTTACCTGTCCATCAAAGGAGATCCTGTGAGGCCCAGGCCTGAGCTGAGGGCACATGGCTGTCAGGCACAGGTCTCCAGGAGGCAGCCTGAGTTCCCAAGGGATCCAGAGAGTCCCTTTGTCTCTAAAGGTTCTTTGGAGACTGAAGATGGCACATGCTTATATTTAGTAATTTGCTCTATACTGTGATGACAGCATAAGGCACACATATGGGGCACTGTCTTTCAACTGTGATAATAAGAGACTGCTAGTGCTAATGACCCTCTCTGGACACTTCCCATGGACTTCTCCCATTTCTATTAGTGAACACAGGAATTCATTGGCAGAGACAAGGGTATCTTGGTCCTAGAATGTGAAGAACCAAAAAGGATCTTTAGCCACGACTGTATTTGTTGGCATATAGAGCCTCTGAGACAGAGAGAAAGAGCCTGGCAAGTGGCCCTCTCTCCTCAGTAAAGGATCCTGGAAGTACATTGGGACCAGGAGAGTTTGACAGCTGTATGGACAGGTGAAAGAGGCTCTAGTCAGGACTGTTAAGCTAAAAGGGCAGAAAGCTCTGAATCCCCATTGTCTTGGTGTTTCACCAAAAGAAGGACAAGTGGAGCATACTTGGGTAGGAGTCAGGATCCTGATTATAAGGTCCTGTCAGGGCAAGCCATGGAGACCCCTCAAACATTCACTTCCATCATGTCCAGTTCGGTTCCCATCATATAGATTAAGATCTAAGATATCACAGTGAGGGAGGTGTCATGTCCACCTACACTTTACAAATGACATAAACCAAGAGATCAGAACTTGTCATTTTGTGAGGAGTCCAAGATCCAGACCTTGCTCAAGCTGAACCAAAGCTTGTCACTCTCATTGTAGCACAGACAAAATGCTCTGTAGAGACTCTGTCCTCTAATGACATATCACTGGGCACAGACACATGATATCTCAGATAGCAAGGAAAAGCAGATAGGTCCCCTTGAGTTTGCAAAGTGGAAGGCTTGGTGGGAGGTCAGCAGATGAGGAGGTCAAGAAAAATGCAATGGGTGAACAAGCTTTGCAGGTAGAAGCCATGGCATGAATGGGTCACCTTTGTTGCCCATTCAAACATTTTGGTCAAGATCACACACAAGAGCTGACACACAGATTTATAGCCAAGGCTCTGTTTAGCAGAAAGTTGCCACTTAAGACCATGAACCATCTGTTGGATGACAGGGCCCATGCTACCTGAGACAATATGTACCTATCAGAGCAGTATCTGCACAGCTGAGGGTCATGAGATGCTTGCAGCAGTATGCCTATAATATACCAAAAACCTAAGCAGGGGTGGCATAGAATAATTTTTTATCCTAGGGCCCAGATAGGACCTTGCAGCAATCAGTCCCTTGATGAGGTTGTGCTGAAATATGGTCTCTGCTTGGCCAAGGTGCCTTAGACAGCCATCCAAAGTCACCTGACACTTTTGAATCTTTCAGCTAAGATTAAGTATAGCCAATGGGGTACATATCGGAATTCTGCTCTGTGTCCTGCTGGTCCAAAAAGCAACAGAGAGACATCCAGGGGGAGAGACAAAAAGAGCTCTGGCCACCTATCATCTGAGATTGGAAGGTACACAATCATTGAGGACTACCCATTAAATCCTCCATGGGAATTATCCTCTCATAGGACTGCACAAGGGGGAGGTAGAATAGGGATGGGGACTCCCAAGGGAGGAGACCTTTATCAGGCTCTAGGATCAAAGTTATCTCATATAGCCTTGGGAGGAGGTTCAGTCTTGAGGCAATTTCCCAATCTAGCTGTTTTTCACTGAGACCTGATGTCCCATCCCTACTGGGCAAATACCAGGCTGCATCTTTGCAGAACTCCTGGAACGGGTTGGCAGAGCAAAGGCCCGAGCTCTGCTCTTATCTCATCATGTCAGCAGATACGGGGAAAAACACACTATGGAAAACAGAGCTCTGACCTGGTACAAAAATAGCCACTGGACTGCCAGCCCTGATTCTCAGTATCAGCAGCAGCAATTTGTTCAGGTGGAAAGACTCATCCTGGTCACAGTCAACACAGGTGACAATGGAAATCCTTTACAAAGAGCCTGTGGAGGAAGAGGCCAGCTACTGTCCTGGATAGTACTCCCTGCATAGAGGCAGACCTAGGAGGCAGCTCAACTATCCAGTGTCTCCTGGCCCCCTGTGACAGGCATATCTACTGCATCTTATGGAGACTCAATGCATCTTCTCAGAAAAGGGCATCCCATTAGACTTCCTATTTCCCTCAGAGCTCCTAAGACTTGGAAACCTCTTTCTTGTACAGGGGAAATGAACAAGGTCTTTCTTACTGTAGCTCAAAGCATTCCTTCTGTTCCTCTCTTACCAGAGGAAAAGGAAACTTCAGGGTGCCCATTGTCTTCTACTCACCCCTATTCTGGGGTTGTCTTTTCTGTGGAACTCCACATTTCTAAGCCCTTTCTTTTGGTACCACAGCAGTCTACATGTTAGCTCTTCTGTCCCATAACCTCCGGCAATACCTGAGAGATGCTGGTGGCCCCAACTCTACCTTGAAAGTCATAAAAATAGCACAAGCACAGGAATCTCTAAGAAAATGTTCTATTAGGACCATAAGCACACACAGTTGCCCCAAGTGGAGCCAGTGTGATACTTCTGCCCAGAAAGAAGGATACATCTTAGTAGAATGACATAGACTAGAATAACAAGACATAGCTACATGCACTATATTGGGCCATAAAAGCATCTATATCAATCACAAGTATGGGGGTTGGGGGAGAGAAGGGAGGGGATGGAAGAGGGGAGGAGGGGGAAAGAGAGAGAACAGTCTGGTATGAGGGGCCACAAGTAGCATTCAGACATAGGCATTGCTGTCCCCAAAGAAAAAACACAGATACAATAAAGGATGGTGTATAAGCCCTATGAACCAAGGATAAATTGAATGGGGTAATGCTGGTGAATTGGAGACTCTGTGAAAAGGGCTGGCAGAGGAAAGTTATGGTGGAATAATATGCAATTCTGAATTCTGGAATGACAAGTGAATTCTGCCCTCCTCTCACAAGAAGTAAAATCCTAGAGAAAATTCTGAAAAGGTGGAGAAGATCACAAAAAATTAACTGCAGTTCTCAAGCAGGGAGAACCTTTTAGGGGCATAGGGTACTGTTGCTGGCTTGGATGATGTAGGGACCAATCCAGGAAAGGTTGGGCTGCAATGAGAGGAATACTCTTTCTGGAGAAATACGAGACACTAGTACCATGGAGACAGATGGCACAAAGCTGGCCTGGGGAATGTGTTGTGCTCCACCTAGTCCTGTGCCGAGTAAGAGATGATAGTGAGCAGCATAGCGTAGGCTGTCGGCCTCTGAGCCTGTAAAGTGAGTGAGAAATGGGGCTGATGATGTGGAGGGACCAAGGTTGGAAGATTCAGGAGCCAAGTGAGTGAAGAGATAGAGATAACATGTAGGGGATGATGTGTCAAGACCTTGGGACATCATACTTTAGAACACAGAAGAGGAGCCAGGGCAGGCAGCCATTGGCCAAAGGCCATCAGACGACTGAAGAGTGGTAGGGAGCCTGCCTCCACCTGTGCTAATGTTTGCATCACCACTGTCCTTCAAAGAGAAAGGGATTTCATCATGATGGGAAGGAGGGAGGTCAAGGCCCACAGAGCTGGAATGGGACACATGAAGGGTAAAGACAAGGAAAGGGGTCCTAGAGATACAGCCTGCTCATGGTGGGAAAGCTGTGTGCTCATAAAGGCAGGAGCCACCATGTCAGGAACTGGTGAGGTAGTAAAACTGTGGCAGGTATTAAGTTACCACCAAAGACCACATATGCTAACAAAATAAAAATAGAATAATTTTTTAAGCCTGTCTGATTTTTTGAATAGTTTTATAATAAATTTTGATGAGGGTCAGGATGGGAAATGTGTGTAGCCTGAAAGAGTTTTCAAGTAAGTGATTCCTTTCAAAATGGATAATGCTTTGGGTACCTAAGTAGAATATTTTCATCTTAAAAATAGCATGACTAAAGTGTAATCAAACACTTTCTAATTAGATTGGAGGCTCCCTCCGCAAGAGGAAATGCATATCTGGCATGGAAAACCCCATGGCTGGGGAGAGCATAAGCCCTAGTGAGGAACCTATTCCTGTTGCTTTACTAAACAGACACAATATGAAGCTGCCATCTAAATATTTACATTTATACCGCCAAATTGCTAACGTGTTGACCTTGGTTGGAGAAGATCCTCTTTGTAGTAGGTGCTGACAACACAGAGACTCACAGCTGATCAAAGTGCCGAGGAAAAGGGATCGTTGAATGTCTATTCCTAAATGGAATGTTCCCATCTCCTTTGAACATTCAGGGAACAAGATGGAAAAGAGGGTGGAAAGAATACAAGCAGAGCCAGAAGTCAGGAAAGAGGGTTGTGAAATGGTGTCTTCTGGATCTAACATGGCACTGCATCCATAAATCCACAGGCGCTTTGGCTATCTGCATACTACCTGCAAACAAGGTTGGGCCCATCCGTGTGTCATTGTGGGTAGGAGAGAGGCTCATAACATCCCACTCTCCCTGAGGAACTGTAGGCAAGAAATAGTCAGTTACCTTTATTCAAATAAGTAACCCCTTAGCTGTGTTCATGCAACCAACTATAATTAAATGCAGCAGGTTATCCACACAAAGAAACACATAAAAGGGGGAGGGAGGACTGCTTAGAGAAAAGGAGGGCTTGATGGAAGTGGGAGGGAGAAAAGGGAGGGCTCACAGGGCATATAACCAAGCATGAGGGGTTGAATGTGCATATGTTCATGTGTGTGTGTATGTGTGTGTATAACAGCATATAACTGAGTATGTGGGGGGTTGTGCCTGTGTGTGTGTGTAACAGGGCATGTAACCAAGCATGTGGGATGTGTGTGCGTGTGCATGTATATGTGTGGTTGTGTGTGTGTGTGTGTGTATAACATGTCATATAACCAAGCATGTGGGGTGGATGTGTGTGTTGTCAAAGAATGAATTAAAATATAGGTATTTTAAAAGCATTTTGGCAGGTGACAATAAATATGTATTACTTGGGAAAAATGTGCCCAGAACCAAAATGATTTGGTATAATTTAGTAGGGAGGTCTGCGGGGGTGATGGAAACAGCTCACCTGAGTCTTAGAATCAGGTCTCAGCCAGGGAAGGACACCAGAGCGCCTCAGATCTGCTATCCGGGTGTTGAGTTTGTGAGCGAGCACGATGGTAAGGGGCATGCATTCCTCGGTCTCATCAGTAGCATAGCCAAACATCAGACCCTGAGGAAGGACAGCTGCCTTAGAACTCAGGGCAGCACTATTCTCCAAATCACATATTTCTTTTGGTACTTCAACAGTTATGCAGTATCTCTCTCATACACAAAACACTGCTGCATTTAGCATTTTAGAAGGAGAAGACAGTGCCTCTGACCCCCAACACTCTGGAAGGAGGAGACAAGTCTACATCTGTCATCAGCAATCATGGGTTTCTACCACACATCCTGACATTGATGCCGGGTAGCAGTGCTCAACTTACTGTAGGCATGATCTTCCCCAGGTTTCTAGAGTGATGAGACCACCCAAGAGTGTAATTAGCTCAGCAGGATTCCCCTTATGGATCATAGCTCTGTCCAAACACACCACACTGGTCCACCCCTCACACAGCTGACATACCTGATCTCCTGCACCAACATCCTCTTCATTTCTGTCTAGGTGGACACATTGGGCAATATCTGGGGACTGTTGCTCCAGAGCCACTAGCACATTGCAAGTCTTGAAGTCAAAGCCTGGGCAGAAGTAAGCCGAGTGGGGACATGTGTCAAGACAGGACTATAAGTTTCTTGGTGAACTTCTCAGTCACTGGTGTGGCATTTATTGTTAGGGGTGGTAGCCTCTGGTTCACAGTTGAGGTGAGGACTGTGATGTTGAAAGACCTGATATTTGCCTCCATGATCATGTAGAACTCTTTCAAAAGAGAAGATTCTCCATGATATATTTTACTGTATTCAATTACACCTTGGTTAAAAAAAAAAAAGTATATCTTACACAGAACTGTGACAACCCACAACAACGTTACAAACCTGACAGCATCAAGGACATTCTGACTGATGAGCAGGTAAGCAACATATGGTGGGTATCCCAGAGAACCCTCCAGAACCCCACTTGAAAAAATCAAAGCACTAGCAAGGCATGGTGCCTGCTTGTAACCCCAGCACTTCTGAAGTGAAGGCAGGAGGCCATCTTGGCTAGTCTGGACTACTTTGAACCGGGTCTGAGAGAAAGGAAAAGAAAGAGAAAGGGAGATGGATGGAGGGATGGCAGGGGAGGGAAGGAGGGAGAAGAGAATATCACTGCAGTGATTGAAAATCAAGGGTCTTTCGAATCTTGTCATTTAGAGGCCCAACTATATACCTTACCCATATATGTGTGTATATATGTGTGTATATATTTATTATTTACACACATGGTGAATAATAAGTATCATGTATTTGAACCATCGAGAGAGACTCCTAGAGCTGGGGTCCTTTGTCAAAGCTACAACTCTGGAACCAAGTCCCCATCTGCAAAACTGCAATACAGAGTTGAGGTGCACCTCTGCATGCTGTGTGATATCTCAAGAAAGCCTCACTAACAGCCACCCCTGTCAGGGAGCCAGAACTCCTTTAGACAACAAACTTAGGTCTAGCCTTAAGCATTATGCACTTTTCCACCTCCCCGAGGTCTCTCTGGATGGAATGTTCCTCCTCTGGATCCTCCCCCAACACCCAAACTTGACCAGCTCCCAGTTAGTGTCCTTGGACATTTACCCATGCAATTCTACTCCCATATTGCATAAGATAAAAAGAGATTCGCACAGAACACCTCAGAGCTGGTCATATGAGGCCAAGCAGTCCCTCTACCCATGCACGTGGTTTTCTTTGCTCTTTGCCTTTCCCTCACCCCCACCATTCCCCAGTAAATGTTTTGGATGTAGAAATCAATGAATAATCTTTAGAGAGGTGCCAAAGGACTCTGCTCTGTATATTAAGCATTGAGTCGAAATAATACCTCTTCCCAATGCTGAGTTCAATTTTGCCATAGTCGGGCTGTCACTTAGCCCTTTCTAAAGAACATTGCCTTATGGAAATTTTCTTTGTAACCTAATGGAAGGCATGGTATTGAGTAAGATATAGATGCACATAAATAAATTGAAGTCTCAGAGTATACCAAGGAGAGGCTATGCATGGTAACATTCCAAAACGCCATTTTTCAGGATGATGGGTTTCTTCTACAAAGGCCACAAATCTTTTTTAATTAGATATTTACTTTATTAATATTTCAAATGTTGTCCCCTTTCCCAGTTTCCCCTCCGAAAACCCCCTACTCCCCCGTCCCCCTGCTCACCAACCCACCCACTCCCGCTTCCTGGCCCTGGCATTCCCCTACATTGGGTCATAGAGCCTTCACAGGACCAAGGGCCTCTCCTCACATTGATGACCAACTAGGCCATCCTCTGCTACATATGCAGCTAGAGACATAAGTCCCACCACATGTGCTCTTTGATTGGTGGTTTAGTCCCTGGGAGCTCTGGTGTTACTGGTTAGTTCATATTGTTGTTCCTCCTATGAGGCTGCAAACCCTTTCAGCTCCTTGGGTCCTTTCTCTAGCTCCTTTATTGGGGACACTGTGCTCAGTCCAATGGATGGCAGTGAGGATACACCTCTTTATTTGTCAGGCACAGGTAGAGCCTCTCTGAAGATAGCTATAACAGGCTTCTGTCAGTAAGCACTTATTGAAGGCCACACATCTTAAGTGGGAAGATTAATTTGCATATACTGTTTCTTTTCCCAGGCACTCTAGAACATTCCCACACTGCAAGAAGTGGTCTTTCTCATGATTGCTCTAGGTCAACACATCTCTCACAGTGAGCTCTGGAAACTGAGGCTCAGAGTTCAACCTAGACTCAGAGGGAATTTTTTAAATAAATAAATCTGAGAAATAAAAACTGAAATTATATGAATATCTATTGCTAGAAGCTATAGTAGAACCTTGAAGAAGTCAGGTCTGAGCCCTTTCCAGGAAACTGGTGTGAATAATGGGCAAATGGAAGCTCCACCAAAATGTCTTTGCAGCAAGTGCCATGCCCTGGGTCATCTGATATACCCCCAGGCTTGGTTGCTTCCTGCCATGCCCAGATATAAGCAGTGGCATCTGCAGGGAAGTCCTCAGTTATCCTTGTGCCACTTGGTGCTTCCTGGTCCCCTTACTTCCTTGCCTGGCCTGAACCTCTTTCCCGGCCCTCAGCTCCTTAACCACCTGGCATGGGTGCTAACCTGGACTTCCCAGTCTCCTTCACCTGTAATTAGGCCCAGGTGCTTGAAAATGAGGCCTCATTTTCTGTATCTATAGTAAAATGCAGTACAGCTCAGTGGAAAGTACAGGAACACCCACCCTGGTGTTGTTTCACGGTAGTTATACTCTAAGCCAGGATATCCTCATTTGCATAAGAAACAGTCCAGGGTATTCTGGAATGATGAAGTCAGATGACATAAGTAGACACTAGCACCTGTGCTTGGCACAGAGCTTGTGGTCACTAAAGGGATACCCCCTTCATTACGAGCTTCATTCAAAGCTTCTGCCAGCACAGGGAAAGCAGGACCTTAAAAGAGACTTGTCAGTAATGAACAGATACACGCTGGCCCCTCCCGCTGTAGTCCTCTATAGAAGGCAGCCAGACCTTGCTCTAGGAATGTTTACTCTCCAGATGGAATTTGTACTGTAAAACTGAAGGATCAGATTTGACTCCGTATGGAAAATGGACACAGCAGAGACCTACATGCACACAGACCCAGCAAACTCATCCTCACCCTTGGCAGAGTCGTCATAGCCAATGTGCTTGATGGTGTCTCTCACCACCCGCTGGTAATCAACCATGGCCACTGAGGTGATCTCCCCACACAGTAGCACCATACCTGTCTTGCACACTGTCTCTGTAAGAAAAGGAAGGTAGGTAGTAGTCATGGGCAGCTGACAGAAGCTCAAGTGTCTAGACCTATCAAAGTGGAGATAGAACGATTCATTAGTGGCTTCAGTGAAGAATAGTTTCTAAGAAAGAATAGCTGTGCCAACAAAAAGAGCAACTCCAGCACTAATTACTGAGTATGTGCAAGTGTTGGTAGTAGAATGAAGCTTTGAAAAGGATGAGTTGTATTTGAGTTTTGTGCAAAGTACTTACTGATTCTGTTATCTTGGACAACCTACTTAACCTGTCTCCAGTCATGTAGCTTTCATGAATTAATCAACAGGATGAATGCATATGACACAACATCTCTCAACACACACACACACACACACACACACACACACACACACACACATACACACATACACAGAGACCATGATGCTAGAACATGTGTATCCTAACCCAAGGATCAAATCAGACCACTTTCTCAAAAGGAATTTTTCTGTAAGAACTGGAATCCCATAACTATCTACTGCCAGAGGCTCTCATGGAATCTTTAAAAACAGGAGCAAGAGCCCTAGCTAAGAATCTAGTGTGGATACAATGCCAAAATCTTACAGAAAATGCCACTGTTTGTTTCAATGCTATCAGGGTGATATCTACTCTCAGAGTAAAACAAGGACCTGACATACGGGCTGAGATGCTTGTAGAGAAGGAAGGGAGGGTCTTCACAGAGGACAGTATACATCACAGACAGTGACAGTGCATACTGGTCTCCACACTGGGGTCTCCTGCACCATAAGGTATGGCAAAGAGCCAGGTGCAACCAGCACTGTCTTCCCATCTGTAAGGTCAGAGATTGGACATGGACCTTCCACACTCTGAAGTCAAGGACTATGTTGTGTGACAAAGCCTTCTATCAGACAAAGATTTGATGCTGGAAAACTTATCTTGCAAACAACAGTAAAGATATTTGGCCTATATGGACCCCCAGAGACCACAGGTGGATGGCATGGGTGGACAAGGGCTTCAGTGCTTTATTCAACACTGATGGCCCTTTGAAAAGCTGTTGGTTTGGGTGTGAATAGTTAATGAAACTGCTGTTCTTTGTTGCTGGTAAATGGGATGCATAAATTAATTTAACATATGAGGCATACCACAAACAAGGAAAGAAAATCAAAGTAGCTAGATATACATAGTCATCAACTGAGTTTCTAGCCAGCCTCAAGCATTTCAGCTCTTCACTTTCTCGGAAGGATTCATCTAAGAATTTAGAAAGTCCACCGACTCCCAGTGAAACCTTTGCTAAGGAGACCATGTTCCCCCCTAGTCCTCTGCTAGTTCTGGTGACATCTTACATCAACTTCTAGGTGATGAATCTGTTTCATCATTAGAAATGTTTTCTGCCCTTATACAACATAAGAAAGTCACTTTAAGAAGACCTCTCCTGTAGACAGGAGGACATTGACTTTGGACTTGAATATGACTCTATGATCTATGTGCACCATGAACTTCTTTGTCCAGCATACTTAGGTCTCCAGCAAAAAAAAAAAAAAGGGAACTTGTCTCTTACCACAGGCCACCTTGGCATTGGGGTCTTGCTTGAGGTGAGCATCCAGCACCGCATCACTAATCTGGTCACAGATCTTATCTGGATAAGAACAAACACTGAATGTAACAAGTAACATAATTGCTAAGCATGGCAAACTTAAATTCTAAAAAAGACACCTTATGAGTCAGCTTATCAAACCTATCTATCAAAAATAAAAAGGATATTCTCTTACATATCAAAAATGAGAATTGTTTTGTCTAATAAATCCTTTTATAGATTTTTAATTTTCCCTATTCTTTGACAGTTTCATATATATATGTATATATATATGCATATACATATGTATATATGTACAATATATGTTGCTCATAACCAATCCCCATTACCCTCTCTTATTTCCCTCCATTCCTTTTGAGCTTTTTCTTTAGGTCCCCCCTCTATTTTGCTGCTTTGTTTAGGTGAGCCACTGAGTTTGACTGGAGTTGCCTGCATGAGTATTTGAATTCTTAATTTCTTCTAATTCTTCCCTCATTTTGGATGGCAGGTATTGCATGAACTCATAGAATCCCTTAAAAGGAAAATACATTTCAAAGCCAGCTCTTCTAAGAGTCCAAGCAACTCACAATCACATTATACTAAAGAAGTCTTTCATTTCCCAACCCTATTCCCTAGTGCTAACATTCAGAAAAATTATGGCTATAGTCTAACATCCTTCATAAAATCAGTAAAATCTGGTCACTAAGTGACCAGACAAATGCCATATTGAAGGCTCTATAGATGCAAACTAAAAGGTACAAAACACAAACCCAGGTAGATGGCATCAACCATGGTTCCCTCCACAAGAGAACCCATAGACACCACTGTTCATGAGAACACTACCATAAGAAGCTCTCAGATCCTCCCTCTGTTCATTCAGCTCCTGCAAGTCAGACGTGTGTCCTGAAAGCTGGGCTAAGATGAGACTGACAAAGATGCAGCAAGAGCCGGGAAGTAAGGTTCTAACATGTAGATCACCAAGTTACATTGTGCACAAATTCACTCAGCGTTGCCGTTAAACACTACTAACAAATTAAGAGATAAAAGAGCCTCCTATTTAAGAAATATTGTCTTTCACTTAATGTTTAAAATGTCCAGAGAGTCTCCTCTTTAAGAGTGTTTTTTTATGATTTCTTTTTACTTGTGTATATGTGCATGTGTAATCTGTATGGGAGAATGCAGACATGTGGGAACAGATAACCATGGGATCTAGAAGCAGATGTTGGTCCTCTGGAGCTGGAGTGGATGCTCAAATCAAACCCGTCTTCTGCAAAAGCAGTGAGTGCCCTTAACACTGAGCATCTCTATGGCCCATGGAGATCATCTCTGAGCATTCAGATCCTGAGTCAAGGAGTTTAGCTATCAAATATAGATATTAAGATATTGATTAACTTGCCATTAAATGTCAACTCTCTAATTTGAAATAAATGATGGAGTTTTTCTATCCATCCTTCTGCCAGTGGTAGATGCTCATTTTAAATCTGGGAAGGTGTGAGTCCACATCCTCTGCCAGTCATATCAGTAAAGGCCGCCTGACATTCTAAAATAAGTTATATGGTGGTCAATATTGACCTGTCAGAGTGTCTATAAGCTATTCATAAGTTAACTACTGACAGATATCCAGAAATCCCATTCATGTAAAGGAATTATTATTATTTATTATTATTATTATTATTATTATTATTATTATTACTACTATTACTATGTCCAGCTCACATAAGGTGCCACTATGTTGGGAAATACAGGTAAAGGGAAAAATTAGCAAGGTCATGAAGATAGATGCTTGATAATTCCTCAATCCCTAAGAGACCTTGCTCTCTCTCCTCGCTCCCCCTCCCATCTGGGATTTTTGAGATTCACACAATGAAGTTTGCCTTGAGCTTGCTCTACAGTCAAGGGTAATCTTGATGTCTTAACTCCCCTGTCTCCAGCTTCCAAGTGCTGTGATTACAATTCAAATCTTTTTTTTTTTCCCATCCAGGAGTGAAGCCACTAAATACAAGGACTTGCATAGGCTGGCAGGCAAACTCTATCTGTACTGCTGAGCTACATCAATCCCTGGAAGAATTTCTTTCTGAGAAGTCTGCTCAGGATTTCAAAGTTTCTATTACTTCATAGGCTTAAGACAGTCATTTTATCTTTCTAGTACGGGAGAATTTTGCCATGAAATGGTAAACAGGTCACCAAGCCTCCAAGGAAACCAACCAACTTGGACACTTAATTTACAGTAGAAAGTGAATGGTGAATGAGACAAATTGATAGGCTATCATTAACGAAGCAAAATAGTCAGTGGGTTAGCAGATGTCTTCCTGCTCTGTCCACCAAACACATGGCTGTTAGGTACAACGGGCTACACTTGAGACAAGTAACCACTGAAAAGACTTCACTTTCTCTTGGCATAGTATGTTCTTCTAACATATGGGTGACTATCAGAAACAATGGAGCTGCCCAGACAAACACCAGAGATGTACCTATGATGGACAGCTGCACTATTGACATTTGGGGCCAAATAATTCTTGGTTATGGGACTCACTCAAGTATTGTGGAATGTTTAGCTGCATGTCTGGTTCCTAGCCAACAGACTCCAGGAAAATCTTGCCTCCAAGCCCTATGATGCAACAATAAAAAAAAAAAAAATGGTCCTAGACATAACAAAATGCTTCTGAAAGAAGAGGGCCTGGATTGCCTTCAGTTGGGGACCATGGAATAAGGCACACAGGTGTAGTGAATTGAAAAACACAAAGTCGAATTTCAAGGTATAAAGTTAATCTCTTGGAGAGAGAAGGAAGGTAGGAAAATTAGACTTGGTGACAAGTCACTTGGTGACACAACATATCGCCCAGAAGGATGTGAATAAGTTCTCAAATCCTCAAATCAGTGTGCCTAAATCCAGGTTTCTCCTAGAACAATGGTTATCAACCCCAGAGCTCTCCTAGATCAGTTGTTCTCAATGTGGTATTCCCATACCAGCAGAAGCAGCACCTCCTAAAAGCTGTTATAAATTAGAATTCTTAAGCATCTACCTATCAAGACCTACCAAATTGGACACGATGGGAGTAAGTCCCAGCCCTTGGCGTCATTGAGCCTTGTGATGTGATGCCTCTGTACTATACAGCTTGACAACCTCTGTCCTACAGTCAGAACTTGTGACTACCTACTCAGGGTCCTGTCACTGACAATTGTCTGTAGCTTTCCATCACAATCCATCCCCCTTTCAAGAACCAAAACAATGTTTGAATGTTCCTCTATAGCAGTGGTTCTGAAGCTTCCTAATACTGTGACCTTTTAATACAGTTCCTCATGTTGTAGTAACCCCCAACCAAAGTTATTTTTGATGCTACTTCATAACTGTCATTTTGCTACTGTTATGAACAATTCAAAACAGTGTTTTCTGGTGGTCTTAGGTGACCCCTGAGAAGGGGTTATTTGACTCTCAAGGAGTCAAGACCCACACATTGAAAAGCACTGCTCTTTAGGAAGTTCATACTGTGTCAGAAAAGCATCTCTGAGATCCTTGCCATCTGCAGCTCCGACTCAGCAGCCATTAGAGTGCAGTGCTATTCCTTTCTAACCTGTGCATGGCTCACATGCAAAACTTTTTCCTATTTGAGAACCATCCTCCTAGTCTTCAAGATGGGTGACACCTTTACAACCAGCAAAGAAAGCACACTTCCTGCAAAGAGTCTCTACAGCAATGGATGAACCTTGTTTTTAAGGTACCTAGTAAAAGTAACTCCTGGCACAGGCTGGGGATGGCAGGATTACCTGAGTTCAAGGCAACCTACTTACCTGGATGCCCCTCTCCTACAGATTCTGATGTGAACATGAAGGCTCCCTCTTCACTTAGAGAATGGTCACACAAGCCATCCACAGGTCCATTCATTGTGCCACACTTTTCGACTTCACTTCTCCAAAGTGACAACTTCAGAGCTTTTTCTTTTCTTTCTTTTCTTATCCTCCCCCTACAAACCCAACAGGCAGATCTTTGGCAGAATCCCGAGGAGATGACTTCTGCCTAAGTGCCTATGAGCATATGAGGACAGGGTAAGGATGGGCAAAGAGGGAGATAGCGGATGGAATACAGATGTGTCACTCCAGGCTGGTCGCAGCTTGCTCCCAGGTGACTCCTATATATGGAAAAGTGAAAGTGCCTGAATAATCAAGCAAGGACAGTGGAGGAGTCCATTTCCTGGAAGGGGGGAGGTCTTTTTACCTTGAGGAATTTCAGCCTTCAGCTCTGATGTCTCAAGTGGCAAGTCTGTGGTCTAAGTGAGATTAGGAAGGCTGTTTAGCCTCTCGGACCGGAAGTGCCTTTCGGACTTCCTTCAGCTCCTTAGCTAATCTCTGAGTGGTTCCCGGGATACCATCCCACTCTGGAGACCTGGGGGCCTGGAGTTACTCATGGGCAGCCAGAAAGTCTCCCAGAGATTTGGTATGGGCTAAGGTTGCAACACAGTGAGGCTCTGCTGTGAAGGCTTCTCTCCACCCCCACACCTGCTCTGGATTGGGCTCGCCCCCTCTACCTCCTCAGCGCAGAACAGGAGCCAAGAGAGTGCACCTGTACCCTGAACCAGCTGTACCATTACACAACAGATTCGCTTTAGTTCGAGGGAAATCTTTGCCGCCCGCATTTTTTTTTCCTGACACAAGAAATCACCTAAGCTGTCAATATCTCTAAGAGACCTGCAAACACATTAACAAGCTAGAGGTTTGGTAGTGGCGCTGGTGGGTGATCCAGGACACAAAGATTATTAATTTTTTAAAATGGAATTTTGAGAAACAGATTCATTATGTGCAAATTAGTATTCCGGTTTAGTATCCCCCCCCCCAACATGTGACAAACTTCCGTGAGTTCAGTTTTGTTCCTCTCATAAACACATGAAGTTCCTATAACTTCATTCTATGCAGGATTGATAGTATCCTTAATTAGCTTGTGTCAAAAATGATAGCGTCTGTCTGCAGGTTTTCTCCTACTCTCAGATCTACAATGTTTGAGTAATGGGAAGTTGAGACCAGACAGGAGATTAGTAAGAAACCAGTTCCTTCTAGAATACAATAAAAAGTAACCAACCAAAGCCTTGTGCCTACAGAGTGGACTGGAGGAAGCTCAAAATAGGAGGAGGTAATGTCCAAAACAACTAACCTTAGTGGCTAAAACCTGCCCTGCACTTATACAGGCACTTTATACACTTTTGGGGTTTTTTTCTGGCACAAATTCTAGTGCTCCAAACCTTGAGGTTAGTTAATCAAAACAGTCACTCTAGGAAATTAAAACTACAATAAATCGATATGGGATGCTACGAGGCTGCTTGTAACTGCACAGCTATCAAAGCACTTAACAAGAAGTGAGCTAACTTGCTTAGGTACATGACTGCTAAAACATGGGATCGAAAGGGACACTGGGCTCACAGTGAGCTATTGGATGGAACACAGGGCCCCCAATGGAGGAGCTAGAGAAAGTAACCAAGGAGCTAAAGGGGTCTGCAACCCAATAAGTAGAACAACAATATGAACTAACCAGTACCCTACCCCACCCCCCGGAGCTTGTGTCTCTAGCTGCAGAAGATGGCCTAGTCAGCCATCATTGGGAAGAGAGGCCCCTTGGTCTTGCAAACTTTATATGCCTCAGTGTTTGTGCTGAAAATATTTCAACATCATTGTCTCTTTGTAAATTACTTTTGGGTACATTAGTTTCAAACCTAGAGACAATACAAACTAATGTGTAATTTGAAGCATAGGCCTAGGTTACCCTAGCTAGTAGAACTGTAGCAACATTATAAATATGCTTCAAGAGCAACTTAAAGTCTAATTATTAATAATTCTTTAAGGTTCTTAGATCCAGCAAGGAGACAGAAAACAAGGCACCTCTCTTTTGAATTTCAAAATGAGTAATAACATCATGGGGCAGAGGGTACCTGTTAGATGTTCTTTATACAGAAATAGGGCTTTCAGAAATTGGTGCCATCAATTCAAAGTGAGGGAAAAATCCTGAAGGCAACTGATTCAGTCTAGCTCCTGCCTGAGCTCTGGACAATATGGCTTCTATATACAAGGATACCTCCTGTTTTTTTCTTAAAATAAATGATAAGAAATCACAGACTATTGCAGGTAGCAGTTCAGGCTTCAGGGCTGAAGCCTCAGTTGTTTCTCTAAACTACTACACAGCCCAGAGCAAACCTGCATAGCTCAGCAACAGGAAAAATTATTACCTGCCTTATAGAATTACTGTAAAAATGAGATTAGACTATTTAGGCATAATGAGTCTTTAACATACTTCTAGAAAGCAATACGAAGTTATGAACATTAGCAAATATAATTAAACAAGCTATGCATGTATGCATGCTATTCTTCTGAACAAAAATAGAGCATGGTATATGTGCATATGTTTATTCACATACACATATTTGCAGTTTGCTCCTTTCCCATATCTATATGTAGCTCACTTTTCATATTTGACATACAGATAGATATTTCTTTTAGCACCTAAACAGTATCCCACAGAAGAAATGTACTGTATATTATTCAGCTGCTCATTCCCTGGTGCTTGAATATTTTTACTTTTCCATTTATTTTAATGTCACAAATATACTTGTCATAAGCATGTTTTGGTGAAATATAAAATGGAAATAGATTGGCTGTTTTCACCTGTAAACTGAAACATTTGGAAGGCTGAGGCAAGAGGATTTGGGGTTAAAGGCCAGTTTTGGATTCATAGCAAAATGATGTTTCCAAAAAAACAAAGGCAGGATTTAGCAGTGCTGAAGCAGGTAAAGGTTTAGCATCCATAATAAATGTTATTGGTTATGTAAAACACCCATCTTCACAAGATGTAAAATAGTAGCTTCAGTCTTTTTCTAACAGACCTTGGCAGAGGTATAATGATTCTAAGAGTCAAACCCATGAAGACATCATAGCTCTAAATTGCCAACTAAATGTAAATTGAATATTTCTTGTGCACAGGCTGTCCTGGGCTCCCTGACGCATGAACTGTCCTCATGTCCCTTCCTAATACTACTGATAACCTAAGTTCAACATAGCAAAGGCTCATATTTGACCTCATTTCCATGTAGCAACTTCTGCTCGGAAAAACCAATTGACTGCTGAGTCTGTGAAGAAACTTTTTGTTTACAGTTCTCAAAAAGAAGTTTATGAGTACTTTATATAATAAGATAAGGCTGCTCTCAAATAAATCCCCTAATGATGTACCGCAGGGTCTTAGAAAACAAGCCAAAGTTGAAATTTAGACATGTAAATAAATAATAAAGATCAAGAAGGAAATTAATGAAATTGAGATAAAGCAAATAATATAAATAGGCATGGTAGATGGAATAGCTAATTCTTTGTAAAGTTAAATAAGACAAACAGCCAAAAAAATAAAGGAAAAAGATACTCAGGTTAGTACATTTTAGAACTAAAGGTGATGTTAAAATAGATAGATGACAGTGAACTCAAGAGGAGCAGTAAAAACTATTTTGGAACGTTATGCTCCAATATACTAGAAAAACTAGAAGAAAGGAACAAATTCCTAGATACATAAAAACCTACTGTTCTGATTAAGCTTGATTGTGTACTCAGTAGGATGTTGAGCCACCATGAAGACAAACACCCGAATGTGTCTAAGAGAGAGTTTCTAGACTACGTTAATTGAGCTGAAGAAATTCCCCCCTAAATGGGCTAAAGTTCTCAACTGGATTTTAAAGAACGAACATAAAAGGGAGTCCCATTTGGATGGTCGTGGGACACGCCTTTACTCCCTACACTTGGGAGGTTGAGGCAGGCAGATCATGGAGTGTGCTCAAGTAAACAGCCAGAGAGTATCGGAGTAGGCATCAGGAATCACACTAAAAAGAGCTCTCTGCGTTCTGCATTCTATAAGTTTAGTCTTGATGTCAGAGATAAATTCATGAAGGCTATCAAGCAAACTATGTCAGTTGGACGTGGAATGTTATCAGAGGCAGTTGTTTGTAAACACGTTGCTGGCCACTGGGCTAGACAAGACTGCCCCTGGGGACCTTATTGACTGATGTAGTAAGATAGGAGTATGGTTTGGTACTTCATTGAGTATGGTAAGCAGGGGAGTAGGCAGATTCAGGGGTGACTTCCAACTTTCTGGCCTGAATAAATATGCAATAGTCCAAAAGAAATAGCAGCAATAGGCACAAACACCGTGGCCAGCATATGCATGAGGTAGTGCTGATACCCTGGGTGAGAGTGGCTACTCTTAGGAAGCGTACTTGGTCTTTCTACTATGCTAAAACTGTATAATTCCCTTGTGTGAGTAACTGAACATCGGACCCAGTGTGAAGGATTTATTTAACAAGAATCTAAGAAGTATGAAGGAAAACGCTTTCGTGGGTAAAAAATGTAAAAGTAAAAAACTCTGGCAGAAAAGGGAAATTTTTACAAGTCATATAGAGTCACGTGACTCCATTTACTATGCAATATTCTGAAGCCTGTTGGTATCACTGAGTCAACAAAACTCACCTTGCATAAGCAAACACACTCACCAAGATAAATATTCCCGCAGTGTCAAAACTAAAACGAGCATGGGTATGTTTGGAGTTAGCCAATAATTCCAGAGGAAAAAAAAAACACAAAGTTGGGTGGAAATGAAAAGCAAGGTAGGATTGGCCAGTCCATCTCCCAACCAAGGTAACCACAGTGAGGGGAGGAAGAAGGAACATGATGCATGCCCAGTAGGGGAGTATCAGAAATTATGAGTGCCAAGGACTCTATCCAACTAACAGAACTCTATTCTAGAAGGGTTTCCAATACTTTCAAGAAGTTACTAGGCCAAATCTCTGGGTCAATTTACAGCAATTGATATACTACGTTCTTTACTAAGGAATCAGATTTAGCCTCTCCATTCTAAACCTCTCCATTTATAGCATTGTCCTGATGTGTTGAGAATTGTGTAGACATCTGGAGGCATCCCTGAAGCCACTCTGAAATAAGGTCAACATGGCCATAGCTACTTAAGTGTAAAGCGGTCTTGTTTTCAAAATGGTCTCAAAAACCCTTATTAAATTTATAGAAATTTCAAATATGTCCTAAGTCAACTCATCAAAATTCAACAACAAAAATAGAAAAACTAGGAAATACATACTGTCCAAATTGAAAGTCTTTGCTGCCCTAGCCAATGTTGGGTCATCAGCCTAAGGTTGTAAAATATTATCAACAGCTGTGGCAAAGTAAATCACCATTCCATCAATAAAGCAGGGATTACAACACTCCAAAGACAGATTGTGGAGGAGAGAAAATGAGAAAGAGATCTTGATTTATTATCTTTTGTGCTTTAGACAAATCTTATAAGATGTATTTTATTTTTCTTTATATATCTCTGTGTGTGTATGTGTGTGCGTGTGTGTGTGTGTGTGTGTGTGTGTGTGTGTGTGTGTGTATGTATATGCATGGGGGGTGCCCATGAAGGATGCCACATTTCTTGAAGCTGAAGTTACAGACCTGAGTGCTGGGAACAAACTCTGAAGGAGCAGCAAGTGATCAGTCTTACCTGCTGAGCCATCTCTTCAGCCCTTAGACTCTGTCTCTGTCCCTCTGTCTCTGTCTCTGTCTCTGTCTCTCTGTCTCTGTCTCTCTCTGTCTCTCTCTCTCTCTCTCTCTGTGTGTGTGTGTGTGTGTGTGTGTGTGTGTGTGTGTGTACACGTTGGTATGGTTGTGTATGTATGTGTGTAAGTGTGAATGGAAAGCAGAGGACAGCCTGGGCTTTGTTCTATTTGTGAAATGGCTTCTCTTACTAGCCTGACTGAGGCTTGTTCATTCAGCTAACCTGGCTGATCACCGAGACCCAAGGATCCTCTAGCCTCAGGCTCCTCTGCTGGAATTGAAAAAAAAAAAAAAATGAGTTTTCTCCTTCACCACCGGAGTTCAGGAGATCAAACTCAGTCCATCAGATTTGACAGCCAGCACCTTTACTGGCTGAGCCAACTTGCTGCCATCTTTTTGTTTCCACCCAAGTGTCTTATGTACCTTAGGCCCTAGACCCCTATGTAACCAAAGATGACCTTGAAATCCTGGTTCTCTTGTCTCCTAAGTGTTGGGGTTCTACCCGTGGCTTCTGATTAATGATCACTCGTAACAGCAGAAAGGGTAAAGTGTCAGCAGCCCTTGAATTGGATTCAGATCCTGCACTGTGGGCCAGAGACGGTGTCCACCACCTGCTTTCCCACCAGAGGTAGCCCTTCTATATCTTCCTCAGTGCTCTGCTCTGCTTTCAGAGTCTCCAGCTGGCCATATCTAACTCGTTTCCTTTTCTCTCCAGTCCATGATTTCTGAACTTGCACTTCTGCCTCTACAAAATACAAGTACTATCGAAGCTAAACAGCATCCAGATAATATAAAGTCTTGCATCATGTCTGGATCATAGTACCTGTTTTCTTCCTTTTAAAGGAATAATCCATATGCCAGAGGTAACTGAATTTCAAATAGGATTGACACAAATAAATACTTAGTTGGACAGAGTGGCCACATGGGAGTTATATTGGAGCATGTGAACATGTCTTGTGACTCATAAAATCCACCCACCAACCATGCTCAGTCTCACAGCCTAGAAAGCCAGTCTTTGTGCCTCCAGATGTGAATACTCCCACATTAACTTGCACTTTGGGATTCAAGAAATCTTTCCTTTCTTCCTGAAGAAAGGAAGTCTGTGGGGCATTGGGCTATGCACAGACAGGCTGGTCTCCAGTTGAGCTGAGGTCTGAACCCCGGAAGGCAGGCATTCCCTCATGCTCCTAGAACTCTGGCTCCTGCCTAAGTTACTGCCCCCCACAGCCCCCACAAGAGAAGCATGGCTAGAAGTCACATAGGCAATGTCCCAAGCTACTGACCTTTAGGCTAAACTCCTCCCGTTACCTAGCAACAGTAAAGACCATAAGAGGTGCTGCTTGGCCTCACCCCTCTCTCTTACTCCTCACTCTCACCCTCTCACTTTTTTCTTCTCTCCTCTCTCACTCCTCTCATTCCTCTCCTCTCTCCCTCTTACTCTTACTCTCTTTCTCTCTGGCCTTTCCTCTCCCTCCCTCCCTCTCTCTTTCTACCTTCTCTCTTTCCCCCTGCCTTTCTACAATAAAGCTCTAAAACCATAGACAGTCTCTGCTCATCAAGATCAGCTGCGCTCACTCTCACCAGTGTGGGAACCTCTCTTCCCTCACCCCTCTCTTCCATAACCCCAGGGCTTTAGGAAATAGCCCCGGGCTCCCAGGTTGGGCTGCCTCTTATTCACCCCCCCCCCCAGAATGGGTCAGAGACTTGGATGCCCACCTGGGGCTGAGTGGAAAGCGTGCGGCAGCCCTCCCACGCCTGTCCAGAGCATAGGTGGAACTCTGGTGGGACATGGGTCTTTCCTTCCCATTCTTCCCCAGGGCCCCTTTTTAGTTCCCATAGAAGTCAAAGCACTGAAAATTGCAACAAAGCTGGGGGTAGGGTTGACATACTTAAGCTGCAGCAGACAGGCTCAGCTTCAACACCTCAAGTGCCATTTGCCACCATTCAAGTCAGGAACCAGAATCCTTTTATTCCATACAACTGCTAACAGTGCACTTGACCATACTTTTTAAAATTATTAGATATTTTATTTATATTTCAAATGTTATCCCCTTTCCTAGTCACTCCCCTGAAAATCCCCTATCCCCTCTCCTTCCCCCTGCTCCCCAACCCACCCACTCCCATTCCTGGCCCTGGCATTCCCCTATACTGGGGCATAGAGCCTTTGCAGGACCAAGGGCCTCTCCTCCCATTGATGACCAACTAGGCCATCCTCTGCTACATATATAGCTAGAGCCACAAGTTCCACCATGTGTTTTCTTTGATTGGTGGTATATTTCTAAGGAGCTCTAGGGGTATTGGTTAGTTCATATTGATGTTCTTCTATGGGGCTCCAGTCCCCTTCAGCTCCCTGGGTATTTCTCTGGCTCCTTCATTGGGGACCCTGTGCTGTGATGACTGTGAGCAGGCACTGGCAGAGCCTCACAGGAGACAGCTATATCAGGCTCCTGTCAGCAGGCTCTTGTTGGCATCTGCCTAGTGTCTGGGTTTGGTGGTTGTTTATGGGGTGGATCCCCAAGTAGGGCAGTCTCTGGATGGTTGTTCCTTCAGGCTCTGCTCCAAACTTTGTCTCAGTAACTCCTTCCATTGGTATTTTGTTCCCCATTCTAAGAAGGAACGAAGTATCCACACTTTGGTCTTCCTTCTTGAGTTTCATATGTTTTGTAAATTGTATCTTGGGTATTCTAAGTTTCTGGGCTAATATCCACTTATCAGTGAGTACATATCATGTATGTTCTTTTGTGATTGGGTTACCTCACTCAGAATGATATCCTCCAGATCTATCCATTTGCCTAATAATTTCATAAATTCATTGTTTTTAATAGCTGAGTAGTACTTCATTGTGTAAATGTACCACATTTTCTGTATCCATTCTTCTGTTGAGGGACATCTTGGTTCTTTCCAACTTCTGGCTATTATAAAGAAGGCTGCTATACAATAAAATATTAGTTATCTACAAAAAAAAAAAAAAAAAAAAAAAAAAAAAAAAAAAAAAAAAAAAAGAAGGCTGCTATGAACATAGTGGAGCATGTGTCCTTATTACAAGATGGAACATCTTCTGGGTATATGCCCAGAAGCGGTATTGCTGGATCTTCCAGTAGTACTACGTCCAATTTTCTGAGGAGCTGCCAAACTGATTTCCAGAATGTTTGTACCAGCTTGCAATCCTTTCACCATACTTTTAAATTTTAAGTTTGATTACTGGTCAGCTTGGAATAACAAGGCAGACCTTTGACCAAGTGACCTATCCTAGAAGATTTGAAAATAGTTGATTAGTTTATGAAATTGCTAAAGACATGAATGAAATCTTTAAATAAAATAAAACCCAAAGGCTTTTTCCAAACAGCAAGCACAGTAAGGCAGGTGAAGTCAGCCTACCACCTGAGTGGTTTCCCAACATATAATCAACAAGGAAAATCAATAAGACAGAGGCAAACAAATCAATATAGCATGCAAGCAAATATTGAGCATGGGGTTCCCAGAGGAGCAAATCACCCAGCAGTAAACACAAAACAGGCGTCATCTTATGATCAATAGAAGAAACTGCAAATGAAACCACAAAGAAACTATGAAGGGTGCTTCTAGGCTGGAGGATGGTAGAGGTAAAACATTCCCAAGTACCAGAAAGGACAACCACAATAGGGACTCCCATGCCCCACCGAGAGGGCAATGAGAATTCTCATGACTACTTTGGAAAGCAATGTAACTTCTCTCTAGGATCTTGAGAATGGACATAAGCTATGCCCAAGGTTTTCACAATTTTCCCTTGTGTATTCTAGAGCACCACATCTACAGCTGGGAATTTAGTAGCCATACTAATTCTCAATCAGGGTGCAGTGGTAGACACAGGAGAATTGGGAGTTCAAGACTACAAGAGACCCTTCCTAAATAAACAAAAAAAAATAAAGAAAAAGCAGAAAAGTGTGTAAGTTGTTCAGCCCCAGCTCAGACGTACTGAGTGGGAGTTGGAACATCGTGATTTTTTTAATCTGAAGGTCAGTAGTAGGGAGCAAGTACTGACCTGGGAAGAAGAGCTGCATGGGGTTTCTATAGTTGAGACAAAAAAAGTCTGTAATGACTGCTTAGTATTGATGAAATGAGCCTGTGTTGGGAGCATAAAGCCTATGCATCCTAAGACTCCGAGATGCTGCTTTTGGGTGCTGATGTTGCAGGATTCAAATGAAAGCCCTTCTTTGCCTACAGCTAAAGAAGCCTGAAATATTCAAGTCTCTGAACATTCCCCATTTGTTATCTCCAGAAGAACAAAGTTTGACAGCATTGTCTGAAGACTGGTCATTGGACTATTTTATGCCACAGGCAAGAAAAGAATTTTACAGGCTAAAATAGCATCATATTCAAGAGTATTTTGATCTTGTGAGTATTCAAAGTATATAGGCACCATCCACACTCGTGACTGTGCTTACCACCAACTGTGACTGCATTCGTTCAAAGCATCCTGTTTACCACCAATGGTTGCTCAGGCCATTGGACATGATCAAATCTAAATGAAAGCTGCCAGAATTTTTGAATAGCATTAATGTTCTGCTGTCTGAAATGCTGCAGAAGCACGAGGAGGAGTCACACCAGACACATCAGTGGCATTTGGGGAAAACAATTTAAAAACAGACTCAAAAGTTAGGGTTGTCCTCAAGGCAAGAGATTTTTTTAGTGCCTTAGCAGGCAATGTGGTGGGAGTTTGAAGGAGAAAGCATCAGGTCCCACCTTTGTCTGGCAAAGTCTCTAATCTTAAAGATTTCTGAGAGGAGGCTTGTGTTGTGAAGAAACGGGCTCAATCAACATGCTGCCTGTGCTGTGTGACAGAGAATATGTGACTCCAGCTGTGTGAGAGTTAGTCAGAAAACATCCAGAACGGGGCATTGATGAAGATCTTCACAAGCCCCTTCGGGACGGAGGCTGAAGAGCTTTCCAGTGACTACCTAGGGAACTGGATGAAGACAGAATCCACAGAGTGGGAGCAGAGGCGCCAAGAAATCTCACAACAAGGGAACTGGCAGAGGTACAGGCACTCTCAGCAAAGGGCACCAAAGTCAGCAGAGGTGAACAGCACAGGTTTACACGATCAGACAGGCAGATGCAGGATGCTCTTGATTACCACGAAGAGACATCAAAAGAAGAAAGAAATGGGGTAGGCAATGCTCGGCATCTTCCCAACAGATACTGTACCTGCTAAGTCAGTAGGCGCCGACGCCCTTGTGCCTTCTGCCACCTGTTCTTGAGTCTCATCAGGAAAGAGATTAAAGTCATGATTATGTCACCATAGCTACTGCAAGCGATTTTAGTGAGATGGGTTAAACATCCTCAAGACCACACGTACCTTCAGCTCTGTGGTTTAAGAACCTGTTCACCCACTCTCTTCACTTTGCATACAACATGCAGCATACCACCCAAGTTTTAAACACTTTATTGAAACATTGGCTTTAAATGATTTTGTCTAACTATAGACTTAAAGTAAGTCTTCCCAGCATGTTTAAGTTGGGCTAGACTGAATTATAATGCTTGACAGGATGGCCATACTAAATGTGGATTTATTAAGCTGTAAGGCAAGGAGCAGCTCAGATTGAATTGGATCATTGCAACATCTAGTGGTCATAAGAAGTATTACAGCAACACAACCAGAAACAAGTACAATTTAATGAAACCTTACTATCTGGGTTCCTGGATTTTTCAAAAGTTTCTGCTTTCGCTTTTTAGTCACTGCTTCCAGGCATCTATATATTTGTCTTTTCAATGTGTAGGTCACTTTGGGAGAGTGTGCTATGTATGCATGAGTTATGTGGTCTAGCTCCTAGCTTCCTGGCAAATGTAATTATTATGTCAGGTCCAATGATCCTGGACAGGTGCCTCCTATCCCACTCTCCAGGTAAGAGAGAGCGACAGGAAAAAGCTCTGAGCTCTTGATTTGTGTGCTGCGAACCAAACTTGGGTCCTCTGCGAGAGCAATCTGCATTCTTAGCTGTTTTTGAGCCATCTCTCCAGCTCCAACATTTTAAAAATAATATTGGGGCTAGAGAAACGGTTCAGTGGGCAAACTGCTCACAGTACAAACATGAGGGCCTGTGTTCAGATATATCAACACCCACCTAAAAGTCAAATGTGAGTGCACGAGCCTGTAACCCCACTGGATCTTGAGGGCTGACTGAACAGTCAGTCTAGCCAAGAGATGAAGCCCAGGTTCATTGAAAAGAATCTGTTTCAAAAAATAAAACCTAGAGAAAAAGATCCCAAAAGCCAACTTCTAAACTCTACAAGTACACACATACATACCACCACCACCACCATCATCATAGTAATGTAAATTGAAGAATATAATACCAGTTAAATACCATAAATCCATAGTGATGAACATCAAAAAAAAACCAAGGTAAGGAAGAAGACTTTGTGAATAAATGTGCT
Source organism: Mus musculus (assembly GCF_000001635.26). Classification (NCBI taxonomy): domain Eukaryota; kingdom Metazoa; phylum Chordata; class Mammalia; order Rodentia; family Muridae; genus Mus; species Mus musculus. Next base: position 41,093,495 of record NC_000080.6, on the reverse strand, counting down.
TGTCCTAGGAGCCTGATAAAACGGCTGGATGTGCTGTTGTGCCTCACAGCATTCCCAGTACTGTGAGGTAGGAGGTGGAGACAGGAGAATTACCCAGAAGCTCATAAGCCAGCTAGCTTGGAATATGCAGCAAGGGGGAAAAAAAACAGAAAGAGACCCTGCCTAACAATGTGGAAGAAAGAATTGACTCCCCAATGTTGTTCTGACCTCCACATGTGCACCATAGTGACATGAATCTGCCCTTCTCACACACACACACACACACACACACACACACACACACAAATTAATGAAATTAATTTTTATTTAAAAAATCCAGGAAAATGTATCTACTTACTTAGAAAAAGGATATTATATACAAAAGCATATTTAAAAGCAAAAGGTTTCTTTCTAGCATTTGTGGTTTTATACCCATTTATTTATTTACTTATTTACTTACTTACCTTTATGTGCGTTGGTTTGTTTTTTTGTTTTGTTTTGTTTTTGCCTGCATGTATGTCTATGTGAGCATGTCAGATCTCAAGAGTTACAGACAGCTGCGAGCTGGCACGTGGGCACTGGGATTTGAACCCTGGTCATCTAGGAAGTGCAGTCAGTGCCCTTAACCGCTGAGCCATCTCTCGAAGTCCTATACCCATGTCTGTAAGAACTGAAACCTCACACCATAATCTTGAATTTAGAGGAATTCTGTAAAGGGATTTCTCCCAAAAGCATAAATACATAATTAAACTTCAGAGGAACCAAAAACCTGTCTGACCGAAGTGCCCTGGTGCCTGGTGCCTAGTGGCTGATCGAGAAAAAAAAAAAAATTCTCCAGGTTCTCTAAGACTGTTTCCTGCTCCACTGTCTGTGTAAACACTCATTGCAAGAATCCTATTGTCATAAACACTGAAAACACAGACAGAACCTGGGTACCCAACAGCACAGAGTAAAGAAGAGGAACCCGCTACATTTGTTCTCCAGTGCCAACCTCAAGACCATACACTCCCAGAGCAATGGGGAAAATTCTCCCTGCAATCCTGCCTACGTCATAGGAGTTTGATGAAACGTTCTAGAGGCTCCACCTGCCAGCAATCTGGAAAATGCTTTTCAGTTCAGTCTCAGAAGGAGAGGCCATATCTGAGGGTTGTAGAAACTCTTGAGACCTCTACCCTTTGTACATAGTAGTTTCTAGATCTTTCCTTCCAGGCAATCTTGTTCTTTGTAGAGATGTACATTCTTTTGGCTCATCTCTTGCCTCTTTTTTGTTGCTTCAACAAATTCTGTCAGACTTCCCCAATGCATCACAACTAACTAACTTGTATTGAGATATGTGCCCTTTATTTTAAGGATACAGTTGAAGCCTGTTTATAAAGTTAGTGAGTTGGTGGGAAGGGGAGTAGGGTCCAAGTTTGAAAAGAGAAAAATACATGTTAGGGCCCTTGTGATTTGAAGTTTGAAACAGGTAGAAAATATTTCTTTTCAGTTGGTTGGTCCTACAGATCTTGATCAATGTTTAAGGTAACCTGGAAGCAAAATACAAGGTAAATAAACTTTACTGCAATGAAAAGGCACAAGACAAAGAAAACCAAGCTTAGACCATGTCAGTGTGAACTATAAAGGTTGCTGTTTGAGTTTCAGGGGATTTCAAAGAGTACCAAAGTAGTATATAATTATAAAGGATGTTCTCAAGCAATGTCTTTTCCACACCTTTCTCACCCTCCTTCAGAGGCACTCCCTTCCCAGAGCCACCCCCTATTGGGAACAGAAGCAGCCTTGGCCTGTTGATTATAAGCCTTGGCCTTTAAAGGTCTGGAGCTCCTAATGGTTTCTTCCTAGCTAGACTCCAGGCCTTCACACAGGCACTCTCCTCAGTGTTGTGCTTCCTCTCCCATCTCAGCTAATACACATACCCGTGCCTACTGAATGTGACTCTTCTGTATGGTCCTCCTGTCCCTACCAGAGCTATACCATACATATAAAGTGCATTTTGGTCATGTGTACATCTCATTATCACCTGAAATTCAACATCTCCATGGCTAAAGCTTCCCTGTGCAAAAAAAAAGCCCTACTTCCTTTTCTTATGTCCACCAATTCATCCAATGATAACACTCACAGCTCGGCTGCTCGGGGACAAAGGCTGGGTTTCCTTTTCGGCTCCCTCTCCCCCATCTCTTGAGTCAAACTTAAGTCTATTCTGGTTATATTTGTGCTGCCGCCACGATTCAGGGAGGCGCCGAGACACCATTCTGAGGGTAGGAAAACGCAGTCTGAGATGTGGGACGCCTAACCTTGTAATCCCTGTTCCCCACCCCAGACATCTAGTCACCACAGAGTGCCACACAGAGGATCAGGAATGAAGGAGCAGGGGTCCGCTGGCCTGCAATGAGGCCCGACCAGTGCGGGCCCATGGGCTGAAGATTGCATCTAGCCCTGGGCCCATTCTGACAGCTCCAGCTTAGCTCAGTAGCAATTGTCCTTCGCTTGGGGGCAGTTATGCGGAAGCACAGAGAGGCCTTCTACAGGAAACTTAGGAGGTGCAGCTCTGTAGGTAAAGGCCTTCTCCGTGCTCCCCCTGGTGGTGGTAGATGAAAGAGACCATTCTTGGTTCAAAACTTTATTGGTTGTTCATCATGAAAAATGGATGTGTACCAATTTCTCGAGGTGGGCCAGGAATTAAACACCTTTTGCAGGGAGGAATGTCTGGGAAGGGGAGCTTATTGGCTACACCCTCGGGGCTTCTAGGTACCTCATTAGCGTGGAGAACTCTGTTCTGGGCCTACAGGACCAGAGATCACGTTTTCTTATGTGGGAAGTGTGGCAAGTGTTCCAGGCAGGGAGCAGGGAGCCACCTGCCATCTCAGGTGTGTACCCGAGTTTTCTAGGACTCAGACCTTACCAAGTTTCCTGACAAGATCCATTGCCCCACACCAACAACAACCTGCAAACGTGATCTGGCTTTTCCACCCCCTGCCTTTAAGCCCCACCCCTCTCCCAGCTCTGTGAAGCTGAGCTGCAACACTGGCCTGTTTGGCAGCTTCTTGCTGTCTCTAGTTCCAGTTCTCCTTGCCTGGTCTCTTATAATCCCTTTCCAATGGCTCATGGGTTCAAAGGGAAGGAATTGTTTATTGGTTCTAGCTCCCCGTTGTCTATCACTAAGTCCTTCTAACCCTGCTTTCTGAATAGCCCTTCAAAACAGCTTTTTCTCCTACTTCCAATAAACACTATTAAATATTGCGACTCCCGGTGGGCCCCACTCCAACCTGCAGGTCTTCTTACCCTGTACAATAGCCTTGCTCCCTCCCTTAGCTCATTTAGCTCTTTCTTTCCCTTCATCCTCCCACCACATGCTCTTTCTAAAGTGCAGCTCTGACTGGGACTCCCTGCACTGCTTGCAGGTAAACATCAGAGGGAGACCCTGAGTAGAAATTACAAGTTCTTTCAGGGTCTGGCTCCTGCTATCTCCTGATCATTGCTCTTTACTCTTTCCTACCTGGGTCTTTAACCCTCTTGTGTTTTCCACCTGTAATTCTTCCCTGGAACTCCCTCTCCCGACTCCTAACTTCTTTCCAGAATGATCCTTCCTCAGCTTGCTACCCTCATCATGTCTCACCCTCTCAGTACCCACAGAATGAAGTAACAAGACGTGCCTGTTCTAGCTTGCTTGCTTTCTGTTGCTGTGACCAACACCACAGCCAAAGCAACGTGGCAAGGAGGAGGAGGAAGCATCTTGCTTATACTTCCAGGTCACAACTCATCACTGAGGGAAGCTGGGGCAAGAACTGAAGCAAAAACCATAGATGACTAGACCAGGCCAGACTGAAAGAACAGCGTCACCTCCATTTCAGGACCAGGCCTGGCTTCAAAAGGAAAGACATCTATCTGTCTCAGGAACTAGGTTATAAGTCACCAGCTCCATAAAATTCCCCCATCCAAAGACAGCCTGGAGATAACCACAAGAACAGGGAAATATCTCAGGTTGACCATCTATGCTGGGCAGCCTTGTATGGTTTAGGTATCTCATCCTGTGGCTAAACGTTCATGACAGAGAAATGCAGACCACAGACCACCTGGCACAAGCCAATCAGAAAACAACCCATGGAGCATCCTCATCACCCATCAATGAAACCTTAGATTACCTAACCAACTCTCTAAGGTCTCACCAAATATAGAAGAACATAGCAGCCGACCAAAATTCTACTAATGTCACCACTTTGGCCCTACCAATCACATTAGAAATTACCTAATCCTTCTGGAAAATTCCTCTAGCCCTACATTAAAAAGGGCCAGGAGCTCCTATGGACTGGCCATTTTGGTGAATGGTTGACCCCTATGCATACTGGTTATTTCTGCAGAATAAACACTCTTTGTCTTTGCATACTATTTGAATCTGGAGTCTTCCTTCAGCAATTTTCAGACCCTAACAAGACCACGACTTGCCAACTGATTCCCTCACTTTCCTAATTTCTTATTCAGCCCAAGCCCACGGTAGCTCTCCTACATGAATTAGCATTCAAGAAAATGCCCCCACCGGCTAATCTGGTGGAAGAAATTCAAATTCGCCAGGCAGTGGTGGTGCATGCCTTTAATCCCAGCACTTGGGAGCCAGAGACAGGTGTATTTCTGAGTTCGAGGACAGCCTGGTCTATAGAATGAGTTCCAGGACAGCCAGGGCTACACAGAGAAATCCTGTCTCAAAACAACAACAAGAAGAAAGAAAGAAAGAAAGAGAGAGAGAGAGAGAGAGAGAGAGAGAGAGAGAGAGAGAGAGAGAGATTCAAATTCAATTCCAGGTATCACAAATTGACAACTAAGTGTCTTCTTGCTCCTGGCAAGACACTCCCCCTGATGATCTGATTCAGTTATTCATAGACCTTTCTTTCAGCCATAAACCACATGGGTATAAATAGTAGATTTCCTGGTCATTCTCCTGATAAGCACCTAGTGCTGTTCAGATCGCGTTCCTCCTCTAAGCAGAAAACTCGAGCAGGTGAAAAGCTGCCTTACTCCCCACTACGTCTGGCACAATGCCTGGCATGGACATCACAGTATGCGTGATAAATGCACATGTGCAATAATATACTATAAAAACACTTGTTCTCACTAAACTATGTATGTGTTTACAGAGTTTGTTCCAGAGAGCCAAAACGGTTCTTTCCCTATTGAATTTAAGGATTGCATATTTCACAAAATTATTTTACACACGTGTATTTCTTTTTTTTGGGGGGGGGGGTTGGGTTTTTCGAGACAGAGTTTCTCTGTGTAGCCCTGGCTGTCCTGGCACTCACTTTGTAGACCAAGCTGGCCTCGAACTCAGAAATGTGCCTGCCTCTGCCTCCCCAGTGCTGGGATTAAAGGCGTGTGCCACCACGCCCGGCGCACATGTATTTCTTTTTTCTTTTTTGTGATCTTGGTAGTTTTTATTGTTTATTATTATTATTATTATTATTATTATTATTATTATTATTATTTCTTTCATTTATTTACATTCTAGTCCCTCCCACTCCCTTACACATGTATTTCTAAGAAGTTTTGATGCTTTCAAATTCCAACTGTAAAATATATAGATACAGATTATTATCCACTGATTGAAACATAGACAGATATAGAGCTATACATGTAAATAGAGTTATGCCAGTGGGGCCTCCTTCACAGGCAGAACACCAGTTAAGAATTTGGTTAGCGGGGCTGGGGCAGTGGCTCAGCAGTTAAGAGCACTGGCTGTTGGAGAGGACTTGGATTTGAATCCCAGTACCTATAGAACAGCTCAGAACCTTCTCCCAGGGGATCTGGCACCCTCTTCTGGCCTCCACTGGCACTGCAGATGTATGGTACACAGACATAGAGACATACTGGCAAAATATCCATACACATAAAATAAAGGTTTAAAAAAATTTTTTTTTGATTATTAGCACCTGCACTTTTGGCCTTTTTAACATAAAGGAAACTATTATTTACAAACCAATCCCATACACACTAGACATTATCAACACAAAAACCAATCTGTCCTGGGATCTTGATACTTACATCAGATAACATTGGCTCATCAAGTTCTTCCACCCGGCTCAAGTTAGGCGCCCCGTACCGATCGCTGATCTCCGCTAGGGTTTTACCCGAGTCCATCACCAATTCCTACAGTCACAAAATTCAGTTTCTACTTTCACATGGCTTCAATATGAGCATGCCCCTTTTCTTTCAATTTTGAAATAAAATTTCTGAGTTAAGCACTTAAGACTCATCACTTTTAGTTGGTAGAATTCACGTCTACTACTGCCAGCTAATGGTATGAGAATTCTAGTATGAAGCACTAAAAACTATTTTTAAATCCACTTGGAATTTTAATACACATAATTTGTAAGCAATTCTATGGGCAACATAACAGGACATTGTAGCTTTAAAATATTCCAGTACAAACAGAATGTCCAAATTGTATTCACTTTGAAATTTGTTTCAAGACACTGCACACCTGTGCCTTATCACCAAAATATCCATCTGGGCTGTCACTTCCATAGGTTTTTTGTTTGTTTGTTTGTTTGTTTTTGTTTTTTGGTTTTGCTTTTGTTTTATTAAGGCAGGGTCTCACTATATAGCTTTAGGCATGCCTGGAAGGAATCACAACTTACCAGCCTGAGGCACTGTGATCACATATGTATGCCACCATGCCCATTCTGGTATTGACAGTGCCCTTATTAAAACTTTAGCCACTTGTGATGGTTTGTATATGCTTGACCTGGGGAGAGGCACTATTAGAAGGTGTAGCCTTGTTGGACTTGGTGTGTCACTGTGGGTATGGGCTTTGAGACCTTCATTCTAACTGCCTGGAAGCCAGTATTCTGCTTTCAGATAAAGATATAGAACTCTCAGCTCCTCCTGCACCATGCCTGGCTGGATGCTGCCATACACCCACCGTGATGCTAATGGACTGAACCTTGGAACCTGTAAGTCAGCCCCAATTAAATGTTGTCCTTATAATAGTTGCCTTGGTCATGGTGTCTGTTCACAACAGTAAAACCCTAACCAAGACACCACTGATACAAAAAGTAAGATTCTGTTCTAAGATATGTGTTCATGTCCCACGACACACAGTAGGTCTCCCCTCTCACCTCCGCCTGCATGGGCTCCTGCTCCTCACCCCTAGCCGTGCTCTCCATGCTCATCATGCTCTGCATAAAGTCAAGAAAACATTGAATACTGCTCATTTCCTTCCCATGTTTGGTTTTTAAGTTTTATTTTTATAAAGTGCTATGATCTGTTTTACAACAAAAGCAATGTTACTTTCTGAGGACTCATTAGAATACAGTACACACAAAACAATGAGTCACAGTTTAATTTCTTACTACATACTAATAGGAGATAACGAAAATTGAAATTTTTTTTAAAATGAGCGGACCAGAAGTAAAAGGTAAATCTCTATTGCTGAGGATACCATGCCCTTCAGACACACAGTCCTGGGCTGAAAGAGATCTGAGTACCTTTTATCCTGGGGATCAGTTTTTATCATACCAGAAGGTACCATGCAAGCAAGCTTCCAAAGGAAAGAAACAACAGCTATTATGCCTATGAACTACAATAACCAGTATTGCAGGATAACCCAAATGGTTCAGTAGTGGCACATATACCTTAGTGGTAAACAAGAGCTCTCTAATTGGACATAAGACCTAATCAACAAGAGGGGCGTCCTGCTTGGTACTGGAAACCTAGCTAACTACTCAGGCTGAGTAAATTCTTGGATCTTAAAGGAGAACCTACAACCACCATTTTACTAAACCCACATAATTCCTAAATATTCTAAATATTCGTCCTTGAATCCATATATAAATGTTTGGGTTCATCTAAGGAAACTCATTAAAGTTCTCTGAGCAACAGACAGAGACTATTACAGAAAACCACATTAAATTAAATTGAAACCACATTAAAATTAAGTTAATACAAAATCTCATTAAATTAAAATGCAGAATTGAGGAGTGCAGACCCAATGAATTACATCTACAAAACAACTCATGCACCTAAGGCTCATAGGACATGACAGAGAGAGCAAAACGATGGTAAGAACCAGAGGATCAGGGAGTTTGCTGAGGCTGTCTCCTAGTGGTGTCAAAAGCTACATACATGAAGTCTCACAGCCATGACTGCATAAATACAAACTGACCAAGGACAACAATAGCCAAAGGGAATGAGGAATGCCCTATACAAAGAACTACAGGCAACTAAAGAATAATGAGAGTAGGAGAAATAGTCTTCCCCAGAGAAAAGCACAATAAATAGTTATCCAATGCCAAATGTCCAGCACTGAAAACATATACAAAAGTTACATTATATAGAGCAGGTTCTATTTAGGAATATATATATATACCTTTTATCCTGGGGATCAGTTTTTATCATACCAGAAGGTACCATGCAAGCAAGTTTCCAAAGGAAAGAAAAAACAGCTATGATGCCTATGAACTACAATAACCAGTATTGCAGGATAACCCAAATGGTTCAGTAGTGGCACATATACCTTAGTGGTAAACAAGAGCTCTCTAATTGGACATAAGATCTAATCAACAAGAGGGACATCCTGCTTGGTACTGGAAACCTAGCTAACTACTCAGGCTGAGTAAATTCTTGGATCTTAAAGGAGAACCTACAACCACCATTTTACTAAACCCACATAATTCCTAAATATTCTAAATATTCATCCTTGAATCCATATATAAATGTTTGGGTTCATCTAAGGAAACTCAGTATATATATATATATATGAATAGTGGGAAATTATTAATGTCAATCAATTAATTATAATGGGAAATAATAATGAGAAAAGGCAATGAATTTGAAAAAATAAGAAGTGTATGGGAGGGTTTGATGGGAAATAAAGAATAGAGAAATGATGTAATTACATTATAATCTTAAAAATAGAAGGGAAATGTATAAAAAAGATATATCGTATAGAATTTTCTAAGTCTTAATAAATATTATGACTTTTAAAGATGGGCTGAAACATTAAAATTGAAGCAAACATTCTAGCAGCTATGAAAAGCAACGATATTAAAATAACATCTTAAAAGAGAACCTGAAGTTGGGTTTTATATACAGGAAGAAAGGAATGCATATTCTAAATGCATTAGCCTGGCCCAGGCCACTGTGCCATACCCAAGCGGTCTCCATAGGTCCTTGGCGACACTTACACTCACTCTGCAATGGAAGCGTTTGCCCAGCATGGGAAGCCACTTCTAAACAAGCCAACTTACTGTAGCATCCTTCTTTTCTTCTTTTTGTCATTATGACCTTCAGCAAGGTCACATGATTAATGCTAGGATAAGGCATTTTGGCAGTTCGAAGATTACTCAATTTGTGACTGTACATGTGGCCACCCTAATTATAGAGAGATATGTGGTACTATTTTGCACTGATGATTGCATTCTTTTTCTAGAAAGTTTTTATTTATTTACTTTTGACCATTTTTGAGACGGGGGTTTCTCTATGTAGTCCTGGTTATCCTGGAGCTTGCTATGTGAGCCAGGCTGGTCTTGAACTCACAGAGATTTCTCTGCCTCACCTTGTGCTAGGATCAAAAGTCTGGACCACTACACCTGGCTTTTCTAGGAAGTTATTACCCTGCATCCGCACAGTAGCCCACACTGTTTATATGCTTACAAGAGCACTACTCTCAACTAACTATAAGGATGACTATTTAACAATAACCTTTCCCCCAGTTGTTTTACCTAAACCAGAAAATGAATCCATTTCTCTGCAATGGTGGGAACTTCAACATGTTCTCTGGAACCCATTAAACTCCAAGTGCTTCATCCTTTGCCATAAACCAGAGCATCAGGAGAGAGGCTAAAATCAGCCTCAGAGTGCAGCAGGGGAGACATTCCCATTAGCTCTTACTCTTGCTCCCAGGGGTCCGAGGAAAGCATTCCTAACTGGCCTCTCTTTAACTCAGGAGTCCTCATACATTGAACAATGATGATTTATGTGTCCCGAACAAGGGACACAAAAGGACTCTGAGCAGTGATTAAGTGTTTCCAAGGTGGAGATGAGTATCATTAAGCCAATATGGAAAAACAATGTACAAAATACTAACGAAACTTGTCTTGGCTCTGGTCACACAGGCTTAATACTTGGAGCCATTCATGTGAGCCTCTGGTGTGTTCGTATATGTGTGAGCTTATGCACAGATCTCAAAAATGTTCCCATTGCCCAAGCTAACAGACTAACAACTGGATATTAAAACTATGTGGATACTTGAATCCATCCTTCAATATCTCACCTGTTTTATTCAACTCACCACCCTAAGTATTTTAAAGAAATGTTCACCATGCCTTTAATACCAGCACTCAAGAGGCAGAAACATGATTTCTGAGATCTGAGTACCAGACCAGTCTGGTCTACAGAGCAAGTTCCAGGACAGCCAGGATTACACAGAGAAACCCTGTCTCAATGAATAAATAAATAAATAAATAAATAAATAAATAAATCAAGAAAATGTTTCAAATGATGGGTTTTTCTCATTAATGTATTAATAAACATATCAAATACATTTGATACAAGTTGCTCCTGATTTCAGTGTTCACTGAGGGTTCAATAAAGAGAGTTTCAGTTGGATAGGGAAGAAAGTAGCCATAGACAATCATTCAGGAGTCTGACCTATATGGCACACATTTTCAGGATATCAGGAATTATTACCAATGAAAATAGGTATTTTTAAAAAATTAACTCACTTCATTGTTTATTTTCATAAGAGACAACATGAAAATCAACATGAGAACAGGTTTTTTAGATATAAATGATTTTTTGATAAATGTAACATGAAGAAAAGGGATATCCAGCTATCTCATCTATCAAGTACCTTCAAGTCAGCCACCATAGTTAACAACAGCTGTCTCCTGACAAAACCATTAGCAGAGTCCCTCTAGAGACCTTTGTGGCTCACAAAGGCACATGTGTGACTGCACTCACTTCCTGAGTGATGCCTATGGTCCTGTGCTACAACCACTGTCATGAAACAGAGAGCAGACAGAGAGGCTGGGGCTTGATCCCGCTGCTGATGGGAAACGGGAGTCTGGGTTGTACATCCTACAGTCTTTCTGCTGTCATGGATGGAAGAAACAGCCTGAAGAGTCTAGAAGCTTCTAACAAGCAGACATGTAACAAAACTTCAGATTACCTTAAATGATTTTTCTTGCCCTGTCTCGAAATCTTCTGACTTCTGTTTCTCTTTTTGTTGCATTTCCAACTCCAACTGGAATGCCAACTGCTACTGAGGAGTAACAAGTGTTGAAATCATACAGCAGTTACAGCAGACCAATAGCTAGACGTTACCATTCCTTTTTGCTTCTTTGTCTTAGACAGGTCTTACCTACACAATCCAGGCTGGACTCTAACTCAGAACAATCCTCTTGCCTCCATAGTTCTAGTGCTGACATTACTGAAACTACCACAGTTACTTATGGCTCACTTTTAAGTCCCCAACTAAATTTCAGGAAATTAGAACAATTATTATAGTCAAATAATACTCAGCTTTTACAATGATTGATTTCCTTAAGACACTTCTTTAATTGCCGAAGGTAGGAAGCAGTGCATGCAGAGTCAAGTTATGTCTCTTTTACCTACAAACAGGACTAAAGTGATTTTTCTTCTGTGATGAGATCTTTAAAAGCACTGCTGGGAGAAAACTAAACCTTGTATGCAGGACAGTGAGAGAGAACAATCTGATAAACTATCTGTAAGCAGGGCTGAGTTCCAGGACAGCCAGGACTATACTGTGAACCTCTATCGAGAGAGAGAGAGAGAGAGAGAGAGAGAGAGAGAGAGAGAGAGAGAGAAGAAAAAAGAATGAAAGAACGGAAGGAAGGAAGGAAGGAAGGAAGGAAGGAAGGAAGGAAGGAAGGAAGGAAGGAAGGAAGGAAGGAAGGAAGACAATTTAAGATTGATTCCTCTTGGTACTTGAGAGATGGCTCAGAGGTTAAGACCACTGACTGCTCTTCCAGAGGACCTGAGTTCAATTCCCAGGAATCACATGGTTTCTCACAACCATCTGTAATGAGATCTGATGCCATCTTCTGGTGTATCTGAAGACAACTACAGTGTACTCATATACATAAAATAAATAAATAATTTTTAAAAGATTGATTCCTCTTATCACAGCAAAATTTCTTCATAAAAGTTAAAACAAGACTGCAAAAACTATTAAGTATCTAAGTAATCCATTTGTTGTCAAAGCAAGGAATGGCATTTGCCAGTGTGAGTTAATTTCAACAATGTTGATTTCCATGCTCAAAGAAATGTGACCCCTTGCAAAATTAGTTTGTTTGCATTATTAGAAGTTTGGTGAGAATGCTGGATGTTAGGTATCAACCCTGGGACAAATGGCTACTTGAGGTGCCTATTTAACATATAAAAGTATACATGGCTGCCAGGTTCTACCAGAATCCTTCAGTCCCTATCTCTCATAGGGTACGGTTGGCATACCCCACTCCCTCTGCTAAAGTTCTCAGCCCTTCCCCCAGCTGCAATTCTACACAATCCAGACATTTGGTTATCAAGCCCTCTGTGTCTACCCTTTACATTCCTGACTCTCCCCTTTCCCCTACTCTTTTCCTCTCTCCTCACTCTGGCTCAGGGTGTCCACTCTGGCCTCTCCCAAATGTCCCTGCCTCTGACTATGTTCTCCCTTTTATCTACACGAAGCTTTCTCCTCCATCAGACCTAGAAGCAGTTACATCCTTTTTCTTTTTCTTTTCTTTCTTTTCTCTTTTTTATTCACTGCTCAATTTGTTCACACTGGGAGCACTATCAGCTATCAACTAATGAGTAAAAGTTTTCAGAGAGTCAAAGGTTTCGGAGCGTTTTCTCTCAGCCTTTGTTGATTTTTGTTTGCTTGCTTTATTTTAATTTTTGACAGAGGCTTATGCAAATAGGCCGGGAAGAGTCTCTTCCTTCTGCCTTAGCAGTGCAGGGATTATAGGAATGTACCACCATGCCCAGCTTTTTCTCTGGCTTTTGTTTAAGAAAGGATGTTCCCAAGGCTGCCCACAAGTTACTAATTGAAACTGGAAAAGACCTCAACAAAGAAGTTGAATCCTTATCCTCCAACTCACACACTTCAGGGAGCAAGAGAGAACCCTCTCTTCTCATCGCAGCCCACTCCCTGCTAAGCCCCTCTCTGCTGGTTCAGCCTTCCTTCTCCCCTCTGCTTCTGCTCCCCAGAGCAACTTCTTTAACCAGCCATAGCATCGCCTGTGGAATGTTACCATACATTCCACATGCCTGGCAAATGAAATGCTTTGGGTTTGACACACAGCAGATTAGCTTTGTTAGCTAACATGGCTAGGGAAATGTTCACTTTCTAGTGTTGCTAAAGTTTATTCAAGTAGGATAAAATAGATGAGTAAAAGAAAGTGGAGTATCTTCCCGTAGTGAACTCATTGTCCCAGAGAAGGAGAACTACTGAGACTTCCTGCCTCTGTTCAGTAGGAGACAGACTAGCAGTAGAAGCTGTCAAGGAGGATTGGTCCAAATAGACAGCACTATTATGAATATTGGTCTCAAAATGTGGCATCATACAGGTTGAGTATCTTGTTTCAGAGATGCTTTGGACTAGATATGCTCTAGATCTCTCTTTAAAAAAAAAAAAGATTTATCTATTATTGTATGTAAGTACACTGTAGCTGTCTTCAGACACACCAGAAGAGGGCGTCAGATCTCATTGCGAGTGGTTATGAGCCACCATGGTTGCTGGGATTTGAACTCAGGACCTTCAGAAGAACAGACAGTGCTCTTACCCGCTGAGCTATCTCACCAGCCCTGCTCTAGATCTCTTAATTTTGATATATTTACATATCTCTAATATGTAAATAAAAATGGAAAGATGCCTTAGGTATGGTACTGAAGCCTAAACATGAAATTTAGTTATGTTTTACCTTATACCTGAAAATAATTATATACCATATTTTAATAATTCTTGAGTAAAACAAAGTTCAACAGTGTGGAATTTCTCACTTTTTGACATCATGTAAGCACTCAAAAAGTTTCATATTTAGGGACTTTTTTGGATTTTTTTTTTCAGGTTAGAGATGTTCAACACAGATAGCTTGGTCAACCCATTCTTCCATCCTCTACAGTATTATTTCAGGCCTTCACCATTCTTTCCGTCCCTCTGACCTTATCACTTCATTCTTCATGTGTGTTTATGATTGGTTCTTACTTTGTGAGGAAGATAGAGACAGTAGCACACAGTCTTCTTTCAACTTGTCACCAGCTGACACACCCATCCACACTATACGGAGGCCACCCATTCTCTAGCTCTGAAGTGCAATAAGAAGCACACATTTACGTCTCCCAGACCCATTTTCTCTTATTCCTGTGGACAGAAGGCTCTAGACTCTTTTTTTTTCTTTTTTTCTTTTTCTATTCTTTATTGTCACTCATTGTGTTCTGTGTGTTCCTAAATCAAAATAAAACCCATTACCCTCACAAGCTCCATGAAAGCATTATGCTCACTCACCATCTCCCTCCTTACCTACTACTCTCCACCCTGTTCATTCTTCCTACCCAGAGTGTCTGGCCTTGGAATGAGCATCAACTCAGCAGTGGGGCCCTTGACTATTGTCCCTTGGCTTCACTGTCCCCTTGGCTTCCATCACAACACACTCTCTAGGTTGCCCTATTATCTCATGCTATAGCCTTTTCTAAAAAAGGGCTACTAGAGAGCCATGTCTAAGTGGCCGGAGCTGGTCACTGTTTCAGGATGTGGGTTGCATACACCAAGGGTGATGTTCACTTCAGCCACATCTGCGTGCTTATCTCACCTGCTGAAATAAGAGTTCTTCTGCTTTGAGTCGCTCCAGCATTTCCTGCTCCATCATGGCTAATTCTCTCTCATGCTCCAACGTAATCATTTCTCTCTGTCTCTAGCAATTGGTTAAAAAAAAAAAAAAAAAAGCAACAGCACACAATTAGAGATCCAACAATCTTTAAAAGCAGCCACAGAAGCAAAGCAGATTAAGCAAATGATGGTCTACTTGTTTGGACACTATTCAACAGTTTGGGAGAGTTTTAGGTTTTAGCTGAATAAAGAACACAGAATTAAGATTATACCATAAATATAAATGAAAAACAGAAGAAGAAAAACTGTATAGATAAATATATCAACATATTTGACATATTTAAATACAACAGAAAAAGACAAGGCAGAGAAGAAAATATTTAAAATCAAAACAAACTTTCAGTTTTCTCCCCTATTTTTATATATTGTAATAGAAAAACAGATTGAACATAAAAAGTATAGACAAGAACTAATTGTCATGCTCTTCTAATTTCCTAAAAGGACATCTATATTTACCATTTGCTCCATGTTCATGTTTTCCTTGTGCTTATAAAGCCAAAAGGCTAAATATTCAATTGGATCCAATGGGCGAACTCTGGCAACTTCTGTGAGACCTTGAGTTAGGCATGTCCCCAGACACTTTTGAAGATATCTTGATTCCATTTCTAACTCCTAAATAAAACCAGCTACAGAAGTTTTTGATTAGGCACAGTTAAAAATAAAGTGAGGCTGGGCACATATCTTTAATCCCAGCACTAGAGAGACAGAGGCAGGTAGATCTCTGAATTCATGGCCAGCTTGGTTTACAGATCAAGTTCCAGGACAGCCAAGGCAAAACAGAGAGAAACTCTGTCTTGAAAACCCAAAACAAACAAACAAATAAGCAAACAAACCTTCACAGGACCAACGGCCTCCCTTCCCACTGAAGACAGATCAGGCCCCTTCAGCTCCTTCAGTCATAAAAGACAACACTTAATTGGGGTTGCCATACACTTTCAGAGGTTCAGTCTATTATAATCATGGTAGGGGCATGGCAGTGTCCAGGCAGACATGGCTCAGAAGAAGCTGAGAGTTCTCCATCTTGACCTGAAGGCCTCCAGGAGAAGGCTATCATCCTCGGTAGCTACGGGGAAGCTCTCAAAGCCCACTCCCACCAGTGACACACTTCTTCCAACAAGGCCATGCCTCCTAACAATGCTACTCCCTGAACCAAGGATATTCAAACAACTACATTCCCACTCCCTGGCCCCCATAGGCTTATTCAAATACATAAGTCTATGGGGGGTCATACCTAGCCATAGAATAATGCAAAATACAATTAGTCCAACTTCAAAAATCCCCATAGTCTATCATAGTCTCATCAATGTTAAAAAAAAAAGTCCAAGTTTGAAGTCTTTACTGAGATTCATGAAATCTCTTAACTGTAATTCCCTATAAAAATCAAAGTCAAAAATCAGATCACATATATGGCACAGTATATATATTACCGTCTATTGGACTGAGCACAGGGTCCCCAGTGAAGGAGCTAGAGAAAGGACCCAAGTTGCTGAAGGGTTTGCAGCCCCATAGAAGGAACAACAATATGAACTAACCAGTAACACCAGAGCTCCCAGGGACTAAACCACCAACCAAAGAGCACATGTGGTGGGACCCGTGTCTCTAGATGCATATGTAGCAGAGGATGGCCTAGTTGGTCATCAATGGGAGAAGAGGCCCTTGGTGCTGTGAAGGCTCTATGCCCCAGTGGGTGGGTTGGTGAGCAGGGGGAGTGGGGAGGGGATAGGGGGTTTTCAGAGGGGAAACCAGAAAAGGGGATGACATTTGAAATGTAAAGAAAATATCTAATTTAAAAATACATTACCATTCCAAAACATCACAGCAAGGAAACACTGGACCAAAACAGAACCAAAAACCAGCTGGGCAAACTCCAAACTCCATATCTCAGTGTCTGATCTCCAACTCCTTTAATGACTACAACAAACTTCTTTCTCCTGGGCTGGTTCCACTCCCTGTTAGCAGCTTTCCTCAGCAGGTATCCCAGGGCTCTAACATCTCTAACATCTTGGGATGTTCAAGGCAACTTCAGCTTTGCACCTTCTTGTTCCAATGACTAAGATCCACACTTGATCTTCTGGGCTCCTCCAAAGGGCTGGCATCACTTCTTTCTCTAGCTCTGCTCTCTGCAGCACTCTATGCTCTGGTTGACTCCACTCCACTGCTGCTGCTGTTCTTGATGATCACCCCGTAATACTGGCATCTCCAATTCACTGGAATCTTCTGTTGCAACTAGGCTTCACCAATAGCCTCTAATAGGCTGTCTTCGTGGTGCCAATCCTCAGCTTCTTTGCATGACCCCTTCAGCCCTGGGCCATCAACTGCAACTGAGGCTGAATCTTCATCAATGACCTTCCCTGGTCTCTAATAGTACCAAGCCTCAGCTGCTCTCCATGACCCCATCATGCCTTTAAAACCAGTACCACTTGGGTGATTCTTGCACATTCTGAGTCCAGCTGCAGCACCAAGTACAACCTTGACCATCTCTGGAATACAGCTTCTTTGTACTCTCAAAAAACACTTCCTATATTTCATTTCAGTAAGGCTGGTCTCTTCTTAATCACCACTAATTTCTTAACTCCAGCTAACCAGCATCAATTCCCCCAGTCCCTTCTATTTTTTTACTCTAGAGTCAGAGCCATGTGGCTGAAGCTGGCGAGTTCTACTGCTTCCTGGGCCTGGAACATGCCTCTCTTGTTCTATGATATTATCATCAGCATTTTGTTTTCTAACTCCTAAGCTTAGCTCTCCTGGAACTTACTCTATAAACTGAACTTCAACTCAGAGATCTGCATGGCTCTGTGTCCTGAGTTCTGGGATTAAAGACATGTACCATCACACCTGGACCCAAGCTTTTCTTTACTTAGAACTTGCTGTGTAGCAGACTGGCCTTGAACTCAGATATCTGCTTCCTCTGTCTCCTGGGATTAAAGGTGTGTTCCCCAATGCCTGGATATAAGCTTTTCATGGCCACTGTTCCTCAAGACATGGATCCAGAGCATGTGTCATCCTACATCAAGATCCGAATCAAAATCCTGTATCTTCCAGCCTTAAGATATGGATCACAGGTGTGCCCTCCATTTCTGGATTGTAGTTCATTCTAGATTAAAAGTCCAAATGAGAACAATAACAGGTAATAATACCTAACGTGACATAAATATTCCTTGTTCAACTGCAAACACATAAACAATGGCTGTGTGGGATCTTACCCCAAGGTCACCTTTCCCTTAATCTGTTAAATATCCTTGAACACAGGATTTAGTTCCATTGCACTTCCTGGTGTCCCTTTATTACTTGAACCATACGTTTTGTGTTTCTTTTCCTTTTAGTCTTGCTATGCTTGATCAAAACAATCTTCATGAGAGTAATCCAGAGGATTTCTATGCTGGGTGTTTCTGAGACTTTCTTTGTGCAATTAATTGAGTCTTTTCACCTGAGCCTCAGACAGACTCTTTGTCACCAATATATAAGAAAGAGCTCCATAGTTCAAATCACTCTCAGTACCAATGTTTCCCATGTTCCTACTATGATGAACCATTAAGTCACACTTAAAGCATTCCATGGCTTTCCAAATCAAAAGTTCCAAAAACCACATTCCTCCAAATGAAAACATGGTTAGGCTTATCACAGCAATACCCCAGTCTCTGTTATCAACTTCTGTATTAGTCAGTATTTCTATTGCTGTGAATCAACACCATGATCAAGACAACTCTTACAAAGGCCAACATTTAATTTGGGCTGCTGTACACTTTCAGAAGTTCACTCCATTATCATCATGTCAGGAACATGGCAGCATCCAGGCAGCCATGGCAAGGGAGGAGCTGAAAGTTCTACATCTTAATCTGAAGACCTCCAGGAGAAAACTGGCATCCTCAGGCAGCTAGGAGGAAGCTCTCAAAGCCCACTCCTACAGTGACACAACCCAAAGGCCACACCTCCTAACAGTGCCACTCCCTAGGCCAAGCATGTTCAAACCACCACAACTTCCCTTTAGGTTCACCTCAAGCTCTTCCCTGACATCTTATGGGCTCTTATTCCTGCCATTCTACATATCACACCCTATACTTTCCCATCTCAATAATCCTTTCCTTCCTCTACTCTTGGAACATACCTCCTCACCTTCAAGCCACAGATCATGTCTGGCTCCAGAGTTTTGTCAAGCAGTACAAGGGAGTTTCCCCTGCTTCAAGTAGATCCTACATCCCTTGTCATGCTGCCGAAGAAGTGTATAAAATGTGTGAGTATGTGTGCGCATGCTCATTTGTGTATGTTATGTGCACACTCGAGAGGATGTGAGTGTGTGTGTGTGTGTATGTGTGTGTGTGCACCACTGTCTCTCCATGGTGGCACATGAGCAAATATATGCCCACTCCCAGCTGTTTCCCTGTCTTTTCAGATATGAAGGCAGATGCATGAGTTTTGGGGGATTGACTATTTCTATTTACCTCATATAGGATTTGCAGATGGACAATAACAGACCAAACAAATGATTCCACCCAAGCCCAGAATTGGGACACAATGATATTAAAAGATCAGAATATGTTCACCATTGCAGTTCTTGACTCCTGTCTCAAAGGTGCAGACTCAAGACTGAAATGACATGAGAACATGGTATTTGTACATTATTACCATAGTCAGACTGAAACGCCACTTGAATGTCCAGGTAGAGGTTCAATTACATACAATACCATGGAATCCAGAGACAATATAAGGGAATGGAGATGCTCTCTAAAATAAGGAGTGGATTCCTAGTGAGTCACAATGCAGGAGGAAAGGGTGACATAGCAATTGCTTCTGCTACCAAAGGAATATACACATGTATGTGTAAGTGTAGCCCTAGGAACTGACTGGAGCTGGCACAAATGAGCTGATTTCCAACTAGGTTGGCACTGGTGTCCTAACCACAAAGAGAAAAACATTATGAAAATTTATTTATAGAGATAAAATCACCATGTGGACATATCAATGTTATTTGAAGTTCAGTTACATAAAACATGGAAGATACTCTTTCTGCTGCTCCAAAATCATAAAACGTGAGAAAGGAACAATGGTTGTCAAGGAGGGACCTCTGATCTAGAATTTTGGCCAGGGTCTTTCTGGGGTTTCTGGCAGCTGCTTAGCATTCTCAGTGGGGTTTTCATGAGGTCCCTCCGTCATTTCTGTAACATACATGTCCTGGTCATGTGAGGAAACTCATAGCCATCTCTTCTGTCCTAAGAAATGTTATTTCCCAACAAACACCAGTGTGCACTCAACTCCACAGAAAGAAAGTCCGTCCCCACAGAAACACCTGCCTCTGAACTGGAGCAGCTGCTTTGAGCCACTGAAGGATGTCCTCTGCCAGGGCCTGGGAAGAGGTGCTGGATTCGGCACTCAAAACTACAGCAGACCTAATTCAACTTGAATTTCTGAGAAACAATGAATAATTGTCTTCTAGTATATTTGTGCTGGAAAGTAACCTGTTTGTCTAAAAACAAATTTCAATCAGGCAGCCACCAACCTAGACACTTAGGTTAGTTTTCCTATTGGGTGGCTAGTGGGCCGGAGATGGGAGGAGGAAGAGAAAGAGGAGAAACCGGAAGAGAGGAGGGAGGAGAAGGGGAACT
The DNA here is from genome assembly GCF_000001635.26 of Mus musculus. Classification (NCBI taxonomy): domain Eukaryota; kingdom Metazoa; phylum Chordata; class Mammalia; order Rodentia; family Muridae; genus Mus; species Mus musculus. The sequence continues at coordinate 41,073,041 of NC_000080.6, read as the reverse complement.
AACCCTCTCTCGGACTCCGGGTTGAGACCTCCGCCTCCGGGTTATGACTCGCAAGGTGAAAATTTGACAACTGCTTCTGCAGAGACACTAGAGAACCGGTTCGAAGGAAAACGGCCCAGCCTCCTTGGTCCACGCAGCTGATGCACGTTCTGGCCACCTGCCAGTGAGTCGCGTCCCGTTGCCTGGCAACGAGAGCACGCTCAAGTGTAGCGCTAAGGTTCCATTGCTACCCAATCAGTGGAGGCAAAGAGAAATGAAAGGGGAATTCGCGCAGTGGGAGTGGGGGTGGGAGTGGGCGTGGGAGGGGTGGCGTTCTCTAGCCTGAGCTTGGAGTGCGCACTGTAGGGGATGGGGCACGCACGCAGATGGGAGAACCAGATTTATGGGAGAGGAAGCACTGTGGAGAAACAGCGGGACAGAGACTTGGAACCTAGCAGGCATAGGAACCCTTAGATAGGAGCCCTGTGGACCAGCAGATCTTTGAAAGTCAGGGGAGACTCCTTTGATCCCTGGGGATTAAAGCTGCAAGCTTGTTGTCGGCTTGGCAATTTTAAGACTCCACACCTTTCAGAGCAAACTCAAACGCAAGCAACTTCAGGTTACCCAAAGGCACCCTCTGCCAGGCCCTCCTATGCACTTTCCCCTGATGTGCTTGGTTAGTTTTTGTCAACGTGACACAAACCTAGATATACCTTGAAGGAGGAAATCTCAAATGAAGAACTGCCTCCATCAGACTGACTTGTGGGCATGTATGTCTGTGAAGCGTTTTCTTGATTGCTAATTATGGGCATATGCCCACTATGAGCTGCGAGTGCCCATCCCTGAGAAGGTGGACTTGTGCTGTGTAAGAAAGGTAGCTGAAGCCGGGCAGTGGTGGTGCACACCTTTAATCCCAGCACTCAGGAGGCAGAGGCAGGCAGATTTCTGAGTTCGAGGCCAGCCTGGTCTACAGAGTGAGTTCCAGGACAACCAGGGCCACACATAGAAACCCTGTCAAGCAAGGAAGGAAGGAAGGAAAAGGAAAAAAAGAAAAAAAAGAAAAGGAAAAGGGGAAAAGGAAAGGAAGGAAAAGGTAGCAGAGTCAGCCAGGGAAAGCGAGCCTGTAAGCAGCATTTCTGTCATAGTTACTGTTTCATGCTCTTGCACTGAGTTCCTGGCTTGGCTTTCCTTGATGACGACTGACTGTAATCTGTAAACCAGATAAATCCTTTTGTCCCCCAGTTCGCTATTGGTCATGGTGTTTATCAGAGCAAGAAAAAGCAAACTATGGGCATGGCATTGCTTAGTGGTAGAGGCTTTCATAAATGCAAGAAGGGACACTAATGGATCAACAACGAATGAGCCCTCCCTCTACCCACCTACCCCCAACATCAGAGCACTCAGACATATTTACTCAGGACTTAGTATGTGACTGTACTGGCTGGTTTTGTGTGTCAGCTTGACACAGGCTGGAGTTATCACAGAGAAAGAAGCTTCAGTTGAGGAAATGCCTCCATGAGATCTAGCTGTAAGGCATTTTCTCAATTAGTGATCAAGTGGGGAGGGCCCATTGTGGGTGGGACCATCTCTGGGCTGGTAGTCTTGGGTTCTATAAGAGAGCAGGCTGAGCAAGCCAGGGGAAGCAAACCAGTAAAGAGCATCCCTCCATGGCCTCTGCATCAGCTCCTGCTTCCTGACCTGCTTAGTTCCAGTCCTGACTTCTTTTGGTGATGAACAGCAATGTGGAAAGTATAAGCTGAAAAAACCCTTTCTTCTCCAACTTGGCCATGATGTTATGTGCAGGAATAGAAACCGTGACTAAGACAGTGACAAATGCCAGAGGTAGTATCTCAGAGGGCTTGTCATATTTAAGCCCTGTAGCAGCCACTCAATAACTCAGGCATGGAAAGATGTTCTGGGAAGGCAGCTCATGATTCTGGGCTGGGATTCTATGAGAACAGATGAGTGGCTGGGAGTTGCATTGGGGATTTTTGTCAAGTCACACATATATTGCATCTGAGATGTTGGAAGTTGCACTTCACCCAGCCCATCAACAATTCATCATCAGATCGCATAGCGCAGCAAGGATGTGGAAGACTGTTTATCCACCCACTGGCACAAATTGAAGATGACTTGCCCCAATCCCTTAGCCTCCACACCTACCTCAAACTTTAGCTTTAAACACAAATGTATACAGGGCTAGACCTTCTGTAGATTCAATTTCCTTGTCTTCTGACTTCTAGAAGCTATGTTTTGAGTGTGATCTTGAGTCTCGTCCTGCTTCTTTTGTGTGTTTTGTCCCTGTGTCATGCTCCATGTCTGGCCTTAATTACAGCTGTGTCTGTGTGGTGCTTTCAGTGAGACTGATTCCCACTGGCTCGTATATTTGAATGTTTGGTTGCCAGTTGCTGCAACTGTTTTGAAAAAAATTGAAGATGCCTTGTTGGAGGAGGTGTGTCACTGGGGGTAGGCTTTGGGGTATCAAAAGCCCACAGCAGGCCTAGTCTGTCTGACAGTGCCTCCAACTTGCAGATAAGATGTAAGCTCTTAAGAACTGCTCCAGGACCGTGCCTGCCTACCTGCTGCCATGTTCCTATTCCCATGATGGTTGTGACTCACCCTCTAAAACTGCAAAGCTTCAAATTAAATGTGTTCTTTTATAAACTGTCTTGATCACGGTATCTCTTCACATCAATAGAAAAGTAACTAAGATGTCCTGCTTGTATAATACACTCCCTATTTCAAGATCCTTAATCACAATTGTAAAGCTCCTTTTAGCATATAAAATAACATTCACAGGTTCCAGGTTTGAGACTATGAGCACCTTTGGAAGGAAAAATGTTAATACTGGAACAAGCCTTCAAGATGGCTCCTGTGCCTACATATATTGTTAGAGTCGTCTTCCTTTCTGGCATAATAAATTGTCTCTGACTGGTTTTATTTCTTTGCCCCAATCCTGGAACCAAACTTTAATTTCTTTTTACAAGATCTATGATCCCTTAAGTTATGAACAATATTTAATCCCCCTTTGAAGCTGGGGATGGTAGAGTACATCTCTTATCTATTACAGGGAAGGGATAAACAAGGAAGAAACACAAGTACAACCATACTGGGATACCTAGGCAGTTGCAGGCTAGCCTATGCATAGTGAGACTGCCTTATTAAAATAAACAAACAAAGTGTGCTCATAGCACTCACTGCATCCAGAATGTTTGGATTTCTAGACTCTGATATTGGTGAGGGGTAGAATATATTTATATTTTTGTACTAATGTCTAGTTATTCATTCTTAAGTTGAAAAACTGGAAATATGGAGGCTGGGTTCTAGGAACATACGTTGACAAAATCTTGTTCCATAATAGCTCATGCTTCTTAAATTCTTACTGTATGCCAGGCTCAGTGCCTTTCATGTGATTAATAGCTCAATCTGTTCTTTCAGTATTATGAGGGATGTATTTTACTTCTGTTTTCCAAAGGGCACCCAGACTCTGAGACACCAAGCAACTTGCTGAAGATCACACAGCTCTGTAAGTGGCAACAGCAGACATGGTCTGTCAGTTGCAGGTGTCTATGCTGCTGTGGCTCTGCTCTGGTTCACTGCAGCTTTTAGTGTGGCATTCTGTCTGGGAGTGCATTATCTGCCACTCTTGACACCTATTAGGAAATCTAGGATCATCAGTTCCACCTGAAGTGATGCTGTGGGATAGTGTGTCAGCAGAGGTTGACAGGCCCATCCTTTTCTTCCTTCTCTCTCCCTGTAAAGTAAATGAGCCTCTGTTGTCTATGTCATAGACTAGCTTCCAACCTCACAATAACACAGCTTGCTGTATACCCAGAGTTTCTCTCCAGGACCTTATTTTCTCTGTACTTAAGGGTAAATATGTGTGAGTTGGTTAAAATCCTTCACCACCCTTGACTGATAATGTGCCAAGTCCTCTCAAGACTGATGACCACTGGGACTCATGGTCTGACGTATTCCAGCTGAAAAGGCATAGGAAAGATGCCTGCTTGACTGTAACAGCTATTGGCAAGTATAATTTGGCTGGTTCTTCTAAGAAAGGTATGTTATGATTTGGATCTTAAATGACCCCCAAAACCATGTGCTAAAATCTTGCTTGCCAGCCTGTAGTGTTAACTCCAAATGAAATTTCAGTTCCTCAAACTCCAAAAGGAAATCCAAGTATCCAGAAATGGACTCAACTTGAACTGTAGGAGGATTTCTGGTAGTTGGTAAAAGACAGCATGCCTCAGGAACTTGTGAAGCCAAAGCCAATTCCTCTCTAGTAAAAGAATTATTTTTCCCTATCACTGGCAGGATGTGGTGCCTATTAGCAAACCAAAGTGCATGCTGGCCTCCAGGCTCCCTCAGTATCACAAGTACCTGTTTCAAAGTTCATGGTAGCATCCAAGGTCTTCTTACCTTCTCTCCTACCCTAAACTTCCTTCCATCATTGGCTTCCCCCCCCCCCCCCCCCCAGTTAACCTTCTCCTTATAACCCTGCTAATTTTTATATACTTTCCCTACCTCACTGTGTCCTCCCGTTCCATGCCCTGCTCCTGCTTCTCTCCTTGCCAGGTCCAATCCACTGGCCATGTTCAGTCATCTTTCGATGTCCCCCACCCCCACCCCCACCCCCACTCCCGCCCTGCTCCTGACATTTCTAGATGTCTCTGGCTGTTCTCTCTCTCTCATATCTACAATAAGAGCTTTCCCTTAACCATCCCATGGAACAGTCATGCCGTCAGTTTGTGCATGTAGTATTGCTGGAGGCCGATGGAATACTTAAAATGGATAGGGTCTACGGGAGAAAGGTGCATCAGGAGGGCATGTCCTGAAAGGGAACTGCAGGACTCCGACCGGCAGCTTTCTTCTCATATGTTGCTCCATACCCTGAGGTTTTCTCTGCTTTCCACAGGCCCAAAATCAGTGAAGCCAAGTGATATGACCCAAAACGTATCAAGCCTTGGGCGAAAGTAAACCTTGCCTCTTTAGCTGATTATCTTAGCCATTCTGTAATAGCAACAAAGTTTACTAATACAGAAAATTGGCACCAAGAAGTCAGGCTGATTGCATTGATGACTTGCTCATGTGCTTCAGAAATCTTTGGAATTCAAAGCATTTGGAGAAGCAGGCCTACAATGCTATAAGCAGAACTTGATGGGCAGTTCTGGCAAGGACTCAGAAGACCAGAGTATCAATAAGTATATAAACTGACGATGTGACTGACTGATGTATGGTTAAGAGGAGGGTTTTACTGTAGATGGAAGGGAGAGAACAGCCAGAGGCATCTAGAAAGTCCAGAGCAGAGCGAGAAAGAAGCAGGCTGACCGTGGCCAGCAGACTGGATCTGGTCATGAGAAAGCAGGAGCAGAGAGATGAGAGAAGGAGCGAGATGGAGGTAGAGAGAAACTGAGAAAAGAAGACAGAGAAAAAGAGAGAGAGATGGAGAACATGAGAGAGGGGAAAGCAGGAGACAGAGAGAGCACAAAGCTGAAAAAGTGGAGGGACCTGGAGGGTATCATCCTGAGTGAGGTAACCCAATCACAAAGGAACTCGCACAATATGTACTCACTGATAAGTGGATATTAGCCCAGAAACTTAGGATACCCAAGATATAAGATACAACTTGCCAAACGCATGAAATTCAAGAAGAACGAAGACCAAAGTGTGGACACTTTACCCTTTCTTAGAAATGGGAACAAAACACCCATGGAAGGAGTTACAAAGACAAAATTTGGAGCTGTGACGAAAGGATGGACCATCTAGTGATTGCCATATGCAGGGATCCATCCCATAATCAGCTTCCAAATGCTGACACCATTACATACACTAGCAAGATTTTGCTGAAAGGACCCAGATATAGCTGTCTCTTGTGAGACTATGCCAAGGCCTAGCAAACACAGAAGTGGATGATCACAGTCAGCTATTGAATGGACCACAGGGCCCCCAATGGAGGAGCTAGAGAAATTACCCAAGGAGCTAATGGGAACTGCAACCCTATAGGTGGAACAATAATATGTAGTAACCAGTACCCCGGAGCTCTTGTCTCTAGCTGCATATGTATCAAAAGATGGCCTAGTCGGCCATCACTGCAAAGAGAGGCCCATTGGACTTGCAAACCTTTTATGCCCCAGTACAGGGGAACGCCAGGGCCAAAAAGGGGGAGTGGATGAGTAGGGGATTGGGGGGGTGGGTATGGGGGACCTTTGGGATAGCATTGAAAGTGTAAACGAGGAAAATACCTAATTTAAAAAAAAATTCTCTTAACAATAAAAAAAAAAAAGAATGAGTAGCTAAGAGAGGGAAGGAAACTGATGAGCTGAGGAAGTTCAGGTAGGGGAGGAGGTGAGAAGAGTAGGCTGCACTTTGATGTGTGTCCTGGGTGCTTGAGATACTGAGGGAGGCTGGAGGCATGAAAGTCCTTTGCTATGCTAATAGAAACCACAGGTGGCTATCTGCCTTTTGGAATTGGGGGGAGGGGAGAAGTTTCCTTTGGACCGACAATAAGAATGTGAAGACAATGTGGAGCCAATAGACAGGCTCCCCCAGGTTTCAGATAGAGAGGAGGGCTCTCCTGGAAAAAAAAAAAAAAAAATGGGACTAGAGGCCCTTTGTGTTGTATCCTGGCAAACTACTTCTCTGCATTTGTCCATGCCCTGAGATTTTACATGAGACTGACTTTAAATGTAGGACTAACCTGCCAGAAGAAGTTTCTAGACAGTACAGCATTCAGGCTGCTTTTTGCCAGATTTACCATGAGATATGGGAGTCAAAGGTAAGGAAGAAGGATTTGAAAAGCTTGCAGTGAAGGAGCATTGTATTAATTATTAATGATACTCAAATCACCCTGCCAGCTGTGGAGTGACTACCTTGCAACCATCAAAATGCTCTGGATTCTCTAATGAAAGACACCCGCACACACATGCACACACTGTTATTAAAGAGCTCAATGGATAGGCCACTCTCCAACTTCCATGTAGCTAACGCTGCCCCTCCAGTACTCCTAAATCATTAAAAATAAAAATCCATATTCCATCTTTGCTACACAGATCCAATGAGGGTAGGAGCCCCTGGGGTTGCTCTTCCCTGGCTCTTACAGGGCTGGTTGTCTTCTGCAGCTCTCAAGCCTGCATCCAATTCCTTTCCTGATATGGCAATTCTCAATCCTTCCTGAGATTCCTTTGCCCAGGAAATTTAAAGTCCCACCTCTGTCTCCCTGCCAAACCATTAGCCACCCATTAGCCACTGGCAATTTTATTTACCAATTAGAACTAGCTGGAAGCAGGGACTCTCAAGAGTGTCACACACACACACACACACACACACACACACACACACCAGACATGCAAATTCCCATGTAATTTAGGAACCCAATAAACATATTAAAAGCAACAAACCAAATCCACAACAGCAGAGGGGAGTCTTTACAGTCACAGCCAAGCAGGAGGTAATTGCAAAGGAAGTCAGATCCTTAGTGTGGTGGCCATACCTTTACTCTCTCCTTCATGAAGGCTTCCACTTAAAACTCAAAGGAGTGACAGGGACAGAATCCCTGCAGGCAGCTCCAGGGAGAGCAATATCTGAGGCTGTGAGGGTAAATCCAAAGCTTGGAGGGGGGGGGGGGGGGGCGGACCCAGAAAGGTAGAGATGCCAGATATGTGCACAGCAGAGCTAGCCCCAGAGAGAGGCCACATGGCCTGTAGCCAGGATACGGCCTGTAGCCATAGATAAGAGTCTGCCCAGCACTTAACTGCTCTTATAATGTTACTACACTAATAGACATGGAGCTACAGGACTTAAGGTTTGCCTTTCTGGGCTTTGGTCTTGCTGTGCTCAGACCTGTCCCTTTCCTGTTTTACTCATTAGTAGAAAGTTTTCTCTGTGCAGCCATCTCTAGCTCTTCTCCCTCTTTCTCCTCCTCCTCTTGTTCTCTTTGTACTATTGAGAATAAAACCTGGACCATTGTTTATGTTTGCCAAGTGCTCTACCACTGAACTATGTACCCCTGAGAATGTTTCATTCTGAAACAGCAACTTACTAAGATGCCAAAGGACTTGAAGTTGGTCTGCCACTTAGGAAGGCTTTGAACTGTTGATCATCTTGCACTGGACTTCTAAGTAACTAGAATTTTAGATCTTCATTCTCAGACTTGACCTCCATTGTTTCTTAGAAATAAGTATTAAGCCGGGCAGTGGTGGCGCACACCTTTAATCCCAGCACTTGGGAGGCAGAAGCTGGCGGATTTCTGAGTTCCAGACCAGCCTGGTCTACAAAGTGAGTTCTAAGACAGCCAGGGCTATACAGAGAACTCTGTAAAAAAAAAGAAGTATTAATAATTTGCTCTTTTGATTTTTTTTTTTGAGATAGTCTCACTACGTTGTTCACCTTGGCTTCAAATTCTTTTCTAATAAAATATCATTTATTTATTCATTGACAATTTCACACATCCAATCAATGTATTTTGATCATATGCAGCCCATACTACTCCTACCACTTCTCCCATTTACCTTCAACATAACCCTCTTGGCTCTTCTCTCCTCTCACTGATTAGAAACTTACTAGCACTGCTGACTATTGGAATGTTGACTGGTTGTACTGATCTGTTCTTGTCCAGGTAACTATAGCTGCAGTGAGTTCATGCCATGTTATACAATGAAGACAGCATTTCATAGCAGCCATTCCCACCCTCCAGCTCTTACACTCTTTTCATCCCTCTTTCATGATCTTCCTTGATCCTTGGGAAGAGGGTTGATACACACTCAGTTGACACTTAATTACTCTCAGCACTTGTGCCAGGTATGAGCCTGTATTAACCTCTGTCCACTGCATGGAGAAGCTTCTCTGCTGCTGATAGACCTAGTGGGGAAACCCCCCACTCAACTCCTGATTCAGCGTGCACCCAAAAAATCACGAAGGACCATCTCTTGATATAATTACATGAGGATGTTTAATGACGGAGCTCCGGACTGACATGCATCCCACACAGGAGATAATGGATGTCGGCCACGAGGCTCGAAAGCTAGGGGTTTTTATGGGGTAAGGGGCTTAGGGGTGTGGAATTCAGCATAGTGACACACTATTGGCTTATTTAAACATTAACAGAAAGATTACATGTTAGCAAAAGGGCTTCAGGACTTTGTTCCTGTGGGCTGGGGGCTATCTTGTTCACATAGCAACCAGTTGATGTATGACTTTACCCCGCGTCAAGGGGCAGTAGACAGAGGGGAGGTTCCAGCCAGGTGGTGTTGACCCAGACAGGATAGCCCTGCTTGTACAATCAAGCTGTTCTTAGGAATGTCTTAACAACAGCCCTGTCTGTTCTGCTTTGTTCTTGGCCCCAGGCCGGGGGCTCATAGACAACTCTTTTATATGAATCACAAGATACAAAATCTCATTTTCTTTCACTGCCTCTAAGTCCTGATTCTCTTGTCCCAGCCTCCCAAGGTCCAGGATTACAGACATGACCACCTGAACCCGATTGTTTTGACTACCACAAAGTCAAACTGATAGAGTTTTCTCCGAGTGTCAGAGGACACTTAGGACTTGGCATTTTGAGCAGTGCTAGAACTATTAAAGACTTCAGTGCCAGGCACAGTTGCACATGCCATAGTCCTATCACTTAGGAGACTGTGGCAAGAAGATGACAAGTTCAAGGCCAACTTGGGCCACACTACAAAAATCTGTTTCAAAAACCAAAACCCCAAGCTGGGTGGTAGTGGTGGTGGTAGCAGCAAACAAATTTACTCCCAGCACTTGGGAGGCAGAAGCAGGCAGATCTCTGAGTTTGAGGCTAGCCTGGTCTACTGAGTGAGTTCCAGGACAGTCAGAGCTAACACAAAGAACACCTGTCTCAAAAAAAAGAAGAAAAAAAAAAACAGAAACAAAACAAAAGACAAACAAACAAAAAACAAACCAAAACAACAACAGCAGCAGCAAAAAACTCCAGAGACTCTTGAAGATATTCTGAGTATATTTTTCATTGTAAAGTAAGTACTCATCTTTTGGAGCCATCAGCAGAATGTCATGATTCAGATCTTAAAGATTCCCCCAAATGGTCACATGCTAAAGGCTTGTTTGTGGATGTGGCAATACTGGGAAATGACAAGAGTCCATAAGACTCCCCAGGAGCCTAGTGGAAGGAAGTAATGTCACTGGGTCACCATGCAGGAGCTCCCACCCCTCTCTTTTTCTGTGTGTGTGTGAGTGGGTGGGTGTGGGTGAGTGCGTGTGTATTTCGTGGGAGGGGTTAAGAATGTATGTCCCTCCCTTCTTTTTTCCTCCTTCTTTCCTTCCATTCTTTTCCTAAAGCGAGTTACTTTTACCATGCACCCTTTCTTACAATGTTTGGCCTCACTATAAGCCAAGAATGATGGACCAAAGGACCATAAAGCCAAGCCTTTCCCTCTTCAGTTGAAGAGATCAAGCATTTTTGTCACAGTAAGGGTGATCCAGAAATAGTTCTTATTCTTCCTGGAACGAATCTGACTTGTTAGAATGGATCTACTTTGAAGGTTAGATTGCGCTTGTATAATAGAGCATTTGATTTGGTGTGTCCTAGGTTCTCAGCATGGATACTGCCTACCTGAAGAACTGCTTTGGAACCGGCCTGACCCAGGCACTGGCAGAGGTGGCAAGAGTGCGGCCCAGTGACCCAATAGAGTACCTGGCTCACTGGCTTTACCATTATAGGAGTATAACTGTAGCTGAGGAAAAGGTGTGTTGTGTCCTGGGCCTGCTTAGGTAGGGTGCAGCTTGCTCAGAACAACTTGAAATCCAAGTTATAGTCCTGAGTTGGCCAGGAGAGTTTTTGGCTCATCTCCCTTCTGTGGATTGCTTTGTCCCAGATGTCTCTGAAGTATGCAGGACTCGGGGGGGTAAGGAGGAAATCTAGCTTAATGGGTTGTAGAATTGGGTTGGCAGCTACTGGCTAGCTAATGCTTGCAATAGTAAGTTCAGTAGGCCTCATTGGCCCAGGCCTATCTCACATGAGGGAGGGCTCCTTTCTAAGGGATGTGACCTGATTTGTCTCTGTCATATTACCCTAGAGAAGGCAAGAGGAGCTACAGCTTAAGGAAGCACGTGACAGAAGCGCTGAGGAAGCAAAAACAACAGAAATGCTGAAAGAAGAAGGCTATCAGATTCAGCAGAAGTGTGAAAAGTGTCACCAGGTAGGAAGGAAGAATGGAAAATTCAACTCAGCCTCTATCAGCCAGGGGTTTCAGGAAATCCTCAAGATGCCCAGCACAGGGTAAAACACACTAAAGCTAGCCTGAGCCTGCTTGTCCCTCATAGCCACATATCAAGCATGTCCTCTATGATGCAATACAGATGTCAGAATCCAACACCAAACAGTTGAAAGCAAGTCCGCCTTCTTCAGATTAGCAAGCAGAACTTTAGTATCCCGAGCTTATCCCCGTCCCGCGGGAAATAAACACAGGACACACCAGATTCTTCCACGGTTAACTTTTACTTCTATATCATATTGAGGTAGACAAAGAAAGCTCAGAAAGTGTGTGGCTTAAATACTTTTGGTGACGTGTCTAAACTAGGACTGGTAGCAACACCCATGATCCTCATGCACCCTGGGGATAGGTTAAAGCCCCCAGGGGTTGGGCAAAAGCCCTGGAGATGGACTGGTGACTTTGGCTGGCTGTGCTCTCGCAGCTGCGCACAAAGAGGTTTAGCACTATCTAGTGGTGGCACATATATTGCAGCCCTTTACATCTCCCCCTCTATAATTTATTAAAATGAGGCTGGTCTAGGCCCTGTAGTTATGTCCATCTGCTGTGGCCCCTGTTTTAGGTCGTTCCTCCAATGTCACAGCCTTACCCGTTATCGGGTAACCCTATCACCACCGGGCCCCATTGTCTTAGGTTGGTCTGTGCATGAGGAAAGTTGCCCGTCTTTGGATACCACAGTGCTGTGTGACTATAACTGCTAAATGGCCTAGGGTGAACTCTACAAAAGAGGCCAGCCAAAAATGAATTAGTGGGGAAATCATGATCACCTTATCACATGCAATGAGGAAACCTCAGCAATGTGCACGGACTGATCAATGATCGTTGAGTTTCTCTCATCTCAATGCAATGTATCCACAATTTTGTGGGATGCAAGGACAGAGAACTCAAATGCCAACTAATTCTTGAGAATAGATAGCCAAATTTCAGGGGAGGTGCCTTGCTCTATGGCAGCAAGTGCTTGAGCAATTACCACCTTGTCACGTTTCTGTTGAGATCTGAGTTTGCATACCAGCCATAGAAGAAACACTAGTCCACAACACAGGGTTGCGCCAAACAGGCCCACTCCCACCCACTCTTTAAAATGTGAGAATGCAGAGGACATCTAGGAAGAAAGTCCTTTGATTCCATCGATCAATGATGGGTCCACACGCGTAGAATTAATCGTCATCACTGCTGTACGTAACGCCTCAAGCTTTTCGTCAAATCCTTCAGACCAGTTTCCTGTAAGAAACAAAGACAATTCTTTAGATAGATTAGCTGCATGTGTCCAATTTTCATATTGGACACTAGTAATACATAAGGCTCCTGATTTCTTATCACAGCCAAGCTGAGCCAATTGGAGCAGAATTTCCAGTCTTTTCTCCACCAGGTCAATGCGCTGGTTCACTATCATTAGCCCACCTTTTAATTGGGCACTGAGCACTGAATGTTGATCGATCGCTTTTGTTACAGAGGAGGACAACTGCTCGACAGTTGTACTTGACTGGACTGATGTTGCCATAGCAATTCCAGCAGCTGTAGCTGCCGCCGCACTGGCAGCCATTGCCACCACAACGGCTGCAGTGATACCAAAGTCTCGCTTTTGCCTGTGTAAGGTTATGGTGGAAGGGATCTCCACGGGGACAGGAACCCATCGTGGAATCTTGGCAAGCATTGCACGGCTGGCCCACTTAAGGCTCCAGCATTGTGACATCCAGCAGGTTTCATTAGTGCAGGATTCAAAGGAACCATTAGAAAGAATAAACAAGAAAGGGGTATACACACAAACTGGAGTAGGTAAATAATTAGTCTGCTTTATCAATGTCTTATTAAATCCAGTGATTTCAGTAGTAGAATTTTGATAAATGGTTCTATCAGGTAACAGAACTTGATGAAACTGAGCAAATTTTGAAATACCATTAAAAATCGTTTTTCCAGCAGCTCCTCCTTGGAGGAAAACCAAGGGATTAAGATCTGTACAGCTACCATTAATCCCACAAAGTACCCATTTATGAAAAGGATGCATTCTAAAGTCCTGTATGAAAAGTCCCTTTTTCATAACATATTTCTGCTCTGGGTCATCTATCATGTTGGGAGAAAAGGAAAAAGTTTTACTCTGATCTGCCCAACGAGTGACAGAGGATTGACAATCAGACCAAGGCAGGATCAGCCCTTCATCTTCCAAGCTACAATGAGGAGCCATTTTTGGTTGATAGGGACGTTCTTTGTCTGAAAAGTTAGGTGGTAGAAATGTACCATTAACCCAGGTTGTCTCATGCCAGAAGGTCCGATTTGTAAGGGTTATATCTCTGTTGGAAGTGTTTTGGGTTATTTTCACCACGCCTCCTCGATACTTAAAAAACATTCCCAAAGCTCGGCTGGTGAGTCTGATACAATTTCCTAATTCATAAATTTGGAAACAGAGAGAACCTCGTTCCCTTAAAGAGCGTTTTTCTCCCAATGGTGCCCAGATAGGGTCAAATGGTAGGTATGGCAGGCCTAAAGTTTTATTGGTCGTAAAAAACTTGGGAAAAACAGCTGTATTATGACGAACAGGCATAGGCTTAGGGAAAGCAGACAGAATTGCCCATCTATACTCTCCAAATATACTAGGAACCCAAATCCACAGAGGTAGCATGAGGATTAGAGGTAGTTTCCAAGGGATCCATCTGGGAGTCATCTTCAGGTGTCGGAATTTTCCGTGTCAGTCGTTCCGGCAGCCAAAATGGGTTGTCTTCTTCCTGTGGGAAAACACAAACAGCTCCCCTGGATCTTATTAATATAGGATCCGGGCCTTTTCAGAGACCAGTCAAAACATCTTTTCATTTTACCATCTCTTTTGGCCTGTTAGGCTCTGAACAGTGACGTTCAGCCGCAGTATGGCCTTGAGCATCAAGGTTTAAAAAATTAAGAGTGAAGAGTGCCATAGAAACAGCTACTCTTGGCACTGTGGGTAGAACTTCCTGGATTCCCCCCTTTTGTTTAATAAGGTAGGACTTGAGGGTGCGATGGGCACGTTCTACAATGCCCTGCCCTTGAGGATTATACGGAAGACCAGTCAGATGAGTTACTTCCATCTGGCGACAGAACTGTTGAAATTTTTGAGAGGTGTAAGCTGGTCCATTGTCTGTCTTAAGGAGTTTGGGTTTTCCCCAAGCACTCCATGCCTCGAGACAATGTTGTATAACATGAGAGGCTTTTTCACCTGTTAAAGGTGTGGCAAACATTACACCAGAGCAGGTGTCAATAGAAACATGTAAATATTGATTTCTCCCAAAGGAGGAAATATGCGTGACATCCATTTGCCAGACCTGTAATGGCCTGACGCCACGAGGGTTTATCCCCACATGAGGGACAGGTAAAAATTCACAACAATTGTGACATTGAGTAACAATCTCTCTAGCTTCTTTTCTAGTTAATGCAAAGCGGCGACGTAAAGTCTCAGCTGTCACATGAAAGCGCTTATGAAATTCTTTTGCTGCTTTTACCTGGGAAGACAGAGCAACAGCTATAACCTTAGTGGCTTTGTCTGCTAAATCATTTCCCAGAGACATAGGACCAGGGAGGCCTGAGTGTGCCCTAACATGAGTAATATAAACAGGGAATTTTCTATTTAATAAAACAAACTGTATTTGTCGAAAAATATTGGCAACTCTGCTGGAGGGTTTTATTACCCCAGCTGTTTCAAGAATGTTAACTGCATTTACTACATAGGAGGAATCTGATACAATGTTAAGCGGTCCTGGGAATGCCTTAAGAACCTCTAGTACTACTAAACATTCCACAACTTGAGGTGAAGTCTCATTATATTGCTTAGTTACTATCTCATTATTAACCACATAAGCACCTATACCAGTTTTTGATCCATCAGTGTACACCACAATCCCATCTGTAAGTGGGTCTTTAGCTGTTACTTGTGGAAACACTATAGCCTGATTCAGGGCAAACTGTAAAATTGGATGTTTAGGATAATGGTTGTCAATCTGTCCTGAAAAGGAGGTGACTAAAACTGCCCAATCATCAGATGTAGCTGCCAAGGTTTGAATCTGTGCAGCAGTATAAGGTACAATTAGGATTTTAGGATCTTGTCCAAAATAAGTAATAGCTGCTTTTATTCCTCGAAGTGCAAGTTGTGCAACTGCATTAGGATACCAATCTATTATTTTAGCAGGAGATGCATTTGGATGAACCCATAATAAAGGTCCATTTTGCCACAAGACTGCGGTTGGCAACTGGGCTGTCTTAAAGACACACAAATCAAAAGGTTGTGACTCATCAATGCGTTGTAATTGAGCCTTTTGCAAAGCTTTTTCTACTGTCTGCAAGGCCTGATTTGCAGCAGGAGTAAGGGCTCTAGGGGAGGAGACATGAGACTCTCCTTCCAAAATGTCAAATAAAGGTTTTAACTCAGCAGAGGAAATCTTTAAAAATGGTCTCAGCCAATTTATATCTCCTAATAATTTTTGAAAATCATTTAAGGTGTGTAAATGATCTCTGCGAATCTCTAATCTTTGAGGAACAATTTTGTCAGGATAAATGAGTGACCCTAAGAAGGCTCCTATTTGAGCAACTTGTACCTTTTCAGTGGCTACCTGCAGTCCCCATTTCCCTAATGTTTTTATTAATATAGGATATGCTTCTTGTAATAACTGTAAATCTCTGTGACATATTAGTATGTCATCCATATAATTTATCAGAAGAATCGATGGAAAATGATTTTTAACTGACTTAAGTGCCAATTGCACATACAGCTGACACATAGTGGGGCTATTTGCCATCCCCTGAGGCAAGACCTTCCATTGGTACCTATGATCAGGCTCTAAGTGATTAATGGCTGGGATGGTAAATGCAAATCTTTGCCTATCTTGAGGACATAAAGGTATAGAGAAAAAACAATCTTTAATATCTATAATTATAATTTCCCAATTTTTAGGTAGGGCGGAGAGCAATGGGAGCCCTCGCTGAACTGATCCAAACAGGCGCATTTGTGCATTAATTGCTCTAAGATCATGTAATAAGCGCCATTTGCCAGATTTTTTCTTAATTACAAAAATAGGTGTATTCCAGGGTGAGGTAGAGGGTTCTAAATGACCTAAGCGTAGCTGCTCAGAGACCAGTTTTGTGGCTGCTTCTAATTTTTCAGAGGATAGAGGCCATTGAGGAACCCATACATTCTCCTCTGTAATCCAAGGTATGGGCATGGAACCCTCAACAGCTGATTCTAGAAAAAACCCAAGCCTTGTCTTCCTTTATTACCCTCTTGAGGAATAGGTTCAAGTCTACCCTGCTCTCTTTCCCCTAATCCCTTTCCCTCTTTATAGCCCATTTTCTTCATCATTTGAACAGCTTGTGGTGAGTACTCATTAGTCAAGGTTATTCCTAGTGCCTGTAAAATGTCTCTCCCCCAAAGATTAACTGGAAGTGGTAAGACATAGGGAGTAAACCTTCCCGTTTGACCTTCAGGTGCTTGCCAGCTCAGAGTGCGAGAGCTGATAGTGGGGCAAGACTGATAGCCTAACCCTTGCAAAGAATGTGATGACTGAGTAACGGGCCAAGATTTTGGCCACCAGTGGGAAGAGATGATACTTTTATCTGCTCCTGTATCTAGAATCCCTTTGAAGTGTTTCCCTTCTATTTTCAGCAGAGCCAATTTCTCTAGCAGCTTGAAGGACACCAGGGGAGGGGGAGTAGCCATGTAGGCTTGGCAAGACTATTAGCTGAGCTATTTTATCTCCTTGTGCTATAGAAAAAACACCTTGAGGACAGGAACAAAGAACTTGAAGTTCCCCCTCATAGTCTTGATCTACGACTCCAGGGTGGATAATGAGGCCTTGTAAAGCCAAGGAGGCCTGGCCCA
Source organism: Mus musculus (assembly GCF_000001635.26). Classification (NCBI taxonomy): domain Eukaryota; kingdom Metazoa; phylum Chordata; class Mammalia; order Rodentia; family Muridae; genus Mus; species Mus musculus. Next base: position 41,055,986 of record NC_000080.6, on the reverse strand, counting down.
GTATTAGGCCAACACTTCTGGATGGCAGAGGCCCTTTGAAGTCAGTGGGAATGGGCTGCATCCCCATTGAGGGTGTCAGCATGAATCGAGTGATGGCACAGAGATCCACTCTTGCTGAGACTTCTGCAGCTCTGTGGACTGTAGTGTCTGCCTGTTGTGAGCTGGGATCCCATATGTTTTGGGGCCCTGGGACCTGGGGCCCAGAAACTCGTTTTTTGAATTGTCTTCACTTCTTTCTGCCTGAGGTCCAGACTGAATAAATCTGCCTCTGACGTCTTTAATTGAACGACACTCACTGGCTCGATGATAGCCTTTTCCACACCTGGTACATAGCCTTAGCACTTTCCCTTTTACGAGTGCCTGGCAGTCTCTTCTCATATGCCCTGGTTTGCCACAGTTATAGCAGACCCTGTTATTACTATTTGTATCTGAACGCCTTTGGCCTTGCAGGATGGCAGCCGCTAACCCTGCATTAGATAAGGGGCCTCCAAGCTCACGGCATACCCTTAACCAATCTTGCAGTCCTTTGCTCTTTCTAGGTGTAATTGCTGCTCTGCATTCTTGAGTGGCTTGCTCATAAATCAACTGTTCCACTAAAGGCATTGCCTGTTCAGAGTCTCCAAAAATTCTGTCTGCTGCCTCTGTCATTCTAGCTACAAAGTCTGAGAATGACTCCTGAGGATTTTGTATAATTTTTGTCAAGTATCTTCCAGACTCTCCCTTTTTGGAAAGTGCCTTCCACGCCTTAATGGCAGCAGTGGAGATTTGATTGTATGCTCCCCAATCATAATTCGTCTGATTATTAGCATATTGCCCTTGTCCTGTTAATAATTCAAATGTCCAATTTCTCTGATTGCCTTCAGCAGTGGCATTGACTTTGGCCTGTGTCTGAGAAGCATCATGCCACAACGCTTTCCACTCCATATATTGCCCCATATTAGGGAGTGCAGCCTTCACTGTTGTTTGCCAGTCTCCTGGGGTCATGGCTAAAGTAGCAAATCTTTCAATTTGGGAGATAGTGAAGTTGGCACTAACTCCATAATTGCGAACCGACTCAGCAAGTTCTTTTATCTGAGTATACTCCACGGGGGCGTGTACTCGCCCTCCATCTGCAGCTTCAAAGACAGGAAATGCCTGATATAATTTTTTATTTTCCTCCTTTGAAAGAAAAGAATCAGAATAAAATTTCTCCACATAAGGTGGAGGTGTATTGAGACTAGAAGGCCCAGAGGTGGCCTGTTCTGTGTCTCCAGTAACTTTTAATTTTTTCTCTGATTTCTTCACTCGCCTTTCCTCTGGATGGTATCTTTCTTTTTTATAATGAGCTGCCTCATAATGTGACTCCTCTTCCTCAGAGGAGCTAAGCTCATCTGCTTTTAAACTATCAAGCTTCAAAGCCTCTAGTTCCTTTACCGGATAAAGGCTTTTCCTTTTCTGAACTTTCTCCTTTTCCTTTTTCTCTCCCTGAGGATTTATCCTCAAATTTTTTCACTTCCTCTGACTCAAGGTCTCTGGAAGGGCTTTTTACTTTGTGCACATTTTCCTTTTTTGGAGCTCCTAACCTTTCACACCATTCCGTTTCTGCCATGCTGTCCTGTGCTTCTTCTAATATTGCCTGCCCTGTTATTATTGCTGGACGGCATCTCTCATCCTCCAGGCACGATCTCACCAGTTTCCATAATGGCATGGTCCCTGCCTTTAATTTCCCATTCTGTTGTTCCTTAGCTAAGTCTTCCCTTAATTTCTCCCAAGAGGAAAGAGTTAACGACCCTGAACACGCGTACCAAGGTGATATACGTTCTATTTCCCTAATGAACGTTTCTAAGGTTCTTGTAGAAACTTTTATCTCTCGCTGTTTTAAAACAGAGTGTAGAGCTGTAGTTAAAGAATGTGAATTTCCCATACTGCTCCCTTATCTACGAGAGGCTTAAATATGAGACAAGCACTGCAGCTTATATACGTCCGTCTGACTGTGCTTCACAGCATTCAAAACTTTTTCTTTCAGCGCCACTTCTGGTGAGTGCAGGATCAAACCAGGAGAAATAGGGTTAACACAGCCAGCATGAGAACAAAAGGCTTTCAGTGCCGCCTTCCAGTTAAGGGGAGGGATTAAGAAGGATCAGAGTTACTTACAAGGATTCAGCATGCTCTCGGAATTCCAAATCCACCGTGGTTCTGAAATCTGCTCCGGTTGGTCGGAGGGTCTCCTCTAGGTGCCGGCGTTGTTAAGGCGTTTTTTCCCGGGTTTCTAGCACCAAGTATCCCGAGCTTATCCCCGTCCCGCGGGAAATAAACACAGGACACACCAGATTCTTCCACGGTTAACTTTTACTTCTATATCATATTGAGGTAGACAAAGAAAGCTCAGAAAGTGTGTGGCTTAAATACTTTTGGTGACGTGTCTAAACTAGGACTGGTAGCAACACCCATGATCCTCATGCACCCTGGGGATAGGTTAAAGCCCCCAGGGGTTGGGCAAAAGCCCTGGAGATGGACTGGTGACTTTGGCTGGCTGTGCTCTCGCAGCTGCGCACAAAGAGGTTTAGCACTATCTAGTGGTGGCACATATATTGCAGCCCTTTACACTTTAGTATCCCGTAGTCTTTTCTACAAACCCCTAAAACAAATGTGCTATTTTACACAGTACCTGGTTAGAGAATTCACTCAACTTTAATGTTGGAATTGACACCAGACAAGATGTCTTAATAATTAGTATGTCCTCAATATCTTTAGTGAGCCAAATTGGAGGACACTAAGCTTGTGTACATTTGATGCTAAGATATATGGTAGTCTAATAAACTCTCATGATCAATAGGCTTATTTGTAAGGCTTGCATGTCTTGTTGATAAATTAAAAGGAAAATACACTAAGTTTGGAAGCCTGGGCTACATGGTACATTTAAGGCCAGCCTGACAAATAAAAACCTTAAAGAAGAGCTAAAACTATCTTTCAGTGTTAGAGAGTTGGCTACTATGTACAAGCGCTAACTACAGTCCTCTAGAATAAAAGGAGGGAAGGAAGAGGGAAAGGGAGAAGAGGAGAGGGAGAGGGAGATTGTCTCTGTAGCCCAGGAACTCCTTGTGCTAAGAATTCCAGCCACATTCTACCACACCTATCAGAAAGTTAGTTTGATAGTACTTATGACAATCACAAGGGTCCAATCCATGTACTCCATGGTAGCTATGAATTTGGGTGAATGTATTACAGTATAGCTTTTGTATAACTCAACTGTGTGGGTCTCAAACTTGAACTCTGTAGTTGGGCACGTTTTTTGCAGCAGCTGAAGGTTGGGCATGCATAAGAGAGAATGCGCCCTCTGGGGTCCATTCCTTGAACAACGGAGATGGAAGCAAGAGGAGGCACATTAAGCAAACTTCTCACTTCTTGCTGTCCATGCCGATCATTTTCCAATACTGTTTTCTGGGGAATAGAAAGAAATCAGAAGGTAAGGCATGACTCCCTCCATCCCCCGCACCACCTTCTTCTCTCCTGCATTACTGGAGAAAGCTTTGCTTACACCAATTACACTAACAGTGTGAATTGGCCCTCCATGTTTTCCTCAGAAGGTTTTTACACCCTGTAGCAAGGGTTAGATAAACAAACAAAACAAAACAAAACAAAACAAAACAAAACAAAACAAAACAAAACAAAAAAACCACATGTCATTTTTTTCCCCAAGTGTGAGAGGAAGCCCTTGTAAAGCAAGATGAGAAATGAGAGCTACTGACGCCCAGATTGTGTAAGCTTTTATTTTTTGAAGTGTTTATAGGCAAGTTGTAGTCATGGACACTGATTCCCTTTGTCAGACGCCTGGGACTCAATCAGGCTGATCAGATTGCTTGCCTAGTCTCCTGACCCAGGTGTGTGTTAATATCCAAATCAAGTTTGAAAAGATTAGAGAAAATGGTGAGGGGTGGAGCAAGTAACAAGAATTGCAGGTCTGGTTCCTGGATGACTTGGTGTGGATTTCAAATTACTGCTTGCTATTGTTCACCTTCAAAGTTTGTGTCACTAGTAGTGGAAAACGTGCTTTCAGACAGGCCTAGGATAACTTGAGTATTATTTCAGATGACTCGCTGGTTTGCCTGATACCTAATATGCACTTTCTTTCAAGATTGTTCCTTTTTTGGATGGGTGGGGTGATTTGGTTTGATTGTTTTGGGTTTGTGGCATGTTTGGTTGTTTTGGTTTGGTTTGGTTTGGTTTGGTTTTGAGATTTTTTTTTTTTTTTGAGACAGGTTCCTATTGTATGACTCTGGCTTGCCTGGAACACTCAGTGTAGCCTAGGATGACCTTAAACTTATAGCAATCCTCCAGCCTCAACCTCCCGAGTGCTAGGATATCAGGCATAAGACACATGTCATGTTTAACATGTACAGACACCTCTTAAAACTGTGCTTGGATCTAAGTCTTTGAGTTTCTCAGATCAGATGTTGCTAGTAGAAGTAGATGTATCAAAAGAGCAATAGAGACTGAGTACCAAATGTGTAGGAACCATATCCAAATGGGACTGTCATGAGAATGTCATGGAGGACATAGCTCAGAGTTCAGCCTCTGAAGAAGTTTGCAAACATGGTCTTCAGTTGGTTTCCATTTACTAAGCAGAGGGACTCTAATCAGGCAATTCATAAGACACGAAGCATCCCTGTTATTTATATAAATCTGAACCATGCAAATGTCTTAGAAAACATTTTCTTAGACTCAACACAAGTATTTGCTGCATAGCCTCAGCACTGTGAAGCTAGAAAGATCTCAGAGATCATGTGGTCAGGTGTGTCATGGCATGCTTCTGTGATCTGTGGGGTTCACACTGTAGAATGAACTTCTGGGGTTTCCATACAAAGACGACGTGGAAGTAACCCATCAAGCTGCAGTTCCAAGTATTCTTACCTTAGCCAGGGACTGCAGGAACATTACTCCACACATCACTGGGGCTTTGGTTTCTTTGGTTTCTGCATGTAGTATATTTGAGTGTGCACATGTGATTCTGTGTATGGGGGACATATTTGTGTCTGGTATGTGTTTGCACATGCACATGTGTATACATGAGCGTGCAAACCTAAGGCTGATGTCAGGAGACTCCCTCGACGGCTCTCCACCTTATTCATCCAGGCAGGATTGCTCAGTTGGACACAGAGCTTGCTGAAATGCTAACTAGCTAGCTTTCTCTTGGCACTGGTGATTTACCCACAAAGCCATCTCTTCGGCCCTCTCATTGTTGTTCTTCTGGGCATGCCACGCCCCAAAGACAGTGCCACGCCCCAAAGACAGTGCCACGCCCCAAAGACAGTGTTCACCACTGCTCCCCTCCTTCCTTCTGATCTTCTGTTCTCTCTCTGCAGTCTTGGAGGAAGTGGTGAAGGTGTTCCGCTCCAGGCTGAGCATCAAAACAATCAAGCCATCTTTCCTCAGCACCTTTTTTTCTCAGCTTCAGGTTGAATTCTTTCTATTGATTTGCTGTCAAGATTAAGCCTTTTTTTTTTTTTTCCCCCTCCCAGGGCCAGCGTTCTATTTAGGAATTTCCATGATAACCTTCTTTTTTTCTTTTGTGTGTGAGTGGCTATGTAAATATGCCTACAAGTGGAAGTCTCAGGTGCCGTTCATCTTGGGTTTTGTTTTCTAAGATTTAGTTACTTTTACTTTATGTCAATGAGTATTTTTGTGTGCCATGTGCATACAGGACTCACGGAGGCCAGAAAGGGTGTTGGATCCCCTGGAACTAGAATTACAAACAGTTATGCGTGTCCTTGTGACTTCTAGGAACCAAAGATAGGTCCTCTGCAAGAGCAGCAAGTTCTCTTAACTACTAAACTCTCTCTCTAGCCCCTGTCTTGATTTCTGAGGCAGGGCCTCTCACTGGCCTACAGATTAATGATTAGGCTGACTGCCCAGTGAGTCCTAGGGATCTGCCTGTCCTGGCTTTCCCAGAGCTGGGATTACAAGCACACGCCCCCATACCTGATTTGTTTTGTTTTGTTTTGTTTTGTTTTGTTTTGTTGGTTTTTGCCTCATTTTGGAGATCTAACTCAGGGCCTCCTGCTTGAAGAGCAACTTCTCTGTTGTTGAATGATCTCTCCACAATCCTTCCTCTATGGTTTTCTAGATGCAGATATACTTCTCCACTCTAGAGTTCCTCTGTTTCCATGTTTTTTACTGTCCTCCTGACTTTTCACTTATTATGTCTGTGTTTCTCCCTTACAATTTTGAAACTCTTGTCTAGCTATTTTAAATCCCTGTGTGTTATTCCCATCATGTTTGCCTCCTTCTTCATCTGTCTAGTAATTTCTATGTGCATGCAGTTGATGTTTAGCAAGGAGTCCAGAGTGTACTGTATTAGGTTTTACCCCTGCAAGCTGTTGACTCCCTGGTACACCACTTGGATCCCAGTGAGAGTGATCTCATGGTTCTTTGGAGCAGGTTGATTTCAGCTTTGTTCTTTGTCGCAGTGTCCGGCATAAAAATAGCAGTTCTGTGTGCTTGCTATTTCTATGTTTAACATGTACAGACACCTTCTTTCCTTTGTGTTTTCTCTTTAGGAACTGCCCTCGACCTCTTTTTCCTCAGACAAGACCCCAGCCCTGCAGGAAGACACGGCACCCCTTGAGGAGAAGACTATGAGGCAGGAATCTCAACCGGGTGCCTCGCGTGTGATTTCTGAGATGCCTCAAAGGGCTATTCCCTCATAAAAAAATTTTTAAAAAGGCCCGTAAGAGGAGCACTCATCTCATCTAAGAGTTAAGAGACTAAGAAAGAGGGGTCTACTGATTCTCTGGTCTGCTAGCCATAACTACCTTTAATCATGTGAAGTTTTGAATTAGCTGTTAGAGAAAGGTGAACTCAGAACAAGAATTAAAAACAATAAGTCATCAAGCCAGTGAAGCCTTTTTCTCCTGACATTACAGAGTGAGAGCGCACCCTGTACTGTACTCATCTTAACTTTAGCTGTGCTTTGCAGTCAGGGCTCTGATGATCCTTACCTGTGTCCTGGAGGCTGCCAGTGGCACTGATAATAGATGTTTTCTTCATGCCATTTTTTGTTGGTTTTTTTTTTAATTTTTTTTTTTTTATTTTGGTTTTCGAGACAGGGTTTCTCTGTATAGCCCTGGCTGTCCTGGAACTCACTTTGTAGACCAGGCTGGCCTCGAACTCAGAAATCTGCCTGCCTCTGCCTCCCAAGTGCTAGGATCAAAGGCGTGTGCCACCACACCCGGCTCCATTTTTTATTATGATAAAACACATGACCTAAAATTTACAGTTCGGTGACCTTAACACATTCATATTGTGCAACTCTTCCTACCAATCAGCATTCAGACAATTTCTTTACCCTGTAAGGCTGAAAGTCTGTCCCATTAAATAATAACTCTCTCCCCATCTCCAGACCCTAGAAACCATCATTCTACTTTGTCTGGGTTCTTTTGACTATTCCAAGTACCTCATATAGTTGGAACCATATAGTAGTAGGGGAGGGGGAGTGTGTGTAAGTGTGTGTGTGTGTGTGTGTGTGATTTCATTTAGAATTCTGTAGCTATCCTTGGTGTTCTAGTGGCTAGGATTTAGAGCTTTTATTTGGCATACTATGTCCTCAGGGTTCACTCATACTTAACATGGATCAGAATTTCTTTCCTTCTTAAAGCTGACCCATATTCTACCCTAATATGGAATGCATAGAATATAAGCATTTAATCATGCAGTTTGTCGCCTTGTGGATGTGAGAAATAATTAAGGAAACTGAAGGGGATTCATTTGTTCACAGGATAAAGAGACTAAAATTGAGGGTCGTCTAGGATGATTGCTGTGTTTTTCAATTGCGTCCCAGGAGTGGATGGAGATAGTTTTTCCTCCAGTATAGGACAGAAGAAAAGAATGTGATGTGCTGAGTATATGGTACCTGTGAATGGGAAAACCACAAAAGGGAATAGCAGCCCTGGTATACTGCTCTTCCAACCCCAAGAAGAGTCAAAGGCTCAAGCTGAGGCCTGGCTCCTCAGTAAGATGTTAGACCAGGAGGAAAATTTTCTATTCATCTGAAGTGGGCCTCAGGATCAGAGAGAGAGGAGGGAGAAGGAGAGGGAGAAGGAGAGGGAGAAGGAGAAGAAGAGGGAGGCGAGGGGACATAGGAGAATAATATAATTACATGCCAAGGACCAGCCTCAACTTGGTTGGGAGTCCTGAGAAAGGGGTATTTGGGAGCAGGTAAAAGAATGACTCTAAGTCAATTCATGGATACACGCTCACAGCCTTGTGTTCTGCTCAGGACAGTTCTCTCCAGAGATTTCCAGACAGCTCATCCATATAACTCAGCTCTGGCAGACCAAAGCCCAGTCTTGTATTTGCATATTAATTCGACTGTGTACCCCAGGTTCCCTCTTGATTATTTCATGAATCAGCATTTTATGACCTTAGTCACTTGATTCTTAAAAGAAGAGAGCAAGTACATTTTTTAAACATGAAGTCAGAGATCTTTCTGCCTTTGTAAGCAAACTGAATGGGATCTCACATTGACATTGACATTCCTACCACACCTGGGCCTACCCCAGGATGATCTTGAATTCAGGAATCTGCCTGCTTTTTGTCAGCACAAACAATAAACTTAGCTGAGTGGGGTCTTGCCCTGACATCACCACTTCCCAAATCTTTTTATCTCCTTTCTTATCTTTATCTTTCTGACAAGCTAGCTCACTGTGTAGCTGCCTCATGAAGCCCCTCATAAGATTCATATCGCATCCTTATATTTTGCATAGTTGAGTAATTATACATTCTTAAACTCATGTTTTCAGTGTTCTTTCCCACAGTCTAAAGAGCTATCCTGAAGGTCACAGTGTTTGCCATTTTCTAAGGACATTAAACATACTCACACCTTCTGGATTCCTGCTGTCTCTGATTATCATAGAGTCATTAACCTTGCCAGAAAGGACATTCCCCTGAAGGAGGAACATAATGGCTCAGTGATTAAGAGCACCGGCTGCTCTTCCGAAGGTCATGAGTTCAAATCCCAGCAACCACATGGTGGCTCACAACCATCCGTAATGAGATCTGACACCCTCTTCTGGTGCATCTGAAGACAGCTACAGTGTACTTAGACATAATAATAAATAAATCTTTTTTTTAAAGTAAAATATATAAACAAGCCTTACACCTAGCAACTGTTAACACTCATAGAGACCCGTGCCCTACTGGCTCTGCCTCAGAGGTGGGAAACATCCATCCCTTGCCTTGGCAATTACATGTAGGACCAGGCATATGTTGGGACATCCAGGAGTTAGAACAGATCTTCCATCTTAATACAAAAGACTAGGTATATTTATTTTCTCTCACTGAGCAACAAATACCACCACCTAGCAGCTTAGAACTATACCTATGCGTTTCTTAGGTCATAGGACCAAGTAGCTTATGGGGTCTTGAGGTACAACCATAGTGTCCATGGCAACCACCTTTCCTAGAGACTTGAGGTTCCCCTTCTCATGCTTCTGTTTTTTCTTTTTGAGATAGAATCTGATGTATCCCATGATGGAATTGAACTCACTGTGCAATATACTCTTATACTCTTGCCTCTACCTCCTTACAACTTAGATTTGCAGACATATAACCAATTTTTGTAGTAGCTAGGGAATCAAACCTAAGGCTGCATGCATACTAAGCAAGCACCCAACCAACTGAGCTACATCCCTAGCCCAGCAATTTCACTTTTAATGAACTCAAAGTCAATTGATTATAGTTCAGTCATGGTCATGATATCGCATGTTTTTCACTAGCTCTGCACACACACACACATTAAACACAGACATACACCAACGCGTAAGAACCCCAAAGCCATCTCAGAGCTCTGCACTAAATAAAAAGATTTTCAGAAAACAAAGGGTTATGACTACAAGTATAAAATAGTACATGAAGAATTCAGTGACCAGAGTCAATGAAGTACATAGACTGGAGGAGTCTTCATTGAGCAATGATGATCAAAGACCCAGAGGGCTGATGTATGGATGGATAGAAAGGAAAGATTGGACCAGTGCAGAACCCTGGGAAACTACCAACAAAGAACAAACAGATATATACATTGGGGAAAACTGGGAGCTCACTCAGTGCAGGCCACTTGGGAAACAGTGACATGGAAATAAGGAGAGCCCAGTCTGACATCAGAAAAGATAAACTTCCACTGCAAACTGCAAGTCTTTCACTGAGAAATGTTCCTACCTTGTGAGCTTTTAGAATAAACATTAACTTTTCAGATCCATGCTACTTCTTATTGACCAGGTGTCCAAATTAAAAATACCACTTAGCTATTTCCCAGCTAAAGTTTAAAGACCATAATTCAACCTCTTTGTTTTGTAATATTGCCAAATACCTATCAACTAGCACATTACCCATCCTTAGACTAAAGTCTGGAGTTACTTGAAATGGCATGCAAAGACGTTTTTAAATTTTTTATTAGTGTATGCTAATTATTCTAAGAATGGGTTTCATTATGACATTTTCATAATATATTTTGACTGTATTCACCTCCTATTACCCCATTTTATCCTCCTCCAGCTCCAGCTGATTCCCTTCCTCTTGCCAACTAGTTCCCTCTACTTTCTATAAAAAATATTCCACAGAGGGCTTTGGTGTGTGGGGTAAGTTGCATGTGTTTTGACAGAGTTTATCTATACAGTTCAGGCTGGCCTGGAAGTCATTGTACAGCTCAGGCAGGCCCTCAGACTATCTTTCTACCACAAGCTCATATAAGTGCTCCACAACTAGCTTAGTTGATGTTAATGGTTAAACATGGTAGCTTTCATGAACAAGATAATGATATCCCTTCTCACCACTCCTTGTCAATGTCATTGCTGCAATCATAGCTAATACAGCAAGTCAAGACAAAACAAAGTAAAACAGATGAAGATGCTGTTATGGTTTGTATATGCTCAGTGCAGAAAGTGGCACTATTAGAAGGTGTGGCCCTGTTGGAGTAGGTGTGTTACTGTGGGTGTGGGCTTTTAGACCTTCATCCTAGCTGCCTGGAAGTCAGTATTCTACCAGCAACCTTCAGATGAAGATGTAGAACTCTCACCTGCTCCCGTGCTATGCCTGCCTGGCTGCTGCCACATACCCATCTTGATGATAATGGACTGAATGTCTGAACCTATAGGCCAGCCCCAATTAAATGTTGTCCTTATAAGAGTTACCTTGGTCATGGTGTCTGTTCACAGCAGTAAAACCCTAACTAAGACAGATGCACATCTGTAACCCCAGTGCTTGAGAACCTGAGGGAGAAGGGTTATGAATTTGAAGCCAGCTTGAGTTATAAAGTGAGTTCCCAATCAACCTGAACCACATAGTCCTGTCCAAGAGTTCAGTTGTGTGATTCGTCAGCTTGTGGTATTTATATGAAAGACTTGTTTCAAATAAAGAACAGAAAAGTACAACCAATAGGAAGGATGAATTCAAATTGTTTTTCTTCCTGATGTCCCAATTGTTGATGTAGGAACAAGAAACAAAGAGCAAAAGATTGTTGAATATGATGAGCAGTTTTCATACAGTTGCAGGCTGCAAGGTCAACACAGACTGTCATATCCCTAAGGGTCATCAATGAACACAAAAATCAAAATTAAGACATAATACTTATGGCCAGGCTGGACAGTGATGGCACACACCTTTTTTTTTTTTTTTTTCCATTTTTTATTAGGTATTTAGCTCATTTACATTTGCAATGCTATACCAAAAGTCCCCCATAGCCACCCACCCCCTCTCCCCTACCCACCCACTCCCCTTTTATGGCCCTGGCGTTCCCCTGTACTGGGGCATATAAAGTTTGCGTGTCCAATGGGCCTCTCTTTCGAGTGATGGCCGACTAGGCCATCTTTTGATGCATATGCAGCTAGAGTCAAGAGCTCCGGGGTACTGGTTAGTTCATAATGTTGTTCCACCTATAGGGTTGCAGATCCCTTTAGCTTCTTTGGTACTTTCTCTAGCTCCTTCATTGGGGGCCATGTGATCCATCCAATAGCCGACTGTGAGCATCCACTTCTATGTTTGCTAGGCCCAGGCATACTCTGACAAGAGACAGCTATATCAGGGTCCTTTCAGCATAATCTTGCTAGTGTATGCAATGGTGTCAGCATTTGGAAGCTGATTATGGGATGGATCCCCGGATATGCTAGTGTCTACATGGTTTTTTTTTTTTTTTTTTGATGGCACACACCTTTAATCCCAGAAGAGAGAGGCAGGTGGATCTTCAAGTTTTGGACCAGTTTGTTCTACAGAGTGAGTTCCAGAACACCTAGGGCTACACAGAGAAACCCTGTCTCTAAAAAACCCAAACCAAACCAAACCAAAAAAGCCCACCATAATATTTAAATTAGCACCCTTAAAAATACTTAGGTATTTTACATACACACACACACACACACACACACAGAGAGAGAGAGAGAGAGAGAGAGAGAGAGAGAGAGAGAGAGAGAGAGAGAATCTTTTGTTCTTTGTTCCTACACCAAGGATTGGGGGACACACACACTCCACAATCTTTATGAAGAAAACTGAACTGCAGGGCTCCAATGAATGAAATCAAGAGCTAAAATGAAAAAAAAATCTGTTTCATGAATAGGAAGGTTGCTGTGAAAAAATCAGTTACTATCAATTTTATAGATTCAGTGCAATTAAGCAAAAATAGCAGCAAACAAATACATACTGGTAAAATGGTTCTGAGGTACCTATGGAGAGATGAGTTCCCCCAAAGCTTACATAATCTTACAGTGTCAGAAATGAATCCTATGCAAGGTCAAGTCTTACAGCTAAGCTACTGCAATTAAGATGACAGAATCTTAGTGAAAGAGTAGAAAAATAAATCATTGGACATAATAAAGATCCCAGAAAACCCCACATAAGAATAGTCAGTTGACTACTGACAAAGAAGCAAAGGCAAGCTTTGAATTTGTGCTCTTTCTACCTCATCTGAGTAGGTTGGATTACGGGCCTGCACCATCAGGCCCAATTTGAAATATTTTTCTTTCTGGTTCTGAGTACTGAACTCAAGAGCTTGAACATGCTAGGCAAGTGCTCTGCCAATTGAGCTAGATCCTCAGCTTTCAAAATAAAAGTTTTAACAGTCAAATATATGGATAAGAACATACCAAAAGAAGGGGTTGGAGAGATGGCTCCATAGATAAAAAACATCTGTTGCTCTTACAGAGGACCCAAGTTCGGTTCCTAGCATCCATATCAGGTTGTAGCCCCCGTTTCCAGAGATCCAACAGCCTCTTCTGACTTCCACATGCACAGACTCACACACAGGCATATCCACATTCACGATTAAAATGTAAGTCTTTCTAACTGAGCAGTGGTGGTGCACACCTTTAATGAAGCACTTGGGAGGTAAAAGCAGGAAGATTTCTGTGAGTTCAAAACCAACGGGGTCTACAGAGCAAGTTCCAAGACAGCCAAGGCTACACAGAGAAACCCTGTTTCAGAAAAATCAATCAATCATCTTTTTAAAAGAAATAGTTTTGTCTTTGCATCTTAAGCTAAGCATTTCTATTAAATATCTAGTATACTTTTAAAGTCTATAAAGTAAAAAGAATTACATTAAACTAGGTGTATTACTGAAGGAAGAAAGCAAGTTTAATGAAGCCTTTATGTAGCTGCTTACAGAGCTTCCAGTAACAGCGCAGCCATCGCCTAGGACCATTGCGGTCAGTGAGTACTCACTCTCTGAAACGCCCCAAAGCAGTGGCCAGCCATGCAAATTCCACTAAAGGGAAAAGTCCTGTATAGGTGGACCAGTTTTGATCTTTTATAAAACATTTATACTGTGCATGCTCTGTGTTTAGGGATGTTTAGATATTAAATTTAAAAAAAAAAACAAAACATTGATTGTACTGTGCAAATTCATAGCCTGGAGCAATAGGCTGTCCCACATAGCTTGGACAGGTATTCCTTCTAGGTTTGTGAGTATATATTAAGATGTTTGTACAATGATAAAATTGCCCAGCAATAGATTTCTCAAAATCTATTCATCAAGCAACATAGGACCAACTTCCACTAAAAGCCACCAAGCCTAGATCTCTCGACTGCCATGGTATCACCCAGCGAAATGCCAGAAACGGGGTGCTTGTTGCTTTTTTTAGCCACTATTTTCTTAAGTTCCATAGGACACCCTCAGTCACATGCCCTGGTAACAATTGACTGTGCTTTTATGTGTACTGGCAGGGCAGCCATACCTTTTGTAACAATCCCAGAGTTTTACTTGCCCAGGGACTGAGCACCATAAAGTAAAATGGCCAACCTCCTGCTTCCTTCCGATGGTGGGGACTTCGATGTCATTGTCAATGCCTCATCTGAAAGATGCATTCTAAGGAACGGGAGCTGGGGCAGTCTGTTCCACCTTTCTCTCCGGATGAAACGCCTATGTATTGCAGCTCCAGCCAGTCTTGCCTGGCTCTCACAGGTAAGCTGAGGAGACTGTTTTGGTCGCCTCACTCCCTCGTTCCTGTGCTTGTCCAGCTCATCACCCACAATGTCTACCTCTCAGGGCTGCTGCGACAGAGAAGAGAAGTGAGATCTTTCGCCCTGAGCAGGCAGGAGGTGTCCAATGACGACTGCAAGATTCCAGGTGCTGAAGAGCAGATTCCATAAACAGGCTGGTGGAACACACCACACCGCGGGACAGGAGCAAGCCCCTTGCAAGAGCACAGGGGATAGCAGTGAGCACTCACCGGAACCTGAGTATGTGATGCTTAGAGGAACTGCCCTAGAGGCTCAGGGGCACATAGGAGGGTCTGGGTCTGAGAAGGCCTGCAAGACAGACTCAGTGGTGAGGGGCAGGGCTGGAATGACTCCCATCTTTCATTTATTAGAGCCAAATTAAAGATCTGAGTCCGTTTATTTTCCCCAACAATGCCTGCTTTTTAAGTGACATAGATAAAAGCCACTCCCAAAGATCTATGGTCAAGAATGGAAACACTTCTGCCTCCAAGGTGGAGATAGAAGAAGCCAAAGCTCTCTATCATCCTTGGCTACATAGCAAGTTGGGTTCAAAGACAGCCTGGGCTATATCAGGGCCTGTGGTAAAACATAAAATGAGAGGAGAGTGAGACAGTTTAAATCAATTGAAAGTTTGGGTATCAGAAGATGCCTATCAGCTAAGTAAGGCTGATGTGTAAAATTTCCAGGCAGTATTAAAATTCATGATCTATGTATGAAGATGGTCGGATGTTTGAGGCCACAGTTCCTGCTGCATGGCTGCCTGATGAGTCACAGCACAGACCAAAGGAAGTGAAAGAAAATTCCAGATCTCCCTGCTTTCCTGTTCGAATCTATTTGTTAAGAAAGAAAAGTTCCTCCACTGCCTTTCAACAATGGGCAATTGCCACAAAGGAGCGAGAGTCCCTGTAAGAATCCCCAGAAACCAGACCCGGGAGCTCTGCTTTGGACCTCCTGGATCCAAAGAACTCTTGAGAATTGGTCAAAACACACTAATTCCAAAAGAATTGCTAGGATATTTTTCACTCATCATCTTTAAAAGGATCATCTCCACAAAAGAAGTGACAGGACCCAAACCTCTCACTGCCCAAACAGCTCTCAATGTAGGAAAGTTTGGCCAAAGTCGTGTAGAACACTCAAGAGTATCAGAGGGCTCGTTGGATGCAGGAAGAAATGAACAAAGATTGGAGGTGAAGCCCTTAAGTGCTTGCTTTTGCCTATTGGCCAGATACATTAGAACTATCTGCATTATCTATGCAGCATGAGGTTTTTATTATTTTTACCTAAAGATGTCTCTTTTCAGTAATGACAAACATGTTTTTTAAGAAAAAAAAAAAAAGCCTGGTTTTTCTCAATACTTTAACGGTTTTTAAATTGTTTCATATCTGGTCAAGTTGAGATTTTTAAGAACTTCATTTTTAATTTGTAATAAAGTTTACAACTTGATTTTTTTTTCAAAAAAGTCAACAAACTGCAAGAACCAGTTAATAAAGTTCTTAAATAATAATGATTAAAAAAAAAAAAGAGTACCAGGGGGCTTGTGCTGTGGCTCTGTGGACAACATCTGGTCTGGATGCTCATCACTGGACAAGATAACAAACAATGTACAGTTTATAGGTAAGATTTATTAGGCAAAATCGTTCCACAAAAGACACCAGAAAAAGAACTGGCTACAGAGACAGCTTGGGGGTTAAGAGGGCATACTGATCTTTCAGCGGTCCTGAGTTCAGTTCTGGGTACCGACATTGGGAAGCTCACAACTGCCTATAATTAATTAATAGTAATAATTAATTAATAATAATTAATAACATAGGCAACATCCCTGACCTCCAGAGGCACCTGCACTCACATGCACAGGCTTACACAGATATATGTGCACACACACAACTTAATTTTTAAAAATCTTGTTTTAAAGACAGCTGAAAAGACTCTACATACAAAGTCCAGAAAGTATAAATTAATGAAGAGCCATGGGCCACCCTAGTCAGCCAAACTGTAATTATCCAACAACAAAAGTCACGACAGAGAATGTATTCTAAGCCCCTAGTGGGCCAGGATGAAATACCTCCCGATCATTGTCTGAGGAGATGAGCTACACGGCTACCAGTAGCTTAAATTGAGACATTGTAAGAATTATCGGCATAGGAAATAAATTCTACAGATGAGCTCAGCCAATGAAAATCCTCAGGAACAATAGTGTTTTGGTTCCTGTGGGTTGCTGTGACAGAATGTCCTGAGACTGGGAAATTTATGAAAAGCAATCATTTATTGATTATAGTTGTTCTTAGTCAGGGTTTCTATTCCTGCACAAACATCATGACCAAGAAGCAAAGTAGGGGAGGAAAGGGTTTATTCGGCTTACACTTCCACAATGCTGTTCATCCCCAAGGAAGTCAGGACTGGAACTCAAGCAGGTCAGGAAGCAGGAGCTGATGCAGAGGCCATGGAGGGATGCTCTTTACTGGCTTGCTTCCTCTGGCTTGCTCAGCCTGCTCTCATATAGAACCCAAGACTACCAGCCCAGGGATGGTCCCACCCTCAAGGGGCCTTTCCCCCTTGATCACTAATTGAGAAAATGCCTTACAGTTGGATCTCATGGAGGCATTTCCTCAACTGAAGCTCCTTTCTCTGTGATAACTACAGCTGTGTCAAGTTGACACAAAACTAGCCAGTACAGTTGTATAGGCTCTATGGGCTCCAAGAATAATTTTCTGGCATATTTTTGTCTAAATACATGTAGTCTTCATGGATAATACCTTCTGCGTGTTCTCAAGCAAACAGAATGAATACATTCACAGCAGAACCTCATGCCCAGATTGCCTTCTGAAGGATCTATCTCTTGGTATAGCATTGTGGATTGAGTTTCAGCATTTGAATAGGGAGGGGGGCGGGGGTAATCAGATTATATAAATGTCCAATAAGAATTAAAAAATACATGTATATGAGGCCTCTCAAAAATCACTTATTACAAAATGAGTTAACCACAAAGCAACCTGGGATCCTTATACAAAGAACTGAACACCCAAGTCCAAAATGCATGGTGTGTGTGTGCATGTACATGAACGCGCGCGCGTGTGTGTGTGTGTGTGTGTGTGTGTGTGTGTGTGTGTGTGTGTGATTTGTAAGGGTGTCTGAGGGCACATTTCCTCAAGTGATGTCAATGGCTATGTCATCAATATACAGATATAAGTAGGACTCAATTCCCCGAGCACCAATTTCACTAAAGGTTACCACACTAAAAATAACTTGACCAACATACAACATCTCACATATATTTCTCAGATTATTTGAGCAAAACTGATCGTTAAATCTAGAAATAAAAACTTCCCAAAATTCTAACTGGGGTGAAAACATTTCCAATGCCACAATTAGAACTTATTTAGCTAAAAAAAAAAAAAAATTAGCCTTAGAAGTGGGTCCGGGGGCACCGTCCTATAATCCTATCTACTAGGGAGGCTGCGGTATAAATGTCAGAACTTCAAGTCCAGCCTGGGCTTCGGAGTGAGCACAGGGCTATCCTCGGCAACTTAGTGAGACATCATCTCAAGTCTTAAAATAAAAAAAGAAAAGGAAAGAAAACCACATAAAAAATAAAGTGAAAAAATATGCTAAGGATTTGCTCTACTATAGAGTGCTTCCCAGAACACACACCCTGCGTTCCCTTCCAACTATGGAGATGAAAAGGAGAGGTCTTTACCAATAGGATTAACTAGAATAGAAGATGTTCAGATGACTTATATATAAAATAACACCCAAAGATCAAGATATTCAGAAAAAAAAAAAAACCTTAATGGAGAGGATTTTGAAGAGTGGTTCGCTGACTTCATGAGAAACAACAAAACTAAGGGAATCCACAAAGGGACTTTCAAAGACTATGCCTATGTTTGCATTCAAGACCATAATCAGATCCTTCTCAAATGGAATATTAGAGGATTTATCATTGACATGCATTGGTAAAGCTCCCAGGTTAAGTGCAAATTTCTTAGGACCTCTCACCAAAAATAACAGTAAAATATAGGGCAGGGGCGGTGCATGTGTACATATTTAAATGCTATCTCCTGGAGACTGGGGGTTTTAATGCTCCATAATGATAAAACTCTGCGAGTCGGTTATATAGTGTCTTTCAGGGAAGGCAGTTTGTCTCCAGAAGAGACTGAGGAGGGCTGCGAAAGAATCGGTGAATGAAACGTCCAAGCAAGCACAAAGGTATGAAGTCTCTACAGGAACACAGCCAACCCAAATGCCTTAGGACCTGGAGCAGGTTGCACAGCCAACCCAAATGCCTTAGGACCTGGAGCAAGTTGCACAGCCAACCCAAATGCCTTAGGACCTGGAGCAGGTTGCACAGCCAACCCAAATGCCTTAGGACCTGGAGCAGGTTGCACAGCCAACCCAAATGCTTAGGACCTGGAGCAGGTTGCCACAAGGTTGATCAGATGCTGGGCTCAGGCGTCTGTGCCTCATCACAAAGACTTGCCCGGTGCTTCTTTCCTGCAGAAATCACCTTTATGAAGGTCGGTTCCAGTATCTCAATTCATCTCTTCGCAGAAAAGCCAGACAATCGAGTAAGTTAGTCAGGGTTCTCTAGAGGAAGAGAAAGGGGATCTAATAGTATGGAGCAATGACCAACTCATGATGGAGAGGCAAAGAAATTAGTGCCTGCCCATTCCAAAAAGGGGAGCACCTCAGAGCAAGGGTGTTCTATTTCTCTTTGTTATAACAAAAGCAAATTGGAGAAGGAAGAGTTTACTTTAACTGGGATTAACTAAAACCCAAAACTATCTGGGCACACTTTTAAGGGATTTTTGCTTAATTAAATCATCTGAGGTGGGAAAGTGGGGAGACCCACTTCTAATCTGGGCCATACCTTCTGGGGGTAGCCTATATAAAGGACATGGAAGAAGGAAGCCCTGCTCTTTGCCTGCTTGCTCTTGCCCTCACTAGCAAGCCCATTCCTTCACTGGCATTAGAGCCTCCTTCTTTGAGATTCCAGTGTATCCTGAAGACCAGTTGAATCATCCAGCCTTGTGAACAACTGGATTCTCGGACCTTCCACTCATTCATATGCAGCCATTGCTGGGTAGGTTATTCTAATAATATATATATATATATATATATATATATATATATATATGATGTATATAATATATATGATATGTATATAATATGACATATTATATATATATGGAGAGAGAGAGAGAGAGATTCATCCTTTAAGTTTTGTTACTCTAGGGAACCCTGATTAATACATTTATACATCAAGATATATGCACAAGGTTATTCACCAAAATAGCCTCATCTGTGGACTGAGATAATTTAAATATCTATCAGGAACTGGAATGAGGAACTGCAAATAAAATAAAATAAAATAAAAACCTTATATGTATGGTGGTGGGAGGGAGCAGATATGGAAGGCAGTGAGAGAGAAAATGGATTGGGTTATCTTCTTGAAAACTTTATTTCATTGGGTTCGGCATTTAAATAAAGCCCTGTTGTATAACAGTTCCTTCTGAGACTGAAATATTCCAACCTGCAGAAAGCTCCTGAAACGGAAAGGTAAATAACTGAAAATAGCTCAGGAAGTCCATGAAACTGACTTCACTAGGTCCCTCCCTGCCAGAGTAACAATAAAAACTGAGAGTCCCTCTCAGATGAGCAGAAGCTGGGCTACAATAGAAGACCCTCAGATAATCCAAGCTGCAAAGAAGATGCTGAGACCATACCAGCTGTCTGGAAAAAGCAAAACGAAGCTGAGCTACCAAGAAGAGACTTAGACCAACTGGAAAGAACACGCTCTGACCTGTTGAGCTGCCTATAGGCTGTGCAGTGTGCTCAAGGTTTTAGGCTTTTGAGCTGTCACCTGTGCTGGGGTAGGCTTGTGTGATACATCTACCTTTGAGTCATTTCTGCTCCTATAAGTCATGCCTCTCACCCATAGTCCTGTAAGTAACACCAGTAAAACTCATTAGTTCACCAAGTTGGACATTGCTGGTATCTGTACTTGGGTCTGTTGTGGGTTCCCTATCTGGTGTGCGTAGATGTGTGTTGAGTCTCCTCAGAAAGTTTTGTCATCAAACAATTCCTTTTCTTTCAAATACCCGAGGGAGAAGGAAAAAATCAGGCTTAACTGGAGGAGGTGGCTAAGAACAGCTCCAGTTACCTCTTTTTACCACGAGGGGGCAGCATAGAGCCAAGAGCCGCAAGTGAGGAGGTGCTACTGGCCTGAGGACCATCTCCTGTAAACATTTCAGGTTTCATAATTAGTGGATTAAACTCCAGAATCTTGCTTTATACACCAGATTCTGATGTATAGATCTGACTAGCATCTAGAATTTTCTTAAAAGATCTGAACATTTCCTTAAGCAACCTCACAGAACAAGATAAAAAGGCACAGATGAGGACTTAACCGTAAGAGAAGGGATTATATAAAAAATTATTTTGATATGGTACTCACCTTTCTAAAATATTTCAGGTATATAATTAGATTGAACAAAATTCATTATTGAACTATCCCACTATGGATATTATGTAGTTGAAAGAGTGATAATGTAGTAAGTTAGTTGTCCTAACAAATGCATCGTCTAAGGGTGAGCACGTGTGTGTACATGCATGTATGCATTCATGTGTTTATATATACATGCTTGTATGTATATGCATGTGTACATATATATTTAAATGTATGTGTAAAGAACTGTGTAGAAAGATGGCCCTTTGAGTGATAGGATTACTACTAAATTTGTGTTTTATTATGCTTTTCTATGTTGCTTCAAATTCTCTAGCATGATTCTGAGCCCTTTATAAAACTCAAAACATATACACAAAAATTTCATTTGCAGTAAATAATTTTAAGCAAACCTTGTTAATATGCAAATGAGCAACTTTGTGTCTTCATTTTCACCACTGTGGAATCCTATTTATAGTTTAGCTTTGTTGTGACTTGCATGGTGTGGTAGTTTGGACGAGAATGGTCGTTATGTTTGAATGTTTGGTCCCAAGTTGATGGCAGTATTTAGGAAGGACTTGGATGTATGGCCTTGTTGAAGGAAGTGAGTCTCTGGGTTCAGGCTTTGCGGTTTCAGAAGCCCACACCAAGCTCACTCAGTCTCTCTCTCTCTCTCTCTCTCTCTCTCTCTCTCTCTCTCTCTCTCTCTCTCTCTCTCTCTCTCTCTCCTCCTCCTCCTCCTCCTCCTCCTCTCTCTCTCTGTCTCTCCTCCCTTCCTCTTTCCCTTCTTTCCTCCCTGCTTCTGTCTCAGAATTGTGAATGAGCTCTCAGCTACTACCACAGTGCCACATCTGTCTGCCTGTCCCCACGCTCCCTGCTATGATGGTCATGGTCTTACCCTCTGTACTGTAAAGCCCTAATAAACTCTTTCTTCTGTAACTTGCCTTAGTCATGTTGTCTCTCTCTTTATAACAAAAGAGAAGGCCCCAGCACCTGACAATCATGGAGTAACTTCTCTGACGGCATCCCTTTCTGTATTACTCTCAGGCTGTTTGGATTGTGAGGGATCTGCTAGTCCTAGGAACCTCTTCCTCCCCGGGGCAGGGCAAATGTATTAATATTTCACTGTGTGATTTGTTCTCTTTGGACTTTTGAACTTGCTGGTCCTTATCTGGGGTTCAGCAGGCCTTTGGGAGCTTTCTAAAGTCGTTCTACCCACAGTGTAATGGGAAAGCTAGGCTGTGGGAGGGAGATGTGATTCTCTGTCACGTTCTTCCGTTCTTTTTTTATCCACTTAAACAGTGAAAGAACCCACTGAAATGCCCTCATCCTCGGCTTCTCTGACACTTAAATGTTCTGTGAAGGACATGCCTGGGTCACCAAGAATTCCCAAGCTTCTGATGATACCACAGTTCTTACCATCATTCTTGGACTCACGTAATTTTAAGACAGTTCTTGTAGTTACAAGTAGCCAGTGCCCCTCCCCCTCCCCCCTTCCAGTACTTTCTCTGTGGATGAGAGACCAGCTGCTTTACGTTATATAGCCACAGGGTGGCAGCAGTGCTTCATGACTTTAACTTGCCTCTGCCGCAACTAGGAATTTTTTTTTTTTTTTTTTTTTGGTGGTGGTGGTGGGTTTTCTTTGTTTGGTTGGTTAGTTTTTGTTGTTGTTATTGTTTGTTTGGTTGGTTTGGTTTGGCTTCTTCACTTAACAAAACCTACATATATTTATAGTGTACAACATAATGACTTGAAATATGTATACATTGTGGAATGGCTAAATATAGAAATAATTAGCATATTCATTATTGCTCTTCCTTAGTGATTTTCTTATATGCATACCTGATTAACTATAGTTTGCATGCTGGACAGTAGATCTCTTGAACTCATTCTTTCTATCTCATGGAAATAGATCTTTTAACCACTTCGCAAACCAGTCTGCGCGCACGCACACACACACACTCACACATATCCCAAGGATCAACTCAAGAGAAAGGGTAGAAAGCAGTAAGAGCCAGAAGTCAAGAGAAGCCTATATGTTCCAGCGTTGAGGAAGAAGCCCTAGCTAAGTGCTACTGACAGTCATAGCTTCTAGGAGAGGGAGAATCAGCCTTCTTTAGGGCTAAGGGCTCTGGCGGATGATCGATCCCACACTCATGAGTGTAGGCACAGCACAAACTGGACTCAGTGGACTACTAAAACAAACCAAAACAGAAGTAGACATCACATGTGGGATGGGGCTTAGAAGAGTCACAGGGGACTGGAGAATAAATATGATCAAAATGTATTGTATACATGTATGAAATCACAAAGAATAAAGTACTTTTAAAGGCCTAAATAAAAAGTTTCCTTTTGTGTTTTTTTTTTCATGGAAATTTAATTAGCATACAATTTTCTGGGGCGAAAAAAAGCCCTGCTTTGGCTTATATAGGTGTCAATAATTTGCAAGACTGCAAAGCAACGAACAACTCATAAATAGCAGTGATTGTTTACTGAGCACCTATCAAGTTCAACTACTCCTTAAATCTGCTTTATTTGTAACTGCAAAGAAAGATAATGAGTAGAAGGACTATAAAGGAAACAGAGGCCCATGAGGAAGAAGTCATATTATTTTATGTTTGGTTCTGTCTGAATCCCTTTTCTATTTCTATAACAAAAATGCATAAGGCTGCATAATTTATCGAAATTTATGGAGGTTTTTGTTGTTGTCTGATTGGTTGGTTGGTTGGTTGGTTGGTTGGTTGGTTGGTTGGTTGGATGGTTGGTTGGTTGGTTGGTTGGTTGGTTGGTTGGTTGGATGGTTGGTTGGTTGGTTGGTTGGTTGGTTGGTTGGTTGGTTGGTTGGATGGTTGATTGGATGGTTAGTTGGTTGGTTGGTTGGATGGTTGGTTGGTTGGTTGGTTGGATGGTTGGATGGTTGGATGGTTGGTAGTTTTGGTGCTTGATTTTGAAAGCAGAGATGGAAGTTAAAAGAGTGCCGTGATCCTGGCTTCTAACAAGGGCATCATGCTACATGAATTACAACATGGCTGTTGTAAAAAAAAAAAAAAAAAAAAAAAAAAAAAAAAAAAAGAGCAGGCCAAAGACAGAAGACAATGATATATCTTGAACTAACCAGCTGTTGTACAGCACTGTCCTCTGCACAAACTGCCACCAACTTTAAGCTGGTCTGTGCCAGCTTGTAGACTGCTGACTATCCCTCATAGAAGGAGAGAATGGGAGAGTCATTTGAGCCTCACTTGAATATCCATCTGGACTCTCCACCCAGTCATCTGCCCTAATTGCATATGGCCTCTGAGTCTCTGGGGAGAGGCTATAGTAGACTTTTTGAGGGGTCTTCAGGAAGAAGGCCTCAGCTATGAGGCTATCGGGAAAGCTTTTCCAACATGGCTGCCTTGGGGTCAACAAACTCCTGACAGTAAACCTTCACTCATGCTTTGTAAGTAGGCCCAATAAACTCACTGGTTTCCAGGAGGAAGTTTGGTGGAATCTAACTGTGGTTTATCACTGGGGCCTTACAAGGAAGGAATGCAGACATTGCCTAGCCCCCTCTCCCACAAGGAGAAAATTGTCACAGCTCCATTTCTCTTGATTACCAACCCATTTCTTAGCGACAGACATTAATCAGTTTGGGAGTGGTACTTTCATGACCTGATCACCTCCCACTTCTGTTACGTTAAGGACCAAGTTTTCAGCTCATAACCCATGAGGCAACCAACTACATTCAGCCCATGGCCAGGTCTATGATTCATTTTGAATCAACTTTTGATTCTTTTTTATTTCATGTGTTCGTCTGATTATTCTGGCACCATTCATTGGAAAGACTGTCCTTTCTCCTATGAGTCACCTTTGTGCGTTTGTCAAAGATCTGTTGTCTGTACTTGCTTGTCTCTATTTGTAGACTGTTTTCTGCTCCACTGGACTGTGCATATGCACAGCTGTTGTGCCTCAGTTCTAAGCAATGCAAATGTCTAGGAAGTTTTGAGATGCGATCTCAAAAAAAGTTTTGAGAGTGTATCAACACTTATGACTAAACTAGTCATTTAAATTCTTTACGTTTCACATAAACTTTAAATTGAGCTTGTTGACCTCTACAAAATACCATGCTAGGATTTTACTGAGATTTTGTTCCGTCTATAATTCGAGTTGGAAACAATTGGCATATTAGCTACACCGAGTCTTCTAATCCGTGAGTATAGACTAGCTCCCACTAATTCCAGTTGTTTTTGCTTTCCTTCATCACTATCTTCTAGACACTCACAAATAGTCTAATTGGATTGATCTTAGCATTCATCTCATTTGAATGTGTCTGAGAAGTGTGTAGATGAGGTTGGCAGAAAGCTTGGCTGTTATGGTTGGTCAAGACTGTTATCTGTCATAAGAATGCAATGTGGTATGGTTCATTACAGTTCCTTTCTTAATGTTTGATACATATGGAGGCTGCTTTAGGTCAAATTTAATTCAATTGAAAAATTTTAAAAGAATGCATTTTGTTGTTATTGAGTGAAATATTTTATAAACATTAAAAAATCCGATTGATTGATAGTGCTGCCTAGGTGATTGTATATGTACTAACTTCTTCCTATTTGAGTTGTTACTGAGAGAGAGAGAGAGAGAGAGAGAGAGAGAGAAGTTCTACTCTACTTCTGGCTGTTTTTCTATTTGGATCTTACTGCATGTTGTATTATTTGTAGAATCCCTGAAACAGGGTAGTTTGCCAAGGCCAAAGAGTAATTTTTGAGAATTCTGAAGTCTAAAAAGTCCAGGGTCAAGGAGCCTGCCTGCCTCTGGTAAAGCCATTCCCGCTGCCTCCTGTCCTAGTGAGAACAAAAGAGCTAGAAAATGTGTGTTTGGGGACGGGGGCAGGCAAACATTTTTTTTTTTCATCAGAGCCCACTCCTGCAATGACAAAGTTACTTGAAGCTACTCTTGATGAGCAGTGTTCATTCATGAGAGCTCAGCCTTCCTAATTTCATCGCATCTTAAATGTCTCAGCTAAGGCGCAATGGGTATGCCAATGTGGATGGGGGAAAGATTAGTAGGCCCCAACCCTCCACAAAGAATTACAAGCAACTAAGCAAAGCAAGAGTCAGAGAAATCTTCTTACACAGAGAAAACTGGCCATCCAGTTCCAAATGATCAGTCCTGAAAACAAGTAATGAAATACTGTCTGAGCAGGTTGTATTTATGTGTTTTAAACAATATGTATGTATGTATGCACATATGTATTATTTATGTGTTGTAATGTATATCACACACACACACATACACATACACATATATACAGGTCTTAACACCAATTTTTTAAAAAAGCAACCATGAATTTGGAAGAGAGCAATGGGGGAGAGGTGCGTGGGTGGGAGGTTTGGAGGGAGGAAAGTGAAGGGGAAATGATATAATTGAATTTTCAAAAAAATTTTTAAAGTTAAGTTTAAAAGTCTCATCTAGCAACAATATTCTAACGTGAGTTTGAGGGCGTACATTGAAACAGTAACTTTCCACTCTAACCTCCCATCCAAACCCTTCCTGTATGCACTTGTTCTATACAAACTGCTCCAAAGTTCAAAGTTCTAACACCAACTGAGAAGTTCAAAGTGCAAAGTTCCATCTGAATGAGCTCTGATGAGGTTAACGTGACACTCACCTCTTGGGAAAGTTCTCTCCAATCTGAGCTGATTACAGGAACAAAATTGCCAGTGTCAGGGCACACTCCTGAAATCCTGGCACTCAGGAGACACAGAAAGAAGATCATGAGTTCCAGACCAGCCTGGGCTAGGCACCGAGACCCTGCCTCAAAAAAGTTGAGAGAGAGAGAGAGAGAGAGAGAGAGAGAGAGAGGAAGGAAGGAAGGAAGGAAGGAAGGAAGGGAGGGAGGGAGGGAGGGAGGGAGGGAGGGAGGAAGGAAGGAAGGAAGGAAGGAAGGAAGGAAGGAAGGAAGGAAAAAGGGGAAGGGAGGGAAGGAGAGAGAAGGGTGAGGCAGCAGAGGATAGGAGAAAGAAGAAAAGGGATTGACAAATGGCTTCTAGAATATGGCCATAGGACAATAGTTGACAACCCATTCTTAAAAAGGAGAAATAGCAAAGAGAAAATGGGTTACTGCCCAAAATAAAACTGAACAAAGAAAGTAACAGTAGCCATAAGGCTTGAGGAGAGTGAGTCTGTCCCATCCCAGTCACCCTAGGGCAGGACTTGAAAGCCCAGGACGGCAGGTAACTCTGCCCTTCTGGCTTTGCTAGGCTCCTTAGTCTCACTTAAAGCTCTTCCAGCATGGAGTGTCAAGAATGTTTCTAGACTAATAGTTCAGATTAGAAGCACCCTGTGAATCTGGGGTCTTTGATGCTGCCCCACTCCATAATGGAGACTCTCTGTGGTGGGGCACTTTTACTTGGTTTATTTTTGGCATTTCCACTTCTGATTGCATGACCCAGAAGTTCTTACGTTTCGTCCATTCTTTTTCCCCCATTCAGGACTTCAGCATGTCAATCATGGTTATGTTAGCCTCCCTGTCTATTCTAATATCTGTGTCACATCTTCTTCATCTTGTCAAACTCTGCTTTTGCTTGCCATTTAGCAGCAATTGTGACTTTTATTACAGAAGGACAGTCATGTTATGTCAGGTAAATAGAAAATAATCTGAGTAGACCTTCAGTATAAGCTGTTCTTGTCGGGAGGAGTTGGGTGTGTTTAGTGTGTGCTGTCTGCTGGTGTGACAGGCAACTATCGCTATGTCCACGTTTCTCTGTCTTTCCTTTTGGTTTCCCTATATGATCTTGGAAAGAGTCTGTGTCTTTCAGCTGTAGTCTATTTGTTCATTTATGTGTGTGCGCGTGCGCTTGTGCGCACGTGTGCGTGTGCGCGCGCGTGCGTGTGTGTGTGTGTGTGTGTGTGTGTGTGTGTGTGTGTGTGTGTGTTATAGAATGGCTGTAAAAGCCTAAAGAGACAAGGACCTTTTTTGTTTTGTTTTTGGTCTTGGTTTTTTTGTTTGGGTTCTTATTTGGTTGATTTGGTAGGTTTATTTCGGCTTTGAGATGAAGGGTTGTGGCAAGGCTTCTCTACATAGCCCTGGCTGTCCTGGAACTCACTTTGTAGTCCAAGCTGGCCTCATCTCACAGATCTGCCTGCCTCTGCCTGTGCCACCACTGCCCTATAAGGCAAGGGATTTTTAAAGAGGCCTGAGAAGCCAAAACTAGGAAATAACTGGGAAGCAAGAGTCTGTAGGCTTGAAATAAATGAATCAGCTGGATTTCTCTGGATAGCTACTGCCTGTGCCATCACTGCTGCTACTGCCTCTGCCACGAGCAGCCACAGATTGGAACAGACCCAGCTGCAGAAGTGAGAGGGCAAGGCCAGGGCCAGACAAAGGAGCAGGTGGAAGACAACATCAGAGGGCAAGTCAAGGGGTCTATATCAGCAGCCAGGACCAACCTGTACTGAAGCCTCTGGCTTAGTGAGAGTTTTCTGCCTGTCTGTCCCTTGACATACTCCAGGTAGATGGCGTCCACTGACATTACGGTGCTACCTCTTTATGGGGGCCAGGTACAGGAGTTCTAGTCTCTCCTTAGTCTGCTGTGCCCAGTAAGTTCTTGGGTCTGATTTTCTTGATGCTGTTCCCACATGTCTGTGTGCACCTACAGTCCCAGTTCAACTCACCCAGATAAATTTTCCCCTCCAAGGGTTAAGTCATTTGTCAATCTGTGCCAGGTGGTGATGTCAGACAGATGGGGCCATTCACATGTCTAACCAGGTGCAACAGCATCCTCCATCCTCAAAACAAGGTCAAAAGATGCTTATAAGGTAGAGTCTGTCACAGCGAGGCAGTGTCTGAAAGGCCACTGTTTTAAACAATACAGAAGAACTGAAAAGAGAGAGAGCGTGTAATCCCCACACTGCCCTGAGGTAGGGCACATCGTGATCAGCACTTGTGCCAGACACGTGACAAGCATCTGGTCATTTGTAATTATCATAATTATTAAAATAATCTTATCAACCCATAACTGTTAAGAACCTAACCAATGAATACCAAAGTACGAGCCACACATGCTTGATGGCACATGCCAAAGAGAGATTGGAGCCAAGCATAGGGGCATACATTTGTAATTCTAGCACTTTGGAGGCTGAGACAGGTAGAACGTAGTTTGCTTAAGATCAGCCTGGTTTACGTGGTGAGACCCTTCCTATAGAAACCTCAAAGAAAGAGAGCTTGAGTCAGGTATGGTGGTGCAATCCTATCCATGTGGCTCTCAGGAGTCAACAAAGTAAAAGTGTTGCCCCAATCCAAGACCTACGCCACCTGAATATATAGTTCCAGGCCAGTCAGATCTAAAAAAAAAAAGGAAGAAAGAAAGAAAGAAAAAGAGATCAGTCCAACGCAATCCTGACCTTAGTAGCAGATCAATAGCCACACATGGCATACTGCAGCCATACCCAAGACAGGTACCAGGAATCCTGAGAGCACTCAAGGCAGAAACACTGGCTCTGGGGGAGGGCAGGAAAAGAAAACTGTCCTGGACTTTGAGATATAACACGGGTGGGAAGTAGAGGGACAGAGATCAGGCCCATGGACTCAAAAGGGAAACCAGCTGCACTACCCAGAGTTTCATTTACAGAGTGAATTGAAGCACAGCCGACAGCCCATCAGGACCTAGGTGATATTCTTCAGAGAGCCTTTTTTCAGTCTTAGTGGCCAAGACTTGTACTGGCCAACAAGAGTACTGGACCATAAAGGTAATGCCCTTTACCTAAGGTGGTTCTATAGCCTTAGTTTGGTGATAGGAGCTGTGATGTGTACAGAGAGAATATTCCCACATGCTGAGAAGGAGCTTAAACAACTACCTTGGAGCCTCCCATGTGGCACAAACATCCCCGAGGGTACTCAGCAAGACCTACCCATCTATAGCAATTACCTTACAGCTACATTACAGTCCAGAGGCGTGATCATTTCCCAGAGACTATAAATCAACCCCGGTGCTGCCTGTAAGGGTCTGTAAAGCCTCCAGGAAGAAGGTGCTATAGGTATGGGCCTTGGTGGAGAAATGCTTCTTGTGGGAAGAGCAGAGGCAGAGGTTAGGACTAAGACAATGTCTCTGTGTAGGCAATAAGCCCACTCTGCTGGAGCCGAGGGTCCCTTCGGTCAGTGACCTTGGCTGTGTTTGCAGGGTGCTTGAAAGAGGGCCCCTAGTACGGGGCTCTAGGGCTAAGACCTGGAATGCAATGTCTCATTGGCCCCCCTCGCTGACTAGATACTGTTATCTTGTTTTCTTCAGGGAAAGCACAGCTGAAGTAAGATAAGTGACTATCTGTGCTCACAAAGATAAAGCCTTTTCTGTACAGAGTTC
The DNA here is from genome assembly GCF_000001635.26 of Mus musculus. Classification (NCBI taxonomy): domain Eukaryota; kingdom Metazoa; phylum Chordata; class Mammalia; order Rodentia; family Muridae; genus Mus; species Mus musculus. Next base: position 41,025,755 of record NC_000080.6, on the reverse strand, counting down.
AACCCTGACCCCATGACTGAAATGTAATAGCTATGTAATGTTGGTTTCTAATAAGATAGGACTGGAAATGTAAATTAGGGCTGAGGTAGGGAACCACCAAGCCTTTTGTGTTCAGTGACATCACACACTCTGCAGGCAGAGGAATTTCAGAAACTCCTGAGGTAACAGATCACTGGTGAGACTTATTCCATGCACATATTCTAGTACAATAAGAAACCCAACACCACAGTAAAGAAAACCACAAGACTGGTGAGAATGAAGAGGTTCACGGGCCAGTGTTCATGTATGGTGTGTGTGTGTGTGTGTGTGTGTGTGTGTGTGTGTGTGTGTGTGTGTGTATGGTGTGTGTGTGTGTGTGTGTGTGTGAGTGTGTGTGTGTGAGTGTGTGTGTGTGTGTTTGTGTGTTTATTCACAGGCCCATGTATATATCTGTGTATCTACTTGTGGGTCAGTGAGTATATCTACTTGTATGGGTGTGGATGTGCCCACAAAGTTCCAAGGGGACCCAGAGTTACAGACACTTGTGAGCCACCTAATGTGGGTTCTGGTATCTGACCTCTGATTCTCTAAGAGCAGTAACTGTTCTTCCTCCGTCCCTGAACAGGGTTTCTCTACGTAGTCCTGGTTATCCTGGAACTCTGTAGACCAGGCTGGCCTGAAACTCAAAACTCCCACCTGCTTCTGCCTTCCAAGTGCTGGGATTAAACTGTGAGCCACCTCTCCAGCCTGAGTTTTGTTTACTTAAACTTTTTTATTGTGGTTTCTAGAAAGCAAACCAACCAATTTGACATTTTAACCAGTTACACAGTTCAGTAGCGTAGATATGCTTACATTGGTGCCCTAGACTTGCAGAAGCTGTTTGTCTCACAGAATGGAACTCAATCCTCATTAAGTAACTCCCTGTTTTTCTCTGAACCCTGCAATCACCACTGGGCTTGAATGTGACCATCATATGTACTTCATAAAGTTGTAATATTTGTAATTTTGTGACTGCATTTCTTCACTTAGGATAATGTTTCCATGGCTTGTCCATGTTGTAGCATTTGTCAGAATTCCAGAGAGAGAGAGAGAGAGAGAGAGAGAGAGAGAGAGAGAGAGAGGAATGGATATTTGAGTGCAAATACACATCTTTGTTTATATATAGTAATTGAACTGGCAGGTATTCATATTGGAATATATCCCACATAATAGATAATGGGATAGACACGGTGATGGGGACTCCAAATCACCAAAGAGAAGACCTGCTAGGCAAAAGCTTTGAGCGGATGTCTTGTGAAGGGAGGGTGGAGTGAGCACAGAAATACCTGCTGCTGGTTTCTCCCTGCAGTAGCTGGTGTCACAGCAGCTCTAACAGTGAGCTCAGTAGCTCCTTAGAAACAGAAACCGGGTGTCCTGCTTCTACATTGGCTCCCAAGGTGACTGTCCCTGTGCCAATGAAAAGCACAGTTGGTATTTTAGGATGTCATGAAGAGGGTCTCCAGTATGGGGCAGGAGGGAGCTGGTGGTAAGTGTGCTACTCTAAGCAGGCCATGGCGGAGAGAGAGAGCTTTCCATCATCCCAACTAAGACTCTTGTCTGGACACATGTCACACTGAACAGGATGCTAGAAAAAGGACTACATATGCAGACTTTTTCTCTAAGGCTCTTTCTTAGTCACTTCGAGACTAGAGATGAGAGTGCCCATCTTGTGAATAGTCTTTCTAGACAAGGCTTCTCTTCTTCTCAGAGCACCCAGCCTCTCCAGTCTCAATGACAGTACTGATGATTTTTACATAACAACTAATGGTAAAATGAGAGATGGAGAAAGCCATTTTCTAGATCCCAGGTACCCAGGATATGAAGTGTGAGGACACTTTTGGCTTTGTCAGTATTTTGTTTGTAATTACTTAGGTTTAAAATTCCCAACAACACCCATGTCTATAAGTTTCAAAGGGAACTTCTCCCTCATCTCTTACTCCTGTACTTCTCTCTCACCATCACCATTGTTACCAACAGGTAATATTCCCTTCTGAATCTTCCATGTGTAGACAATCTTAGTGTGCATAGAGAGAACCAATGCACACTTCCCATCAGCAGTGGCAGGGAGCCACAAGCCAGCAATGCCAACAGTAGGTCTAGGAGTTCCCTTTCCCATTAGGGACCTCCACTCAAGTAAAGATGGATTCTTCTTGACTATGACACAGAAAAGGATTTCAGATCAAGTCAGAGTAAAGCATAGTTAGTAAGTTTATTAATCATCATAGAGAATGGAAGGAATGAACAGGGTACATTTCTATTCCACCCTGTAGAAAGGAATCTGAACATAAGTATTATTACCAGCTGAATGCATCTTCACTGTTAATGACCTGTAGTGCTAGGAAGAAAATTCTGGGTCCTCTGCAGTAGCCCCCTGTGCTCCTAACCACTGAGCAATCTCTCTAGCCACCGATACCCCTGTTTAAAAGGTATGTTTTATTTTAAATGATATGTATGTGTCTTTGTATGATAAAATGCTTCTAAATGCAGATGCCCTTAGGGGTACTGGATCCTGTGTATCTTACTGGTGCATGTTAGCCACCAGATGTAAATGCTGGGAACACAAACTTAGATCCTCTGCATAAACAGTACATGATCTTAACTAGTGAGTCATTACTCTTGGGAAAATTACTGGAAGAAGAGGGAGTAGATCGTTGGTGTAGTAAATGGTTATAGCTCACTGGAATGAGGTGGGACCGAACCTTCTCTAAAAACAAGTCTTATCTACAACTGATAAACCCAACTATTTGGTTCTATTTGATAGAAACTAATGGGGAACAATGGTAAGTAGGTAATAATTTCTGCCACATCTTTACATCAAAGAATAATCCATTCTTTTAAAAGAGGGGAGAGAGGGAGAGAAAGAGGGAGGGAGGGAGGGAGGGAGAGAGTGAGAGAGAGAGAGAGAGAGAGAGAGAGAGAGAGAGAGAGAGAGAGAGAATATGCTTTAAGGCTTTTATTTTAAGACACGTGAAATAAGTTCATTTAAACGGTTTAAAATTTTCATAATATTTTTCACCAAGAACTGATATAAATCCCTATCTATTCTGAGCCTTTTTAAGAATTTTAATAACATTTTAGGTTTCCTTAATATAACTCTTGCATCTCTCTGGTTCAATATAAGCCCACATAAATATTTTAGAGTGTTTGTGTAAATGACAAATGGAATCTTTCCCACTGTTTACAATCACTTGTAGGCACAAATCCCTCATGCCTTGCCACCTCATAACACCTAACAACATGAGATCTAACCTCAGGAGAACCACTCTCGACCTAATTTCTCTCTGTGTGATTGTTTGGGTTTCTACTCCTATGATAAAACACCATCACCAAAACAACTTGGGCAATAAAGTGTTTATTTCACCTTACAGTTTACTGTCTATCATCAAGAGAAACCAAGACAGAAACTTAAAGCAGAAACCCGGAGACAAGAATAGAAACAAAGACCATAGAGGAATGCTGCTTACTGCCTTGCTCCCCAGGGCATGCTCAGCCTCCCTTTATATACACCCCAGAACCACCTTCCAGTGGTAGCATTGCCCTCATTGAGGGGGAACCCTATCATATCAATTATTAATCAATGTTCCACAGATTTGCCTATGATACTGAGACAGAGGCATTTTCTTAGTTGAAGTTCTTCTTCCCAGATAACCCTAGCTTGTGTTAAGCTGACAGAAAACTAACGAGGGTAGTGACTCAGTCAAGTTACTACTCCTGATCAACTTCCTCATCTGCAGAATAAGTAATGATGCCTGTATAGTCTGCTACAAAGATTTAATTGAGTGTCACATATAAAGATTTAGATAGTCCTTGGTACATACTGAATTATATATTAAGATGGCGTATAATTATAAAATAACATCTTGCTGTTTTCATGATACTGGGGATTGAAGCCAGGGTCTTGCCCATACAGGGAAAACTTTTCTGTCACTAAACAGAGTCCCAAGCCAGTTAATTTCAATCATCTTAAAAATAGAATATCTTGAGTTATCTAAGAATATAGTCAATGTATTAGCAAAAAGAAGAAGTGTTCTTGCCCAAAGTGTACAATCGTTATTTGTTTTTATTGAATTTATCTTCCACTAATATGGAGGCACAGTGCTAGCTGTTTATTTAATTAAAATTAACATCAGTCTAATTATGACATTTGGATTCAAGTCTTCGTAAAGAACCTCTTTTTAAGACCTAAAGATAGGTCTCAATTAGGACCTAGGGATCATAAAGCCCTAGGTTTGATTCGCAGTACCATACAAGCCTGGTGTGGTGGTATACACCTGTAATCACAGAACACAGGAGACAGAGGCAAGAGTACAGGAAGTTCGTCATGCTTGGCTACTCAATGGGTATTAGGCCAGCCTAGGCTATATATGATCCTTTCTCAAAAACAAAGTCTTTATTTCATTGAATTGATGTATCCTTGTTTAATTTAAGGATGTTATTGGGAAAAGATGTGATTATTTATTTTTTTAATATTTACTTCTTATTAAATCTCTTTTGGCATCTAGTAAGAAGACTAGCAGGTTTGTTGCATTAGACTGATCTACTGATGTTGACACTGTTTGTGTTGTTAGGTTTAATTCTATTGCAGTTATTGTCCTTGTTTTGTCTCCTGCTGCCACGATAAAATACCCTGATAAATGAAACTTAAGGGAGGAAGGGCTTCCTTGGCTCACAATTCTACGTGACACACAGTCCATCATTTTAGGGAAGCAAGAGTAGCAAGAACAGCTAGTCATATCGTCAGTCAAGAGCAGAGAAAGTGGAACTGCACACATACTTAACCTCCACTTACCTTTCCCTCTATTATACAGTTTAGAGCTCAAACCCATGACAATCCCCACGGGTATGCCAAAGGCCAACGTGACCTAGACAGCTCTTTATTAAGAGTGTCTTCCCAAGAAGATGCAGAAAGAAGGAAGATTATAAGAGTGATGGATGACCCAAAGGAAACTGTTTTTCAGGCTCAATGGAATTGATGCTCATATGAACTCAGAGACTGTGGCAGCGGGTCCCGGCACTGAGAGGGAGAAGGGACGAACTATTTTCTCCAACTGGGTAGTAACCATACTCCAGGACCAGCTCAATGCCTAGGAATGTTGGCCAGCACAAAAGGATCTCTATGGATTTATTGTTGTTCTTCTTCTGATGTGTTTTGGTGAACTTTTTGTTTTGTCCTTTTCTTTAGTCTTATGGATAGTTGTGTTTGATTTTTTAATTATTCTTTTCTCATCCAATACATCTCAACCACAGCCTCCTCTCCCTCCACACCTCCCAACACACACAACTCCCCTCTCCCTCAGATCCATGGCTCCTCTTTTTCCCTTCAGAAAAGGGGCAGGCTTCCCAGTGATATCAACCAAACATGGCATAACAAGATGCAGTAAGTTGATTTTCATTTTATGGGAGTCTTTTAAGGGAGAGGAAGAGAGGGAGGGAAGCTGGAAGGAAGAGAGAGACAGAGAGACAGAGAGACAGAGAGAGAGAAAGAGAGAGGGAGAGGGAGAGGGAGAGGGAGAGAGAGAGAGAGAGAGAGAGAGAGAGAGAGAGAGAGTTAAGTCGAGTAGGAAAGGAAGTAGGGGGGATCTGGGACAAGTTGGGTAATGGAAAACATGATCAACTATATTGTATGACAAAAATTAAATTTAGAAAAAAGGAAAAAGCAAAGATTCCCTTCTCAGGAGATTCTAGTCAAGCTGACAATTAAAACTAACTATTGTAGAAGCCTAAGCTACCATGCTGTTGAAGCTTCCCGTCATCTGGAGTTCAGGGCTGAGCACATGAAAAAGAACGACTACCTGTCCAGCTGTCATCATTATACAACAGCAAAGCTTTCCATTTCTAACGTTCACACCTCTGAAGTCAGGTCATGCATTACAACCAATGACATCCTACCCTACAGTGACTGTTGTCTGAACACCAGGTATGACCTTGTTTCCATGGCCCAAGAACCTGTCAGTGTGGTCATAACTGCTCAGATTGTGGACCTCTTGCTTGAATTATGTGCACTGTGGGTTTTTTAATCATATGTACATAGGTGGCAGAATTGAAGGTGGCTGGAGAATGCACATGTGCTGTAAGGGTCTGAAAATCTCTGAAGGAAGACCCCAGACTCATATAGTATGTAAGGTCAAAGAATATTTATTCTGCAGAAACAACCAGCATGCAGGGGTCAACCATATTTTTTTTTTGAAATGGCAACCCCAGACAAAGTTACACAGGCCTTCTTATAGGGAACCATAGGAACTCTCTAGAACAATTACGTAATCCAAAATTTTATTAGTAGTCGCTACATGGTCTGCATTCCTATGTTATGAACATTTAGCCATAGAATAAGGTAGGGTTGACCAGCACAGCTGGCCCATCCTGAGATAAGATATTTCCCCATTTTTGTGGTTATCCCCAGGCTGTTCTTTGGGAGGGGGTTTTATGACCTTGTTTATGGTCTGTTCCTGGAGATGATGCCTTATGGCCTAGTTTCTGGGAGTTATGGTCTGTTCCTGGAGCTAGTGTTAATGGTCTTTTTGAAACCAGACCTCGTTCTTAAATAGAGACAAATGGGGTTTATGTTGTCTTTTCAATGTGAGGACAGGTGCTTGCAGAGTCCAAAAGGGGACATCAGCCCCCATGGAGCTATAATTGCAGGTAGTTGCAAGCTATTCAATGTAGGTGCTAGGAACTGAACTCACATCTTCTGCAAGTACATGCGCTTAGCCACAGCGTCCTTTCTCCGGCCCCTATGTAGATTTTCATACTGTATGAGTAACATTTCATTACTGTGTGAATCCTAAAGCATTGCACTATGAATTGGTACTGACCTGTAAAAGCCTTTCCCACCTTTAACTGTTTTTTTTTTTTAATTAGATATTTTCTTTATTGAGACAACTCTTTTTTTTTTTTTTTTTTCCTGAGACAGGGTTTCTCTGTGTAGCCCTGGCTGTCCTGGAACTCACTCTGTAGACCAGGCTGGCCTCAAACTCAGAAATCCGCCTGCCTCTGCCTCCCAAGTGCTGGGATTAAAGGCATGCACCACCACTGCCCTGCTATTAAGGCAATTCTTATGAAGGACAATATTTAACCCTTTAGGGGGCTGGCTTATAGGTTCAGAGGTTCAGTCCATTATCATCAAGGTGGGGAGCATGGCAGAATCCGGGCAGGCATGGTGCAGGAGATGCTGAGAGTTCTACATCTTGACCCAAAGGTAGCCCGGGAGAAGATTGTCTCCCAGGCAGCTAAGAAAAGGGTTTCCAAGCCCAGCCCCACAGTGACACACATCCTTCAACAAGGCCACACCTCCTAATAGTGTCAATTCCTGTGGCCCAAGCATATTTAAACCACCATAATGATAAAATAAGTTTTGTCATCACTGTTGACTTGATTTCCTTATTTTCTTGTAAAATAGATGAAAGAATTATAGTATTGAGGAAGAGAGGAACATGGAAGACTTAAAAGAAATCTTTTATGTTTATTGTGTTTGGGGATTGAGGTACATAGCAAAGAATTGTAGCATACCGTAGTTGCTGAATCTTTTAAAATGTGTAAGAAATACCAAAGAATGAGACATTACAATTGACATGTGTGTGTGTTTTACCTTTTTTTGGTTGGTTTTGTTGTTATTTCGGTCTCCATAAGTTCACACTGGCCTTGCATTCTTGACTTTCTCCATCCATTGCTCCCAAATGAAGAGCTAGGGTTCCAAGCATGCACCACCACACTCAATTGACTGATGTTTTGAAAGATCTGTCATTAAGATGAGGAACTTGTCTTTATCTCACCTAATGCTTCCACAACTTTAACAGAATGTTATCCAAAGTGAAAGCCTCACTTAAGAGGTACTGTGTCAGCTGGACTAGAGCGGCAAGCTGCAACCACAACATTCGGACCACAAGTTTCACGGCAGGCTGTGGGACATAGCTTGATTGGGGGCTCAAAAAAAAAAAAAAAAACCCAACTCAAACAAGCAAAACACAGACACACAAAGAAGGAAGAGGAAGCACTTGGTATGTAATCTTTTGCTAGCCAGCTGATAGTATTGTGTGCAAGTCCAGACATCAATGAGTCTAAAAATAGCAGAGTTAGCTTTGGTTGCAAAGAAATGTAAGGAATGCCCTAGCATGTTTGCTTTGTTTCTGTTTTTCTTCTAGATCCACAGTGATAGTGACTGAGATGAATCAGAGTACAACTTTACTCAGGCCACAGGACCAGACGGCACAGGAAATCTCCGGTTCATTCATTTCTTAGTGTGTAGATTTTCTCTCGATGGTGGGTCCTAGGAACCGTTCAGAATCGCCACAGCAGAATCAGCCTTAGCACGATACCAACTTGTGACTAGCAAGGCAAGGAAGCAAATGAATCAGGGTCACTTCCACACAATTTGGGGTGTTCTTTTTCTGTTATACATAAGTAAAACCTCCCTAACTGAACACAGGGCTGGTTAGTCGGGTCACAGAAAGGACACCACCTAGGCTGTCTTGCTTTAATCTGGAGAGAATGGTCCTGCCACTCATCCTCCAGTCACTCATTGGTTTATGTGATAATCCACTGGGAAGGCTGTAGAAAGAGCTCTACTGACTTTGCTGTGAGGTACTCTGTGGAAGAAGGGCATCCTCGTGCTTCAAAACATAAGGAAAACACGGGCAGGATGGTGCAGTGGTAATCCCAGTACCCAGGTGGTGCAGGCAGCACAAGAATGAATGAAGAATATTGGCAAGTCAGGAAGAGCTGTGTAGCTCATCAGTGCCCACTCATTTTTGCGGTTCATAGACAATTCTTGGTCTAAATTTGATTTTTTTTATGCATATACAGGATAGGAATGTGGACCGGTAGCAATAAAGTCAGGTCCTAATTTTTGACATTTTGCACTAAATGCTAGCTCCTTCTTGAACTCTTCCTCCAGGAGCCCAAAGGCTATAGGGCTCAAAGAAGCCTGTCACGATGCCTGCTTGTGGCACGGTGGAGCAAGCAGATGAAGACAGCTGAGTCTAAAGATGCTGGACACCGAGTGATGGATTTTTACCCAGCTCTGTCTCCTGTTTTTACTGTTTGCTGTCTGCTCTAATGACACTGGTAGTGCAAAAATGTATCCCAGTCCATCAAGATGGTAACATCCATGCTACTTAAGCTGTCGCAAGGCTTCCAGTCAGCCTTTTACCTCCTTGGGTTCAAATTCTAAGGCTAGCCAGGCAGGACATAATCCCAGCACTCAGGAACTGAGGCAGGAGGATTATAAATTTGAGGCAGCACAGGCAGCATAGCAACACCTTGCTCCAAAACAAACACATCTATCTTGTGACCTTTATATGTCTAGAATTGCTTTTCTCTTGAAATCTTTCAGGCTATGTGGATTTTGGCCGTGGGGATTGTTTCTGGTTTAGGGTTTTACTGCTGTTGTTGTTTTGTTTTTCTTTTGAGACAGAATTTCAACGCACCCAAGGTTGGCTTTGAACTACCACAGCTTAGCTTGAACTTCTTATCCATCTGCCTCCACCTTTCTAGTTCCAATTCCTGGAATTGCAAGCGTGTACTGCCTTACAAAGTTGACCCTGCGCTGGGAATCGAACCTGAACCCAAGACTTCACGCAATCACTCTACTTAGCTACAAGCCCAGCCTATTATTAATGGGTTTTGTTTTGATCTTTTAAAATCTGCTGAGCTTTATAAATAAGTTTTCCTGTGTTGGCTTTCAAATAACTTATTTTTCTGGTCTGCTGGCAGTTTAATGAGTTCAGCCTGTGCCTTCTTGAACAAAGAGAGACTTGGGATATTGACTGCATGTTAATTAGCTCCCAGAGCCAGTCTTCTCTTCTGAGGTCCAGAGATTGGGATGTTAAAGGATCATAAATATAAGCATATCATCTTACATTTGAGTAGTATGTATATTACAGCAGACTCTTAGTATCCCCCACCCTAGAATTCTACTGCTCATAACCAGATGGCATTAACCATAATCATTAACCATCAAGTTCTGAGTGTCCATGTCTCCAAGAACTGGCTTTCTGTTTTAATTACAGTAGCAACCCCTGGGAATCCTCACCTTTAGCCAATGCTCCTATTTCAGGCCAGATACATAGTAAGAAATGAGGTGCATGTTAGAAAAGTCTTCTGAGAGTGGAGGTGAATTGGCATTTTATAAGCACACTCACGCGGTACCGAATTACACTAAATCTTTTCTGTGAAAGGTCAGATCTCTCAGGCTAATGACCACTCTCAGCTTAGACCTTTTCTCTTTCATGAACCTCCCCAGTATATCTGGGTGCTATTCCAGGACCAGGCTCTGGGATCCCAGCAGGGAAACAAAGATGCATATACTATGGCTCAGGAAAGCTCCCTCAACAGACTCTCTGAGTTGAATCCTGCCATATATTTATATGGAATGTGAGGTTGGAGGAAGATCTGGAAAGCCTTTGGATACTAGGTGTTTCCCAGGTGAACAGGGTTGGGGGAACACTGCTCAGAGATGACCGACCATCTCCTGGGTTTGGGATATGGCTCAGCAGGTAAAAGCACTGATTTCAAACCCTTGGTATCAGTAAAAATCCAGACTGATTGCAAGAGTACAGGCTTGGAATCTCAGGGCCTTGGTGGGCAGAAATAGAAGGCTCCCTGCAGCTTGCTGCCTACCAGCCTAGCTCCAGGTTCTGAGTATCAGAAGTACATCATTCCGATCTATCAGGAGGCACAAGGACTCTGCTCTTTCCCAGCTGTCAGATAACGCGTATTTGTCTCTGTTTACCATAGGGTGGAAAGTTAGTTGACTGCTGGAATAGCTAATTTTATGTCAACCTGACACAAGCTGGAGTCTGGAGAGGAGGGACTGAGAAAACGCCTTCATAAAATCAGAATGTAGGCAAGCCACCAAGCAGCACCCTTCCACAGTCTGTTTATCAGCTCTGTTGCCAGGTTTCTGCCCTGTTTGAGTTCCTACCCTACTTCCTTCAGAGATGGGCTATGATGTGGAAGTGTAAGCCAAATAAGCCCTTTCCTCTCCAATTGGTTTTTGCTCGTGGTATTTCATCATAACAATAATAACCCTAATTAGGGCAGCTCCTGACTACCTACATAACAGGAAAGCAGGGCGGGGTCTCCATCCCCATCCCCCACCCCACCCCCTTTTAACTTTTTGTCTAGGGTAACACACAGTTCTACAAGATAGTAAAATAAAAACTGTCTTACCCTCCTTAGTCTCTTGAATTTGTTATTACATAGCAAGAGTCTTGCTTCTTACAGTGAGAAACATGAGGGGAAGGTAAAGATGTACTAGGACAGCCTAGTCCTCTGGCCAGGTGTCAAGTCCCACACAGGTGGATACCCCCAATGCACACAGGACAGATGACCACTTCTGACCAGCGTGCCTGTCTGGCTGCTGTAATACTTCTTTGCAAACTGCTCTGTGATCTCTTTCTGACTGTCTCCCACTCCCCCACCTTTAACTATTCTGTGAGTTAATCCTGTTTCTTTTGACTACAGCTTTGATACGACAGTAATGAACACTTATTACAGGAGTGAGAAAAATGGGTAAAAGCCAGGCATGGCGGTGCACGCCTGTGATCCCAGCCCCTGGGGAACTGTGGCAGGAGGATGAACAATTCCAGACCAGTCTGAGCTACATTAAGCAACCAACCACGTTAGAGTATTAAGACAAGCCTGTCACAGGGTTGCTCAAAGAAGCTAGAGGAGCTGGTATTATCCTTAGAGCCAGTTCTCAGCTGGTTTTCTTCATTCTAATAACCAGCATTTGGGGGTGAAGATGGACGCTGGGACATCTACCCCACAAAGCCACGCTAGTTCCAAACTAGCTCCGTGGAAATCAGCGAGCAAAGAAGTGCCCGAAGGCGACCCAGTTCTACCCAGTCCCCAGTCTGGAGCTGCGGGGGCGTGTCTGTCACGTGAAAGTGGCGTGGTGGCGTAGGCGCTGAGCTGCGCAGGCGCGGGGAGACCTTAGTCTCACCCGCCCTCAAAACTGCACTACAACCGAGGAGGCACCTGCGTCCGCTGGCGCAGCTCAGGGGCCAGTGAGGTCCACGGAGGCGGGGTCCTTGGGGCGCAGGTGAGGATCGAGGCAGGCCAGGGACCGCGGAGACTAGATGCTGGATAGAGGATGTGACCCGATCCTCTCCAGGTACCGCTCTCCGATGTGCCCTCAGCCCACCACAGCGATCAGGACAGACTCCACGCTTGGGGCCCAGAGACCCCTGTCCCGGAATGGCGCTGGCGGCACCCAGCAGTCTGAATCGTTGGGACAGAGGACAGAAAAACTCTTGCCCACCCAGATGTTTGAATTGTTGGGACAGAGAACTGAAGGAAAAAAAAAAAAAAACAAAAACGTTTGCCCACCTCTCAGGAAGGGGCATCCACCCAACATGGGCTAGGCTGAAGGCTGCCAGGGGTGGCCGTGGCTATCCAGTTTCGGTATTGGGGTGTCCTGTGAGGAAGTCTCTGAGATACCTGCTCCTCCTTCTCTTCTAAGGGTTACAAACCTTTGCCTTAGAAAGCTCCGTTGTAAATTTCAAACCGCTGCTGAGGTGTGGTAATGAGATAATCAGAGCTCCAGGACAGCCCATCCTCCGAATTGTTAGGTTGTTGGAGTTGGTGAAAATGGCCCAAGGGAGAGCAAAGTTAAGGTCCAACCTGGCAGGGTTTGCATGGGAAGGTGACAATCCGAGTCTCGCTGCCACCGTGCCTCCAATGTTTTCACAGCCCTGTTACCTAGATTTTTGGTTTTATTTTTACTTCAACATTTCTTGTCTTGGAACTTGGTAAATGATTTATGTGAAAAGAAAATACTCATTGGATGTTTTGTTTCGAGACAGGGTTTCTCTGTGTACCTCTGGCTATCCTGGAACTCATTCTGTAGACCAGGCTGGCCCCAAACCCAGAAATCCTCCTGCTTGTCATGGAGCCCTGCTAATAGAATCTGGGTCCTCACAAGATACTCATCAGAAAATCCTTTGTTTCAAATATTTGGGGTGATCAATGAGTAATCCAGAAATAAGTAAGAATTTAACATCTCTGGCAGTCTTTGCAAAGAGCTTATAGCATCTTCAGTGATTCATCTCTGTAGAAGGTGATTAGGAAATTGTTCCCATTTTGCTAATGTGAAACATGGCTGGTCCAGGCTCATGCAACTTGGTTCTTCTCGTCCGACCTTTCCTTGGTGTCCTTCCTTATAAGGGATGGCATTTACCTGAGACCCTTTGTGTTGTCCCTGAAGGGGTACAAAGCACTCTACCCCACCTCTTTCCCCTTTTCTTCTTGAGGGGGTGGGCCTTATGTAGTTCAGGGTAGCTTTGAATTTCCCGGAGGCTTTCTTTGAATTTGCAGTCCCCCTGTCTCTGCCTCCTGATTGCTGGGATTGCAATGATCATTTCAAGCTTGTGTGGCACCAGAAGGTTTGTTTGGTGAGGTCTGGAATTTTAAGGTGCATACGATTTCATTAGTATCCCAGATTAAAAGCAACTCTCCTGCTAGTTGGCTATCTGCTTCTTTGAAATGCTAAGCTCAGAGTCTGCTTGGACAGAGTCTTAATGTGGCAGGACCTGTCCAGCGTTGCTGTGGAAGAAGCCAGCCTCACCCATGAGCTCTTTGGCCCTTGCCAAGGCAGATTGAAGTTGAGCAGTAACCTTTGCCTTTGGCACTACCAGGAGCAGTTGTGGGAGAGCCAAAGAGTTAACTCAGAGTATGTGCTGTGGAGAATGTGGACGTAAGGCAGGACTCCCCCGGGCCTGGAACTTTCACCCAGAAAGCTGACTTGCAGTAACACTGCTGGAGAAATTGTTCTATTCTTTTTTGTTGTTGTTGTTGTTGTCTGTTTTACCTTCCTAGGACAGTGAGTGAGTTCATCTGAACCCTGCAAAAGATAAAGACCACCCAGTGAGGTGGCCTATGCCTAAAATTGCAGCACTAAGGAGGCTGAGGTAGGAAGGTGGCAAGTTCTAGGCTATCCTAGGCCTTTCCTTTTTAAAAAAGGAAAAAGAATAAAGAAAATGAAAACCATAACGAAGCATTTCCAGTTTCCTAGAGCGCTGCTGTGTTTCATGTTGGTCTTCTCCAACACGTGCCACCACTGGATGCAGCTTGATTTTTAGAAGATCTTATGGTGATAAGCAAGAAAACGGTCTCTGGGGGCCAGAATGAGAGTTAGGATTTGGTTGCCGGAACCCAGTGTTTTTTGGACATTTGTCCTCATCTTCCTGTCCATAATATTCATATGACTTGAGAGAACGGGTCTTCTAAGCCAAGGCAAGAGGCTGAAAAGTCAGCAGAATGCCCAGGTCTTTGGAGGGGACCAGTTCTCGTAGGAAAGGACTTCCCCGCCAGCTATACCCCTCACTCTAAGTTGTGTCTCTGAGTGTGTTGTCTTATTCTCCTCTGATCATACGTTCACATTCTGACTCTTAGCATCTGGGTGAAGGGTGGGAGAGAGGCAGGCACTCACCCCAGACAACAGAACTGTCTGTGACAAATGAGTGCAGGCCACTGCAGTGGCCAGTTCCACGGGTGCTTGTGGGAGTTCTCTGCTGTCTCTCACTGTGACCGTAACCGCTAAGCTGGCATTTTCAATGGCATCCAGACTTAACAGGGCCTTGTCACTGTTTATAGGAGAAAAATGCAGACCAGCTTCTCAGTAGAGAATGGTCCTTAAGAAAACATTTGGCATTGGTTTGTGAGCTGCCTGGGGGAGACTGGGGTGCTCTCTGGACACCAGGCCACATTCAGGAGGAATCTTGCTCAGCTTGTTCCGAGCCAATGATCAGGTTTCAGCACCAGCTTTTCTGATGGCAATGCATGTGCATATTGTCCTGGCTTTAGGTGCCTGGTTCATGGCAGGCTGTGTAGGACCTTGAGGATCTAAAGCAGAGTAAACTGTTATGGAATGGGGATTGGATCTCAACGTAGACACCGATGTCCTTCTTACCCATGTGACTTTGGGCTAGCCAGCTTCTCTGGGTCTTAGCTCTTCATTTACTCAATGAAAGGGTTACTGAAGTAGAACTTTAGGAGCAAAGGACATTAAGAACAGGAGATGGTAGAGCAGAGGTGGGGAACCGTCTTTCCAGTCTTTTCACTGAAGGCCTGAGCCAAGGAAGTCATGTGCCTCTTCCTCTTGCTTTCCCTCCTTTTCCTTTCTTCCATCACCTGGGTCTGCCTTAGGCCAGCTTTTTCCAAGGTGGGAAGAGTCTCTGGGTGAGGCTGGGCAGGGCAGGTGTTCCCTTGATGTTTAAAATTTTTTGCTGTCCCTACATGTTTCAGACAGGAGTTAACCCACCCACTGCTGATGCTTTTGTTTTGTTAAGACTTTATCGGTCCCTGCCTAGAGGCAGCTCTTTGAGCAAGCATCTGACTTCAATGTGTGTGCCTGTAAGAGTGTGCTCACCCAGGAGGAGCTCGGTAGTGCTGGGTGCACTCAAGGCCCTCCCTGTAGGTGTAGTCACTGGGCACTGCAGAGCCTGGGTGTGAGACTGGAGACAGGGGATCTCCAGTTCCTTCTTTCTATTTAGTGAGTACACTGGGCCTCAGCTATGTCAGTGAGCAGCAGAGCTGGGACTCAATGCAAGGTCAAGTCCCAAGCTTGAGTATGTTCTCTAACTCCAAGCCAGCAGTGTCCAGAATGAGCTTTCACGCAGAGGGAAAAATTGGGCAGCAACCACTACTTCCAACTTTGCTCCACTGTGGAATTTCAAGAGGACAGTTCAAATCCCTTCATTTGTGGTTTGATAACCTTACAGGCACAGCATGTTACCTACATTACATATAGCAGATGCTTGGGAGGTTCTGTTGATGTAGGAGTGGATGCCCCTTGCCCTCTGGGTTACTGTGAAGTCAGACAGATAACCAAAACACAGCATCTGAGGCCTGTTTTTGACAGTGTGCAGAAATGTGCCTATGTTCACATATGCATGGGCTGTATAATCAGGTAAAGCCTGCAGTTGGCAATGCTTTCAAGGAAGAGTTTGCCACTTAAGTGGCTTCTCTGAACCTATCCATCCTTGCTGGGTGACCTTACCTACTTCTAATAGTTCACCTGCTGGCTTGGCAATGCCCTCCAAGTCCCCATTCCTGTTCCTGAAAAGTTTTCGGGTAGAGGATGTTATATGGATCTGTTATAGTATATCCAAAACTGACCTCCATCCACTACTGACTTCTACAGCTCCCTAGTCAGTGAATGGCACAAGTATCCAGACAAGAAACCAGGAACCTAGAGTCGATTTTCCTTTCTTTGGCCTAGACTTTACCAGTCAAAATTCTGTTCATTTCTTGAGTCAGCTACCCAGCCTCTTCTTCACTGACTGCCACAGTCCAAGCCCAGATCCTCATTACTCTGAACTGCCCAGAACCAAATGAACTTGGCCAAGCTCTACTCTGGTTCACTTCACTCACCATGCTGTAGCCAGAGTGGTTTTGATTTATTTATTATTTTATTTATGTGTAGGGCTGTTTTGCCAGCATGCATGTCTGTGCACCATGTTCATACCTGCCTGGTATCAGTGAGGCCAGAAGTGGGTTTTGGATCTCTGGGACTGGCATTTCAGATAGTTATGAGCTGCCATCGAGGTGCTGGGACTCGAACCCAGGCCTCTAGAAGCCTTGCCAGTGCTCTTAACTGCTGAGCCATCTCTCTAGCCCCTAGTCAGAATGATCGTATCACTTTGAACCCTCTATTTCAGCTTCTCATACAGTGGGCATCTCTGAACATGTGAGCCAGAGCTGACAGGGCCTAACTTCAACTCCCATTCTGGTCTCATCGCTGGCCACTACACCCTCACCAACCACTCTGCTTTCAAGACTACACTGTTTATTATTCCTTTACCCAGAGTTCCCTCACTCTGCCACTCTGAGCTCTTACAGCCCTTATGCCAACTAGGTAAAATCCTGCCTGATGACAAGATCCAGAATAAACAGTACTTTTTGCTCAAACCCTTTCCTGAAAGCATTGCTACCTGAAGGCTCTGTCTGATCACAGGACCCATGCCTAAGTGAACACACATGCACCTTTGCACACTGTGACGGGAAGAGAAGAGGAGGTGATAAATAGATACCAGGTAAGGATCCTTGGCAGTCCAGTTGACTTCCTGGGTGTAGGGTAAGAAATGGGTACAGAGCAGGCTGGGCAAAGAGCCTTGGACAAAAGGACCTGTCCCTTTGATGCTGAATATGACATATGGGCTGTGTTAAGGGCCTGGTTTAGTATGCACCCATAGCAAAGGGGAGTCTGCTGGCACTTAAGAAATGTTACAGTCTGCATGACTGCAAATTGCAAATGACTCAAAACTTTGCTCAATTTTTTTGAAGAGCTAGGGGGCCTTGGCAGCTGGCCACTTCGATGCTTTCTGGAGATTAACCATTGGCAGCTGAAGGAGCCCCAGGGTTTCTGTGTGGCCCAGTCCTGCCTGTGGAGTGGCTAAGCTTAGGGGCCTAGGCAAGACTCCAGAGCTCCACCTCCAGCCCTCCCTATGCCTGGTCACCCTGCCTACACATACACACACACACACAGCCTGTGGGTCAGAGTCCTTTGTCAGTAGAAGCAGAGGCGTGGACACTGCACATGGTAAGTGCTATTCCCAGGTTTGGCCTGCTGAAGGATGGCTATTTAGGGGAAGGGCACCAAGCTGGATGAAGCATGAATGAGCAGGTGGGCCAAAGTGGGGTTAGTGAAGAAGAATGTTGGGGCTCCAAAGTAGGCTGTTTGTGTTGCTATCAGAGGATGTCCCTGGCGTCTAAGGAGCCACTCCTTCGTTTTTGGGTTTGAGAAGATGAATGAGCCTGGGGAAGATGGCAGCAAGTTTGGCTTGGGAGAATCCAGCTGGCTTCCCTCTACCCAGCCTCAGCGCTCTCCAGACCAAAGCTGCTGCCACTCTGAGCTCTTCCAGCTGCTGTTTATTTACAGTCTTATCCAGCTTCACCTTCTGGGAGACATGGGGATCAGATAAAGCTCCCCCCACGGGGAGCTGAGTAGTAGAGCTGTCAGGTGGGGGCTGGCTCTTCTGTAAACAACCTTTCCGTTCTCTTCTGGCCCTCTTTTAAAGGAAGGGGACAGAGGAGGAGGAGAAAAGAGAAGGGACAGCTGGTCTATGGTAAATTTCCTTTAGACCAGACATAGTGGAGCTGTGTTTGATGACTGAATACAATAAGCTTCTTGTTTGAAATTCGCCTGAAGGTGGAGGGTCATGTCCTTGGCCTCCACAAATCCTACTTCTGAGGCCAGGTGAGGTGAGGCCAGGTGTGACATGTGGAAGGCTCTAAGCTTTGGAGTGCTGTTCTTGTTGACTGCGGATAGATGGCAGGATTGCTACCTGCTGGTCCTGTGACAGAAGGGAAGGTACAGAACTCAGAACCTTAGTGTTGCCCCCTGCAAAGAGACTATCTTCTGCTTCACAAGGCAATTGAGAGAATAAACTTAAGCCAAATATGTCAAGTGACATTTAGAAATTTGCGGTTACTGGCCTCCCTGCTCCTCTGGCCAGTGGTCTTGGAGGCACAGGTGGAAAGGCATGAGTTCTATCTAGTTGCTAAAACCTCTCTCCCCATCCCCTTTGTGGGAGTGCAAGCAGGCAATCCAGGGTCTACTGAGACTGTGCACATGTTGCCATGGTATCTATTCCGAGATTTGCCAGGAGTTGCTTTGAGTTCTGGAAGCTCGGTACTTCTGGCGATTAGTTTTCACTGCCTGTCACCAGCACAAGAGCCACCTGCTAGGGTGGGCAGCATGAGCCTGTGCACTGAGAAGTCTGCCTCCAGCAGTACTGCTGATAAAGCCCAGATGCAGAGCCTGGATAGGGTGTTCTCCCCAGAGGAGTGACTCCACTCTTTTTTAAAATTTTTATTTATTTATTTATTTAGTTAGTTAGTTAGTTTTAGAGCACAGTAGGGGTAAGGGCAAGGGTGGAAAACATCACACCTGGGGGAGCTTTGAAACTCCCATCTTGAATACAAGCTTCTTGAACTTGAGGTAAGGAGATGGGAGCCTCTGGGCCATGTGAACTTGAGTTCTTAGGGCACCTTCA
This sequence comes from Mus musculus, assembly GCF_000001635.26. Lineage (NCBI taxonomy): Eukaryota > Metazoa > Chordata > Mammalia > Rodentia > Muridae > Mus > Mus musculus. Next base: position 41,006,742 of record NC_000080.6, on the reverse strand, counting down.
GCCCACGATCAAATCCTGCAGAGGATAGTTGATTCTAGTAGGTGGTTCTACCCTAGACCTCTCCCCAGGGATTTAAACGTGCAGAATGAGGTGGGGTCTTACGGAGGCCTGAGAATATTTGAGATCCTAGGATGGCATGAGAGCCATGAGGAAACCCAGGTGCTTGAGGTGGCTGTCAGGAAATGGGCTGGATGAAGCGCCTATTGCTGTTACAGGGGTAGGCAGGGCGCTTCTGGATTTCCTCTCCCAGAGGCTCCCAGCCAAGCTTTCATGTTGTTAACCGAGTCCCACACCAATTCCAAGGTACTTCCTCTATTTCTGTGGTTGCCCGGACTGTCTCCCTTCCTCGTGACACCATAACTCGCGTGTTCATACTCTGCAAGCCGCTTAACCTTCCTACTTACTTTTATGATCCTTTGGGAACTGAGCCTATGATCCTGAGTCTCCTTCAGGATCGTGTGTCATACTAGATTCCCCAAAATCGTTATTTAGGTTGATAGTAAATTGTCATTGCGTGGTGGTAAAATAGAGCCTTGGTGCCTCTAAGAGTGCGGTAGGGGATGTGTTGGTAGGGTAGGAGGTCCCAGGACTCCCCAAATGCACTGCTGGGTTCCACTGGGAGGGTTGATGTAAGCTTGCACATCTGTGACCGGATGACCTCACTCACGTGCTCCTAAGTCCTGTAGACCTGCCCGTAACCCAGAACTGTGGTGGATGGTATAATGGTCCCAGCATTCTTTCCAGGCTGCGCAAACTCTCCTGTTTACAGCAGGTGTCTGGGAGCTGTGATTTCCCTCCTAATCGTTCTGTGAACTATAATCCAGTTATGCGTAACCTTGCCAAAGAAAAACTGGAAGCAGGCCTGTGGAACGTTCTTTCCTGCTGAGCCTGAAGACCTCGATTGTGTCTAAGTCATGTTCATCCCTCATTTGTGCTGAATCCATTTCAGCACTTGTTTGTGGTGAGCCGTTGCTCATAGAACCACTTTGTGTGGTTCTAAGTCTTTCCTCTTCTCTCTCAGATGAAATCAGAGATACAGTAGCAGTAGCAGTAGCAGCCACCACGGCTTTAAACACCCATGCTGGCCTCCTCCTTTCTCCAAGTGAGTCAATACTAGATGGTGATGATGATGGTGATGGTGATGGTGATAGTGATGATGATGATAATTCTCTTCCTCCTCCTCTCCCTTCTCCTCCTCTTCTGTCATATTTGGCCATCCCTTTCCTGGAGTTCTCTTTTAATTAATTGGTTAATTAATTAACTTTAATAATACTGAGGATTAAAACTTGAGTGTGCTATGGAAGTGCTCTACCACAAGCTAGATCCCCAGCCTCCTTTTTGCTTTGAGACTCAATAAATTGGCTGGAACGTCCTTGAACTTCATAGGATCCTCCTGTCTCATCCTGTTGAACAGCTAAGATACAGGCCTGTGCCACGAGACGTGACCTCTCTTTTATTGCAGAGCTCAAATTTGAACTTCCTAAGCTGGCTTCAGTCCTGATGTTAACCCCTTTCTCCCCAACGTCACCCCTCCATGAGTCACTTCCTCTCTCCTCAGAGCCCCCTGTCTGAGCAGTGATGTGGATTTCCCAGCCTCCTCTCAGTCTTTGGAGAAACTTCCAGGTCAGATCGTGCCAGGTGGAATTAAGCATTTTAGGGGATTTATCCCACTTCCTGTCAGTGTCCTGTCCCCAGTGACCTAAGCATCAAGCCAGGTTTGAGGGAACAACCAGGAGGGGCGAAACCTTAGGATGGAATGAGGGCCAACAGCAGCACTGCCCTCTTATAATACAGGTGTTCAACAATGGCCATCTCTAGGCCGTAGGCCTCAGGCAGCCTCTGCTTTCTTGTCAGGTTGGTTTTATGTATTGGCGCTGTTGAAACTCTTTTGGTGGTGGTGGTTTTGTTTTTAATGGAAGCCTATTTCGTTTTTATAATGAGTGAGAAAGCTATTCTCAGCTGGGAGAAATTGACTAAGATTATCCAGTCTCCTCCCCAGAGCGGAGGCCCTGCTGGGCAGTCGCTGGGGCTTTGATGAATAGAATGCCGGCTTTGTTTCTGGGAGATTCTTAAACTCCAGAGGAAGACAGATAGGGTAACAAAACAAGTATCTTTTGATGGAAGATGAGAAGGCCGGCCCTACCCGGGGAGGTGATAGCTGAGCCGCTTGCCACCCTCGATGTGAAGGAGTATGAGAGGGGAGCAGCACGTTGCGCAGCACACACACCTCCCTGGGAAGCAGAGGGGCAAGAAAAGCCCCTAGGCGGCTGCCATTCCTCTCATTCCTCCTCACGCCCTAGTGAGCTCCTTGGGACACAAACCTGTGTGTGACGGCGCTTTCTCCAAGCTCTCCGATGGGGCTCAGACAAGCGGCTGAGCAGTTCTGAGCAGTCCCATCTCTCCCTGCTCCGGGCCCTCCTCCTCTGGTCCCCTGGCGAGTTGCCCACTGGAGCCTTGGGCAGGAGGTCAGATTCCAGCTGTCCTGTGGGAGCAGTAACATCTTCCTTCTTCTCAATCTCCAGACATGTCTTTTCTCCAGGACCCAAGTTTCTTCTCCATGGGTATGTGGTCCATCGGTGTGGGAGCTGTGGGGGCCGCTGCTGTGGCACTGCTCCTGGCCAACACAGACATGTTTCTGTCCAAGCCCCGAAAAGCAGCACTGGAATATTTGGAAGACATAGACCTGAAAACACTGGAGAAAGGTAAGGGGTGACGTTGTCGGCCTCGGTACTTTTCCAGGGTAAGATACATGCTTTACTCCTTTAGTTTTCCTCTTAAAAATTGTCCCCTTTTCTTGAAGCAATATTAGGGAGAAATCTAATAACAATTTTTAAATTACCAATAGTTGTCCCAACCTAACACAAATCATTTTATTTTGCTGTATTACTTTCAGTGCTTATATAGTCACATAGAGGTGATCTTGGTATTAGTGGCAAATTTATCTTTTTCTTATCAAAGTCATTTTTCACTCTCCGTTACTGTTGTCGCCTTAACTGTAATGATGAATTGCTCCGTAATATTTCACGCAAGATTTTACCGTCATTTAATAAGCCAGCTATTCTGGAGAGTATTCTGAGGAATTCCAAGGCTTGTGAGATTGTCACAAAGAATGAAATAAATAGACTTGTCTGGGTGGAAAGAGCTTAAGAAATCCTGCTCACCCCGTCCTGTGTTCCCCGTGCATGGTACAGGGCCTGGCGCACAGTAAGAAACTGCACACTGGAAAGGGGGATCTGGGAAGCTGACAATCCTTTGTGGTCACCCTGCCTGGGATGGAGCTGCAGCAGGGGAGTTGATTTTAGGACAAAGGAGCCTGTGTACCTGTCCCCAGCTCTACCCCTGCCAGGTGCATTTCCACAGCAGAGCCCAGGCTCAGCAGGGAAATCTCTTGGTAAACATTAGGGCTCACTGATTGGATGAACCTCTGGCTAGTGCCCCCCCAGAGAAAAGCCGTTATCATGTGCTCAGTGGGTGAGGGAGCTGCCCTAGAAAGGCAGGAGTGTGGTAGCTCACATTCATGGCCAGTCACCTTAGAAAAGTGCCAGAGAGAGAAAAACCAAGGCTTTGTCCATCCCCCATCTTAAGGATCTCATGTGACCACACTTCCCTTCTTTCCTGTTTTTGTTCACACTGTATCCCACAAGTGTGTGGATACCTCCGAGGAATACTAAAATAATTAAGGTTGCTCTATAATGAGTCCGCACTAATTCTCCCAAGCATTCACTTGTTGGGTTTCTTCCACCTTGTTCTGTTTGTAAGTATTGCAAGTACGGCAGTTGAAATGTTTAGATCAATTAAAAAAGAAAAAGTTGAATATGCTTTTAAGAGTATTTGTGGGAGGGGTGTCAAAATATAAAACTCATTTGAGGCTCTACAGAATTATTAGACCCACCAGTGCTGCCAGCCGTAAAAGGGATTTCAATTTTGCTAGAAATGATCGCAACTTGGATGTTGGAGTTGCACGTTGGTGTTTGCGGGGAGGGACTTTTCAGTGTGCAGTTGGATCATTAAGCCCTCCTTGTTAGTGTTCCTTGGGAAGATGAGTCTTCCTCCCTGTCCGTGCTTGCCTCCTCTTCCGCATGGAGGGCTCATCCTGGTCCCCTCCTAGGCTGGGCCCTGAGCTCAGCTCAGCTTCTTGTAGTTCAGGAGCATCTGAACAACTGAAGAAGGACTGGGCAGGCCAGAAGCAAACAGTAACTATTTCTTCTCTCTCAGAACCAAGGACATTCAAAGCAAAGGAGCTGTGGGAGAAGAACGGGGCTGTGATTATGGCTGTACGCAGGCCAGGCTGCTTTCTCTGCCGAGCGGTGAGTGCCTCTGAGAACCTGTTGGGAGGAAAGCATTCAGGCCTTGGGGTCTGGACTATTTCCATTAGGACCAAGGGCTTATGTGTGCTCTGAGCCTTCTGACATTTCTGGATGCTTCTGTTATTTGCTCTATGCATTTGTTTTGACATTGGCTCTGATCATGTTTGTACCAGCTCCAAATATCCTGGTGGGGTTAGTCACACGTCTGACTTTCTCTGTCCCTCAAGCCTTTTGCCCAATATGGTAGCAGCCATGTCCTGCACTGCCTTTTCATTTAATCCGGAGCAGCAACAGGAGAAAATTCTGAGCTCCCATTGGCCCGCATAGTTGCACACTTGTTGAAATAAGCATCTAGACTGCAGGAACACTCACTGCTAATGTCAGCTGCCAGCTGCTATCTGATGGAGCTGCAGCAAGCAGGGACCCCCCTCAAGGAGGCTCTGTAGAACATTCCTGCTCCTTGGGACCCACCATGGCCCATTTCCCCCTAGATCATGAGCTGTTCTTTCTCCCTGTTTGCTCCCACAGAGTGGGCAGCTGAGCAGGGACTCAGTCATCCCAGGGACTCAGTGTGGATGCATTTGGCCTGTAAGCTTGGGTGACGCTGAGGCTTACTTACAGTGTGGCTCCAGGTCGGCAACTCAAATGGAAGTCGTTCCCCTAACAGAGAATACACATCAGGGCAGGAATTGCGGTTATTGCAATGCAGAATGCTAGTGCAGCAGGAATTTTACAGTGGCCCGAGCATGGCCCTGTAACTCTATCAATGAGTAAAAAGAGGGCAGGGGTAGTTTGATGGCCTGCCCAGGTGGTACCAAAAGCCTCACATTCTCAGATAATTGCTTTGACTAGGAGAAAAGTGGCCTGGGGTTCTCTTGCCCTTGAAACCATTTGGTTTCCCAAGTTACCTTGGCCACATCAGGATTCTCACTCAAATTTCTCTGGAAGCCTGAACCAACCCTAAGATATTTCCTTCCGCTTCTGTGTGAGATAAAGAATCCACGGACATTACTGAGTGCACACACTTTGCAATGTCTTACCTGCAAGGCACCTTTTTTTTCCTTCAGTTTTTTTTTTAGACAGGATCTCATGTAGCCCAGGCTGACCTCTCATTTGCTATGTAGCCCTTGAATTTCTGATCTTCTCATCCCCACCTCCTGAGTGCTGGGATCACAGACACACACCACTGCATCCAGTTTTCTGTGATGCTGGGGACGGAACCCAGGACATTGTGCATGCAAGTCTACCAACTGAGCTACATTTCCAACCTGTGGGTTCTCTGCCCAACCTCAGGGTTCTCTTAGAAACACAACCTGTTGTCATCATTTTCATTTTACAGAGGAGGAGACAGTGGTGCAGAGGTTGCCACAAAGCCAGACTGCCTGCTTAATGTGTTTTCAATTACTGCTGCTGGGGCCAAATGTCGCAAGTTTGACGGCTTTAACAGCAGTCATCGTACAGGGCTGAAGGTTGGGTTCTCAAATGGCATCTGGTTGCATTCCCCCTGGAAGCTGTAATGGAAGTCCATTTCTTTGTCTTTGCACCCTTCCAGAGCTCACCAATGTGTTTTGCTTGTGAGTTCTCCCTCCGTTTCTAAAGTCAGCAGTGCCTGCTCAGATCATTATTACATCACATCCCTCCAACCCTGACTTTCTTCCTCTGTCTTCTACATTTAAGACCCCAGTGATTAGCCGGGCATGGTGGTGCACGCCTTTAATCCCAGCACTTGGGAGGCAGAGGTAGGTGGATTTCTGAGTTCGAGGCCACCCTGGTCTACAGAGTGAGTTCCAGGACAGCCAGGGCTACACAGAGAAACCCTGTCTCGAAAAAACAAAACAAAACAAAACAAAACAACAATAACAACAAAAAAGATCCCAGTGATGACATTGGACCAGTCGAGTTAACATAGGACCTTTTTACTTTAAGGTCAGGTGATTGGCAAGCTAAGTTTCCGCTCAGTCTCGGTCCCCTCCACCCCCGGTCATGTGACAGGTCACAGTCATTTAGACTTGGCCATCTTTGGGGGCTCATTATTTTCTTTCACCCTGGAGGTGGAGTGTTAAAGGGAGGGCTTTTAATTCCAAATCTAATGTGTCCCCAGACAGCAGTGGGGAAACTGCTCTGACATGATCTGTTGAAGCCAGTGACACAGAGAAGGTCCCAGGAGCAACAGTTCTTACTAACTGCAGCCTGTTCTCCTGTATTCTGCTCTGGGCCCTGGCACAGCATTTTGTGGAAACTTACAGTGTCCAGAATGTGGGTGGATAGAGGTGTGTGAGTGACTCAACAGAGGAGTTATATGACTCTGTTCCTCTCAGTGGCTTTAGGGACATCCCCAGAGGAAGGAGCCCAGGAAAGCAGTGAACCGCATCTCCAGCAGGTGGTCCTCAACCACACCAGACACTATAGCCCCTCCCTTCTGTTGTCGTCAAACTTTGTTACTCAGTCCAGGCCTTGGTAAATGTGTTACAATCAACTCTGTTCTGTCTAGTTGTGCTTTCAGTTCTTCCTGTTTCTTCTTGTTATAGAAAATATCATTACTCTCATGTCTCTTTGTAGTTGTATCAGAGGTGGGCAATTAAAAGATTCTTTAGTTATGACCTCTAATGTGAAAAAGCTTCTTAAGGGTGAAGCTTTTCCATGATTCGTGGAGTATTGTTTATTCATCCTGCATATGGTTCTCGAGGATCAAGGATGCCTGTACCACTCTGTGCTCGGCCACACCCACCTCTTGTCCATCTTTACCTCCATATATCCAGCCATGTTCTAGACCCTGGAATGTCTATGAAGCAAAAGACAGATTTTCTTATAGTAAGACAACCTTTAGGATCCTAAGTGGCCGTGCTCAATGGTGGCATGAAGACCTAGCACCAAAAAAGCCACGGGCAGAAAGCAGAGAACATACTTGAGAAGAAGGACAGGTGTGGGAATCTTTCTAGAACAAAGATACCATTCCAGTAGGTTGGACCAGAGCTGGAAAGAGAAAGAAAGTCTAGCAAGGATTAGAGGGGGGGGGGGGTGGAGAGGAAGGCTGGCACAGAAGCCTGGAGGCCGCAGTTGCTATATGGCCTGCATACATATATGTCTGATGGACTCTTGGGCTAGTTTGGTCTGGTACAGGAATGAGCTGGAGAGACAAAGTAGGCAAACATGTCCTGGCTGAGAGTGAAGGGCATGTTTGGGAGCAGCCACTGTTAAGAGGCTCCCAGACATACTTCTCTTTCCCACTGTAAGAAGAGAAAAATGCCTGGCTTGGTGAATGCACTTGAAACCCTGGCCTGTGGCTGAGTATCTACCTCGGACAGATGTAGGCTGGGTCACATAGGCCTGGCTTATTTCTGGAATTTTGTCACCTTTGTCCCTCTGCTCAGTGTCAGCCCCAAACCATGGTTTGCTCTTTGACTGCACAGCTCTGGGTTCTTGTGTCACTGAACCTCCCTGTCTTCCACAGGAAGCAGCAGACCTGATGTCCTTGAAGCCCAAGTTGGATGAGCTAGGTGTCCCTCTCTATGCGGTGGTGAAGGAGCAGGTGAAGAGAGAAGTGGAAGATTTCCAACCTTACTTCAAAGGGGAAATCTTCCTGGATGAAAAGGTGAGCATGTGGTGGCCTGGAGAGATGCCTCCGTGCTTGAGGGTTCTTCCAGATGACCCACATTCAGCTTCCAGCATCCTTTGAATGGCTGGCCTTGGCCTGTAACACCAGCTCCTAGGGATGCAATGCCCTCCTCTGGCCTCTGAGCACTTTGCTCACATGGACAAACTCACACAGAGATGCTCATATACACACCATTAGAAATAAAACACAGAAAGAGAGAGTGTGTTTTGGGTTTGTGGGCCCTGGGCTGTACACTGGTGGGACTAGTCCTTAGCTGGAAGAGGTCACCGACCTAGCATGGTCTGTCCTTTAGCTGGAGGTAGGCCTCACCTTCAGTGTCCCTGAACTTGCAGGGTCCCCTAGCTCTCTGAGAAGAGCATGGGCAGGCTCTTGAAAGTTGTTCTCCATTATTACTAAAGCTGTTCTTGTCAATTGACTCAAGAGAGTGGGAAAGGACAGACACCTCTTCTGCCCCTTAGCCAAGCCCTTGTCCCTTCATTTATGCAGCCACCTCCTTTGTACTCTCTCCTACAGAACCTTGTAAGGACAGTGGGAAAGCACATGTAGGGGTGGCAAGAGGGGGTGTCCTTTCCTCAGATTGAAGCTGCCTTGAGAGCAGAAGTTGAACCCCGTGGCAGAGACTTGCCTAATATACATGTACAAATCCCTGGGTTCAATTCCTGCATCACAAAAATAACAGAATTAAATTTAAACTTTTTTCTTTCCTTTCCTTTTTTTTTCTATCCCCCACCCCCCCCCTTTTTTTTTTTTTTTTTGTAAAGAAGTCAGAGCTGGCAGCTTTCTGTTTCCCTAGGCAGTTGAGTATGATCCTGGGAGGAGTGAAATGTGTTAGACTGCAGAAAAAACATGAACTAGCAGGCTCTGGGGCTTTTGGCTTTTGGCATCCTTCTTAGGGATGAGAGACATGCAGATTGCTCACACAGGATCTTCCTTGCTCTGTAGAAAAAATTCTATGGTCCAGAGAGGCGGAAGATGATGTTCATGGGCCTCATCCGATTGGGGGTGTGGTATAACTCCTTTCGAGCCTGGAATGGAGGCTTCTCTGGAAACCTAGAAGGCGAAGGCTTCATCCTTGGAGGAGTTTTTGTGATAGGATCTGGAAAACAGGTAAGACCTCAGTATTGACTTCAGACCCATGGGTATCTGAGATTGAGGCCCCAGACTGAATCTCTACATTGAGTCCTCCATCCTTCCTCCTAGCAGCTGTCACTGGTCACACATCTACTGTAGGCTTGCATCTCATACATGCACTTCAGTCAGGCCACCAGACAGCCATGTTGCCCTGACGGCAGTTGATGAACTTGAGTCCCAGAGCAGGTGAGCAGTTGGACCAGTGACTTAGTCCAGTGTGGCACTGCAGAGGCCTGAACCTGACTTCCCATTTCAAGTGGTGTTTCCGTACTTGCCAGGGTAGCCCACTTTTATTCTGCTTGTGAATATACTCAATTGGCATGTTCCCAAGCCATTGAAGATGGATGTGGAGGAAAATAAAAAGGGAGAAGGAATAGAAGCAGCCTGACGAGGGAGGAAGACAGGTACGCATAAGAGAGTCCCGTGGAACTCTTGCTGTCAGGACTGTGCCTAGGGAGAAAACCAATTCTTCTGTGTGTGAACAGGGTGTTAGGAGTCGTGGCAATGAGGACCCAGAATCAATGTGGGGACCCTGAGGAAGGGTTATGGGAAAGAGAGATGAGGTCCCTGTGGGCCTAGGAGGCAGGTGACTACTCCACATGGGCCTTGGGGCCATCAGTGGACAGTAATGGGTCACAGAAGGAGGACCTGGAGACAAGCCTTTGTGGAAACTACACATACGACATGCACATGTGTGGGGTGTGGTTGGATTTCTGTTGTTTTGTTTCTGTAGGAAAGCAGCCTTGGTCACAACATAAAAGAAATACGAATAGGAAACTTAGTTTCTAATCTTTAAAAAAAAATGCATTGGTAGTTGTTCTTATTTGTATTAGAATTTAGCATTAAATAGTGTCCAATTTGACATAATTCTGTTTCTTGATTTTGAGTAAATATATTAAGATGTCTTAATAGTAATGGCCACCAAGCACCTGCCTTGTTGTAGGTGCCCGTAGGTATGATTTCATGTCTTTTTTACAACCGACCAGCCAGTCTGCAATGTTAGTTTTCTCTCTAAGTAATGGACCTAGAGATGGGAACAAGTCAGCCAGAGACAGGGCTGGTGAGCAGCTCGGGAGAAATTAAACTCAGGAACCCAGAAGGTCAGCACCCCACTGTGTGCACAGATTGTCATTAGGAGTGGTTCTCAGTGACCTGGTCTAGGTGACCCTAGAAGGTGGCCCCTCTCGTTCGTACTCTAGCCCTGTGGCATTTCATTGTCTTACCTTGGCCTCCTGTGGTGGCCTCTAGGGCAGGGTTTGGCACACCTGCCAGCCTTTTCTTGCCTGGTGATGATTCACTGGGTACTCATGGCCGGGCTAGCACATTCCTGGTGTTGTTAGGTGTGGTGTTTGTTGGTCCTCTCAGAGCTTCTGGCAAGGTAGTGGGTGAACTAGGTTGGCTGGGCAGCAGGACTCACCTAGTTCCTCCTGGAGGGTGTTTCTGCAGTCCTGTTATGTCAAGTACCTCTAGATATGAGGGTTTTTAAAAAATGATTTGTGAAGCCTGGTTATTGTAAAGAATATAGGTATATTCTTTATGGCTATGCTGTATACATATTCTATAGCGAATCTAATATCAGCAAAAGAGTGAAAAGTGGGTGGAACCTTCCTGTTGTGTTCTGGAGGCAGCTCACTAGAACAGAGCTGGGTGGCAGTTGGCTTGGTTTCTCTCTCAGCAGTGATGATGACTATTCCCCATGTCATTCTTCCACTGTCCCCAATGGGGGAGTTGGAGAAGGATCTGAAAGAGCTGAGGGCGTTTGCAGCCCCATGTAGGGAGCAACAGTGTCAACTGGCCAGATCCCCACCCCCCGGAGCTCCCAGGGACTACCACGAACCAGAGTACACATGGAGGGATCCATGGCTCCGGCCGTATATGTGGCAGAGGATGACCTTGTTGAACATCAGTAAGAGCAGAGGCCCTTGGGCCTGAGGGAGTTCAATGCCCCAGTGTAGGGGAATGCCAAGGCAGGAAGGGGAGAGTAGGTGGGTGGGTTGGGGAGCGCCCTCATAGAGGCAGGGGGAGGGGGGATGGCATAGGGAGGGTTCTGGAGGGGAGACCAGGAAAGGGGATAACTTTTGAAATGTAAACAAAGAAAATATCCAATAAAAAAGAAAAAGAATTCTTTCCCTGACTTTCCCCTGTCTGCATTTGGCTTACACAGTAAACAATTGCAATTTCCTTAGTCACTTCCTAATAGTCATCCCAGTGTGGTGGACTTTTCATTATTATTTATTGGTGTTGTGTGTGTGTGTGTGTGTGTGTGTGTGTGTGCAGGCATGCACACATCACAATGTGTGTGTGGAGGTCAAAGGACAACTCTCAGGATTTGGCTTCCTCTTGCCTCAGTGTAGGAGACCTAGGGATTACTCTGGGGTCGTAAGGCCTGTATGTGACAAATGCCTCTGCTGGACAAGCTTCCTGACTGACTAGACTTCCTCTCTTTTCTTTTTTCTTGTCTTTATAATGACGGGACACATTACAGATTATTTGAAATTTAAGGCAAGTGTCCAGATACCACAGTGAGTTAAAGACTATTGAAGATTCCTGATGATCTCAGACACACGTTTTTATCATTTCACTACTCCAGGGTGACTTTAGGTTGTCCTCAGTCTTGATGTGTTTGCTTCACTGTGTTGGAAGTGTGGCCCCAGTTTATGAGGCTTAAAGAAAGGAATGGGTCTACCTTCTCAGATGGGCATCCAGCACCCATCAAGGTGGCCTCTGATCTCTACTTCATAGGGTTTTTCTGTGTTTTCATTCTCTTCTCTCCAGATGGAATGTTCTTTTATCTGCCTGTCATCCAGGAAGCCTTCCACATACCCTTGTTTTAATTAGCCATGACTAGCTTCATGTGTCCCAAATATAAGGACATGACTTCCTCAGTCCCCTTCCTCAGAAGACCAGACTCCTCAAGGGTAGGTGCTGGATTCAGATCTGCGCTCTCAGCTGCCCAAACGCAGGGCCTGATGGACCGCTGGTGCTCAGAATCTGGTTCCTGAGTGAACACCTCCGAGTGGAGACTGACATCCCTTCCTGTTTCCCCTTTAGGGCATCCTTCTTGAGCACCGAGAAAAAGAATTTGGAGACAGAGTGAACCCACTCTCTGTTCTGGAGGCTGTAAAGAAAATCAAGCTACAGACTCCAGCGTCCGGGAGAAGCTGATCCTGTACAGCTGCTGGCTGGGAGAGAACGCACGGGGCCTGTGCTGTGTTCATCAGATGAGCTGTGCTTTCCCCAGGGCCCCAAGAGCCAGAAGGCCCTTGCACCATATTTACTAAGAATTGGTGATGCATTTTAACATTGTCTGTTTAGGTCCCAGAGCCTTTAACATTCCGTTTAGGCCCAGTAGGGCAAATAGGGTCCCAGACAGAACAGAGTTCAATCTAACAAACCAGTGAGAGTTATTTGAGGAAAGATCTAGAAAATTTAATGTTTAAAGTTTACTGCTGAAGCTTCTTTCAAAGGAATATGTCCTAAGTGCCGGTATTTGAAGTGAAGTTTATTTTCATGCCTAGTTAAAAAACAAACAAACAAACAAACAAACCTGAAATCTGAGAAAAGTGCGGCTAAGAAACAGCTCAGTGGTGGAGCATTTACCTAACATGCACATGGCCCTAAGTGGGATACCCAGACAGACAGACAGACAGACACACACACACACACACACACACACACACACACACTCTCTCTCTCTCTCCTAAGAAAAGCTGATGGCTGACTTGATAATTAGAGAATTATCCTTTTGTTTGATGTGTTTTCTGTTAACAACTTGTTACTTAAGGTCAGAGTACCACATAAAGCAATTGCTGTGCTGTGTTCTTGGATAAATTACACAGGTAAATTACAAAGTGAAGGTTCTGTGGTCTTCCCTTATAGACGCAGAGATTTGCTTCCTTGGGAAAAACTGTCACCTGGGAAACTGTCACCTCTAATAAAAATATTCACCAGGAATCACCTCTGTGCACAAGTTTCTCTTGTCCTTGTTCCTCTTGCTTCAGCCTCCTACACTCAGGGCTTATAGACATGAGCCACTACACCCAGAAAGACACAAGGGATTTCTGGTGACGAGTAACAAAAGCCAGACTACTAGCTACAAGTGAAAAAAATGTAGAGCTGGAGAGATGGCTCAGCGGTTAAGAGCACTGACTGCTCTTCCAAAGGTCCGGAGTTCAAATCCCAGCAACCACGTGGTAGCTCACAACCATCCGTAATGAGATCTGATGCCCTCTTCTGGGGTGTCTGAAGACAGCTGTGCTTAGATACAATAATAAATAAATCTTTAAAAAAAAGAAAGAAAGAAAGAAAGAAAGGAAGGAAGGAAGGAAGAAAAATGTATATTCTCCCAGGTTAAGCAGTGAGCAGGGAGTGAGCAGGGACAGCTGTAGTGACTGTTATCCAAGGTGGTTGAGGATGGTCAAAGAGATGCAGTCTGTCATTATTGATGTTGATAGCGCTGGCTGTCCTGGCACTGCCTTTATAGACCAGGCTGGCCTTGAACTCTTTGCCTCCCGGGTGCTGGGATTAAAGGCGTGCACCATGACACTCAGCTGCATTCTGTCATTCTTGTTATGAGTTTTGCTCTCTTCCCTGGATAATGATCTTGACATTTAAATATGGTAATGGGTTTCATGTTGGTCTTCTGGCCACCTAATCTGGTAAGCCAGGAAACGGACACACCAATGATGAAACACAACTCCATCCGTTTGCTGAATTTGAATTTTTGTCTTATAAGTAAAAGGTCGACAGAGCCCCAAGGAAAGCCTTCCTCCAGGGAGTCTCCACCAAGTGGTCCAGTTTAGAGGGGTAGCTGTGGGAATCATTAGAGGATCAGGGTGGAATCTGCCCTCTAGGAAAGTAGGAGAGCAGACAGGATGGCAATTAAACCAGAAAGGGAGGCAAGATAGGGGCTGGGTATGCAGAGTGAACAGAGGAGGGAGGCGTAGGACCAAGATCAAACACGGGTCTGACTTTGGGAGAGGACGGGTATGTATACTATACCTGGTCCTTGCTGTGCAGGATTCTGTAGTCTTTGCGGCAACACTCTTCCGGTACTTGTGTGGGGTTGATACGACTTCTTTCCTAGAAGCTGTATTTCCTGGGCCTCTGGTTACTGATAAGATAAGATAAGTAAATAAGCTCTTTGGAGGCCCCAAGATACTGGAGGGTTCTCAAACTAAAAAGCAAACCTTGGGCTGGGGAGATGGCTCATGGGCAAAATGCTTGCTGTGCATACAGAAGGCTCTGGATCCCCAGCAGTCAGGTAAAAAGCTGTGTGTGGCAGTGAGTGCCTATAAAACAGAGAAAGGTGGCAACAGGGGGGACCTTAGAGACCTGGGGTAAGGTAGGGATGGGAAGGGTGGTGTTAGAAAAGCACACTTCCTTCACAGATGAACACAGACATCTTCACATTCCCCAGCTGTTTGCTCTTGGAGTCCTCTCTCCACTTAGTGTGGCACAATGGAGACAGCACTAGAATGAGTCCTGAGACGAGCACTATTCCTTGTTTGTGACCTTAAGCAAAGTTCTGATCCTCAGCACTGGGTAAGTGGGCACAAGAATTGCACTTGCCATTCAGAAGTATCTATGAAGAATCCCCGAGGGATTGGCAAGTTGGATGCCAGCACTTTACCGGAGCCTCTCCTTAAGGCGGAGACTTGAAGGTGGATGCTAAAGGCAGAAGAAGTAGATTGCATTCTCTTTATGCGACAGTGGGGATAGTCATTAGCACCTACCTAAGGTCAGCAGTGCTCTGGATAGATGTTGCCTGGAATTTTATTTTATTTTGTTTTGTTTTGCTTGTTTTAGAGATTCATGTCTATATATGAGTGTCTGCATGTGTGCCAACGCGGTCAGAAGCATGTAGAGGCCAGAAGAAACTGTTAGGTCTCCTGGAACTGTAGTGTAAGATGGTCATGAGCTGCTGTGTAGGTACTGGGAGTCAGATTTGAGTCCTGGAAGAGCAGCAAGTGCTCTTAACTGCTAAGCCATCTCTCCAGCCCCTTATTAATTAGTACAAATGTTTTACTTGTATGTATGTCTGTGTGCTCTCTCTCTCTCTCTCTCTCTCTCTCTCTCTCTGTGTGTGTGTGTGTGTGTGTGTGTGTGTGTGTGTGTGTATGTACAGTGCCTGAAGAGGCCAGAAGATACTATCAAATCCCCTGGGCCTGGAGTTACAGGCAGTTGTCAGCTACTCTGTGAGTGCTGGAGATGGAACCTGGTCCTCTAGAAGTGCAGTCTAGGCCTTTAACTAGTCCAGCCCCATGACTCTTTAAAGAAAGTATAAAGAAGGGCATAAGGAAAGGAGTAGGCTGAAGTAGGGTCAGAGAAATGAAACATAAAACCAGGTTAAATGTGTCTGGTGACTGGCAGGGGTTTAAAGTTAAGACTTCTAGGCTCTCTTGGGTCTAATAATTAGAGTTCCTTATTTGATAACTATATTTTGATGGTGAGGCCTGCAGGTCCTTGCAGATACTCTGTAAGAAATACACACACACACACACACATCAAAGGGCTAGGGAAAGGGCTGACAGGAACACATTTTAAGTGATTGGGGGTGGGTAGGTTGGAGCAGGGTCTCATTTACCCTAGACTAACCCAAACTCACTATTGAATGAAAAATAGGGACATGACCGCCCCAAGGTATGGTGGGAGAGAAAGTTTATTGTAGATATGAGGCAGAGCACAGCCACAAGTATCTGGAAGGGTCCAGACTTAACACGACCATCGAACTGAACCAGGCCATACGAGGAGAGAGTGGCAGGGGAGAACATAAAAGGAAGAAAGGAGAGAGTGGTGAAGAGAGGGCAGAAGACAAGCCATGGGCCAAGAATAAGCCAGGGACCCACACACTGAATGCCCCAAATGGCAGAGTTATGTAGGGATTAGAAGTTGGGAAAGGAAAAGGGAAGCCCAGCCCCTGAGAGGGAGGGGTTTAGCATGTGTGTGTGTGGGGGGGGGGGGTGAGGCGTTCTGGGAAGAACCACAGGTACCTAGTGAGACTTGTCCCAGATTTCTTTGAGACATAAAAACTACATAGCCGAAGACAGTCTTAACCCTCCCCTGTTATCTTCCTGCCTCCATCTCCGCAGCGAATGAGAGTCCTTTGCCACTGTACCTAGTTTATGTGGTGCTGGAGATGGAACTCAGTGTTTCGTGTACGCCTAAGCAAGCACTTTATCAGCTTAGTTACATCGTTCTGCCTTTACAATTGATAAATTTTGCAAAGTAAATGTTCTGGCTGGGAATATTGCTCAGTAGAAGAGTTCTTGCATAAAATAAATGTCCTTTTAAAAGGAGGTTATCTGCCTGTAGCCAATGTATTAGCTGGGACAAATGTTAAATTCTTGTGGTAGTCTTGATCCCTCCCTGGCGGAGGGGACATCCAGCTTTCAGCTGCAGGGACCTGTGTGGTGCTTGTTTCATTCTCTTGTTGGACAGAAGGTGACAGAGCCATTTGAGCTGTTAAGGTTTAGTGCTGTATAGCAAGGTAGGGCCTGCAGGTTTGAATGTTTAACAAGATCCAGGTGATCTTGATGTTAAGCTACTCCACAGGCCACACTTGGAGTGGCAAGGCTTTAACGAGGACCGTGGAAAAGTATTCATGTCTTCAACAGTTCCATCCTAGTGCCAGCAGGCTTTTCTTTCCTTTCCTGGTGAGTCGGGGAGCATGCACAGCAGACACAGGGAGAGAGTGCAACCCCACCTCCTGGCTTCGAAATTCTCAGAGCCGGTCATCTCCTTCTTTTTCACTTTTTAAGACAACTTCTGATGGTAAAGCTACTGCTTGCTCCAGAATCTCTAGGGTTTGCTCCAGAATCTCTGGGGTGGTTCCACACAATATATATTTTTTTAATGAGACAGAATCTTGATTTATAGCTCTGAGTAACCTGGGCTGATTCCGGTACACAGCAGGGTTAGGGAGAACCACTCTAAAAACACATTGTAAAGTAAGAAGAGAGCCGGGCAGTGGTGGTGCACGCCTTTAATCCCAGCACTTGGGAGGCAGAGGTAGGTGGATTTCTGAGTTCGAGGCCAGCCTGGTCTACAGAGTGAGTTCCAGGACTACACAGAGAAACCCTGTCTGGAAAAACCTAAAATAAATAAATAAAGTAAGAAGAGCAAGAGTCATATTTTAAAGACCTTTCCAGAACTAGGCTCCTCCTAATCCTGACTGGTGGTGGTGGTGGTGTGTGTGTGTGTGTGTGTGTGTGTGTGTGTGTGTGTGTGTGTGTAAATGCAGGCACAAGCATGGCATGCTTGTGGAAGCTATGGAGGTGAGAACACAAGCTTTGGGAGTGGGCTTTCTCCTCCTACCAGGAGCCCTGGGGAATCAAACTCAGGTCTTCAGACTTGGGTGAGAAGTGCTTTTATACACTGAACCATCCTGTTGGCTTCCAAGTTCTGAGTTTTTGTGACCAAGATGGGAGTCTGTGGGAGGGTTCTAAGAAGAAGGGAAACAGGATCCAATGTCCTATATTCTGGCTGCTTGAAGAGAAGGATCTATAGAAGATCAAAGCTGGTAAGCAGGGAGGTCACTGGGGAATGGGGGCTGGGATCTAGGGCAAAGATACGGTGGCAGGAACAACACACAGGCAAGGCTGGCGCTGCCAGTTCTCAGAAGCTGAGCGGATGGAAAGCACAGCCAAGGGGATCCTAGATAAGGGATGTGAGGGCAAGAAGTCAAGGATGACCCCACAGTTTTTGCTCAATAACTCATGGTTTGTAAGATTTGCATAAGGAACAGCAGAAGTTGATAGGGCAATGGAGAATTCTGATGGCTTGCCAAGGTGATAAGAGATGAGGTACAGGAGTATCAGCTTGTTCACCTTGTACACATTGTAACGATGCTAGTGATGCTAGCAGAGCCACACCAAAAGCCAGCCTCAGCATGGAGGGGTTCTGAGCGTATGGGTGTCTGGTTGTGGTGAAAAGAAGGACTTGAAATCAAATCGCTAGTCCAAGCTGGTGGCCTAGGTTCTGCTGAGATGGCTTCTCAGACTAGGCTCTCCCTTACTCAGTCTCTCTCTCTCTCCTCTCTCTCTGTCTCTGTCTCTCTGTCTCTCTCTCTCTCTCTCTCTCTCTCTCTCTCTGTGTTCTACTTTTCTCTAGTCAGCTTTTTCTTGCTATTCTAAAAACCCTCTGGTTGAGACAGCTCTCCCTGCTAGTAAAAATTCTAAAGCTGCTTAAAAAATTATTGGATCTTCCAACCAAATCAGAAATCCTGTTAAGTAAAAAAAAAGAAAAAATTCGAGGAGCTGTGTTTGCTCTCCAGAGATCTCCAGACAGCTCAGCTCCTGCTGCAGGAAATTCAAAAGAAAAACTGCTATTGCTTTCAACTAGCTGACCTCATGGAGACCGCTGCCCAATTTTTTATTTACGTAACAATTAAGTCATTTATTCCATGTTCCCCTTTGATTCTCCTATGAATCGGCATCCCACTGACCCCAGCCCTTTGATTCTTAGGAAACTGCAAGCACACATTTTCTTTTAACCTTGCAAAAGAATTCAGAGATCTGCCTGCCTGATACACACAGATGCTAAGCCTGCAGGCCTGAAATTACCATTTCTACCACACCTGGGCCTGACTTTGCTGGGTCGTAGGCTGACTTTGAACTCAGGAATCTGCCTGCCTTTCTATCTGCTTGGGTGTCTACCTTTTTGACAAGCTGGCTCATTAATGCCTTTGTTCTTTTAGATTTGAAGCCCCTCATATAATTAATATGCATTCTTATTTTTGAATAGTTGAGAAATTAAATATTTTTTAAAGATTTATTTATTTATTATATGTAAGTACACTGTAGCTATTTTTTCAGACACACCAGAAAAGGGCGTCAGATCTCATTACGCATGGTTGTGAGCCACCATGTGTTTGCTGGGATTTGAACTCAGGACCTTTGGAAGAGCAGTCAGTGCTCTTACCCACTGAGCCATCTCGCCAGCCCAAATATTTTTTTAAAAAACTTTTTTTTAGATTTATTTATTTTGTATATGAGTACACTGTAGGTATTTTTTCAGACAGGCCAGAAGAGGGCATCAGATCCCATTATAGATGGTTGTGAGCCACCATATAGTTGCTGGGAATTGAACTCAGGACCTTTGGAAGAACAGTCAGTGCTCTTAACTGCTGAGCCATCCCTTCAGCCTGAAATTAAATGGTTTTGAACTCATGTAGTTAGAGCTCTTTCCCATAGCCTCAAGGGCTGTCTGGACGTCCTAGTGTTTACCATTTTGCTGAGACAGCCCCACTTTGACTCATGCTGTTTCTAGTTCTCATGGAATCATTAACATTAACAGGGGGACATTCCTCAGAGGAATGTGAAATATGTATATTATTACACAAGCAAGCCTTATGCTCACAGCAGCTATCAACACTTAACACTGGGGCCCTGTCCTAAGGGCAGGAACCATGTTTCTCTGTCCCCACCAGGGCCATGCCAAGCTCGGCAGACAGCCAATAAGATTCCACTCACATATATATTTAAATCATCCCAACAGTATGGTTCAGGGCTCCATGCAAACAGGGTAAAGTGCCAAGTCAGGCACAGAATGACAACCACTGTTGTAGGCTTAGTGAGATGGATTTGACTATGCCTTCATATTTTCCACTGAGATTGTATCAAGATATGACAAATAAAGTGACACAAATTTCTGCCTCTACAACCCCAAGAGGTTGGCTGTGCATATGGTACAGACTAGTGGGCTAGGGAGATGGCTCAATGGGTAAACAACTTGGGGCACAAGTATGAGGAATTGGGTTAGAATCCCTAGAACCAATGGGACACTAAGTGTGGTAGCACATATCTGTAACTCTAGTTCTTCCATAGCAAGGTAGGAGGCAGAAATACAATTCCTGGAAGCAATTGGACCAGTGGGCCTGGCTCCTATGCAGGAGTCAACAAAAGAAACATTGTCTCCAACGATAGGAAAGGCAAGGGCCAACAGCAGAAGAGGCGATAGATCCTCTCACCTTTACACACATGCCTGCCTGCATGCAAACACAGGATTTCAAAAGATTCAAAAGGGCTAGCTTTTCTTCCTTGTTTGTTTGTTTTTTGAGACAGGGTTTCTCTGTATAGCCCTGGCTGCCCTGGAACTCACTTTGTAGACCAGGCTGGCCTCGAACTCAGAAATCCACCTGCCTCTGCCTCCCCAGTGCTGGGATTAAAGGCTTGTGCCACCACGCCTGGCTAGGGCTAGCTTTTCTAAGGAGAGTAAGTAGCTTTTTCCAAGGAAAAAGGCTACAGGACAATTCTCTGTGGTGACTTTGAACACATAGCTCTCTACTGTTTCTTTGAGCCTGTTGAATATGCAGGAATTCTAACATTTTGAGATCTTGAAATAAAGAGGAACTTGGGAAAACAGATGGGATTCTTTTCCTACCATGCCTACAAAAAGAATTGATGTTTTAGCTCAATTAGTCAGCCATTTTGCTTTGATGCATAACACTCAAGGTTGACTAATTTCTGGGGTCTGTTGGCTGCAATGCAGGTGGGGCACAAAGAGACAAAACACTACCCACCCAGAGCCTTTGCTAAGCCTTGCAGGACCTGCTCATAATGAATCTTAGGCTTCTATTGTTTCTTGATACTTTCCTATAAATAATAAACCCAATTGATTCGTGTACTTTGTTTTGTGTATTTTGTGTCAGGCAAGTTAGTGAGCAGGTCACAACGAACACGCTTCCTGCAGAAATAATAAGCCATTTAAACCTGCTGGAATCTTATCAAAGCCTAACTGACCAAGTAGGAAGTAAACTATCCAAATCCTACCTATCTTAGCAATCTTGCCCCGCCAAAGGAGGAGGAAAAAGGAAACAACAACAACAAAAAAAATGGTTGTGAAACTCAAATTGCAGAAGTACAAACTTCCTGAAATAATGAGGATTAATCATAGGACTAAGAATGCCTTCTCTTCCTCCTATTATTAAATTTTATCACAGTATCGCAAAATAGTAATTTATAGGAGCCCTTTTATCTGGTACATTATGTTCAAGAACCAAGAAAGAACACAAGGCATCCTAAAGTTCCAAAACTATTTTTTATATTAATTTACATCTTTATTATCCTTAGTTTCAAAGTTCCCTCATTTGCTCAATCTTATATATATATATTATTACGTATTTTCCTCAATTACATTTCCAATGCTATCCCAAAAGTCCCCCATACCCTCCCCCCGACTCCCCTACACACCCATTCCCACTTTTTGGCCCTGGCGTTCCCCTGTACTGGGGCATATAAAGTTTGCGTGTCCAATGGGCCTCTCTTTCCAGTGATGGCCGACTAGGCCATCTTTTGATACATACGCAGCTAGAGTCAAGAGCTCCGGGGTACTGGTTAGTTCATAATGTTGTTGCACCTACAGGGTTGCAGATCTCTTTAGCTCCTTGGGTACTTTCTCTAGCTCCTCCATTGGGGGCCCTGTGATCCATTCAATAGCTGACTGTTAGCATCCACTTCTGTGTTTGCTAGGCCCCGGCATAGTCTCACAAGAGACAGCTATATCAGGATCCTTTCAGCAAACGCTTGCTAGTGTATGCAATGGTGTCATCGTTTGGAGGCTAATTATGGGATGGATCCCTGGATATTTGTGGAACCAAAGCAAGCATTTGCAGCAGACTCAGACATGGAGAAATGCTGACATGATCGGGGACTGAGAACTGGAAACATCTGTGGAGCTGGAATGTGGCTCAGTTTATACAGCACTCGCCTGGCTTATATGAAGCCCTGGGTTTGACCCCCAGCACCACATAATTTAGATACACCTGAAATCCTAGCTCACACAGAGGCAGGAGGTTCAGACATTCAAAATCATCCTTGAATAGGTAAGGTTTAAAGTGAGCTGGGCGTCAGTAATAGATAGACAATCTTAGATAGATAGGCAGGTAGGTAGGTAGGAGGGAAGAATGTAGATAGATAGATAGATAGATAGATAGATAGATAGATAGATAGACAGATAGAGCAAATCAGCAAATAAAAAGAAATTCATTAATATGCTAAAATTTAACGACTGAAGTAGACAGCACACAAGGACACTCGGGAAATGTAAACATCTGGAAATTGTAAGAAAGAAGGAAAAACACGCTAGTGGTTGAAAACTTTAGAAATGTAATGAAACTGCCGAAACGGAAAGGAATGCAGGCTAAAGAACAAGACTGTGAGATGCCTGCAAAAGATAACAGATGCTGACTGAGAAGAAAGCTGGAAGTAACAAGAGAAGGAGAGTAACAGAAAATGAGTAGTTGCAGGAGCAAGGAGTGAGAATTAAATCTAATTAATAAGGACACCAACTCTGTGTTCACATGCCAGCACCATCCTATTATCAGTTACCTTTTTGTTTGGGTAACTGTGACCAAGATACCTGACAGAAAAGACTATGGGAAGAAAGGTTAGCTGGGCTCTGATTTCAGAGGGATTTGAACTCACCATCAAAGGAAAGATATGATGGGGGCACTTCCAGCCATGGTAGTGGGGTATGTGGCAGGGATTCCTCAAGTGTTGGTAGACCAGAAGCCAGAGAACGGCTACAACCAGGTAATACTCTTAAAGGCTTGTAGGACTCCCACCAACCAGGCCCCACTTCTAAGGGCCCTACATCAATCTGTGGGGCACATTTCAAAATCACATCTTAACAGTTTATTTTTCAAACTGAAAAGAAAAATCTTGAAAGAAACCATAGAGGGGGTAAAACACTTATAAAAGAACAAAGATTTACATCTATTTTCCCAAGAAAAGAAGAAAGAAAAATGAAAATACAAAGACAATATCAAACGATAGCATTACATAGTTGACATATGCCTGTAATCCCAGCGTTATGGAGGCTGAGGCACTAAGGTTTGTTTTGTTTTGTTTTTAAGATTTATTTATTATTATACATAAGTACATTGTAGCATTACACCAGAAGAGGGCGTCAGAACTCATTACAGGTAGTTGTGAACCACCACATGGTTGCTGGGATTTGAACTCAGAGTGTCAGAAGAGTAGTCAGTGCTATTATTACCCACCGAGCCATCTCGCCAGCCCGAGGCAATAAGGTTTTTGAGTTCAAGTCCAAACTGGCCACACCATGAGACACTGTCTAGTGACACAAAACAGGCGCTTGTGAGATGGCTCAGAGGGTAAAAACACCTGCCACAGAAGCATGGTGACCTGAGTTCAATCCCCAAATCCATATAAACATGGAAGGAGAGAACCGACTCCACACAGTTATATAAACATGGAAGGAGAGAACCGACTCCACACAGTTGTCCCCTGACCTATACTTGTCCACAGAACACACACACATACACTAACAACAACAACAACAACAATAACAGTAATAAATAAAAATTTTTAAAATAATGGTCTCTCAGAAGCTAAGGAGACTCTACTATGTCCTTCAGAACCAGGCTGTTTTTATTGAACTGTTGGGATTAATCTCTTCGTGACTGCCAGTAATTAATTACCTAAAAGTCTATGGGGTTTTTTTTTTGTTTTGTTTTGTTTTTTGTTTTTGGTTTTTAGATTGTGGAGATAGAGTAAAATGTATCATTTATCTTGAAACATGAAAAGCTCCAACTTTTCAGATAAGATAATATTTGAAGCTTCAGAAGCCATCTCTGAAAGGAACTCTTTTTGGCATCCCTTTTTATTATATATTCCTGCATACAAACTGTAGCATGTGTGGCTATTTAGTATTCCATTCCTTGTGTTTTTCAACTTCTAGATTGAGGTTATAAGAAACCAATGATGAGTGTAATTTAACATTCACAACGTCATATCTAACACTGATGAGAATATATGTTTTGAATATATTCTTAAATGTATGTTGACATGAAACATGAATAGTTTTACAATATGTCCATGTGTCTGTTGTAGGTACACTGGCTCCTCCTAGTAAGTGAATGCTTATTGCAATGTACTTTTACAGTATGTTAAAATGCAGCTAATTTCATAATATGTGGTGTGTGATATAGGCTACCTTGTCTTTCACTTTTTTCGTAGAAGTGTTAAGTTTTAAAGGTCAAGACAGTAGAAGTTGTTTGTGAGATTGATGTTTATCAAAATAAAATTACACTTTAAAAGCCACGGCTTCTGCTGCATATGGTTCATATCTATCATCTTAGTGGTGAGACAGCAAAGGCAGGAGATTCGAATGGCCATAACTTACAGGCATGGCTGGTATAGACAGAGTTCTAGGCCAGCGGGGGCTTCACAGATCTGTTTCAAAACAGCAACAACACAGCAAAGCAAAAATCTGACTTCCTATAATATGATAAATGTGTTAATTAGTTTGATTATTTCTAGAAGAGGGAGATAGTTCAAACATACATACATCCTGTTAATAGACATGGTTATCAATTTAAAAACTTTTAAAGATTATTTCAGTCTTTAAATACTCTTACATAATTCTTAAAACTCAACACTAGTGAAATGAATATATGTATTTATATATGCATGTATTTTAAAATACTTTGTGTATGGGTTGGAGAGAGAGCTTAACAGTTAAGAGCACAGACTGTTCTTCCAGAGGTCCTGAGTTCAATTCCCAGCAACCACATGGTGGGTCACAACCATCATAAATGGGATCCAATGCCCTCTTCTGGTGTGTCTGAAGACAGCTACAGTGTACTCATATAATAAATCTTTAAAAAAATAATACTTTGTGTGTGTATGTTCATGCAGGTGTGACTGTGTGTGTGTGTTTTTGTGTGTGTGTGTGTGTACGCACACACACATGTCCCCAACAGAGGACAACTAAAGGTGTCATCCTTAAAAACACCATCTACCTCTTTTGAGACAAGGTCTCCTATTGACTTGGGGCTCCTTACATTGGTGTTTTTTATCTGCCAATAGAGGGTCATCAACTGTAACAAACCTATTTACAGGATATTGATAATGGGGGAAGCTGCGCAGATATGAGGTTGGGGATACATAGAGAAGTCTATTATTCCTTCCACTAAGTTTTATTGTGAACCTAAAACTGCTTCAAAAAATAAAAGTTTGTATTTTTGGTTTTTGTTTTGTTTTGGCTAACAACTCAATCAACTGGGCAGAGATATGAGAAGAACTTAAGAGAACAGGAAATAAAATTGAATCTTAAGTATAAATCTACCTAGTTTTATTCATAATTATTACATGTTAATAAATTGGTCAGTATGTATGTATTGTGTATGTATGTATTGTGATTGTTTGTATGTATGTATAACACAAAACTCCAATATGTTATTTGATGCCAAATAACATATTGCTATGAAATAATTAAAAGTAAAGTTTTTTGCTTGTTTTGTTTTGTTTCTGAGACAGAATCTCTCCACACAACCGTTGATGTCTTGGAACTCACTATGTAAACTAGGCTAGCCTCAAACTCACAGAGATCTGCCTACCTCTACCTCCTAAGTGCTGCGATTGAAGGCATATGCCACCATGCTCAGCGAAGGCAAAAAGTGTTTAGTGTGCTTAGTGAGTATATCATATATAATATATCAGTATATTTGGGGCTTGGTTTTGAGACAAGATCTTGCTATGTTTCTCAAGTTGACCATGAACTCTTGGACACAGGTAATCCGCCTTCTCCCTCTTTCTAAATAGCTGGAACTATAGGCATAAATGGGATCCAACCACATCAGGCCTATAAGGTATTTGTAATACAAACCATGTTGACAAGGCCAGTTGGTATATTAAAAGCTGAAGTATACAGAATTCGATGCAATTTGTCTCCATCTACCTATATATTGTTAGGTAGGGTGAAACAAGAATGTTATTTATTTCTCTCATGTGTAAAAATCTGCACATAAGCAATTCAGGCTGAGAAGGTCAGGGAGTAGATTTTTTTTTTTTTTGTACTGTTACTACACCATCCTAAGTTTATGTCTTCTGTCTGAAAGATCCCCATAGTTCACCAGAATATACCTTTTCCCCTCAAGACCCAACTTGGAAATTGTATATTTCACTTTTGCTCTCAGCCTACTGGTCAAAACTCAAGGGCAAAGTTAACTGCAAGAATAGCAAGAAAATCTATCCTTCCTTCTTTCCTCTTCTCGTCTCTTCCTTCTTTTGTCCTATTTCTGTTAATCTCTTTCTGGTACCAGTGTGTCTAAGCTTCACACCCAAGCCCAGAAATGTAGCCTTTCTCATAAATGGCTTTGGCCTTGTATACTTCAGTGGTTATAACTTATCTCTTCTCCCCCTTCTTCCTCCCCAAAGAATGAATTTCAAGTGAAACCAACTGTGTATGCCCTGATATATGCACAGAAAAAAAAATACATGAAAACCTGGTAATAGCATTTGTCTCCAGGACAAGGCTGTAGTAGTTGGGGACATGGGTGGGAGAAGAATGTTTCACTTAATATGCTTTTGTACATTTATAACTTTTTCCATATGGATGTATTAACTAGCCACACATTTTGAACAAAGCAAATACTAGCAAATTATGTGCTTAGTAAACCTGCTGCCTGGTTCACTGATGAGGAATTTGCTTGTTTTCCTTCAGCCCCCTCAAAGAGGGTTATAGATAGATGTGGTGTGAAACACAGGCCACATGAACTGGAAAATCCATATGGTTTGAGGAGCCTGAAAAACCCTGTGGGCAGCATGAGCAGAGGGCTGGAAAAGAACACAAATCCAGATAAGGGCCTGGGAGAGCCAGGCTTCCTGAGCTGGCAGATCCAGCTGGCCCTGGCCACTCTTCCAGACCATGCTTAGCTTTAACTCATTAGAGAGACAGGAGGCTGGTTCTGCTTCCAGGTGCCTGCCACACATGCAGCTCGAGCAGAATAGAGGTGGGGAATGCTGCAGTTCTTCAGGCAGGGCAGGGGCACTGAGAGAGGGTGTGGAAACTGAGGCACAGACAGCTCCTAAGGCAAAGGGCACCACTTGCCCTTTGAGCTGGGAGTCTTTTAAGTCTCTGCCAGGCAGAGGCCAGACTCTCCTTATCTGACTTTTGTTCCTTTTCCAGCTTTTGTGGATCAAGGGAACCTTGAGGCAAACTTCTGGGGTGTATGGGTGGGGCCTAGGAGGCCCTTGTG
This sequence comes from Mus musculus, assembly GCF_000001635.26. Classification (NCBI taxonomy): domain Eukaryota; kingdom Metazoa; phylum Chordata; class Mammalia; order Rodentia; family Muridae; genus Mus; species Mus musculus. The sequence continues at coordinate 40,979,684 of NC_000080.6, read as the reverse complement.
CAAGAGGACATCTGATACCCTGCCCCACTGGGTTGTGGAGAGATCATAGAAATGATGCTCTTCTCCTCAGTCAGTCTTCCAGCATCCTCAAAGGGTGTCCATGGGGTTCTGTGCACACCGAGTGACTCGCTACCTCCACATTTTGTCTAACCTCCAATGAGAGAAAAAAGAAACAGTTCACAGCCCTCTAGATATCCACAAATTACTTCTACAATTAATAAATCAGGATTTTATACTTTTAACTCAATAGATATCCCCAACCTCTTAAACATGAAATGCAATCATCTGCCCGGTAATGACTTAGAGTCTTATAAATGTCCCAAGCACCTTTAAATGTTGAAAATAACAGCATAATCATTGCAAGATTGTATCAACGGACTCACCAAATCTGCTTACAGTGCTGGTATGCACAGTGCTGAATAGGCTTTGTTATGCCTTGCCATTAGCAATCCTAGGAGCAGGAGAGACAGGCCGGATAGATATACCCATGTGTTGTCCATCACTGCCCTCTACTGGGTACAGCTAAGCCCCACCCACTTAGACTGTCCATGTTCTTCAGTGTCAGGGCTGCTTCTCTACATTTGTAGCCTTTTACTGGAACTATTTTACAAGACCCCAGGTAAATTGCCGCATAAAAAACCAAAATTGGTAGCTGGCTCAATGGTTTACTAGGCAAAAGTGTTTTCCATACAACCCTGATGACTTGAGTTTGATCCCAAGAACCCATATAAAAAGCCGGATACAATAATGAACATCTTAACCCAGCACTGGTATAGCAAGATGGGAGATGGGAATCTGGAGACCCTTCAGAGCTCATGGGTCAGCTAGTCTGGAGGATGAAGTATGGTAGGAACAAGAAAGACACGGGCCTGTGGGGGCGGGGAGGGGGTGAGTTAAAAATCAGCTCCTCTAGAAAAACAAAAAACAAACAAACAAAAGATCAGCTCCTAACATTGTCCTCTCACCACCACACCAGCACCCAAGGGTGCATGTAAACACTATTACTACATTCTGAAGAGCAACTAGAGCACTGATGGGATGGTATGCTGGTTTGTTTTTATGTAAAGTTCTAAATCTTGGCTGTAGGACAGTGAACATCTTTGATGCTTTTCAAAGCTGATCCACATTGTTACTTTATAGTCATCAATGCTGAGGGCCATTTGAGCAGTTGCTGAAAATACTGTCCTAGACACAAGCCAAAACCCATCTAATGATTCCTTTTATGAAATTCAAGCCACTAAACTCAAACAACAGTTCTTAAAGTCAATCACTGAATGTCCTGTCACAGGGTAACTCTATTCAATCTTCTTATTTATGTATATGTATATATTTTAGGATGCTTCTCCAGTAGTAGGTTTCCATATTGAAATGTACTTAATATTAATTAACTGTCTCTGAATGCCCTCCTCTACCCTGACGCCCACCTTGACTCCATTAAACCTTTCCTGTTCCATGATTCACATTTTCCCTGTTATATCACTGCATGCTGTCTCGTGTCCCCTGAAAGACACCCTATGACCCCTTACTAGCTTCCTGATCTCTGAGATTATTCCAAATGAAACACACATATTAAAAAATTCAAGGTCTGCATTCATATCACAAACATGTAATATTTTGTCTTTCTGCATCCAAGTTCCCTCACTCAGGATGACTCTTTCCAGCCCCATCCGTTTAGCTGCAAATTTGATAATTTCATTTCTCTTTTCTCTTCTATAAGTTTAGAATTCTTTGAGAATTTCATACAAGGTATTTTGATTATATCCATCCCCAACTTTCCCCTTTAATTCCCCAGTTTCCTCTACTCTCCCAATTTTGTGCCATGTGTTTATAAAACTAATGACCCATTCCTCTGCTATGTACTATAGGCCAGCAAATAAGATGTCCAGGTCCAGGAGTAGGGAGCTTCCTTTGGAGATTTTGGCCAGTGGCATCCCAAAGACCCTCCCCACCTCCCAGGCATTACAGACTATTGTCCTTGCTCTTGACAATCTTGACCAAACTTCAAGTCAGACCAGAACTTGACAATAAGACCCTGTTGCTGAAGACACCATACACTTGAGTCACAGAATGCAGAGACATCAATCCGGTACTGACCTGGGAGCTTCATCCCCAACTGCTTAGCTTTCATAGTGCCGGAATGTACACTGCACACTATCAGAGGAGAAAGGTAATTGTCAGTCTTACCCAGCCATGGATCCCATGAGATACAGTGATGTCTGACCTGGCAGGGTGGTGCCCGCCAGAGCGATAGCAACACAGCTGTTATAGAAGTAATCAAACACTCTCTGTTTGGCTTTTTAAGGCCCAAGCTATGGTATACTTCCTCCAGCAAGGCCACACCTCTTACACCTGCCCAAACTGCTCCACCAACTGGGGAACACAGGTTCAATAGCTGGAGACTCTGCAGTGCATCTCATTCAGACCACCAGAGACCATGTCTCAAAGAATGGAATACAGTGGAATACAGTTGACAGCAATTGAGGAAGACACTGAATGTTGACCTCTAGCCTGCATGCACGCCCGCGCACGCACACACACACATACACACATACACACACACACACACACACACACACACACACACGGTTCTGTTACACGTTCTTCACTCTGGTTACAGTGAATGGAACTGTAATGATGGAAGTAGTGACTCCTACCTATAATTGTAGCTCTTGGGTCACTCAAGCAATAGATTGATACAAGTTTGAGGCCAGCCTGGGCTACAATTTGATTCCTGCCCCTCACCCCTAACAAGAACAGTTTGTCCAAGAAGGAACACATATGCTGCTGGCTGGCCCGAGTGACCAGCATATATTTTAAGAGGCCTTTTTAAAATTAGATATTCTCTTTATATACATTTCAAATGCTATCCAGAAAGTTCCCTATACCCTCCCCCTGCCCTGCTCCCCTCCCCACCCACTCCCACTTCTTGGCCCTGGCATTCCCCTGTACTGGGGCATATAAAGTTTGCAATACCAAGGGGCCTCTCTTCCCAGTGATGGCTGACTAGGCCATCTTCTGCTACATATGCAGCTAGAGATACGAGCTCTGGGGGTACCTCATAGGTACCCCCATGGGTAGTTCATATTGTTGTTCTACGTATAGGGTGGCAGATCCCTTCAGCTCCTTGGGTACTTTCTCTAGCTCCTCCATTGGGGCCCTGTGCTCCATCCTATAGATGACTGTGAGCATCCACTTCTGTGTTTGCCAGGCACTGGCATAGCCTCATACGAGACAGCTATACCAAGGGCCATTCAGCAAAATCTTTCTGGCATATGAAATAGTGTCTGGGTTTGGTGGCTGATTATGGGATAGATCCCCCTAAGAGCAGGGACCAGAGACCAATGACCCACCTAGGAAGCAATGGGCAAATCTGGCATGATCTTGAGTGAGAATGTAGCCAGAAACTGCTGGGGTAGTAAAAACAGAGACCAGCAATGGGGAGTGGGTGACATGGGACAGTGCTAGACACAGCCCTTGCTGTGGGGCTGTTCCAGAAGGCTTCCTACCTCCCCGAGACCTGGGCACAGGGAACACAGAAAGGTGACAGCATGTGAGGAGACCAAGCATTCAGGAAGCAAACTGTTCCAGAGGTGGGTGTGCAGGAAGGAAGGGAGGCAGGAGGCGGTGGAGAAAGAAATGAGGCTACAAGGCCTCACTGACCTTATAAGCTGCTGGGAAATGAGGCTTTGTAACGTTGCCCCAACAGCCTGTGAGTGGATATAGATAGGAGGCAATGGTGGTGACTGGAGCAGAGTCTGGCTGGATTGCTTCCTTCTTCCACCACAATTCAAAGTGAGTTACCGAATTCAAACTCTAGGTCTTATTTATGCAGCCATTACCTGGAAGATGTTGGCCCTGGGTCACGAAGTATGAGGAGACCTGCCGTCAGAATGTGTTTGCTACAGCCCATTCTGAGGCCTGGCCTGCTCAGCCTTTGTGGAACACAGAAAGATGTTGGTATTCAGTAGGAGCGCGCGCGAGAGACTGGTGATCTGGTTTTGTTCTAAAGATGGACTAGGGGAGTGGTAGTTGAGAAATGAAGTCTGTCACAGCCTGGTCAGGTTTATAGAAGTTATCCAAAGACACGTGAGTCTGAGAGCACAGACAGTTTGTGGAAATGGGGTATAGAACTAGGGCTGGAACTGGGAAGTGCAGCATGTCCTAGAAATGGGGAGGAGTCATGGTCCTGGGAGTGCCATAAAATAATGCTTGAAGACTTTTCTTTTCTCCTTTTGTAAGTCACACACACACACACACACACACACACACACACACACACACACACACACTCATTCTGATAAAGTCAGAGATTCAGAGAATGGCCCCTAGGTGGCAGTGTGCACACGAGACATCTACTACTATCAACATATGCTCACTACAAATTGTCCCAAGAGGCTGGCTATGCCCCACCAACTCTTTGTGAGAGGAATAGAGAAGGACACCTGTGATGCCATCTGTGCCCTTCTTCACCTCTTGGGTGGGAGCAGGGGGTACTTCCTGGGTCTCTTCTTCTGGTAGGGTCTGAACATGCAGATCTTCAGGTATAAGATCTGAGTGTAAGACTGACAGGACTCCATTCCAGGACATCAACGTAGACAGTCCTGGTTCTACCACTGTGGACGGCATGACTCCTCAGGGCATCCTTCCCACATTTCGCTTACTAATGCAGAGCTTCTAAGTGTAACATGCTTTCTACTGTCCAGTGGCTTTCACGTTTGAGCATATCCCATAGTTCCATGATTGGGACACAAACAACTCAGCTGTGAATGAGCAGTCTTTTAGGGTCACAGCTGGGGAATATGAGCAGCTTCACTCTTGGGCTCTCATTTCTAACCTTTATGATCTGTCGCCCTATGATGTTTTATATGATCTCCTCCTTGGTTTATTTCTTTGAATAAACTATAGTCTCCCATTTGGAGCAAACTATGGTTGAATCAAAGACAAGGCTGGGAGGATGCAGACAGTCCACCTACTGAACAAACTTCTGCTCTCCCCTAACTGTAGTTTGTGAATGGGATACCAGGCTTGAGAGATGGTGGGCTACTTGTCACCACCATGTGCTAGCTCCCTTCCAGCCTCTACCATTACAGCATGCTCCTCTGAGTCCTATGCTCACACATGGTCTCCTATCACAAATACAATTCTTTTGTAGGGAGAACCATTAGAGGGCAGAGGTGCCATGGCTACAGCTGCAGTTATCAGAGTAAGAGGTGGCTGGATGTTTAGATGCTCTTTTGTTGTTCTTATTTTGTGGGTTTTGTTTTGTTTTTGTGGTTGTTTTAAGATCATTCTAAAGGTGGCACACACCTTTTATCCCAGCCCTCAGGAGGTAGAGTCAGGTGGATCTCTATGAGATTGAGGCCAGCCTCATCTACATAGCAAGTTCCAGTACAACCAGGAATACACAGAGAAAACCTGTCTTGAAAAAGCGGAAAAACAAATCAAAACAAATAAGCAAACAAAGAGTCATTCTAGAGTAAATCAGGTAGGCACTGTGTGACAGGTCAAGAGATAAATTTCTCTTTTGCTCTGGTTTTCTTAAGGGGCATGACTTATTTTAAGAAGGGCAACAGTAATTCAAAACTGATCTTGGAGAGAAAGGCCCATCAAAACTGTTGACCCCTGGCAACTGGTGTTGTCTGCACCCTACATCCTGCCATACATTGGTGAGGTAACACTCACTCACCCTCAAACTGGCCTCTTGGTCTTAACCTCTTCACCATTAGGCCACTAACCCCTTCTTCTTATTCTTCTTGGTCATTCACTCCCACTGATACAAGCCTCTGCTTGACCATAGCTTCATGTCACCATACCTGCCGTTTTCCCATACTAAGTGTCCTTTAGACCCTCCCCACTTCTCCCAGTCTCTCCCAGGCCCTGCTGCTAATCTTTCTTCCCACTAGCCAATACTCATTATCTGGGCTGGGGACTCTGGGGATAGCTAAGCTGGTAAAGTGCTTTCCATGTAAGCATGACGACCTGAGTTTAATTCTAAGCACCACGCCGGGAACGTTTCCAGCCCTGGGCTTTGGTTTTTCTATTGTGCCCTTTTTCAGAACCACCAAACCTTGGTTAGAGCCTACTGTTCATGATCTCTGCAGTTGTGCTTACACCCCCCCCTCCCCCCCCGTTGCTAAGGACGGTTGGAGCAGGCCACGTGGTCTGGGATGGATGCATCCCATCTCAGTCAGACTCACAATCCTTCCCTAAACCTCTTGCTTGTCTGTTTTCGGAAGTGTTATCTCTTTCTCACCCCAGTTTCTCTGGTATGCTTAGATTTAGTCAACTACCTTCAATGAATGGCCATTCCTCTGCCTCTCAGGAGCCTAACCACTGACGTCTGCACCTTCACTTCCTTCTCTTCCTCCAGGATCAGGGATGGTGCCGCTAAGCCCACCTCATCCCACTCTGTCCCAGCATGCTTCTTCTGGCCCTTTGCCCACACTCTTCACTCTTCTCTCTGCCTCTTCCCTTCACCATTTACACATATTCATGGCCTTCTTTCAAAACACACTTTCCCTTCATCATTTTCCAGGCAACATTTTCCAGTTAACATGTCTTGCCCACTGTTAACTAGCTTCACTGTTGAAAGGCTCTGTGACCCACTCCAGAAACCATGCCCTCTTCAGCCTGTCTCTCAGGCCTCTCTGGCATCACTCTCACCTAGCTGAAACCCTCATCACCTCTTACCTGTCATACAGATCATCCTCCGGGCTCCCTTCCTACCTCAGTAACCACTCTTCCTTCTTCTTTAGTCCTCTTGTATTTCTCTATGCCATCCAGGTTTTGCCCTTGATCCTTGTCCTTGTTTGAGAAGAGAGTCAGTGACACACGAGCAGCAGACTGTGGGGCTCTCTGTGGGAAGTACTACTTTCCTGCGACAGGAACAGCTCTGTCTTCTTTCCTGCTTTCTCCTTTTATTTAAGAAGCTGGAACTGTAGCAACCAATATATGGCTGAAAGCAGACCCCGACGAGCACGGAGTCTGCCGATTGCACTGGGCCAGCCTGGCTCAGCCCAGTGGCTATGTATGTAACCAGAGTGACACTGCTGAGATGTCAAGCACAGCAATACTTACCTTTAGGTGTCTCACCATGTCATGACAGAGTTGTTTTCAACAACTGCAGTGACCACTAGCAACAAAAATAAGTTAGGTAGTTGTTGAGTCATTGTTGTAATAAGGAAGCACAATTCTGGAGCTGGGAAGAGGGCTCAGTCTGTAAAGTATTTGCTGTGCAAGCACACGAGGACCTGTGCTTTATCTCCAGTATCCAAGATTAACAATAACAAAAAAAAAGCTAGATGTGGTGGTATTGGCTTATAATCCTAGTGCTAGGGAGGCAGAGACAAGTTAATATCTGGGGCTTATCTAATCAGAGAGCCACAAGACAGTGGAAGACCCTGTATTAAAAACAAGATGGGGGCCAGGCGTGGTGGCACACACCTTTAATCCCAGCACTTGGGAGGCAGAGGCAGGCAGATTTCTAAGTTCGAGGACAGCCTGGTCTACAAAGTGAGTTCCAGGACAGCCAGGGCTATACAGAGAAACCCTGTCTCGAAAAACCAAAACCAAACCAAAACAAAAAACAAACAAACAAACAAACAAAAGCAACAAGATGGGGGCTGGAGAGAAGGCTCAGCGGTTAAGAGCATTGACTGCTCTTCCAGAGGTCCTGAGTTCAAATCCCAGCAACCGTGATGGCTCACAGCCATCCGTGATGAGATCTGATGCCCTCTTCTGGTGCAACTGAAGACAGCTACAGTGTACTTAAATATAATAATAAATAAATAAATCTTTAAAAAAACCAAAAAACAAAACCCACAAGGTGGATGGCACCTGAATGAAAATGATACACAGGGTTGTTCTCTGGCGTCAACATAGCACATGGACATACATGTACCCTCACACATACAAACACATGTACACAGAAGTGAGCATAAATCCCCAACAGATACAAAACTCTCAAAATGTAAGCTCCTGCTGAGGTAGCTCTTCTAAACTTTATAAAACAATAGATTACTCCCCTTTGTTCAGGAGTACTTCAAAAGGATGAGACGTTAGCCACCACTTCTCACCACACCCCCCCCCCCACACACACACACAGAGCACTCAGTATCTAATGCCACTGTCCATGCAGCAGAATACAACATCTCCTTATTCCTCCCTTTCCTATCCACTGATCCCCATCAGATCTGTCTCTAAGTGCCTGGGGAAGCTGCCCACCTCTTGCCAGTTTATCTTCCTCTTCCTCCTAACCCCACTGTAGTACTTTCCTTCACAACTACGCGTTTGCATTTAGTTTTGCTCCGTGTGAGCCACTCTACCTACTGGCCTTAGAGAGCTTCTGAAAACACAAATGTGACAGTGTCATTGTTTTGTCTAAAACTTTCCAGCCAGTGCCCAGAACCTGAAGGTATCTGGTAGACCAGACTCTGCCAGGAATTATTGTGTGATTTCTGCTCACATCACTCCTTTTCATGGCATAGTCCCTGTGGCCATGGGACATTAGCTTGGGCATAGGACAAAGCCTTGTTCAAATAGTTTATCCCACCTCCTTCACAGTGATTGGTTCGTGTGAGACTAGGCAAGTGGCCAGAGCTGTACCAATTATAAGCCTCTTTTGAATTTGGTTATGTTAGCCCAAGATCAATTGCCTTGAATTTCCAAAAATAATTCTGATTTCAAACTCTTGCAATGCTGTCAGTGACCTAAATGTAACATCACTTTGCCCTGTATTTGTCTAGAGATGTTTAAGTGGTGTCCTCTTGTTTGTCACAAAAAGTCCTCAGGTTCAGTTAGGCAATTAAATGCCTTTAATCCCAGCATACTGGATGCAGAGGGAGGTGGGTCTCTGAGTTCAAGGCCAGTGTGATCTACAGAGTGAGTGAGTTCCAGGACAGCCAAGACTTCACAGAGAAACCCTGTCTTAAAAACAAAAAACAAACAAACAAACAAACCTCTCATAAGATGGCTAGGGCTAGCAAGAAAGCATCAGCTCTGACCACTGAGGCCTGCTGAGGGAGGGAAGGTGTGCCTTGCTGACTTTGTACACATCCCACCCCCTTCCTGTCTTTCAGCATTGTGGCCAACTGCTTCAGAAGGGAAATGCCTAGAGAGGCTGTTCACTTTCCAGGACCTCTGATATCACCTGATCTTTGGGTCTCAGTGTTGGCTTTTCTCTCTTCTGCCATCTTGTCTGCAGTCGTGACCTTCCCCACAACTCATCAGGTGAATATAATCATCAGGTGAATATAATCCTGTCCCTCACTGGAAACAGCTCCGTAGCCTTTGACTCTCATCTTCACAGCGACAGATATAACCTCATTAGACCTGTAGCTAGTGAAGGTCATGTGATCAACCACTCTGATTTGTGCCTGCAACCCAACTTCGTTCATCTGCTCATCAAATCATTACTCCTTCCTCCCCCAGATCATTCTCATTACTATACAAATCTCCCATAGTTTTCTCTGTAGCCTAAATCCTCCTTCCCCAACTGGCTAACACAAATTAAAGTTAATAGTGGGCTGGCCGGGCGGTGGTGGCACGCGCCTTTAATCCTAGCACTTGGGAGGCAGAGACAGGTGGATTTCTGAGTTCGAGGCCAGCCTGGTCTACAGAGTGAGTTTCAGGACAGCCAGGGCTATACAGAGACACCCTGTCTCGAAAAAACAAAAACAAAAGTGGGCTGTAAGTATCATTAATCCTAGCACTATGAGGGCAGAGCCAGGTGGATCTCTGTGGAGTTTGAGGCCAGCCTGATCGACATGGAAGTTCCAGGCTAGCCAGGGCTCCAGAGAGACCTTTTCTCAAAATAAATAAATAAATAAATAAGTAAAATTTTAAAATGGAAAGTAGATAAATGTGAATAAGATAATTTTCTTCCTTTCATCTACACAGTAAATAGAAAGATAGCTCAGGATAGGTGATTCTCTAGACCTGGGAACCCAGTTATCCTAATTTGGTTTGTCAACATCGTTACCACGTGACTTCTGCTACAGACACCCATGGCTACTGGAGCCATAGCTTTTATAAGTATATTCCTGGAAGGAATGCTGACCAAGGAAAGCACATTGCTTCCCTTTAAAGTTAGTTTAGAAGCTGCACGTGGACCCTTCCATTCCTATTGGCTGGAACTGAGTCACATGGTCATATGTAGCAGAAACATTTGCCTTTATTTTGGAAAGCCATGTATGTAGCCAGATAGAATTGGAAATTATGCTAGGAAAGGCAAAATGAGATATGGCTATTAGGGATGCCTAGTCATCTCCACCACTTATGGTTCTCTGTTCCCTATTGGGTTATTAATGTGCAGTAGCTTCCATCCCACTATACCCAGAGCAGAGCCCTTAGCACGTTTACCAATGGCTCCGTGCTGCTAAAAGCACTTATCTGTCCTCATCTTACCTGAGCCCCGAGCAGCAGCTAACAGCTAAGTCCTTTCTGGAAACAGCCTTTTACATCTTGGGCATAGGCATCTAGCATCCTCTGTTCTCTTGCCTCCCAGCCTGTCTCTCAGTGGTTTTTTCTTGCCTTCTATTCCCTCTCATTCCCTGGGTCCCCATGGGACCTTCTCTTCTGCAGTTTCCTTTCCTCCCTTTAGATGACCTTCTTAGACCCCATGAGCTCCCAAAACGCATCTTCAGCCCACACCCTTCTTCTCTGCTTTTAGTGACTGGACAACAACCCTGGGTGTCTATCAGGCACTGCTAAGTCAATACGGCCAAAACAAAATTGTTGGTGGTTATCCTGAAAATGGATTTCCTCCAGGCCAGCCCACCCAATAAATGAGGCACTGTTTGCCCACTCACAGAAAGACACTTAAAAGCTATTCCTCTTTTTTTTTTTAAACATTTCCTCCTCCTGTATCTGGTCTTTTTGGTCTTAGATCCAAAACATTATCTCTCAGGTATTCATCTTAATACACCCGCCATTTCAGTTTCAAACTTCCTCCATACTTGGCTTGGATTAAGGTAAAAGTTTAATTGGCTCACTGCTTTTAATTTTTGTCTGACAACTACTACATCTACTCTTCTCACAGCAGCAAATTAGAATGCTGGTCTTTTCCATAAACCCTTCAAAGGCTTAACTAAACAACAACAACAAAACAAAAACAAAAAACAACAACAAAAGATACTCAGTCCTTTGACACAGTGTGTAGGCCTGTTCTGTCCTGGTCTTGATCTTCACTCCATCCCCAGTAGCCTGACAATAGCCATCTAGTTTTCTTTGAGCTCCTTGACGCATCAGAGCGTGGCTCTTATCAAAGCCTTGGCACCTCTGCTCTCCACTTGTACTTTCTGGACCAACTGCCACCCCTACCCCCCACCCCCTCTTCTAACTCTTCACTCCTTTGCTTTCAGTTTCAACATCAATCTCTCTCTCACCTTTCCCTTCCACATGCTCACTTTATCCCTGGGCTTTTGTCTTGTCTCAGCATTGATTTCATCTTGAAATGATTTGTCTTTTCTACTAAACAGTAACTATGTGGAGGGAGAGGTTTCAGGCTGCTGCACTCCCCAGGATAATTCAAGACCTGGTGCCCACACATCAGACACCCAATCATGCATTTTGGTTAGTTAGAGGTGACAATATGGACAGGTTTCCTTGCCAGAGAGGTCCTTGAGCTATCTGGCATATTCTAGAAACAGGCTACATCCCCATTGTTAAATAACCACAACTAGCAGCAGAAAGGTACATTCTATTTCCAGATTTTCTTTTTCTCTTTACAATGAACTTAACCTGTTGGCTGCGTGTGTTAAAAACATAGCCCCAGTCTTATGCCACTTTTGTATAGCCCAAGAGGAGCAGATCTGTCCCTCAGCTCCCGCAAATCTACACGAGTTTACCAAGCAGGACAAGGTTATGCTTTGCTCTATTGACAAGCAGATCTAGGCTGGGACGAGATCGGCCTTTTTATCACAGCAGTGTGGACAGCACTGTAAATCTATCTGCCTGTCCTGTGACCTTCCACTTCCAAGAATCAGCCCAGCCATCTCCTCAGCATAAAGGTGATGAGCAAATCTCAGCAGGACATCCAAAGGAAGCTTGGTATTTTTAGCACCGAGACTGGAAGGAGCGAGTGTTTACGGCTCAGCTGTAAAGAAATCTCAACCACCGTTTCTAGAAAACTACCCGCACACACTGGCTCCCAAGGCTGGGCAGGAATGCCTTCCATCTTAAAACCAGCCATTTCACCAATCTTCTTCCACCTCTCAGCCACCTCGAGCATCCCTTGACACAGGCATCTTGTAACTCGCATTTCTCCCTGGCTCGGCTCCCGCCGGGTTAAGAGCTAATACCAGAGGAGCATTTGCGCGGCGTAACTTGGCCGAGCGCTCAACTCTGCGGCCACAAGCGATCGACTTCGCCAGCGTCCGGGAGCCACAGAGAGGGCGGAACCGGGTAAATCCCGTTTGGGGCACCGCCCAGAGCCGGACAAAGGGGCGGGTCAGCGATCCGCCTCATTACCTATGGATGACCATTTGTAGGGCGGGGTGCACGGTAGGGGGTGGAGCACGGCGACCCGGGGGCGGAACACAGGCGGGGCGTAGAGAAGGCGTGGTGATCAATGTGGGAGGGGCAATCAGCGGTGGGATGTGGGCTGATAGCACAGTGGGGCGGAGCGAGCGGTGAGAGCCAGGCCTGGGTGGGGGGGAGGAGCGAAAGATGGGGCGGTTCCTGCATGGGGAGGAGCAAAGAGCGGGGGCGGGGCTTGGGTGCGCCAGACGCACTGGGCGGCTGAGCGGTGCGAGGAAGCGGCGCCTCTTTTTTCGCCGCGGCCCCGCCCCTCCGCGCCCCGCCCCCGCCGCTCGGACGGCCCGAGTCGCGCCCTCCCGCTCGGAGCTGCTGAACTTGCTCTAACTTCCTCGGCCAACCGGGCCGTGCTGCCGCCGCTGCTGCCGCGCCCGGGTAAGTAGAACGCGTGGCCTCGCTGAAGCGTCGGGCCTGTCTTTATTGTCTCGGGCCGGCCCTCGTGAGCGTCCTCTCGGGACAGCGGCTGCTCCCCGCGTTCCTGCTCGGCCCCTGGACTCCCTTGGCTGGCGGGGGCGGCCCCGCGGGTGGCGCGGGCTTTGTCTGCTGAGACCGCCCGCGAGCTCTGGAGGCCGCGGCCGGGACCCCGCTGAGCCGAACTGGGGCGCTGTATCGAGTGGGAGGCGCGGCGGGCTACCCGGAAGGTGTGTCTGCTCCCGGCTGCTGCCTGGGCTCTGTCGGTCCTCACCTGCGAACCCAGCGGAAGGCTCTTTATTCAGCTCCGGTCCCGGATGAGGGGACGGTCGCCCAGCCCCCACCCACCCTGAATGTGCACGCTGTCGCGGGGTCCCACGCTGTCCGGCAAGAGTTTAAGGAGGTGGCGATCCTGGCTTCTCGGTGCTAGTCGCTAAAGGCTGTGTTTGGGAGCAGAGCCCGACCCCTGACCTAGCCCGAGGTTTGGCCAAGTTGTGATTCTGGCTCAGCCTAGGTTGGAGCTCCTGTATTCCCTTCCCTCCCGGGCGTGCAGTGCAGAGGGTGGGCAGAGTGCACATTTGGGGACTTCGGCCCCTGAACCACTGAAACTCCTGTCTGGAGGACTGAAACTTGGTCTCCAGTGAGAGGCAGTCAGAATCCTCAGAACTCAGTGTCTTCAGCCAGTGCCTGCCCGGAGCTGGTTGCAGAGCCACGGTGACTGTATCAGGACACTGGTGTTCTGGGACATCGAGATGTGTTGGGCAGCGTGTGCAGGACGCTGGGCTGGAGCCTGTAGCAGGTGTGATCTCAGCTCTCTAGGTGGTCACCCCAACGGACTGGTGGATTTAGGTCAGTTGCCTGCCAAATCCTACACAGTTGTGGCTGTCAAGGGACAGTTTCCACACAGCCCCTTGGCTTCTGAGTAGAAGTTGGTGCCTGCTGAGTGCTTCCTTATTTATGAAAGGAAATCTGGGGCCCCACATTCTAACAGCTCAGAGGTTGCTGGAGACACCCTTTCTCTCAAAACTCCTCCTGGGCCCTAAAACCCTTAGAATGAAGCCCAGACTTCTGCTCTCTGGCTCCTCCCTTAGCTGTCCCCAAGTCTTTTTTTTTTTTTTTTTTTTTTTTTTTTTTTGGTGTCAGGGTCTTGTGTAACCCAGGGTTGCCTTGAATTCATGATTCTTCTCAGTCTCTTGAGGTGGAAACCTATGTCACTAGATGTATTTTACCCTTACTGTGTGTTTGTTATACACCTTTAGTTGATGACTGGCTTGATAGCATCCCTTTCTGCATTTCTGGGTCTCCTTCTTGGATCACCTAATGTGTTTCAGAGACTGGGGTGCTCTGGGCTACAGCCCATACTTTCTGGGCTCACATCTGCAAGCCTTGTGTGCTGGGCCTACAGTAGGTGCTCAGTGGTAGTTATTGATATGCACTTGATCTAGGCTTAGTTGCTTCATTTAGTCAAACATTCTTAGCCACTGCTCCTCCAGAGGTTTGTGGCTGTCCCCAAAAAAAGCTGCTGAGAGGGAAGGGTTGGCTGCCATGGGCAGATTCTCCTAAGATGTCTCTTAGGACAGCTGTGCCAGCTCATTTCTCAGGACAGGTGAGGGCTTCTTGTCACATGTTTGCAATGGAAGATGAAACTCATGCCTTGTGTGGGTGGGGGAGGAGCTTGCCCTGCAGGTTATAGAAATGAGGTGAAGTTACAAAGAGGCCAGGGTGCAGGGAAACCTTGGCTTCTCAAACCACTTCTGAGGGCCTTATCCTAGGCCACCATGTGCCTAGGGGTTAGACCTTGTTTAACTTTAACTAAAGAGTTAAACACAGTTAATTTTTACAGTGCCTAGAAATGCCAGTATGCCAGTCTTGAAAGCCCCTTGCTGGCTTAAAACCCAGTGAATTTATGAGCAAACATACATGTACATGTTTGTTTGTTCATAAATTACATGGCATAATGGTGGGTTTTTCAAGGCTTCTTAGTATTTATGGAAACATATCAAGCTACTATCCCAGCCTTACTTTTAATTGTTTAATCCTTGAAACAACTGAAACAACCCAAATGTGGTAGACATTAGCTACCTGATTTTACAAATGAGAAAACTATGGCCCAGAAAGGTCCGAGTGGTTTCCTGGAAGTCTCTCATTTAGACAGTACCTTCTTCTTGGAGGTGCTTAAGCATAGTGCTTAAGCAAGCCTGGCAGAACTACTGAGTTCTTCAGTACAGGTTTCCTTATGGCCCTGTTTCCAAAGCGTCTTACCCATCTAGCGTGATAGCTACATGCCAACCCTGAGTCCCTGCTAATTTGACTGATGCTCTGGTCTCTGCCCCACAAGGCCAGAGGATGGCATGGGTGGGGGTGGTGATGGGGATGGGACTAGAGAGCTTTCTGTAGAGATCAGGGTTTGATGCGGTTAAGATCAAACTTCAGATTTTAGAGGCTTAAAGCAATGAGTCTTTTTTGTTATTGTTCTTTTGTTTTGATTGTTTTTGCTGTCTCCACATAGACATCACAATCTGCTTTGTGTTACCATTATTGTAGGGCCAATTCATATTTCTAGCCCAGTAGAAATATCCTGATGAGTCTTGCTTTTAATGCATCTATCTACCTCTACGTTGCATTTCATTGGTTGCACCAAGTCACATGGCTGCAGTCACACTCAACTGCGGGGTAGGGGTAGGAATTTAAAAAAAAAAAAGAGTCTGAACAGCATGAATGCCCATCACTTGCCTGTTGCTTCTTCTCAAGCTCTGGGTCCTGTGCCTCCAAGAACATTGTTGTGAATTGGTCCAAGAAGCCCTGTTGGAAGATGTAGTTGCCACTCTTGAAAGATAGAAGTTTGGTCACCAAGAATGAGCCTTAGGGAGAGGTAGTGGTCTTTAAGGGCATCCTTTTGCTCATTGGCTAGTTCATTCCTTTATTCAAAAGCAGGAAGTCCCAGCCTAGAGCCTGTGAATGGAGGTGACAATCCCTGTTTCCTGCTGCCGGGGTGTTAGTGCCTTTAAAGAGGAGTGATTCCCAGGGGAGAAGGAAAGCAGGTGTGGCCACCTTGTCTCCTGGCCAGTGGACTTTGGGCATGTTGGACTTCCCATCCTTGTCTGGAGGTGGACTTAGTTTCCCTAGAAGCTGAGCAGGTAGAGGTGCCCCTAGTTGCTGTGCTCTTAGTAATTCCTCTGGTTACTGAGACCAAGCCTGCAGGACTGGGAGTGTGGAATAGAATGGTAGGAGAGTGACAGTTTGGTAGGGTGACTGTAGGGTAGCTTCCACAGAACCAGGTAGAAGCCTGTTAGATACGGTTCTCTCTAGCCACTCTGGCTTTTGCTTTCATGTTCTGTTGCCTGTCTGTACATCCAGCCAGAGACCTATTTAGGCCTGGTTGCAGCCTTTGCTTGCTCTCTCTCTCTCTCTCTCTCTCTCTCTCTCTCTTCCTTTTTTTTTGGAGACAAAGTTTCTCTGTGTAGCCTTAGCTGTCCTGGAGCTTGCTTGGGCTGGCCTCCAACTCACAGAGATCCTCCTGCCTCTGCCACTGCTGGCATTAAAGGCATGCACCACTACCAGAGAGCTTGTCTACTGCTTTTTCAAGGCCTCTGTTTTCCCACCTGTGGAATGTCAGGAAGTGTAAAGGACTGTGGCAGCTGCTACCCTTGGCTGGTCACCAGTGCCTAGTATAGGCATGCTTGGTTGTTTGCAGAGTCTTTGGGCTGGTGAAGGCAGCAGCTTGGTTTGCCTTCTCCTGCAGCGTAGCAGTGCTGTCTCTTGACTATGAGTCACTGTGGGGGTCTCATGTCTCCTGGCCGCTCTCCGCCATCCTCCGCCATCCTTGTTTGTATCGGTTCAGACAGAGCGAGTAGTTGCAGTGGCTCAGAACAGGACCTGGCCTCTGGGCAACAGTTGTTGTATCTGCCCACTCAGCGTGAACATGCCTAACCCAGTCTAGCATGCAGATGGGCAGTAAGGAGGCCAGCTTTTGACTGAAGTCTAATTGCTAGCTGTGTAGCCTAGACTGAAGTTGCATATTTTCTCATGTGTGAAGCAGGCAGAGTCAGATCTGCCACAGTTATTTGCCTTGGTTGCTGAGAAGCTGGTCCACACTTCAGGTTTGAGGAACAGGGTCTCAGGCCCCTGGGTCGGGCCTGACACTGTTTGGGGACAGCTGCTATCTTTCTGGCAGTTCCCCGCAAGCGCTTACCAACAGCTGGTTCTGGGAACCCTGGTTCCTCCACCCTTGGGGATTGGGTGGGGTTGGGTGGGATTGGGTGGGGCTGAGCAGGGCTGTGGTTTTTCTCTTTGGAAGGAGTAAGCCTGGTAATCAAGGTTAAGTGGGCCTGGACTGGCTGGAGTTGGCATCGTCACCTCTTAAGACCTATTCTGCTTCGATCTTTAAGCAGCCAGCACCTACATTTATCAGCTGGATAGCTGCCTCTCCTTGGATTCTCTTGTCTTGGTCTGTATACTATGTGGCTAAAGCAGCTGCTGGCAGGCATCCTGGTAGGATTTAGCTCATGGTGGCCAAGACTCTTCAGCACCCCCCCCCCCCCCCCGTTATCTTTCAGGGCTGAGGTGGTAGGTATCATTTGGGAAAGAGCCAGATCAGAGGCTGGTGAACCTTTTCTCTGGTTATGGGTGGATGGGTGGTACCAGCTATTTGGTCTGTGATCATGTATGCTACAGAGCCCGACACACATCAGAAATAGAGGTTTGAGGATTTCATAGCTGTGACATCCAAGAAAAGGTCTTCACAGCATCTAGAAGGAATGAATGTCCCCTGAAATTTCTTTTGTCTGTATCTGAAGTTGGTGTGGGAGGGAAAGGGGCTTAGCATACTCAAGGGAGCCCCAGCAGGGTCTCTCTTAAAGAATCACAGAATAAAGAAAACAGTTTCCTCAGCTTTAGCCCCCCAAACCTGCTGCACCATCAGTGCATCAGTGTGGTAGTACTGAGTCTCAGCATCAGAACTGGACAGTCTCAGTCTTGCTGTGGTAGTACTAAGTGGTAGTACTGTGGTAGTACTGAGGATCAGAACTGGACAGTCTCAGTCTTGCTGTGGTAGTACTGAGTCTCAGCATCAGAACCGGACAGTCTCAGTCTTGCTGTAGGAGTACCGAGTCTCAGCATCAGAACTGGACAGTCTCAGTCTTGCTATGGTAGTACTGAGTCTCAGCATCAGAACTGGACAGTCTCAGTCTTGCTGTGGTAGTACTGAGTCTCAGCATCAGAACTGGACAGTCTCAGTCTTGCTGTGGTAGTACTGAGTCTCAGCATCAGAACTGGACAGTCTCAGTCTTGCTGTGGTAGTACTGAGTCTCAGCATCAGAACCGGACAGTCTCAGTCTTGCTGTAGGAGTACCGAGTCTCAGCATCAGAACTGGACAGTCTCAGTCTTGCTGTGGTAGTACTGAGTCTCAGCATCAGAACTGGACAGTCTCAGTCTTGCTGTGGTAGTACTAAGTGGTAGTACTGTGGTAGTACTGAGGATCAGAACTGGACAGTCTCAGTCTTGCTGTGGTAGTACTGAGTCTCAGCATCAGAACCGGACAGTCTCAGTCTTGCTGTAGGAGTACCGAGTCTCAGCATCAGAACTGGACAGTCTCAGTCTTGCTATGGTAGTACTGAGTCTCAGCATCAGAACTGGACAGTCTCAGTCTTGCTGTGGTAGTACTGAGTCTCAGCATCAGAACTGGACAGTCTCAGTCTTGCTGTGGTAGTACTGAGTCTCAGCATCAGAACTGGACAGTCTCAGTCTTGCTGTGGTAGTACTGAGTCTCAGCATCAGAACCGGACAGTCTCAGTCTTGCTGTAGGAGTACCGAGTCTCAGCATCAGAACTGGACAGTCTCAGTCTTGCTGTGGTAGTACTGAGTCTCAGCATCAGAACTGGACAGTCTCAGTCTTGCTGTGGTAGTACTGAGTCTCAGCATCAGAACTGGACAGTCTCAGTCTTGCTGTGGTAGTACTGAGTCTCAGCATCAGAACTGGACAGTCTCAGTCTTGGTGATGTCCAGCTCTACTCCATCGTGCTGCTTTGCTTTCCTGACTGGTTGGAAATGCCCTCTTCCTGCCCTCTCTGTTTTCTGACCATCCTGTATTCCTGGGCCACGTGGACTCAGCTTTCTGAGGCTGGCAGGAGGTGGCCCACACCTCCTACAGGAGTATCAAGTGTGGGTGGTACTTTCTGGGGAAAGGTAAGAGGCGTCCTGGAAGACAGAGGAACTCTGGTCTTAAAGGAAAAAAAATTAATCTGGCACTTCTTAAGATGTTAAGGCAGAGTATTTAGGACTGTTGCAGCAGGGTTTTTAAGTAGCGGAAAGAGACTGGGCTCAGCTCCAAAATAACAAGAAAAGTAAGAACTTATAGCCACGGAGCACTATGCCCTGATCTTAGAGAATTTCTGAAGGTAGGGACCTTTCTAGCTGAATGGACCTGACAGAATTCTTCCCGAAGGCAAGCCAAGTGGACAGATACTATGTGGGGATAAAGAAGGATAAGGAATTTGATAACATGTTGGCGATAAATTGACTTAGCAGGATTCTTGCTAGACGGGACCTTTACAACTCTTAAGATCAGAGCTAATTGAATGGAAATCTCAGAGGACTTGACTAAAGTCTGGTGAAGGACTAAATCCTCTTCAGTATTCTGTGTTAAGGCTTGTAAGTTTTTACATTGACCCAGGCTCACGGCTGCTCACGTTTGTTTTTCTGGAGTGGCATTTTCTGCTGTGGGTATTCCTCATCTCCAGGACACTGTCAGTAAGGCTTCAGAACTAAAGGAAGGTGGTCGCCATTTCAAGCAACTTTGGCCTTTTTATTTCAGTGTGTACTGGTTCATTGCATCTTAATCTCCTTCCCCTCTGCACACAGGACCTGGTGTCCCTGCAGCTCCCATTTCCAAACTTTGCACTCTTCTATTGGCTGTCAGACCACAGCCACTCTCTTCTCTGAAGTCCTCCACAGCTGCAGCCGAGTTCCTGTCCTGTGCTCTGCCAGTCCCGAGCAAACCATGTCATGTCTGTACAAACCCCCCCCACCACCACCAGCTTAGAAGACTTTATTATTTTGTCTGCTCTGGGTCCATGGAAGGGGTCATATGTGGTCCCATCCATTTCCTGGGCCTAAACAATTAAAAAAAACAAAAAACTGGTCTGCATGTTCTTTCCTTCTTCAAGAGGGAGGTGCCTCTGGCTTTCTGTTTGGCCTCTTTTATTGGTCATCCCTGGTGCAGGTGACCTACTGGTCTGTCAACACCTGAAGCTGTGTCTCAGCCAGCTGTATAGGAGCAAGGCTCCCCTCTGCTTTCAGGAAAACCTGTTGGCTGCAGGTAGGGGCTTACTCACTTCCTCCAGGGGAAGGTCTCATAGCCAGTGTCTGTCCTTGCAGAGGAAGAATAGAGACCATGTCTGTTCTTTGCAGGCATCCTGCCTCCCACAGTCATTGTCTCTTGCTGTCCTCATTGTTTCCTGTGAAATACAAGCAGTGGTGTAAACAGGATAAGTTTGGGGGAGGGGGGGCAGTTGCCAAGAAAAGTCAGTGGTAGTGGAGAGTGTTCATGCCTCAGGGCTCTGGATGGCTGGCGTAGGTATTGTGGTGGTGGCCCCCTCTGAGTTCAAGCAGCCCTGAAGTTTTCCCCTGAGAAGACCAGCATAGTGAAACGGGATATGCCCTGGAGACTCAGAACCTCCCTGGGGTGGGTGACCTTAGAGAAGGGCTGGTCTTGGTCCAGTGAAAGTTTGTGGGGTTCCTGGTAGGACCTGCCTTGACCTTGCACTGGGCCCTGTCAAGGGAACAGGAACTGTTTTTTAGCTGGAAGGTATGCAAGCTCCAAGTGCTGGTGTGGTCCTAGTAGCCTTGAGATCCCATTTGTACTATTGCTTTTGTAAGGCATTTGTTGAACTTTACTGTCTGGAGAGGATCTTAGAGAAAGGGGAACCAAACACACCCTGTCCCTCCCTGCCGGGCACCCTGTTCTCTGGGCCCTAGGCAGTTGTAAGCTTGAGGCCATTACGAAACTGCCAGCTGTATTGTCCCTAGGGCTGAAATGGTCTGCAGGAAGGGTTGAGCTCATGGCCACTCCCTGCTGCTCAGGTCTCTCTCTCAATTCCTTGGCCACCACTGGCTCTAATGGCCATTGTGTTATCCCCTTGCAGCAAGAGAGACTGGGATGGTTTTTATATTATTCCTTGGGGGCAAAGTCATGTGAAGGAGATACATCAGTGCTTTTGAGTGCAGAGTATTTATTGACACACCCATTACAGGGGGGCTTTTAGACAATAAATGTAACCCTTTAGCAAGAACAGGCACATGGATGCAAGTCTCAGCCCTGTGCTGCAGTTTCCCTCTCTTGAAAGGTATATGCAGCTTAGTGGCTAAGGGGTTGAGGTTTTAAGCTGAGATTTTGGAGAAACTGTTTTTAGCTTGTCCTTGGAGCAGGGCCAGGCCTAGAAATCTTTTGGAATAGCTTTCTTTAGCTGCTAAAATGGGGATGGGCTCATAACGCTAAGACTTAGAGCCTTGTTGGCTGCTGGGGAGGCCCCAGGAGAAGTGTTTGCTCATGGCCACTCCCTGCTGCTCAGATCTTTCTCCTAATTCCTTGGCCTCCACTGCCTCTAATCACCATTGTGTTAGCCCCTCGAAGCAAGAGAGGGGCTTCAGCCTTCATTTGGACAGACAGAAAGACAGACAGTCTCTCTCTCTCTTTCTCTCTCTCTCCTTCTCCCTCTCCCCCTCTCTCATTCATCTTCGACCTTGAATTTCTACAGGTGGCCCTTGGTGTGGAAAAGCTTAGTTTTCTTTCTGTCATTATCAAAATATTTTCTTGCTTTTCTTTCATAGGAGAACTTTCTATTGGGGGTTAGGGTGAAGTTATAAGCCGAGCTGAGTGGGCTCAGAGGCCTGTACTGCCCTCCCCTGGCCTCCTTAGTGTCTTCTTCCTCCCCTCCCCCACAACATCTTGTTCTAGGAAGATGCCAGATGCTGCCTAAAGAGAGCTATTCATAAAGTATTTTTCCTCTCCCTCTTTCTCCTCCCCCTTTTCTTTCTTTCTCTCTTTCTCTCTCTCCCTTCCTTCCTTTCTTTTCTTTTTTTTATTCTTTGAGACAGGGTCCTCCTGCATATCCTAGGTTGACGCTGAATTCATCTTTCTGCCTCATATCACCGAAGTATTGAGATTATAGAAGTATATGTAAGTGCACCTGCCTATGGTAACTGTATTTTTGGTACCTCTAGCCACAAACTTTAGACATTTTAAATATATTGAATTAAGTTTAACTTTTTGTCATTAAAAAAAAAATAGATAAAATCCACAGAAGAAATAGAAACCTATACTTGTAACCTCTTCAGACGCACTCCCCAAGCCCAAAGCCTCCATCATCCGGTGTTCAGAGCATAGTGAAGTGTGGCTGGAGAGCCCACGCACAGCCCACCCCCATGCGTGTGCTTTTTCCTGAGTACATACGAGGTGGCTAGTGTGGAGGTGAAGTACTGAGGCGATCATCAGGAACAAAGCATGGCTGTTTTAATTCCAAGAGGAAGAGGAGTTTCTGAGGCTTGATGCTAGGGCCATCTTCTATTTTTGCATTGAGAGTTGCCCGGGGGAGGAGGGGGGGTGGCTGCGTGATGCTTTCTGTCCTCTTCTGCTAGTCACTCAGCTTGTACCATCCTCTTTCCATGACATGTTTGGAGGTCTTGCCTGTGTTGTGTCCATGAGGCCTGTGCACCAGACATGTCCTGAGGGGTCTGAGGAGGAGGCCGGTGAGGTGAGGTGAGGTGGGAGGCGCCATGTGAGAAGCTGGATAGGTTTGAACTGCAAAGCTCTGGGTAGTGTTTTAAACAAACTGGAACTGGTTGTGTTATACAGTGTCCAGAGGATTGAGGCAGAGGTCACAGGCTACTTAGTTTTAAGGTTTTCTCACAGTTTCCTTGTCACTGAAGCCACCGTGTCCCACTGAAGTCGTATCTAGCCATAGCTGTCCTGTGTAGCCTTCCCATATGAGGGCAGTGCAAGACAGGAAGCAGGGAGCGCCAGTCTGGTGATTCTGTGGCCTACGCCCCTGTCCTACCAGCCTCCCGCAGAGAGGACTCCTCACCAGTATAGTCACATGCAGTCCCCATGGGGACATGAGTCCCCAGAGCTACCAATGCTGGAGGCTCTGTTGTTGGGAGCCTAGGCCCTCTGTAGCACAGAGGTTCCTATTGTGATCTGGTGGCAGCTAGGCCTGACCTGTGAGGCTGAGAAGGCTGGGCCTCAGGACTGACAGTGGAGCTATTCATGGGCTCTGCCCTGGTTTCCCGATGCCTCCCGTTGTGGATTTGGGGGTGGGGAAGAAACTGGGAGGAGGAGGAGAGGGAGGGGCCAGAGCTGCTATTGTTAACGGCTGCTGTAGCCCATTGTGCCTTGTGGAGGTCTTTGCTGAGAGCCTGAGTCACCGGCCCTACGGTTCTCAAATTGCAGCCCTGCCTTTTTCCTGTGCCTTTTGTGGGTACCTGTGTTAGGATCCCTTTCTGCTTTTATGCCATGTGGTCTGCCTGGAGCTCCTTGGGTAACCGTCAGAACAGCTGGGAAGGAGCAGGATGCCCATTCTGGCTTGTCAGCTGCCTGCCCACCACCTTGGGAAACATGTTCACAGAACTCTCACTGACCAGCTGCACCCTTGGGTGGGGGCCAGGCACGTGCCTCAGCTGCTGTCAGTCTTGCAGGCACCCCCATCTTCCTTTGTGCTCACCCCATATCATGTCCCTCGGCCCTCCTTGAGCTCTCAGCTGCAGAAAAACCTGCTTTCCAGCCAGCAACCACCCCCACTGCCGAGCCACGCTCTTGCTCTTCTTCTTTGTTCAGCCATCTCTGAGCTCTTAAAAGCCGGCAGCAGGCAGCGTGTGCAGCAGGCAGCGTGTGCACGGGACCAGCGGAAGCCTTCACAGTGCAAGTCTACCTACTGGGCAAAAGGCTTGGCAGCTCCCTAGCTGTACTGACATCTCCCAGCAAAGACAAGCATTCCCTTTATTCTGGCACCCTCTTACCAGATCACACAGTGACTCTTAGAGTGAAGACAAGGGGTGCTCATCAGGTTTGGGTGGACCAGGTAGTGTTGGGTCATTGCTCTTTGTGTGTGTGTGTGTGTGTGTGTGTGTGTGTGTTAGGATAGGTAGGTAGGTTGGAATTGGTCATGTGGTCCAAAGAAAAAGCACCTCCTGACAATCTCGTAAGATTACCATTGAAGTCCTGTCAGAAGAACTCTTAGCCATCGCTGGAAGGGGGCTGGAGAAGTGGACAAATAGTTTATTTTGGTCTTTAGGGTTGTGGTTTTTCTCCCAACTGAAGGAAACAGCCCCTGCTCCTTTTCCTCTTACTGTCTTTCTTTCCTCCCTCCCCAGTTTTTGGTGGTTAAAAGGGAGGGCCACTCCCATCACAGGGTCCAGCCTTTCTCCCTGGGGTTTCCTCTGCCCCAGCCAGTCCTGTTTCCTGTGTAAGCCACACCAGGATCTGTTACAGACACTAGCCTGTGGGATATTGGCTTGGTTTTTGTCCAGAACATTTCCTTTGACTCTTTAAGAAATTACCATCTTCATATAGAGCCTGGTTGGCTGTCTGACTTGACTGTTGTCAGCTGTCTTTCAAATTAAGGGACCACAGTCAGCCCCAGAAGCCTGTATGTTAGCCTGTCTCTGTGTCAGCAGCAGGTATAGGATCCATGAGACTCAGATGAGAAAGTGCTGGCCTTAATTATTACCTGTGTAAAACATGGCTCCCATGTGTGGTAGATGCGTCCAAATGATCTCTGAAAAGGGCACAGTCCAGGCTGCTTGGTTGTGCTGGACAGCTTTTTGTTTTTTAATTTAATTTAATTAAAAAAAATTTTTTTTTTTACTACTAGGGTCATCTGGGAAGAGGGAACCTCAACTGATTAAAATGTCTCCATCAGATTGCTTTGTAGGCAACTCTGTGGGGCATTTTCTTGATTAGTGATAGACATGGAAGGGCCTCCTCGCCCCCTGTGGGTGGTGCCACCCCTGGGCTGGTGGTCTTAGGTTATCTAAGAAAGCAGGCTGAAATAAGCCTGTAAGCAAGAGCAAGCTTCTGCTTCAGTTCCTGCCCTGACTTCCCTCTACGGGCAACAGTGACCACCCTTTCTCCCCAAGTTGTGTTTGTCTTGGTGTGTTATCACAACAACACAAAATGATGATGCTTGTGTTCAGGACAAAAGCCCAGGAATTAGAAGGTGGGGCTTGAATCCTAGAGGTGCAGTGCTGGCCACTGACAGTTCACCACATGGATGGTGGAGATAGGCCTTCGACTGGGCAATGGAGGAAAGGGTTACTCAGACAAACCTTGCAAGGCTCTAGCTGTGACCGTTTTAGTTTTGTGAGTCTTAACTCCAAAGGGTGGATCACTGTCTTGAAAGTTTCTTGCTCTGTTAGGATCTTACAGAAGAAAATCCATCAGATAGATAAGCTGGACAGAAGGTTTCACTCTCCCAGTCCGATTTTCTTTACTCTCCCTGGCAGGTGGTGGTAATGAATGCCTGTGGTTCCTGTTGGAGCCACACTCCCCTGAGCCCCAATACACCCTGCCATCCTGCTCGGTCTTAGGGGCTCTTCAGAGCAGGGACACCAGTGCCTCTTTGGTGAGGTCGTTTGTAGGCATCAGCTTGGTTCTTCTTGGTCATGCCAATTTACTCCTGTTTACTGGTGTATTCTCTCTTGCGAAGTTGGATCTGTGAAGAATAAAGCTTTTGGTTTTACCCCTCACCAAAGTGACGTCATACCAGCAAAGTAAAATACAGAAATGTAGAGATATACCTAAATATCTTTCCCCTACACTTCTTAGCTTCTTACTCACGAGTGTGTGTGTGTGTATGGGTGTATAGGGGGTTTACATTTTATTTCTGTTTGATTAGCAAGAGGCAAAGTATTCTTTCCTTGGCATCTTCTGGGTGGGATTCTGGCATTTTATCTGCCTTTGCCCATTCAGCCTTACACTTAGTCCCCTAACCAGCCTTGCCTGCTCCCTACCCCATCTGCTGTCCTGCTCTTTCCTCCCTTGTGGGCGGGACAGGTACCCCCAGCTCTGGAAGTCTTAAGAGCCTCAGAGGAGGCAGGCTTCACTCATTTGCTTAGAGCTGCTTTCACAGCTGTGAAATGGGAATAAAAATAACCCGAGAGGGCTGGGGGTGTGGTTCAGTGGAGTAGGGCTTACCCACTGTGCAGGTGTCCCTCTAGCTTCCTTCTCTAGCTCCACAAAAACAGAGGAAAAATCCCTTGATCAGCTGGTGAGCTACACTAAAATACTAATTCATTCCACGGTGGAGGCGTTTCTCCAGGAAAGCGTATTGGATCCCTGCAAGTCCATACACAGTGAAGGTACTTGTGCCGTAAAGGCCATTTGCCCTCCCCAGTACCTGTATATGGCTTGCCAGCTCAGGCTGCTCAGCGTCCTGCTTCAGCAGCATCAGCATCACCTGGGAGCCTTCGAGATGCAGAACCTGGGGGGTGAGAAGGTTAACCTAGGATCAGCTAATCACAGCCTGTCTTTACAGAGATTCCCAGGTGCTTATGTGCACTTTCAAGTTTGAGAGGCACTGACCCTAACTCCTTCCCTGTTATTTTCACACATTGGCTGTGTTTTGTGGTTTTGCTGTCTACCTCTGGCCTTCTGGAAAGTCATGCAATGTTAAAAGGTCTGAAAGACCAGCTTTGTGTCCCCTTTACTCAGGTGTGCGAGGAATCCCAGGTGTCCTGGGTGCTGCATGCCTGGAGGTAGAGCTGAGACCCAGAAAACCCCCTTAAGCATTCTGTTGAGGTCATCTTTGGGGCAGAGAGCTGAGTGGGTAATTGGAGCCTCCCAGGGCCATCTGGTACCACTTACCCCACCCCATCTGTCTTCCTCAGCCTGTACCAGCTGGAGGACAGCGTCAGAATCAGGATGAAGGTGTAGTTTGCATTTTGGGGACAAAGTGTTTGATATATATTGGTGTTCAAATAAGTAGCTCAGAGGAGAGAATACAAATTGATATTTTCTGTTTGTTTTTAAAAGGATAGTAAAATAAGATATAATAAGGTAAAACAAACTAGCACATTCGAGTTGGACAAAACAAACAGGAGAAGAGCCTAAGAGAAGGCACAAGAAACAGAGACCTACTCTTGCACATTCAGAAATCCCTTCAAATACGAAACTGGAAGCTATACAATGTATGCAAAGGACCTGTAGGGTGAAAGACAGAAGAAAAAAATAGATTAAAAAAAAAAGCCCCAACATGACAGTATGAGGCAGGAAACCTCCAAAGATGCTGTTGAATTTCTTTTCTGTTGGCAGTGTAGTGCTGGGTGTGCAGCCTACCCTTAGGAGTAGTTTGTTCCCCTGTGAGACTCCCCTAAAAGATAAACTTTCATTTGCGAGTGGTTATGCATTGAAGATGGCTTCTGGGTTTGGGGTGGGGGCATGTGTAGTCTTTTCCTTTCAGCGCTATGATCTCATTGGTGCACACCCATGAAGGCCTTGTGCATGCTGCCTCAGTGTTTCATGTGGGTCGATCCTATTGATTTAGAAGGCCTTGTTTTCTTGGGGTCCTCCCTCCCCTCTATATCATACACCCTGCCGCCTCTTCTTTAGGGTTCCCTGAGCCCCAAAGAGAGGGATTTCATGGAGACATTTGGTTGGGGCTGAGTGTTCCAAGGTCTCTCACTCTCTGCATAATGTCTGGCTGTGGGTCTCTGTATGAGTTCTCATCTGCTGCAAGAGGAAGCCCCTCTGATGATGGCTGAGCAAGGCCCTCATCTGCTTCCCTGGCTGGAGTCTCTGTTTTTCAAGAAAATGTTTGAGATGGGTCTCCAGCACTGGCTAACCTGTGCATCCTAGTCACGGGCTGTGAGAAAGCATTGCCACCTGCCCACCTTCCCAGCCGCTCTGCTGCCTCGACCCATTCTGGGCTGAGTTTTAGGAGCTGATTGGCTCGCCCTTTCCTCAGTTTCTCACGATTCCTTTTTGGTATTTGAAGGAGCTCCTCCTGTTCCTTTTCTCGTTTGATAGTCCTGAGTACTTAGCTTTATTTGGTTTTCCCCAGCAGGCTTCACTTTTAGAACTTCTGCACGGCTTTTGTTGGCTTGCTTTGTCTTGTCTTGTTACTTACTTCCCTGAGAATCTTTACCTTGCTTGAGGAAGGCCCAGAGTCAGTTTCCTCTCTGGGCTGGAAAGTGACTCTCTCAAAAGACAGGGCACTGGAGAGATGACTTAGCACTTAAGAGATTTGGCTGCTCTTACACAGGACCGGGGTTCAATTCCCAGCACCCACGTGGCAGCTTACAACTGTCTGTAATTCCAGTTCCAGGCTATCTGACACACTTTCACAGACATGCAGGCAGAACACCAATGTAAATAAAACTAAGTAAATCTTTAAAGAGTTCTCTAGACCATCTTAGGGAGGGGACAGTGATGTCTCGATGTTCAAAACATAGTGTATTGTAGCATACAATGCAATTTTGGATGGACAAAGTTTTAAACATTTTTGAACCATAATCATTATGACTTTTAGGCAGGAAAAGTGGAGACAAGGAATAAATTTGTATGATTCAAAATTCTCTCATGTTGGTTGTTTCATTGTGTTAGAGAAGCCAGGTGGGTGTGGGAGCTGCCCACATAAGAGAGAGCCCACACTTCATATTCCCATTGGGTATGCAGGTTGAGTTCCTTATTGGAGCAAAGTTTTCTTTTCCAGACTTGGCTCATTCCTCATTGGGATTAACTGTAGAGTCCGTAGAGTTGAAGAGCAGCTCTCATGCTAATGTTGGTCTCACAAAGGCAGCTGTGTGGTTTTATTTAGGTACTGTCCACAGGGCCCAGCCTAGAGCTGGGGTACGCAGGGGGCTCAGCTGATAAAATGCACTGAAGGGTGAACCTGGTTCCATGAGGTTGTCTGTGTAGAACTGCTGCCTTCTCCGCTTTCACACTAGCTGCTCTGTGGAGCACTTCCTGGTCTGCCTTCCAGTGCCTAGTTGCTGTGTTTAGGAGCTGGAATCCTTCTGCATTGGTTATGTGGCCTGTGCCTTGATGAAACACAACTTGTTTAAGTTGTGAAGTGTCCTCTCTCAACACAAAGAGGAGCTTTCTCAGCTAGCCTGTGCAGTAAGAGGATGCTAAGCAGGTTGTCTTCAGCCCTGCTGGTCTGGGAACCGTATGGATCCTGGGTTGGCACAGGGCCTCTCTGGAGTTCTGGGGGTACAACATGGCCTTCTGAGTTCTTATCCCTCCCTGAAGTGCTGTGAGCTGGCCCAGATTCTCCACGTTGTGTGCAACAGGCTGAGGCCCTCTAGTGCTCTTGCCAGGTGATCTTGTAGACCTTTGGTCTGGACTTAACATTTTCAGAAGATTACCAGGCATAGAACACTATGGCAGTGCCAGGCCTGTGCCCTGTGAGTGGGTGGCTTTGCCTTTGATGGCAGAGGGAAAGTGATGTGGGAAATGAGCTTGTGAGGCAGGGAGGTGCAGGGTGGCAGTTTGGGGTGCCTGGACCCTGCCTCACCTGAGCCTGCAGTCTGCTCCGAAGCATTGGTACAAGCAGTGAGATGAATCATTCTGAAAGCCTCTGCTTGGCCCACACTCTTGTTGCCTTAGTGTTCTGTCTGCTGGGGCACATCTTCCCCTGCTCCCCCGCTTACCACCACCCTCTTCCTCCTTTTTTTTTTCAGAAGAGAAAAAGACTACAGAATGTGTTTTGACTTGAGGTCCCTTATTTTATGGAGCCACTTATAATTTGTGTTTGGTTGATGTTTCTATGAGACAGGTCATGTGCGCTTTCCTTACGACAGTTCCTACAGAGGCAGTCTGGCCCAGGTGCAACCACATGAGGCTGATTTGCCTCAGTTTGACTCATTGTTGGTGACCTGTGCTGTCAGCTGGTTTCTCTGCAGGGAAGTTACAAGGCTGCCCTGTGTAATTAGTCAGTGTCTTGTGGGGAGGAGCTTAAGACCTACATTTGAAAATGCAGGGATCTTGACAGATTGGGTTATATTCATTACGGTTCCTGGATGGTGAGAATCTCCTTTTATAACTCCCTCTTCAGTTTTCCTTTGGCTTTTTCCTCTCTTGTTTATTCATTTTTGTTTGTTTCTTTTTAAAGTGCCTTTCCAGGTCTATCCTAGCCCTTGATGAAGGAACCTTCTGGAAACATCTTCTGGACTAAGCAGCAGCGTGTTCTGTTTGGGTTCATCTTTACCAGGCTCTCATCCTTTCCGGTGGGCACCCCATGGAGTCAGCTAACTGCAGAGAAAAGTGACCCGCTCTGCTTGCCACCATGCTGGGTTTCTGGGTCAGAGCTTTTCTGAACAAAGGCTTCTGTAGCTTTAAAGAAATCATAAAAAGAGTAAGCCTGAAACCCCTCAATTAGGTGACCTCCATTCTAGGCCCAGTGGTGCCCCTCCCCTGACCCATATCCTCCCTCCCTTAACACCTTTCCCTCTGCAGCAGCCAGCACCAAAGCGGACAAAAGCTGACTCTTTCTCAATTAGCCAGGAGTCCCATTGTTCCTGACAGTGCACTTGGGGCTTGTGGGTTCTTAGAACTCAGTGTTTAATTTGGCATGTTTAGTGTTTTCCCAGGAAGTCAGGCACAGAATGCTGGGCTTCTTGGGAAGCCTGGTGCAGTTCAGGCCTAGCTAGGTAGCTTCTCTTGAAGCTATCGTGGTTGAGGGCCTGTCACACGTGGGACTCTCATCTGCTCCTGCTGCCGGCGTATTTTAGGGTGATACTTATAATAAAAGAAGACTCCTCTTCTAAAGCCCTTGGTGTCTTCCTGAGGCCGAGCCCTACATTTTGATCCTAGTGAGTGGCTGGTATGCCTTCGGGATGGGTATTGAGTAGGGGGCTGGGTCAGCAGAGGATATAGACACTTCTGACTCTGAGGGAAGTCAGAGAGAGCCAAGCCCTGGTTTTTGCTTGAAGAGTAGCAGTGCCTTGGGCTGAAGCATAAAACAGTTGTTTTGTGAGATTCCTGTGGGTAGTGAGGCAGCTCTTCTGGCATGTCGTAACACGCTTCTCTTTTACTGGAGCCCTCGCCCCTTCTGTGCCCACTTGTATTTACCTTTGCCTAGTCTGCTCTCCTGGGCCTACCTGTTCCTCAGCTTGGAAATGAGTGTTCCTTCCTATTACCCTGTAAGTTCCAAGGCCGCCTCACTGGAAACATACAGGGCCCAACAGAGCTACTTGGGAGACTCAGAAAGGTCATATCACTACCAAATCGGCCCACCCTTCCTTGGGAAAGGCCTGGTTCAGCTTGGCAGCAGTGCTAGGAGCCTAGGTGGCCTTGTGAAAATGTAGAATCTTGGTTAATGGCCTGCTCTGGAGAACGAGAGGGAGGGGAAATCGCAAGGATTGTTAACTGTGAAGCTGGGCAGGTAGTTATAGCTTGGGAGTAAGAGTAAAGTCACCCATGTCAGTTGGATGTTGAGCAAACAAAGGGAAACATGGGAGAGGAAAGTTAGGTGGCTTTAGAGACCTCCTTGACTTAAGTGTGAGAGAGGAAGATCTGAGCAGCAGTCCCCTGGAGGAAGTGGGAGGAGTGAAGAACAGCTCTCGAAGATGTCTCAGCCTGGGTGAGTGTTGACGAAGATACCTTAGGGACATGGGAGGTTGACCAAGGCCTCAGTTTTTGCCTGGGGCTTGGGGATTAGGGTTGAGTGACAGGGTGTATGTGGCACCAGAAACCAAGAGTAGGAGTGGAGAGAGGCTCTGAGATGTGCCTTACAGGAGGATGGCAGACACAGAGTACTGCCTGCCCTAAGCGGACAAGGCAGCTGGTGCTGTATGGTTTAGCAGGTTCTGCAAGGTAGGGCTAGAACACTTGTAGCCACGCCTTCCCAGCGCCGCTTCCCTCCGTTCACTGTCCTCTGGTTTCCTTTCCTCTTGGCCGCAGTCTTCCTGCCCGTCTGTCTTTTTGCTGCTTCCTGTGACTTGTAGTCTACCAGAAAGGAGCTGTTGCTATTAGAGCCTCTCAACACTAATCTTACTAAAATACCGATTGAGATTGAGGGGGGCTGAAATGTGCACTTCTGGCAAGCTCGTGTTCTTGGTAGTGTTATCTGATCCAAGGTGGCCGCGCTTGCTTTTACACCACACAGTGTCCTAAGAGGGCAAGTAAGAAAGAGATAGCTGAGTGGAGGCCCTAGGAATTCATGAAGGAGGCGGGCCTTGACTCCTTTGGGTGTGGCACAAACAACAAACCACAGGCCCTAGACAGCTAGTTCAGACTACTAGTTGAGGACAGATAGCAGATCTGGAAATGAGTGGAACAGAGAGTGAACTTTTCTCAACCCCAAATGGATTTTCTTTTTTAATTCATTCTTCTGTACATTATACCCCAACTGCAGTCTCTCCTCCCTCCTCCCCGCCCTCCTCCCTTCGAAGCTACTCCCTACCACACCACTCCTCATCCCCACCACACATGACTCCCCTCTCACCCAGATCAACTCCTACTTTTTCCTTCAGCAAAGAGCAATCCAGAGCAAGACACTAAAGCAAAGCTGCCTTCCTCTGTTTTTCCCCTGTAGCTAGCACCTTGAAATTGGGGATGGTAATTCTTCCTGCTTGTCAAGGGCAACTGAGAGCTGAAAACCCACAAAGAAACAGGATTTGAATCCAAACCTATCAATGTCAAAATTATTCCAAACCCCTTGGTTTCTAAAGTTAAGCCCCTTACTCAAAGTTGGAGTACTATTTGTAACTACACGAAAAAAAGAGACGTATAGCTGTTTTTTGTTTGTTTGCTTGTTTTGTTGTTTTTGTTTTTAAGGAGCACATATAATCATGCTTCTCCTTCAATGGCATGAGTGCAGGTTTTGACATCAGCTAATATGAAGTGAGAATTAATGTGTTCAGAAAGACCGTCTCCCATGACAACAACTGTATTTGTATGTATTCTAACCACAAAATAAAAATAAAAAAATATATTTGAAAATAGCACTTAAAAAAAAAAGCAGGCTTGCCAGGGATATCAACTAAAAACATGGCATAAACAAGTTACAACGAGACTTAGCACGTACCCTCCTAAGCAAGTCTGGACAAGGCAACACAGTAGGAGGAAAAGGGTCCCAAAAGCAGCAAAAGAGAGACAGCCCCAACTCCCACTGTTAGGAATCCCACAAAACCACCAAGCTATACAACTATAACAGATAGTTATTACCATATAGTAGAGGACCAACATCAGGCATATACAGGCTGCCTGATTGTTGGCTCAGTCTCTGTGACTTCCTATGAGCCCTGGTTAGTTGATTCCCATGTTAGTTAGCCCATGTTCTTGTGGTGTCCTTGAAACCTCTGGCTCCTACAGTCCTCCCCCTTCTTCTGAAGGATTCCCCCAGCTGAGCCTGATGTTTGGCTGTGGGTCCTGCATCTGCTCTATCAGTTGCTGGATGAAGCCTTTGATGATGACTGTGCTAGGCTCCAGTCTATAAGTATAGCAGAATATCATTAGGAACCATTCCATTGACTCTTTTTATTCCCCAGTCATGTTTGGTTCCATCCTAGATCTCTGGGCTATCCAGCCAGCCTCCGGTTCCTGGTCAGTGTTAGGCATGGACTACCTCTGGTTACATGGGTCTCAAGTTGGACCAGTCATTTGTTGGCCACTCCTACAAGTTCTGTGCCACTTTTACTGCAGCACATTTTTCAGGCCTGACAAATTGTAGGTCAAGGGTTTTGTGGCTGGGTTTGTGTCCCAGTCCCTTCACTGGAAGTCTTGCCTGGTCACAGAAGATGGCCAGTTCAGACCCCATGTCCCACATCACTAGGAGTCTTCTTCACTAAGGTCACTGTTTTAGATTCCAGGATGTTTCCATTGCTCTAGGTTTCTATTTCACCCCCTAAAATGCCCCAATTCCAGTGGTCTCTCCCGGTACTCCCCACCACCTGAATCCCCTGTCCTATCTCCACCTGCCTTGAGTCCACCCATGAATTCTATTTTATTTCCCCTTCCCAGGGAGGTCCATGCATCCATCTATCCCCCTGTCCCACTTGGGCCTTTCTTGTTACTTAATCCCTGGGTCTGTAGATTGTAGTATGGTTATCCTTTACAGCTAGTATCCACTTATAAGAGACTGCATACATGTCTGTCCATTTGCTAACAAAGTTCATGATGATACTCCATTGTGTAAATGTACCACATTTTCTTTATCCAATCTTTGGTTGAGGGACATCTATGGTGTTTCCAGGTTCTGGCTATTATGAGGAAAGCTTCTATGAACGGAGCTGAACAACAAAATGCCTGGAGTAACTTAGTTGGGTCTTGAGGTAGATCAGTTCCCAACTTTCTGAGACACTGCCATTTTGATTTCCAAAGTGGTTATAAAAGTTTGTACCTCCACCAGCAATGGAGGAGTGTTCACCTTGTTCCACATCCTCACCAGGTTAGCTGTCACTTGTGTTTTTGATCTTAGCCATTCTGTCAGGTACAAGATTCTCAAAGTTGTTTTGATCTGCATTTCCCTGACTGCTAAGGATATTGAACCTTTTCTTTAGGTGTTTCATGGCCATTTGGAATCCTTTGTTGAGAAGCCTCTGTTTAGATCTGTACCCGGTATGTTGATGTCTGGTTTGTTGAATTCTTTCTATATTTTGGATATTAGCCCTCTGTCGAGTGTAGGGTTAGTGAAGAGCTTTTTCCATTCTGTAGGCTACCCTTTTTGTCCTATTCACAGTGTCCTTCGCTTTACAGAAGCTTTTCAGTTTCATGAGGTCCCACTTATTAATTGTCTTAGTGCCTGAGCTGTTGGTGATATGTTCAGGAAGTTGTCTCCTGTGCCAATCCATTCAAGGCTGTTCTCTGAGTTTTGTGCAGGGTGATAGGTAGGGACTGTTTGTATTCTACATACACACATCTAGGTAGATTAGCACCATTTGTTGAACATGTTTTCTTTTTCCCATTGTATAATTTTGGCTTCTTTGTCAAAAATCAGGTGTTCATAGGTGTGTAGATTTACGTCTGGGTCTTTGATTTGATTTCATTGATTAACCTGTCTATGTTTATGCCAATACCATGCAGTTTTAATTATGGTTGCTTTGTAGTCCAGCTTGAAATCCAGAATGGTGATACCTCCAGAAGTTCTTTTATTGTATAGGATTGTTTTAGCTATCCTGGAGATTTATTTTATTTTATTTTTTAGGTCTATAAAGAGTTGTGGGGTTTTATTGTTGTTTTGTTTTATTTTGTTTTGTTTGTTTTTTGAGACAGGGTTTCTTTGTGTAGCCCTGGCTACCCTGGAACTCTCTCTATAGGCCAGGCTGGCCTCAAACTCAGAGATCTGGCTGCCTCTGCCTTCCAAATGCTATGCTGGGGTTAAAGAAGAGTGCCACTGGCATCTGGCTCTGTGTTGGAATTTCGATTCGAATTGCATTGAATTTGTAAATTGCTTTGTGTAAAATGGCTATTTTTACTATGTTAATCCTACTGTTCCATGACCATGGGAGATCTTTCCATCCTCTGATATGTTTTTCAATTATTTTCTTTAAGACTTGAAGTTATTGTTATACAGGCTTTTCATTTGCTTGGTTACAGTTACATACACTAAGATACTTTATATTATTATTTGTGGCTATTGTGAAGGAGGATGTTTCTCTGACTTCTTTCTCAGCCCTTATCATTTGTATATAGGAAGGCTACTAATTTTTTTAGGGGTGGGGTGGGGAGGGATGGGTTAACCTTTTATCTAGACACTTCAATTAGCTTCTACCTAAAAGCTAATCTTTAGGCTGGGTGTGGTTTCCACCTTTAATCTCAGTACTGGGGAAGCAGAGGCAGGTGGCAAATTCAAGCCAGCCAGGATGACATGGTAAGTTCCTGTCAACAACAGCAGCAGCAGCAGCAATAACGATAATAGTAAAGTAATAAATAATCCAGTGTTTTTTGTTTTTTTTTTTATTTCCCCTTTGGTATTTCGAGACAGGGTTTTTCTCTGTGTAGCCCTGGCTGTCCTGGAACTCACTCTGTAGACCAGGCTGGCCTCGAACTCAGAAATCTGCCTGCCTCTGCCTCAAGTGCAGGGATTAAAGGCGTGTGCCACCACTGCCTGGCAATAATCCAGTCTTTCTTCTGAGCTGATAGCTTTTGCCTGTAGCCTTTCACTGGCCTCATTGATGCTTTAAACCCACATATATTTCATTTGATGTCTTACGGTCTCTGCAGAAGCTCAGTTGGTTTTTTTGGGTGGGTCTCTGAATATATAGTTATATAGCATTGGCAGCTCTGTGCTCTTTTCCCGAAGCTTCGGTGGGGAGATTCACCTTGAGGCTCATCCAGGCTGTCACAGAATCTTCTCTTTGCTGCTTTGGGACACTGATCCATGTTTTGCTGTTGACTGTAAGCTAGGCTTGTGCACATCCATAACTCCTATATTCTCTGTCACAGGTGTCTCTGCTACCTTGGGCCAGCAACAGTGCTGGTTATGTTAGGAGTCTCTGAATTCTCTTTTTGCCCTCAGCTTGGAAGGAGCTTTGTTTTTAAGGGCTTATGTAATTCTGTAGTCATGGATTCAACCAACCACAGATTGAAAATATCCAGGAAACAAGTTGTGTCTGTCTGCACACATATATTTTTCCTTGCCATCATTTCTTAAACAATATACTAAGCAACAATTTGCAGAGTATTTATAGTATGTAAGGCATTATAAGTGGTCTAGAGATGATTTAAATTTTGAGAAGATGTGCATAAGCTACTGAGTAAAGAGTACCTTTTTTTTTTAAGATTTATTTATTTATTATATGTAAGTACACTGTAGCTGTCCTCAGACACTCCAGAAAAGGGAGTCAGATCTCGTTACGGATGACCGTGAGCCACCATATGGTTGCTGGGATTTGAACTCTGGACCTCCGGAAGAGCAGTCGGGTGCTCTTACCCACTGAGCCATCTCACCAGCCCCAGAGTACCTTTTTAAAACCACATTTTATTTATTTGTGCACTTTTGTGCATGGATATATATGTATATTTATTATAGCTGTCTTGTCTGTGTGGGTGCTTGTCAAAGGACAACTTGCAGGAGTCAGTTCTTTCCTTCCACTGTGGGGATTCCAGAGCTAGGACTCTGTCATTAGGTTTGGTAGCAGGTGCCTTTACCTGCTGAGCCATCTGGCTGGCTCTACACGGTTTTGAGAGGACCTGGCCAGGCTTTGGCTTCCTTGCCATCCCTACAGAAGTCCAGAGACAGTTCTGCACCGAACCATTTTAAGACCAGTTGAGGAGTAGCCTGAATTACAAAATTTCTTTTGCTCTTCATGTGGTATTACATTATATATATAAAAAACACACCAATGAAAACTACTTCCTAGGAGTGTACTGGATGAGCATGTGAATTGAGCAAACATACATAGTGTTACTTTCTCTTAAAACCCATTATGAGTGAAGGGGAATTTAGAAAAGGAGTCAGTGTACCTGTTTGGCATTAATGGAGGGCTGGGTAATAGGAACAAAAAAAAAATGTATTATTCGTAAATAAGTTGTGAGTGGTCCAGTTTAAAGTATAAGAATTGATGGTGGCAGGTGATTCTGGGGAGAGGAGAAGGTCACCTCTATGAAATCCTCAGACCAAAATAAAAAGAGGGTGGGAGGGGAAGAGTGGGATGAGGTTTTCCTAGACTTCTTCCCCTCTTCTTTCTGTGGACTGTCCATCTCCCTCTGTTGCTACAGTAGGATGACCTGAGTCTAGGAGACCCAGGTATTCTTGGGAATTAGTGGTGAAACCACATTTTTTCAGTTTTCCAGGCTATTTCCCTGCCCCCTGCCCTCAAAACACTGGTGGGTTGGCACAGGGAGGGAGACGTAACTAAATGGATACAAACAAAAACTAAACAGACAACAATTAGAAATCCTGAAATGTTGGGAGCATGGATTTAGCAAGTGGCTCAGCCAGTTTATCCTGGACAGATACATCCTGCTTAAAGACACAGTTTCCAAACATTTTATTTGTTCTTAATTAAGAATTACTGAGCATATGGAAAGTACCTACCATGAATGACAGCAAAACAATACAAAACAAAACAAAAGAAAAAAATCTTGAGGCAGCCTATTAAGATAAGAGAGTTTTGAGAAAAACTATTCAGACATTTTGCTTAGATTAAGAGAACTGCAGCAGTGTGAAATAAGAACAAGATAGTATTTTAAAAGGCACATTTGGAATGTAAAAAGTTGTTTAAAAATCAAGAGCTGAGCAAAAATATAGAATTATTAGGAATCAGTAGGAGGTCAAGTTAAAGTGGTTTTCCAGAAAACAGTGCTTAGAGATAGGAGGTGGATAATAGGGCAGGAAAGGAAGGGTGATTGAAGGATTAGTCCAGGTTTCCCATATCCATTAAAAAGCAGCAGAGCTTGGCAACATCATGGAGGGAAACACTTGGTAGAAAAGAAAGTCCTTGTCTTCAGGTTGGAAGCTCCTCTGCCAGTGGAACCACTTAGATGATATAGGTAAACCAGTTAACCCAAATGCTTACAGAGAGAAACATTTGCAGTCCAAGATCAGGGACAGAGATTCAGCCTTCTCTAGAATTATAGAAGGACAAGGGATGATGTCACTTTCTCCATGGAATTGATTCCCAGCCTAGAATTCTACTCACAGCTCATCCTGCACCCCACCTAGAGAACCTCAGCACTTCTCACAACACTAAGCACCTTCTGTGAGTAGTACCTAAGGAGGACTATGCATCTATCTGTCCATGTCTACTACCTTGGAAGCGCTGCTTGAGGATAGGAATAGAGCATCTGATGCATAACTTACTGAGCACAGATTTTGACAGCTGAAAAGAAAAACAATCACAGTTTGTGTGGCTTATCCTTCTGGCTCACGTGGTCATCATAATATCAACTCTGAAAATGACCACAGCCAGCCCTACAGCTTCACTATAATTAGAATGGAGAGATGAACTAGGACAAGCATGTGGGAGTGGCTTAGGAAAGGATGGGGTTGGTAAGGAATAGAGCTAAATTGCCATCTTCCTGAGTGGGCACCGAACAGGTGATGCTGAAAAGTGACAATGAGGGAATAGTAATGTAAGCATAGATATAGAGTCAATACAAGGGATACACAGATATAAATGAGAAGAGTTGGAGTCTTAGGGCATATATTGCTGAACCAAACAACCACCACGACCACAAAGCAAGTTAGGGAAGAAAGGGTTTATTTGACTTACACCGTCATAGCACTGTTCACTATTGAAGGAAATCAGGACAGGAACTTAAGCAGGGCAGGAACCTGGAGTGAGGAGCTGGTGCAGAGGCCTTAGAGGGGTGCTATTTACTGGCTGGCTTCCTGTGGCTTGCTCAGCCTGTTCGCTTTTAGAACCCAGGGATACCAGCCCAGGGATGTCACCACCCACAATGGGCTGGGCTTTCCCTTATCAATAACTAATTAAGAAAATGCCTTACAGCTGGGTCTTATGGTGGCATTTTTCTCAATTAAGGTTCCCTCCTTGCATATAACTCTAGTTTGTGTGTTAAGTTGACATAAGACAAGCCAGCACAGTCAGCTAGAAGGTAATGCCACCTAAAGTAGAAAAGGCCTGTCACTTTTGTCTCAGCATGATTGTTGATTCTTGTGTATTGTGATAGTTGATTCTTCTATTGTTTGCAAATAAAATGAGAAAAACAGGGAATAAGGAATGCAGAGCATGTGGGAAGGAGCAGGGTTTCAATAAAGTGTACGTTATTGTATACACACTGCATTCACTCGTTCATCAATCCTTTCATCGTCCATTCATCACAGCAGTCCTGGGATTTAGGGATGGTAGGCAAGTGCTGCCCTGTGCCCTAGTGCATGAAATGTCGTCCTTCCTCTCAGTAGGCTGTAGTCAGTTGGTACATTTGTTTTAATGTCTGTGACCAAAATTACAGAGAAGCAACTTAATTCACCTTGTGGGCCCAGTTCATCACAGCAAGGAAGGCTTGATGGAGATGTTGGCAGTAGGAGCATGTGCAGACAAGGAAGCTGAGTGGGATTATAACCCCAATCCCTAATGACCTACTCCTGCCAACTAGCCCCACTTCCTAAAGGCCCCAGAGCCTTCCCAAATGATCCATCCTCTGGGGAACAGTTACTTAAAACACAAGAGACAGAGCAGCAGTATCAACCAACCAGACCCTCCCAGAGCCCCCAGGGACTAAACCACCAACCAAGGAGTACACATGGAGGGACCCATGGCTCTAGCCACATATGTAGCAGAGG
This sequence comes from Mus musculus, assembly GCF_000001635.26. Taxonomy (NCBI): domain Eukaryota; kingdom Metazoa; phylum Chordata; class Mammalia; order Rodentia; family Muridae; genus Mus; species Mus musculus. The sequence goes on along the minus strand of NC_000080.6, from coordinate 40,939,559 downwards.
ATGGCCTTGTCTGGCATCAGTTCAAGGGGAGGCCCTTGGTCCTATGAAGACGTGATGCCCCAGTGTAGGGGACTGCCAGGATGTGGAGGCAGGATTGGGTAGGTGGGTGGGGGAACACCCTCATAGAAGTAGGGGGAGGGGATAGGGGGCTTCCAGGGGTGGGTGGGGCAGAGGGGAAAGGGGATAACATTTGAAATGTAAAGAAAATATCCTTTTTTGTTTTTTTTTTTTTTTTTTGTTTTTTGACACAGGGTTTCTCTGTGTAGCCCTGGCTGTCCTGGAACTCACTCTGTAGACCAGACTGGCCTTGAACTCAGAAATTCGTCTGCCTTTGCCTCCCAAGTGCTGGGATTAAAGGCGTGCACCACCACCGCCTGGCTTCCAATTTAAAAAAAAACAAAACAAAACAAACAAAAAAAAAAACCACAATAGACATTCCAGGTTCAAATCATGCCAACTGAAAGCCATAGTCCACTGGTCTCTCACTGTCAGCTTGCTTTCATTCTTCTGAGTTGGAAATATTCTATAGTTGAGCAGAGGCTAATTTTTTTAATTGAGAAAAGTCAGTGGGATTGATGGTTGCATCTTGAATGCGGTAGTCAGATCAGGGAGCCCTGTTTCTGATGACTGTGGTCTCACCACTCCACTCCCCTACAGTGGCCTCCATCAGTGTCCGTAATGCCAATGGGGTTGGTGAGCATGGTGGAAACTCTTCTGGAAAATCACTTACAGTAGACCCACACGACGCAGCTCCCTTTCATGGTCTGATTTTTCCATTTGCCTTTACCCACATGCCTACAGATTGTTCTGTAGTCACAAACCGTGATGTTCACGGTTCATACTTTATGCGTATACACTTTCTTCCGCTGGCTTATTTTCATGAGGCAAATTCTTAGTCATGAGTTAATTAGATTAAAGATATAACCAGATTTAGTGTCTGTAACTGTTGGCTTTCCAAAGGGTAATGACATATCCATCTGCTGCAAGGTATGGATATGCCTAACACTCGTGGTGGTGACATTCTGTTAAATTTGAAAGCGTGAACAACTGCCCCTGGGTAGTCTGGGGATTTTATTGTGAGTGATAGTGACTATTTTTCCATCTGTGAATTATGCTGCTCCTCTGTCCGTACCCCTTATTTACCTAAGCCTAAGTGTTTTGTTTTATTGGGTGTGAATCACTGTTACAAATGTTGACTTTCTACCAGGACTGTACCTTCAGAAAGCTTTCATTATTTATATTTCTTACATTATCTTAATGTAACTTGTAATCATGTGGGAATTTGGCAGTAATTTAAAACTTTACTTTTTTACCCGGTTGCCTCAAAAGAGAAGATGAGTAAGGAGGAGATGGGCCTGAAACCCTCTTCTTCAGAGTGTGTGTGCACCTGCATGTGTACCATGCCCCTTAAATATTTAGAATGATTTTTGTGTATTTAATTTCTCCCAGATTACTAATCAGCTTTTTAAACAATACAAAGTAGCTTTTAGGTTCTAACCTGCTAGGTCTGTTGGTGTCTAAAAAGTTTACCGTAGACTTTTAGGAAGTCAAAATGGGTGTCTGACTGTCTTGGTCTCTGTCTTTGCTTCTCTCTGTCTTTCTCTTTCTGTATGTCTGTCTATGTGTGTGTGTCTGTCTGTGTAGGTAAAGAGTACTGGCATCATCAACAGTTGGTACATGGCTAAGTTTTAGTTTCACTGATGTGTCTTAATTTTGCCAGTAAGGTGAGATGGCCAGGGACCCTGGACACTTTGGAGTCATTTGGGGTCAGGTCGAGTTTCTTGTGTCATCATAGCTGTGAATGTGCCCAGGCAAATGGCTCACAAGTGTTCATTCCTTTTTTTTTTCTGCCCCTGAAGTTTGGAGGTGCTGGTTCCTAACTTTACTTCTGCCCTGATGAAAGACCTGTTGTGCTCTGTTGGAGAGGATGGGTTTAGGCTGGGCTGGAAAAAAGTGTTCCCGTTGTTCTACAGTGTAAGTCATGAGGATATGTCTTCTGGCCAGCACGATCGAAAAGGAGGTCTCTGAATTCAGGAGAGCCCAAGGCTACCGCCCCCACCTTTTTTTTTTTTTTTTTTTTTTTCCACTTCCTGAGACTTATGGGAGAGGTCTGGGAAGTAGGGTGAAGAAAGGCTGAATTTTTTTTATTTCCCTTGAAAGTTTCTTGGTCTGGGAGTTGGGAATAGGGAAGTGTCATCTGGAGGATGCCTTTACCCCAGGGCCTGAGTCGTCATTTGTTCAGAGGAAATGATGCACTCATGCATGCCCTTGGTTTGTAAGTTGCAGGAGGAACATGCTGTGTGAGTGTGATCCCCTGTGCCCAGGATGATCAGGGAGTGCGTGGTCACTGCTGGGTGAACCTGCTGCTAGTGGCTGCCAAGTGTTGGAGGATTTTTAATTTAGATCTTGGCTGTTGCAGTTCTTTGATGCCCTCGGGCTTGGACCCCAGCATCTGGTCTGTGGGGACAGAATTGTTTCCTGTTTGGTTGTGGGGCTAGTGCGTGGAGGAGGGTGAACTAGATGGGGAGGGAAGATGGCACCTCCATAGGGAGAATCTGCTACACTCTAGAGTGCTGGTTTCCCTGTGTCGTGTGGTCTTCTGTGTGTGTCTGTTCTCCACACTGACCTGTGAACTAGAGCTGAAGGAGACCGAGGATTTGGAGTGTGATGGTCCCTGTGCTGTCTATCACAGGATGATCGTGAAGGCCTGGAGCTGGGGCACCTGGTCAGTCAGCATCATCGTGCAAAGCGGACAATGCTTGCTGGTGAGAAGACAGAGGAGCCTTAGAGTTCTGAACCTCCATTGGGTAGATGGTGGCCATGGAGTACCTTCTAGGAGTTCTAGACTTCTGGGTGCTTATGTGACCTGCTTCCCAGGCTTCTCCATGAACCTCAAGAAAGAAGGGATGTATTTGGTGCTCTGAAGACAGGCTGGTCTTGTCTAAAAGAGGAACAAGTGGTAGCACTTGTGACATTTTGCTGTCTCAACAGCACATTTTGATAGCTAAGTTGGTTGGTTCTAAATGAGTTCTAGCTTTACTTTTTCCTCCTACACAGGACAATTGAGCTATCTCTGATTATCTCTGTCCCCACCACAGATGTCCTCAAATGAAAGGGACAACCTTGATGTTTTGAGGAATGTCATCTGGTTAGGTTTCTTTCTTTGGGGCCCATTACAACCTACCCAGGGTGCTGCATCCAGACAGCAGATCCTCTTGTCTTCTCAGGGTCCCTACAGAGAGGGTAGCCCCTCAGTGTGTAGTAGCTGCTCCACCAAGCATGGATCTAGTTTCACAGGCTAGCCACTCAAGGAGCTTGTTAGCCCGGATGCAGAGCCCAGCCAGTCCTGTACAGAGTGGTGGGTGACTGGACTCTGAAGAATGTGAGGTTGATTCTGATGATCCCGGGTAAGGCCCTCATCATAGCAACCAGGACCAGTCATATATTCCCTGTTTCAGGTGAGGACCCCAAGGGCCTGAATAGGGCAGGGACTTGATGGGCCAGGCCATGTGGAGAAGGATGGTCCCTATGCCTTTATCTGAAAGAGCTGGGGCTTCTCCCTGTTGTTCCTTGTTTGATTCTGTGGTCTCATGCCGGTGGCCATGAGTCTGATGTTCAGAGCTCTTGAGCACCTGGGATGGTGTATTCCCACTCATTCTTGGAGGGTAGTTTCATGGAAGTGTTCTGGTAGTGGGGTGGTGCTGGGATAGATGTGGGGCTACTGGGTGGCTGAGGGGCCATTCCTGCTGTCTCACCCATGCCTCCTGGCAGCTGCCCCAGCTAGGGTGAGGAAGGAGTGAGAGGTGGGGTCTGGATGGTTCACATGATTGCATACTTTGGGGTGTGGCTGAGTACAGGCAGAGCCCATTTGTAGAGGAGTCATGCTCCTTTGTGTCATTTTCTCAGAACATGGCAAGCCTTCAGCTACATTCGTGCTCATCTCTAAAACTGATTTTGCAAATAGCCTGTAGTCAGGAAAGCTGTAGCAATTGGGTATTTCAGGTGTCTGGGTAGAGGGATTAATTCTTCACTGCCAGGGTGGCCTTGTTTGGAATTGGGTCCTGGTCCTATATCTGGGCCTTTCTAACCTTGACAGTGTCCTTGTCTGCATCTATGTGTGCAGTGCGGTTTGGGGGGAGTAGTACCCCTTCCTGTACATAGGGCTGGGATGGTAGTACCTCTTACTGTCTGGAGCCTCAGATCCTGGCCCCCTCTTTCAGCTTGAGTACCCCACCCTGTTCCAGCATTCACTTGTGCTTTATTCCTGAGGGTGATGACAAAGGGAAGTGCTACTGGTGGGCCTGGCTCTGTGGCTGACAGATAAAAAACAACATACACTGTTCACCCTGCAGCTCCAAGGCTGTTCCCAAAGGGACACTATAGTCCAAATTTATTGTATTTGGCCAGGAAGCCAAGCCGTGTTCATGGTGGGTAGCAGTAGGAGATAGGAAGATGGAGTTAGGGTGAATGCTGGCTGCCACTGTGGGCTTTGAGGCATCTCACTGCCCAAACAGGGACGTCTCATTTCTGTATAGACTGTGCCTGGGAGCTGTTCTCAGACAGTAGGCAAATGAACGTGGAGCCGTAAAGGTGTCTTTGTGTTGACCCCACAGTTGTATTTTGTGTAAGCCTGCTGATCTTTTAGGTTTCTTTCTACCATGGCTTCCTGTGATCAAGTCTTCATTTCCTTGGTTGGCTGTGATGGTTAAAAGAATGTGGGCAGTGGAATTCCTTCTCCATGGTTCAGATTCTGGGCACTGCCCTTGCCTTCCTTTCTTCTGTATGTATTTTTGAAGGGAAGGTTTCCCGTGTAGCCTAAGTTGGCCTGGAGTTCACAGCAGAGCCCAGGATTACAGGTATGAGCTCCGTGTCCAGCTCTTTGTCACTCAGTCATATCCCCCTTGCCCCTGAGGTAGTCACATGACCTTTCTGAACTCCAGAGTTCTTGGCATGGGGAAGAAGGAACAATCAATACACAGCTAAGAAGAGGATGAGATAAATGGCTGAGAAAGTTCAAAGCAGAGTTTCTGGTACTTCGAAGACACTTAAAAATTGTTGTTCTATCTTTTTTGTTTTTTGTTTTTGGAAGCTTATTTAACCTGGTTGTTGTTTAACCTTTAGCTACCACTAATAGTAGTAGGTCCGTGTTTGGATGAACAGACAGATATGACGGGACAGTGGAGATTTCAGGAAGTTGAATGGGAGCCTTGGTCTTTCTGTATGTGGGGAGCAGGTTTGAAGCTGACTGTGCCTCATCAGTCACTGTCCCTGCAGGTCCTCCTTCTCAGAAGATGCACTATTATAGATACTCGAACGCCGAGGTCAGCTGCTGGTACAAGTACCTGCTCTTCAGCTACAATATCGTCTTTTGGGTAAGTCCAGAGATGTGGCCACGGTCCCTTGTGTGATCGGGACCACCATCACCAAGTCATGATTCTCTGTATATTCCTGATGACCAGACTCTGGGGAGGTCCTAGAAAGAGGCAGTGGGCAGGTGCCATGGTCCTCATCCTTATAGAACCAGCCAGGAGTATCATCATGGGTGGGCTCAGGTGATGGAAAGACAAATTAAGGGGTCCAGCCTAGTTTGGGTGGCTCAGGAAGCCTTTGGTCACTGTCTTGGTGTAATAGTGCTGTCTTCCTATCCCAGCAATGCACTGGTACGACATGAACAGCCTTGTAGGCCAGGCTGTCTTCTATATCCTGGGAGGGGGATAGTCAGTACCCAGCTGAGAAGGCTGTAATGAGGGCTCCGTGGTTTACTAAGAATGGCGTTAGTTTGCTGAGCATTGGGGGGTGGGGCAGCTCCTTGCTGTTGTGTATGTGTTTAACAGAGTGTGCTGAGCCTGGGATGCAGAGAGTGAGCTGGGCGGCTGAGTATCACCGAACAGGCTGCCCAGTGGGTTTTGAGAAAGAAAGATTCAGTCAGAGTGGTAGTTACCGAGGCTGTCTGGCTGGGTATCCGGTATCCCGAGGCAGAAGTGAGGTCAGCGTGTACAAAGCAGGACAGGCACTCATGAGACTGGAGCTGAGTGAGGAAGGCAACACAGAGGAGGACAGGGACCCTGAGAAGTCTGGCCAGACAGCTCTCCATGTGCACCGAGAGTATCTTTCACTTCCTCTTTTGCTGTGCTAGGAATTGAGTCCAGGACCTTGTGCATTGTCAGGTATGCACTCTGCCATGAAAGCTACAATTTTTATTGTAATAAAATTTTTATTTTCAGGTAGCCCCCCCCCCCCCCCCCATACATTTTATTTTCAGATAGTTGCTACCCTGACTAGTTTAAGGTTTGACACAAGCAAGCATCATTTGGGAAGAGGAACTCTCAATTGAGAAACGCCTCCATAAGGTTTGCCTATAGGCAGATCTATAGTGGTTGGTGTGGGAAGGCCCAGCCCGTTGTGAGTGGTGACACCCCTGGCTGGTGGACCTGAGTGCTATAAGAGAGCAGGTTGAGCAAGCCAGTCAGTAACATCCCTCCATGGCCTCTGCATCAGCTCCTGCCTCCAGGTCCTACCCCACTTGAGTTGCTGCTCTGACTTCCCATGGTGATGGACTGTAATCTGTGAGGTAAAATACATCTTTTCCTCCCCAAGTTACTTTGGGTGTTTGTCAGAGCAACAGAAACTCTCATTAACACAATTGCCCGGGATGACTTTGCACTTAGGACCCCCCTGTCTCAGCCTTCTGAGCAGGTGGGGTTATGAGTTTGTGTTATGAGTTCTTTGTTGACCTCCCAGGAGCTTTTATGTGTGTGTTGTGTGGTTGGACCTGACTGCAGAGTGAGAGAAAGGTCAGCTGAGCCCTAATGTGAGATGGACTTTGGTGGGGTCTGTGAGTAGTGAGAGGTTTTATTCCCTGGCTGGCCTTGTGTGGGTACACCCTGGGGGTGCATTTTCGGACGGTATGGGAGGGAGAGAACATCAACGTGAGTGTGCATGCCTGCTGAGGTCTGGAGTATTGTCTGAGATGCTGAGGCGGGGTGGAGAAGGGAAGCTCCCTTGGACCTGGCCAAAATGAGCGCAAGCCTGGGTAAAAAGGAGGTTTGACATTGTAGAAGCTTCCGTGGTAGAAAAGAGCGGTCAGCCGTGTCACAGAGCCGTGACCTTGGTTGTTGCTGGAGATGGGAAGGAACCGGCTACGCCGAGGAGGTTGGTCAACAGAAAGTGTAGAAGTGCAATTCTGACCAACAACAGTTCTTTTCAAGTACTCTGGCCTCAAAAGCAGAAAAACTGGGCAGTTGCTGGAGTTGGTCAGGGGTTGGGGAGCCACAATGTGTGTTTGGCCATCAAGTCTGAGCAGGGCAAGGCAGACACTGGCACTGTGTGGGAAGGTGAGGGGAAGGATTGGTGCGTTGAAGCTTTTCTGTCGGCAAGCACAGTGGTCATTGGGGGCCATGGAGAAAGGGGGCCACTTCCTACCTTTTCATTCTCAGCTTTCTGGCATCATGTCCTGGCGATATGTCTCTGTGTGATTAGGAGTTCTTGTCCTAGAGAAAGAGGGTGAAATGCAGTGGAATGTCTGTCACCCCAGACTTTTCCTGTGCTTAGTCTTCAGCCTCATCTTAGTTCCCGATGTGGTATCGCTAGGCAGCAGTGTGTGTGTTCACCTTCTGCCTATGTGACAAAATGCCAGAGATAGCTAACTTATAAGAGAGAGGCTAAGAGGTTCCACGATCACCTGGACTGTTGGCTTTAGGCTCTGGTGGGGGTGTCAGCTGTGGAGTATGACAGCAAAGTGCTGTCCTCAAGGCACAGGAGGCAAGGAGTGGGCTAGAATGCCACAGTCCCCATCATAGGCATGCAGTCAGAGATCTGCAAACTGTAGCAGTAGGTCCTTGGTCACAGAGACCTGTACAACACTCTTACCTCCTGTTGTAGGGCTCCTCAGACTTGGATTTGCTCCCTGTCTGGAGAACATTGCTTCCTGTTTCCTCAAGCAAGGCCCCCCCCTTGCCTGCTTGACTTTTGACTTGATCTTTGACACATCCTAATTGTTGCAGGCAGCACAATACCCTCATTGTCATGGCCATGTCCCTGGTTACCTCTTCCTTCAGAGGTTCTTCGTAACAAATTCTTGGTTCTTAGAGGACAGGACTTGCTTACACACTGGCAGCACAAAATTCACACAGTTCATCAAATCCAGGGTTGTGGCAAGCCTGGACTGAAGTATGGGGTAGTAGTTTAAGGATTTTGCAGACTTGGCAGTTAGTGTGTGTGGTTGAGAGTTAATCATTTCTGTTAGTAAGCACTGGGGCAGAAGAGGAGGGAACAAACAGGAACAGTTAGGAAATGCCCTCAGAGAATGGACGTGGGGAACTGGGGCCCCTTGGTGTTGGCCGCTGTCCCCACTTTTCCTGGCAGGAAGTTACTTTACCTGGGCAGGATGCAGCAGTGTGGAGGGAGGCCCAGGCTCTGAGACCCACAGAGACCTGGGAAGCTCACATAGAGTGCAGTGAGGTGAGGCCAGCCTGCTCTGGACACCTGGATACAGTATGCCCTCTCCCGGAACCCAGGGACCTTGAAAAATCTGGTGTTGCCCCTGAGAAACGTTGACATTGATCTCAGCTGCCTGGTGTCTCCATTATGTAGTTTCAGAAAAAGGGGAAAGTGGCATGCTAAGTCCGTATGGCTTCTGAGTTTCTTTTTTTCTAGATGGAGACAATAGAAGAATATATCACAGTTGCACCATCCAGCTTCAGAAATGAATTCAGCTGGTTTTGTTTCACTTTTGTTCCCCAACCTCTTTTGGATTACTTTGAATCAAAGCCCTGGTCATTTTCCATACCAAGTGTTTGTGTTTGTTTTGGTGGGGAAGAACTGCTCAATAGGCCAGTGTTGAGTATGCAGAAGGCAGTTTCTATAGCCAGGTCAAGGTGTAGGGACAGGCAGGCTGCAGCTGAGCCACCACCTGCCGCTTACCATTGCTCCCACACCGTTTTCTCTAGTGGACAGATTCCTGTAGCATTCAAGGAACGTTTGTTTTCTTTTTTCTGACTTTGGGGCTGGAATTCCCAGAGACCAGCATCCATTTGGTAAGATGTGAATGCTGCTGTCTGTGCACCGAGTTAGGCTTCTTTTGTTTTTTTTTTTTTTACACAGGAATGGTATAGAAAATTGTTTCCTGGGAGCCTAGTGCTTTGAGAGCACACCCCACCACACACACAGATTTTTTTTTTCTTTTTTCCTTTTATCACTTTTTGGTTGTGCTAGACCTGTTTCTAGTTCAGAGACTTGTTCAACTCAAGGAAATGCAAATTAAAACCACAGTATAATATACCTCATACCCACAAAGGTGTCACATGTTTTCTTTTAAAAACAAAAAAGCAGAAGATAAATATTGGCGTAGGTGTGTAGAGATTGGTGACCTTCTACACTGTGCCATGGAAGCAAGTGATAATCTGTGATGCCAAACTGGTGTTACTTCCCGTTAGCAATGACATTACCATGTGCAACCCCACTTCTGGATATATAATATGCAGAAGACTGAAAGCAGAGTGTCAGATGTTTGTACACCAGTGTGCACAATCTTACTTATCACAGCCAAAAGATAGAAGCATCCTGTGGCCTTTGTTGATCAGGGGGTCAGGAAATGTGGCATCTGAGAGCCTGAATCACTTGAGGACACATGCTAGAGTATAGATGAACCTTTAGGACATTATGTTAAGTAGAATACTCCAGATTGGATTTCATTTATAGGTTAGAGGCTGTATGGCTCCATGCAGACTAACTAGAATAGTCAGTAGAAAGACATAGACACAGAGAGTAGATTTTGGCTGCCTGGCAGTGAGGAGGTGAAAACGGCAGGCTCGCAGTCCATTTGTGCTGCTTTTATGGATCACTGCAAGGGTCGTTTATAACCAGAGGAGATTCTCTGCTGCATGGCTCTAGAGCCGTCGTTCTCAATCTGTGGGTCGAAACACCTTTGAGGGCCAGATGACCCTTTCACAGGGGCCGCCTGAGACCATCAGATAGTTACATTATGATTCATAACAGTGGCAACATTTCAGTTACGAAGTAGCAACAAAAATAATTTCATGGTAGGGGTCAGCACAGCATAAGGAAAACTGTATTGAAGGGTCGCAGCATTAGAAAGGTTGAGGACCACTGCTCCAGAAGCTGAGAAGTTTAAGATTGGGGAAGTCATAACTTGGTGGAAAACATCACATGGGTGAGAGAATAAAAGGGAAAAGGGAGGCCAAAGACAGCTTCTCCGTCTCTCCCTCTCTCTCTCTCATTCTCTCTCTCTCTCTGTCTCTCTCTCTCTCTTTCTCTCTGTCTCTCACTGTCTCTCTCTTCCTCTCACCCCCCCTAATGCGGGGGGGCGGGTGACCATAGAGCCGTGTGTGTGCTAGGTCAGCGCTTTGCTACTGTGCTTTGTACCATTCAAACTCCATTTTATGGCAAGTCCACTTTAGCAGTAATGAGTTATTCCATTCATCCTCAGAACCTACTCTCCTCTGAAAAGCCCCACTTCTCAACACTCTCACGATGGGGACAAAGTCTAACATGTGGATCTTGAGGGACACAGTCCAACCACAGCAGGAGATTATTGTTTAAGGGGTCTGGTTTCTGTTTTGTATTGTTAAAAAAAAAATTCTCTGATGGCTGATTCTGTTTTGATAGACTTAATGCCACTGAGCTGTATACCTGAACATGGTTAGAATAAGTTATATCATGTGCGTTTCACTGCAGTTTAAAAAGAAAGGTCTCATTTTAGCAGGCAGAGGAAGAGAAACTGTGCAGCAAGGCTGGGGGAGCCGTGGAAGGCCTTGTCTTTGTTCACACACAGCCTAGTTCTGTAAAGCATGTGCACTTCTCTTGGATTTGCTTCCTGAAGGTTCTTGAGGGGTATTGTCTGCAACTCAGGATTGCTTTCCCCCATAAGCGTTGACCATAGTCTCTACAAGTTCAGATAAAGCTCTTGCCTGGATCTTATTTCAAAGATAGATTTAAAATGAAGACTCCATCCCTGCTAAATACAGACAGCAGGCCTGTGTTACACCACAAGGAGAACCTTCTGCCTGTCTTTAGTTTCAAAAAAACCTTACAAATAAAATAACACTCTGCCATTGACATCCGTAATGACTTTACTACGCTTGAGCCCTAGCTCTGAACCTAACTGTGCAGCCGTACTTCTGACTGAGACAGTGGAACAGGAGGGAAGGACTATCTGAGCTCTGTGCATGACCTAGAGCCCTGTCCTTCAGGGCATCTGATACCTCCTATGTGTAGGGTGAGGGTAATTCATAGTCTGGATCGGGAAACTTAAGAACAAGGGAGAGTATTGAGAGTTTTGCCAGAACAACAAATGAGCCTCAGGCTGCTTCTGGCACTCTGGGACCAGTGGCTGCCCTTCTCCAGAGAGACAGCAAGAAGCCTGGTAGAAAGCGCAGCCCTAACCCATGCTTCAGGTGATGGAGGATTGGTCTTCCCCCTGCCCCCACTGGGCTCGAGCCATGACGAATGAGACACAGGTCTGATTGCAGTTGGTTTCCCGGCTTCCATCGGAGGTGTCCTCGTTTTCTCTCTCCCTACTCTTCCTCCTCTAAGATAAGGTCTCCTGTAGCTGTGAATGACCTTGCATTTCTGATGGTCCTCCTGGCATGGACTACTTGCTGTCTTGCCTGTTTTATATAGGACTGGAATTTGAACCTCAGGCCTGCATGCATGTTAGGCAGTCATTCTATCACCTGAGCTATGCCCTCAGCTCCTTTGCTTCCATCTTTCAAATGACACATGGCTACTACTTTAATAGTGATACAGTGTAGTTTTGGTATTACCTTTTCTTTCAAGAACTCTTGAGTGGACTTTTGCAGTTGCATGAGTTCCACAAGACTTGAACAAGGCGTCCCAGGATAGTTTGCATTCCTCTTCCATGCTACAATTGTCTCTGTAGATGTTTGTAGTTTCATGTCCTTGGGGACAATATCTTCAAAATCCGGACGGCTGCATTATCACATCAGCATCAGTGGTGTGGCACATTCAGGTTGTTGCCACACAGTCTAGCTGGTTGTGTTTTTGTAGAAACTTGTACTTGAGATATTAGGTTGTTTCAGCTTTTCTTTCTTCCAGATAAGGTTGTAGAGACTAGGTTTATGTAATACAGATTCTTCCCTGTAGGAAAGGGAGGGAAGTTATTGCCGGAATGGAGTCCCAGGAGTGAGATTAAGTGGGTCAGAAGGTGTGTACATTGATTTGACCTGGCTGACACACTTAACAGTCAAAATCACTTTTCCAGAAGAGCTGCCCCAGTACACAGGAAGTGAGCTGCCTTATCTCTTGGCATAGGTAGGGGTGTATATATTCTCAGTCTCAGTCTTGCCAAGGCTGAGGGCAGAGGGCAAAGACTGCCCTAGTCAGGGACTTCCCTAGAACTAAGGTGTGGAGTATTGACTTCCACCAGCCTCAGCCATGTGTGAAGCTCAAACTGCTAGGGAATTTATGGAAGAAGGTTGTCCTAGGAGCATGGAGGCTAGTGCACAGTACGGGGGTTGTTACATAGCCACAGGGTTCATGCAAGTCCCCTCCCCCTCTGTGTGTGTGTGTGTGTGTGTGTGTGTGTGTGTGTGTGTGTGTGTGTGTGTGGGTGTGTGTGGGTGTGGGTGTGGGTGTGGGTGGGTGCACGTGTGTGCATGTGGCTCACTGGTGTAGTAACTGTTAGAGGCCTGCCTGCTGTGTGGAGTTCCTCACTTCCATCTTGTTCACTGTGTTTTTTTCTTATTTATTTCTTCTTCAGAAATCCCCTTTAAAAATTCTGTTGAGGGTCTGGGAGAGGGCTCAGTGAATAAGTCACACTATTGCCAAAGTGAGGGCTGGAATTCAGATCCCCGGAATCCACACAAAAACTGGGCGGGTGCTCAGAAGGCGGGTCCCTGGGTCTAGGAGACCCTGGCTCAGTAAATAAAGTGAAGAACAAGGAAGGCATCCAGGACAACTAATGCCCTCTGCACATGTACTTCTTTCTGGCTCAGTCTTAGGGTTGGTTCATCCCCTGCCCTCGTCCCCCTTCCTATTCCTATTCCAGGTCATGGTATGTGTTCTCTTGCCACCACACACCCTTGTCGTGAAGCCTTTTTATTCTGTCTCATGAGCCCCTTCTGGATCCCTGGTCTCAATCCACAATGATTTCTAATATTGGCTGAGCAGTTTGTACTCCCACCAACATTGTATAAGGGCCCCTAAGCACTTAGCTTTCTTCATACTGGCCATTCTGACCAGGGAGACATGTAGTCTCAGAGTAGTTTTAATTTGTACCTCCCCGATGTCTGGGGATGTTGAACACTCAAAAAACATGTATTTCCTGAGGGGAAAGAGGCAGGTGTGTTAATGCACACCTTTAACCCCGGTACTAAGGAGTCAGACGCTGATAGATTTCTTGAGTTTGAGGCCAGAGTGAATTACATGGCAAATTCTAGGCCAGCCAGAGCTACCTGGTCAGACCCTGTGTTCTGTTCATTCAGTTCATTGGTCTGTTTATTGATTGACACTTTGGGTACTTTTTTTTTTGTATTTAATGTTTTTTGCAATTCTATATATTATAAACCCCTTAGTCTAATGTAGCTGGCAAAGTTTTTTTTTTCCCATTTTGTAGTAGGCTGTCTATTCACTCAAGTTGGGGTGTGTGTGTGTGTGTGTGTGTGTGTGTGTGTGAGAGAGAGAGAGAGAGAGAGAGAGATTTTGTCATTTCTTGAGCCTATTTTTTTGTGCTATTACAGTTCTACCCAGAAGATTTTTGCCTGTACTTGTATCCTGCAGCGCTCTCTGTGTGTTTCCCTTCCTCAGCATGAACTGTGTTTTATGCAAGGAGAGATGGATTTCACTACGTATCTCTGGCTGTCCTGGAACTCTGTAACCAGGCTGGTGTCGGAGTCACGGAGATCCCCCTGCCTCTGCCTCCTGAGCACCCTTGCTTCTTTCCTCTTCTCACTTAGGTTTTCCTCTGAATTCCTGCAGTGTATGTGGTGTCTGTCAGTCAGAGAATGTGGTGTCAGTCATTATATTCGATGTCAGTATATTTGGTGTTTGTCTTCAAGTCTTTGCTAATTCTGTCTTTGCTCTTGTCCCTTTGTCCCCTGTTTATTTCTGTCACCTTATTACGGGTCCCTTTTTTCTTTCAGTACTTTTTACCTGGAGTCCAGGTAGTTATTCGTGAACATATTCTTCTCTAATAGTATGATGTTCTAACATACTTTATTAAGGGCATGTGTCATGAATTATACTCAGTTGTCAGCTGTTAAGAACTGCTAAAACAGCTAGGCTGTAGTGACTCACGCCTTTAATCCCAGCCCTCAGGAGGCAGAGGCAGGCAGATCTCTTGAGTTGTGGCCAGCAAGGTCTACATTGAGTTCCAGGACAGCCAGGGATACAGAGAGAGAAACCCTGTCTTCAACCCCCCTCCCCTCCCCCCCCCCCAAAAAAATACCCTGCTAAAATAATACAAAAACATATCAAAATTACAGATACCCAGAATTTATGTGACTACACTAAAGGAAATCCTGTCCTCCATCTCTAGGTCCAGATGGTTTTAGTGTGATAGTGTCATGCTGGGCTTGGCTGCCTGGGGCCTTTAGGTCAGACCTGGCTCTGCTTGTTTTGAGCATAATTTTCACTGGAAGGAAGCCACATCCATCATCTGGCTCCTCCCATCATTCACCGCTAGTGGAACGGTTGCAGCAGAGTTCACAGAACGTACGACACTGAGAGTGTTTACTGTCTGGCCCTGGTTTAGTAACCTGGATTTCTCATTTTAATCATGTGTACTGGAATAGTGAAGGCAGAGACTGCCATGCTGGGGCGCTACCTCAGCCTCCCTTGGATGACTCTTCCTCCACTGTCATTCCTGGACTTCAGGTTACTGGGTCAAGCTCCAGTTATCACTGACACTGTGGAGCAGCCCTTGCCCTTCTTCTGGGCCTTTTGCTGGGTCCCCTGCATGGCTGCCGAGGGCACATCTGCTTCTTGTTCACAGCAGCCACCCATCCGGAGAGAGGAAAAGCTGGTGTGTGATAGCTTTGTGACCCTGGGCATGGTGCCTCCTGCCTTGGGCCCCATTTCCCCCATAATGAGGAAGCTGAGGAAGCTGGCCCTCGCCTCCCCTCTGGTTCTCAGACCTTTCAAACTTCCTTTGAGGGGCAGGTTTTTTCACAGTTTTAAAATCGCGTGTTTGTTAGTACTGATTGTGTGTATGCATATTTGTGTGTGTGTGTGTGTTTGCATGTTCCATGCTGTGCATGTTCCATGCTGTGCATGTGGAGATAGAGGGTAACTTTGCCGCTCTGAGGGTCCCTCGTTTCTTAATGGGCAGGGCTGTAAACCCCATTAGATACACTGTGATTCAACATTCAGCCCTCTGGGTGGAATTTCAAAGTCAACTTGCGTTTAGGGCAGCATTTTCAGCCTATGGGTTACAACCTTTTTGGGGCCGAACGACCCTTTTAGGGGTCGCCTAAGACCATCAGAAAATACAGGTATTTACATTATGATTTATTAACAGTAGCAAAATTATAGTTATGAAGTAGCAGTGGAATAATTTTATGGTTGAAGGTCCCCACAACATGAGGAGCTGTATGAAAGGGTTACAGCATTAAGAAGGTTGAGAATCCCTGGTTTAGGATCTGTGTCTTCTGGAGGCCAATCTGACCCCAAGTTTAGTTGAATCATTGGCATCTGAAAGTCTAAAGTATCTCTGGTGTTCTGTGAGCCCACACACCTTGGGATTTTCTGTTCTGGTGTATGCCAGGACCATGGTTTTGCATCCTACCTGGCAGGACTTAGGTGGCAAAGCATAGCCAGCAGAGGTACTTGACTGTCAGATGGAGCTACAGAGGCGGATGGATGGCTACTCAGCGACCTGAGATGTGTGAAGAACAAACTGGATAGTATAATTTCTTCTGGCCCTTGCTCTCTCTGGCTTTCTGTTCCTGTTCTTCCTGGCTTCTCTTCCTGAATACCACATCTCTGTTTTCCCCAGAGGCAGAAACTGAGCCTCTAGACCAGGGACCTTTTCTTAGGACACTAGTCTGGGAGCTGGGTAAGGCTGTAATAGTTACTTTCTCCATGCTGGGGTAAAATATCTGACAAAAGCAACTCAAGAAGTGAGTTTTTTTTTGGCTCATGGTTTGAGTGTATCATGGTGGTGGCAGGAGCATTAGGTGGCTGGTCACAGTCAGGAAGAAAAGAGAGATGAGTGTTGATTGATATTCCACCCATTTCACTTTATTTTTCATTCCATCCAGGACCTCTGTGAGGAACTATGGTTTTACAACCTCAGGTAAACCTCTTTGGAAATACATGTGTCTTCAGTTGATTCTAAATCATGCAGTTGGAGATGAAGATTAACAGTTACTGGGGACATACAAAATCTTCAGGGCAGCACATGCAGCTATTTGAGGAGTCACTCCAGTGACACTTCAGGCCTCAGTTCTGTACACAGGACAGCAGGGCTCCCTCTGTGTAAGCAAATTCTGTTAGAGTCTTTCACCAGCCCTTTCAGCCTGTTAGAAGGGAGGTCTCTGTTGTATGGAGGAAAGCCTAGGCGCAGGGAAGGTCCACTTGATAAAATGTTGCAGAATGAACCCTGGGATGCTGACCTGTGCTGTGTATTTATTTACTACTATTCTGGACTGCATGGTGTTTCAGTGAGTTCCTTTCTGCTTATCTCTGAGATATCTCTAAGGAGGCCCTGGTCATCAGCCCGAGTTAGTGAAGAGATTGACTGAGAACCACAGGTCAGGAGCCCAAAGCCTCAAAATGTTGCCTGACTACTGATGGAAAGACAAGATGTCTGGCGTCTACAAGAGTTTCCTACGCACTTAGAGTTAATGCAAAGGGGCAAGGCCTTTGGGTCCTGGGTGGCTGCTCCTGACCTGCTTGACATTTGGAACTTTCTCCTCCTTCTCTCCAGCAAGACTTAGACACTTTTATTGAGATTTGAGCCTCCTTAGCTAAAGTGCAGGAGGATTCTTGTGGCTTCCAGGATAAGGCAAACCTGTACCAGCTTAGGAAGCCCCACTATGACCTCTTTGTTTTTGGAAGGTGTCCTATTCTTGATCATCAACTTGACTATGCCTGGAATTAACCCAAGCTGTTGGGTATGTACACCTGTAGGGGATTTTTCTTAATTAAATCATTTCAAGTGGGAAGACTCACGTTTAATGTGGATCTTCTGAGGTGGAAAGATAACATCTTTAATCTGGGCTACACCTTCTGCTGACGGCCTGTATAAGGGCCTGGAAGATAGAAGCTTTCGTTCGCTCTTTGCTTGCTTGCTTGCTTGCTCTTGCTGACCAGCCCATTGCTTCACCCACTGACATCAGAGCCTACTTCTTTGGGATTCCTACATATACTGAAAGCAGCTGAAACATCCAGCCTTGTGGGCTGAGCAACTACTAGATTCATGGACCTTCTTTAGGTAGGCAGCTATTGGTAGACTAGCTGGACCACAGCCTATAGGGCATTCTGATAAATTCTCTTTATATATTCACTCATTCTATCCATTTCATTTCTCTACAGATGCTAATACAGAGGGGGTTGTTGTTGTGTGTGTCTGGGGCCTTCTAGATCAATTAACTCTAGGGAAGGTAGCCCAGAGAGTTTTACTTAATAAACCAGGCCCTGGAACTCCTTGAATTTTATTGGGAGCTTCTTTAACCCATTGTCCCAGTGGGACCTCCTTCTCCTGTAATTGCTCCTGAATCTCTACAAAGACTCAGAGATCCTTCTGCTCTGGTTGGGATGTAGACTCTTAGAATGCGCATTCTTAACATCTGGTTGTATAAGGTAGTTGTCTGAGAATTGTGCAGCCTAGAAACTCCTCTGTGGAATCCTTCACTGGGTCTTCTGTAGATGTTTTCTCAGGTATGGGACTCAGAATGCTGCTTGCTCTTCTGGCCCAGCACCCTGTAGGTAGTGAGATAATGTGTTGTCAGGGGTACAGCTACCCAGATGGGGTTCGTAAGTCTGTCACCAGCTAGCTGTGTGACCTTGGACAAATGTTTCTACATTTGTTCTACATCTGTGTGGGAGTTCTGGGGAGGAAGAGTCATCCACTCCTGGAGCTGCTATGTGTTTCCAGGGGCAGGTTACTTCCTTGTCTGGTCCTTTCTCAGGGTCCTTGACCATAATTGGTCTCCAGAGTTCCTGCCTTGGGCAATATTCAGTGACTTCTGCTCTGACTTGTGGCTGTAAAGTTCCTATCTTTCTGGTATGAGTTAACTTCACTTCTTCCTTTAAGACAGTGAGAGAAGATGTATTCTTATTCTTAGTCAGTGTAAGAGAAAACATTGTTGTATGGCTGTGACTGATACAGCAAGGAATCTCCTATAGGTCTTGAGGATGTGTGTGTGTGCGTGTGTGTGTGTGTGTATGTGTGTGTGTGTGTATGTGTGTGAGACATGAATGGAAGCCTGCCTGCATTTGCACAGCTTGGTATATATGCTTTGGCAGAGCAAACATCTTTCTCTTTGTTACCCCAGGGCAACACCTTTAATCCCAGCACTCAGGAGGCTGAGGCAGGAGTATCTCTGTCAGTTCAAGGCCAGCCTGCTCCACATAGCAAGGTTCAGTACAGCCAGGGTTACATAGAGAGAATATGTCACAAATGAACAAACAATACAACTCAGCGTGGGCTCACTAACACTTAAGTATATGTGGCATTAAGGCTGCTTTAATGTAGTGAAAAAATAAATGGGAATCTGTGGGAACCAGTGGGGAGGAGGGGGTAGGGGTTCTAGTGTCACTGATCAAATGTTTCAAGACAGCCTGGGCACATGGTACCCGAAGTGGGTGGTTAGGCAGGCAGGCTTGGTTTTGAATGAGAACGTGGATAGAGTAGTGTTAGATACTTGCAGTCTTATTGCCCCCATTCTGTATATGTGGTTTGGATGTGATAGGCTCTTGCCTAGCCCCAAGCAGTGGGCGAGACCCAGAAGTATGCCTGGAAGGAGAGTGGGAAGAACCCTCGGCTTCCTTTGTGGGATTCTCACATGGGCCCACTCTGGACCATCCTTCTCTGCGTGAGTGGGTTAACAGCCCTGAGCAGACAGACACCTTTGTCTGTAGAGAACATGGCTGTATGGTAGGCACGGTCCATTCGGCTTAGGATCAGGGCTACAAGGAGAACCACGCCACAGGTAGTTCTGAGTGATGGACAGGGGTCAGCTTCACATAAGAAGGCAAAGGTGGACATCTCAGGGAGATCTAGATATGAAGGAAGAGGAGGCCAGGGACTGATACCAGAGAAGAACCTTTAGGCCAGGAATGGTGCGCTGTGGTGGAATCTTAATTTTCTCCTAGGTGTGAGGGGAAGTCATTCGAGAGTTTGTAGGAGCGGGGTGACCTGCCCATAGCCATGTTCAGTAACCAGCAGCTCTGATCTGAGTTCACCCAACCAGGACAGAAGTCACTATAAAAGCTGTGTGTACCAAACAGAAGGCCTTTCCCCCATTATTCCCTAAACAATACAAGGAACACTAAATGGCTAGTGGACAGATGGTGGTGATGTTTCATGAAGGAAAAGAAGCTGGGGAGAAGTAGACTGAATCCCTGGAGACTGCAGGGAGATGGTAGGCATGAGACAGGGGAGAGCTGCAAGGCTGCTAATCGTAGGTATGGATAATAGTTAAAGGTGTGGGATTCCTGAGTCCCCTGACTGCTCAAAGGGTTCTTGCACTGTTAGGTTTGCCATCATTTAGTGGGGTCTGTAAGGGAAGGGCCGGAAGCAGGCAAGGGAGGAAGACAGCCCCGCCCGAGCTGTGTGTGCTTGCTGTCTCTGAATCTGACTGAAGAAAGAGGAATGACCAAGAGCTACCTCAATTTTAAGGAAGTCAGATGAGAAAAAGGCCTCCGACTGGGACCTTAGGGAGTAGTAGGGTGGCCTGTTGGTTTTCTTGCCATCCATTGTGAAATTGATGGCAAGGAGAGGAAGTAATCACACATGGCATCAGGGGAGAACAGAGACCTTCCCTCCTGAGAAACCCGTGTGGTGTGGGGCGGCTCAGGGAACTTGTCCGCAAGCCTCAGGATGCTCAAACAAACAAACAAACAAACAACAACAACAAAAGCAGAGCTTGTTCCATTTGTACAGCATGGGGTTTATATGCAAAACAACTATTTTGTCTTAGGACTGTGTGGTCCTATGGATGGGTCCAGTTCTCTTGGCTGTAGTGAGTGCCCGTAGGAGGGAGGTTGGGTGATGTAGTGCCTCTCTTATGCTTAATTCACTAGCTAAGAGCCCAGTATCTCCTGAGCACATGTGTGTCTCATGTTATGTGTAGGTGGGATGAGGAGGCTGCACTCTGGCCAGTGGATGACCCGAGTGGCTTCTTGTCTGTGTTTGGAGTCTGAGTCCTGGGGCTGAGATGTGAGGACGGTGGTCATGTGCTCGCCCCGTAACCTTGCCTTGCAGCTGGTCTGACCCATAAAGATGCTCAGCTGGGCCAGAAGCCACTGATCAACTCTGGCAGCCATCAGGGCTGTGGTGTCTTGACACTGAAGAGCACACTGAAGTGGGTTGAGGGTGATTGTTGGATAAGAAGGAAAGAAGGAAACACTCTCTGTCAGCATAACAGTCAGTCTCCTGTGGCAGTCTCTCAAGGACTGACCTAGAGATCTTTACCTCAGCTACCTCAGCGCTCTGCGGTTCAGTGTCTGGAGTAGAAATCAGCTGTCAGCTGTAACGGGGAGGTAGGTGCTGCTTATCGGCAATCTCCATGTCCCTTGGTGTAGAGAGCTTCTGTCATTTGCAGGATTCAAATGCCACCTTGGACAGAACACAGGAGCACCCAACTGGAATGTAGACTTTGTTCTAGTGCTGGTTTCTGACCTTACTTTTCTCTTCTCCTCCTCCCCCCGCCCCCCCCCCCCCCCGCCCTCCCCAGCTGGCTGGAGTTGTCTTCCTTGGAGTCGGGCTGTGGGCATGGAGCGAAAAGGTAGGTGGAACCTTGACCAGGCCCAGAGCCATCGGACTTGAATTGTCCCCTCTTCTAGCCTGTTGAGTAGTCACTAGCTGCAGAGAGGGTTTGTAGCATTAGCCATCAGAAAGAATGTGCCTCCGAGGTTGTGTGTGGTGCTGGAGGTCACTAGGCCAGCACTAGGAGAGTTGGGTGGGCGGTTATGAGCTCTGAGAGTATGGATCTGTTCCCATCCTGTTTCCAGAAGCCCCGAGTAACCCCAAAGCCAGCCTGGGGCTGTCCCCTAAAACCCGTCACATGCCTCTGGGAGCGAGTGAGCAGTCTTGTTTACTCCCAAAGTGCTTGCGCTGGCCTGCAGAGAAGGGGGTAGGACTCGGTTTTGTGCCCCATGTGCTGCTTGCCCCTGTGTGACGGAGGGGACCCCAGCCTCTTATTGTGCAGACAGACAAAGGGGCAGTTGGTATTCTAAGGGGTCAGATCTCCAGGGGCAAGGTGGAGTCATAATGCTGACCTTACCCATGGTAGGTTAATGCTAGTAGCTTAGGTGCTGAGATCTGGAAGGAGGACCAAGGAGAACCCGGAAGCTGAAGCACCCTCTGTGCCTGTAGTGGAACCTGTCACTGCTTCCAGGAAAAAGGAAGCAGCACAGTTTGGTCTATGAGTTTTTATGTGATGGTCTTAGGAACAGAGTAAGGTCTGCTCTTGAGCCAGTGCACCTTTCTTAGAGACCTGTTCACCACTGATGTGAAAACTGGAGTACAATGTCCCAGTGACCTGCAAACAGCAACCATGCATAACAGCGCCACCATGTGGCTGTATTTGGCACTGCAGCAGACTTGACCTGGATGAGCCCTGAATCCTAGAGCTGGTTACACAGCTGCCTAGCCTGACAGCTCTTTTCTCTTTGAGTACCACAGAATCTATCTGTCCTTTGTAGATGCCACTAGGCACTTATAACTATATGTATTTTAAAATTTTTACTGATTTTTTTTGGGGGGGTGGGGGTGGGGTGGGGTATGTATATGCTTAGTAGAAGTAAAAAACAACCTACCTAGGTTTGGTGTTCTCCTTCCACCATGTGGGTCCTGGGGATTAAACTCGGGTTGCCAGGCAAGGCAGCAAGTGCCTTCACCTGTTGAGAGCCATCTCACCAGCCCCTGACTATACGTGTTTAAATAAAAGTGATAAACCAATTCTTGTTGTCCCTAGCCTCTTTCCAAGTGTTTTTATTACACGTACAGCCAATGATTCTCTTTGGGTGGTGCTAACAGGATCATAGACACGTTTATGGGCAACACTCTCTCATCATCTACCCTTGCTGGGTCGGTTTCCTCAAAAATGTTCATTGTGAAGCTGCTTGTAGCCAGTTGGGCCGTGGCCTAGGACTCCCCTTCTCTGAGGCCTGGCCAAGGCACCTCGAAGGCCACTGAGGAAGCTGGGTCTGTGCTCACAGGAGCCCCCAGCCTCGGTATGAACCAGGAACTTCATGTAGACTGTCTAAGAGCTGTAGTGGACAAGGACTGTATACTCAGGGGCCCCAGGGAGTGGGCAGGAACACACTCTGGCCTGGCTCTTGATGACAGAGCTGAGCTGTGTGAAGCAGACCCCTGGCTTCAGCAGCTGGCTGACATAACTTGCCCCTAGGGCCTTGACTCCATTCTAAGGACACTGCTACCTTTTATCCTCTGCTTCTCTCAGGGTGTGCTGTCCGACCTCACCAAGGTGACCCGGTTGCATGGAATCGACCCCGTCGTGCTGGTCTTGATGGTGGGCGTGGTGATGTTCACACTGGGATTCGCAGGCTGTGTCGGGGCCCTCCGAGAGAACATCTGCCTGCTCAAGTTTGTAAGTGATGCTGCAGTGGGACGCAGTCTATGTATACTAGAGATACCAATACCGGCTCACGTCTGTTTTCTGGCCGCACAAGGAGGGAACAGTTCTTTGAACGTGCTGCCTCGCTAAGAAGGAAGATTTTAAGGAGAAAAGCCCAGCTGATGGTTCCTCACTAGGGAAGTGGGGTCTCCTGGAGTTGCCAGCTAATTGCGGGGGGGGGGGTGTTGGGGGGGTGGGGGGTGGGAGGGGGGGTGGGGGTTCTGCTCACCTCCTTGGCTCTATGGCTCTCCTGAGAAGTTCTAAAGGAATTGTTTATCTGCTGTTCACCTTTGTCCTTCCTGGCTAAGATCAAACGATGTGGCCAATGGCTTTAAGAAATCCTTTCCCTCCTCCTGCGTGTGAATCTGTTGGCTGTGCAGTGTAGTTCTTAATTTTCTGGCAGAATCACGAATTACTAAGAGTTTAGTTTTATATTTAGATACAACTTCATATTTAAATGTATTCAGTTAAAATTAAATAGCACCTGGTGAGGAAAACACTTTTGTTTTCTTTATGGTCTATTATTTGTTGAGCTTATTAGGTCAGTCTTTCTTCATTTGGAAAGCAAAGCACACACTCCTCCCTAGATCGCCCCCTCCTTAATAATCCTGTGTTTTGTATCTCCTTTCCACATGAGCAGGCTGTGCGCACTGGCGCATGCTTGCGGCTCTTATCTGGTTTTCTTGGGAAGCTTCCTTCACATTTCCAAGCTGGGTCAAAGCTTCAAGGCTCCCGATAGCAGCATGTCACCATGACCTAGAGAGGTCTGTATGTAGCTGACAGTCCTGCTTGCCCAAGATAGCACTGATCCCTCCAGCGTGGTAATGAACTCTGCAGGGATCTTAGGTGTCCTGTGTAAGTTGTTTCAGACAAGCTCTATGTCCAAGTCTTAGTTTCCACATCCGTAAAGTGGGAGTGAAAGACTCGATGTCTAGGATGGTTGAGTGGAGGGTGGGGCAGACAGTGCCTGGGTAGGGCTCTACACGGAAAACAACTGACTTCTTTCTCATCAGGTGGAGGTGGGGGAGGGCTACCTCCTAGGCAGTGATGGCTCAGAGCTTTGTCCTTCCTCCTCACTTCTCTCAGCTACCAGCTGTGCCATATGTGCACGGGTAGTGGTGAGTCCCATGTACCGAGGAGGTGGCGTGCTGCAGTAGGTGGTCCGCTGCGTCTGAGCGTCTGCCAGGCTGGGGATGCTGACTACCTTTCTCCTTTGCCCTCGCAGTTCTGTGGGGCCATTGTGCTCATCTTCTTCCTGGAACTGGCCGTGGCCGTGTTGGCCTTTTTATTCCAAGACTGGGTGAGAGACCGGTTCCGGGAATTCTTCGAGAGCAACATCAAGTCCTATCGGGATGACATCGACCTGCAGAACCTCATTGACTCCCTTCAGAAAGCTGTAAGCTCTGCCCCCGCCCAACAGGCCTCCTGCTAGAGCACGCCCTTCCCACCTCTGCTTAGTCTCGGATGCCCTGCAGCTGAGATGGCTTTTCTGCCACAACATGGCAGGGAGGTATGGAGCATGCCCCAGCCTCTGGTCAGCCTCTGGTCAGCATCGCTGTGCTCAGCTGCTGGCATGGCAGTTCGGGGTCCCTCTCAGCCTGCGTTTTGGATTGGCCAGACAACTTTATCTCCCATTCCTTCCTTTTGGGTCCAGTCTTCCCTAGCCTTTCATGATAGCCATGTTGCTAGTCAGAGACCTCCCCAGGACCTTGGCCCTGTGGATATAGAGGGGATACAGAGGACAGAGCTCCTCCCCCTAGGACAGTGACTCACTGTAGAGCTATTCCTGTATTCTTCCTCTCTGGGACCTTTTCTCCTTCCTGTTTGAGAAGAACAGACTGCCTTGGGGAAGCCTTCTCCATGGAGGGATGTGACCTCTCTGGAACTTTCCCCAGGGAGCTGACTAAGCAGGCTTCGGCTGTGTCCCTCAGCCTTCCTGCCCCTTCCCCTTGCTTGCAGCTGCACCTGGAAACTTGAATCTCTGGTTGCTCCAGCTCCTGGGGCGAACCACTCCCTGGCACTGTGGCCTGTTTGATCTGCCTCTCCCAGAAGCCCGGCTTCTGAAATGTCTTTTCCAAGGAACACTTGGTTCCAAAGAGAAAATAAACCAGCAAGCACTAAAAATAACTGACCCACTATTATTAACCAAAACTTGTTTACCCTGTTGCATGTAGCATGGGGGTCCAGGAAAATCTGTTTACATAAGCAGAGAGACTCCTGTGCGTTGTTACTGACTCGGGAGACTCCCTAATCCTAGTGACCTCGCTACGCCTTGTCTGTTCAGTTCTTTCTTCTCTTTTGTGTTCAAATGGCCTTGGGTCTGCTAGTTTCTCGAACTTTCCCCTGCTCTTTCCTAAGAGAAGTCATCCCTGCCACCGGTCTGTCCCAGTCTGTTTTGAGACAGGTGAGACAGGATCTTGTTATGTAGCTTAGGCTGCCCTCAAGCTTGCAGGCCTCAACCTCCGGATTATTGGAATTGGAGGAATGTGCTCTACCGTGCCCAGCTTCCTATCTTCTAAAATGTAAGAGGCACCCACTTAGTTCTAGGGCTTGTGATAAAACATTAGGTGGTCATTAAGTCATTAAAGCATCCTGCATAGTGGAGGAGTAGGAATGGCGAAGATTGGATTTCCACTGGAAAGTTGGGTGTGAGGGAGGCAGAGATCCTGCTGGCCTTTGTTTTGGCGGCAGAGGTCATAGATCTCTGGTGAGTGATTCTGTCACATTGATGATGTTCTTAGTGTGCTGGGTGCCGCACACTTGTAGGCCGATAAGGGCTTTTGTCAGCTGCACTAGGTAATGAGGAGTGGAGGGTGGGACTCCTGGTCAAGTCAGACGGTTAATGAGTGGTTAATGAGTGCTGCTGTTTTCACTTTAGTTGTAATTAATCCCTGTTGTAAATGATCAACAGCTGCCTTTATATAAAATGGCCAAGAAGGTAACTAGGGCCAGCGTGGCCTTTTATCATGGAGAAAGGCCTGTTCCTCACTTCGGCTGTGTTCTCTGGGGTAGGAGAGGGGCATATCAATGGGTCTTAATGGAGAAGGGGTGTAGCTTGCATGGGCTCTGTCAAGGAGTGCCTCGGACTTAGCATGCTAGCTAGACTAGCTCGACTTGGTCCCCATGGGAGTCAGCATGGCTGCAGTTTCCCTCTTAATGCATTACCATTTGTGGGTGTCATTCAGTATCTGAGCCTTTCTGTCTGTAAATGGGAACATAAGAACACCTGTGTTGAGTCAGAGATCTTGGCCCCCGTCATGTGATTTTTGGCAATACTTATAATTTCAGAATCAGTGCTGCGGGGCTTACGGCCCTGAAGACTGGGACCTCAATGTCTACTTCAACTGCAGTGGTGCCAGCTACAGCCGAGAGAAATGTGGGGTACCCTTCTCCTGCTGTGTGCCAGATCCTGCAGTGAGTATATGCCACTTCTGCAGCCCCGCAGCTCCTGCCACTTCCAATGCCATCCAGGCTGCTACTTTTCAGCACACTGATGCTGTATGGTACATGCCCTTGGCTTCCTCTTACCGCCCTGGGTCCTTGCAACTCTGAAATCCTGTGCATACATTCTGGAACCCTTCTCTGTGGTGCTCTGTGCTAGATAAAAGGAAAGATCACCTTTCCTCACGCTAAGTTCTGCCTTACCGTGAGGGCGGTGTGCTCCGGTCCTGCCCGCTTTCAGAACTTCTCCGCACAGTGTCCTCATTGCTCAGAGGCTCTCAGGAATGGTGAGGTTGCACATCACATGTGGCGGGGGCTGGGGCTGGGAGGCAACAGCTCCATGGTTAATCCTTTTCTAGCCTTTTCTTCACTTGCTTTCATTCCTAGCCTTAGGCCTAAATCCTTGAGCTTCGGGAAGTTGAGCACTTTGGGTAACCTGGGAAGAAACTCTGTTTCACCCGAGCAGAGATCTGCCCCGCGCAGGCTTCTGCACAGCCCTGTGGTGCCTAGTCACGGCCCCTCAGAAGCAAGCCTTCACTGTTAGGACCTTCTGCACAGCCCTGTGGTGCCTAGTCACGGCTCCTCAGAAGCAAGCCTTCACTGTTAGGACCTTCTGCACAGCCCTGTGGTGCCTAGTCACGGCCCTCAGAAGCAAGCCTTCACTGTTAGGACCTTCTGCACAGCCCTGTGGTGCCTAGTCACGGCCCTCAGAAGCAAGCCTTCACTGTTAGGACCTTCTGCACAGCCCTGTGGTGCCTAGTCACGGCCCTCAGAAGCAAGCCTTCACTGTTAGGACCTTCTGCACAGCCCTGTGGTGCCTAGTCACGGCCCCTCAGAAGCAAGCCTTCACTGTTAGGACCTTCTGCACAGCCCTGTGGTGCCTAGTCACGGCCCCTCAGAAGCAAGCCTTCACTGTTAGGACCTTCTGCACAGCCCTGTGGTGCCTAGTCACGGCCCTCAGAAGCAAGCCTTCACTGTTAGGACCTTCTGCACAGCCCTGTGGTGCCTAGTCACGGCCCTCAGAAGCAAGCCTTCACTGTTAGGACCTTCTGCACAGCCCTGTGGTGCCTAGTCACGGCCCTCAGAAGCAAGCCTTCACTGTTAGGACCTTCTGCACAGCCCTGTGGTGCCTAGTCACGGCCCCTCAGAAGCAAGCCTTCACTGTTAGGACCTTCTGCACAGCCCTGTGGTGCCTAGTCACGGCCCCTCAGAAGCAAGCCTTCACTGTTAGGACCTGGGCAGGATCCTTGGTCTGGGAGAGGCCTATTTGCTGAGGTTGGGCAGTGGTATCTTAGGTGTCCAGGAATGTTTGAAAAACACCAGTGTAGCCAGTGTATTGTGTGCAATGTCATCTACTAGCAGAAAGGTTGACAAACTGTGGCCCAAGGCCCAATGAGGCAAAATACTTTCCATTACTTTTTGGTGGTTGTTGTAGTCCAGTTTTGCATTGCTATAACAAACCCTCTGAGGAGAGGCTTGTGGGCTCAGGGGAAGAATGCATGCTTACTATGCAAGGAGTCCTAACACTAATCCCTAGAATTTAAAAAGAGTCAGCTGGCTTGCAGTGCTGGATGCTTTCAGAGCTGTGGCACCTGCTGGAGACAGCAAGGAGCACATAGGCTGCCAGCTCTGTGGCTAAAGAACAAAACAGAAGGCAACTGTTTCCTTCCACCTAGATTCCATTTCCCAAAGGTTCTACTGCCTCCTGCAGCAGCACTTGGGACTAAGACTTTGGGGATATTCTGCATCCAAACTCAAACATGGCTGAAGGGAAAAAGAAGTATAATATTTTGTGATGTATGAGAATTGGTATGAAATTCAGATTCCATTGCCCTTAGTTTTCCGGCACTATAGCCAAGCTTGATAGATCATGGTTGTCCAAGTCTAGCTTATGTGCTGTCCAAGTCTGTGTTCTTGCTGGTGAGGTACAATAAGTCCTGAGTCTACAGCTTGCATCTACAAAATTTACTGCTGAAACAACACAGATGTGGCTCACTGACCCCTGTTCTAGCCTAGAAGGGGAGCAGGCAGTTGACCTCAGGGTGTGAGCTGTGATGTAATTTCTGTGTAATTTTTGCACATGTTTCTTGGTGCTCAGTTGTGATTGTTCTAGTGCCTCCTCCCACCGGGTTTTTGACAGGTCTTTGGAGTGACTAAGTTTTCTGCTTTTCCTACAGCAAAAAGTCGTGAACACACAGTGTGGCTATGATGTCCGGATTCAGGTAAGAATACCAACACACACTCTTAAAGGATCCGAGGAACCGTTTCTTAAGCTTGAGTATTATAGTCTAATCTCCTGCTTTAGAACAAGTGCAGATTGGAGTGCAGAAACAGGAAGATGTGATTAGAAGGTGCCACGTAAGCCAGAAGTGAGCGGAGTCTGGGTGGCCTGCTGTGCATGTGTGCACGTGCATATACACATGTGCTTGTGTGAACGTGCATATACATGTGTACTTCTAGCATATGAGAATTCAGCAGTAAGACACAGTTTAACCAGAATGTAGCACCGGACACTGAATTTGCCAGCGCCTTGGTGTTAGGCTTAACCCTCCATGGTGGTGAGAAAGAAGTTCCTGTCACTTTAGGCCACTATGGTACTTTGTTGTAGCATCTCAAAAGACCAGAGAGATGCATCTGTATGAAACCTAGTGTCCTGTTAAGAATGTCATCGCCACTTGGGGCAGCCATAACAAAATGTAGAGACTGGCAGGCTTACATGACACTTATTTTGTCACAATTCTGGAACTTAGTAGGTCAAGATCAAGCTGTCACCTGAGTTGAGTCCTTCTGAGGCTTCTTAGGAAGGCTCTGTTCCAGGCCTGTCTTCCTGGCTTGGACATCTCCCCGCCTCTCATGACTTCCTTCTGTGTGTACTACTGTCCTAATCTCCTCTTGTATGGACAGAGGTCAGTTGATCAGACCATACCCTGGTAGCCTCATTGAAACTTAGCTCTGTAAAGACCCGTCTTCAAATACAGTCACAACCTGAGGTTCAGAGGTTTGGAATTTCAGTGTGGGAGCATGATGGCACAGTGTATTCCATAATACCTCTAACATCTCTGTTAACGTGGAGGGAGATGATGGGAAAGAAACTGAGGTTGATTGCCACTTATGAGGTAGAAAGAGTGGGGTGTGTACTGGGACAGTGTCCCCATGCACTGACAGGTTTTTTAGGGGGATTGACAGAAAAGGAGCTGCCTGACTCTCTCCCAGAACCAAGCTTACCAGTAGGAGACAGAATCTAAAGAGCCACTGCCCTTCTTTCTTCCACCTTCTGTGACTCCGAAAGCATGGAATCCCCTTTCCTCTTCACCTTGAGAGACACATTTTTAATTCCAGGCTGCAGATTACCTTGCATCTCCAGATGTGGAGATTCAGAGCAAATTCATCTTTGGTGCTGAGAACCTTTAGTTAGATAGGCAGGATGGCTGCTTGCCCTGGGAGGGGCCCAGACTGAACATGAACTGAGGTGTTTCTCAGGCAGGGTTTCTCCTGTGGTCCTCGTCCAGCCCCCTTAGACCATCATCTACATGCTGTGCTTTGTCATGCCCCATACAGAGCTAGGCTGTCTTGGGGCAGTGCAGGGATTGTGTGTGCTCAGGCTGAAGCCACTGTGCTGTTTCTCTGCAGCTGAAGAGCAAGTGGGATGAGTTCATCTTTACAAAAGGATGCATCCAGGCTCTGGAAGGCTGGCTGCCCAGGAACATCTACATTGTGGCTGGTGTCTTCATTGCCATCTCACTGCTGCAGGTATGACCCAGAATTCAAGCACTGGGCCCTTAACACGTGGCATGCTGTAAAGGAATCTGGCCTAGGAAATAGGATGTCCAAGGTCAGGTGCATAACATATGTGTGTGTGTGTGTGTGTGTGTGTGTGTATGTGTATGTGTATGTGTATATACACATGAGGTAGTAAGAGTGGGATGTGTACTGGGACAGGCATCCCCACATATGCACATGCACACACACAGTGTGGTGGCACCTGTACATGTTTGTTGTTAGAGTCCGTGCCTAGGATAGGTCATGGCCCCTATGTCCCCACAGTCTGCTACCTGAAGGGAGCCCCTTTTAGGGCAGACAAATGGGACAGCTGTGTCCTTGTCTTTAGGGCCCACATCTTTATATGGTATTGCCTGTGTAGTAGTCAGAGGATTGGGGTGCATGGCCAGGAACTGGCCCACTTTGCGGTCCCACCCTTTTGGCAGATGGAAGTAGCAGGAATTAAGGAGGTGTCAGGAATCTATAGAGTGGGAGGTGTCTCTTACTATTAACCGGGGCAGTTATCCCAGAACTTCCTTGTCCCTGTCCCCTGGCTGGGCTTCCAGGAGTCTTTCCTCACACAGACTCTCCCTTGGCTCACGGCCTGGCCCAGGGGTGAGTGGAGCGGCTGCTGCCCACAGGAAAATCTAGAAAAACGTCAAGAGTTCAGTTACATCAGAGAAACTGTCAGTTTTCTTAGGGCTCATGTGTACGAGGCACCGCCTCCCTTTGCGCATCTTGTGGCACAGTGAAGGCTGCAATTTCATGGAGAGTACACGCTAGGCAGCTCTGCCTTCAAGAGCTGGACTTGGGTGCAGCCACACCATATTTCTGTATTCACTGTGCCATTATATTGAATGACAACAGAACACTGGAGAAAAGCTTGTGGAAAAGCAAAGAAGACTTGTGTGAAGTGAGACTGGGCTCAGTTATGAAGCCAAGAGCTTATGGGGTGGGGAGACAGACAAGCACACCAAAGCTTACCATGTTTATGGTTGTCTGTGTAGACAGAAAACCGCACCCTTCCCTCATAACATGCCTGTCTGCTAAGGTCAGGATATGTCTGCAGATATCAGGGCCATGGCCGGGAATTACTCTCTTGGCAATTGGGCCGACAGGGTGACTGGCTCTGAATAGTTGGTGTTATTTTACAGTTTGACCTAGAGCTCAAGTATGTGGGTCCTGCCTGGTATGTGGCATTTTTACTCCCTGGGGTCAGGGCAAGCATCTGTTTCACTCTGTGATGCTTTTTCTGACCTCTTCCATGCTTGAGGGATGCTACAGCTTACCCCAGGGTTCGTTTTCCATGGGGTGGGTCATCTTTGTGGTTTGCTCAAGCTTTGCTACCTTGCCCTTGACCGGGTAAGAGAGGGGAGGTAGCCTCCACCTGCTCACCTCTGCTCCCTGCCTTCATTTTGAACCGCTGATCTTTGGCTTTGGTTTCAGATTTTTGGCATCTTCCTGGCGAGGACCCTGATCTCAGACATCGAGGCAGTGAAGGCAGGCCATCACTTCTGAGAAGCAGATGCAGCAAATGGAGTTGAGCCACATGTAGAGGTCAAGCCTTTCACTGTCCAGCAGCAGCAGCAGAAGTCGACATTAGCCACCCACAACCAGACCCCAGTCTTCGGCATCAGTGTGATATGACCTCTCAGTTTCTTCTTGCTGGTGCTGAAGACCAAGGCCCCTTCTCATCTGCCCACACTTGACATGGCATCTCTGAAAAGGGCTTGCCCAGAGACAGAGAATGTGTTTTTATGTGGAGTAGTAACTCTGAGGACAGATGGCTCCCATGGCTGCAGGAAAGGCTTGATGGCCCTTATGGAGCCCAAGAGCATCTGCAGGCCTCTGCCTCCTCAGTAAGGCTTAGGTAGATGCTCAGCTCATATCTTCTGTGGGTATAGCATCAGTATGGGACCAGCACTGAGGACAAGGCTTCTGGTTCCATCTGATCAAGAAGGAGGAGGAGGGATGAGTGGTCTAGTGGTACCCTCGTGCCAACAGGGTTCGTGGTGGTGCAAACATGCCAGGGGTTTGCAGAATCCTCAGCCATGTCCAAGTGAATTATGCCTGAGCCAGCCATAGCCGGTCCTGGGGAGCACATCACCACTGCCTTCCAAGCCTACACTGCTCTCCCAGGGTAGAACAGCCTCGTTTCTCCATAGCATTAAGCCCTACTGAGGGCCAGCTCTCCTGTTCTTATAGTGTGTAAATAGTTTATTTATAGGGGTAAGAGTGTTCCTTCACCATATCTTCATAGCCTCTTCCGTCTGGCATTCTTTTCTCAGCAGCCTTACCCAGTGTCTGGGACCAAGCTGTCCTTTTCAGTTCCCCGAGTGTCTTAAGAACCAGCTGTGACAGCTTCTCCCTCTGGTTCACATCCCCTCCATGCGCCCCTGCTTGGCTTCCCTGTCTTCTGGTCTCGGTGCTACTGAAATGGCCACCAGAACTTGAATCCTGACTGACCCTTTCTCCTTCCCCGCTGCCCTCCAGGGAGCCCCAGCTCCTGATTGCCAGCTGGAAACTGGGTTCCTCTCACGACCACATACAGCTAGTGGCCCAAAGTATGCTGTCCCTGGAGGGCAACGCTCCTGCAGCCAGGCCCTGGCAAGCACAGACAGCTGGTGCTGTGTGGAATGCTCAGTGCATCTTATCTCTAACTTCCGTGGTGACTCCCCCACCCACATGCCGTGTTCACTGTCAGCACTGTTCTGAGGCTGCTCTTGAAAATGATGTCTGTCTTACGTACTGGATACTCCGAGGCATGCTGGCGTCTGTCCACCTGGGGCTGGGCTACTCTCTAGTGCTTCTTTATAACTTGTATCTGTCCTTACCGTTCAGGGATTGAGTACTACCTTCAGTTACTTGCCGAAGTGTACATTCTAGTGTGGTGTATACTGGTGATACTGGTGGGGGTGTGTTCATGATGATGATGATGTTATAATTTTCTAAATAATTCTCTATAGACTAGAGGAAGAAGAATGCTTGTGTTTTTAGGAAGTGTGCAGCTTCTCTTTGACCTGCCAAACTCTTTTATGGAATATATCTTTATATTAATGCTGTTGTTTGGGTCTTTTTTTTTTTTTTCCTTTCTGGTTTGCAATCACTATTAAAACAAAAAAGCATTAAGCATTTTGGTGATAAATTGAGCCACTGAGTCAGGTGTGACTGGTGTACAGGAACCCAGTGGTTGAGGCAAGCCATCGTTTGCACATTCTGACAAATTCCATGTATCCTCCACATTCTCCCTGCAGTTGAAACTAGGTGGCTTACAGCTTTGCCATTCTTGGCTGTAAGCATCAGCTGCGTAACTTTCCTCTCCAGGACTCAAGGAAGGATTATTCTCAGTTAATTTTGGTCTAGCCTTGGCAGTATTGCCCATCCAGGCAAAAGTTCATGGTTCCAGACAGGACACTGTTGCTTGCACGAGCTGTAGACTTGCTGGTGATCTATAGTAGGTGGGGTGGATGGTCATTGGCCCTGCTGGAGGCCATGGAGAGTAGACACTCCCTGCTGGCGTGTTGACACCAATGGCTTCGGGCAGCTCTTACTGTTCCTGCGGACTTGCAAACTGGCCCATTTGGAGTCTTGCCCTGTGTCACATATCCTTGTTTAGGATTCATGGCTTCCAGGGTTGGGCTTGTTTCCCAGTTAATTTTTTAAAACGAGGAGGTCACTTCAGTGATCTCCTCTGGCTAAATGAACAGAAGTGGAAGATGAGGGGAACGGTGTCCGCAACATTTCCTGGCGTACCCTGAGCACCCGTCCTCTCTGTCCTCTTAGGCTGAGGAGCCAGCGTGGGATCCCTGCACATCCTCCTCTCCCACTCGAAGCTCCAAGGCTCTTGCCCTTCTCTTGTTCTCTCCAACTCTGCTTGGGACTCTACCTTCCTTTCCCTAGGCAGTTTCTGACTTGGGTCACTGGGCCTTCCTCTCTCCCACCTTTCATTCTCTACATGGCCGGTTGTTAAAACCTCTTGACCACAATGGCACCTAATGTTGAACTACTCTCCCCAACATCCCTGGTTCTAAGGTGCAGGCACACTGCTTCAGACTCTCCTAAGTGTCCTCATGCCTTGGTTGTTCCTGCCCTATTCAGCAGGTCTGCAAGGCTGCTAAGGGTAGAGCCCTGAGCCAGGCAGAAAAACTACGTACATCGCTCCCCAAGAAGCT
The DNA here is from genome assembly GCF_000001635.26 of Mus musculus. NCBI lineage: Eukaryota > Metazoa > Chordata > Mammalia > Rodentia > Muridae > Mus > Mus musculus. The sequence goes on along the minus strand of NC_000080.6, from coordinate 40,905,403 downwards.
AGGCACAGTGTTCGTACCTAACTAACGTGACAAATCGTTAAACACAAAATCTTCCAGGAATGGAGGAAGTGCTCAGGGTACATAAGTTAATAAACTCATTTGGTTCACAGAGCAGTTCCGAGAAAGCCATATTCATGACCAAAGCATAAATTTCAGAGAAAGATAGCTCCTTGCCACCCTTGCATCCCCTCAGTGTAGCTTCTGCCCAGTGACTAGCCTAGGTACAGCCCCATTCCCTGAGGGTGTTCCAAGAAGCTCCTGGGGCTATGGAGGGCTGCAGCCATTTGGCAAAGGTGGAGTGTAGATCCTCTTCTCTAGCTGGATTGGATACTTGATGGGAAAGTTACCCACAATGAGTAGGGGCACTGCCCTGGCTTGCAGCTCTGGCAATGGGCAGTGGGTTCATTTTTCTAAGACCCAAATTCAGGTAGTACTGTGTTCAGTCAGCAAACTGCTCTCTGATCTGTGTGAAGCACTAGTTTCCCCAAAGCACAGTTGTTGGGAAAGGCCAGAGTTGTCAGTCACATGGAAGCTCTTGGATGGGTTTTCTATGCTGAACAGTGCAGGATCAGACACTTCCTTCTTTTAAGAGACATGTTGGAGGCCTCTGAGGCAGCATGTCGGCTGCTCCTGTTAGAAGGCTCCTCTGCAGAGGGAGGAAGCCTCAGTGTCTGCATGAGGGACGACCACTTGATTGCTTCCCGGCTCATAGCGTCAGACATGCCAGAATTGGTTTAACTTCCCCAGCTCTGACAAGAAAGAATGTACATGACCGTGGCTGGACTTTTGTTCCAGTATTACGTTTCTCTGTGTCCCTGAGACTCTTGGGTACCACGTTGTTAGCCTGGAACTTTGGGAATAGCCCACCGCCCCGTTGTGATCTTCGTGGAGGTGCTTGTGTTGAACGTGCCCAGGGTGGGTGGCGGTGGCAAACTTTGTGAGCTGAGCTTATTCATGTAGCGTGTAAAAGTGCCCGTCCTCCTCAAAGCAAGGTAAAGGGATCGCCCTTTGGTCAGTTACTCTTGGTGTCTCCAGGGACCTCCTGGAAAATGTCAGATGAGTATTATAAAATGGGCTGGGGGTGGGTGGGGAGGGCAAGAAAAATGGCTTAGGAATTAAGAGCATTTGTTGCTCTTCCAGAGGAGGGGTTTAGCTCCCAGCACACACAGGGTAGCTCACAACCGCTTGTAACTCCAGCACCCTCTTGGGAACTGTGGGCACTATGCACACATGAATCGTGCAATTACAGAGGCTGTGGGCACTATGCACACATGAATCGTGCAATTACAGAGGCAAGCAAATTGCCCATATATACATAATAAATAAATCTTTTTTAAAAAGAGGCAAAATCCTGGGAGAGCTTTAGGAGATTGTTAAGGGATGTCTGTGGGGGATGCTCGCTTCGGAGTGAGAGGACACAGCTACTCCCTACAGAGCTCTGAGAATTATTTCTTCACTTGGCTTTCTTCTATATTCTGTGCCTCATTTCCCAGCAGGGGCTTCAAAAACATAGCTTAATGACTACCACACTAAATTATCACCTTGGACCATCCTTTTTGTCACCTCAGACTTTTAAGTTTCATCCTTTTTAACATAAGTAGAAGCTATCTAAATGGTGCAAAGTGAAAAGTATGTTTTCTGTTACCCGAAGACAACTACAGTTAAGGATCCTTCCAGAAAGTGTCTTTGGATCTTTATCCAAATGGGAGTCTTTTTTTTCTTTCTTTTATTTTGGGGGGGGGGGTCAGTTTTCTGTAGTTCTTTTTATGTATTGATCAGGTACGTTCACTTGGTTAAGCCACACAAGTAAGTGGCCGTTGCTCTCCAGGGGATTATGTTTGCAGTTCCAGGTAATAGAAAACCCTATTAACCCAACCTGAACAATGAGTGGAGGGTTTTAGCTCCTGAAACTGGAAAGTCCAGAGGCAGCGCGAGTTTCAGGGTTGCTGTGATCCAAGTGACTCAGTGAGGTCAGCAGGATCTGGTTTCCTGTTCGCTGTCTGCCAGTGTCTTCATCGTCGGAGATTGGGGGTGGGGGTGAGGAGGGGGGCTCCACTTGAGACTGCCTCTAGCCTCCGTGATGGGTCATCACGGTAGTGAGGTCAAGGAGGGTCAGCCTGCCTCCATGTCTGCTCCTTCTGCTTCACGCACATGTTAGGAAATGACCTTCCCTGTAGGATGCTGGGAACGCTGCGGTGTGAGTTTCCCGGTATCCTCCTGTGGGCTTTGCTCTTACAGTGTTTATTTAATAAATAAACACACAGATTTCAAAACAAAACACAGAAGGTGCCTCAGTATGGGCTGGGGAGATGGTGCTGTGTGTAAAGGGACTTTTTGGGTAAAGGGACCCGCATTTGCATGAATGTCTGCAATCCCGCTGTCCCTACCGAGACAGGCAAGGTGTAGACAGGGATATCCCAGGAGGCTTGGGAGTCAGCTAGTCTGGCCTGTTCAGTAGAAGAACAAAGAGACCCTCTCTCAAGGTGGAAGTGGAGGACCAACACCAGCGGTTGTCTTCTGACGTTCATGTACGTGGTATGCCATGCCCACATGCTGAGTCACACAGAAGGATGTGACCCTGTTGTACCTGAGTCACGCACAAAGGGAACAAACAGAAACTGCAGAGCTTCTTATCCGGGTCGCTTAGTCACTTAAGAGGATTTAGATATTTGTTTTTTTCCCTAAATTGAATTCTCCAGGAAGAATGGATGGTTATGGGTGCATGGTTAATGGGTTGTAGGGGTTGCCTGTGACAGGCCAGGTCATTGCTTACTGATGAATGCCCCCAGCTGCCACATTTCTCGTTGATAATGGGAATGCTAGCCCTTGTCCTTGTGGTGACGGGTTTGACATTTAACAGAGGGGTGTTTATCTGAGGATACAGCCCCACCTGCTGAGCTACCCATGATGAGTGGTCACACAGAGTTCTGAGGTAATACAAGTGGTGGGTGGGTGGGGCACTCACCTTCCTGGAGTATGGATCCTGTCAGAAGCCTACGCAACTAAAGAAGTTGCTTTTGAATTCTCAAAACTCTATTGGTGGGGATGGGGGTAGGGTGGGGGTGGGAGTAGGGTGAGGGTGGGGGTAGGAGCCTAGGATGAATAAGAAGCCTAGAGGAGCTCAGAGTAGAGGAAAGAGCTGGAATGTTGGTGTAGTTGTGGTGAACTTGGTCATCATGGTTATATAGTTGAGAGATCCCCCCCCCCCAATTGTTCCCTTTCTGGCAGGGAAATATGTCCTGAGAAGTGCTGGTGTTCCCAGGAGGTGACATGTTCCTCACCTCCAGAGGGCAAGCATGTCCTTCCCACCTTCCATGAATACCCAGGCTCACTGTGAAACCAGAGCATGGATGGCTTCTGTGTGCTTTCCTGGGCACCAAGAAAATCAATCGGGGATGAAAATGGAGGGGAAAAGTGGGGAGTCAGGAGAAGTCAGGTCATATATGCCAGTTGTGATTCTGTTTTCCTGGAAGCAGTGGGAATGTGCAGTCTTCTCCCTTGTGACTCCAGCTCAGCTTCGTTGCTGGGCCTGCATCCTCCTCCTCTGCACCATCCTTGACCAGCCACTCTGGCCTTCTGCCCTTGCAAAGATGCCTGGGTAATAAGTTTATGCATTTTCCCCATAGGCCTAAACAGTCATCACCTTTCAGCACAGTGAATCATTGTGATGCTATCTCCTTTTAAATTTGTGTTTATGGCATAAAATCAGCACAGCTGTGGGCCATATGAAAGTATTGGAGTGGCCTCTCGCAGGGACCTAGCACCCTGCCCCTGGTCCCTGAAGGTGTGAGAGGAAGCATGGACCCCAGTCTAGGGTCATAGACATCAACAGGTGATGGTTTTTGTATTTCATGGACTGAGGGGAGTCTGGGAGGATTTCCTGTGGGAAACGGCACCAGGAAAAGCCCAAGTTCCTGGTTTTATAACCAAGAGGCGATGATCCTCCTTATGCACTCTGTAAAGGACATTTCTTTTTAAGGACTCATAAATATAAATAAGCACATATGAATTTTTTTTTTAAGGATTTTAGTTCATTGGTTGAGGGAGGTGGAAAGGTTAACAACCAATTCAAAGGAGAAATCAAAAGGAAGCAACAGTCAACATGGAGGAAAGCTATGCCAGAATGGATTCTCAATACAAAAGGACCTGCTGAATCAATCCCATTTGGGTATGCTCAATGCACATCTCTCCACAAGAATAAGTCGACGTTAACTCTGCAGCATAGTTATAAAATACCTCAAGGGGACAGCAGTCTAGATTCAGACTCAGCTGTTAGGGTATGCCCTGAAAGGCACAGGTTTTCATTGGTGACAACCAGAAACTTTGTTTATTCCAGATTTCTTCCCAGCCCTATCTGGCCAAATCCAGGAGTGACCTTTACATCAGTGGGACTCTGGAAAGGAAGTGCTTCTCCTATAATGGTCAAGCCACCTGGTCTGAAAGTCACCCCGAGATATACTAATGCTTTACGCTGCCCCTCGGGACGCTTGAGCATCCCTCCCCCGACCCTTCTGCGCTGTTTCTGCAGAAGACTCTGCATCATCCATGGTAGAATCTCTTTTCGAACACAGCTGCATTTTGAGGTTTCTTCAAGCTGTCAACATGTGAGGACTTGAATGTTCAAAGAATCTCAGATGTAGGGGTTCCCAGCCTGGCTGGTGAATCCTCTTCCGTCCCTGCAGCCCAGTTCTTAGAACTAGCAAAGACATGCATTTTAAAGTATGTTTTTATTCTTCGATAATTTTATATAATGTGTTTTGGTCATATCTTCCCCACTCCTCCCAGATCCCCAACTTCTCTTTAATCCACCGAGTCCACTGTGTGCTGCTCATGTTCTCATGAGTGTGGGGTCACTCCAGTGGAGTGTAATCAATCTAGCAGGAGCGGAAACCATCCATGAAAGCTGACCCTGGAGGGAAGAAGCCATTAGCTGTGACTAGTGCTAAGTAAGGGGTGGTGCTTGTGAACTCCTCCCACTATGCATCAGTGTTGATTGGCTTGCTTTTCTGGAGGTCTTGTATAGGCAACCACTGCTGAGTTCACAATGGTCCAGTCATGTCCAAAAGATACCATTTTTCTCTCTGCTCCTTCCTGACCTCTGACTCTCACAGTCTTTTTTCTTTCTTTTCTTTTTTTTTAATTGGACATTTTCTTTATTTACATTTCAAATTTTATCCCCTTTCTGCATTTCCACTCCGAAACCCCCCTATCCCATTTCTCCTCCCCCTGTTCACTAACCCACCCATTCTTGCTTCCCTGTCTTGGTATTCCCTACACTGGGGCATCGAGTCTTCACAGGACCAAGGGGGCCTCTCCTCTCATTTATATCCCACAAGGCCACCTGCTACATATGTGACTGGCTCTCACGGTCTTTCTGTCCCTCTTTCATGATTGTCCCTGAGTTTTGAGGGGGCAGATGGAGGAGGGCACTGACATGACTTTCTTCATTTTATATGAGAGGAAGCAGATTCAGATTACAGAACTTGTGGATGCCATGAAGCCGGGAAGTGTTGTATAAATCATCCCGATTTACAGCCAGGATTTCCTCTCCAAGGACTGTTCTCCCTCCCTATTGGTGGCACTCATAGGACACAATCAGAGATCAAAGGGCATCAGCGGGCATTGGAGGGAGACGTTGGCACTACATAAAGTGAATAAAGGTCAGAAAGTGAGAATCCTGTCCTTGGCAAAGGGGGAAGAAATGCTATAATTTCAACACTGGGAATAAGACAATGATGCTCACAATGTGATCCCCACACTAGTAGCTTCAGCATCACACTACAACTTGTACAAGTACAAATATTACAGCTTGTAAAAAATACAGATTTGATGGTCCACCAGGTTTGTAGAGTCATACTCTGGTGGAGCTCAGGTTTCAGGTGACTGATACAGAAGTTTGGAAGCTGTCATGCATGATTTGAGTGAGAAGATTAACCACTAAACACCTCCAAGACCTGAGTGGATTTGGAAAACGATAGTTTATTTCTTACTGTAGGGTATGCTTGTGAGTGCTCTGCTCTGCCACCTCTCAGACAACCCAGGCTCCTTCTGTTCTGTGCTCCACCTCCTGCGTCTCCTTATTGCTGGTTAGGAACGGAGTGCGGACCAGAGAGGAGCTAGGCTCACTTTTCACCATTCAAGACATTCACCTTCAGGGGCTTCTATATCAAGGATCCCGGGCTTCCTATTCCATAAACTGGTACAGGCATGAAGGATCACCCATGAGCAGACAATGCACTTCCTCCTCTAGAATGATTTTTTTTCTGCTGTTTCTGGCTACCCGCAATGTGGCAAAGGAAAAGGGCTCTCACAGTCTTTTCTTCCTTTCTTTCTTTCTTTCTTTCTTTCTTTCTTTCTTTCTTTCTTTCTTTCTTTCTTTCTTTCTCTCTCTCTCTTTTATTTTTTTAATTAGATATTTTCTTTATTTACATTTCAAATTTTATCCCCTTTCTGCATTTCCACTCCGAAACCCCCCTATCCCATTTCTCCTCCCCCTGTTCACTAACCCACCCATTCTTGCTTCCCTGTCTTGGTATTCCCTACACTGGGGCATCGGAATTCCTGCTTAATCTCCAGTAGAACCTACATCCAGCAAGGAAGTGTTGGATGACTGAATTCAAGGGGCCAGGAGGATTCCCTGGGAGAAACGGCACCAGGAGAGGCCCACGTTCCTGGTTCTTTGTGCCACTTCCTGACCTTCTCTACGGACCCCATGGTAAGATCGTGGGGTCTCCAGATTCCAGCTGTGGTAGACAGCTGGGGTCAGAACACATTGGTTGCCTAGGTCAGATTCTTCCTTAAGGAAAAAGTAGTTTACAGGTTTCCTATGTAGGGAAGAATAGTGGGGGGTAGTAAATTAGGGAGCCAGTGAGGGTCATGATGTTATCTCTGCAACAAGCCAGTCTTTCCTACTGCATAGAGTTTCTTGCTCTGCAAGGAATTTTGAAGGCCATCAGCCACAGATGGTAACTAGCAAACAAAACAACACCCAAAATCAACCAAACAAAACCCAGTCAACTTTTCCTAATGTTCGTGGATGGACCTGAATCAGAGTCACATGCCCATTTAGCACACAAGACTTTCTTTTAACAAGGACAATGTGGGGTTTGCTCAGGGGAGAGAGCTGGTGGGTTCAGCCCACGTCTGATTATTCTGATTTAACATATCAAGGAGCCAGGCCCTTCAGAGTGCATCAGAAGATCCAAATTCACAAGGTCACTGTGTGTGCCCGACTTCCTCATACTCACCATCTCCATCCAGTTAATGAGTGACTTGACTGCTTACCTGTATACAGTGGAGGAAACTAAGTTACGAAAGAGGACTGCCTAGGAGGCCTTGGGCTATGCAAGTCTGGTTGGCTTTCAGCCTTGAACTCTCTCTATATATCTATATATATGTGCATAGCACATGCATACTACAAAATTTGTGTGTGAACTTTGGGGGTTGGCTCTCTCCTTCCACCATATGGGAATTGAACTCAGGTTGTCAGGGCTGGGGACAAAGCTTTTATACACTGAGCCATCATCTTCACTACTCCCAACATACTCCTTGTTTTCAAGATAGTGTTCCACTGGCCTGGACCTTATCAAATAAGCTAGTCTGGCTGGTCACCCTCAAGGGTCTGCTTGTCTCTGTCTTCCCAGAATTGGAATTACAGGTGTACATGCCACCACATCTCCATTTTTTTTTTTTTTTTGAAATACTATGGATTCTGGAGTGAAAAACTCAGGTCCTCATGTTTACAAAGCAAACACTTTACTGACTGTTGCGTCTCTCCAGGCCAATAATGGGTCATGCTTGTGTTGGAATTGCTGCTCAATAACTGACAGACCATACCAGGCCAATGTAGTTTCATGTGGCAGAGGTTGATTGTGGGGGCAGAGGCAAAGAGGGAGTGACAGAGACAAAGGGAAAAAGAGAAGAAAGAGGAGCGAAGGTCAGGAAGGCTCTGCCTTTTATTTAGCCTGTGACAGAAGTGCTCACAGATAAAGGTGGGAAGTGGACTCTGGAAATGCATGCAATTGCCGTGGCAATAGAGGCACAGGTCCCGATCGCCAGTGGGTGACGTCACTGGGTTTGGAGCCAATCTGCAAAGCGGGTTCAATGCTGATGATGAATGTGGTACATACCTAGGCACCCTTAAATGTAGCTAGATATCCTATCGTCGAAGATGTCCACTTTGCTTATCCACCCCTACAGGTTAAAGTTGTTCCCAGGGTTTTGTGTTTTATGCATGGTTCCTATGTAGGAAGGATCTTCTTTTCTCGGAGGATATTCTAAGTATTGATTGCACATATACAGGTGTAGGAACATTGAAGATTTTCCTGCCTCCCCCCAGTGGAGACAAGGTCTTTTATATAACCTAGACTGGACTAAGCTTTTGGTCCTCCACTTCGGCCTCCCGAGTGCTGGGATTATAGTCATGCGCCCTGTTGCCTGGTCAGGTTTCTTATGTTTGTTACTGTTACTATGCTTAGTAGCGGTGGGATAGAAATTGCTGTTGTCTTTCACAGAGCTCTGGGTCTGTACAAGTAAGATCTTGAAAGCAGCTTCCTCAGTGCCATTGTTCCAGGGCCGGTGGGAAGTAAGTAAGCAGGACTGTCCTGCCACTGGCCTTTCAGTGGTTGTTCACATGGGCTTGCCTGTGGCCAGGATGGTGGAGTCCTCTAGCCCTCACTGCCTTGTTGGGGACATATGTTCAGGGATGACTGAGAAGCCAAGGCAAGTAGTTTCTGGCAGGGCCATTCATCCGTCTTCCCTTGACTACAGGGTCCAAGTAACCAGCAACTGAACGCCACAGCATTTGCTCAAACTCTGCTCAATTCAACCTGGGAAGTTCTTTCCTCATCTCCCCGCCTCCTTGTTTTGAGTCAGGGTCTCATGTAGTCCAGGCCATTCTCAAACCTGACAAAAGCTAACTCTGACTCTGAACTCTTGGTTTTCCCACCATCGCTGCTCACGTTCTGAGATTAAAAGTGCGCAACACACCATTCCTACTTTACATGATACTGAGTATCAAGCCCAGGATTTTGTGTGTGTTTAAAAAATGACAACAGAAGTGCCTCCCCAGCCTTTCCTTCTTTTCTATGGATGTTTATCCAGGACTACTCAGCAGTGTTCCTTCTACACCGTGAAGCAGACGAAAACACCTGCTGGTGGTTGCTTATTATCTAGCAGGGAGACAGACAAAAATACAGCAACAAATCAATAAGTAAAGTAGTGGTTTACAAAGTTCAATGCTAAGGAAAAACACAGAGCAGAGGAAGCGAGTGGGGAGAGCCGTGAGTGCAGGGTAATGAACAAACTGAGCTGGTCTGAGAACGTAGATCCATACAAGAGCCCATACACGTAAAGACCTGGGTTTGAGTTCCAGCATGGCGAAAGAACAGGATTCATATGAACCAAGACTCGGATTCGCTAAGGAGCCAAGTGGGTCCCAGGCAGACTGATAAGCCAATATTGAGGTGCTAGGGATGTGGTGTTTGATGTGTGCACTGAGTAGTCAGGTAGTGATCGGCCCAGGGTGAGGCCAGCAGGCTGCAGTCAGTGAGACTGGTGGGAGGGGCCATCCGTGCAGATCACTGGGGATTTTGAGAACCCTGTGAGGACCCGGGTTTAGACTTTAGTAACTGGGGTTTGCTCAGGAAAATAGCATGCATTGACTTGTTTTAAAAGCAGAGTTGGAGATGTGCTTAAGCCCCGACACAAGTCTCATAAAACTGAGTGTGGTGGCACATGCCAGTAAATTCAATCCTTGGAAAGGGTCAGATGTTCAGGGACCCCAGCTACACAGCTAGTTCTAGGCCAGTATGAGGTACGTACATCTAAGGGGGTATGGAGGGGCATATCCCTGCAACCTCCTTCCAGTGCCTTCTCTTTAACACTTCCTCTCAGAAACTCTCAAAGCTTTTCTCCTGCTCAGGAACCCAGGTGCCCTCCTGACTTCCCCAGGGTAGGGAAGCCTGGCTTTGCCTTCAGGGATCTTTCTAGTAGTGTTCCTCATGTAGGCTGAATTCCAGGTGTGGTGTTTGTAGAGCACATTTTAGGAATTTGAAATACATTTGACTTTAATCATATGTGTTATATAAGACCATCTAACTTACTGTATAGCAGTCAATCCCCTATTTTCTAAGAAGAAACCAATTATGTGTGTAATTTTCTGTATGCTTCTCTTTGTTTACACAGAAATAATCAAACATAATTTCTCTCATCATTTCTGCCCTCTCCCAAGTCTACTTCCCAGGGGTCCAAACACATTTTTAAAACAAATCACACTATGGACATATCCCTCGTTTTTTGCCTTTCCACTCTTACTGCCCTGGGTGTTTTCCCCTCCTCCAAACAACTGATGTCATCATCGTTCTTCGTGACAAGAATAATGTTTCCCAGCTTAGGGACATCCAGGTGGTTTCCAGAAACTTGCACAACAGACTTGTCCGGCAAGAAACGGCGTCAGTTTGCAACAGGGACCACTTCGGCCAATGAAAAATAAAACCAAAATATAACCTGTCTGAAGATGCTGCTGCGTTCCAGTCCGGCTGCACCTGGCGTGCAGTGCTAGGGTTGTGGTCCAGTTCGGTCGGCAGGGGGCGCGCCAAGCCAGACGCAGCTTCCAGGAACACGTGGATAAGAGCACTCAAGGAGCCCAGAGTGGCGGAACCGCCCCCTTAGTGTTCCAGAAATCTGACACAGCCCGTGGCTGGGTCAGGTTCACGTATTTGGTATCAATTGGCCTCCTGCCCCACTGACCTGGGATTGCTAGGGAGCGCTCCTCCCCCGCAAACAGAGCCTCAGTAGCACTAATGGAGTAATTTCTCCTATTCGTTTACAAATCCCAGGACGCCACTGCTTTCAAAGGCCTGGAACCATTCCTCTGCTTTTAATAGTGTTTTCTCTGCCTTCTATCCTGTTCTTTTAAGAATCTGGGGACACAGAGGCTAGATGTCCTTCCTGCCTTTGGTTCACCAGTGTCCCAATTTGCTTCCCTATTGCCTGGGATAAAACGCCGACCAAAACCGGCTTGAGAGAGGAAAAGGGACTGGCCTGAGAGGAGGGTGTCTGGCTGCCACATTCGTTTTTGACCCTGTGGGCTTAACTGGAGAGACTCCGCTTGGTTCTGCTTACTTTTGTGTCAGTCTTGCAGAGAGAGACAGATTCAGACTCCGGGTCTCTACCATTTCTCTTGGTTTCCGGATCCCTCTTCCATCCCTAGGGAAGTGGAGAAACTGATACCACCAATCCAACCTGCTCACAGTGCCAGATCTTGCCTGTTTTCTCCGGATAGGGTTGCAGCTTTAAACTACGAAGAGGATGTCAAATTTGAAATCTGGGTGGAGCGCTGCTGCGGCAGCCTACTGGCTGCATAGCCCGAGGCATGCACTACCTTCCTGGGCTTTCCTGTCTGGATAAAAGGACACCTATGAACAGCTCTGCAAGCAAGCTTATTAGAAAGGGAGCCTCGGGTCTCAGCAAGAGCAGCTCCTACCCACCTCAAAGCAGAAGCCTGGACATTTGTATTAAAGCAGACTAGCAAGGACTTGGACAACAAAGATATCAACAACAACCTCCCAAATGGCCCACTGGGGAGGCCTGTCTTTAAGCACATGCAGAGTTTAAAAGTCTGCTCTAGGGAAAGGAAATGATGTCATCTTTATGGTCATGAGCACTGTGGTAAGGTAATAACCCCTACATTTCTTCTACTGATTCCATTTTGTTCGCCAGTTTGAATCCAAAACAGATAGGAGGGAAGGCATTTCCTCCCCAAGGCACTTTAAGAAGTAATAACATTATCTTCCAGGTGCCCTGAAATGAGGAAGGTTGCTCATGGTGAAGCAGATACAGTTGTGGCACCTGGGGTCCCAGAAGCTTTTGAAAGTTGCATAGGCCTCTGACATTGGCTCAAAAGACATGGAATTAGTAGGCAAACAACTTCTTCCCCACCCCCTCTTATCTGCAGGGGAGGGATCAGTTCTCAGCTGGCCGGGCCAGTGTCACTGATACAGCTGGTGTCATTGTTACCTTCCACTAACAGATCACTCGACACCTCCCGACCCAGGTGGATTTGGGTCTGAGCAGATGTTTGGAGCCTTATTGTTGTAGAAACCCCAGGTGAAGCCACAACACTGCTGAAATGTGGTAATTTAATGATAAGTGATCTTAATAGGAAGCCAGGACTAGACAGCTCTCTGCCTCTGCTACCTCTCAGAGCCCCTTGGTTCTTGCTGCTTGGGTGAATAATGCTGTCCTGGCCGATATGAATCCATCATTGGCTGGGAGCTGAGACAGGACAAAGATGCTGTCCAAGGAGAGGTCATCTGGAGTGACTCCAAAGTGAGGAGCTAGGGCAGAATTGGCTCAAGGCGCTGGCCTGGCCCAGGGATCTTGTGTAGCCTTGGAGTTCTGACTGGCTGCACTCCGGTGTGCGTCCCCCACAGCATCATGCTGCAGCAGATCCTGCAGGACATGTACATCGACCCGGAGCTGTTGGCCGAGCTCAGCGATGTGCAGAAGCACATCCTCTTCTATAAGATGCGAGAGGAGCAGCTGCGGCGATGGAGGGAACGGGAGGCGTGGGATGCCCTGGCTCAGGCAGAGGGCCTGAGGCCCGCAAAGGTCAAGAGAGGTATGTGGCTTGGGGGTGGGGGTGGGGGGCGGGTCACCAAATCTTAACTAATAATGAGAAAGTTAACGAGTCAAGGCTGGGTTCTCCTTTCGTATGGGCACTAGTGTGATAAAGACTGGGGATTTGGAAGCCTTGTGCTGGGGCCTTTAGTCCCACTAGCTTGGGTTTCCAACCAGGATTATAGAAGAATGTGGCAGGGACTATGCAGGACTCAGATGGGCTGGGGAAGTGTAGACTTCCTCACTTCAAAGAAGGCGCTGTGGAATCTGATGCTTGACAATTGCATGGTGCATAACAGAGACCATTGTCTTCTTTCTTTTTCTGATTCTGGGAATTGAGTCTGAGGCTTTGTGTACTCTACTAGTAAGGTATATGCCCAGACCAAGGGCATATTCTCTACCCTTGAAAGACCCACAAAGTGAGGACTCTCCCACGTTCTGACTCAGGAGAGGCGACACCCCAAAATCCCCCACAAGAAACGGTCTTGTTGCAAACTGCAAGAGGATTTTTATTCAAGAGCGCTCTCCGGCCCACAGTCATACACCACGCAGGGGTAGAGGACCACGGCGGCCCGAGTAGCTGGGTAAGGGGGTATTTAAAGGAAGAAACCACAACTCAAGGAAGTGGGGAGGGCGTTGTTGGAAGATACCAAAGATACCAGTTAAGAGTCACAAGGAATACCTGGTAATTGTTAACTCTCAAGACAGCTTCTAAGAGCCCCTAACTATAGCACATTTGCATTGCAGGTTCTGGTAATGGTCAGGGTGACTTTCTTTGAATGAGCACTCTTTGAACCCAGGAAGTGGGTGGGTGGAGGAATGTCGCTATCTGTTTTATGATTAGCATACCTTTACAAAGGCCACATTCCCAAGCCTGGGCCTAAAGGCCTAGAATTCTGTTTTTACTTTGTTATACTTTCACCCTCAATAGCAGTTCTAGTCAGAATACATTGAAGATAACTAGGTCCTTCCTCCCTGGCATATAGACTCTGATTCTCAGCTTAGGTCTCTACTCTATATCACAGCCCACAGTGTACTCCACAGCCCACGTCTTCATGTGAGAGGATGCTGTGGGTTGTGTTTATAGTCCCACTGCGCATCTGCCAGAAGGATGCCAGAAAATTTCCTCGCATAATGAGTCATCATCTCCAAATGGCAATAGCAACTTCCGGCAAGAAGCAAAGACCCAACCTGTCTTTCAGGTACTTTATATTCAAAGTCATTTGTCAGTTAAAGCCATGTACTGGGGCTAACAGACCTACTTGGGACCTCTAGCCAGCATCAGGTGTGCTAAGGCACCTTGCACATTCTAGATTCTGCTACGGAGACTAGCTTTTGTGTATGTTGTACACACTTTATGGTCCCTTTGAAAACATTACAATAAAGTAAATGCAGAGTCACCAATAATGTGCTGGTGTTGCATACATTAAGTACAGAGATCAATGAAGCATTTTCTCTTGGTGTCATTTAATCAAGAGTGAGCCCAGATTTGAATCTTCTATATCTCTGCATCTTTCATTGCCCTCTGTCTGTTGTATGGGTCTGATTATGTGCCTGCCTGAAGGCTGTCTTGTGAATCTGTTTGTCCCTGTCTCTCTGTAGGTGTGTCTGTCCCTAACAAAGAGTTTGTCCTCTCTTTTATTGAAAAATGCAGAAAGCATCACATGGGGAAAGGAATAATGGGTTCTTCATGGAAATCTTTAACAAAGTGTTACAAGAGCTTAAGTCACCGACCCTAACTGACCCAGATAACAAAGAGTATTACAAACATTGCTATTTACCAATCAACATTTATATGTGGCATTCAACATTTTTGGTGGATATTCGTTTTATAAAATTGGTTTGAACCTATATTTGCTCTTTCAGAAACTGATGATTATAACACAGGTCCCAAAACATGCATTGCTCTTGAGTGAGGTGCATGGGAGCTGCCTTGTATGACACTTGCCTCCTGGTTCTTGAGTCACCAGTATTCCCTATACTGCTACTTCAGTCAACCGAAAGCCCTATGATCCATCTACTCAAAGATTCAAAGGCTAAAACTTGGTGCAGATCACTAATGCCAGGTAGATTAAGATTACAGCTATGCATTAGCGTAGGTTGTAAAAGTTGAATACATTTGAAATTCTAAGCAATTAAGGCTGGTTGTTGTATTGTCCTCTTAAAGGCAGATTAAACGAACAGACTGAGTACACAGTAGGATAGTGATCTTAAAAGTCTTAAGTGACCTCAAGGTATGTTACTAAGTCTGTCTGTAAAGTCCAGCAAAAGTTCTAGTCTCTTAGAATGTAAGGGCTATTTTTTTTTTTAGCTCAACTCTATACTTTGTAGCACGAATCCACTTGCTTTCTTTTTTGCCCCTGGACCCTCCCTCACTTGTCTCCATCTATTCATCAAGCAAAGTGTAGCTTTGATTTATTCAAAGGGTTCAACCCAGGCCATGTGCAGTGCAGGCCTGTTGGTGGCCTGGCTTCCGCCTTCCAATCTAACTTCCATGTTGGTCTGCCTCAATACATTCTTCAGGCATGATGGTACCGCCTCATCATGTCCACTCTCACCCTGGTCTTTTGCATGTTTTTCTTACTGTTGGTGATGTTCTTTTGTTTTATCTGTTGTCCCTGCCCCTGGAATCTTGGGAGATGCCATTGATGTACCTTTCTGGCACATAGGACCAACCCCAGTTGCATCATTTGCTACCCCACCATTGTTATTCACCATTCCCTTGTGTGACTCTCCCAGTAGATTCCAAACTGCTGGCACTCAAGCTACACTTCACTGTGTTTTCCTTCCTTGAGACTGAGCATAGAGCTGGGACAATGTTAAATACTTGTTCTGAGCAAGAAATAGCAAGAACACTCGCCCTGAGCATGTGACCCCTCTCCCGCCAACATACACAACCAGAGGTTGTGACAGAGCTCTGACATGACTTTAGCTGGCTGGCTCAAAGTCTGGGCTCGATGTTCTGGCAACCAAATCACAAGCTGTGGCAGTCCACACGCCAAGGCTTTCCATCCCCACTCAGCCTGAGTCCTGAGGCCTCACATCTGTCTGGGAAGTCCTTTGGGAAGAAGACAGATGCCTCAAAATTTAACTGCAAAAATATTTATGTGGAGATTCATCACACACTGACATCTACATTTTCATATATAAATTATACATTAAACTCATTTGGGGTTTTGGTGCAGAAGATTATTTTCTGAGTAATTACATTTGTGATTTATAAAAAATAGAAAAGAGAGGGGACTGGCTGAGGAATGTATGTATCCTAGGCCAAAATCCCATCCAGATTTTAGCTCCATGCTTCAGTGCTACCCCTGGGAACTCCTTGGGCTTGACTCTGGAGAGTTCTAGGGGAGGACCTGGCTCTGTCCCAGGAACCAGAAAGCTTTTTGTTGGAGCGGTGAGAGTCCAGAGTGCCTGATTCCTGTTCAAGAATCCCAGTGAAGGGTCTTGAAGGCCCTACAACCTGTGAGAGCTTTGTTGAAGCACATACCTGAAGGCTCCCCATGTCTGGAAGGCAAGAACCTATGATCCTACTGCAAGTAGGAGTGCCGAGCCTCACAGAACAGATAAAGTACAGCCAAGGCCACCCAGCTGCTGAGTGATGGAGTCAAATACACATCCCATGGCTTTGACCTATAGTCTCAAAACAGATTTTCCTTTATAATTCCTACGGGTCTTAGAACTCCAATTAAATGGAAAAATCTGTCACTTGTTCTCTTGTGTAGCCATTCACCCATTCAATCATTTATCCCAATTGATGGCTTGCATAGAGTTTAGCCTTTGGAAGTTTGAACAGAAAGATCATACTGTACATAGTTGACACAAGTACCAGGAGCCAGGTATCATGCAAGGAATCTATGTGGTGGCTCAAATTGGAAACATCCATCCTTTGGGTCTTTCCCTTCTCAGCATATGCACATACCTTCCCAGTCTTCATTCTCCTAATTTGTTCTGCATGGCATATCTCCTGTGTTCCTGTTGAGGTGTATTCTGGCCTCTTGGGATCTCTCTGTACAACATTGCTCAGGTATGCTCAACCTAAAATGGTATCACATTCCTTCTGGCCATTGTTCTCATTGAGCTTCTTCCTTTACTGGGAAAATTTCCCAGTCTCTATTAGACCTGAATTCACCATCTGTGAGCTCAGGCCACACTCTAATGGCAGGCTGGGGCAAAGTGTGCCTTGGTCTTTCTCTAGTTATATTTGATGAGGCTGTGAATAAACCCAGGGATCATAGATCATTCTAGTTCACAAAACTCTATGACTTTCCCAACTCTCAGATACACAGTTGGAACCATAGAAATGAGCTGAAATGATAGCTTAGAACTCTATTGTAAGGGAAAGCAGAGGACATTGGGCACACACATTGTTTTTCTCACTATGAGATACTCCTTTGTAGCCATCTCTTGATCCAGATGCAGCAGAAGGAAACCCCACAGATTGAAAGTCTACTCATCCACTGTCATGTTAACTGTTTATGTTCAGTGACTCAGTAGAGTCAGTTGTTGTGGTTGATCATTTGTTGTTCAATGGGAAGTCATGCTATAGAGAAAGAGTTACTTTGTGTGGAACCCTTAAATACAAGATCCAGATAGTCTGACTCTGTTGTGTGTAGTTTTAAGTTTTAATCACCTTTAGCTCTGGGTCCAGCCTCACTACTGGCCCATTCCCACTTCCCTTTTGTTCTACTTGCCTTTGCTCTGGGAGGTGACCATGCTACCAGGTTCTACCTGAGACCCTTGAATCTGAGGATAAAACACACACACACACACACACACACACACACAGAGTTTGTTCCTTTACAACTTGCCTTCTAGGCACATTTGCTGGGTGTTACTATCTCCTGCCTGGAAAAGCGCGCCCTTACCAATTTATTATCTCTGTCTCTCCACTTGCCCTAAACTTCAGGGGCTAATCACACCTATCCCTGCCTGTAGTGGAGGCCATAGACCCCCGGTTTCCCCAAGATCTCACATGGTTGCTGGGTTCCTCCTCTTCCAAAGTATGGCAGAAAAAAAATTCCTTCCTCCTTCCCTGAATCTGCCTTTTTCTCCTGGGACCCAGAAGTCCCGCCTGTACCTTCTAACCACCAACTGGCCCCCAGCCTTCTTTACTGACAAATCAAGAACCAATTGGGGAACGGGATGTTAGCATCAGAACCCCATTACCTGAATCCCATTACATGGAGTGTCAGCTGAGAGCTTTTGATATGGGGATCGTGAAGGGGTCCTCAGCAAGTGAATGTTGGAAGCTCAAAAGCAAAGGGTACTGGGAAGCCAGCAAAACAATAGCAGCTGTATTCCTTGAGAAGAGCTCACCCTGATGGAAGACCTGCCAGGCCTGTGCTGATCCTGTTTAGTCTTACCTTCTTACCCAGAAGCCGCCCTGTATGCATTTTATGAATTAAGTCATGATGCACTGTTGATTGTAAGACACACCCTGATTGCAGAGATGTTAAGATGCATGCCTTTGAATTGATAAAGTGAGAATTGAGCTCTATTTTAATTTGGCAGATGAATCTCAGGCAGACTTAGCAGTCTGCACTGGGGAAGTAATGGGGAACTGGGATCTGAGAACTGGCCTACCTGCTACGATTCAAGCTTCTATTCTTTCTGCTTCAGCACCAGCATTTTACTATAGTTTTTTTTCCGTGTACACAAAAGACTTTTATTTATCTGTTTATTTTTTGAGATGTTATCATTTTTATTTTATGTGTATGAGTGTTTGCCTGAATGTTGATGTCTCTGTAGTACCATGCTGGTGTAGTACCCTCGGAGGCCAGAAGAGGCATCAGATCCTCTGGGATTAGAGTCACAGAGGGTCATGAACTGCCTTGCAGGAATTGAACTTAAATCCAGTCAGTGATTTTAATTACTAATTTACCTCTTCAGCTCCTGAAAAGACACATTAAAGATAAGTAAAAGCCAGCATACAAAATAGTAAAAACATTAAGCCAATAAAAGAAAAATGTAAAATAAAGAAAAACATCATTAAATGAGAAACTATCTCCTTGATAGTTTTGAAAAAGACAAAGGCCATCAAGATGGTTCAGTGGGTAGAAGTTTTTGTGCAAGCCTGATAACTTGAATTTAACCCCTAGAGGCCACATTAAAAAGTCATGTGTTGTGGCTTTGCATTTTGTAGTCTGTTACTCCCACCTCAAGGTGGGAAGCTGAGATAGGAGACTAGTCCAGCTGCCCTGGAGTATGCTATGCAACATGGCTGAAACAAGTGAGACCATGCATCAAGACACAATAGGAAAAGAGAATCAACTCTCAGAAGTGGTCCTCTCTCCTCCGTTGTTCATGCTCTGGCACACGCACGACTGCTGTCACACAGAGAGATCATACACACATGCAAGCATCAGCACAATAATAAAAATCCTTAAAAGAACAAAACAGAAGATACATGGTGGGGGGGTGATTTATAACACATAGAACAGACGAGGTATTAATATTCGGGAAATATAAGCTAGTTTCCCAAATCAATTAGGGAAAGACAATTAAGAGAAAAAGTAAGAAAATATCCAAATGAGCAGTATATAAAGGACTACTTCAAATCACAATGAAGATGTAAAAAGGTGCACAATCTCCCTGATTGTGGTGGCTGATCTTAATGTCAACTTGACAGGGTTTATATTCATTTAAGAGACAAAACTATCCCCACCCCAACTCCTCCCCCCCCCCCCCCAGGAAAGGAAAAAAAATAGCAGCCTAAATAGGAAGTCATGGAAGAGAACTTTTAAAAAGTGTGATAAGGGTGTTGACGTTAGCTCTCCACAGTTGTTGGCTTCTGACAGGGGTTCAGGGGAACAACTCAGTTCTATTTAAGAGGGAGGCCACTGAAAGTTTGACCATGCTACAGTGAGTATGTAGATAACACAAGTTGGACTTTTTTTTTTTAATATTTGGGGGAGCTCACAGGGTAGAAGGTGGATATGAAAGGACTAGGAAATAAGTGAGATATGTGTATGATATGAAATTCCTCAAGTAATACAAATATTATATTAAGAGAGAGGAGAGGCAGGTGGGGGCAGAGCACTTGCTCTGGGTCTCACAGGTTTTTGTTTTTGTTTTTGTTTCCTTTTCTTTTCTTTTTGAGGTAGGAAAACACAACCTGAATCTGGGTAGCACCAGTCCATGGGATAGAATCCAAGACTGAAGGAAAAAGGAAGAAGGCATCTGGAGAGGTGGCTCAGAGCTTAAGTGTAAGCTGTTCTTGTAGAGCACTTGAGTTGGGTTCCCTGCATGGGGGCGGCTGCCTTTTCTGGCTGGCACAGAGCCCCAGTGCTTGCCTTTGGACTGGGCTGCCCAGATTTACTTTCTCTTTCTTTGTGTCAAAGACTCTGGTGCGAGTCACCTCCAGCTTCCCTCTCCAACCCTGAGGTTGGCAGGGATAGTTCCTGGGCAAGGCAACCAGCTGGTTACATCGCCTTGTAATCTGATCCCAGGTCTCAGCTCCAGCTCTGATGCAGTGGCAGCTTGCAGATGACTGCCTGGCTTCTGTGTCTCTCAGGGTAGTGAACGCTGTTGCTTTCCAGTTATTTCCTCATGTAAGAATCTGCAATGCTTCTTGGGGTGCTTCCATATGGAAATAGGTCTTTACTTTAGACTTTGAGGTCTAAATTCTTTGGGCTTGTTTTCGTATCAGTCATTCCCATGTCACTTCAAAATTACCTTAAGTATCAGGGATCATTTATCTCTATCCTTTTTCATCGGTATGCTTATTTTCTGGTTGCCAAAGTTGAGGGCTGATGTTTAGAATTTGTGAGATACTGAAGGCTTAGCACATCTAGTCTCTTAATATATGCAACCCTCTCCTATGTCAAAGTAAATGATTAGTGCCTCCGACATTGTCCTAAGTAGGAATACTGTGCTAATAAGGAACAGGACAAAGATTAGGGTCCCCAGCTTCTCACTGCCATATTGTTTCTGTTGTTTTAGTCCTTAAGAAATTCCAGATAAGGGGTTAGAGTTGTAGGTGCTGGAATGCTGTGAATTTCTCAGTGATAACTGTAGCAAATCCTAAGACATTCCCCTTCAACAGGCCACATAATCTGTGAGTTAGAAGGGCAGGGGCTGGGTTGGAGGTCTATATTGTCATCACAGCTTAGAGAGAGCCCTGGATAACCAACTGTGAAGTCTGTATGGAATACAACGTAAAATAAGCTATACTACTGACCTGATGTTTACATTGTCCTAGGACTTTGTATTATTTATGTCAGAGTGACATTCAGTAACTGGTTTGAATTTTGGCTCTGCACACTCACTAACTGTGACTGTTTACACATACTAATTTGGCCTAGGCAAGATACTCGAGTGTCTGTGACAACCGAAGATGACAATAGGGCATATGCCCTGACCTCATGGGGAAGATGAAACGAGATGGCCCCAATAAAACTCAATATGCTATTAAGATATTGATTTGCAGTAGCTTAACAATACGGCTTTTACACCTCAGCAGGTTATTTTTGTTTTCCTAGAAGATCAAATTGATAGCTTAGAGCAAGTGACACCTACATTCAGGGAACGCACCTGTTGTTGGGGCCACCTACCTGCAGGATTCTCTGAGAGACGTTATAAAGCCACACATGTTTTTACCTTTAGGAATGGTGAATAGACATGGTGGGTGAGCTGTGCACGGTATCTTGTGGTCCCCAGTGTCTCCTGGTTCCTTACTGCCTAGAAGGTATGATTCAGTCATTTCATGGCCAGCTAGTTAGCATATTTCTAAGTCTGGATTCTCTCGAGATACAGAATCATCAGAATGGAAATGTATTTACAACTTTATTTTAAGAAATCAGTTCACAGGTCTAACATCTATGCTGAAACTCGAGCAGCAGTTCTAGGTTATAGACTTCTTGGGGAAACCTTGGTTTTCCTCTTTCATTCCCAAGGCTTATAGCTGATTGGATGAGGTCTGCTACACCATGGAGGCCCATGTGTTCTATTAAAAGTCAACTGATTGTAAGTACCAATAAATCCTTTAGTGTAATACTGAGATGGCATAGCAAGCATCACAGCACCTTATCTAACCATGTAGCCACATGAAACTAACCATCTCAGGGCAGAGGAAGTAGCTCAGCAGGTAAAGGTGTTTGTTACCAAACATGAGAACCTCAGTTTGATCTCCAGGAAGGGACTCTTGCAAGTTGGCCCCTGACCTACACATATGTTCTCTATCATGCAGACCCACACATATGCATAAACATGTACAGATTTAGAAATGAATGTAATAAAAAATTCCCCAGCACAGTATGCAATTAATCCTATGCACATATGCTAAGCATTTATTGTATGCAATGTGTCTCTGTGATGAGAAATTCCAGTGCTCTGTTCACCAGTCTCAGATATCAGGCTATGTCCTCGGGCATATTGGTGAAGATATCTTATGGAAAAGAGGATTTCTTTCAAGTAATGGATCAGAATCTCACGATTTTAAGGAAACTTGATCTGGAGCCAGCAAGTGGACTAGAGGCAGGGCTGTTGTTTCCATCACCCGTGTCTCTGCCCTCTGTTCCAGATGAAAAGCTCCTCAGGCTGTTGATTTGCAAGCAGTACTTCCCTCCGCACCCCCCCCCCCCCCATGCTATCCAGCATCTCCCAGTGCTATTTAGTGTCTTTGCAATGCGATGCAGTGTTTCTCCCCTGCTACCTGATGTCTTTTTGCCAGGCAGTGTCGCTGCCAAGCTATTCAATTGTTAGAACACAGTCCAAGAATGGAGTCCTGTGAAAATTGTAAGTGCTTGAGAGACAACTCCATGAAAACAGACCTCAGTTTCTTGAAACATGGAATTGTCCTTGGAATGTTTTCATGCCCTTCCCAGCTGTAGTGGATAGGGGTGAGCTTACTTCAGATTATCCATTATAACTGGATATTGTTATTTGTTTATATACCTCTACAGAAAAACTTTTTTTTTTTCCTACTTGTAACTTGTCCTTGTGATTATAAACTTTACTCTGGTGACTCTTAACCCTCAGAGTATAAATTGTCTTATACCTTGAATGAAGTTGGCATGAGACTTTAGTCTACCTTATTTTTAGGCTCCATTCTCCCAGGGCCCGCCCACTATACCTAGAACTGTAAGCATCCAGTGTCTCCTCTATGCCATCTACTGTCTTCCCCATGTTATCCAATGTATTCCCGTGCTATCCAATGTCTCCCTCATGCTAGCTAATGTCCCCATGTTATCCAAGTCTGAATTCCTGTAGCCTTGAATGACCCTCGTTCTTTTGCATCTGAATTTAGATTCCATCCCTCTAGATTCTGGTCTACATTTATGAGAAAACGGGGCCTTGGTGACAGTGGGGCTGTTTTCTGTCACAGTTCCAGCTTTGAAAGGTATAACTAGGAAAGAATTCAGTTATAGTAGGTTAATGACAGATAATTCCTCAGTTAGGGTGAACCATCTTGTCTTCCTAAAGATGATCCATCTTGTTCTGCTTGGCTAGGACATTCCTTGTTTGAAAGCCCTCCATGTTGGATACCTTTGACCATTCAGGCTGACTAGGATTCCTGTTGTCATTCTTGCATCAGTAAATACACCTCGGTGAAAACATCCAAAGAGAAAGTTGGTGCCTTGTAAATGCAGGGCAGACCCATCAAAGCGATGAGAAGTCTTTCAGTACCTCTCCTGGAGACACTGCTCAGGCAGCTAGGTTTTGGAGGGAGCATGGCAAATCAGTTGTGTTTTATCTCCAGATTCCCAGCATTTTAAAGTACAAAGTACCTTTCTATCTGGAGGAGAACCTGAGTCTACACACTAATTCCTTGACAGCTTAAATGTGAACATGTGTGTGATGTAAGTTAAGAGTTGAAAAAAATTGTTTTTGCATATGAATGTTAGTTTAGTAGTTTTTTTTTTTGTTTTTTTTTTTTTTTTGTTGTTGTTGAAAACAAACCTCTTAAACCTTCATTTTCTTGGCACTGTTGTTGAAAAGCCATCAGCCAAATAAAGCATGTGTAGCTCCATTACTGGACTCTGCTAGTTAACCAGTGTATGTGTCTATCCTAACATGAACACCATAGTGGTTGTGGCTTTCTAGTAAATCTGAAAGCTGTTGCTTTGTAGTGAACTTCAAGCTGTAAATATATAGGTCATCCAAACTTGTTCTTTTCCAAGGTGTATATTCTTTATTACGGCTCTTCTATTATGCCAAATCTTAGAATCATCCTTTATGCTCGGAATTTAAGGTAGCATCGAAGGTTTGCATCAATTTGGTCTTTTAGAACATTTGTTCTTCTAAATAAGAAGAGATCTGGCTATATAGTTCAGGTTGGCATCTAATGACCCTTCTGCCTCAGCCTACCAGGTCCCAGGATTCTAGGTATGTCCCCCTACACCATGGCCATATTTGTTGATTCATTTTTCTGTTACGAATCCATGGCTTATTTGCCCCTTTTAGACTGTTGTGAGCAATACATCTATGAACATTTATGCACAAAGTTGTTTGCTGGTTGGTTGTTCTTTTTGAGATATGACTTTAATATACAGCATAGGCTGGCCTCAAACTCACAGGGATCCTCCTGCATCATCCCTCCAGGTGCTGGCTTTACATGTGTATGGTACTGTGCCTGGCCTCACATGGACATTTCTGCATGGAAACATGGTTTCATTTCTTTTGGTTGGATCACTGGAGTATCTTGTAACCTATACTCCAAGCAGCCGTTACAAGTGGATGTGTTTTTCTCTATTTTTGCCAATTCTTATTATTATCTGTCTTATGAATACCTAGTGTCTGTGGCAAGTTATGTTATTATAGTATTAGTCATGTGTGTGTGTGTGTTTGTGTGTGTGTGTGTATGCATGTGCCATCACATATGTATGGAGGTCAGAAGACAACTTGTAGGAGTCCGTTCTCTCATTTCATCGTGTGAGTATCCAGGACTGAACTCAGGCCATCAGGTCTGGCAGCAAGCACCTTTACCTGCTAAGTTGTTTTGCTGGTTCACATTATGTCTTTAAGAATAATACTTAAAAACTTCTCATTCAAATCATTTGAGGGTATAGGAATAATAAAAACGGGCGTGCCTGTGTTTTCTCCTTTGAGAGAATTTTAAGAATCTTTCCACTCTTGAAGCCATTGTACCTTTCTGTGCTTTTCAGTGTTTTATGAGCAAGATGACAGTTCACTCCTGTTTGGATACTGTATTTTTAATTGGTAGTGAAATTAAGTATTTTGATATGTCTATCAGGCATGTACAGGAATTCTTTGTGTATCGCAGCTATCAGTTCCCTCCCTTTAATCAGTATAAGGAAATTGAGCTGTCTTATTATGGAATCATTCTCAAGTATGGTTTCTGGATTCCTGGAAAAATTTGAGACTCCTCTGGGGTGGTCTATATGTTCTTCCCCAACACCCCTCACCCCCTATTTTTCAATATAGGATTTCTCTGTGTAGCCTGGCTGTCTTAGACTTGCTTTGTAGACCAGGCTGGAATTGAACTCACAGAGATATTCCTGCCTTTGCCTCCTGGGTCCTGGGATTAAAGGCGTGTCCCACCATGCCTGGTTAAAACTATGCTTCTTTTAACCGTACTCGTACTGAGGCTGTAAAATCAATAGTGGGTGCCTCATTTAATATTTGGAATGTCTCCCAAAGCCTCACATGTTGAAGGCTTGGTCCTATTTGGTTTGGTGCTATTTGGAAGTTCTGGTACTGTTGGTCTGGTAGAAAGCGACACTGGTCCCTGAGCATCTATTCCCAGAAGGGATTATGGGACATCACTCTCTTCCTCTCTTGGTCATGACACATCTGTTTGGGTGTATGAGTCCACCGTGGTGTGATATTCACCACAGATACTGGTCTGCTTTCACATGTGCTGAAATCCACAAACTGTAAGCCCAAATGAACCTTTCTTCTTTGTTAGTTGACTAGCTTAGGAATTTGTCACAGTGATGGAAAGTTAACCAACGCAGGGAGGAAATCTACTGGCACCATACTGGTAGTGGCCAATGTATTTTTCATCATTCTGTACAAGTGAATGATGGCTTCGTTCCACTATGAAATAGTAAACATTTTATCATGTGACAAATGATATGGCCATGGAAAGCATTGCTCCTGCTGCAGGATGCAGGGGTATCTTGAAAAGAAGTTGTGTGCTTGTTTCAGTAATTTGATAAATTAGCCTCTGTCATAGTTCCCGTTTTTACTTAAGAAAAGATTGCCAGGCAATGATATATGTATTTTTCATAGGTGACTACTTAAAAATGAGCAAAGAGAATCTGTTACTTCAGGAAAAGGAATTGACAAAGCTTACACCGATGATAAAATTTCTGCTTTCAAGCAAAAAGGCTAAAGTTTTTGAAAAATGTCTTTCTGCTACAATGAACTTCCAAGTTGCCCAATGTGTAATCCGTTGCCTCGTAAGATCATGATGGCATTTGCAAATGTGACTTTTCTGATTCTGTAAGATAAAATCTATATTTGGGAGATCTGTTTGATGCTGTTTTCCAAAGAACCAATGCGCAAAGTACCAAAGTCATGTATGAGTACAGTTCACAGTAGAATAAGAACCAGTGGGAGAGATCTGTCTGTCTGTCTGTCTGCCTGCCTGCCTGCCTGCCTGCCTGTCTGTCTTGTTTGGTAGCCAGGCTGGCCTTGAGTACTGATTCTCCTATGTCTGCATTCCTTGTAGCTGGGAAAACTAGCATGTACAAAAGTATGCTTTAAATCCTAGCACTTAGGAGGCAGATGCAGGCAGATTTCTCTGATTTTGAGGCTAGCCTTCTCTACCCAGTGAATTCCAGTGCAGCCATTGTTACTTCTATAGAGAGATCCTGTCTCCAAAACCAAACACAATAACAATGAACAAACAAACAAAACACTTGCTTGTGGCTAGAGAGATGACTCAGTGCTCGCAGCTCTTTCTGAGGACCAGGGTTTGGTTTCCAGCATCCGTATCATGCCAATCACAGCCACCTATATCTCCCAGCTACACACAACACACACACACACACACACACACACACACACACACACACACACACACACACACACACACATACACACACACACACACACACATACACACACACACACACATACACACACACATACACACACACACACATACACACACACACACACACACACATACACACACACACACACACACACACACACACACACACACACACACACACACACACCAAAATAAAACAGAGGTAAAATCTTGTGGAAAAAAACCTTTAGATCATTTATTTGAAGTAATTCAGACTTACTTTAGAAGAATTGCAAGCTCGGTGAATTTCTATAACATTCCCACCCAACATCCCTTAATGGTAACATCTTTACACAATGAATGGCTTTTAATATAAAAATCTCAGTGGCCTTATTGGTTTGGTTTAGATTTCATGTAGTAACTAACCTTTAGGAATCTACTACTAGCTGGACATGGTGGCACATGCTTATAACCTAGCACCGAAGGAGTTGAGGCAGGAGGAGTATCATACAATCAAAACCACTGGGGCTATAAAATGAGTCCGGGGAAAGCCTAGCCTACATAGCAAGACTTTATCTCTAAACAAACAAACAAACAAACAAATGAAGTATCCATTATTTATCTGAGACTTTATACAGTATTTATGACTACCTGGGAAAAAGTGAGGTCTTCTCCACTCTTCATTTTTCCAAGTACACGTGAATGATTCTTTTATATACTTCAACAAAAATTATCTCTCATGAAAGAGTGAACTCAGGAGAAGATATTAGAACCACTTTTGCTTTCAGTTAGGCTGGATATTAAATACATTTACAAAAAAGTGCAAAACGAAGTCCTATTTTTAAAGATAATAAATCACAAAGGAATTTATTTTAAAACAAATCTTGGTATACATGAAGTTTTTTCATTTGTTAAAGAGAAGAGGAGATTTGCATATTAATGAGATAGATATTAATGGGATAGATACTGGTGAGCTTTAAACTTGTTTTGAGATTCCATCCATGTACACAATGAAGCGTCATGCGCCTTATTTTCTCCACCAGCTCCTTCTATGCCCCCAGCACATCCCTTCCTAACTTCATGTTTGTTTTTTTAAATAACCCACTAGGTCCAGCTAGTGCTGTCCATGTATACATCTAGAGACTCAAGTATTTATGTCAGCATCTCTCTGATCCTTCTCCCTGCTTTACATTCCACATGTGTGTGGGTTCATATGATGTTTGTGTGTCTGTGTCTGGCTTCCTACACTTATCACAGTGTCCCTAGGTTCACCTATATGGTTGACAATAATATGATTTTCCACTTTTCTAGGGCCAAATAATATTTTACCATACACATGTATCATATTTTCTTTCTTTTTTTATTTTTAAGTTGTTTTTATGTGTGTATGTCTCTTGGTGGACACAGGTAGATTCCATGTCAGTTGTGTGCAGTGCCACAACGAACATGAGTGTGCAGACATCTCTGACAGAATGACTTCATTTCTTTTGGATATACACACATATCCATTTTCAGAGAAATTTCTGTACTGTTTTCTGTAATGGCTGCATTAATTCACATTCTTACATCAGAGTACAAATGTCCCTTTACTTCTGTGGACCTTAAGCTTTTATTTAAAAAAAAATTACTTTATGTATATGGGTGTTTCTCTTGCATCTGTGCACCACATGTACACAGTACCTACTAGGGTAGAATAGGGTGTTAGATTCTCCAGAACTAGAGATCCAGATAGTTGTGAGCTGCCATCTGGGTACTGGGAGTAGAATTCAAGTCCTCTGTAAGAGCAACAAGTAGCCACTGAGCCATCTCTCCAGCCCAGTGCTTCTCAAGTATCCTAATGCTATAAATGTATTAACTCCTCATGTCGTGGTGACCTCCAACCATAGCATTGTTTTTATTGCTACTTTTTTGAATCCCAGTGTAAATATCTGAAATGCAGGATATCTGATATGTAACCCCTGTGAAATGACCATTCAAGCCCCCAAAGGGGTCATGAACCACAGGTTCAGAACCACTGCTATAGCCCCTGTCCCCAGGGATTTCAGCTTTATATATTTGTAGCTCACCCTTCTAACAGGCACGGAGTGATACCCCACAGTATTTTGACTTGAGCTTCTCTGATGATTAGTGAGGTTGAATGTTTTCTCTAACAGCTGACCATTTGTATGTATTCTTTTAAGAGATATCTATCCAAGCCCCAGTTCCCATTTGAAAACAGAATTGCTTGTTTTCTTTATACAGTGTTGCTTGACTTCTTTATGTATTTGGGTGGTAACCCTTAATAAGGTGTATGGTTTTCAGGAATCCTTTTCTCTCTCCATAGGTTGCCTCTTCACTCTTCACTCTGATCGCTGCTTCTTCTTCTTCTTCTTCTTCTTCTTCTTCTTCTTCTTCTTCTTCTTCTTCTTCTTCTTCTTCTTCTTCTTCTTCTTCTTCTTCTGCTTCTTCTTCTTCTTCCTTCTTCTTCTTCTTCTTCTTCTTCTTCTTCTTCTTCTTCTTCTTCTTCTTCTTCTTCTTCTTCTTCTTCTTCTTCTTCTTCTTCTTCTTCTCCTCCTTCTCCTTCTCCTTCTCCTTCTCCTTCTCCTTCTCCTTCTTCCTCCTCCTTCTCCTTCTCCTCCTCCCCTCCTTCTCCCCCTCCCCCTCCTTCTCAACTATGTATCTAGGAGTAAGGCAGTCAGCTGAGCCTTTAGGACAGAGGCTCAGTGATTGGGGCCCTAATGATAATTCTGCTGTTTTATAAAATATAGGTTTTTTTTCCCCAAGAAATCATCTTCTACTGTTACATACTGGGCTTGTAACTATTTGAAATAAATAAATTTCTAAAATTTTCCTACTTGACCTTGAGTAAGGAGTCAAGGAGGCTGAAAACCTTATTGTAGAGAGCTGTGTAATGCCAGGAAGTTTTGGCAAGAAGTCAGACATCTCAGTTGTGAGCTTGTCATGCTGGGACAGCCTCTGGGAAACACTGCCATAGGCACACACAAGGTCCTGGAGGCTGAGAGTTTATTGAGCACCATCTGCTGTTGTACTGGCTAGTTTTGTGTCAACTTGACACAGCTGGAGTTATCACAGAGAAAGGAGCTGCAGTTGAGGAAATGCCTCCATGAGATCCAGCTCTGGGGCATTTCTTCAATTAGTGATCAAGGGGGAAAGGCCCCTTGTGGGTGGTGCCATCTCTGGGCTGGGAGTCTTGGTTCTTTAAGAGAGCAGGCTGAGCAAGCCAGGTGAGGCAAGCTAGTAAGGAACATCCCTCCATGGCCTCTGCATCAGCTCCTGCTTCCTGACCTGCTTAAGTTCCAGACCTGACTTCCTTGGTAATGAACAGCAGTATGGAAGTGTAAGCCTAATAAACCCTTTCCTCCCCAATTTGCTTCTTGGTCATGATGTTTGTGCAGGAATAGAAACCCTGACTAAGACAGCTGTGGTGGATAGTAGAGAGCGCATGCTCACAGCCACTGGGTTCTAAGGAATCCCATTCAAGGAGACAGGAAAAAACTCTTCACAATTTCACCTTTTGCATGTGTTGTGTGTGTGTGTGTGTGTGTGTGTGTGTGTGTGTGTGTGAGAGAGAGAGAGAGAGAGAGAGAGAGAGAGAGAGAGAGAGAGAGAGAGAGACAGACTACATTGCCTCAGTTAGCCTGGAATTCATGATCCTCCTGCCTCCACCTACAGAGTGCTGGGATCACAGGCATTCACCACCATACCAAATTCATCTCTTACAATTTGGAACCTAATTTATTTCTAATCCCATATTTCTGTATTCTACTTTTCCTCTTTCACGTCCCCCTGCAAAACACTTGATTCCTTCTTGAATTTCATTGGTTTCTTTTTCTCTTAACAGTGTGTCAAATGCATCTAAAATATGTTGTTAATGTTTCATTTCCAAATTCCTAATTCAGAAAACACAGGGTCTGCTTTTTAAGTTCTAATGAGCCTGTGTCATTTCTACCAGCTGTTTTGTTCCTGCATGCCTGGACCTCCAGCTGTTTGGCCTGCTAGATATCACTTACCCAGCTGCTAAAGAAAGATGCAGGGTTTCTATTGCTGTGGCAAGCCTGTCACCATGGAACACTGCTGGTCTAGTCAGTGGAGCCTGCTGTTATTGGCTTTCAGTGGCTATATCTAGCAAAGGTTCATTTCTTGCCCAAATTACAGCATGATGTATATCACAGAGACACCAGGCTCTAGGCTGCTTTGTCTTGCCACTCTACCATTTCTGATTCCTTCTTTTTAGTCAGTGGATAGGAAAACAAGAGGCCAGAGAAGGCTCACTGGCACCCAACTGTCTCAATCCAGGAATAGCACACATAGTTTTCTACAGAGAATATCATGCTGTCCCTTGATATTTTTGTTGGTCTGGACCTCATGAAAGCTCACCTCTGACTCCAGCCTCGTGTGCTGGCTTCGCTGTGTGTTGCTGCCTAGAGGGAATGATGTAAGGGAACTTCTTGAACCTGTATTCAGGCCACTGTTGCTCTATTGAGTTGTGTGATAACTATAGAACATGCGCTAGCACCAGGTTGGCTTGCTTGCTCTTTAACTGGAAACTATGTGTTTCTTCTTTTCTCTCTCTTCCTCCTCCCACTGTGAGGCAGCGAGCAACAAGCATCTCCAGTGGCTTCTGGGAGCAGATGGTGAGGTCTGGGTGTGGGTCATGGGCGAAGGCCCTGGAGACAAGCCCTACGAAGAGATATCTGAAGAACTGATTGCAGAGAGGGCCCGGCTGCAAGCACAGAAAGAGGCTGAAGAGCTCTGGTGAGAGGTGCTGGCTGGGAGGGTGCTGGGTAGGGCCTGAGCCTGGAGTCTTGGGGAGATCTAAGCCATGAGTGGAAAAATGAGGTGCTGATGAGGTTGGCTGTGTTGAGTTCTGTAAAGATCAAGTGACCAAGACATCAGAGTCTTCCATCAGTAAACCTTGTGGGTTCCAGTGTTAGACCCAGCTGCCCGCTAATCTGGGACCTCAGTTTTTTCCTGTTGGGGATATGACCTTAAAACCTAACACCCCTTCCTGTATGTATGAAGTGTGCATTCACCTGGGTGTTATGGACAGCATGGTGTGTGTGTTTTGGCATGTTCATGTACTCATGTGCCCCTGTTTATGTGCACATGTGTGTGTAAAAGCCAGAGGTCAATGTCAGATGTCTTCTTTTGTTGCTCTCCACACTATTTTTTGAGGCAGGGTCTCCCATGGAACCTGTAGCTCACCAGTGCAGCTAGATTGTGTGGTCAGTGAGTTTTCTGGATTCTCCTGTTTCTGTCTCCTTACTGCTGTGATTATAAGCATGTGTTACTGCATCCAGATTTATATGAAGACGCTAGGGATCTGAATTCACTTCCTGTGCTCACAATGGCAAGTCCTTTACCAACTTAACTGTTTCCATACATAGCCCAAGCCACTGTGCAAAGTTTCCTCCAGGATGGTCTTCCCGTGGGGCTTCATCTTGGCTATGTGTTGTTTCTCTGCACATTATTTACATTTTAACAGTAGAAGAAC
Source organism: Mus musculus (assembly GCF_000001635.26). Taxonomy (NCBI): domain Eukaryota; kingdom Metazoa; phylum Chordata; class Mammalia; order Rodentia; family Muridae; genus Mus; species Mus musculus. Next base: position 40,873,340 of record NC_000080.6, on the reverse strand, counting down.
AGCTAAGTCTTCAGGAAAGTTTGGAGTCAGACTTTATCAAAAACTTAATTTTTTCTTTCTTGTCAAACTTGGAAATCTATATAACGGTGCCTCCAGCATCTTCCACCATCAAGTTTGAATGATGGTGTTTTAGTTGTGAAATTGTAAAAACATGTAAAGAAGGCTGAAGACTAGAATGAGTTGAAGAGCACCCACCACCCATCACCCAAGCTAACCATGAGGACTATTTAAGAGACAAAAATGACTTTATTTATACCTTGCCAAATCCTATCAGTTCAAATCCTTGTGCTGTTGAAGATTCTTATGTAGTGCTCTGTTACACAGGAATACAGCCCATTTGTGTTTTTGATAGACATTTAAGTTGCATATCATTTCTTTTATAAACCTCTGCTGAGCATCTACAATATACACCATCTTCTACTTGAGTAAGAAACGGGACTTTCGTGTCTTGCTTCTCGGCTTCCAGAATGGTGCTGCTGTTTGACCATTCCCTACAAGAGTGTCATCTCTCCCCTCCTTTACCATGTTGAGTTCAGTTTATCGTTGTCTTTGCTGTTCTGTGCACCAAAGGAAGCCTGCTTGTTGCTTTTATTTGAAGTTACACAGAGTCATCATCTTCTAGTTTTTTCACCAAACTTACCCCTGCTGCTGCTCTCTTGGAAGGAGACAGAAGGAAGCAGAGATCACCAAGAAGTTCCGGGATGCCTTGGCCAATGAGAAAGCTCGGATTCTGGCAGAGAAGTGGAAAGTGGAGATGGAGGACCGCAAGGCTGCTAAAATTTTGGAGGAACGTATACACGAGGAATTCAAGGTGGGTGTGTATGAGGGGCACCTGCGCTTGCCTCCAAGCTCAGTGTGGCCACCCTCTCATTTGAATCTGTTCTTGGCCATTGGTTTGTCTTGGGTGTGTTACAAGACAGAAATCTGGCGTGCCTGTGCAGGAAGGAACTTGACACACCTTAGGCCCATCTTTTTTTGTTGTTGTTGTATAGATGAGGGAAATGAGGGCCACATGAGTAAAGGGAATTGCCAAGGCCACATATGACAGGGGTTGAGTACAGAGTCAAGAACAGAATATTGGCCCTTCTCTGCCCCAAATGGAGAATGCTGTGAAATGGGGCCCCAGGAACGAGCTTCCAACCAGATCAGCTAGAACTCACTTCCAGCTCTACTACTGACTATTTTGTGACTCTGAGATGCTTGCTAAACTTCTCTGAGAAATCACCTTGTTTTTGGCAAAATAATAAAAAGTTTTTTTTTCTTTTTTCTTTTTCTCTTCTCTTCTCTTCTCTTCTCTTCTCTTCTCTTCTCTTCTCTTCTCTTCTCTTCTCTTCTCTTCTCTCCTCTCCTCTCCTCTCCTCTCCTCTCCTCTCCTCTCCTCTCCTCTCCTCTCCTCTCCTACCCTACCCTACCCTACCCTACCCTCACCTCTTCTTTTCTTTCTTTCTTTCTTTCTTTCTTTCTTTCTTTCTTTCTTTCTTTCTTTCTTTCTTTCTTTCTTTTTTTTTTTTTTTTTTGATCAGGGTCTTTCTATGTATCTCTGGCTGACCTTAAATTCCCTAGAAAGTTATTTACCTCTGCCTCTCACTTCCTGTGATTAAAGATCTTTGCCAGCATGTCTGGGAGGACTTTTATTTTTAATGAACATTTGGGGAGAGGACCTAAGTGTTTTTCTGGCCTAGGAATGGCTGATCATTTGGTGGTGTTAGCTAAATCTAGAAGATCTTGGAATCGGTAAATGAGTTTCATGGTTTTCTGCTAGTGTGATGGTCAGCTTTAATTGTCATCTTGACACACTCTAGAATCACCCGGGAAAGGAGTCTTCATGAGGAGCTGCTTAAATTAACTGGTCCATGGACCAGTCTGTGCAGCATTATCTTGATCACATTAATTGATGTATGAAGATTCAGCCAAAAAGTGGCAGCAGTTCGCTGTACTTGGACCCTGGACTATATAAAGGAGGGGGTGAGCTGAGTGCAAGCACACATACATTTATTTTCTCTCTGCTCTTGACTGGATATGGCTGTTTTGAGTTCCTGCTGCCTTGACTTCACAACAATGATGGACTGCAACCTACAGTTATGAACTAAAATAACTCCTTTCCCCGAGTTGCTTTTGTCAGAGCATTTTATCACAGCGACAGAACGGAAACTACAACAGGTAGGGAGCTTAAATCACCTGAAAACATTTTTTTTTTGTTATTGTAATAATATGGGTGGAATACATTTATTTAATAGAAAACAAAAAAATACAGATAAGCAGAAAAAATCATTATCAATTCCCATATTGTACTGTTTTGTAAATTGTATTATTGAAATCAAACATAGCTGGACATTATTCAAGGAAAGAAAACAGAATTTGAGGCTGAGAATACAGTATGTACAGAGCTCTGGGCTTCATAGTCAACGTTTGCCAAAAGCAAAACTTAAAACAAAAAACATGTTTGTTTTTGGTAACTATTGAAAGTAGGAGAGGGAGCTGAAATTCCCCAGTGTTTGCAGCAGTGATTTATGGGAGCGAGGACTGCCAGACTGCAGGGGACAGCTTGCCCTCAGCAGTTAGAGAAGGGAAGAAGCTAGGAGAAGCCAGTCAGAGTCAGCATCTAACTAAATGCTGCATTCCTTTGGCCAAGCAGTGAAGTGGGGGATCTGTCCTCCCTTAGTAGCTGGGATCTGTCCTCCCTTCTAGTGGTTACAGTGCAAAGAACAACTCTCGGGGCCTTGAGACACATGCTTCTGGGATGGAGAAGATGTTATCACAAAGGTAAGTTCCTTAGGGAGTGCTCTAAGAACATACAGCCTGGTCAGGTGCAGGCTAGACCACATTGCACATTTGGCTTGGATTCATGCCAGGGAAGGGGTCTTCCGAGCTGGAAGCTAAACTGGAGCTTGGTCCAGTCTGTCCATGCACAGGTTTGGAAGGAGTTCAGCTTTGAATTCCACTTGTCAGTGTCTTCATAGTATTTTGGCCTTTTAAAGCCTGTTCCTCCTCAGCAATTACATCGTGGGGATGTGGAGAGAGTTTCCTTAGCCGTCCTTGCTCTTCTTAGTTTTGGTTATTGTGTTTTCACATGTATGGAAGCTCAAGACATTCATGAGTCAAGTTCCCCAATCTTATCTGGGCTTTAAGCCTAGAAGCTTGACTGTATTTGCTTTTATACATTTTCACGCCTCTGCTTCTCTGTGTTCAATGTTTCTTCATTTTGAGAGAGTGTAGTATTGTGCTCTGACGTTTATTTCCCAGCTCTGTGTTACAGCATTTGGTTGCGCCTCTTCCTTTCCATTTATCTGCTGTCTTGACTGGACTTGCCCCCAGATCTCTTCATTTTTTTTTCTCTATGATTTATTATTCCCACTCCAGACTAATTGTTTAATTATCAAAGCTTTAAAAATATTTTAAAACACATATTTAGGTAAGAAAACTTTAATTACAAATTTGTAAAAATGAATGCTTTCATTGATCCAAACAGCCTCAGTAACTTCTTTAACCTGTGAGCTTTTCTGGATCCTGGTAAAATTTTTGAGTAATCTACACTTTCTTTTTAGTTGAAGCATAGGCTGAATACTTTTTTGCTGTTTTGAATGAGGTTACCTCAGTGTGTATGTATAAACACACACACACACACACACACACACACACATATAATAAAAAATAAAAAATAAACAATAAACATTTATATACTTTTCACTTACATTTATTAATAATATTTGCCAAAATTTACTGTTTCTTTCATACATATTCATACATATGGATATATACACACATATATGCATGTCTTTACACATACATTTGTACATGTCTGTATACATATGCACACACATATACACATAAACACATGTGAGTACATGCATATATACAAGGAAACATATTTATATATCCACTTGTGTATCTTTTTGTCATTGATTTGTTAAACAATTTTTACAAAGGTCATGTAGATGACACTCTAGTCCAACTGTCAGCTAAGAACTTTCTGAACATTGCCAGGTCATATTTTTAGGCTATAGGAGGTATATTGTCTATGTCACACTATTCAGTTTACATTGTAGTACAATAGTCACTGTCTACAATATGCATATGGCTATATTCCAAGAAGACATAATTTTTAAAGACAGTGGAGGTTAGAGTTTCCCTGATAGCCTGATAAGGCTCTAAGCTCATTTGCATGCACCTCCTTTGGGTAAGGGCACTGCCCTTCAATTGTTACTATACCTATTTCAGTTCAAAGTCAAACTATAAGGCATCTGTTAGGTCCAAAAGAAACTCAGGATAAATGGCTAACTGTGCTGCCTCTTAGTATACCAAAGTGTGCTGGCCTCCAGGGTCACTCAGTACCTGTGGCTCTTCTCAGAATTTCTCACCCTGTCCCACCCTAAACTTCTCCAGCTCATGGGCTTCTCTTCCCTCAGCTTCTTATTCCTATATAACCCTGCCGTTTCAGCTTTGTGCTCTCTTGCCCCTCTCTCTTGGTCCCCCACCCTCTCATGGTCCAGTCCATTCTTCTGTCCATGTTCTGTCTTTTGCTCTGCCTCTAGCTGTACTGTACCTCCTATCTATCATAAAAACCTTCTCTTCAACCATACCTTGGAGCTGTCACACATCTGGTGCCTGAAACCCCCACTTTACACCTATCCAATCCAAGTGTGCACAGAGGTTTATACTATCGAGGTTTATATATGATTTAGTTTTAAATTGACTGGGGAAGCAAAGTATTTCCTTTCTGTATCTCCAGCAGTGATCATTATAGACTATATTTTGTCTTCTCTCCATACATGGGGATTGGATTGAGGTAAGGAAGAGCCGGGCCTTGAGTTCACTGCACAGGGCCATCACAGAGGGGTCATGTTATTGGTAGAGATTCTCTGGTTGATGGCCTCCTTGAAAGCCTCTTGGATGAAAGGGTGATATACTGTGAGGAGCTCTGGCTGGGAGGGCTCACAGTGGTGTCAGTGAGGCCATTTGGCCAGGCCTATAGACCCCCCAGGGACTCAGACAGAGGTGTCTGGTGTCTTTTTCAAAGAAGATTCTGGTTTTTATCTTTAGTTTAAAACCGAAGATGTTAACTATGCATGTTTAAACTTTAATACAAGTAGGCACCCTGATTTAGCACGGTTTCACTTCAAGAAGTTCCAGAAGTGTGAGACATAGAAGATGGGTTCTAGGTAACCTGGTCTACTCTCCAACCTATTCCTTTGAGCTTATTCTGGATCCGTCCATCTTGGGCTTATCTCTCCCACCAGCAGACAACTTCTGGCCCTCTCTGCTCTCTACCCTTGCTCAAACCAGACTCATGAAAGTACTGCTTGCTGTGCCTTATTCAACTCCTCTGGGTATAGCATGTTGAGAAAAAGGCATTTACCCCTCTTTCATCACTTCTCCAAATCCAACTTGTACTTGAGTTTCCAGGAAAGGAAAAAAAAATTAAAGTGGTTATTGCATTCCTATTTTCAAGAATCTCTGAATGTTGGAATCTTAACATCAACAGATACGATAAAAATAATCCAAGGCAGTCTCTAACCTGATACATCAATCCCTCGTTTGGGCTCTCTATTGCTGCAGAATAACCTACCAGAAAACAAATGTCTTAACACAACCACCAGTTTATTCACTTGGGATTCTGTAAGTTAATAATTCAGGCAGGGCTTCGCTCAACAGCAATTCTGTACCACATAGCATCAGTTGAGGTTAGTCCCTTGGGTGAGCTCATTCCCTGGGGTGGCCTGGCAGAACGAGAGGAATTTGGTATGTGCTGGCCTCTTTACTACCCTCCACATAGTCACATGACCTTGCTTTTAACAGGGTAGCCTAGGGTATAGGACTATTTTGAGCAGCTCCCCAAAATGAACACTACAAGAGGTTTAAGTAGAAGGTTGGTTCTTTTGCAGGCTGCGTTGAAAAGGGCCATAGGCAGAATACACCCAAGTATCGTGTACATCTAGGAAAGATGTTTACTCTATATTTTACCTTAACCCAAACTGAAAATACCCTGATTCAACAAGAAAAACATAGCAAATGCTAAAACACAATCTGCTCAAAAGGGATAGGTTGGAGGGTCTTGGAACTCTACTTTTAAAAGTATGTACAACAGTGAAGCCTTAGTATATAAGGGCATGGCTGGGTTAATCTTAGGATGCTGGTGACAGTATAATTCCAGTTATAGCTTCAGGAAAAGAGGTCAGTTGATTTTTTTTTTCAATAGTTAGGATGTGAAGTTGAGATAGGCTGTGATTTTCTGGCAGAAAAGAATGGTGGTGGATGGTATCATTAACAGGATGTGGAATTGGAATGAAAAGAAAGGGCAAGGGCAAGGACTTTGTCACAGGCCAAGGGAGGGGTGGCCAGTAGCAACTTCCTACAGTGGCAGTTGGATACAGGTGCAGACTTGGAAGGAATGAACCTGGAGGGGAATGTGTCAGCTATGCAGCGGCTTTGCTTCTGAAGAAGAGAGAGTTGGAGTGGATTGAGAGGAGAGAATCTGAGAAGCTAGTGGTTGAGGGGGGGGCGAGGCTTGCTTGAGATGCTGTGCTTTGCAGGTGTAGGCAGCTTCTTGTAATTGTCTAGGTTGTTGAAAAGACAAGGCTGAAAATTTACTTTAGAAAATGGAGAAAAAATCCTAGTACCTGGCAACAAATAATAAAACAAAGAAAGACCTCATGGAGTAAAAAGCCATTCTCTTAGGGGCTGAAGAGATGGTTGAGTGTTTAAGAGCGCTGGCTGACTGTTCTTCCAGAGACCCTAGTACCCACATGGAGGTTACAACAGTTTGTAACTCCAGTTCTTGGGGATCCTGTGACCTCTGTGGATACTGCCACGTGTGTGGGACACAGATGTACATGTAGGCAAAAATAACTATACACATAAAATAAAAATAAGGGGGGAAATGCCCATAGGAACAAAACAAAATCCAAACCAATCCTTACTGATGCCATTAGAAAGCAATGTACATGCATATAAAGTGGTTCTTTAGAAAACAGGAGATACTGGGGCCTGATACTTTTTGTAGCTTGCTCCTCCTTCTTCCTTGTAAGGCCACTCCTGTATGCTTCTCCTATGCAAGATCACAGAAGAAGGCTCACAGAGCTCTCTTTCTCTGGTCCCTTCACATCTTAACTTCCAAGTTACTTGCCGATCACATTTTCCTGATTTGAGGCCACTCTGTTTTTCTTCCCCTGGCACTGTACTTTTAGGATAGAGTTTCTTTTAGTGGCTGGATGGCATCCTCACCAAACATCAGAGTCTTGTTCCCAATAAGATCATAAATGGTGGTCAAACTTTTCATATTTCATTTTTTTTTCTCTTGAAAATTGTGTCTTCACACAATTTTCTGTGTGGCTGGAGATTTGGTTCCGTGATTAAGAACACTGGCTGCAGGTGGGTTGGGGTGGCCCATATCTTTAATCCTAGTACTCAGTGCAAGGCAGGCTAATCTCTGAGTCTGAGGCCAGCCTGGTCTACAGAACGAGTTCTAGAATAGCCAGGGACACATAGAGAACCCCTGTCACATCCCTGCCTCTCCCCCCCCCCCCAATAACATTGTCTGCTCTTCCAGAGAACTGGAGTTTGATTTCTAGCACCCATGCACTGTCTAACAACCATCTATAACTCCAGTTCCAGGGGATCCAATGCCCTCTTCTGGCTTCCTCAGGCATTGAACCCAAGTGAGGCAAAGATATAAAAAACTACCCACATACATAAAATACAAATAAATAAAACTTTAAAAACTTGGTAGGCTGTCAGGAACAGGCTCACCTCCTCTCTCTCATAGATAATCATAATCCCTATTGTCTTTTCTATTATTCATTAATCTACTTGTATGTAGGGAACACCTACTGTCTGCCTGGCTCTGCCCTGTGACTTGGAGAGGGAGGAAGGGACAACACGGTTCCAGCTTTGCTGTTGTGGAATTTAGCATCTCACAGGGCACAGTGGCATTGCTAGGAATAAGAACACAGTCAACATGTTGATGCCTTCCAGAAAAAAAGCATTTATCTCTTGACATCTTCAGTTGGCATTAGGGAGACCCAAGCCTCAGCAGCGTGCTGCTACTGATGAATTACCAGGAAAGGGGGGTGGAATAATCTCAAAGGGCCTTGAGCAGCCAGCACAGGGCTGTGTCCTTCCTGGGTGGAATGTATTTGTGTAGCTGCTTCTTGGTTGAGCTGGCCTTTGGCTGCTTCAGTGATCTTAGACCAGCCCAACAGTTCAGGTGCTTGCCATGACAATGAGAATGCTTAGGTAATTTTTGCTGTGAGAGTTGAGCCATTTTCGTGAGTCCTTGAGGAGAAAAATGCAATTTAGTGGATTTGTAGTTACAGACTGTTTTCTTTTGTTGTCCACATCTTTGTGAAGAGATCTGCCTTTGTCACAGTAAATGACCAGTTGTTTCCCTTTGAGAGGCGAGGTTGTTGCAGACCATTGGCTCCCTGGGCGGTGTCCCACTCTCAAGAGGAGAAACCGCTGAACAATGCCACTGTTGTTTAACATCCTGACTCCTGTTACTCACAGCTGGATGGTGGAGAAACTCTACCTTGTAATTTGAAGTGGAGAAATCAGCTTATTTATCACACACCAGTCCCGGCCATTTGACCCAACTCAGTTGTCACTGCCCACCCTCTTGACACCTCCACCCTACTCCTGCTTCCCACACTTTTTTTTTTTTTTTAAATCTGTGTTGAAGTCTGAAATTCCCAGTACTTTAGCACATAACTGTATTCGAAGGCAAGGTCCTTACAAGCAATCTTTAGTGTTGGTTGGTCCTGAATACAATATGGCTAGTGTCCTTCTAAGGAGGACAAATCAGACACAGTGTGAAGCAGTGGGAAGATGGCCACTTTCAGGGCAAGGAGAAGCTTCAGAATGAATCACCCCTGCTGACCTGTGTTAGCACAGGTCACCTCTAAAACTGCGAGGAAGCACTCTCTTGTTTAAGACATACAGCCAGTGTGCTTTGTAATGGCGAATTAATACAGTTTATATATGAGACTTTTGGCTTTGACAGGAGTCAACTGACTTCCTGGAAGGCCCCTGTGGGTGGGTCATAAGAATTGAAGTGTCTGCGGAAAGATGCTTCGGCTAGTGTCTAGTGTTCTGAGTGACACAGTGGCCATGGTCAGAGATTAGGGAGCCCTGGAGGAAGAAAACAAAATATAGTAGGTAAAATATGAAGGGCTGTGCCAGCATCAGTTAAAACAGCTTACGATGCATTAGAATTAGAGACATGGCTTTGGATTTTACATCAGTCGGGAACTGCTTTAAAATTCCCCATGTCAAAGCCACATATCTAACCTATCCTTCCCATGTCTATCTTTGAGGGATCTGAGCCGAAGAGCTGAGAAGCCATCCCGTCTCTACCTCAAGCCCACATTTCTCTCATCTTGGATGTCCTGATGGGCTGTGTGTGGTCATCTCTTCTTTCTCTCTGTGGTGTCTAGATAACTATCCCTCTGTTCTGTGAAGGCTGCTCTTGTCACAATCTCTAGTCACTTCCAACGACTACACCCAGTTGTCCCTGGGAGCTTTCTTATCTTTGTCATGTCTCAGTAGGCTTCATTTCAGCTCACTGCTCTCTGCCTTAAATGCTCCCTCTTCCTGGTTGTTCAGTCATTCTCCCTTCTAGGTTATAATCTTAACCTTGGCTTTCTTTATTAGTCTTCTTAATCTGCTGTCTTTCAGTCACACCACTAGGTCCCATCCATTGGAATTTGGATTACACACACCCCCCTCGTTAATATGCATACATGAGCTTTGCCCTTAAGCCCCATGCTCCCTTACTCTCAGCATGTTACTACTCACTTCTTTTCAGAAGGCGTCTCAAACACAAACACCTTAGAATTCTGACTTTTCCACTCTAGCCACAGTGAGTAACTTTGTACACAAATAGGCTGGTGTTTATTGTGACACATGGGTTTTCGCATACGTGGCTCTGTTGTCTGAAAATTTCTTCTCCTGTATTCACTTGGTGGTGTTTTGCTTGTAACTTGGGTGTCAGATTGTGTGCCATTTCCTGTGAGAGATCTTCATACCATGGGTCACATAGCCTGTGGCAGACACTGTTATTCACACTGGTCATTCTTTTGTGCAATTTTTTTGGACTTTAACTTGTTTGTGTAGTGTTCTCACCACCAGGGGGCAAGCTCTGAGTGAGTGAGTGAGTGAGTGAGTGAGTGAGTGAGTGAGGACTTTATTTTTCACACTTCACCACAGTAGACCTGAGAGTGTTATAGGTGCTCAAAAGAACTTAGTAATGATTTAATAAAGCCACATAGTGGGGATCCATCCCATAATCAGCCACCAAACCCAGACACTATTGCATATGCCAGAAAGATTTTGCTGAAGGGACCCTGTTTTAGCTGTCTCGTATGAGGCTATGCCAGTGCCTGGCAAATATAGAAGAGGATGCTCACAGTCATCTATAAGATGGAACACAGGGTCCCAAATGGAGAAGCTAGAGAAAGCACCCAAGGAGCTGAAGGGGTCTGCAACCCTATAGGTGGAACAACATTATGAACTAACCAGTAACCCCAGAGTTCATATCTCTAGCTGCATATGTAGCAGAAGATGGCCTAGTCGGCCATCACTGGGAAGAGAGGCCTCTTGGTATTGCAAACTTTATATGCCCTAGTACAGGGGAATGCCAGGGACAAGAGGTGGGAATGGGTGGGTAGGGGAGCAGGGCGGAGGGAGGGTATAGGGAACTTTCGGGATGGCATTTGAAATGTATATCATGAAAATATCTAATAATAATAAAAAAACAAAGCCACATAGCTTCTTTAGTTTGTAGTCTCTAATTCTTAGAGAATGACTCTTGATATTTTTAGAAACACAAGTTGATCGTTGAGTTGAAGAAAAGTCCTCAACCATTTGAGAGCAACAGTAGCAACAAAATGTCACTGTTTTTTTTTTTCTTTTCATTTTAGTTTTTATTTTATGTGTATGGGTGTTTTGCCTGCATGTGTGTCTGTGTACCATGTGCATATAGTGTCCATAGAAGCCAGGAGAGGGCATCTGATCCTTTGGAGCTGGAGTTCAAGACTTTTGTGAGCTGCCATGTGGGTGCTGGGAATTAAACCCCAGTCCTCTGGAAGAGCAGCTAGTTCTCTTAGCTGCTGAGCCATTTCTCCAGTTCCAAAAATATCATTTTTAAAATACAGAATTAAGAATTTACAGCTACATTGCCTTTTCTCTTTTCTTTTTCTCTTCATTAAAATAGTACTGAAAGCTAGAAAAATGTATAAACCACATGGACAAGAGGGGGGGTGGATGAGATGAAAAAAATATCCTGACAGAAAGAAATGGGAAGTAACAAAGGAAAAATCCGAGCCATCAGGCAGAATGGAGAGAGAAGGGTAGGAAAGAAAGCTATTAAGTAAAGGTCTGAACCTAGAGCAGTGGGAAGATAGCGAGGGTTGCTTCCAGGGTGTACAGGGAAGGTGATTAATTGTTTTTCAGTGTGTTGTCTTTATTATCAACTAGAGTCACCTAATCCTAGCTTGCTAGCTCTGTCCCAGAAACTGATTGATTCTCTTGTAAACTTGCGGAAAAAAAAAATACTATATTGGCCAGCAAGATGTGTCTGCTTATCAGACTACCTGCTTGGAACTGGGGCTCAGCCACTAGGCTCCAAGCTAGGCTAACTCCACAAATGAATCCTGGAGTCCCTGGTCAACTCATTATCATTAACAAGCTATGTCAGAAACATAGTATACATGTTTGCATCTTTCCATACTATATTGAATAACAATTCACACACAATATCAATTTTGTTCACTTTAATTCACTAAGTACTACTATTTTCAGAATTATTAAGACTAGAGCATTGAACCTGGCAGCTCTACCAAATTAGACTTGGCCACTCATTCTCAATAGGCCAATTAAATGGAGAAACAGAAGTGATAAGTAGAGGTGCAAGACCTGTGGTCTTGACAATACTATATCCAGTCACCACTCTGTGTCCACTTGGTCAGGTTTCAGAAAGACCAGGCTCAGCCCTCTTTACCTGTATGCTTCTTGGCCTCTAATGGAAGCAAGTCTGAGGACAGCTGAGTCCTCTTAGCTTTGGAGAAAGCTTTAGAGTTTAAACCTTACTGGGCAGGATGTCACAGTGATGGGCAGGTGTCTTGCAAGCACGAGGTTCTAGAGTGAGGGCTGGCTCTCAACCTGTAGGTCTTGACTCCTTTGGTAGTCAAATGACCCTTTCACAGGGGTCACCTAAGACTATAGGAAAACACAAGTATTTACATTATAAGTCACAACAACACAAAATTATGGTCATGAGGTAGCAATGGAACTAATTTGATGGTTGATGGTCACTATGACATAAGGAATCGTATTAAAGGTTGAGGTTGAGAACTGCTGATCTAGAGTTTAGGTTCAATCCCCAGTACTGCAAAACAGCAAATAAACCTTGCATCAATATACTGATCCATTTGATTCTTGCCCAGTGTGACTATCACATTTCAGTTGTGTAGTGATCAAGAGCGGAACGGTCAGTCACTGCTGGCCACTTTATTCCAGGCAGCTCAGCTTGACCCCCACTGCAATTCCCGTTCTAATCCCACAGACGGGTTCCCCATTCTAATGCCATTCCGTTTCAATAATATTTCAGAGGAAAGAGGAAGAAGAGAGGCGGCGAGGGGAAGAACAGATTCGGCTCCAAGAGGAGCAGAGGGCAAAGGAACTCTACTGGACTCTGAAGCAGGCCCAGCTGCACAGCCAAGCCAGTGAGAATGAGGAGCGTGAATGGGAAGAACAGCGTGAGTTGAGCTGTACCCAGGCCCTGGAGGCCTGCCCTACTTTCCCCACCAGTTCCTCCCACTGTGAATGTGATCTGCCATCATTTCAGCCTCCTTCCTTACCACACAAGGCTAGACCTGTGTGCATGACCCTGCTGGGATAAGGACTTCACGCTCAGGAGTCTATGTGCCTGCCCTGGAGATGTCTTGCATTAAAGAATGAAACATTTACTGAGTTGCCAATAATTTCCTGACTCTATCCTGTTGTCTGAATTAGTGTTCTGTTGCCATGAAGAGACACCATGACCAAGGCAACTCTTATAAAAGAAAGCACTAGAGTTTTAGAGGGTTAGCCCATGACTGTCATGACTGGAAGCAGACAGGCGTGATGATAAAGCGGTAGCTGAGAGCTTTGTGATCTTTAGGAAGCAGGCAGAAGGGAGGAAGGACACAAATATAGACAGACAGGGTCAGAGAAGGACAGAGTCAGAGAGATAGGGAGACAGAGACTGAGAGACAAAGACAGAGAGACAGAGAAAAAGACATACGGACACTGGGCCTGGAGCGAATTTCTTTCTTTTTTCTTTTTTTAAATTGGATATTTTATTTGTTTACATTTCAAATGTTATCCCCTTTCCAGGTTTCCCCTTTGAAAGCCCCCTATCCCATCCCCCCTTACCTGGCTTCTATCAGGGTGCTCCCCTACCACCCACACACTCCCGCCTCCCTGCCCTTGCATTCCTCTACACTGGGGCATCAAGCCTTCACAGGACCAAGGGCCTCTCCTCCCATTGATGACCAACAAGGCCCCTTTATCTCCTTCAGTTCTTCTCCTAACTTCCCCACTGGGGTCCCTGTGCTCAGTCTGATGGTTGGCTGCAAGCATCTGCCTCTGTATTGGTCAGGATCTGGCAAAGCCTCTCAGGAGACCTCTGTATTAGGTGGAGTGGATTTCTTAAATCGTACCCCCAGTGACACCTCTCCTCCAACAAGACCATACCTCCCAGCCCTTCCCAAATAGTTCCACTAGCTGGGAACCAAATGTTCAAACACATGAGCCTATGAGGGCCATTCTCATTTAAACCATCACAGCTGTACTCTGGTGATTTCAGAAATGGACATTTAGAGCCTTGTCTTGGAGGTAATTCCAACCAGAGCAGATGGATATATGGACTCGGGGCTTTGAGGGAGAATGTGTCAGGCACAAGGTTGGAAGTCCTGGTGGGCAGATATGACTCTTAAGATGTCTTTACTTACAGAACATAGGTACCAAGGAGTAACACAAAATTCAGGGTCACACTGTGACTTTTGTTTAGATCGTTTTCTTAAGAAAGGCAGGCCTTTTACTAACTCTAGTCATTGGCTGAGCCTGGGAGGGAGGGACAGCCCTCTAGGATCAACAAGGGCTCAAAGGTCAAAGTATCAGTAAACACAAGAGTAAACATTCTTTGTTTTGTTTTATAAAAAAGAAAAGGAAGCCAAGACTATGTTTGGTAGAGGCTAGTTATGATGTGGGGTGGGGTTGCAGTGGCAGGTGGGGGTGATAGGTGGGGGTAGGTGAGGGTGGATAGGGGTGGTGGGTGGTGGGGTGGTGGGGGGTGGGTGGTACATGGTGGGAGTTGGGTGAGGGACTTGGAGAGGGTGGTGCCTCTGTGGGCCCATGCTAATCATCCTTTCCCCCTAAGGTACCAGCCACATGATGGGTATAGTATGGAATAGAGTTTATTTAGGGTTTGGGGAGGGGAGTTGAGGAGAGACAGAGAAAAGTGGGGGGAGGAGAGAGGGGGGAAAGGGAGGGAGGGAGGGAGGAAGGGAGGGAGGGAGGGAGGGAGGGAGAGAGAGAGAGAGAGAGAGAGAGGAGAGAGAGAGAGAGAGAGAGAGAGAGAGAGAAGACTAGAATAGAGGCTGGCTATGAGCATGGAGGAGGGATGGGAATGGGGAGAGAAGGGACAAAGAGGGAAGAAAAGAGAGCAAGAGAAGAGCCAGAGCTATGTCTGACTTCTTTAACTTAGCAGGGGTGAAGGTCCATCTATTCACATGTTAGCATCTATCATTACCTCATCTCCTTTAACTTCTGTGTAATAATCTAGTCCATGCTTATATCATATTTTTGTCATTTAAAGGACAATAAGCACTGGGTTGTTTCTATGTTGGGGCTGTTCTGACTGTTGTAACAAATGCACATGTTTTTTCAATATATATATATGTGTGTGTGTGTGTGTATATATTAATATTTTTTATTAGGTATTTTCCTCATTTACATTTCCAATGCTATCCCAAAAGTCCCCCATACACTCTCCCCCACTCCCCTACCCACCCACTTCCACTTTTTGACCCTGGCATTCCCCACTGATGGCCGACTAGGCCATCTTTCGATACATATGCAGCTAGAGTCAAGAGCTCCGGGGTACTGGTTAGTTCATAATGTTGTTCCACCTATAGGGTTGCAGATCCCTTTAGCTCCTTGGCTACTTTCTCTAGCTCCTCCATTGGGAGCCCTGTGATCCATTCAATAGCTGACTGTGACATCCACTTCTGTGTTTGCTAGGCCCTGGCATAGTCTCACAAGAGACAGCTATATCTGGGTCCTTTCAGCAAAATCTTGCTAGTGTATGCAATGGTGTCAGCGTTTGGAAGCTGATTATGGGATGGATCCCTGGATATGACAGTCTCTAGATGGTCCATCCTTTCGTCACAGCTCCAAACTTTGTCTCTGTAACTCTCTGGGATATACAGCTAGGAGTAAAATTTCTGCATCGTATGGAGACCAAGTCTTGCATCTTGCTGAGCTGCCACACTGTTTTCCAAGGTGACTGTACCATTCTTATTCCCACCAGCGCTGTCTGAGGTCTCACTTTCAGTGCAACCCCTCACCTCTACCTTTGCATTGAACATGGGGGCTGGGAACTGAAGAAATAGCCAGTGAGATTTTAACCTCTGAGCTACATCTCCAGCCCACTTCTGCTTTCTTGGTGGAGTCCTTTGAAATATAAACTTACGGATTATGAGGGAATCCCTTTTTATTTTTCATTCATTATTTATTTTACGTCTCCATTGCAGCTTGTCCTCCCTCCTCTTCACCCAGTCCTTCCCTCTCTTACCCTTTTCCCCATTCCTCCCTCCTTTTCCCCTCAGAGAAGGGAAGGCCTTCATGGATATCAACCCACCTTGGCATATCAAGTTGCAATAGAGAAGTCCTGTTTCCTCTTTTTCTTTTCTTAAATTTTATTGGTTATTTTATTTATTTATATTTCAATTGTTATCCCCCTTGCTGATTTCCCCTCCACAAACCCCCTATCCCATCTGCTCACCCCCTGCTTCTATAAGGGTGCTCCCCTACCACCCATCCACTCCTGCCTCAACACCCTAGCATTCCCCTAAGCTGGGTCATCGAGCCTTCACAAGACCAAGGGCCTCCCCTCCCATTGTTGCTAGATAAGGCCATCCTCTGCTACATAGCAGATGAAGCCATGGGTCCCTCCATGTGTATTCTTTGGTTGGTGGTTTAGTCCTTGGGAGCTCTCGGGGGTCTGGTTGGTTGATAATGTTGTTCTTCCTATGGAGTTGCAAACCTCTTCAGCTCCTTCAGTCCTTCCCCTAACTCCTCCATTGGAGTTCCTGTGCTTAGCCAAATGGTTGGCTGCCAGCATCTACTTCTGTATTGGTCAGGATCTGGCAAAGCCTCTCAGGAGACAGCTATATGAGGCTCCTGTCAGGAAGCACTTCTTGGCACCCACAATAGTGACTGGGTTTGTTGTCTGCATATGGTAGGGCAGTCTCCGGATGGCCTTTCCTGTAGTCTCTGCTCTACTCTTTGTCCCTGCATTTCCTTTAGACAGGAGCAATTCTGGGTTAAAATTTCTGAGATGGATGGGTGACCCTACCCCTCAACCTGACCATATCCAGAGGCTAGGCATGGCCCCTGGTTGAGGCAAGTCCTGTTTTCTTTTCTTTCTTTTTTATTCTCATTCATCACTTGTGATTTTTTGGAAACATCTAAGACGCCAGTTGTTCACTCCCAGGACAGTGACTGACATCCCTCTCTATTTTAAGAGATTTACAGTTTTAGCTCTTATGTTTAGGCCTCTGCTATGTTTTAAGTTAATTTTTGTGTAAAACGACATTCCTGATTGACTTAGTTGTCAAAGTACCATTTGTTGGAAGGGCTATTTTTTCAAAGCCCTTGACATTCCCGTAGAAATGGTTACCCAAACCATGTATGTTCCTGACTGCTCAGCTCTGTTCTGCTGTCTTATTTATCTCTTCTTATGTCAGCAGCAGTCTTAAAATGATGGGAGCCTGGCAGTCAGCTTTGAAACTGGGCATTATAAGACCTCCATTGCTGTTCTTCTTTACTGGATTATTTTAATTATTCTAGGATGCTGTTATTTCCATACAGATTTTAGGATCAGCTGATCTACTTCTGAAATGAGAGCAGCTGGGATTTTGATAGTAACTGCATTGCATTTGTATGTCAATTTGGGCAGTGTTGCCATATTCACAATACTATCCTTAGGGTCAGGTACTATGGGATACTGCCTGAAACCCCAGAGGAAGTTCAAAGCTAGCCTGGCCTACACAGCAAGTTCAATGACAGGCTCAGCTTGCATAGTGAACCTCTGTTTAAAAAATAAAGGGCTGGCTACTAGGGTGGGGCTAGAAAAATGGCTATTATTAAGAATACTTCCTACTCTTTTATAGGACCTCAGTTTGGTTCCCAGCATCTGTGTCAAGTGATAAATATGCACACACAGGCACATGCATACTTGTAATTAAAATAATCAGGATAAATCATAAAAACCCTAAAAGGTAGGGTCATAGCTCAGTAGTGAAATACTTGCTTGGCAAATGTGTGGCCCTGGGTTCAATCTTTAAGACTTCAAAGAAATTTAATCTTCTGATCCTTGAATTTGACAAGATAGCATTTTGTTTTACATCTTATTTAATCTCCTTCAATATTTTATAGTTATGCCCCTGTTTTGGGCATAAATTTACTATTCCTATAAAGTAAATGGAATATATGGAATATATCTAGATTATATAGGCATAATATGCAGACCCCTTAATTCACTTGTTGGCTTATATAGATTAACTATAGATTTTTGGAAGTTTTCTATACATAAGATGACTTTATATTTAAAAAGAGAAAGTTTTACCTCTTTCATTCCAGAATGAATATTTTTTCTTCTCTTCCTTTTTTTTAAGTCCTCTCGATTATTTTGTTTAATGATATTTTAATTTAAAAATTTTCCCACCACTATATTTTGATCATGTTTCTCCTCTCCCCCATCTTTTCCCAGACCTTCCAGTGTCCATGAAACATGCAGTTTAAAGCCAGACTGGGTCCCAGAATTCAGAGAGGGAAGTGGATAATTGGGTAGCAGTCCTAACTAAGAAACTATTAGGAATTGATACTCACTAGCAAAGGGAAAATCAATTTTCTACGATGGCGTCTCAGTGGGTATGTCAACCACTCTCCAGGGCAGGCCCGATGCACAGGAATAGTAGGCCAACAGGCACACACACACCAAGACATGGTATTTTGTATTTCCTGGTCTTTTTGTTTCTTTTTGGCATTTTTCTGACTTGTTGGTTTTTTGTTTGTTTTGATTTGATCCACCCCATGTTGTGAAATTGTTCTGGTTGGAACCTGCAGTACTGAATAGGAGTAAGGAGCAAACCCAGGCCTTCTTCTCTTTGGTTGTGGGGGTGGGGGGGGGGAGCCCATGCTTCCTCTATGGGCAAGTGTGGCACTGTGGGGTTTTCACATATAACCCTCCCCAGGTTGAGAAGGCTCCTTCCTCTCATTGTTTGTTGGGAATATTAGGGTTTTCTGCATCTGTGGTGATAGTTGTGTGTTTTTGCTCTTTACTAATATGGTACATGCCATGTTTGAGTTATGGATTGAGGTCAGTCTTGTGATCCTGGGATAACTCTCATTTATAGTGTGTAATCTCTCAAAATAGTTGTTACCAGGTTTAGTGTGGTTATACACACACACACACACACACACACATATGTATGTATGCACACACATATAGAAGGGAAATGTAGATGTCTGGTGGTAGATGTCTTCCTCTATTCTTCTAGGTTACTTGGAGAGTCACTGATTGGCTAGTTTGAGCTGGCCAGTGTGCTATAGGATCCTGCCTGTCTCCACTTGCTGCCCATCTCCCAGTCTGAGGTTACAGGTGCATGTTGTGAGTCCTAGCTTTAGCATAGATGCAGAATCCAAACTTTGGTCGCCATGGTTCCCGAGCAGGTACTTTACCAACTGAACCAACTTTCCAGCCCTGGTATATGAACATTTTGTTGAAGATTTTTATATTAATATTCATAATGGAGATTGGCCTGTGCTTTCTTCTGTTGTTGGAAGTCTAGGTTGGGTTTTAAGGTAATCTGGGTGTCAGTGAATGAGAAGTGGTGGGAAGTGTTTTATTTTTCCATATTTGGGAAGGGCTTGAAGAATTGGAGTTCTTGCTTAAGTATTTGGTAGAATTCACCAGTGAGGACATCTAGTTTTGGGGGTTCTTGGTGGAAATTTAAACTCCTTATTTGGGTTGAACCCTTGCTTTTTGAATAAATGCTTCCTGTATTTTTGCAAGCCTTTGGTTAACTTCTACTATTTTAAGAAAGCCCATTCTGAACATTTGCTACTGTTCACACCGCCTGCAGGAGAGGATGTCTAGAGGTCCTTTTCAAAAATATTTATTGTTTTTCCAGTGTGTGCATGTGTGCATGTGTGTGTGTGTGTGTGTGTGTGTGTGTGTGTGTGTATGCACATGATTCAGGTGTCTGCAGAAGTTGGTGGATCCCCTGGAGCTGAAGTTACAGGTGGTTGTGATTTATTTGATATGTTCTTGGAACCAAATTCCAGTCCCCTGGAAGAACAGTATGTGCTGTTGACCTCTGATCCTTCTCTTCATTCCCATCCTCATATGTTCTTAATTCATCTTTGCTCTTGACACCCGTTGTATTCGCCCTCTCTCAGTCTCTCTGTTTCACTTTCTGTCTGTCTGTCTCTGCATCTGTCTGCCTCTGTATTTGTCTGTCTGTTTTTGTATCTCTCTGCCTGTCTCTGTATCTCTGTCTATGCCTCTCTCCTTCATAAAATCAGCTCTGAGATGCTTGGTTTCTGGACGAATTTGTAGTTGTAACTGAAGCAGACAGTGCATGCACAAGACAAGATGTAGCTGCATCCTGGGGTTCTTTAAGGGCCATGATGAAAAATGAGGCTGCAAAGATAAGATGGGGAAAGCTAGACGGGAAGCCATTCATATAAATTCACAATGGAGGAAAAGGAAAGTGGAAGGATGAGAAAAGACAACACCAATGTTAAAAAAGAAAAAAAAAAAAAAGCGAGATTCACAAGATGAAGCCAATGAGGTCACTACAGGAAACACTGGCTGGATAGCTCGGCCACTTACCAGAGTGACTTCAAACAAACACTCTGGAGTACTTCTGCTGCATGAAGAGAGAAGACCTAAGGCTGGAGTGCTTCTGCAGAGCTCATGAGCTGTTGTTTTAGCTGTTGGTGACTGGAAATTTTGTCCTCTGAGAGCTGCCTGATTGTAGCTCAATATGCTGCGTGCCTGCTGAAAATGGAAACACCTCCGAAAAACTTGTAATACATGATAATTCAGGCTCCCCAATCAGAGGTAATCATATTATTCTTTCTTAAAGAATGATGAGCTAAACTCAGAGCATGTCACTCAAATCTAGCAAATCCATTCTGCACTCAATTAACTTAATCTGAAAGATATAGTGGGCCATTAATCTATCAGGAGCAGCAGTTTTGATAAAACAGTCAAATTAAACTCTCCAACTAAGAAAAAAAGAGGGGGTGTGTGGAAATACAGTGCTCAATATCACTCAAATGGGGATTAGTTACTTAGCTCAAATCTTAGAGGTCTGACCTCTGAAACTGTCTGGGTAGGTCAGGCATGGCAGTGTGCTTAATGACTTTTCAGCTCTGAACTTGTGGGGCTGTAGAGTTGGAGACTATTTAGCTGGTCAGAGATTTAGAGAGAATCCAGTAAATGATTTTTTTTTTTATAGAACCCAGAAATTAGCATTGTTGCTATGAGGTTAAAATGTAAATGAGGTTTGGCCATCTTGAGTAGGAGTTTTGGTCACTCTGGGTGCTCCGACTTTGCGATTTTGGTTATAGCTCCAAATAAACCTCCTACGTGCGATCATCTCACTCCTTGCTGGGTTACTGAGAGAGCTGCCTGAGAAAACTTCACAAAGCCTGGCACAGAATTCCCATGATGTTGGCTCTATCCCCCTCCCTCTTCAAAAGAAGTGGGTCTGGGTTCTTGGTTGAACATTGGCCGTTCTAAAGTGTTAGATGCATGTGGCAGGCTGGGCCTGGAGGCGCTTTTGAGAATGGTGCTGGACTGGATGGGATCTGGAGCAGAGAAGAGTGTGAACTAGAAGTTGAAAGGCAGGAGAAAAGAAGGGCTTTTGGTATTCTCTCTCTCTCTCTCTCTCTCTCTCTCTCTCTCTCTCTCTCTCTCTCTCTCTCTCTGTGTGTGTGTGTGTGTGTGTGTGTGTGTGTGTGTGTGTATGTGTGTGTGTGTAACTGTGATGCTTGATTCCAGTGGGGCAAGCTTCACTAGATTAACAAAGCTCTAGGCCACTGTAAGGCTCATCTCACCTTGATCTATGAGAGTGTGTCTGGAGAAGATTAACTGAGAGGGGAGAGTCACGGTGACTCACTGTACCTGACTGAGTGATAAGGGGGAAAAAAAAAAAGAGAAAGCCAGCAGAAGAGCAGCCATTTCTCTGCCTTTGGACTTGAGATGCAAGGTGAACAGTTGCCTCAGTTTCCCACCACCATCCTTTCCCACCAGGATGAACTGTATCCTCAAACTCAGTGAAGAGGCCTCTTATCAGCTAGTTGGTCTCAAGGGGAAAATTACTGATACCTTGTTATTCCTTGGACATAGCCACAGTTTTTCCTCTACATCTCTGTGACCAAGAGGGAAAGCAGACATTGCCATGTTTCTTCAGTGTCAGAGAGCTGAGTGGAAGGGATGCCACTCTTGGACAGCCCAGCAGTGTAGCACCCTTGGACTAAGGGTGGCACCATCTCTATTGTTCAGGGAAAGAAAACTCAAAACTAATATTGTTCTATACCAGGCAGGGGTTCAGGAGCAAAACCCATTATCTGTCTTTCCCTCTACATTGTCTCTTAGGGACTGTAAACTCCATGCAGTGGTTTGTCTTTGTATGGCAGAGGCATCCAATACTGCACTGTGTAATGATGGCGAAGTCAGTCCTAGATTTCCTGACTCTGTCTAACCCTCTGCCCACAGGGTAAGCAGGCTTCACAGAATTCTTGCTGCTAAAGACCTGCAGATGAGCCACTGGATCGCTGAAGCCCAGAGTTTCTTCCTGGAATAGGCTCCTCACCTCCTTTCTTTAGAAAGCAATTGATCTTTCCATACTATCTTTTTTTTTTTTCCATTTTTTATTAGGTATTTAACTCATTTACATTTCCAATGCTATACCAAAAGTCCCCCATATCCACCCACCCCCACTCCCCTGCCCACCCACTCCCCCTTTTTGGCCCTGGTATTCCCCTGTACTGGGGCATATAAAGTTTGCAAGTCCAATGGGCCTCTCTTTCCAGTGATGGCCAACTAGGCCATCTTTTGATATATATGCAGCTAGAGTCAAGAGCTCCGGGGTACTGGTTAGCTCATAATGTTGTTCCACCTATAGGGTTGCAGATCCCTTTAGCTCCTTGGCTACTTTCTCTAGCTCCTCCATTGGGAGCCCTATGATCCATCCATTAGCTGACTGTGAGCATCCACTTCTGTGTTTGCTGGGCCCCGGCATAGTCTCACAAGAGACAGCTACATCTGCGTCCTTTCAATAAAATCTTGCTAGTGTATGCAATGGTGTCAGCGTTTGGATGCTGATTATGGGGTGGATCCCTGGATATGGCAGTCTCTATATGGTCCATCCTTTCATCTCAGCTCCAAACTTTGTCTCTGTAACTCCTTCCATGGGTGTTTTGTTCTCAAATCTAAGGAGGGGCATAGTGTCCACACTTCAGTCTTCATTCTTCTTGAGTTTCATGTGTTTAGCAAATTATATCTTATATCTTGGGTATCCTAGGTTTGGGGCTAATATCCACTTATCAGTGAATACATATTGTGTGAGTTTCTTTGTGAATGTGTTACCTCACTCAGGATGATGCCCTCCAGGTCCATCCATTTGGCTAGGAATTTCATAAATTCATTCTTTTTAATAGCTGAGTAGTACTCCATTGTGTAGATGTACCACATTTTCTGTATCCATTCCTCTGTTGAGGGGCATCTAGGTTCTTTCCAGCTTCTGGCTATTATAAATAAGGCTGCTATGAACATAGTGGAGCATGTGTCCTTCTTACCTGTTGGGGCATCTTCTGGATATATGCCCAGGAGAGGTATTGCTGGATCTTCCGGTAGTACTATGTCCAGTTTTCTGAGGAACCGCCAGACTGATTTCCAGAGTGGTTGTACAAGCCTGCACTCCCACCAACAATGGAGGAGTGTTCCTCTTTCTCCACATCCTCGCCAGCATCTGCTGTCACCTGAATTTTTGATCTTAGCCATTCTGACTGGTGTGAGGTGGAATCTCAGGGTTGTTTTGATTTGCATTTCCCTGATGATTAAGGATGTTGAACATTTTTTCAAGTGCTTCTCTGCCATTCGGTATTCCTCAGGTGAGAATTCTTTGTTCAGTTCTGAGCCCCATTTTTTAATGGGGTTATTTGATTTTCTGAAGTCCACCTTCTTGAGTTCTTTATATATGTTGGATATTAGTCCCCTATCTGATTTAGGATAGGTAAAGATCCTTTCCCAATCTGTTGGTGGTCTTTTTGTCTTATTGACGGTGTCTTTTGCCTTGCAGAAACTTTGGAGTTTCATTAGGTCCCATTTGTCGATTCTCGATCTTACAGCACAAGCCATTGCTGTTCTGTTCAGGAATTTTTCCCCTGTGCCCATATCTTCAAGGCTTTTCCCCACTTTCTCCTCTATAAGTTTCAGTGTCTCTGGTTTTATGTGAAGTTCCTTGATCCACTTAGATTTGACCTTAGTACAAGGAGATAAGTATGGATCGATTCGCATTCTTCTACATGATAACAACCAGTTGTGCCAGCACCAATTGTTGAAAATGCTGTCTTTCTTCCACTGGATGGTTTTAGCTCCCTTGTCGAAGATCAAGTGACCATAGGTGTGTGGGTTCATTTCTGGATCTTCAATTCTATTCCATTGGTCTACTTGTCTGTCTCTATACCAGTACCATGCAGTTTTTATCACAATTGCTCTGTAGTAAAGCTTTAGGTCTGGCATGGTGATTCCGCCAGAAGTTCTTTTATCCTTGAGAAGACTTTTTGCTATCCTAGGTTTTTTGTTATTCCAGACAAATTTGCAAATTGCTCCTTCCAATTCGTTGAAGAATTGAGTTGGAATTTTGATGGGGATTGCATTGAATCTGTAGATTGCTTTTGGCAAGATAGCCATTTTTACAATGTTGATCCTGCCAATCCATGAGCATGGGAGATCTTTCCATCTTCTGAGATCTTCTTTAATTTCTTTCTTCAGAGATTTGAAGTTTTTATCATACAGATCTTTCACCTCCTTAGTTAGAGTCACGCCAAGATATTTTATATTATTTGTGACTATTGAGAAGGGTGTTGTTTCCCTAATTTCTTTCTCAGCCTGTTTATTCTTTGTATAGAGAAAGGCCATTGACTTGTTTGAGTTTATTTTATATCCAGCTACTTCACCGAAGCTGTTTATCAGGTTTAGGAGTTCTCTGGTAGAATTTTTAGGGTCACTTATATATACTATCATATCATCTGCAAAAAGTGATATTTTGACTTCCTCTTTTCCAATTTGTATCCCCTTGATCTCCTTTTGTTGTCGAATTGCTCTGGCTAATACTTCAAGTACTATGTTGAAAAGGTAGGGAGAAAGTGGGCAGCCTTGTCTAGTCCCTGATTTTAGTGGGATTGCTTCCAGCTTCTCTCCATTTACTTTGATGTTGGCTACTGGTTTGCTGTAGATTGCTTTTATCATGTTTAGGTATGGGCCTCGAATTCCTGATCTTTCCAAAACTTTTATCATGAATGGGTGTTGGATCTTGTCAAATGCTTTTTCTGCATCTAACGAGATGATCATGTGGTTTTTGTCTTTGAGTTTGTTTATATAATGGATTACATTGATGGATTTTCGTATATTAAACCATCCCTGCATCCCTGGAATAAAACCTACTTGGTCAGGATGGATGATTGCTTTAATGTGTTCTTGGATTCGGTTAGCGAGAATTTTATTGAGGATTTTTGCATCGATATTCATAAGAGAAATTGGTCTGAAGTTCTCTATCTTTGTTGGATCTTTCTGTGGTTTAGGTATCAGAGTAATAGTGGCTTCATAAAATGAGTTGGGTAGAGTACCTTCTACTTCTATTTTGTGAAATAGTTTGTGCAGAATTGGAATTAGATCTTCTTTGAAGGTCTGATAGAACTCTGCACTAAACCCATCTGGTCCTGGGCTTTTTTTGGTTGGGAGACTATTAATAACTGCTTCTATTTCTTTAGGTGATATGGGACTGTTTAGATGGTCAACTTGATCCTGATTCAACTTTGGTACCTGGTATCTGTCCAGAAATTTGTCCATTTCGTCCAGGTTTTCCAGTTTTGTTGAGTATAGCCTTTTGTAGAAGGATCTGATGGTGTTTTGGATTTCTTCAGGATCTGTTGTTATGTCTCCCTTTTCATTTCTGATTTTGTTAATTAGGATTTTGTCCCTGTGCCCTTTAGTGAGTCTAGCTAAGGGTTTATCTATCTTGTTGATTTTCTCAAAGAACCAACTCCTCGTTTGGTTAATTCTTTGAATAGTTCTTCTTGTTTCCACTTGGTTGATTTCACCCCTGAGTTTGATTATTTCCTGCCGTCTACTCCTCTTGGGTGAATTTGCTTCCTTTTTTTCTAGGGCTTTTAGATGTGTTGTCAAGCTGCTAGTATGTGCTGTCTCCCGTTTCTTCTTGGAGGCACTCAGCGCTATGAGTTTCCCTCTTAGAAATGCTTTCATTGTGTCCCATAGGTTTGGGTACGTTGTGGCTTCATTTTCATTAAACTCTAAAAAGTCTTTAATTTCTTTCTTTATTCCTTCCTTGACCAAGGTATCATTGAGAAGAGTGTTATTCAGTTTCCACGTGAATGTTGGCTTTCCATTATTTATGTTGTTATTGAAGATCAGTCTTAGGCCATGGTGGTCTGATAGGATACATGGGACAATTTCAATATTTTTGTATCTATTGAGGCCTGTTTTGTGACCAATTATATGGTCAATTTTGGAGAAGGTCCCGTGAGGTGCTGAGAAGAAGGTATATCCTTTTGTTTTAGGATAAAATGTTCTGTAGATATCTGTCAGGTCCATTTGTTTCATAACTTCTGTTAGTTTCACTGTGTCCCTGTTTAGTTTCTGTTTCCACGATCTGTCCTTTGAAGAAAGTGGTGTGTTGAAGTCTCCCACTATTATTGTGTGAGGTGCAATGTATGCTTTGAGCTTTACTAAAGTGTCTCTAATGAATGTGGCTGCCCTTGCATTTGGTGCGTAGATATTCAGAATTGAGAGTTCCTCTTGGAGGATTTTACCTTTGATGAGTATGAAATGTCCCTCCTTGTCTTTTTTGATAACTTTGGGTTGGAAGTCGATTTTATCCGATATTAAAATGGCTACTCCAGCTTGTTTCTTCAGACCATTTGCTTGGAAAATTGTTTTCCAGCCTTTCACTCTGAGGTAGTGTCTGTCTTTTTCCCTGAGATGGGTTTCCTGTAAGCAGCAGAATGTTGGGTCCTGTTTGTGTAGCCAGTCTGTTAGTCTATGTCTTTTTATTGGGGAATTGAGTCCATTGATATTAAGAGATATTAAGGAAAAGTAATTGTTGCTCCCTTTTATTTTTGTTGTTAGAGTTGGCATTCTGTTCTTGTGGCTGTCTTCTTTTTGGTTTGTTGAATGATTACTTTCTTGGTTGTTCTAGGGCGTGATTTCCGTCCTTGTATTGCTTCTTTTCTGTTATTATCCTTTGAAGGGCTGGATTCGTGGAAAGATATTGTGTGAACTTGGTTTTGTCGTGGAATACTTTGGTTTCTCCATCTATGGTAATTGAGAGTTTGGCCGGGTATAGTAGCCTGGGCTGGCATTTGTGTTCTCTTAGTGTCTGTATAACATCTGTCCAGGCTCTTCTGGCTTTCATAGTCTCTGGTGAAAAGTCTGGTGTAATTCTGATAGGCCTTCCTTTATATGTTACTTGACCTTTCTCCCTTACTGCTTTTAATATTCTATCTTTATTTAGTGCATTTGTTGTTCTGATTATTATGTGTCGGGAGGAATTTCTTTTCTGGTCCAGTCTATTTGGAGTTCTGTATGCTTCTTGTATGATCATGGGCATCTCTTTTTTTATGTTTGGGAAGTTTTCTTCTATTATTTTGTTGAAGATATTAGCTGGCCCTTTAAGTTGAAAATCTTCATTCTCATCAATTCCTATTATCCGTAGGTTTGGTCTTCTCATTGTGTCCTGGATTACCTGGATGTTTTGAGTTAGGATCCTTTTGCATTTTGTATTTTCTTTGACTGTTGTGTCGATGTTCTCTATGGAATCTTCTGCACCTGAGATTCTCTCTTCCATTTCTTGTATTCTGTTGCTGATGCTCGCATCTATGGTTCCAGATCTCTTTCCTAGGGTTTCTATCTCCAGCGTTGCCTCGCTTTGGGTTTTCTTTATTGTGTCTACTTCCCCTTTTAGTTCTAGTATGGTTTTGTTCATTTCCATCACCTGTTTGGCTGTGTTTTCCTGCTTTTCTTTAAGAGCCTGTAACTCTTTAGCAGTGCTCTCCTGTAAATCTTTAAGTGACTTATGAAAGTCCTTCTTGATGTCCTCTATCATCATCATGAGAAATGTTTTTAAATCTGGGTCTAGATTTTCGGTTGTGTTGGGGTGCCCAGGACTAGGTGGGGTGGGAGTGCTGCGTTCTGATGATGGTGAGTCGTCTTGATTTCTGTTAGTAGGATTCTTACGTTTGCCTTTCGCCATCTGGTAATCTCTGAAGCTAGCTGTTTTAGTTGTCACTGTTAAGAGCTTGTTCTTCAGGTGACTCTGTTAGCCTCTATGAGCAGACCTGGAGGGTAGCACTCTCCTTAGTTTCAGTGAGCAGAGTATTCTCTGCAGGCAAGCTCTCTTCTTGCAAGGCAGGTACCCAGATATCTGGTGTTCGAACCAGACTCCTGGCAGAAGTTGTGTTCCACTCACTAGAGGTCTTAGGATCACGTGTGGAATCCTGTGTGGGCCCTTGCGGGTGTCAGGCGACTCAGCTGGCAAGGTAGCCGGGGCTCGAGTGGAGTGGAAGGGGTTTGTGCCCCAGATCAAGCCCGGGTAGCCTGCTTCCCTATGTACCGCAGTCTCAAGTTCCACGCGATTGGATTGGGGTAGGCGCTGTGTTCCACTCACCAGAGGTCTTAGGGTCCCGTGGGGAGTCCCGTGTGGGCCCTTGCGGGTGTTGGGCAAGACTCTGCTGGCAAGGTAGCCCGGGGCTCGAGTCTCGAGTCGAGCGGAAGGGACTTGTGCCCCAGATCAGGCCCGGGTAGCCTGCTTCCCTATGTACCGCAGTCTCAAGTTCCGCGCGATTGGATTGGGGCAGGCACTGTGATCCACTCACCAGAGGTCTTAGGGTCCCGTGGGGAGTCCCGTGTGGACCCTTGCGGGTGTTGGGCAAGACTCTGCTGGCAAGGTAGCCCGGGGCTCGAGTCTCGAGTCGAGCGGAAGGGACTTGTGCCCCAGATCAGGCCCGGGTAGCCTGCTTCCCTATGTACCGCAGTCTCAAGTTCCGCGCGATTGGATTGGGGCAGGCACTGTGGTCCACTCACCAGAGGTCTTAGGGTCCCGTGGGGAGTCCCGTGTGGACCCTTGCGGGTGTTGGGCAAGACTCTGCTGTCAAGGTAGCCCGGGGCTCGAGTCTCGAGTCGAGCGGAAGGGACTTGTGCCCCAGATCAGGCCCGGGTAGCCTGCTTCCCTATGTACCGCAGTCTCAAGTTCCGCGCGATTGGATTGGGGCAGGCACTGTGATCCACTCACCAGAGGTCTTAGGGTCCCGTGGGGAGTCCCGTGTGGACCCTTGCGGGTGTTGGGCAAGACTCTGCTGTCAAGGTAGCCCGGGGCTCGAGTCTCGAGTCGAGCGGAAGGGCCTTTCCATACTATCTTGTTCATTGTCTTTCACTGTAATTCACAAGACTCAGTAATTCACAAGGGAAACAGATTTATTCTCTGGCTGAGAGCAAGCAGAGACAGAGAAGGGACAAAGGAGCTGATCTATTTTAGACATTTGTTTCCCAAGAACTGATCCATCCCCAGGAAAATTAATCCAGCTTTACAAAGATGACTCCAGGCTCTCTTAAAGGCCCTACACCTCAACATGAATTTTGGTGAATGCTGTGGACCCTGGTTTTCTTCTTCCTTTTTTCAAATGACACTCATGACCATTTTCATTAGGGTTAGTACTATTTATCTATCCTTGCCCAGCTTGACCAAAGAGGTTGAAGGAAGGGTCTGCTTCTATGTCTATGTCTTCTCTCTATCCAACCTAGAGTAAAATGCAGAGCCAAGTCATAGAATGCTTTTAAAAATCATTAATTTTTTAAAATGTGAGTGTGCGTATACGTATATGTGTATGTGTGTGTCTGTGAATGTATTCACTTGTGCATGCTGAGGATGGTGGTTGATTCTGAATTTCTTCCTCGATCACTTTCCACTTTGTTTTTTGAAAGAGTCTCTCCTTGAACCTGAAGCTCACAGATTCAGCTAGAAAGCTCAGGGATTCTCTGTCTTTTCCTGCCCAGAGCTGGGATTTCTGGCACATGACACCATGCCCATTTTTTTATAGGGTGTTGAGAATGGAATGCACGTCTTCATTTTTGTATGGCAAACATGAGCCATCTCCCTAACATACTGGATGCCCTAATCACCTAGAACAGTATCTTGTCTGCCAAATCTGTTCCAGACACCGGAGTTGGACAAGGAGCAGGTCAAAGAACCTGTCCCTGTGAAGTTCAAAAGGCAGGGGATGTTCTGTGTGCGACATCCCTCTATAAATGGGTCTGTAGGCACAGACCCATGTATCTGGGAGAATCCAAATTCAGGAAAGGCTCATGATCACTTGGGAAGGAGATACACTCTTTGTAGACTAGAACTACTCACCTGTGTCCTCTAAATTCTGACAAAATGTGGTTTCTAGAGAGCTGTAGAGCCTGTGATGCACGTTGAGCAGACAGAATAAGATTCTCCTTTTTAAGATGTCCTAGTCGGCCATCACTGGGAAGAGAGGCCCCCTTGGTCTTGCAAACTTTATATGCCCAGTACAGGGAATGCCAGGGCTAAGAAGCGGGGGTGGGTGGGTAGGGGAGCAGGGTGGGGGGAGGGTATAGGGAACTTTCGGGATAGCATTTGAAATTTTAAATGTATATAAAGAAAATATCTAATAAAAATAAATCTTTAAAAAAAAGATTCTCCTTCTTGGAAGGGGAATGTGGTCCCCCCAGGCCAGTGTAATCTTGTGCAATTCAAAGTTTGGGGTCAGCTTCCAGAGCTCTCTATTAGAACTCTTGGATTTTAGAGGAAGGTAGAGGCCTAGCAAGAAGCAGACTTCACGATAACCAGTTCAAACAGAAGCCCTTGATTCCAATAGGCCTTGGTCTTCACTTTCTCCACTCCAAAATTCCCTTAACAGCTACATATGGACGCACGCACCCACGCACACACGCACGCGCCCACATACAAACTTACACGGCTTGGAGTGCTTTGCTATCTCTCTAGAGGAGCCAAGAGTCTTATAGGCTATGAGGTTCTGTGTGGCCAATTCCCAAGGAATCATGGAATTCCAAGTAAGTTGTATACAGTGCTGTTTGTGTTTACCCAGTGCACAGCTTGGGGTATGGGCCAAGGCCAACCAATCTGTTTTCCTTTCCAGTGCGGAGATCCAAGGCTGCTGATGAAGAGAGGAGCCGTCGTGCTCAGCGAGCCCGGGATGAGTACCGGCGCCATTCACTCCGAGCCATCCAGAAGGGCACTGTTGCTGGCCTAAGCACCATGTTCCAAGAGCTTGGCCAGAACCACGAGCAAGAGGCAAGACTTTATCACCAACTTCCTGACACCAGTCCACCATCACCCCTCACAGGACCTGACAGGTATGCTCCAAGAAGAGCTGTGGGCCCATGAAACAAGCTCCATGGATTCTAGTACAGGCTCTGTTTGTTACTTGTGGGTCATTTGCCTTCCATGGCCTCAACATTGCAGTCTATATAATGGGCAGAACATAGAAATGAGGTATGCTCTGAACCTCTCAAACAACTTTGCAATTTGGGGGTTAAACATTCAGAGGTCAAGGATTCTTGTCATCCTTGATAATCTAAAGAAACCTGTATAGCCTCTGTCCCTCAAAATCTCAATATACAAATACCCCAAGTGTTTTCATAGTTTTAGACTTCTTGACCCTGGTCAAAACCTTGTAATGACAGGCCTAAGATGGAATGAATATGGCTCAGTATCTGAGAATAGGACGATAGCCTTTTCTAACCATGGATGGAACTGGTTTGCACCTAGTTTGAACAGCAGGTTTACACACTAGTATTGGTAGAATTGAGAGGTCCTTGTGCATATTTGTGTACCTAGAGGCATTGTTTGCCAAGGACATTTCAGTGACAACCCCTGATTGGCAAAGCCAAAGACACAGGCCACCTGGTGCCTCTTCATGTTCTGCCTGTCTTGCTATCCAGCCCTGAGATCTGGCCTCTTGTCTCAAGGCCCTTTGGCCCTCCTTGCACAACAGCTACATCCTGTGGACCAGATATGTGGGATTGCATGCCCGTGGCTCCCTTGTCCTCAGGGAATGTTCAGGAGTCAGTTCACCCACAGATAATGCAGTTTGTCTCATTTTGTTCTGATTGGAGTTTGGGGTTGTTCATCACCCACCACTCCTTTCCTCTAGAGTCTACTAAGAGCTGACTCTGTCTTTCCATCTTCTCTCCCCATCCCTTCTTCCTCCATCCCTTCCTCCTTATGTATGACTCCTAAACTAGAAGGTCTGAGAAGCTCTTGTGTTCATAGAGAAATCTGATTCCCTTTTTGGGTACCATCTCTTCACTGTACCACCATAGACATTGATCTCAGCTTCTTATCTGTACCCCATCCTAACCCCTGGGTTTTTTTGTTCAGTTTCCAACATAAAAACAAGCAAGCAAGCAAACAAACAACCTTGCTTGTCCTCTTTTCTTTAATAACCAATTTGTATTCTGTAGTGTGGCTTTGCTATTAGTCATCAGAGACTCTATCAGTCTATCAGACATTGCTATTTCAAATCTTTTTGCAATCATCAACAGGGCTCTGTATATAAACTTGCAGAAATTAATTTTACATTAGGCAACCATAATCTGCAAAGATATTCTCCCAAGCAGGGTCTTTGCTCCAGGGCTGTGTGCTTTTGAGATTCAGTGGTCCTGCACGGGGCTAATACCAATGCTTTGCATCTTCATATCCTTTATCCTGGCCCACCTTGTTTTGCTGTCAACCTTGTTTGAGGAGATATGTCTTGGGGGTACATTTCAAAGCACACGTGTGTCTATGAGCCAGACTAAGCAATTCACAAATGTCGAAGGGCCATGCTATTTTCTTCTCGATCTGTGGTCCAGTCCATTCTCTCACTGTGTGCTCCATGCTCTTTATTCATATCAAATATTTCCTTAAGTTAGAGGAAAACATTGTGACAAATCCGTTTTCTCAATTTGTCATTTATCTTTTGATTTTTGGAGGTAGACTATTCTAGATGCAGAAATGCTTGATTTTTATGAGATAAATTTCTTGTGTGTTTTCTGAATCTGGGAAAATAATTAGAGATGCCTTCTCCATTCTACGCTTTTAAAACTTTTTATTAATTAATCTCTCTCTCTCTCTTACACACACACACACACACACACACACACACACACACACAAGATCACGCATGTGGAGGCCAGAGGACAACCTGTGAGAGTCAATTTTCTGCATGTGGGTTCCTGGAATCAAACTCACATGGGTCAACTTGGGAGCAAATGCCTTTATCTGCTCTGCCATCTCTTTCCACTCTACTTCTTACCTTTCTCCTCCCTATCCCTCTCCTTTCCTTTCTTCTTCCTCTCTGATCCATCTCCTCCCTCACTCTCTTTCTTCCTTGCAGGACCTGGGAGCGACCTCTGCGTCCACTCTCCAGAGAAGTCATCGTGCGCTGGTTCAAGGAGGAACAGCTGCCTCGCCGAGCAGGCTTTGAGAGGAACACCAAGTCCATCGCCCCTTGGTTTCATGGTAGTGTAGTTTCTGGGCCCCACTGCAGATGATGCTAATGTCCAACTCTTTGACACATGAAAGAAGTCTTGGAGGGTAGCTGTAATTAGAGGTGTGGAGAACTTTGGGGTCTATGTTGCTTCAATTCTTCCTTCAACTCTTGGCAAGAATCCACGAGTCCAGGGGCACCGGGATGCTGGACATGTATCCCCTCAGGAAGTTGTGAAGCTGAATTCCTCCTTCTGTTGTCATCAGCACTTGGCCTCTTTGGTTTTCAGGTCACCCACCAAGTTATACCTTTGCACTCATTATACAGTGAGCCCAGGGGCCCCAGGCTCTGGTAAGCAGGGTCAACACTTTAGTTATTCTTGAGTCTACAGCTCTGTTCATAGCCATAGCACAGTAGGCTGTTTACTGTGTGTGTGGGGGGAGCATTTTGGTTAAATGCCAGATTGATGGATGAAGAAGAGTTCAGAGTCACTTAAGTGCAGAGCATTTGATGAGGCAGCTCTTTAGAAATCTTCCAATATTTTCATTCCAGATACAAAACCAAAGTCCAAAGACAGAAGGGTGTTTCCAGAAAGGTACCAGATGATGTGTAAAGTAAACTTCAAGAATAAATCTCCAGGTCCAGAACCTCTGTTCAGTGATCTGAATACTCCGTACCCAGGAAAACAAACATGACTGTGGCGTCACCAGAGATTTGCTACGGAGAATTAGCAGTAGCTTCTGGCTTTGAGTTCTCTCAATATTAGTTAGTTATGGCTGCATACCAAACAACTTCAAAGTACCACACCTTAAAGCAACTAGACCTTTTTTATTTCTTCATGTGTGTCTGAATTGGCTGGACAGTTCTGGCTTGGTTCACATGATCTTGGCTGATCTCATTGATGTTCCTCCGGATAGTCAGAAGGTTACCTAAGGCTGACTGGCCTAGGAAAACCTTCTCTGTGTTCATGTGAACCCTTATATTCCAGCAGTCTAGCCAGAGGGTCATATTTCTGCACCTTGGCCTTGTTCCCTAAGCCTTCTTTCCTTTACTAGCACTTAGCTCAAGTCAGGAAAGCCGAGGGCTCCCCCTGTCAGAATAGACGTCTCTAACACTGCTATTACTTACTTGACCCCTATCTGCTTGCTTCCTTATTGTCAAATCTCCCTTGGCCCGTGTTTCTCGTGCTTGTCTTGGTGTCGATTTGTCCTCCTAGTTCAGACCAGGCTCCATGTTCTTTTAATTCTATCCAGTGGGGGGGATGAACCTAGTGCCATGTTGCTACAGAGTTATGGTGTCTTGATAGTTGCTTGGCATCTGGCAAAGGAAGGTCCTCATAGGCATGTACTGGGCATGGCTCTAGCTCTGAGAAAGGAACAAGAAGTGCTTAGCAGGAAAATGTGCTAACTGAACAAAACTATCTGCACCTTTACTCTCATCTGCTAGAGCCCAAAGAGTGTGTGAACTCTAAATGCAGGCTGCAGGCAGCTCAGATGAAGTACTGATAGGAACTCTGAAGGTCACAAAGGCGCTTCCAGTCTCTCTTGGTCTGTCTTCTTTTTGGCTCACCCTTCACAGAGCATTCTGGGACTCTTTTGTAAATGCAGTCAGATTCCATCACATCTCTGCTGTGTTATCCCTTACCTCCCTTTATGCATGCATATAAGAAAAAAAATCCCACAAAATCCCCAAACTGAAACCCCTCTAAACCCTGGTCCAAGGTCCACAAGGCCCAAGTGACAAGTAGTTCCCACACCAAACTTATGTCAATCACCTGTGCCCCCTTGCCCAGAGCTCTGGCCTTTCTTTTCTTCTTGAATGATCTACCCTCCTTTCCAGCTCAGGCTGTTTGTCCTTGCGATGATGTTGCCTGCCTTTGCTGTCTCTCCCCAGCTCTTTGCTTGACGTATACTGTCTTACTTTTCATCTGCAGTATTTGCTCCTCTGAGAAGACTTTCCTGGATTTCCTTCCAAGGCTATTTTCTTTAAGCTCTGCCAATTTGTCTTCTATCATTCCCAAATTACTCCCTTATGCCATGGTATTTCTCTTAATGTTCATTGTCTATTCTCCTGTATGAATGTAACTCAGCAAGGTGAAGTGACTGGAATGTGTTACCCAGTGCCTGCACAGTAGGCACAGGAATGGATAAAGGTGGGTATTTGCTTCAGATCCCAGGCTTTCCAGTCCCAAATAACAATTCTTGGTGGTCAGTACTGGGCCCTTGTAGCTGTGTGATAGCCCTACCACAGAGCTTAGTAACAATCTCACAAGCCAGAGCTGTGCAAGAGAGAGATGACTTGTTCTTTTAATTGGTGATATGCCCAAAAGATGCAGGACATGTGCCTTAGGCACTTCTCTATTCACCTGTCACCTCTGCTTCCCAGTTAGCTAGGCGTCAGGTTCAGAAACACAGCCAAGAGAAGCTTGCCATCGTCTATTACCATCAGTATTGTAACATCTAGAAGACCACTATAACCCCCCCACTATGTGGATCACATTATGTATGTAGGCTTTGTTGCATCTCAGAACAGAGGTTACTACCAACTAAGGGTTATTTTATACTCTGCTCTCATGCTTGTTAGCCTAGACATCTAGGCCTCATACTAAGGTTTTGTTTCTATTGGAAAGTCTAGTGGTTTCATGGCATAGGGAAAGGAAAGAGTGAGTCACACAGTAGTCTCAAAATTTCTAGATGGAACAGACACCTGCTATGATTACACTGGTGCTACAGCCAGAGGCAGCCTGGTGTCTGTGGTGTGCTTGGGAGTTTTGAATGACAAGACTCTTATAACTACTTCTCACTTTGGGGGATCTTCCTTCTCTTAGGCCTCCATCTATCCAAAAGGACCATGGGTTAGCTCTTCATGGCCCAGAGAAAGCACTCATGGGTGACTGAGCCATGTGGTCCTGAGCTGGTATCGGAGCTTCCCTCCATTCTGTAACATTGTATGGTCTAAAGTCCTTGGTGGATCTCCCATTTGGACCACCCCCCCATGTGTATATTATTACCACCATGGGAGTAGTTTATGATGTCTCACGTGGCTACAGAGTGCTTCTCAAATGTCCCCATGGAGGTGGAATTTGGTGGCTGTGCTGGTTGCTTAGAGGTGCTCTTGGTAGCCAGTGGGGGAGGTACAATAGAGGTGATCAAATGTATCTTTTTTCTTTTGGAAGGTCTTAGAGGTTTTTATTTTTATTATTATTTTTATGTACAAAGACCAGAATGGTCTCTTTCACTGGGTAGACTGTTTTGGATAATATATTTAAGAAGGGTCACTTGGTCCAACTTGATGAAGCCTATGTGTCCTTTCATATGGATAGAACAGTGCCATACATGCTCAGGAGTGCCTCTCATAGAGTTACTGGTCACCCGTGTTGCCATGCTTAGCAGTGACTCTTATAGAGTTACAGGCCACCTGTGTTGCCTTCAGATGCCCAGCTAGGGAAATGGAAATTTATCTTTAATTTTACTTTCTATTTCAGTGGAGAAAAGGCTAGGTTTTATGTTGTCACAGAACAAACAGAACCTAGATTTAAGTCTCAGAATTTATGTAATTGACTTCTTATTTTCCTGACAGTTTCTACCATAAAGCATGTAGGGAGGTTGTTCACACATAGAACAGAACTATTTGGTGACCAAGTTTTCATCAATCTGTGACAGAATGAAAGAAAAAGGCTCATATATGGAAGATGGCCTACTGCCTTTGCTTAGAAAGAAAAGACTATGCTATATTTATATTCCAGGATTATATTCTTCTTCAGTTTTAGAGTTAAAATGCCCTATTTTTTTTTTCTGAATTGATGGTGATATTTAACAGTTTGATATATTGCACTTTTACATAAAAACAAAACATAAGCAGCCCAGTTTTGGCTCTTAAGACATGTATGTGTGTGTGTGTAACTTTGTTTATTTCTAAAATGCTAAAGTAGAGAATACCTGGGAGGTCCCCAATTTTTTTCCAACATGAGGATTTCCTGATGAGTAGATGGGACTGCTTCTGTACCAGTCCCTACAGAGACACAGAGCTTATTAGCTCACAGGTAGCCTGTAACCGTCTATTAACCAATTTCATAGGGACCCTGCTCATGTCGTGGATGGCTGGGGAATCTCTGCTGGAGACATCCTACTTTGGTAGCTCTCATCTTCTGGGCATACAGCATCCACTTAGATATGCTCTTGTCACAGGGATGTTGTAGGTAGAAGAGAGTGATGTGCAACATTTGAGTTTCTTGAAGTGTACACTTAAGGACCAGTACACTGTTAGTTCTGCTTTGTGCAGCTGGCCACAGTTTATCAGTCCTCCTCCTCCTCCTCCTTCTCCTCTTTCTTCTACTCATCCTTTTCCTCATTCTTCTTCCTTGTAAGATACTGCAGAGTTATATATTAAAGGGTGTGGGCCCAGCAGGTTAAGAAGATTTTGAGAAGAGACTTTATGTCTTTCAGGAAATACAGTGTAAGAAATGAGTTCAGAGCACAGATGGGAAGACAAGTGGAGTGGAGACTGTCTTTCTCCTGGGACTAACCTTGGAAGTTAATCAGTCCTCTGTTAAAAAAAAAAGTAGAAAAGCAATCCCCTTTCTTCTTTGCTCATTGCCACATCCCAAGAATTATGAGAGACTTGAAGTTCTTCTTGAGGAGTGCCAGCACATAAGCTTGGCTCTGGGAAAAAGCTATTTTGGGACTTCAGCGTGTGTCTGACATTATTGAATGCTCTCTGTCGGAACATTGGCTCATTCAGAAAAAAATTCTCTTCCTTAGCATTACTTCTAGAAAAGATTTAAAATGTGCGCCGTGGTTTATTGTCTTGGCAGTGACCCATGGTGGCCTTGCTACTGCCCTTGGGGCTTGGCATAGAAAAGGGTTATGTGGTTACCAATAGGTGTGGCATCAGTAAATGAGTCCTGTTGAATTCTGCTCACATGCTGGGAGTGGGTCCCAAGTGTGGCCTCACCCTAATTTAAATGAGGCTGACCTGACCCAGGTGACATGCTACTGGTATGGTGCTTATTGTGGCAAGCACTAAGTTTGAAGCTGGCATTCCAGTCAGTGCTGTCTTCAGGGAGCCTAGAAGTTAGGATGGCCTCCCTTCCCATGTTCCACTTCATGTAGTTCTTCATGTTTACTTGCACTATGTAGTTTGATATACAACATCCCCCAAGGGCTTCTTGAAGTGAGCATGGACATCCCTTTACAGGTGACCACCATGAGGCCCAGAAAGCTGGAGGAACTGACCCAATCTTTCTCCACCAGTAAGTCCAGGAGTTTAAACATGACACAGGATTTTATGTATTCCATTTTGACTGTTTTACTCCTCCTTGAATTCTCTGCTATCTAGGGATAGATATGATGATAAGGGATATCGTCAATGGGTTTATAAGCACTTACTGAGAAGTGCTTGTGGTACAACCAGCCTCTTATTCCCTCTGCTCCATGACCTTGCAGAGCGGAGCTGATGTGCATCCTCTAACCTAACTTGAAGAGCTGTCTGAGAATGCTTACTTTGTTTTTAGTTTCTGGGCCTAGAATTTCTGAGACAGGTGGAGAGAGTGAGCCCACGAGGTGCTTACCCTTAGCTTTCAAGATCAGTGGAGAAGAACCTTGAGGCCTTTGTGAGGATATTTCTCTTCAGGAGTCGTTGCTGAGATCTCAGGACCATGACTCAAGCTCTAAAAATTTATGTGAGGCACCAGCCAGCACTGGGCACAACAACACCCGGTCTTGTTCTGAGTGTTACAAGTATTACATTTTACAAATAAATGCTACAACATGTTATATGTGTTAATCAACATAGTGGTCTTGGAAGGTGAACAGTGGGACTTGAAGTGAACACACCAGAGGCTTCATACCCCCAGGGCACACTGTAAATCAGTCTTCTCACTCAGAGAAGAAGGAATTGATGACACCACGTGACTCCATCAAAGGAAGATGATACTAATTTAGCCTTCCCTCTTAAATTAAAAGCACAAATCAAAAATTTCTTTCATTCGGATTCTCTTAATTAGGGTTTTATTGTTGTGAAGGGACACTATGACCATGGCAGCTCGTATAAAGGAAAACCTAATTGGGGCTGGCTTACATCATCAGAGGTTTAGTCCATTATCATCAGGACAGGAAGCATGGCAGCCTCCAGGCAGACATGGGGCTGGAGAAGGAGCTGAGAGTTCTACATCTTGATCTGAAGGCAGCCACCAGAAGACTGACTCTTCCACACTGAGCATAACTTGAACACAGGAGATCTAAAGCCTACCTCAATAGTGACACACTTCCTCCCGCAAGGCCACACCTACTCCAATAAGGCTACATCTCCTAATAGCGCCACTTCCTATAGGCCAAGCATTCCTATTCAAACCACAATGATCATTACTGAAGTCATTTCCAAAAGCCATAGGTGTCACACAGGCCATTTGGAGGGCTGGTGCACAAGCTCAGTTAAAAAGCTCTCCTAGAGCCTCTCCTGAGCAGTATTTGAAAAGAAAAATCTTCTACCAGTTCTGGTCTCAAATGAAAAGCTTTCTTGAGGTGTAAAGAGTAGGTCACTTGGACCCATTTCCTTTGTTTTTGTAGTACTGAAGATGGAATCTGAGGCCTTGCAAATGCGAAGCAAGCGTTCTTCCAGTGAACTATGAGCTCAGCTTCTTTTTACCAGTTTTGCTTAAGGTATTCCCACCAAGAAATAAAAGAACTGTTTTCATTCTTTTCCTGAAAATGTGAATTGGTTAGATAGGCCCAAAGGGGATTACAAAGAACAATATTACTTTAGCTTAAGGAAAGCAGATTGCACTGGTATCCCTAAGGTTCTGACTTTGCTTTAGTTGTCTATAATTCTACTGCTGGCTCTGCTCCCAAACCCTGCATATGATATGGAGCTATGTACCTGGGCACACAAAGGCAGCATTTAGCTCTGTGGCTTCCATTGATAAGGGATGCGTCATTCCTCGTTCTCAAGCATGCACTGGGCTGTATCTTTGCGGCTATGTCCTGTGGGAGTATGGTGGATTTTTTTAAATAATATTTCAATAGGGTTTTGAACATTTACTTTGTTTTGATGCTATATCAAATACACATTGACTATCCAATATTTCATTTACTCCTCCCAAAACTTCTCCAGCACTACGTCTACCTGCATGCTGCCAGGCTTCCTACCATAATGATAATGGACTAAACCTCTGAAAGTGTAAGCAATTAAAGGTTTTCTTTATAACAGTTGGCACAGCCATGGTGCCTCTTCATAGCAATAAAACCCAAACTGAGAGTAGGTAATAATACTGACCATTTTGTGTAAGGAGCTCCCAGTATGCTAGACATTCTTTAGGTTCCATATATGTCCACTTAGTTTATCTTTCTGGTATCACCATGCATTGTCCATCATTGTCCATACTATTGTCTAGATGAAGAAATGGAAGTCCAAAAGACTATAGCTACTTGCCTCAAGCTACATTGCTAGTAAATGAGCATGGAGGGTTTCACATTCTGTGATCTGGCTTCTCAATCTCAGGAGCTTTTCACTGCATGGTGTAGTTCAGCCATGTCACTATCTCATTAGTGAAGAAGAAACTGAGACTCTGAAATTGCCTCAAGGAACACAGTGATGGGGAACCATCCTCGTAGGTCCTGCACATTGAAGTGATCGTGCCTTTATAGGGAGTACTCAGCTGTCCTGGACTGTGGGCTCCTTTCTGCTTGGGACTTGTTTCATCTTCTGAGGTTGCTGGCATCCCCCCTACCCCCAAGCTTCAGTTCCCAGGGAACTCCTGAAGTGTGCTGTCTCAGGTTCATGCAGTCTACAAAGGTCTTAGGTAAAGAATACAGTAAAACAGGAAATTACTAGTTTTAGGGGCTGTTGAGTTACCTGAACAGGGGCATTAGGAGGTCAGCTCTCTTGTGTTAAGGCAGTTAAGTAATTAAAAATTAATACCTGGAGTTGGTAGAGATGAATGGTAGAGATATGGAAAAAATTGGAGAAGGGGGAGTCAGGGCTTGATTTAATCAAAATATAATAAATAATAATAATAAGTGGTTATAAAAGTAAGAGACAGAGGGCTTTGGTGAGGGTTATAACAAACTGTAGTAGATGTTACATAGTACAGTGCTGTGGCCCCGGTCTCTACTGTGTTAGTATGTATCATGGAAAGAGCCTGGAAAAGAGCAGGTTGGTGCACAGCCCTCAGGAGTGAGCTGAATCGTGCTCAGGTGGCCCCAGTCAGTTGTCAGAGAGGACTTTGTTGTATAATGGAGCAAAACTGTCTCCCACCCCTCTTCCTGCCTTGTGATGTGATCTCTTCTGCGTGTACAAATTTGATTCTGCTCCCTGCCATGCTATTTCCCAGCCAAAGGCATTTACTAGAAGTGTAGTTGTTGAAACTGTTCAACCTTGGACTTTACATCTCTCAACCTCTCTGCCAAGTAAGTCCATCTTAGAGCAAATAAACAACTAGTTGATTACTCACGATACACCTAAGTCCGCATGGGACTTATGTTCAGTTGCAGATGATAGAAGAATGAACAGCAACATTGCCAAAAGAAAGTCAGCTCACATGACTGAAAAGCCTCCCTCCCAACCCCCCAGCCAGGTCCAGTTCCAAGCTTTATCTGGTCTGAGGCATGTGTATGTTTCAGCCACTGGCCCTTTCCCACTCACTGTTGCTTTCATTCGGAAGCAGCTGTTTGAGGTGCCGTGCCTACTTGCTTCCAAGCTCAAATGCAGCAGTAGAGCGGGCTTGCTTTCACTCCACAGTCCCAGTATTGTTCCTGGTTGCCTGCCTTGGTGGCTCTGATTTGCTTATAGGATCAACTCTAAGCCAATTGCTGTGGCCTGGTAGGTGACCTGCCCAAATGGGCTGTCTTAAGACTGTCTAAAACAGGTGTTGACAGAGTCCATCTCTGTTAAAATTGCATAGACAGAGAGCAAGGAAAGATCCCACCTCTTTTGGCAGAAGATGGTAGGCAGGTCTAAGCAGGGGAGGCTCATCTCCATCTACAGAAGAAAACAGCCTGGTCTCTGCAGCTGGGTGGGTTAAAAGACTGACAGTACACAAGTCACCATGCCATAAATGAATACATCCAGTTGAGATAAGTCCTACGGAGAATACATAGCTAGCTTCAGAAAAAAAAAATTTTGCTAGGTGATGAGATCTCTTACGCTGTCACGTACAAGTTGGACGTGTTTGTCTCCAAAAGTCAATATGATAAAGACTGTTCACTGGGAGGTGTGCTTAGAGGGCGGACAAACCTTGGAAGGCTATTGGGAGTGTGATCTTGAGTGGGATTATTGGGAATGGTGATGGGGTTACTCATTAATTCTCTTTGGGTTCCTCCCCAGAAGATGAGCGTGTTCCCCACATCCCATGCCACCAACCCCTCCACCAGAGACCTACAGTGGGTCTGCCTGACCATAAGCAAACTTGTTTTTTTTTTTTTTTTTTTTTTTATGCTGACCATCTAAGGTGCTTTTCATAGAGACGCTGACCTGCACAAGTGGCCTTAGTGATTAGAACCTGGCACATCAGCTGTGAACAGAGTCGGGGCAATAATGCCTCTTGTGCGTAAGCGTACCTGGAGCTGGGAAGCCTAGCCACTAAAACCCTTGTCTCAGCAGTTAGCCACGGTTCAATTTCATTTGGAAGTATAAAAAAGTGAACGTGTTTGAGCACATTCATCACAATCGCTGTGGCTTTCGGATGCTTTGAGAAACCGTTGAGAATGAAGAGCTTAATAACTCCAGCCTTCTTAATGATATTGTCTGCAAAGTGTGGCAATAAGAAAGGAAAGTCACAAAAAACGAATGAGAAATAGCTAAGTGGTAATGGGGGAGTTGTCAGCCGGTGAGGCGAAGCCGCGGCAAAAGCTTTAAGAAATATGCGCGTCAGATAAATTGAGACTCATAAAAAAGGGAACCGGGGCAGCTGGCCTGCCTGCACGCCTTTTCTTTCTCAGAGTGAAGCCCTGGCAGAGAAATAAAAAGAGCTCATTTGGTTACCTGGGTGGCTTCAGTTCCTGGTTAATGATTTCCAAGGATGGAATTGGGGTTGAGAAGGAGACGGAGCCCTGGGTCAGGTTTGAGGCTGTGTGAACCGGCAGATTTATGGGTCTGTTAGAGCATGGCACTTATGAAGTGCCCTCCTTTTGCTGAGGAAATATTTTGGTAGTGATCATGGTGCTCATGGTATTTGAGAGCATCTAGTGGGATTTTGGACAGAAGTTACGGGGTGTCAGAATGTGTCTACTTAAGGTCTATACTTAAAATGCAGCAACACAGGAAACTAGGCTCCTGACTGTAAATGCCAGATTTTGGACAGTAAGGTCATACTGGTGGGAGGGTGGAGGTGGTATGGCTTGTTTTCTAACTCAGTATACATCCTTGCTTATGCATGATCCT
Organism: Mus musculus; assembly: GCF_000001635.26. Classification (NCBI taxonomy): domain Eukaryota; kingdom Metazoa; phylum Chordata; class Mammalia; order Rodentia; family Muridae; genus Mus; species Mus musculus. The sequence goes on along the minus strand of NC_000080.6, from coordinate 40,829,879 downwards.
TTTGCAGTAGCCAGCGACCCTGGGCAACTCCAAGGAAGGGCTTGTCTCCTGATAGTGGTCCTGTCATTTCTTGATGATGCTCAATAGAGGGCACTGTGGTTATTGAGCTGCTATGAGCTCTAGACTCCTGCAGGGAGATTCAGGTGTCCTCCTTCATTCCCATTAAGGGTCCAGGTAGGCATGGAGGCTGTTTGCTTTGGGGCATTACTATAGCTGTGACATCTGAAGTGTGTAAGGGAGAACAAGATCATCTGGGTTTGTGTCTCACTTATGGTAACAGTACCCTACTTCCCACCATGGTCATAGTCTCCATGAGCCTCCCTTTATGCTCTATGTCTTTGGGTTCTGTGTCCATGGATTCACCGAGGACGGAAATATATAATATATATATTTTTTTATAATTGGATCCAATTTATACACACACACACAATTGAATTAGATACTATGTGCCATCTAGAGATGACTTAAAGTACCTAATATGGAAGGTTTTCATAGGTTATGTGCAAATACTGGGTCAGGTTATATGGATGGATCCTGGAATCACCTTCCTCAGATACACAGGGGTCACTGAACTTAATCTCTCAGTGTCTGGTAATGAGTCTGTCTTGGGGCAATGGGCTACGCACAGACAGCCTGGTCTCCAGTCGAGTTTAGGTCTTGAACTCCGGTGGGAGGTAATTTCCACCTACATGGGACAGAAGGCGTTCGATCATGTCTCCTGGACCCCTGGCTTCTGTCGAAGTTACTGCCCCCACAGCCCCCACAGGAGAGGCACATGGCTATCAGCCATGTAGGAACAGCACCAAGTCTTCCCACATGCAAATAAGGTTTCCCCCAAACTCTCAGCCCATGCCAATGAGAGGTAACTGCTGTCGAACCCTGGATCACCACCCCAGGGAATTAAAGGTACTCGAGAACTATTCCTTTGTCTGAGTCTTTTGTTCCAAGTCCTGTAACACTCGGGAAGAGATCTTCTCTCCCAAAGAGTCACCGGAGGTTCTGCCGCACTCCTCACTGGATCATTGGATAGTCAGCTTTTTTTGTCAGCCCAGCCCGACCCAACTCAGTTCAGAGCAGCTCGGAGTTACTGAGTGACCTGGAAGGCACGGCAGAGAATTCATCTTCCTGCCTGCACTCTCTTCACTTCGATGGAACCCTTGAACCAGACCTGGACAGAGATCTCCATGGAAAACCTCTGGTACCCAGGCCCACAGTCTGTCTGTATTTGAAAGACTTCAAAACTGGATATCATTTCTTCTTTGTAGATTCTAATTGCTGTCTCCTCTCTCCACATCACACCCCTGGGCATACCCAAGGGTGGTTAGCCTTTCCTCCGTCTGCACCTAGAGCGCTGGTCCTAGCTCACCTAGAGCTCAGCCAGCCAAGAAGCTTCAATGCCTTCTGAGTTAAGTCTACTTGGGGAAGAACTGGTTATGCTAATCTACATCATGCTCACACAATCCTCTTGATTCCTGCATGGGAGGCTCTGGGGAGAATCGATTGCTAGTCAGACTGTTCCTCTCTCCTGCCTCTGCCATTCATTTGCTGTGAGACCTTGATAAGTAACCCAGTCTTTTCATGCTTTGTTCTTTACCCTGCAAAATGAGGGGTGTGGATATCTGCCTCAAAAGACCAGTGTGAAGCCTTAGCAAACTAAACCTGGATACCTCGCAGAACAGTGGTTGGCACAGTACCAATGTCTCATATATACCAGCCCAGGGACTGCACTTACTCTGTGCTACTTATTGATAGCCCAAGTCCAGACACATTTCTAGAAATGGGGATAGAGTGGAAGAAAAAGAAAATCCAGAAGGTTGTTCTGCTATTAGGTCTTAGATTTGTGAAATATGATGATTTTAATATAAACTACCACGGTCAAAACCATACATTTAAGGTAATTACATGATGTGCTGTAGTAGTATTGCCTACGTTTTTGTTGCTCCTTCTTTATTTTTTTTCTTTTGTGACAGGGTATCATGTAGCTCAGATTAACCTTAAACTCTCTGAAAATGGCTTTGAATGTCTAATCCTCTGGCTTCCACTCCCAAGTGCTGGGAGTATAGGCTGTGGCTTATGCCATCAGTTCCAGTTTATGTGGTGCTAAGGATGGAGCCTCCTCATCTGTGCATGCTGGTTAAGCACTCTGACATTTGGGCTCCACACCCATCCTTTGTTCAGACTTTTAAATTGTTCCTAGAGAGATGTAAACAAATGGAACTCGATTTTCTAACATGCTTTGATTTGTTTGGCTTTTGTTTATTTATTCTCTCTCTCTCTCTCTCTCTCTCTCTCTCTCTCTCTCTCTCTGTGTGTGTGTGTGTGTGTGTGTGTGCGTGCCCAGGGAAGAGGTCATTGAATCCCCCTGGAACTGGAGTTTGAGACCATTGGGAACCAATGGAAATCCATCTGTGATCCTCTGTAGGAGCAGAAAGCACTCGTGACTGCTGAGCCATCTCACTAGCCCTTAACTTGAATGTTTTGATAAGCAATCTTCCCTTACTCTGGACTCTTAGTTACTATTAATGATGAACAAAACTCATATAATCTTCTTTCCATGACAGTTTTATATAATGATGTCAGACAATCACATGGTATACTGTAAATTGGCATACTTTTTATGTTTTAGTTGAAACTGGTAATTAGCAGGAGTGAGATGGCCAAACCCACTGGTCTAAGCTAAGTGCCCCAGCCTATAAGTTGGAAGGAGAGAATCAACTCCAGTTTGTCCTCCGACTTTCAAATGTCTGCACCATGGTGCTTTCCTGCACATACATGTAAAAAAAGTGACCATCAATTTTTTGCATCAGAAAAAAGTAGTCATGTGTCTTTGTTATGCATATCTTTCAGTTTAGCTCTTTTATCTTCTGGTGAAAGTTCAATCGTTTAAGCTCACAGTCCACCTTCTTGCTTTGATGGGACTAACTTCAGTCCTCTTTCCAAGATGGTGTCTTAGTGCAAGACCCCATTAGTGAAAGAGCCTTGGGAGGGAGTCATAGGAAGTTATCCTCTGGGCCTTGTCATCTGTGTTCACTATTCCCACTGAGATGATCCATAGCTGGTAGAATAATGGTCTTATTTTTGGCATGGCAGGCCTCAGGGGCACCTCTCTATCCTGATCAGACCAAACAACCTGGCCATTTTGGACACCGTACAATTCATCATCTTCCATCAATGACTTTTAGCTGAGGCCATTCACCTTCAAGTGTAACTGTGAGGTCATCTTGCCCCTTTACTTGATGGTCCCTTAGGAGGCTGGACCTTTGGGAGAACCCTAGCTGCAGAAAGTTGAGGTCATTAACCACCTCCTTCCTTCCCTCAACCTCATAACTAACCATTGTCAGGAGAAACAAGGCTGCCCCCATTTATTGAGTTACTGAACTTTATCTTTGCCTTTCACTTGCATTCTTTTCTCTCCAGCAAATAGCCACCCTGTCAGGTAAGTGTAACACAGTTTCCTGAAAGAGTTCTTATATATGCACTTTCTTCTAGGGATCCATATGTGCTTGGCTTCAGACCCTCAAGTGATATCAAACTCCAGTATATTAAGTCCATTTTATAACTGTGTAGTATATGCATATCAGCCATCTATATCCCCATGCACATGTTGTCTTAGATGACTTACACTGCTGAATAAGATATATGTGCTATATACACGGGTGTTATATGATATGGCTTAGAAAATCATGAGAAGACAAAAGTCTATGTGTATTTGGTACAGAGTAGATTCTCCTGATGTTGTCTTTTGTTGTTGCAGAACCTGCAGGTATATAGAGGGCAAACTGTGCATACATGTGGGTGACATATGCATGTGTCACCTACAGGGGAGAACTTCTGGTCACTACTTTCCTCTCACGGTAATGTGATTTGACCTTCTTGCTTCTCTGTGACTAAGTTTTTATGTAAAATTAATTCTTCTGACCTTTTCCAGGGGAAGTATTTCCAACTCCACAGAACTTTCTCTTCTGAATGTATGCAGTGTTTGCAGACATAGAGGCTGGCTTCCTGAGATGGCTGGAGTCCTAGTCAGTGTTCTATTGCTGCTAAGAGACACCATGACTACAGCAACTCTAATAAAGGAAATTATTTAACTGGGGCTGACTTAGAGTTCAGACTTTTAGTCCATTGCTGTCATGGTGGACATCAAGCTGGAGAATAACTGAGAGATCCATGGGTGGCAGGAACAGAGAAACACTGGATTCAGCTTAAGCATTTGAGACCTCAAAGCCCACCCCTAGAGACACACTTCCTCCAACAAGACCACACCTATTCCAACAAGGCCGCACGTCCTAGTAGTTCTACTCTCTGCTGACCTAGAATATGTCTGTATCGTGCTGAGTTTTGATTCCGTTCTTAGTGAAGGTGGCCATGGGTAGTCTCACTTTAGCTTCTTGTAGTCATGGTTAGCCCTCCAGTTTCGTTGAGTCAGCCTCTTGCTTTCTAATCCTTAGAGAGCATCCTTAAGGAGCATCCTTAGATCCATCTGTCTGTTTCTGTCGTCCTCTGTAGGCTTTTATGCCATGAAGGTCTTGTGTTAGTGTCTTGTTCCCATCATTGTTTGTAACTGCAAGTTGTCATAGTCTATTTGGATGGCTATAACAGCTATCTGAGTCTGGGTAATCTATAAGGAGTATACATTTATTTACTTACCATACTGAGAGCTAGAAAGTACAAGGTCAAGTAGAGATGCCCACTGAGGGCACTGAGGTCAAGAAGAAAAGGTTGAGTGGGCACAGCAACAATCTTGAGGAGCTCTGTGTGCTGTGCAAGTGCAGACCCCTCTCTTCCACCAGGTGGGATCCTGATTCCAAATGCTTTATCTATCTTTTCTTCCACTTGTTGCTTATCTGTTAATTTCTCAGCACTTCGTTAGTTCTGTGACATAAAAGGAGTCTCAGTGTGTTTACTCTTCAGTTAATCTTGCCTTTCATACTTTGTTGAATTCTTTTCCTCATTCATTTTCTGCTTCCATTATCTTTTGATTTCTGCTCTTGCCCTGTCCTGGTTAGTTCTTTGCCTTGAACGTGACACAAGCTGAAGCTATTTGGGAGGAAGACTCTCAGTTGAGGAAATGATTCCATTGGTTTGCCTGTAAGCAGATATGTAAAACAAGGCCCAGTTCTCTGCAGGCATTGCTCCTCACATTTAGGTGGTTCTTGGTGATCTAAGAAGGAAGGCTGGGCAAATCACAGGGACCAAGCCTTTGCTCAGATTCTGCCTCTAATTCCTGCCTTGAGCTCCTTCCTATCCTGACTTCCCTCAGTGATGTACCACAACTGTAATCCAATGAAACCTTCCTTCTCAAATTGTTTTTGTTTATCAGAAAAATAGAAACCAAAATAGGATACCTCCTCCCTTAATATATTTCAACCCCCTCTGCAGGAATGGCTCATTTCTAGTTCTGGATTCTGTAGGTACTCCAAATTAAACACACATGTATAAAGATTTGATGCTAGAATACATACTTGAGTGGGAAAAACACGTTTGTCTTTCTGAGTCTGGGTTACTCCACTTATTTCCCAACCATCCATCTTGCTGCAAATTCCATCATTTCATTTTCTTTTACAGCTGAATAAAATTCCATTGTGTATAGGTACTGAATGTTCATTATCTATTATAATTGATCTTAAAAAACTCTTGTCTGTTCTCATTGTGCTGTGATATTAGTTTTGTTTGTTTGTTTGTTTTTATACTGACCTACAACATGTACTCACGATTCCTTCTGGATTCTCACATTCTCTGCCAGGGAATAGTTTCTTTCTTTTTTTTTCTGAAATATATCCTTTATTAATTAACTTCCTCAAATTACTTTTCTGAGGATGACTTTATTGTACCCATCTCCTTGAAAGATTGTCTTATTAAATGTAGTTGTTTTGCTCTTAGCACACTGACTATATTAATCTAATTTCCTATGGCTTCTGTTACTGCAACTGAGAAGTTACCCTGTTTGATCTTTATTAGAAATCTGCCTGTACTCCCTGGTTGGCAAAGGGAATATTAAGTATCTCTGTACAACGTTAACACATGCCTTTGATGATTCTCAACCACTCGGTTTTAAGACCTCCCTCTATTTGCCCTCCCTTCTCTTCTTGCTTCCTTTTCAGGATTAGAATATACAGTTGTCAGAGTTTCTGTTTTGTCCTCCATGTCTCTGAACCTTTGTCCACTTCCTTAACATTACATTTATATGAGTGGCCCATGAATAGACTTTGTTACTCTTTCAACGCATGTTTTCCTGTTAACACCTTGCAAATGTTCCCCCTTGCTGTTTACATACAATCTACCAAGCTATCAAGTCACACTTCTTCTTCAGTGCCTCAATGCAGTCTACCCTAATTTCTCTTTTATTGTGTTTTCTAGCATTTCTGTCCTTTATGAGTTAACACAGTGTAGAGAGCAAAGAACCCTTGGAGGACTGAGGAGGTCTGAAGACCCAAGTCCAAGTCTGGACTTTACCCTCACCATTTCCATGCCCTTGGGAAATCTTGAACCTTTATATTCTCTGTTACAGTCTGCTGATATTTAGATGTTATTCAAGACTAGATGAGATGGGTGTCATAGTATGTCTAGCTAGTGAGTTTCTCATGGCCCTTAGGACAGTCTTTGGCTGTCATGCCTCAAAATGGAGCTGTTTATAATCAATTCATAATGAGAGAACTAGATACCAATGTCATGACTTAGAAATGTAGTAATGATGTGGTTCCTAGGATAGGAAGACCCTAACTTATGCACAGCCTTGTTTTAGAATTATTTCTGTTTTTGTAACAGAATGCCTGAATAAGATGCAATTTAGGGGATAAAGTATTTATTTGGCTTATAGTTCTAGGTTACAGTCCATCACTGTAGGGTAAATCAGGGCCATGACCTTGAAGCTGCTGGTCACATTAATTCTACAGTCCAGAGCAGAAAAAAAGTAAAAGTTTGCATGCTTAGTGCTCAGCTAGGTTTCTCTATTTTTATACAGCCCAGGACCCCAAACTAGGGAATGGTACCCACTTTTCTGTATAGATATGCATACAGGCCAGACTTATCTAGATAGTATCTTGAGATTTTACATTGTGTCAAGTTGACAGTTAAAACTATCACAACTCCAGAACCTGACCAGTACAGATGTGGATGTTCACAGCCAACCATTGGACTGAGCATGGGGACCCCGATGGAGGAGTTAGGGGAAGAACTGAAGGAACTGAAGGGGTTTGTAACCCCATAGGAAGAACAACAATATCAACCAGCCAGACCCACCCCCCTTCCCCCCCTGTCCCCGAGCTCCCAGGGACAAAACCACTAACCAAAGAGTACAAATGGAGGAATTCATGGCTCCAGCCAAGTATGTAGCAGAGGATGGCCTTTTCTGGCATCAATGAGAGGGAATGCCCTTGGTCCTGTGGAGGCTTGATGTCCCAACTTAGGGGAACGCTAGGGAGGTGAGGTGGAAGTGGGTGGGTGAGTACCCTAATAGAAGCAGGGGGAGGGGGAGATGGGGGTCTGTGGAAGGGAAACCGGGAAGAGGGATACCATTTGAAAAGTAAATAAATAAAATAACCAATAAAAAACCTATCACAACTGATTTTTCTGTGCTTCTGATATATCTCTCTGGTCTATCTCTGCATGGGACAATGTACTCTTTTTTTTTTTTTTTTTTTTTTTTTAGCTATTCTGTTGTTATGAGGCCTTCCTTCTCCTCCTCCTTTATCTCCTGGACTATCCACTTACTTTGCCTAGTTGGGGAGAGCTGGCCAGCTTGGTTGCCATTGTTCCTAGTCCTGGTAGAGAACGTGAGAGGTAGCCCTCAGGCACGTCGACTGTCTTTAAAAGCAGCATTTGTAGTGTGGGTGCATTGTCCCCTGCCTCAGGCATAAGGAACATAAAGGGTGCATACATTTTTTCAAGTGGTCCAGTAGGTGTGCAGAAGGGGATTTGCTGCAATTCATTGCTCTTCTAAAACAGTAGAACATGACAAGACTCAGCAAACCCATAACCATTACTAGGATCAAAACCACCTAACCAACCAAAAACATTTGAAACTTTTTATTGGACTTGAAAACTACAGTAGGTCTGGGTTGAATCATGCAAATATCAAAGGGCACTGGAGAAGTTAAGATTTTGGCAGAAGATCTCTTGGTGAGGGAAGTATTGAAGAATGAATATACTTTTTCTGCTTCCCTCTCTACCCCCTGCTCTTCAGAGTTTGATTTAGCAAATACTTTCCTTCTCCCAGTCATGTGGATGAAGGCAGCTTCATAAAAGAACTTCTAGAGGTTGCTGCCAATGCATATGTAATTCCAAAGACAGGCCTGACTTTTATACTCTTGTGGTACCACATGGCATAGGCCAAAGTACCAGAGAAGGTTCTAGTTCTTGTGTGAAATAGAGTTCTATTATTTTACCCACTAAGAAAACTTGTGCTCAGTGTGCATAGACATTCAGAGGAATCTTTGCTCATATACAGGGACTACATATGCCTCAGACAGCTATGAAGAAGATTATAAACATACCTCAGGCATTCTGATTGTACATTATTTTAGAGTGAGCTTTGTTGCTGACAGTTTTGTGTTTCAATGTCACAAGGTTGAACACTTCTGCTGTAGGAGAAAACACCATTTGGGTTTCATCTACTGAACCCAGTCAATGTGGCATGGTCCTCCATCATTCTGGCTAGTCATTAACTCTGGGCTTTAAGGCTCTCTAGTATTTGTAATCAATAGATGCTATAATTCCAGTTCATTAGTAATTCCTTGCTTACCCAATTAATCCAAATTAGTGTGGTTTAATTTAGATAAGAGCATGCTTCACTCTGGTCCCTGTAGAAATTCTATCCCCAGCCTCATTGCTGGTTGTTCTGGGTCAGTAGACTTTTGTAGAAGCAGAGACCAGCTAATTCCCCAAGGCCCCTTTCCTCCTTCCCACAACCTGGAAAAACATGGTTCGTCTGTGAAATGAGCCAGATAGAAAGGGGCAGTCAATGGTTTGGTAGAGAAGTAGAAGAAGATGCAAAAACCTACCAAGGCTTTTTAATTTTTACTTCTCATTTTCTTCTTTTGAATTAGGAATTATTAGCCGAGAGAGTGCAGAAGACCTTCTGGAGAATATGACCGAGGGAGCATTTCTGGTCCGGGTCAGTGAGAAGATCTGGGGTTATACCCTGTCCTACCGCCTGCAGAGAGGCTTCAAACACTTCCTTGTGGATGCTTCTGGGGACTTCTACAGCTTTCTGGGAGTGGACCCTAATCGCCATGCCACCCTAACAGATCTCATTGATTTCCACAAGGTAACTCTCTTTGAAGGGTTAGTTGGGCATGGAATCGGCAGGAACTTTGGTTGAAGAAAGCCTGGAGCAAGTGCAGCAGGTATAGATAGACTCCAAGATAGGGCTGTAGAGTCTCAGAACTATGGCATATTGAGGTAGAAGAGACTACTGGCTGCCCAGAGCACCTCTGGGGCTCATGGTCTTCCCCTGTCTTGTGCCTTAACTGGCACTGTATACCTGTAATTCTACTCCTAGGCTTCTCTTCTCTAACTATTTGAGGGCTGTCTGTTGTTAGCACAAGGAGATGGCAGCTGGCTCTCTGTCCAAGTCCTTCTCTTAGTCTCAGGAACACCCCTCTGAACTACTATCCAGAGCAGCTTTGAAGCTAGCCGGAGTGCAGGAAACAGTCATGTGGCCATAGCAACTTATCTCCACAGTAGAGTCACCACTGTTCTTGTCTGAATTTGTTTTTATCCTTGGGGCATGTCTGTCCTTGGATATGTCACTTAGTCCTACTGAGCCTCAGCAGCCCCTGCATTTGTTGCCATTACAATAGAGCGCATCATATTGGGAAATTTATAAGGAAAAGAAATCCAGTTTTTATACCTTTGGAGTGTGAGAAGTCCAAGATAGAGGGACCATCACTCAAGGAGGGTTTTCTTACTACACTGTCTCCTGGAAAAATGTGGAAGAGCAAAACAGGGTGAGAGAACAAGAGACTGGGCAAATGTAAGAGGGGGCCACATCTGGATCCATGGAGATGGCTCAGTGGGTACAGTATTGTGGTATGAGCATGATACCTGAACTCAGAGCTCCAACACTGGCATGGAAGCCAGTCATGGCAGCATACACATCCTGTACTGTAGTGCTGGGTTTGGGGGTGTGATAGTAGAGACATGCAGATCCTGAGGGCCCATTGACCAGTCAGTATAGCCAAAATGGCAAGCTCCAGGTTCAGAGGAGAGGCTCTGTCTCAAAAAACTAAGCAGGAGAATGACATCTGTCCTCCACACAGGTAAGCTTGCTTCTGTGCACACACACACACACACACACACACACACACACACACACACACGCTCGCGCATGCATCATTCTCCCTCCCTCCCTCCCTCCCTCCCTCCCTCCCTCCCTCCCTCCCTCCCTCCCTCCCTCCCTCCCTCCCCCCATCTTTCACACACACACACACACACACACACACACACACACACACACACACACACGCTCAAGTATGCATCACTCTCCCTCCCCGCTCCCTCCCTCCCTTCCTCCCTCCCTCCCTCCCCCCTCCCTCCCCCATCTTTCTCTCTCTCACACACACACACACACACACAGAGGCCAAAGTCACGTTACAACAAGAAGCCTATTCTTGAGACAATGGCTTTGATCCACTTGTGAAGGCAGAGCCCTCATGACCTGCTTACCTCTTCTGAGTCCTATCCCTGAAAACCATTAAATTGCAATTATGTCTGGAACACATTCCAGCAATAACACTGAGCAAATGAATACACACAGTGCTAATTTGAGGTCTTGTGGACTTTAACAATATTGTATTCATAATTGCACCCTGAGATCCTATGCCCAGCACTCTGCCATTTGTCCCATTGTTGACGCACATGCTGTCTTGCAAATGTCTCACATATGTCATAGGGAGAAGCAGCTTTCGTTTTAATACAGTTGTCATAATTTCAAGAATAGTTGTACCTCAGCAACAAGAAGGGAAGTTCTGAGGGGTTCTGGGATAGTGTTATGGGAATTCCAGCTCCAATATCTAATTGAGTCTTACAGGTCTAGAAGGTGTCACAGAATTGCTTGCACTAGGATTTTGCTTTAACAGGGTCTCCTGGATTCTATATTGCTATCTTTATTTTATCCATCCACAAAAGGCCCCAGGCCTTGTGAATGGAGCACATAGAAAAATCACCTGTCTAGCTAGGCATGTTGGGAAACATCTGTAATCCCAGCACTTGGATACTGAGGCAGGGGAATCACCAGCTTAAGGGCAGCTTGGGTTACATGGCTATAAACAACAACAACAACAACAATGAAATATCCAACCAATTTAAATAACAACAGCAGCAGCAGCAACAATAATACCACCACCACCACCTGCCACCCAAAATCAGAGTTAAAGAAGAAGAGAAGAAAGGACAGAAGAGAAAACTATTCATTCAGAGATGCCTGGGCTCAGAGTACTGCTGTGGATCTGGACTAGGTGAGGGTGGATTCCTATTTGTTTTGGGAAGGGCCTTCTAACAGCCAGAGGAAGGCAGAAGAAGAAAGAAGGAAGGAAGGGAGTGTGGAGTCTGATAGCATTGTTCTGGGTTAAGCATACATGTCCTCACAATCATGGTGACATCTGTGTTATGAAAGCACAATAACCATGTTCACAGGCCAGGAAACCAAGGCCAGGGAGGCCACAGCACTGGGCCAAGTTCCAATGGCCGGTGCCAGCTGTAGTCAGGAGCTAAGCCCCTAGCAGCCTTCCTCTGAAGCTCATACTTCCTTCTGAGCCACAGTGCTTGTTTTTCTTGGTGAAAATAAGCTACGTCAGCAGCTATGGCTCCTTGTCTCCACCAGCATTTCAATCAGAGGGTTAGTGCCCAGTTCTCAGGTCAAGTTCTACACAGGAAGGCCACACCACACGCCTCTGCAGGGCGTTTATTCATTCCAAATGTAAAATCTGTAGATCAACAAGTTCACTTCAAGCCCTACACAAAGTTATCATCTATGCCCACATGGAGGTCTGGTGATCAGTTTTGATAAATTAAATTTTAATTACACCATTAATTCATGATTATATTAGTCATGTCAGCTTCACTGATTTCAAGCCCCTGATGACATCTTCCACCTTGAGTTAGTAATGTGCCATGTGTTATTTGCTAGTCAGCAATACCAAAATTCATGGTCATAAGAAAATACATAGTTTTCTGATTTTTACATCATGTATCGCAACAATTTAACCTTCAAGCTGTACTTAATTAGACTGTAGAAGGTAATATTTGAAGGCATGGTCCCCGATACCAGAATGTCAGGTTTAAATCCAAACTTCATTATTTTGCATGGCTTTGAGTCACTGCTCAGGCTTTTGTGACTCAGTTTCCTTTTTCAGTTGGGTGGGTCATTGACATCCCTGTGAGGTTTCAAGGAGGTATCACTGTATAGACTGCGTTTCAAAATCAGCAGGAGGTACCATCTGTTATTAAAACGTGGTTAGGAGAGTTGGTACCTAGCATCAGTTATTCGAGTGCTTGCTTAGCACAAAGCCCTGGATTTGAACCCCAGCACGACTTAAACTGGGTGCATAGGTGGAGAAGAAAGCCTGTAATCTCAGTACTCAAGAAGGGGGAGAGATGTGGGTCAAATGTTCAAGGTCATCTTTAGCTACATAGTGAGTTTAAGGCCAGCCTGCATGCATAAGAACCTGTCTCAAAAATTTGCCTGGCAGATATTTCCACACTAGGATTCCCTGGTATGGATGTAGGGTTCAGCTTAATTACTCAGTCTCTTCTTGTGCCCTTCCTTCCACCTTCTGTTTCATGACCATGAACAGTGTTTCAGAGACTTCTGTACTATGTATATGTTACTTTGTCACTGTGGATACATATGTAGTGTTTTCCAGGATCGACTCCTTGAACTGAAATTGCTGGAATTTCTAAGAAAAGTATGCACATTTTAATTGCAAAAGACCTGCCAGATTGCCTTCCAAAACCATGGAACCAATTCATGTTCCTGCCAGAACTATTTGAGGGCTGTTTCCTCCAACAAATGGCAGACGCAATAGCTCGCTATGGTGTAGCTTGCATTTTTTCTCGTGGCCTGTGCTGCTGAGGTGTCTTTTCATATATTTAATAGCTACTTCCAGTTAGTCACCTGTAAATTGTCTCTTTTTATTCACGGTCCATTTTTCTATTTTTAGATATCTTTTTCTTGATGTTACAATTTCTGTATCTACCAAATTGCTCTTTAGTTATGTCTATTCTGCTGAAAATATTTTTAATTTAAACAGTCATATTTTTCAATTGCATGCTCATTTTTTCTTATAACAGCATACTCCTGTTTCATGGATGACTTCTCCTGTTGAGAAAGATAATGTAGATCTCTTAAAGCTTCTTTTTGTTTCCTTTATAAGTTTGGTATTTTCTTAGAAATCTTTTGGACGACTGAGTTTTGAATCTTTCTGTTATAGTTGAGGTGGTCTTTAAATACCTCAATAATGAAACAGTCTTCCAACATTCAATCTCAAATTTATTCATGCACAGACAACTTATGTTTCCCAAATCCATTATCTTCTGCTGTAGGCTTGGGGTCAAGAAAGAGTAGCTCTCTGAGGGGTATGACAATGTCTGTTGTTTGTGTCTCTTCAGTTTCACCAGCAACAGGGGCAAACATTTATTTAGAGTTGTGTCCCTAATGTGTCCCCATTTCTGTTGCTTCTTAGACAATCTATTTTTTTTCTCATTTTACTTGGTGGACTTCCTTCTTATTTTCTCATACTGTACAGATGCATTTCTTTTTAAAAGGAGGTTACCCTTTTATTTCTAGGCAGTTGAGTAAGGGGAGGTAGATGTATGGCCTTAGTCTTTCTCTCTCTAACCATTCTCTACCTGACTCCCCATGAATGTTTATATCTCTTCTTGATCTGAATTGGATTTCTTTTCTTCTCTTTTCCCTTTAGGAGGAGATCATCACTGTTTCAGGGGGAGAGTTGCTACAGGAACCCTGTGGACAGAGGGATAGCCCACCAGACTATCACCTGTTGTTTGAATGATTTTTCCCCTCCTCTTTGGACTCCTTTGAGTATCCTGATTTTGAACTGAGCTTAAGAATATCCAAACTCAAAGCCTCATGACGTTTTGGAAGATCCACCATTCTTCAGATGAACAATTATATTAGTAAGCCTCCAGAATGTGACCTATAAAACGTGACTGCATTCGTGAGACTGTTCCCATTCCAAAGTTCAAGACAGAAACCTCGAATAATGATGCTCCTGGAGGCCTGTCTGTCATGGCTGTGCTAAGTTGAATTCCTAGGGTGAATGGGTCATATTTTAATAACCCAAAGCAAATCCAGTGCCGAACCTCCCACTTAATGTAGGGCCAGCACTCAATAAGTCTTTGTTGAATGAATGCCCTCCTAAAAAACTCCTAACACTGATGGTTTCTAGCAAATTACTTTGTATATTACTTCATAAAGTCACAGAGATAGCAGACCAGGCTTGTGACTAACTTACATGGAAGACACACATGTTATATCTTTCCTAGTATTCATGAACTTGTTGATATTCTCATGGGCATTGCTCAAGGTTGTTATGTTTGACTTTCAGTATGGGATATTGGTGTTGTGCTGGCTGCTTGGTTTGACTACTTCTACCTCTCTCTTATGTCTCATCTTACATGTGGCTCTGGTTTTGCAAATTGAGGTAATGATGTCATGTAAATGCGCAGAATATCTGGAATGGATTATAAACCCAAGGATAGTGTTTAGATACTTGATGAGGCAGGTCTTTGCTCTCTAGAATGTTCTCTGTGTGCTCTCTACTTAAAGGCGTAGCTATGCTTTGATTTTAATTCTTCCACCTCCTTAATTTGAACATGTTCTTCATATTAATGAGAGTAACCTCCCTGTAACTCAGTAACTCTCAAGGATGGAGTCTTCCTTAGGGTTTTATTGTTGCAAAGAGACACCATGAACACAGCCACTCATAAAATAAAATATTTAATTGGGGACTAGCTTATGGCTTCAGAGGTTCAGTCAATTGTCATTATGATGGGAAGCATGGCAGCTTGTAAGCAGACATGGTTCAGGAGAAGGAGATAAGAGTTCTATACCTTGATCTGAAGGCAACTGGGAGAGAGACTGTCTTCTAGGCACCTAGGTGGATCTGAATGCCTACCCCTACAGTGAGACACTTCCTTCCAACAAGGCCATACCTCCTAATAATGGACCAACCATATTCGAACCACCACAGTGTCTAATGCAAGCATAATCATGTTGTTTCCTTATGGTGATAGACAAGGAGATAGCAGATGTTGCAGCAAGATGGCAGGTTCTGAAGTCTGGAAGGCTTCAGTTATAGTCCATACTCTGAAACTTTGTGGCATTATAATCCTTGCAGCACTGGGTTTGGCATATATAAAAGGATATATGGACTCTGGAAACACCAGAAAACTGTTTTATCTGCCTTGAGAGTTGTGTAGTAAGAAGAATAAGGTGTCTTTATTCTCCACTCAACCTCTTGGCTCTTCTGTTTCTTGTATCCTTGGCCACTTGTGACATCATCCACCCTCATGGCTATTGTTACAGCCAGTTTTGTGTGGACGACTCTGCTTTCTGCATTGACCATATTCTTCTGCCTCACATGTACATATGACAATGGGACTTTGCCACACATGGTTCTTTGGGATCATTTATTTTTATCTTTTAAACTGACTTTTCTTTATTTTTGAGAATTTTGTACATCTATACAATGAAAAATGATATTTACTGTTCCCCTTCCCTATTCTATTCCCCAGATCTATCCCAGTATGCTCTCAACATCATGTATTCATAAAAAATAACTCATAGGTACAAGTAATGGTACCATATGAGTATGAGTGTAGCCTTTCTCTGAGCACCATAGAAACCTTACTAGGAGTCACATCTCCAAAGGAAAGTGACTCTGTCTTCCTCAGAAGCTACCAATTACCAATGCTCTTCAGTAAGGGGTAGGACCACAAAACATTTTTTATAGTTAGTTTCTTCTGTTAGAGTCCTAATAAGACTTACATGTAGCATCTGTTATGCCCTCAAGTCTCTGATAACACCCTCCTCTTCTTGACCCATAACTAGTTTTATAAATTAGAGTTCTATAAAATGACCTGTGTTCTGGACTTGCCTTATTGTTTCCTGTTGTTATTTCTGTATTGTCTCTATTTCATATTTCCTGACTTGATTGAGATTGAATTTGAGGGCCAGAAAATGTTCTTAGGGCATCATGTCACAAGGATCCTTGTAACATATTGGCTCAAATTTTCTAGACTTGTCAGTGGGCTCAGAATGTCTCAAACTGAGTACCCCAGTTGGCCTTCTTCACCCTTATCTTTTGTTTTTGCTTTTTGAGATAGGGTCTTGTTGCAGGAAATATTAAAAAAGAATGGCACATTCCTGCCCTTGTACCAGCAACTCACTACCCCAGAGGCCTGGCCGGCCATGTACTGGTGGACAATGGCTGACCTGTTTTTATCTCTCGGAGACTCTGACTCAGTGCTCCAAAATCTCTCCATCCTGCTCGCTAAGTTTCCACTGGTGGGTTGTTGCCACACCAACCCTGTGTTTCAAATCCCCCATGGCCTTTGTGGTGCACCTCAGGCAAACCCAGTCTTTGCCACTGTATCTTTCTCTCTTGAACTCAGAGGAGCCACCAGGTGAAGGAAAACACAACACAAACAAGTTCAGAAACTCAGTCATTGTGCGCTGCAACTAAAATCCTAATCTTGTAAACCTTATTAAATCTAAATCCTCTGGTGGAGAATCCTGACAGATCCGCCATTGAAACTGGGAGACACTGGCAGCTACATCTTGTCCTTATGCTATCCCGTCCAAAAGGCCATAACTCACTCCTCTTTCCTCTCTTTCTCTGTGCAGCCCAGAAGTCCCACCTACTCACCCAATGATTGACTTCTTTATTAATTAGGGGATTGGGTCACAAGAAGTCACCTGGGTACATGACTCACCCCTTGTCCGCAGTCCCCCCCAGGAGAGTGGAATTAGCATGCACCAGGCCCATCCACAACAGGGTCTCATAATGCAGGGTAATCTTAAATTTACTACATTGAACTTTGATCTTCCTGTCTCTACTTCCCGTGGTCTGGGATATAGGTGAGTACCACTATGCTTGGCTTCCCTTTTGGATCCTCTCCCCCTTTCAGCAAAAAAAAGTTACCCTATATTTCTCCCCTATTGCTCCAGTGAACCCTAGGTCAATGGGATGCTCATGTTGGTCAGTCATTTCTTCCTTCATCCTCCTGGATGAAAGACAGCTCTTGATGTGGCCACTGAGAAGACAGTCATGCAAGATGGCATAGCCAGATCCATCAACACCTCTGTTTCCACTCATTCTCTGTCTTTTCCCTCTCTGGAAAGTTCATCTGGGAAGCTACGCTGGAGCTTAGTGGCTGTCTTAGTCTATACCACTTGGGAACTCAAAGTAAGTGCCTTCTATACACATATATATTCTGACCTTTTGTAACTTGAGTCAGGGTCTTCCCATGTAGCTCAGGCTGTCTTGGAAATCATTAGCTTAAGTTTGGTTCTCAACTCATGATCTTCTTGGGTTCATTTCCTGAATGCTAGCATGACAGGTATGTGTCATCACAACTGGCCCCAACACATTAGGTAATAGCGGTTTTATGTATCAGTTCCATAGCTTCCCTCCATCAGCCGGTATCGCTGCATGAATGAAATGATGTGATGATGGAGGGATCCTGCTTTCTAAACTTTATGAACTCTCAAGCCATAGCCAAATTCTGTTCTAATTACATCAGTTCTACCAGGTCTTAGAAGACCTCCTCTTGTTCTGATTTTGCACTGTGTCAGCCATGTGAATTTGTTCAGGCCACTCAATCTCTATAAACCTCTGTGTAACTGGGAATAGGAATTTTTGTTTTTAATGTGGTCATCATTAGCTTCTTCTGGCTGATCAGTTAAGTGACAAATAGGGAATCTCTGTCCAAATGAAAGACCTTGCTATCCACAGCCACACAGTGGCAGCTTCCTGCCAAGCAGTGCTGTGTCAGGGGATGCCACAAGATGATTTCCCACACACTGGAAGAAAGTTCCAAACAACAGCTTTGAAAGGAGTCCAAGATGGGTTGAAAAACCTGACATCCTGGAAGGTTGTTCCTGTTGCCTGCTAATTAATATGTGAGGGATAACAGCTGAGTTTTCCATCCCTAACTCATTTATTTCATTTTATTTGGGGCCTGCACTTTTTGTACGTCTCATATATTTTAGGTTTTACCTGGCTTTCAAATAAATTCCTTGTAAGTTGTCCTGCAAATGAAATTACTGTCTGGAAAACTGCAATTTCATCTTGAGAGTTTTATTATGCTAATAAATGTCAGAATTCTCAAATAAAGGAATGGCCTCCTTTTCTTCCCCCCTCTGAGTCTTACAAATATAATGAAAAATAGTCAGTCAGCTCCAAGACTCAGCAGAAGGAAAATTTATAATCTATAACTAGAAAGAGAAGCTGTAAAAAACAATATGCATCTTAATGGAAGATAAATTTCAGGGAATTAAAGGGCAGATTGGGGTGCAGAGTTTTTGAAGATTCCTGCATGGCAGGTATTCTTAGGGGCCATTTAAGGGTTCAGGAGTTAAAAAGAGGCTAGGGAGAGTAATTCTTTAGAAGGATATGTGACAGTGATAGCCTGGGGCCTTGGGGGCTTTCAGACCATGGTCACTTAGACCTGTTGCTTTGTGCCTTTGATAGCACAGTACAGAGTGGCAGAAAAAAAAAATGTGGCAGAGGCGTATTTAACTCAGGGCAGCTAGGAAACAGAGAGTGGAGAGTGTCCAGGAAACCCAGTAATTCCCTCAAAGGCATACCTATCTTCGTTCCACTAGGTTCTTTCTCTTAAAGGGTTTGCCCTTTTCCAGTAGTGTGCGGGCTAGGAACCAAGTCTTTAATTTGTAGGCCGCTGGGGGAAATTTCCAAACCACAGTGCTTTCAAAGGATCCTAATGCTACAATTTATGCTTCAAAGAAACCTAAGCAAATGCATTAAATTTTGTAATAGTCTCTACATATGAATGTTGGGTTGTAGCTCAGGTCTAGTATTCACAAAGGGGATCATTTTTCTTGTCCAAGGATTCTAATCAAATGTAAGCAAGTAGTACCATGACTGTGTAGACACTTTACTTAGTTATAGAATCACTTAGGGCACAGGGAACTGTGCTTTGTGTATTTTGCCCACCAGTCTGTGAGGTCCTGGGCGTCAGGAAATGTTATGTGTGTATTACAACCTTGAACAGTCAGTGTAGAATTCAATATATGTGTGTGTGTGTATGTATATATATATACACACACACATATATAGATATATGAGTATATCTATATGTATGTGTGTGTATGTATATATTTAGTTTTTTCGAGACAGGGTTTCTCTGTATAGTCCTGGCTGTCCTGGAACTCACTCTGTAGACCAGCCTGGCCTTGAACTCAGAAATTCTCCTGCCTCTGCCTCCCAAGTGCTGGGATTAAAGGCGTGTGCCACTATACCCAGCAGAATTCAATATTTTTAATGGACTAGCAAAAACAGGTTATACAGATTTCAAAGGCCTACTTTAAGTTTAAGGCACCCCATGGTGGAAAACTCCAGGTTGGGAATGTTTGCTACCTTGGATTTAAAAAAAACCCCAAAGTTATTGCTTTATGCTTGTAGGACAAACAGTAATCAAGCAAACAGGCGAGATGGGAGTCAAAAGCAGTTTTGTTGACAAGTCAAGATGGGGAAACTGAGTGTTGAAACAGAAATCATCTCTTGGGAGTACGGCTGGTGTGGTGCCCTAGCATGCAGTAGGAACTGGAGCCCATGCTAACCAGCTCATCCATACTGCTGTTTTCCATGGGACCTCAGAGCAGCCAACAGGAGCATCACATGAATTTTTAAATAATTGAGGTAAAATGTATTTGTATTTACTACTCATATCCCCTGTGTTACACAGAGGGTATCTCTCTCTATAGCTGTCTGCCCTATTGCCTTGAATCAAGGCCACTCATTGAACCAGAAGAACACCAGTTTTGCTAGGTTGGCTGCCCACTGAGCTCTCAGGATTTACCTGACTCCAACTCTCAGTGTTGGGATTATAGACATGTAGAGCCATGCCTGACTTTCTAAAAAAATTTTTATTGGGTATTTTCTTCATTTACATTTCCAATGCTATCCCAAAAGTCCCCCATACCCCCCCACCCAACTCTCCTATCTACCCACTCCCAATTCGTGGCCCTGGCGTTCCCCTGTACTGAGGCATATACAGTTTGCACTACCAATGGGCCTCTCTTTCCACTGATGGCCGGCTAGGCCATCTTCTGCTACATATGCAGCTAGAGACACGAGCTCTGGGGGTACTGGTTAGTTCATATTGTTGTTCCACCTATAGGGTTGCAGATCCCTTTAGCTCCTTGGATACTTTCTCTAGCTCCTACATTGGGGGCCCTGTGATCCATCCAATAGCTGACTGTGAGCGTCCACTTCTGTGTTTGCTAGGCCCCAGCATAGTCTCACAAGAGACAGCTATATCAGGGTCCTTTCAGCAAAATCTTGTTAGTGTATGCAATGGTGTCTGAGTTTGGTGGCTGATTATGGGATGGACCCCCGGATATGGTAGTCTCTAGATGGTCCATCCTTTTGTCTCAGCTCCAAACTGTGTGTCTGTAACTCCTTCCATGGGTGTTTTGTTTCCAATTCTAAGAAGGACCAAAGTGACCCTTTGGGTTTCGTTCTTCTTGAGTTTCATGTGCTTTGTATCTTGTATCTTGTATCTTGGGTATTCTAAATTTCTGGGCTAATATCCACTTATCAGTGAGTACATATCTTTTGGGTTCTTTTGTGATTGGGTTACCTCACTCAGGAAGATGCCCTCCAGGTCATTCCATTTGCCTAGGAATTTCATGAATTCATTCTTTTTAATAGCCAAGTAGTACTCCATTGTGTAAATGTACCACATTTTCTGTATCCATTCCTCTGTTGAAGGGCATCTGGGTTATTTCTAGCTTCTGGCTATTATAAATAAGGCTGCTATGAACATAGTGGAGCATGTGTCTTTCTTACCAGTTGGAACATCTTCTGGATATATGCCCAGGAGAGGTATTGTGGGATCCTCCGGTAGTACTATGTCCAATTTTCTGAGGAACTGCCAGACTGATTTCCAGAGTGGTTGTACAAGCTTGCAATCCCACCAACAATGGAGGAGTGTTCCTCTTTCTCCACATCCTCGCCAGCATCTGCAGTTACCTGATTTTTTGATCTTAGCCATTCTGACTGGTGTGAGATGGAATCTCAGGGTTGTTTTGATTTGCATTTCTCTGATGATTAAGGATGCTGAACATTTTTTCAGCTTCTTCTCAGCCATTCGGTATTCCTCAGGTGAGAATTCTTTGTTTAGCTCTATACCCCATTTTCAATGGGGTTATTTGATTTTCTGGAGTCCACCTTCTTGAGTTCTTTACATATATTGGATATTAGTCCCCTCTCTGATTTAGGATAGGTAAAGATCCTTTCCCAATCTGTTGGTGGCCTTTCTGTCTTATTGACGGTGTCTTTTGCCTTACAGAAGCTTTGCAGTTTTATGAGGTCCCATTTGTCGATTCTTGATCTTACAGCACAAGCCATTGCTGTTCTATTCAGGAATTTTTCCCCAGTGCCCATATCTTCGAAGCTTTTCCCTACTTTCTCTTCTATAAGTTTCACTGTCTCTGTTTTTATGTCCAGTTCCTTGATCCACTTAGATTTGACCTTAGTACAAGGAGATAGGAATTGCTCAATTCGCATTCTTCTACAAGCTAACCACCAGTTGTGCTAGCACCATTTGTTGAAAATGCTGTCTTTTTTCCACTGGATGGTTTTAGCTCCCTTGTCAAAGATCAAGTGACCATAGGTGTGTGGGTTCATTTCTGGGTGTTCAATTCTATTCCACTGATCTACTTGTCTGTCTCTATACCAGTAGCATGCAGTTTTTAATCACAATTGCTCTGTAGTAAAGCTTTAGTTCAGAAATGGTGATTCTACCAGAGGTTCTTTTATCCTTGAGAAGAGTTTTTGCTATCCTAGGATTTTGTTATTCCAGATGAATTTGCAGATTGCTCTTTCTAATTCGTTGAAGAATTGAGTTGGAATTTTGATGGGGTTTGCATTGAATCTGTAGATTGCTTTTGGCAAGATAGCCATTTTTACTATGTTGATCCTGCCAATCCATTAGCATGGGGGATCTTTCCATCTTCTGAGATCTTTTTTGATTTCTTTCTTCAGAGACTTGAAGTTCTTTTCATACAGATCTTTCACTTCCTTAGTTAGAGTCACACCAAGGTATTTTATATTATTTGTGACTATTTTGAAGGGTGTTGTATCCCTAATTTCTTTCTCAGCCTGTTTATTCTTTGTGTAGAGAAAGGCCATTGACTTGTTTCAGTGAATTTTATATCCAGCCACTTCACCGAAACTGTTTATCAGGTTTAGGAGTTCTCTGGCGGATTTTTTAGGGTCACTCATATGTACTATCATATCATCTGCAAAAAGTGATATTTTGACTTCTTCCTTTCCAATTTGTATCCCGTTGATCTCCTTTTGTTGTCAAATTGCTCTGGATAGGACTTCAAGTACTATGTTGAGTAGGTAGGGAGAAAGTGGGTAGCCTTGTCTAGTCCCTGATTTTAGTAGGATTTCTTCCAGCTTCTCACCATTTACTTTGATGTTGGCTACTGATTTGCTGTAGATTGCTTTTATCATGTTTAGCTATGGGCCTCGAATTGCTGATCTTTCCAAGACTTTTATCATGAATGGGTGTTGGATTTTGTCAAATGCTTTCTCTGCGTCTAACGAGATGATCATGTGGTTTTTCTCTTTGAGTTTGTTTATATAATGGATTACATTGATGGATTTCCATATATTAAACCATCCCTGCATCCCTGGAATAAAACATACTTGGTCAGGATGGATGATTGCTTTATTGTGTTCTTAGATTCGGTTAGCGAGAATTCTATTGAGTATTTTTGCATTGATATTCACAAGGGAAATTGGCCTGAGTTCTTTATCTATGTTGGATCTTTCTGTGGTTTAGGTATCAGAGTAATTGTGGCTTCATAGAATGACTTGGGAAGAGTACCTCTACTTCTATTTTGTGGAATAGTTTGTACAGAACTGGAATTAGACCTTCTTTGAAGGTCTGATAGAACTCTGCACTAAACCCATCTGGTCCTGGGGTTTATTTTGGTTGGGAGACTACCTAATTTAAAAAAAAAAAAAAAAAAGAATGGCTACTCCAGCTTTTTCTTCAGACCGTTTGCTTGGAAAATTGTTTTCCAGACTTTCACTCTGAGGTAGTGTCTGTCTTTTCCCCTGAGATTGGTTTCCTGTAAGCAGCAAAATGTTGCGTCCTGTTTGTGTGGCCAGTCTGTTAGTCTATGTCTTTTTATTGGGGGAATTGAGTCCATTGATATTAAGAGATACTAAGGAAAAGTAATTGATGCTTCCTTTTATTTTTGTTGTTAGAGTTGTCATTCTGTTCTTATGGCTGTCTTCTTTTTGATTTGTTGAGGGATTGCGTTCTTGCTTTTTCTAGGGCATGGTTTCCCTCCTTGTATTGGTTTTTTTTTTTTTTTTTTCTGTTATTATCCTTTGAAGGGCTGTATTCGTGGAAAGATAATGTGTGAATTTGGTTTTGTCATGGAATACTTTGGTTTCTCCATCTATGGTAATTGAGAGTTTGGCCGGGTATAGTAGCCTGGGCTTGCATTTGTGTTCTCTTAGTGTCTGTATAACATCTATCCACGCTCTTCTGGCTTTCATAGTCTCTGGTGAAAAGTCTGGTGTAATTCTGATAGACCTGCCTTTATATGTTACTTGATCTTTTTCCCTTACTTCTTTTAATATTCTCTCTTTATTTAGTGCATTTGTTGTTCTGATTATTATGTGTCGGGAGGAATTTCTTTTCTGGTCCAGTCTATTTGGAGTTCTGTAGGCTTCTTTTATGTTCATGGGAATCTCTTTCTTTAAGTTTGGGAAGTTTTCTTCTATAATTTTGTTGAAGATATTTGCTGGCCCTTTAAGTTGAAAATCTTCATTCTCATCTATTCCTATTATCCGTAAGTTATGTCTTCTCATTGTGTCCTGGATTTCCTGGATGTTTTGAGTTAGGATCTTTTTGCATTTTGCATTTTCTTTCATTGTTGTGCTGATGTTCTCTGTGGAATCTTCTACACCTGAGATTCTCTCTTCCATCTCTTGTATTCTCTTGCTGATGCTTGCATCTATGGTTCCAGATTTCGTTCCTAGGGTTTCTATCTCTAGCGTTGCCTCATTTTGGTTTTTTTTTTTTTTTTTTTTTTTTTTATTGTGTCTACCTCACTTTTTAGGTCTAGAATGGTTTTGTTCATTTCCATCACCTGTTTGGATGTGTTCCTGTTTTTCTTTAAGGACTTCTACGTGTTTGGTTGTGTTTTCCTGTTTTTCTTTAAGGACTTGTTACTCTTTAGCAGTGTTCTCCTGTATTTCTTTAAGTGAGTTATGAAAGTCCTTCTTGATGACCTCTACCATCATCATGAGATATGCTTTTAAATCTGGGTCTAGCTTTTTGGGTGTGTTGGGGTGCCCAGGACTGGGTGAGGTGGGAGTGCTGCATTCTGATGATGGTGAGTGGTCTTGGCTTCTGTTAGTAAGATTCTTACGTTTGCCTCTGGCCATCTGGTAATCTCTGGAGTCAGTTGTTATAGTTGTCTGTGGTTAGAGCTTGTTCCTCTCGTGATTCTGTTAGTCTCTATCAGCAGACCTGGGAGACTAGCTCTCTCCTGAGTTTCAGTGGTCTGAGCACTCTCTGCAGGCAAGCTCTCCTCTTCAGGGAAGGTGTCCAGATATCTGGTGTTTGAACCTGCCTCCTGGCAGAAGTTGTGTTCCACTCACCAGTGGTCCTAAGATCTTGTGGAGAATGCTCTGTGGACCTTGGGGGTGACTCCGCGCCCAAGGCGACCCGGTGCTGGGGCCGACCGGAAGGGACCCATGCCTGACATTTTAGGTGAGTTCTATGGATATAAACTCACCTTATTCTTGTAAGCAAGTACTTTCTCCCATTGAGCCATGTTCACAGTCTTACCATTTACCCCATTTCAATGTCATTAAATGAATTCATGTTGAGACTGTCAACAGTATTCTAGAACTGTATTCATTTTGCAAAATCAAAACTCTGAAGGTATTAAACAATCAACTGAGTTATCTACCTTCTCTCTGAGCCTCCCCCAGGCCTTGGCACCTGCCATTTTGCTTCTTGTCTTTACAAGTTTGTATCTGTAAGTAGAATCATGCAGTGTTTCTATTTTCCTGAGTGTCACATTTCAGTTAGCATTTATACCTTTAAGGGTCATTCATGTTGTAGATGAATCAGAAAATCAGAATGTCTTTTTTAGGTACACACACAACATCCTGTCTGATGCATACACCTTATTTTATTTACTCATTTGTCTGTCAATGGCCACGTGGGCTGCTTTTGTATTTTGGTTAATATGGAGAACACTAATTTAAACATAGGTATGGGTTTTTTGACACGTTATAATATTGTTATTTTTTTCATACTGTGTGTTTTTATTACTTCCCTTTCCCTGACTTCTAAATCCTCCCCGCCTTGGTGACCATGCAGCTTTATATTCTTCCCCCCGTCTTTCTTTCTCAAAAACCCCTGATAACATATCAAAAAATAAATGTCAACACATACACAAATCAAAAAGGCAAAAAAAAAAAAAAAACCTCACAAAAAATCATGGGGTCTTTTGTATTGGCCAACTACTCCTGGGCATGGGATCTGCCCTAGAGTCTCGTTGATATACACAGTGAAACTTCATAAAAGAATACAGATTTCCCTTTGCCAATCTGTACCAGTCGTGAATATCTTCTTGGTTGGGGCAGGGTGTCTTTTTGTCCACTTCTCAGTGCTTGTCTTGATTGTTCTAACAGATTGGGGCCACTTTATATTGAGTCCATTCTGAGTTCATTTTAATTCTAGCTCCCCAATCTTGGGAAATAGAGGGTGAGAGAACTGGTAATGGTGCCAGTCTTTAAGCTCTCAAAACCTGTCTCCAGTGACAGTTCCTTAAGCAAGACCACACTCTCTAAGCCTTTCCAAACAGTGTAGGAACTGTAATCAAGGGGTCAGATAGAGAGCCAATGTTATGGGGAACTTCTTAATCAAACTGCTACTTTTAGAATTTCTCACATGTTTGTTAGCTACTCTTAAGTACTTTCTTTTGAGAATCATCTCCTCAATCACTTGTACATTCAATAAATCAGATTTACTTTTTTGGGGTTGTGTCTTTTTCTATTCTAGATATTTACTCCATTGGTGAGTTGGTTGCTATTGTTTTTCTGAATTTTGTCTCTTCATCCTGTTGTTTATTTTCTTTGCTCAAGAAGCATCTTAGTTTGACACGATCCCGTTTGTGTAGCTTTGCTTTTGTTGCCTAGGCTACTGGTGTTGAAAACTCATTGTTTATGTTGGTAATCTGAAAAGGTTCCCCTATGTAATCACCATGGAACTGCAAGTCAAAAATCACGATGAGATATGAACCCACCCCAGTCAGAAGGGTTACTTGCCTCAAAGTGAGAAGTCAGAGAGATTGAAAAGGGTGCAGAGGAAGGGGTCCCCTTATAGCTGGTGGAAGCACACCCACCCAATTCTTTTCCTTTGTGTTGCTGAAGACTGCATCTGGGGTCCAGCATGTGAAGCGTGTCCTTTACTACTATGCTGTCTCCCTAACCCTTAGCATTACCAAGCAGAGACTCTTTAAAAAAGCAAATGTACAATATCTGTATGATCCAGATAACCCACTTCTGGATACACAGCCAAAATAATGATCAGTGTACCAAAGATACCTCCACACCATGGCCAATAGCCAAGATATGCAATAAACTGAGTTATCTACCAGAGGTCATTTTATCAAGTGAAACAAGCCAAGCACAAACAGATAACACACTTTTTTACTCATATTCATAGCTAAAGCTACTAAGAAAGTAGGAAAGAGATTATTAGAATCTGGGAAGGGTGAAGAAGAGGGAATTAGAGAGATGTTGGATTATCTGGTTGTGGTGGTGCACATCTTTAATTTGAGCACTTGGGAGGCAAAGTCAGGTTCAAGTGAGGCCAGCCTAGTCTACAAAGCAAGCTGAAGACAGCCAGGGCTCTGTTACACAGAGAAATCTTGTCTCAGAAAACCAAAAACCAAAAACAAACGAACACCCCCCACAAACAACAAAACAAAATAAAAACCATAAAAACCCAAACAAACAAAACAAAACAAAACAAAAACAAGGTTGGATTATGGGCACAAAAATATAGCCTAGTCATGTAATATTTTACAGCGTAACAGGGTGACCACAGTTTATAAAGACTTAAATATTTAGTAAACCATTAGAAGAGAGACCATTTGAGGCTACAAATACAAAGGGATACTAAATGTCTGAGACAGAAATTATAATTATCCTCATTTTCATATGCCTCACATGTACACTTACTGAAATATACTGTAGCCCATACATATGTTCACTATATCAATTAACATAAAATTAAAAAAACTCATATTGAGCTACATTGTGTGGCTCTTGGCTATGTTTGTACCTGTGTCTCTTCTCATCTCAGAGAATGAACTCAGAGACTTACTGATCTGTTAAGTTCATCTCTCAGGAGACCATTAAATGAGGATGAAGAGAAGATAGAGCCAGAAGCAAACTCAAAAGTACTTGTGCTAGCTGCTCTTCTGTAGGACACTTCCTTAGCATGGGTGGAGTTCTAGTACCAGAGACAAGAGGTCATAAGGGCCTCCTTGAAGGAATGTGAAGGAGAAGAGACCAATGTCCATCCTACTGTGGGCCTTTACCTACTTCCCAGAGATATCTGCCCATCCTCAGACATCTCCTTTCTTATTCTTTGCACAAAGAGGTAGGAGGAGACAGGAGAGGCTAGAAGGAAGAGTGATTTCTTAGGGTCTATCAATAAAATCTGAATTAATGGCAGGAAAGGAATAGATGATGTTTCCAGGGAAAGGAAGCAATTGGCACAAAGAACCAGTGGCAGGTGGTGTGTGTGTGTGATTGTGTGTGTGTTGTGACTATGTGTGTCTGTGGGGGAGGGGCTGAGAAGGACTTGTCAGCATTCTTGCTCCTTATTCTATACTTAACGTATACACTAAACATTGGCACAGTCAATTTCTTCTAAAAGGAACACTGCTTAGATTGTGAGCTATGAGCCAAGAGTCTTAGACAACTCTGTAAACCTTTAGAGTAACCACAATGTGTACCAATAACCTGGGTTCTGGTAAAACACTCAACCCTGTCTTGCCCTGACTTGGTTAGCTCCTCACCACTACTTAATTTCACCTTTGCCATATTGCCTCTCATTCTTGCAGCTTTGTGGATTTTTATATTTGGTTTATTCTGGCATGCTGTAATGCTACCTTCTTACTGAACATTCTGACTTTGGGCAATATGCTAAGTAGGAGAATCTGATGTATCTTGTGTGTGTGTTGTGTTCAGCTCTTTATTTCTACTGGCAGCTGGACTGCTCAGGACTGCAAGATTGATTTAGGGTAATTAAGCCTCTGTCCATTTTCAGTTTCTGAGGATTTATGGCAAGTAAGGCACTTGTGTCAAACACAACAAACAGAAATATCAGATGATTTCATGATAATACAAATAATAGTTATTCTAATAAATTCCTTAAACCATCTGGAAGCTAGAATCCCAGAGTCTGGTTCTAACACAGTATTTTCCCAATCAGTCCTCCCAGAGTCTTTCTAACAAAATACTACTTCCTATTAACAATTTAGCAATTTAAGAGATAAGGAGTCCTTGAGTGAGCCAGCCACCAGAAAACTGATGACTGCATTAGATCTTCTGATAACTTCAAAGAATAGCTACAGACTCTATTGAGGCAGACATGTAAAATTCTCTTAGGAACACCTTAGCTTTTATTGCATAGTACATACCAGGGGAGAAATAGCACCTGTTTAACACCATTCACTTGACACATATACAAGAACAATAAGGCTAAGGTCTGAGCTGTAGCACAGCTCATCCTTAAAGAGAAAGTGTCAGCATTCACAATAAAGATTTATGTCCCCTCTTAGGTAATTCCATTATTGGCTTAAGGGAGTACCATCTCTCCCAACAATTTTAGAAGTCCTTGAACACTACTTTAACCAACTGTACTCAAAAGAACAATAATGACTCAAAGAGGAGTAAAAGATGCATCCCCACTCATCAGCATTTTCTTAAATCTCAGTTTCTTTTTCAGGTGGAATCATCCTTCTCTCCTGCTGAATATACAGCTGATCTTCAATAGTCACACTAGAAGGGCTGGGGTGAAGCAGATCTAGGGGCTGCTGGTATTAACATTTGGTAGGGACCTTGGAGGAAGGATCAGGAAGCTAAAAACAAAAACAAAGATAAAAACAAAATAAAACACAAAACCTTTTGTGCAGGATATTTTTTGTGAAGGCCTGGAATTCCACCTATTTCAGAGGTTGGTGCAGGAGAATTATCTACTTAAGGTCAGTCTGGCAAGACAGACTGAGCAGGGATGTTTCAGTGCTCTTGGATAATAGGCAAGATAGATGAACCCTTACCAAGACTAACCACAGGGTACAGAGACGATATCCAAATTAACAAAATCTGAAATGAAAAGGGAGATATAACAACTGAAACTGAGGAAATAAAAAGTCACCACACTCAAGTAGCCTTCATCCCAGAAATGCAAGGATGGTTCAATATATGGAAATCCATCAACATAATCCACTACTCTTCATGAAATTCACAGGCAAATGCATGGATTTAGAAAATATCATCCTGAGTGAGGTAACTCAGTTACAAAATATCACACATGGTATGCACTCCCTGATAAGTGGATAGTAGGCAATGGGCATGGAATACCCATGATACAGCTCACGGATCACATGAAGTTCAAGAGGAAGGAAGATTAAAGAGTGGATTCTTCAGTCCTACTTAGAGAGGGGAACAAAATAATCAAAGGAAGTAGAGGGTTGGAGGAACTTGGGAGGAAGAAAAGAGGTGGGGAGAGAGGGTAAAAAACAGGTATGGAAGGAGATGGAGGAGATGTACAGAGGGTCAGGAAATTGAACAGAGCTGTGTAGCAATGGGGGTTGGGGAACTGGGGGTAGCAACCAGAAATTCTCAGATGCCAGGAAAGTAAGAGCCTCCCAGGACCCCTTGGGGATGACATTAGCTGAAATACCCCACAAAGGGGAGGGAGAACCTCTCATCATATTCAGTGGTTAGGCATGTTCCCCCCCCACCCCGGTTGAGGGATGGGGCCACACACCCATCTCCAAAATTTTAACCCAGAAATTGTTCCTGTCTAAACGTAATACAGGGACAAAGAGTGGAACAGAGATTAAAGGAAAGGCCATCCAGAGACTGCCCCACCTAGAGATTCACCCCACATGCTGACACCTAACCCAGACACTATTTCTAGTGCCAAGACGTTCTTGCTGACAGGAGCCTGATACAGCTGTCTCCTGAGAGGCTCTGCCAGATCCTGACCAATACAGATGTGGATGCTTGCAGTCAACCATCGGACTGAGCGCAGGGACCCCAATGGAGGAGTTAGGGAAGGACTGAAGCAGATGAAGGGGTCTTATTTGGCATCAATGGGAGGACGCCCTTGGTCCTGTGAAGGATTGATGCCCCAGTGTAGAGGAATGCTAGGGGCAGTGAGGCAGGAGTGGGTACGTGTGTGAGTGAGTGAGCATCCTCATAGAAGCAGGGTAAAGGGGGATGGAATAGGGCATTTGAAGAGGGGATAACATTTGAAATGTAAATAAATAAAATATCCAATTAAAAATAAGCCAAAAAAAATCAAAATGTCAAGAATAGGACTTGGGTATTGAACATATTTGTTAATCTTGTTGGTAATCTTAGTGGATAAACTAGATTAAATCCAGCAAGTTTGGGTCTCTTGGTATAATCTACACAGTCTGATGCCTTCCAAAGAGGCCAGAGATTACATATAGAAGGTTCAAGTTGGTCCTGTGGTGTTTCTTTCCATAAAGGAGAAACTGTCCATAATCGTACCAAATACTTAGCC
Organism: Mus musculus; assembly: GCF_000001635.26. Taxonomy (NCBI): domain Eukaryota; kingdom Metazoa; phylum Chordata; class Mammalia; order Rodentia; family Muridae; genus Mus; species Mus musculus. The sequence goes on along the minus strand of NC_000080.6, from coordinate 40,798,796 downwards.
TTCAGCTACACACGTATATGGGGATTTCTTCCCATCAACTGAGACCAATGATATCTTATGATTGATCATCTCAATTCTGACACCATCTACCTGGATTTAGAGTTACATCTCACTGGCTGAGGCCTCAGACCCACAAGGTGGCTCCCCCTTTCAAATGTCAGTCCCCAGCTGCAGATTGTGACCATGTTTCTGACTGGATGTATATCAGTATTTCCACAGCCTCTCTTCAGGTTTGATTAATCTTCTGTTATACTTCACAAAACTCAGAAATGCATCCACACACTCTTTATGATGGATAGGAACGAACAGCCTAAAAAAAGAGAGGTGTTGTAGATCATGGTCTGGGGGAGGGCCACTCAGCTTTTTAACTGTATGACTTTCCAGATATCCCTGCATGTTTAGTAACCCAGAAGTCCTCTTAAGACTGTCCTTTTTTTGAAATGGTGGTTTGAATGTTCGTGTGTGTGTGTGTATTTGTGTGTGTGTGTGTATGTGTACATCATCAGTGATGGTCAGCTCAACTTTCACCACAGTCCCTTCCCCAGAGGTTGAAGGTATAGCTGTACTTTTAAGCTCTTTTACCCAATCCTTTCCTGACTTGTTACCATAGAGCACGGGTTCTCAACCTTCCTAGTAACCTTTTAACGCAGTTCCTCACCTCATTTCATTGCTACTTTACAACTATAATTTTGCTACTGTTACAAACCATAATTAGATATCTGATACACAATTCCCAAAGAGTTTGGGACCCACAGGTTGAGAACTACTGTGTGTACCTGTGAGAGAGTTTCTGAAAAGTTTAACTGGGGAGAATATGCATCATTCCTTGGCTGTTTCCCCACACCTATCACCCCAGAGGAATAAAAAGAACCTAAGGAGAAAGCAGGCAGGGCACCAGCGTTCATCCAGTTCTCTCAGCTTCCTCGTTCAGATACAACGTGACGAGCAGCCCCTGCAGCTTTCTCTGTGGTGGAGTGTTCCTTTCAACTGTGAGCCCAAACAAACCCTTCACTCTTTAGGTTGCTTCTCTCATGTGTTTATTCCCAACACCCGAAAAGTGACGAATGCATAGACTTTAAGGAAATCATTTTCAGTTCTGTGCCCCTGGCATGGGTGCACAGGACAAGACAGGCATGTTTCTGTGAGGAGGATGTTTACTCTTCATGTAGGAAGCAGAGCAGTAAATGGAACTCTGTTTTTCTAGAACTGATTTAATTTTCAACAGTTTTCATCTTATTGAGAATGACATTCAGGTACTTCAAGCCAAAACCAATTTAGAATCCTCTCTTCAGGAGCAATAATATGAACTAACCAGTACCCCCAGAGCTTCCTGGGACTAAACCACCAATCAAAGAAAACACATGGTGGGACTTGTGTCTCTAGCTGCATATGTAACAGAGGACGGCCTAGTTGGTCATCAATGGGAGGAGAGGCCCTTGGTCTTGTGAAGATTGTATGCTCCAGTATAGGGGGATGCCAGGGCCAGAAAGCAGGAGTGGGTGGGTTGGGGAGCAGGGGGAGGGGGGAGTGTATAGGGGACGTTCGGAGAGGAAACTAGGAAAGGAGATAGCATTTGTAATGAAAGGAAGAAAATATCTGAATATATATACATACATATATACATACATATATATATATGTGTGTGTGTATATATATATATGAAGTGATATAGTGCTAAAAAAAGAAAAGAAAAGGAAAGAGAAGAGAAGAGAAGAGAAGAAAAGAGAAGAAAAGAGAAGAAAAGAGGAGAAAAGAGAAGAAAAGAGTCCTCTTCTTTCCGGGCTGGGTTTGGGTGTTTGCTGTGAACCATGGTATACTGTGGGATTGGCTGGATGCTGTTGTCTCGAGAGGTGCTTCCTTTGTTTTCAATGCCCACTCATCTCTGGTGATTGTCCCTGTTCCCGTGCATCCTGGATCTCAGTTAAGGAGGCACATGATGACAGGTATGAGTCTTTCTTGGGCTTCTAAACATCTCCAGTTCTGCTTTCAGATCCATGCAGGGAACACACTGCCTGCTTTCTGTGTTCTCTCTGCCCAGGTACAGAGGACTCCATGGCATTGCTCTGAGTCTACCCTCCTAGGAATCTCTTTCCAATCCTGTTTTTCTGAGTTTGTTGATGTGATGGGATGTGGGAAGTCTGGTTGTTGACTTTCAGGCCCCAGCCATGACCAGCGTGCTCTGCTTATCTCTAGTTCTTACCTGCAGGGCTCCAAGGATGGGGCTCCTTTAGGGGTTGCTCATTGGGCATAATTATCTTGTTCTCTCCAATTCTTTTTTCCTCTCCATTTGGAGGAGTCCTCTCTATTCCAAGGGTTTCAGAGAGCAAACTCAACTGTGCTGGTCTAATCTGTTTCTTTCATTTTGTTCCTTTAAGCTTGGACTGCATCCTTTGGACCTATGTTCAAACTGCATTGGTAACCATGGGACTGGCTGATAAGCACCTGAGGAGTGATTATTCTGTTATTTCCATTTGCAGATGTGGTTGAAGTTTTTATGTTAAAAACATGGTAGTTTTTATTTTCCAAAATATGAATAACTGACATGTATTTTCAGGTTATTTTGTGGAAACAGCCCCAAAGGTAATTTATGTCCAGAATTCTGAAAAGGCAAGGATCTCAGGGGCAACAAAAAAATCTCTGTATGTCTCTGTCTCTCTGACTGTCTCTGTCTGTCTGTCTCTGTGTATGTGTGTGAGTGCATGTACACACTCTACTTCTTGACTCTAACACGAGAGAGGAAATTGTCTTCATCTTTGCTCTCGCTCAGTGGCATAAGATTAAACATTGCCTGTTCATTGCCATGAATCCTTCAGAGCTCTCCTGGGAAAGCTCGTCTGTCAGGGGCTTACAAGCCTGTTCAGTCCTGCCTTCCACTTGCTAGTTGTGGAAGAGAAGTGAGCTGCCATGGCCAATTGCCTGTGTCCTTTGGGTATTTCATGTGACTTCTGGAAGCTGAGGCTTCTTTGCTCCTTCCCTGGGGAATGGGAAACTGCATTCCCGCTTCGATTCAGAACTTCTAGAGACGCTGTCACCTCTATAGAGACAACATCCCCTAAGCAGTGACTCCATTAGATCTTTTGTAATGACAGGAGCCTCCAGCTTTGCGAATGACATGAATTTTTTTCCTTTGATCCAAGTGGCTAGGACTTGAGATCAGAAAGTCAGTATAAATCAGGGATGGAAGCCCCTGCCCTTTGCCTATATTCTTCTTGTTTGGGACTATTGCTTCATTTTACAGTCTATAGATCTGTGTACTGTCTGGCCAGTGTCTAGTTTCTCTGTTGCTGGACATTTCCTGCAATTTTGTAAACCTCCTACCCTGTTCTGGGTGCTGGGAATACAGGGACCAGTCAGCTGCCGGCAGCATTGGTGGGTCTCCAGGGTCCACATGAGGCCATTGTGTAAGAGCTCTGCCCTCCCCCAAACCTCTTTTAGCAACACTGCTGCCAATTTCTGGCTGTCAGCAGTTCACACCTGCTGCTCTTCCTCCAAGGACTGGTCTTCGGGCAGTTGGACTTAATGTTTCCACCCTTCATCCCTAACCACACTGCCTATCAAGTCATGCTGACTATGGGCTATGGAATCGAAGTTAGTTGCCTTGAGTTGGGCCACTTCTGATCTGCAGAACTGTCTATAGTTACCCTCCAGAGTTTCTTTGAAGTGGAATGTGCCACCCTGAAGCTGTCTTCTGCCCTCTTGTCTGGGATCTGTCCCTCACTGGCTATGCCTTCTTCTGTTCCCCTTTCCTTCTTGCTTACAGGTCTGCCCTGGGAATACTTTACAAATCAATCATGAACGATTCTTCTCTGAAGGTCAGATTTTGCAAAGTCTTTATAAGGTAGTCATAAGATGCTGGTGAAGACAGTGCAAAACATGACGATGCAGGTTTAGGGTTCTATGGGTAGTTTCTAGGGCTGTATGTTTGCTTGTGTGTATGTATGACTTGTGGTGGTCCATATGCTAAAGGCTTCATGTGGCTACTAGTGTAGCTGAATGTGGGGGCAGAGGTGTGATCTCTGGGCTGCTTTGTCCTGAAATCTTAGCTGTGATTCTGTTTTTCATGATTTTTATCTTTGACAGATAATCTTGCCAACTTGATGGAATTGAAAAATTAAAATATGAGTATCTTTTTTTCTTTTTTCTTTTGGTTTTCCAAGACAGGATTTCTCTGTGTAGTCCTGGCTATCCTGGAACTCACTCTGTAGACCAGGCTGGCCTCAAACTCAGAAATCTGCCTGCCTCTGCCTCCCAAGTGCTGGGATTAAAGGCATGCACCACCACTGCCTGGTCCTGTGAGTATGCTTTTAAAGAGGCTTGTAGGTTAGGTTAGTTGAGGTCGCAGTATCTACCCTCAATTGGGTGATACAATCCCGTTGACTATACACTGAACAAAAAGGTAAACCCGAGCTGATTGCTATTCCTCTGCTACCCCAGGGTACTATGTGACCAGTTGCTGCAAGCTCCCGCTGTTTAGCCTTGTCTACCATGATGGGCAATATCTTCAAACTGTGAGCCTTCCGTCAGTTGCTTTTTGTAGCAGGCATGGTAGTCTTTGTGCTCATAGATAAGCACTTGGGGAACCTGGCATGTTAGCACACAGAGTTGTTCCCCCAAGGAAGGAATACAATACCTGCTATCTGCCCAGAAGGCAGGTTCTGGATGAAGTCTAACCTGGTGACTTTTGCACTATCTGTGTGGCAGAAGATCACAGTATACCCTTCCTCAGGCCCTTATCATAAGCTTGTTTTTTTCACCCAGTCGGTAGTACCTATCTCTATAGAAGCTGTCACATGCAGTCAATCTATAGAACTCATCATTATGGAAGGTGCCACATGTCATTTACAAAGAGCTTCAGTGTAGTCATGCTCAATTTTTATCTAGTTTACTTTATTCCTCAAAGTGATTTATGTATGCTTTATTGTACATACAGGATTGAGTTAACTATCACTAGAAAGTTTTCACCAAATTGTGTTGTGCTTAAAATACCAAAAATACAAATAGTTGGAGTCAGACCACAGAAGTATGAGCCAACTCTGGCTACTGACTCATGTTGAATCAAGCTTCCTTCTCGCCTCCTGTAGATCATCGCTCTGCTGGCTGTGGAGGTCACAGAGACTCTGCATCTTTTGTCATGTGTGTTGTTGCAGCAATAAGACAAATAGCTAATACACTACACACTTGTATAGATATTTCTGCAGCCTTCTGGTGGTCCTATCATCTTCTGCAATCTGAGCTCTGGTCACAAGTTTGTGGGACACTGAAGAAAAACAAAGGAAAGAGATGGCCATGTGGTCAGGTCTAGATGTGTGTGAATGCTTATGAAGCAGAAGGAGTTTGGGTTTAATAAAGACAGGGCCAGGAATAAGTTAGACCTACCTGGCCAGAAGCCAGGGTGGAGGGGTCTAGAGGGACTTCCAGTTACTCTGTCTCAGGATACAGCTCAGATAAGGAGACAGATCTTCTACCCTTCATGACCTAAAGTCTTTAATGATAGAACAAGTTGCCATCTGTTTCATTTTTAAATGGACATTTATATATCAGCTTCTGCTTCTAATGTCCAGAGCTGACAGCAAAGAAGAGCGTCAGCGTGTCTTAAATTCTAACCTTTCTTATTTAAGAGACACCAAGAAAAAGAATGACAACTTTTGAGCTTCTCTACACGTTCTCTTTTTTCTTTTTTGTAAATTTAAGGATATAGATATTTCTTTTGTATTTATGAGAACTCTGTTCTCATGCACAACAGAAGAGGGCATCAGATCTCATTGCAGATGGTTGTGAGCCATTATGTGGTTTGCTGGGAATTGAACTCAGGTCCTCTGGAAGAGCAGACAGTTCTCTTAACCCCTGGACCATCTCTCCAGAGATTCTTCCCATGAATTTCTACGTATTCTATGCAGACATACACACTGTAATCACTATGCTGCATTACAGATGAGGAAACTGAGGCTACAATAACCTGGGAAAATTGCTGGGTTACAGAGAGATGATTCCAGAATGTGAACATAGCCCCTCTGCGCTGTACAGCACCATGTTTCCCCCTTTGTGATCACAGGACATTTTACCTGCGGGTCACGTTCTGGTGTCTGCTCAGAGTACATGTGAAATACAGCTCACCTCCAGTGTGGCCATGAGGCATCAATCTTAGTTCTTTTGTGTCTTTCCAGCTTGGCTATGAGAGAACAAACACATTCATCAGGGTCGACCGAGACCACGATTAAGTGAACTGACTGTGAGCCTTGGGTTTACAGATGTAGGTGGGTCTGACCTTGGCAGCAAGGGGGCTCGTAAATGAAACTATGACATCCATAACTTCGAGATGCTGTGATTTACATCGCCGTGTAAATGAGAACCCTTTAGCTATACTGTGTGTAGGCTGCAAATTGTTGAAGACACTAACCTCCTGGATTGAAATCAGTGCGGTGATAAGGGCTACCTGCCTGATCACTATGTGCCAGAAGCACCAGAGATGTTTACGTGTCATCTCTACATGCCACACAAGAGCACAGTGAAGTACATGTTGATATGCTTGTTTTAAATATATAGAGTTCAAGGATGGAGATCCTTTTGATGGGTTTTCATAGCTGGTAAATAAAAATATTGACACTTAAGCATTTGGATTTGGTACTGAAGTCTGTGTACTTCCACATCGATTGTTTGCTACTCAGAATATAATCCCTTATGGGTAGCACCACCTAGGAGCTTGTGAGAAATTCAGGATTCCAGGTTGTACCCTACTAGTTGATGGGCATCTGCATCTTAACAAGGATTCCAAGTGATGCTTGGGCATACAGAATTTCAATGCACTGGTCTGAGTTACATTATCTCAATTTCTTTTTTTTCGAGGTCTTGATTCAATCTTGATTGCCACTGAGCATGCCTGTTCTAAGTTCTCCTGGTGGAGAATTCTCCCAGTTTTCTTAGATATTCATCACAGACCACAGAAACTGCCAGACCTGTGATACTTTATGTGGCCAGAAGGTGGCACTGGTGGAATCTCTCCCAGCATCTATGGAGATCTCCTTATAGCAGCAAAGGCAGAAAGCTCAGACCTGGGTCACAGGGAGGGTGCAATACATGGATTAAAAATGTCACTGGTCCAATTTGAGACCCATTCCACTGACAAGCACCAATCCCTAATACTATTAATGATATTCTGTTATGCTTGCAGACAGGAGTATGTTGTCCTCTGCAAGATTCACCCAACAGCTGACTCAGACAGATGCAGACACCCACAGACAAACAGTGGATAGAGCTTGGTAACTCTTATGGAAGAATAGGAATAAGGATTGCAGGTCCTGAAGGGGATAGGAACTCCATAGGAAGAGCAACAAAGTCAACTAACCTGGACCCTTGGGGCTCTAAGAGTCTGAACCACCAACCAAAGAACATACATGGGGTGGACCTAGGGCTCCCTGCTCATATGTAGCAGATGTACAGCTTGACCTTCATGCGAATCCTGAACAATTGGAATGGGGACCATCCCAAAAGCTGTTGCGGGTTGGTGCATTGTGTTCTACTAGCTGAGCTGCTTTGTCTGGCCTCAGTGGGAGAGGAAACAGAGAATTGAAGTGTCAGGGTGGAGGGCATACCCAGGAGATCCTCCACCCATTCAGAGGAGAAAAGGAGCGGGTGGGTGGAAGAAGTATTGTGAGAGGGGGTGTCAGTGAGGGGGCAGTGAACGGGATGTAAAATGAATAAGTAAAAACAACAACAAAAAATCAAAACCAAAACAAACACTCAACCACCACCACCACCACCACCACCAAAACGTCACTATGGGGGCTTTGTAGCACTATGGCAAAGAGGAAAGGGGATTTTTGTCAATGTCTGTGTTTCCTAGGAAGTGGTGTAAATAGTTTCAGCAGAAAACCAAACCAAACATGGTGCACCGCTGCTGAGCTGCAGTCTTGTAGCTTGTCCTCAGGCTCAGGAGGAAAGGCAGCATGGGGCCTGGCTACTAATGCTTACTTTGCTGCTTATTCCATCAGAACTTTGGGTCCTGGGTTCGTATCCTGCCTTTGAGAAATCAAGAATGCAAGGTCATAATATAATGTTAAGGAGCAACATTCCAATAAGTCAAAATTAAGGAAATCCCTTTGTTACACTGTGCACAGATCACCATGCCCAAACTCATCTAGTTAATGACTTGCATTATTTCTAACTTTATAATGTATATAAAAGTGAATATGGGGGGCACAAAGATGGCTCAGTCAAGAAGTACTTGTACATCATGAGGATATGAGTTTGATGTCCAGTACCCAAGTTTAAAAAGACAAGCAAACAAATAAACAACCCCCCAAATGGTGTGAAACAGCATATGCATGTAATTGTAGCAATGGGAAAGTGGAGACAGGAGGGTCACTGGAGCTCACTGGCATGGCAGCCTAGTGGAAATGGATGGCTTCAGGCCAATGACAGACCATGTCTCAAAAATAACACGGAGAACAGTTGAGGAAGACATCTGATACGAACCCTCACACATGCACCGATGCACACACATGTGTACACACATGAACACTCAGACAAAGATACAAAAGAGTGAGTATATAAAACAGAAAAGAAAATCATGAAATAAAACATCCAAAAGAATTCCCTAAACCCCAAAATTCTGGTGCATAAATGATACCTTTACTAAATAACTGCCTAACACATTCCTATAGGATTTCCATCTTTCTTTTCTGCTAGTTCTGAGACAGGTTCTCTGTAGCTCTGGCTGTCCTAGAACTTACTATGTGAACAAGGCTGTCTCCAACTCCCAGAGATCCACTTGTCCTTGCCACGCCCCCCAAATGTTGGGATTAAAGGTGTGTGCCACTACACCACGTCTGGGTCTCCATCTTTCTACATTTCTCTTTTGGAATTCATATGCTTTGGTGATCTTTCCATATTAATTGCCATTGAACAATGTTTTCATACAAAGGATTCAAAAAGGTCAGCTTGCTCCTTCTTTAATGTTGATCCCCATTTCTGCCTGTCTTATTTTGATAGCTGGGATTTGGAAACTGTAGGTTTTCAAATAGAGTCTCGGTGTTGCTAGCATTGTGAAAGAGTGCTCTTCAAATACTAAACCTGCACCACTGTGTTTCATCCTGGTCCCACCAACAGAGCACAACCATGGTGTGTCTGTAACTCTATGGTCTGTATTATTGAGTAAATTCTTGAAAGAACTCCCATTTCAACTAAAGGTCAGAGAAAATTCTGGCTGCTGCCATTAATTGTATATATTTTATAACTTGAAGGATTTCCCTGAGGTAAACATCATGTGTTTCAAACCTTCTGATTCCTTCAGCCCCCACCCTCATTGAATTCTGGGGGCAGCTACACATGAGCATGCTCCTAGGGAGACAGAACTGGTAGCCCTTTACAGCCACAACAGGTCGTCACAGGAGCCAGAGTCTATTGTGTATTATTATGCGGGTACTATTCCCACTGCATCTCCTTTGTCTTCTAGCTCTGTCTAAAGCAGGGCTGTCCATTGCTGCACAAGGACTCTGAACTGCAGGGGGCAGCACAAGCTATGAGCAAAGGCCGAGCAAGGCTCTAGAGGACCCTAGTAAGGATGATGGGTAAGCTTTCACAGCATACATTTTTCCCACTTCTCCTGAGCTGATTAAAAAACATCAACCAGTGTTACTTGTGTTCTTTGTTTTAATGACTACTTTCCCCACCATAATCCTGACCCCTGGAATATTCTCAAGTGGGGTTGGAACAGGTAAACTGTGCGTTTCCCTTTCACTTCTAAAGTGAAGGTTTATTCATTCAGAGAAGCATGGATCAGCTAGGTATGACCTCTGGCTGGTGCTGATTTTCTGCCCCTGTTCTTCCCCTGATTTTCGAACTGGGCTCCCTTATGAGGATGTATCAAGTCAGATGCAGAGTAAGGTTGGTTGAGAGAATGCAATTTCTCCAACCAGAAGCCATTCAGGAGCTCTACAGTGAAAATCCAAAGGGTGTTTTTGTAGGGCAAACATGGATGTGAAGTGAAGGAAGTAGCTGATTGGTCACATTCCACAGCTGGCATGTCTGTCTAGCCCACTGGACTATTCTTAGTTAATTATACCTTTGCTAACGGATTCTGATTGATTGGGCTCAAGTTCTGTTTTCTCTAATAGGGATTTACAAGAAATAGTCCAAGACTTTGCTTGCACATGCAAATCAAGCAGTTAAAGTTGCTTTGGGGAGTATGTTAGTCATCTCTCCAGCATGGTAACAAATAACAGAGATAATTAACTGCATAGGAAAAGGCTTATAGTGGCTGGGATTTAGAGCTTTTAGATGTCTCTGATAGTCGTGCTGGAGCATGTCCGGTCTAGAGAGCATGACAAAATACTACCTGTCCCCTAGGAATGGATGTGAAAGGAAAATGAGAAGAAATCAGCCTCACCATGCCTTTCCAGGACACATCCCAAATAACTCTAAGGTTTCCTGCTAGTCCTTATCTCACAAAGGTTCATCCATTTTCCAATGCTTCCACACTGGGTAGGGGGGTAGTATTTACCCTTTAGCCTTTGGAGGCAGTTTTAAAGATGAACTCTAGTAGGGATGATTAGCTTTGCTAGTTAGACACTCTTTGGCTTTGCTCTCTCTTTTAATTTACTTTAACAACTTTATAGGGCCAATGACCCAAGTTTTTCAGGTAGTAAGTGACATACAAATAAGACTGCACATATGTGTGTGTGTGTGCGTGCATGTGTGTGCGCGCATATTGGTATTGTGTACATGTATATGCTTAGGTGCATGCATGTATGTGCATGTATGGGTTGGTATTGTAAGTATGTGTGTATGTGTGGGTGTTTGCATGTGTGTGTGGTTGTTATGTGCATGTGTATTTGTATACATGTGTGTGTGTGTAAATATGTGTGTGTGCATGTGTCTTGTGGCAGGAACTTTTAGATTAAAAGAAATGTGAAAGGAAGGTACAATATGCAAATTGGGTCTCTTTTTTTCCATTTTTTATTAGGTATTTAGCTCATTTACATTTCCAATGCTATACCAAAAGTCCCCCATACCCACCCACCCCCACTCCGCTACCCACCCACTCCACCTTTTTGGCCCTGGCGTTCCCCTGTACTGGGGCATATAAAGTTTGCGTGTCCAATGGGCCTCTCTTTCCAGTGATGGCTGACTAGGCCATCTTTTGATACATATGCAGCTAGAGTCAAGAGCTCCGGGGTACTGGTTAGTTCATAATGTTGTTCCACCTATAGGGTTACAGATCCCTTTAGCTCCTTGGGTACTTTCTCTAGCTCCTCCATTGGGAGCCCTGTGATCCATCCATTAGCTGACTGTGAGCATCCACTTCTGTGTTTGCTAGGCCCCGGCATAGTCTCACAAGAGACAGCTACATCTGGGTCCTTTCGATAAAATCTTGCTAGTATATGCAATGGTGTCAGCGTTTGGATGCCGATTATGGGGTGGATCCCTGGATATGGCAGTCTCTACATGGTCCATCCTTTCATCTCAGCTCCAAACTTTGTCTTTGTAACTCCTTCCATGGGTGTTTTGTTCCCAATTCTAAGGAGGGGCATAGTGTCCACACTTCAGTCTTCATTCTTCTTGAGTTTCATGTGTTTAGCAAATTGTATCTTATATCTTGGGTATCCTAGGTTTGGGGCTATTATCCACTTATCAGTGAGTACATATTGTGTGAGTTCCTTTGTGAATGTGTTACCTCACTCAGGATGATGCCCTCCAGGTCCATCCATTTGGCTAGGAATTTCATAAATTCATTCTTTTTAATAGCTGAGTAGTACTCCATTGTGTAGATGTACCACATTTTCTGTATCCATTCCTCTGTTGAGGGGCATCTGGGTTCTTTCCAGCTTCTGGCTATTATAAATAAGGCTGCTATGAACATAGTGGAGCATGTGTCCTTCTTACCAGTTGGGGCATCTTCTGGATATATGCCCAGGAGAGGTATTGCTGGATCCTCCGGTAGTACTATGTCCAGTTTTCTGAGGAACCGCCAGACTGATTTCCAGAGTGGTTGTACAAGCCTGCAATCCCACCAACAATGGAGGAGTGTTCCTCTTTCTCCACATCCATGCCAGCATCTGCTGTCACCTGAATTTTTGATCTTAGCCATTCTGACTGGTGTGAGGTGGAATCTCAGGGTTGTTTTGATTTGCATTTCCCTGATGATTAAGGATGTTGAACATTTTTTCAGGTGCTTCTCTGCCATTTGGTATTCCTCAGGTGAGAATTGTTTGTTCAGTTCTGAGCCCCATTTTTAATGGGGTTATTTGCTTTTCTGAAGTCCACCTTCTTGAGTTCTTTATATATGTTGGATATTAGTCCCCTATCTGATTTAGGATAGGTAAAGATCCTTTCCCAATCTGTTGGTGGTATTTTTGTCTTATTGACGGTGTCTTTTGCCTTGCAGAAACTTTGGAGTTTCATTAGGTCCCATTTGTCAATTCTCGATCTTACAGCACAAGCCATTGCTGTTCTGTTCAGGAATTTTTCCCCTGTGCCCATATCTTCAAGGCTTTTCCCCACTTTCTCCTCTATAAGTTTCAGTGTCTCTGGTTTTATGTGAAGTTCCTTGATCCACTTAGATTTGACTTTAGTACAAGGAGATAAGTATGGATCGATTCGCATTCTTCTACACGATAACAACCAGTTGTGCCAGCACCAATTGTTGAAAATGCTGTCTTTCTTCCACTGGATGGTTTTAGCTCCCTTGTCGAAGATCAAGTGACCATAGGTGTGTGGGTTCATTTCTGGGTCTTCAATTCTATTCCATTGGTCTACTTGTCTGTCTCTATACCAGTAGCATGCAGTTTTTATCACAATTGCTCTGTAGTAAAGCTTTAGGTCTGGCATGGTGATAACACCAGAAGTTCTTTTATCCTTGAGAAGACTTTTTGCTATCCTAGGTTTTTTGTTATTCCAGACGAATTTGCAAATTGCTCCTTCCAATTCGTTGAAGAATTGAGTTGGAATTTTGATGGGGATTGCATTGAATCTGTAGATTGCTTTTGGCAAGATAGCCATTTTTACAATGTTGATCCTGCCAATCCATGAGCATGGGAGATCTTTCCATCTTCTGAGATCTTCTTTAATTTCTTTCTTCAGAGATTTGAAGTTTTTATCATACAGATCTTTCACTTCCTTAGTTAGAGTCACGCCAAGATATTTTATATTATTTGTGACTATTGAGAAGGGTGTTATTTCCCTAATTTCTTTCTCAGCCTGTTTATTCTTTGTATAGAGAAAGGCCATTGACTTGTTTGAGTTTATTTTATATCCAGCTACTTCACCGAAGCTGTTTATCAGGTTTAGGAGTTCTCTGGTAGAATTTTTAGGGTCACTTATATATACTATCATATCATCTGCAAAAAGTGATATTTTGACTTCCTCTTTTCCAATTTGTATCCCCTTGATCTCCTTTTGTTGTCGAATTGCTCTGGCTAATACTTCAAGTACTATGTTGAAAAGGTAGGGAGAAAGTGGGCAGCCTTGTCTAGTCCCTGATTTTAGTGGGATTGCTTCCAGCTTCTCTCCATTTACTTTGATGTTGGCTACTGGTTTGCTGTATATTGCTTCTATCATGTTTAGGTATGGGCCTTGAATTCCTGATCTTTCCAAAACTTTTATCATGAATGGGTGTTGGATCTTGTCAAATGCTTTTTCTGCATCTAATGAGATGATCATGTGGTTTTTGTCTTTGAGTTTGTTTATATAATGGATTACATTGATGGATTTTCGTATATTAAACCATCCCTGCATCCCTGGAATAAAAGCTACTTGGTCAGGATGGATGATTGCTTTAATGTGTTCTTGGATTCGGTTAGCGAGAATTTTATTGAGGACTTTTGCATCGATATTCATAAGAGAAATTGGTCTGAAGTTCTCTATCTTTGTTGGGTCTTTCTGTGGTTTAGGTATCAGAGTAATAGTGGCTTCATAAAATGAGTTGGGTAGAGTACCTTCTACTTCTATCTTGTGAAAAAGTTTGTGCAGAACTGGAATTAGATCTTCTTTGAAGGTCTGATAGAACTCTGCACTAAACCCGTCTGGTCCTGGGCTTTTTTTGGCTGGGAGATTATTAATAACTGCTTCTATTTCTTTAGGTGATATGGGACTGTTTAGATGGTCAACTTGATCCTGATTCAACTTTGGTACCTGGTATCTGTCCAGAAATTTGTCCATTTCGTCCAGGTTTTCCAGTTTTGTTGAGTATAGCCTTTTGTAGAAGGATCTGATGGTGTTTTGGATTTCTTCAGGATCTGTTGTTATGTCTCCCTTTTCATTTCTGATTTTGTTAATTAGGATTTTGTCCCTGTGCCCTTTAGTGAGTCTAGCTAAGGGTTTATCTATCTTGTTGATTTTCTCAAAGAACCAACTCCTCGTTTGGTTAATTCTTTGAATAGTTCTTCTTGTTTCCACTTGGTTGATTTCACCCCTGAGTTTGATTATTTTCTGCCGTCTACTCCTCTTGGGTGAATTTGCTTCCTTTTTTTCTAGGGCTTTTAGATGTGTTGTCAAGCTGCTAGTATGTGCTCTCTCCCGTTTCTTCTTGGAGGCACTCAGAGCTATGAGCTTCCCTCTTAGAAATGCTTTCATTGTGTCCCATAGGTTTGGGTACGTTGTGGCTTCATTTTCATTAAACTCTAAAAAGTCTTTAATTTCTTTCTTTATTCCTTCCTTGACCAAGGTATCATTGAGAAGAGTGTTATTCAGTTTCCACGTGAATGTTGGCTTTCCATTATTTATGTTGTTATTGAAGATCAGTCTTAGGCCATGGTGGTCTGATAGGATACATGGGACAATTTCAATATTTTTGTATCTGTTGAGGCCTGTTTTGTGACCAATTATATGGTCAATTTTGGAGAAGGTCCCGTGAGGTGCTGAGAAGAAGGTATATCCTTTTGTTTTAGGATAAAATGTTCTGTAGATATCTGTCAGGTCCATTTGTTTCATAACTTCTGTTAGTTTCACTGTGTTCCTGTTTCGTTTCTGTTTCCACGATCTGTCCATTGAAGAAAGTGGTGTGTTGAAGTCTCCCATTATTATTGTGTGAGGTGCAATGTGTGCTTTGAGCTTTACTAAAGTGTCTTTAATGAATGTGGCTGCCCTTGCATTTGGTGCATAGATATTCAGAATTGAGAGTTCCTCTTGGAGGATTTTACCTTTGATGAGTATGAAGTGTCCCTCCTTGTCTTTTTTGATAACTTTGGGTTGGAAGTCGATTTTATCCGATATTAAAATGGCTACTCCAGCTTGTTTCTTCAGACCATTTGCTTGGAAAATTGTTTTCCAGCCTTTTACTCTGAGGTAGTGTCTGTCTTTTTCCCTGAGATGGGTTTCCTGTAAGCAACAGAATGTTGGGTCCTGTTTGTGTAGCCAGTCTGTTAGTCTATGTCTTTTTATTGGGGAATTGAGTCCATTGATATTAAGAGATATTAAGGAAAAGTAATTGTTGCTTCCTTTTATTTTTGTTGTTAGAGTTGGCATTCTGTTCTTGTGGCTGTCTTCTTTTTGGTTTGTTGAGTGATTACTTTCTTGCTTGTTCTAGGGCGTGATTTCCGTCCTTGTATTGCTTCTTTTCTGTTATTATCCTTTGAAGGGCTGGATTCGTGGAAAGATATTGTGTGAATTTGTTTTTGTCGTGGAATACTTTGGTTTCTCCATCTATGGTAATTGAGAGTTTGGCTGGGTATAGTAGCCTGGGCTGGCATTTGTGTTCTCTTAGTGTCTGTATAACATCTGTCCAGGCTCTTCTGGCTTTCATAGTCTCTGGTGAAAAGTCTGGTGTAATTCTGATAGGCCTTCCTTTATATGTTACTTGACCTTTCTCCCTTACTGCTTTTAATATTCTATCTTTATTTAGTGCATTTGTAGTTGTGATTATTATGTGTCGGGAGGAATTTCTTTTCTGGTCCAGTCTATTTGGAGTTCTGTAGGCTTCTTGTATGATCATGGGCATCTCTTTCTTTATGTTTGGGAAGTTTTCTTCTATTATTTTGTTGAAGATATTAGCTGGCCCTTTAAGTTGAAAATCTTCATTCTCATCAATTCCTATTATCCGTAGGTTTGGTCTTCTCATTGTGTCCTGGATTTCCTGGATGTTTTGAGTTAGGATCCTTTTGCATTTTGTATTTTCTTTGGCTGTTGTGTCGATGTTCTCTATGGAATCTTCTGCACGTGAGATTCTCTCTTCCATTTCTTGTATTCTGTTGCTGATGCTCGCATCTATGGTTCCAGATCTCTTTCCTAGGGTTTCTATCTCCAGCGTTGCCTCGCTTTGGGTTTTCTTTACTGTGTCTACTTCCCTTTTTAGTTCTAGTATGGTTTTGTTCATTTCCATTACCTGTTTGGATGTGTTTTCCTGTTTTTCTTTAAGGACTTCTACTTGTTTGGCTGTGTTTTCCTGCTTTTCTTTAAGGGCCTGTAACTCTTTAGCAGTGCTCTCCTGTAATTCTTTAAGTGACTTATGAAAGTCCTTCTTGATGTCCTCTATCATCATCATGAGAAATGTTTTTAAATCTGTGTCTAGATTTTCAGTTGTGTTGGGGTGCCCCAGACTAGGTGGGGTGGGAGTGCTGCGTTCTGATGATGGTGAGTCGTCTTGATTTCTGTTAGTAGGATTCTTACGTTTGCCTTTCGCCATCTGGTAATCTCTGAAGCTAGCTGTTTTAGTTGTCACTGTTAAGAGCTTGTTCTTCAGGTGACTCTGTTAGCCTTTATAAGCAGACCTGGAGGGTAGCACTCTCCTTAGTTTCAGTGGGCAGAGTATTCTCTGCAGGCAAGCTCTCTTCTTGCAGGGAAGGTACCCAGATATCTGGTGTTCGAACCAGACTCCTGGCAGAAGTTGTGTTCCACTCACTAGAGGTCTTAGGATCCCATGTGGAATCCTGTGTGGGCCCTTGCGGGTGTCAGGCGACTCTGTTGGCAAGGTAGCCCGGGGCTCGAGTGGAGCAGAAGGGGCTTGTGCCCCAGATCAGGCCCGGGTAGTCTGCTTCCCTATATACCGCAGTCTCAAGTTCTGCGCGATTGGATTGGGGCAGGTGCTGTGTTCCACTCACCAGAGGTCTTAGGATCCCATGGGGAATCCTGTGTGGGCCCTTGCAGGTGTTGGGCGAGACTCCGCTGGCAAGGTAGCCCGGGGCTCGAGTGGAGCGGAGGGGCTTGTCGGGTCTCTTTTTACAAAGTGTTAAAAGTAATGTAAAATCAGGTACAGTATGTAGACATTTTCTGGAAAGCTAGGGTTGTTGCACATCTATTTTAAGCTTTTCCCTCTGACTTTGGTGCAACTAAGTTCTAGTTAAGTGCTCTCTAACTGATCATAGTCCCAGTCATGTTATGAACACTGATGTGAATTGACTGCAGAAAAGGACACTTGTGGCACAAATGTGTTAAACATGGACTGGGAATTAATTGGTTCTAAGGAATTTTTGTCAGTGTGGTCAATATTGTTGGATGTGATCTGGTGATTGTTTGAATTAAGGTTCAGTTAATGGCTATTACTCTAAAATTCCCCCCTCCAGCTGTAGAGGATACATGAAGGACAAGGCAGGGTAATATGCCCAAGAGGAGAAGACAGGAATTCTGGTCAAGAGGGAGACCACATGCCACATTTCTCTTCTCATCTTCCTGTTCACCCTTTCCCATAGTTACTGTCTTTCTTGCCTATGGCCCATGACTGGGTCTACAGTCAGTTATAGAACACTTGATAGAACTTAGTTGTACCAAAGACAGTGAGAATAGATATGCAACAACTCTAGTTTTCCAGAAAATGTCTACACTTTGTACCTGATTTTACATTACTTATTTCTCTGAAGCTCTCCTGACTCTTTCCTGTTCATGGTGTTTCAGCTTTCTTTAATCAGGCTTGGATTTTAATATCATTGCTGTTCTTTCAATGAGCAGCCATTAGACTCCTGAGTTTGCAGGCTATTAATGCTTCCAGGTCATCTCTCCAACTGGACAAACTAAGTTAAGTGTGTTGTCTTCTTTATCCTTTATGCCAAGGAGAAGCGTACCAACTGAAAAATACACAGGTCCCCCAAAACTTTCTTTTTTTAATACTTTTTATTAGGTATTTTCCTCATTTACATTTCTAATGCTATCCCAAAAGTCCCTCATACCCTCCCACCCACTGCCCTACCCACCCACTCCCACATTTTGGCCCTGGCGTTCCCCTGTACTGGGGCATATAAAGTTTGCAAGTCCAATGGGCCTCTCTTTTCAGTGATGGCCGACTAGGCCATCTTTTGATACATATGCAGCTAGAGTCAAGAGCTCAGGGGTACTGGTTAGTTCATAATGTTGTTCTACCTATAGGGTTGCAGATCCCTTTAGCTCCTTGGGTAATTTCTCTAGCTCTTCCATTGGGGGCCCTGTGAGCCATCCAATAGCTGACTGTGAGCATCCACTTCTGTGTTTGCTAGGCCCTGGCATAAAGACAGCTATATTTGGGTCCTTTCAGCAAAATCTTGCTAGTATATGCAATGGTGTCAGCGTTTAGAAGCTGATTATGGGATGGAACCCTGGATATGGCAATCACTAGATGGTCCATCCTTCTGACACAGCTCCAAACTTTGTCTCTGTAACTCCTTCCATGGGTGTTTTGTTCCCAATTCTAAGAAGGGGTAAAGTGTTCACACTTTGGTCTTCGTTCTTCTTGAGTTTCATGCATTTAGCAGATTGTATCTTATATCTTGGGTATCCTAAGTTTCTGGGCTAATATCCACTTATCAGTGAGTACATATTGTGTGAGTTCCTTTGTGATTGGGTTACCTCACTCAGGATGATACCCTCCAGGTCCATCCATTTCCCATTTGAAAATTCTATTTGCAGAGACAGGGCTAATCAGAGGCAGGGATCCATCTTTTCTGAGATGTTTGCATAATGAAAAGGATTGACTTTGACAGAAAGATGCCAAAAGAGAAAAGGGACAACAAGGGAGGGAAGAATAGGCAAAGGGGAGGGGAGAAGAATGGGAAGAAAGGAGTGGGGTAGGGAAAGGAAAGGGAGAAGAAAGGATGGGGGCTGCCAGTTTTTAACCTCAGAGTAGAATTTTCTGGGAAAAGGGTAGGGAGGACTAAATTTCAACTCAGTTGCCTCATTGAAAATTAATGAAACCATAGCCTCTGGGAAATGGGTGTTGAAGTTCCTCCCTCCACCCCCTGGATCCATCCAGATGATAACAACCACAGCCAAAGCGTGGAATCACTGGGCTGTGGCTCTCTTTTCCTCTCTCCCGAACTTGGATTCCATGGAGCCATTTATAATGCCACCAGCTGTTTCCTGTTAGCTGTACCAACTAAAAGAACACACTTACATGTTTTACTTCTGTAAAATACAGTCTGTAGTCTCAGTAGTGAGCAAAGAGAGAGTTTTAAAGTGTATTCTTTGGGAGAAAAAGCAGGGTAAGGTGCCATTTCCCAGGGCAAGTTCAGAAGCATAGCTAGAGGCTCTCTGCAGAAGAGCAGGGGCTTTGTAATCAAGTCACATTGCTGGGAAGAGCAGAGAGTGTGAAAGAGATAGTGCTCAGGGTGTGTGGGAAGGGAGCAGGCACAAGAGGAGGGAAGGACCCTCAGGTTGAAGGAAGGCTCGGAGAAGTGGCTGCCCACATGCCACCTCCCTCCATTTCAGGACACAGTGGCTTTCCCTTGGCATAGATGCTCCTTTAGAACACAGATTAAACTCTCTCTATTATAGCTGCTCTTACTTAGAGGACGAGTCATGGTTGGTATGGCTGGGAGTGAAGAGGGCAGGCGTGGGGAGATTAGACCATCTCTGAGAAAAGAGTGCACTAGCCAGTGTGGGTGGCCCTCTTATATTCCTACAACAAGGGTCTTCCTCCAAGCCTCATGTGACTGGCTACTCTCAGCTCTAAGTGACCAGAAGCTGGGAAAACCATTTACATAATACTAGTGGTATGTAAAATAACATTTTTTGTTGCTTGTTTTTGTTTTGCTTCCTAAAAGCCATTTGTTCAGAGGCTCAGCTCACAAGGAAGCCAGGTCTATTTCTGGCCTTTCCATAGATAAGAGTCCTGACACTTGTGTGCTCCACCATCTTCTCTGACTGCTCCTTCTCTCCTTGGCTCTGCTAGAAATTCCCTTGCTTAATTAGGAAGTCACTGGGATGCTGGTTGCAGCACCTCTTCCTCTGCCTTCAGCCTGGGCCCTTGTTAGGTATTCTTTCTCATTATGCCCTTGCTTTTCCTGGGGAAGGTGGGCTTGAGACAAGTTGTAGTGCCTACTAGGAACCAAAATCCAACCTGTACCCTATTCTTTAGCTGACTTGGAGGGACTAGGGTAAGGCTGTTTCTACTAGTTGGAGTTGAAGCTTCCACTCCCTCACTTTTGGCCTCATGTTCCTGTCAGATTCCCCAGTGGAGCTTTAAGAAGCATAGTGATCAGCTCTGAGCTCAGGATTCTTGTTTAATTGGTCTGGATTCAGGCTGGGTACACAGCCTTAAAAGTTCCAGGTGATTCTATCTGCAGCCAAGGTTGAGAGCTTCTGCCAACTCAATTCCTCTTCATTACGAATGGAGAAGTTTCACAGCTCAGCTCCCTGTAGAGATCGACCAGTTAGCATCAAGGCAGGATGCCAAGCTCCTCACTTGGCCATACCCAGGTTTTCAAAACCTTGTCCATAATGAAAGTCAGAGCTAAATGTGCCTTTGGGGCAACATGAGACCACTCATCTAGGCTTTTGAAAACAAAAATGTACTCACATCACAGCAAAGGCAGCCCAAGCCCAGGATCACAAGCCATATATTGTTTTTGGGGGGCACAAATCAAGGTTGTGCCTAAATGAAGTTGTGGCAGATTTATGAAAAACAGTTCTGTTGTGTTGGTTGATTTGTGTACACCAACTTGAATACCTATCCAATAAGGGTTGCTTTTATGTCTATGAGTTTCCTGCTAATACTTCCTAGGATACAGTGAATTGTTGGAAAAATTGTGAATGAATGGATGGGGGGGTTGGTGGGTTTATGGGTACATGGATATGTTTGTGGGTAGATAGTAGGGGTGGGAAGATGGTGGATGGGTGAGTGGGTACATGCATGTGTTGGTAGATGTTGGATGGGTAGGTTGGTAGATGGGTAGGTGTATAGACATGTGGATGGATGGATGGATGAATAGATGTAGATTAGTAGAGTGGGTGAGTGGGTGGTTGTATAGGTGGATGGATAGGTGGGCAAATAGTTGGATAGAGGATAAGTTAGAACCACTGTCTCCTGAACCATTGTGGAAAATCAGCTTCATTAGTTCCTTTCAAAAGCCACCACTGGCAAGGAACACGTGAAAGCAGAGAAACTCTTCAGTTCAACCTTTACAAGAACTAGAATCAGGTGCCTCATTAGTGCAGTAGGTAGTATGACAGTTCATGAAATGGCTAGACTCGGAGGCTACAGGTAAGTTTTATTTTACCAATTCATGTGGTCACAAGTTAAGATTTTATGAGTGTCTGCCAGATCAGCCTCTCCATCTTGTGACACTCAGACTCCATGACTAAGGATCAGAAAGGAAGCACATTCTTCAGAAAGGCATCTGCCTCAAAGAGCGACCTTTTAGACACAATGATGTATAAGAGAAGAAATAAATGCTGCTGTGAAAAGGATGAGGTTTTTTTTCATTCCTTTTCAGATGTATTTATTCCTAGAGGGAACAACTTGAGCTGCCTTTTATCTCTCCATTGTACAGGGCTTCCATCTGCAATCTGTACAGAAGGGCCCTCTAAAAGAAAGAGACTTCTGAGTAGTTCGGGGTGGAGCAAGGAGGGGTGGGAGGCCTTGGAATTAATATTGTCAACTGTTCTGACTTGGTTCCATTTCTATTGGTTCTAATCAGCAGTCAGGGCCTGCTGGCTTTGTATCTGTATTCCTTGGGAATGAGCAGAAGTTGTTTCATGTCTATAAAGCACTACTCCCTGATTCCAAATAGGGCTGGTGGGTCCGCACATGCCTCAAGGACCTGTCTTGGAGATAGCTGTCCCGTGGAAGAGGTTTCACACCCTAGTGTGGGATAGAGTGGTGATGTGTTCAGAAAGAACTCTCATGGTAGCAGTGTATTTGACAAGCCTGAGCTGCTTTAATTCTAGCCCCACTACTTATCTGTGTAGGAACCAGTGGGACACAAACACCCAGGAACTCCACCCTACCAGGGGCATAGGTTCCTTCCAGTCTGAGCCAGTGCCCTGAGGAGACCTTGGGCATGAACTCCGAAGCCAGTCCCACAACACCCAGAAGAAGCTCCAATCCCAGGTGCTCTAAGATGCCCAGGATCCCAGGATCCCAGGAGCTTGGTCACACCAGGATCTCAGGATCTCAGAGGCAGCTTGACTCCCAGGAACTCTAACAAACCCAGGATCTTAGGATTACAGGATCCTAGAATCACAGTGTCACAGAATCATAGGATCACAGAGGTAGCTGAACTCTGAGGAGTTCTGACACAACCAGGATCTTAGGAAGAACAGGCTCCAGTCAGATATAGCAAGGGCAGGTTGCACTAGAGATAATCAGATGGTGGGAGGCAAGCATAAGAACATAAACAACAGAAACCAAGGTTACTTGGCATCATCAGAACACAATTCTCCCGCCATAGCAAGTTCTGGATACACCATCACACAAGAAAAATCAAGATTCATATCTAAAATCACTTCTCATGATGATGATAGAGGACTTTAAGAAGAACATAAATAACTCCCTTAAAGAAATACAGGATAACACTGGTAAACAGGTAAAAGTCACTAAAGTGGAAACACAAAAATCCTTAAACAATTATAGGAAAACACAACCAAACAGGCACAGGAAATGAACAAAACAAAGATCAAAAAGTGGAAATAGAATCAATAAAGATATCACAAAGGGAGACAACCCTGGAGAAAGAAAACCTAGAAAAGAGATCAGGAGTCATAGATCCAAGCATCACCAACAGAATACAAGAGATAGAAGAGAGAATCTCAGGTGCAGAAGATACCATAGAAAACATTTACAAAACAGTCAAAGAAAATGCAAAAAGCAAAAAGCTCCTAACCCAAAACATCCAGGAAATCTAGGACACAATAAGAAGGCAAAGCCTAAGGAAAATAGTTATAGAAGAGAGCGAAGATTCCCAACTTAAAGGGCCTGTAAATATCTTCAACAAAACTATAGAAGAAAAATTCCCTAATATAAAGAAAGAGATGCCCATGAACCTACAAGAAGCCTACAGAACTCCAAATAGATTGGACTAGAAAAGAAATTCCTCCATAATAGTATTCAAAACATAATAGTAAAGCATAATAGTCAAAACACAAATGCACTAAATGCACTAAACAAAGAAAGAATAAGATCAAATAACATATAAAGGCAGATCTATCAGAATGACATCAGACTTCTCATCAGAGACGATGAAAGCTAGAAGATCCTGGGCAGATGTCCTACAGACCCTAAGAGAACACAAATGCCAGTCCAGGCTACAATACCCAGCCAAACTCTCAATTACCATTGCCAGAGAAAACAAGATATTCTATGACAAAACCAAATTTACACAATATCTTTATACAAATCTAGTCCTACAAAGGATAATAGATGGAAAACACCAACACAAGGAGGGAAACTACATCCTAGAAAAAGCAAGAAAGTAATCGCTCAATAAACCCAAAAGGATAGCCACACAAACATAATTCCACCTCTAACAACAAAAATAGCAGGAAGTAACAATCCCTTTTCCTTAATATCTCTTAATATAAATGAATTCAATTCCCCAATAAAAAGATATAGACTAACAGACTGGATATGTAAACAGGACCCAGCATTTTGCTGCACACAGGAAACCCACCTCAGTGACAAAGACAGACACTACCTCAGAGTAAAATGTTGGAAAACTATTTTCCAAGCAAATGGTCCCAAGACGCAAGCTGGAGTAGCCATTCTAATATCAAATAAAATCAACTTTCAGTCAAAAGTT
Source organism: Mus musculus (assembly GCF_000001635.26). Lineage (NCBI taxonomy): Eukaryota > Metazoa > Chordata > Mammalia > Rodentia > Muridae > Mus > Mus musculus. The sequence continues at coordinate 40,774,884 of NC_000080.6, read as the reverse complement.
ATCAAAAAGGATAAGGAAGGACACTTCATACTCATCAAACAAAAAATCTACCGAGAAGAACTCTCAATTCTGAATATCTGTGCTCCAAATGCAAGTGCACCCATATTCATAAAAGAAACTTTACTAAAGCTCAAAGCACACATTGCACTTCACACAATAATAGCGGGAGACTTCAACACCCAACTCTCATCAATGGACAGATCATGGAAACAGAAACTAAACAGAGATACAGTGAAACTAACAGAAGTTATGAACCAAATGGATTTAACAGATATTTATAGAACATTTCATCTTAAAGCAAAAGAATATACCTTTTTTCTCAGCACCTCATGGTACTGACCCCAAAACTGCTCATATAATTGGTCACACAACAGGCCTCAACAGATACAAGAAGATTGAAATAATCCCATGCACCCTATCAGATCGCCATGGATAAGGCAGGTCTTAAATACTGACAAAAACAACAGAAAGCACATATACACATGGAAGCTGAAAAATGCTCTACTCAATGATAACTTGGTCAAGGAAGAAATAAAGAAGAAATTAAAGACTTTTTAGAATTTAATAAAAATGAAGACACATCATACCAAAATTTATGGGACACAATGAAATCAGGGGTAAGAGGAAAACACAGAGCTCTAACTGCCTCCAAAAAGAAACTGGAGAGAGTTTATACTAGTAGCTTGACAGCATACCTGAAAGCTCTAGAACAAAAAGAAACAAATACACCCAAGATATTGATAATTTTTTTCACTGTGCTTGAAATTAGCATTTTCTTCTTCTTTTTTTTTTTTTTTTTTTTTTTGGTTTTTTCGAGACAGGGTTTCTCTGTATAGCCCTGGCTGTCCTGGAACTCACTTTGTAGACCGACCTCGAACTCAGAAATCCGCCTGCCTCTGCCTCCTGAGTGCTGGGATTAAAGGCGTGAGCCAAGGCGTTAGCCACCATGCCCGACCTTCTTAATGTTTAACGTCAAAGAGTTTTTGCTATTTTGAAATTAAAAAAATACTGATAAAATAATTTCTCTCCTAGAAACAATGATAATCTTTTTTAAGTATACTGATTGTTAGACAATGTACACAGACAGATAATGTGTTTTAAATACTCTCTCACTATGTCAGGTGGTATCATACAAGGGCTTTTGAATATATTTCTTAATGATTCATTTTTTAATATTTTATGCGCTTTTACTATGCTTAATTCCCAAAGAATATTTTGTATGTTTTGAAACAATTTAGTATTCAACATTAGATATAGGATCCTCAGTTATGGATAGTATTAAATATTCATTAATGATGTTTTATGGTATGAAAGGATATGAATATAAAAGTTGAACAAATTTTTATGCACTATTTGATTCTTGAAATACTCAATATTATTATGTTTGATATATAAAATGCATTCAAATAATAAAAAAGTTAAGAAAAAAGAAAAAATATCAAAAATTAAAAAAAAGTCAGCTTATAAAGAGAAAAGCCTTACTTTACCGCACAGTTTTGAAGGTGCTGGCTGATGAATGACTAGATCGCAGAGTATATGTCATGGTAAAATTGTATATATTATCACCAGACTACAAAAGGGAGAAGAGACTGGGTTACTGTAATCCTCTTCCAGGGCACATTTTCAGTGACCTAAAACCTCCTAGGAGGCTCCACCCTTTAAAAGTTCAACCACCTCTCATTATCGCCAAGCTAGGAACTGAGATTGGGGCATATTTAAAATCCAAACTATAGCACCACCCTCTGGAAGAAAAAGTCCCCTCCCTGTTTGAGGAAGTGAGCATGGCTTATCAGTGAGATCAGGGAGTTGTGTATCTGTTCCCTCCTGCTCAAAGGGGTAAGTCATAACAATGAAGGGCTTGGTGACTCCACAAAAAATGTCTTGGTGTGTTGGGAACAGGCAAGAGTAACTTATTATAAATATTGTCATTTTGTTTTCAAACTCCATGTAATTGTAAGGGGAAACTAAGCTCAAGGTCTCAGGCCCTAAGGGAGTTCAGGACTTCCAAATAGCTGAACAGCGTCTGTTGTAAAGAGACATGAGTCCAGCCATCTTAAGGATGAGTCCAGCCATCTTAAGGATGACGTCTCCATTTGCAGGTAGGGTGAAACTAAGTTCATGTTACCAGGTCCGTGGAACAACTCCTATTCTGATTGGTAGAAAAATGTAACAATAACTTGGCACAGGTGCTTGCAGTTTACAAAAGCTTAAATATTCTGTGACTTTCTGGCTCGCTGTTGCAGTTCAGCTCCAGAGTCTGTTTTGTGGCCCTGACCAATCAGTAGCAGTTTGATTACAATAAATTTTTGTCATCTGCATGGACCTGGTGTTTGAGTTATTTTGCACTTAAGTAGACCCCATAACAGTATAAAGGGTTGAACTTTCCTTTCTGGAAGCTTGCTCCTAGCATACATGCCTTTCCAAATGTTAGTGATTATACAGAAAGCCAAGGACAAAGACAAATGTCTTGTGTGATAAAATGAAATTCATCACTAAATAATATCCACATGGAGATGCCACATGAATATTTGCTAGATGAATCTGGGAATCAGTGGAAATCTCCAAAGTGGGGCTAATGTGGCTGGAAGACTTTGATGGAGGGCTGTAGCAAAAACCAGGGACAAAGCAAAGAAGGTTCTAGAACTTAGGAGAAAGACAGTCTGAACAGGTATGCAGAGGTCCCTATCAGCAAAGGGCACTGAGTGGCATAAGCCAGTGTGGCAGGAGGGAATTAGACACTTTGGGAGTCTAGTGCATGTGTCATCACGATGTACATATGATAATGGCTAAAGCTGTCAGAATATTAGCATAAGAGCTTGAAAGGAAGAAGAGTTTCCAGCATTTAGTGGAGTGCACAGCGTGCATTAGACTTATGATTGCATTGCTCACAGGGCATTAGGAGATATGCTCTCCTTTATTATCTGTATGTTGTCAAATTGCCAACATTAGTGAGCACGTAATATGAATTAGGGTTGGTGCTCACATTATGCAAAAGACTGTATGGGACATCTTTTTAAATTAAATTATCTATATTACAGAAGGGACATTGAGTCTGTGTGTGTGCATATGTATAGTATGCATGCATGTGTGTTCACATGTGAATGGATGCCCGTATATACAAGGGTGCATGTTCATGTATAAGTGTTCTCTGTGCATACAGACAGAAGAGCTTACTGTTGTGTCTTGATTGCTTTCCACTTTATTTTACAGAGACAAAGTCTCTAGTTCAGTCTGCAGCTTCCTGTATTACTTAGTCCAGCTAGCCAGTTTGCTTCTGGGAACCTCTGGCTCTGCCTCCTGAGGGCTAGGATAATAAACAGGTTGACATGCCCACACAGTTTATGTGAGTACTGGGGATGTAGTCTTTATGCTTATGTGGTAGGTGCTTTGTCCATGAAACCATCTCCCAAAACTTGAGCATTGAGCCTTATGAGGGTAATGAGACTGGACCAGGTAGGTTGACCTAGATTCACTCTGCATTTATCTAGCTCCTGGGTTGAGGATAGGCTCTGGGTTACACTGTGACTCTGGGAGTTGGACACTAGAGAGGAACAAGGAGTCCTTAGTGGAGATCAGAGGTACTATTTTGTTTGTTTGTTTGGTTTGGTTTTGGTTTTTCAAGACAAGCTTTTCTTTGTAGCCCTGGCTGTCCTGGAACTCACTCTGTAGACCAGGGGGCCTTGAACTCAGACATTCTGCCTCTGCCTCTGCCTCTGCCTCTGCCTCTGCCTGAGTACTGGAATTAACAGCATATGCCACAACCACCTGGATCAAAGGTACCATTTTAAGGTAGATGTACATCTATTCTGTGTAGCAATGAGAGAGCAGAGTGAGAACCATGCAGGGGTTACTGTAAAGATGATTTCATTTGTTACAGGGATGCTTTCCCAATACTCAGGGTTGTTGTGACTCCCAGTGATATAAATTTGTGACAGGGCTGGTCAACCATGGCTGTGTCTTCTTTCCAGTTCAGTCTGTTACTCTTTGCATATGACAGGCTCCTGCTGAGCATAGGGTTCTTTTTCATATGTGCTTTCTGGGCCATTAGGAATGATTAAAATAATGAAGTCCCCAATATCTCTTCCATCCAGTAAGATCTTTCTATGTCCTCAGTTTCCTTAAATGTAAATCATTAAGTCAATAAGCTGCCATGTGACATGTACATAGTGACTGTGGCCCCATAGAGTTCTGTTGAGCTCTGATTATGCACTAGGTGTGGGGAAGTTACTGCCTGACAGCACAGTGAGACACCTAGGTATCTATGTAATGCTCATGCATGACTGTGATCATATCCTAATGCCAAAGTTTTTTTTTTTTCTTTTTCTTTTGAAAAATTATTTTTTTTGGTTTTGTGGTTTTTTTGTTTTGTTTTGTTTTTGTTTTGGTTTCTGTTTTTTGAGACAGGGTTTCTCTGTATAGCCCTGGCTGTCCTGGAACTCACTTTGTAGACCAGGCTGGCCTTGAACTCAGAAATCTGCCTGCCTCTGCCTTCTGAGTGCAGGGATTAAAGGCATGTGCCACCACTGTCTGGCATGTGCAATGGTATTTTGCTGACATGAATGTCTGTGTGAGGATGATGAATCCCCTGGAACGGGAGTTACAGACAGTTGTGAGCTGCCATGTGAATGCTGGGAATTGAACCTGGGTCCTCTGAAAGAGGAGCCAGTCCTCTTATCTACTGAGCCATCTCTCCAGCCCTAATTTTTTTCTTAACTGTTTAGTTTCATGTGAAAACTGCCTTGTCAACCTGACAGCTCATTCAAAGGATTGTGTAGGTCTTTCCACAATCTATTGCAAATAAATGTCTCTGTTGATATTTTGGTAAAGATCCAACAGCAGACAGGAGGAATGTCAAGGTTGTTTTCCAAATGGCAGCTGCAGGCAGTAGAGATGGACATCTTACCCATATCTATAGCTGCTAATGATAATGCAGAACCCGATATTTCCACAGTGTGCAAGGCACACACCATATATGGAGCTCATAATAACCCGAGAGTTCAGGTTCATGATAATTAATTGGTTTTGGCTAATGATACATTGTCTGGGACCAACTGGCTGTTAGGAGTATAGAGTGTGTCTTCAATAATCCTATATGATGTTTCGTTTGGGGGTCTCTGAGGCAGATGTCACAACTCCTGTTTTGTAGGTGAGGAAACAAAGATCCACAAAGGTTGATCCAAATGCCCCTGGTGAAAAAAAATCAATTAGAAAAACACATGCCACTTTGTGGATTCAGCTGTTTTTTCCAAAAGCCTGACTCTTCCAAGGGCAAGTGGCACACTGATAACAAGCCCAGAGAGGGGACCTCCCCCTGCCCCCAGAGTGACTAGGGTGAGTCAGAGGAGAAAAAAAATGGGACCAGAAACAGTTGAGTTTCCTAATGTGCAAAAGTGACTATCTTAAGGTTCTAAACCAAGCACGATATCTTCTGCTTGCCCATGCAAGGAGGGAAATGGGGTATTGAAACAGTGTTACTGCTATACAAAGGCAGGCGTTTGGAGTGATTGTACTGTGAATACCTGGCAGCTCAGTAGTGAAATTGCAGCTAATTAATTTTGCCTGACTGTATGAAATCCTCTTCCCTCCTAATCCTCTCTTCGCTCTTTGCCAGATGAATGGGGTGGGGGCTGTGGATAGAAATGACATCTGTTACTTTTGAAGTAGCTTCTCTGTGTGGCTGCTTGGCATGTACCCCACAGTCCACCCCAGGTTTCCAAGCATCAGCATTTGCTTCATATGCAGCCTGGGTGGAAAGTGAGCTGGAGGCTCGTTCATTTCTAACAGAACTCCAGAGAGCTGAAAACAAAGGGTCTGCAGGAGAAAGGATATGGGAGTTTAAGAGTCTTGCTGTGCAGATTTAATGGAGAAATTCAGGGACTTTCCTTAGAACTGGAAAGGTTTTAAGAAGCCATCTATTCTATTTTATTTTGATGCTTTCTTATAAAAAGAGGCAATATTTTATTCAGTTTATACAGAGCCCTGGAAGCTGAACCTGGAAAAGAGATCTTGGGCAAGGACCCATGGGGCTCTTGCCCAGCTCTTGTTAAGAACTTGCAGTTAACTTCTGAGAATGACTTGTGCCTATAGCAAGGGGGCATAGCATTCTTTTCAAGCTATTTAAACTCAAACTGACCCACCGGATGCTCTGACTCATGGAGGAACTCCTGTTGGTTTAACGCTGGGATCTCAGCCTTAATTGTTGCTTGTACTCAGATCACAAGGCTTTCAAGGAAAGCGCTTATACCTTCTAAGCCATCTCAATTGCCCTCCCCCTATAGCATGAGTGCAACAGAAACTACATCTTTGGTTTCTGCCCTGGCCTCTTAGTACAGGCTTTTAGAATCAATACCATTCCATAATTTGAGTAATTTGAGTGAAAAAAATATTTAATATAGTAAGTCCCAGTCAGACATCACTAATGCTAATGAGGTGACACTTAATGGGTCTTGATGGCTCCAGGAAAGAGTAGTTGTCACAGAAACAAGTCATATGACTATAGGGTTGGGAAGTTCAGCTCCACTTTTTTTTTTAATTAGATATTTTCTTTATTTACATTTCGAATGCTATCCTGAAAGTTCCCTATACCCTCCCCCTGCCCTGCTCCCCTACCCACCCACTCCCACTTCTTGGCACTGGCATTGGGGCATATAAAGTTTGAAGACCAGGGGGCCTCTCTTCCCAATGATGGCCTACTAGGTCGTCTTCTGCTACAAATGCAGCTAGAGACACAAGCTCTGCGGGTACTGGTTAGTTCACATTGTTGTTCTTCCTACAGGGTTGCAGACCCCTTCAGCTCCTTGGGTACTTTATCTAGCTCCTCCATTGGGGACCCTGTGTTCCATCCAATAGCTGACTGTGAGCATCCACTTCTGTGTTTGCCAGGCACTGGCATAGTCTCCCAAGAGAGAGCTATATCAGGGTCCTTTCAGCAAAATCTTGCTGGCATATGCAATAGTGTCTGGGTTTGGTGGCTGATTATGGAATGGACCCCTGGGTGGGGTAGTCTCTGGATGGTCCATCCTTTCACCTTAGCGCCAAACTTTGTCTTTGTAGCTCCTTCCATGGGTATTTTGTTCCATATTCTAAGAAAGAATGAAGTATCCACTTCTTGGTCTTCCTCCTTCTTGATTTTCTTATGTTTTGCAAATCGTATCTTGGGTATTCTAAGTTTCTGGGCTAATATCCACTTATCAGTGAGTGCATATCAAGTGACTTCTTTTGTGATTGGGTTATATCACAAAGATGATATCCTCCAGATAAATCCATTTGCCCAAGAATTTGAAAAATCCATTGTTTTTAATAGTTGAGTAGTACTCCATTGTGTAAATGTACCACATTTTCTGTATCCATTCCTGTCTTGAGGGACATCTGGGTTCTTTCCAGCTTCTGGCTATTATAAATAAGGCTGCTATGAACATACTAGAGCATGTGTCCTTATTACCAGTTGGAACACCTTCTGGGTATATGCCTAGGAGAGGTATTGTTGGATCTTCCGGTAGTATTATGTCCGATTTTCTGAGGAACTGCCAGACTGATTTCCAAAGTGGTTTTACCAGCTTGCAATCCCACCAACAATGGAGGAGTGTTCCTCTTTCTCCACATCCTTGCCAGCATCTTCTGTCACCTGAATTTTTGATCTTAGCCATTCTGACTGGTGTGAGGTGGAATCTCAGGGTTGTTTTGATTTGCATTTCCTTGATGATTAAGGATGCTGAACATTTTTTCAGGTGCTTCTCAGCCATTTGGTATTCTTCAGTTGAGAATTCTTTGTTTAGCTCTGTACCCCATTTATAATGGGGTTATTTGAATTTCTGGAGTCCAGCTTCTTGAGCTCTTTATATATATTGGATATTAGTCCCCTATCAGATTAAGGATTGGTAAAAATCCTTTCCCACTCTGTTGGTGGCCTTTTTGTCTTATTGACAGTATCTTTTGCCTTACAGAAGCTTTGCAATTTTATGAGGTCCCATTTGTTGAATCTTGATCTTACATCAGAAGCCATTGGTGTTCTGTTCAGGAATTTTTCCCGTTCCCATATCTTTGATGCTTTTCCCCACTTTCTCCTCTAAAAATTTCATTGTCTCTGTTTTTGTTGTTTTGTTTTTTTATGTGGAGTTCTTTGATCCACTTAGACCTGAGCTTTGTACAAGGATATAAGAATGGATCAATTTGATCTGGGCACTTTCCCTGCCAGAGGAGAGGTGTCCACACAGGAGAGCTCTGTAGGAGCAGGTGAGGGAGCCATCTTGGGTACCAGGTCCCTCAGAGACCAATCTGCACAGGTCAGCTCATGGACTGAGAAGGGTGAGTGAGGGGATTGCAGAAGCAACACAGCTTCTGGGACAGGCAGAAGCAACACAGCTTCTGGGACAGGCAGAAGCAACACAGCTTCTGGACAGACCCCGTTTTGACCTCCAGACATCTGGGCACTTTCCCTGCCAGAGGAGGGGTGTCTGCCCAGGAGGGCTCTGCAGGAGCAGGTGAGGGAGCCATCTTGGGTCCCGGATCCCTCAGAGACTAGTCTGTGCAGGTGAGGGCACAGACTGCAGAGGCAACACATATTCTGGGACAGGCCCTGTTTCAGGCCTCATCTTCAGCCAGGAGGCAGGTCTGAACACCAGATATCTGTGCACCTTCCCTGTAAGAGGAGAGCTTGCCTGCAGAGAGTACTTCGACCACTGAAACTCAGGAGGGAGCTAGACTCCCAGGTCTGCTGACAGAGGCTAACAGAATCACGGGAGGAACCAACTCCAACCAGAGGTAACTAACTCCAGAGATTACCAGATGGCGAAAGGCAAACTTAAGAATCTTACTAATAGAAACCAAGACCACTCACCAACATCAGAACCTAGCATTCCCACCTCAGCCAACACACCCGAAAGACAAGACTCGGATTTAAAATCATATCTCATGATGCTGGTAGAGGACATCAAGAAGGACTTTAATAACTCAAGTAAAGAAATACAGGAGAACACTGCTAAAGAGGTAGAAGTCCTTAAAGAAATACAGGAAAACACAACCAAATAGGTGATGGAATTGAACAAAACCATACTAGACCTAAAAAGGGAAGTAGAAACAATAAATAAAACCAAAGTGAGACAACCCTGGAGATAGAAACCCTAGGAAAGAAATCAGGAACCATAGATGCAAGCATCAGCAAAAGAATACAAAAGACGAAGAGAGAATCTCAGGTGCAGAAGATTCCATAGAGATCATGGGCACAACAATCAAAGAAAACGCAAAATGCAAAAAGATCCTAACTCAAAACATCAAGGAAATTAAGGACAAAATGAGAAGACCAAACCTATGGATAATAGGAGTACATGAGAATAAAGATTTTCAACTTAAAGGGCCAGGAAATATCTTCAACAAAATTATAGAAGACAACTTCACAAACCTAAAGAAAGAGATGCCCATGAGCATACAAGAAGCCTACAGAACTCCAAATACACTGGACCAGAAAAGAAATTCCTCCTGACACATAATCAGAACAGCAAATGCACTAAATAAATATAGAATATTAAAAGCAGTAAGGGAAAATGGTCAAGTAACATATAAAGGCAGGCCTATCAGAATTACACCAGACTTTTCACCAGAGACTATGAAAGCCAGAAGAGCCTGGATAGATGTTATTCAGACCCAAAGAGAATTCAAATGCTAGCCTAGGCTACTATTCCCAGCAAAACTCTCAATTACCATAGATGGAGAAACCAACGTATTCCGTGATAAAACCAAAATTCACACAATATCTTTCCATGAATCCAGCCCTTCAAAGGATAATAAAGGGAAAACACCAACACAAGGACAGAAACTACACCCTAGAAAAAGCAAGAAAGTAATCCTTCAAAAAACCTAAAAGGAGACAGCAGAAGAACAGAGTTCCAACTTTAACAATGAAAATAACAGGAAGCAACAATTACTTTTCTTTAATTTCTCTTAACATCAATGGACTCAATTCCCCAATAGAAAAACATAGACTAATAGAATGGCTACACAAACAGGACCCAACATTTTGCAACTTACAGGAAACCCACCTGTACTGGGGCATATAAAGTTTGCAAGTCCATTGGCCCTCTCTTTCCAGTGATAGCCAACTAGGCCATCTTTTGATACATATGCAGCTAGAGTCAAGAGCTCTGGGGTACTGGTTAGTTCATAATGTTGTTCCACCTATAGGGTTGCAGATCCCTTTAGCTCCTTGGCTACTTTCTCTAACTCCTCCATTGGGGGTCCTGTGATCCATCCAATAGCTGACTGTGAGCATCCACTTCTGTGTTTGCTAGGCCCCAACATAGTCTCACAAGAGAGAGCTATATCTGGATCCTTTCAGCAAAATCTTGCTAGTGTGTGCAATGGTGTCAGCATTTGGAAGCTGATTATGGGATGGATCCCCAGATATGGCAGTCTCTACATGGTCCATCCTTTCATCTCAGCTCCAAACTTTGTCTCTGTAACTCCTTCCATGGGTGTTTTGCTCCCAATTCTAAGAAGGGGCAAAGTGTCCACACTTTGGTCTTTGTTCTTCTTGAGTTTCATGTGTTTAGCAAATTGTATCTTATATCTTGGGTATCCTAAGTTTCTGGGCTAATTACCACTTATCAATGAGTACATATTGTGTGAGTTCATTTGTGACTGGGTTACCTCACTCAGGATGATGCCCTCCAGGTCCATCCATTTGCCTAGGAATTTCATAAATTCATTCTTTTTAATAGCTGAGTAGTACTCCATTGTGTAAATGTAACATATTTTCTGTATCCATTCCTCTGTTGAAGAGCATCTGGGTTCTTTCCAGCTTCTGGCTATTATAAATAAGGCTGCTATGAACATAGTGGAGCATGTGTCCTTCTTACCATTTGGGACATCTGGTTTTATGTAGACTTCTTTGATCCACTTGGATTTGAGCTTTGTACAAGGAGATAATAATGGATCAGATCGCATTCTTCTGCATGATAACCACCAATTGTGCCAGCATTATTTATTGAAAATGCTGTCTTTTTTTCCACTGGATGTTTTTAGCTCCCTTGTCAAAGATCAAGTGGCCATAGGTCTGTGGATTCATTTCTGGGTCTTCATATTGATTGCATTGATCTACCTGTCTGTTACTGTACCAGTACCATGCAGTGTTTTTATCATAATTGCTCTGTAGTACAGCTTAATGTCTGGCATGGTGATTCCACCAGAGGTTCTTTTATTGTTGAGAATAGTGTTTGCTATCCTAAGTTTTTTTTTTTTATTATTCCCAATGAATTTGCAAATTGCCCTTTCTAACTCAGTGAGGAATTGAGTTGGAATTTGATGGGGATTGTATTGAATCTGTAGATTGCTTTTGGCAGGATGACCATTTTGACTATATTAATCCTGCCAATCCATGAGCATGGGAGATCTTTCCATCTTCTGAGATCTTCTTTGATTTCTTTCTTCAGAGACTTGAAGTTCTTATCATACAGATCTTTCACTTCCTTAGTTAGAGTCACACCAAGGTATTTTCTATTTTTTGTGACTATTGTGAAGGGTGTTTTTTTCCTAATTTCTTTCTCAGTCTGTTTATCCTTTGTGTAGTAAAAGGCCATTGATTTGTTTGAGTTAATTTTATATCCAGCTACTGCACTGAAGCTTTTTATCATGTTTAGGAGTTCTCTGGTGGAATTTTTGGGGTCACATATATACTATCATATCATCTGAAAATAGTGATATTTTGAGTTCTTCCCTTCCAATTTGTATCCCCTTGACCTCCTATATTTTTGTCTAATTGCTCTGGCTAGGATTTCAAATAGTATATTGAATAGGTAGGGAGAAAGTGGGTAGCCTTGTCTAGTCCCTGAATTTAGTGGGATTGCTTCCAGCTTCTCTCCATTCATTTTGATGTTGGCTACTATTTGCTGTATATTGCTTTTTATTATGTTCAGGTATGGGCCTTGAATTCCTGATCTTTCCAAGACTTTTATCATTAATGGGTCTTGGATTTTGTCAAATGCTTTCTCCGCATCTAAGGAGATGATCATGTGGCTTTTGTCTTTGAGTTTGTTTATATAGTGGATTATGTTGATGGATTTCCATATATTAAACCATCCCTGCATCCCTGGGATGAAGCCTACTTGTTCATGATGGATGATCATTTTGATGTGTTCTTGGATTCAGTTTGTGAGGATTTTATTGAGTATTTTTTGCATCGATATTCATAAGGGAAATTGGTCTGAAATTCTCTTTCTTTGTTGGATATTTGTGTGGTTTAGGTATCAGAGTAATTGTGGCTTCATAGAATGTATTAGGTAGAGTACCTTCTGTTTCTATTTTGTGCAATAGTTTGAGGAGAGTTGAAATTAGGTCTTCTTTGAAGGTCTGATAGAACTCTGCACTAAACCCATCTGGTCCTGGCCTTTTTTTGGTTGGGAGACTATTGATGACTGAATCTATTTCTTTAGGGGAAATGGGACTCTTTAGATTTTTAACCTGATTCTGATTTAACTTTGGTACCTGGTATCTGTCTAGGTAGTTGTCCATTTCATCCAGGTTTTGTAGTTTTTTTTTTTTTTTTTTTTTTTTTTTTTTTTTTTTTGAGTATAGGCTTTTGTCGTAGGATCTGATGGTATTTTGGATTTCCTCAGGTTCTTTTGTTATGTGTCCTTTTTCATTTCTGATTTTGTTAATTAGGATACTGTCCCTGTGACCTCTAGTTAGTCTGGCTAAGGGTTTATCTATCTTGTTGATTTTCTCAAAGAACCAGTTCCTGGTTTCGTTGAATCTTTGAATAGTTCTTTTTGTTTCCACTTGGTTGATTTTAGTCCTGAGTTTGATTATTTCCTGCCATCTACTCCTCATGGGTGAATTTTCTTCCTGTAGTTTTAGAACTTCTACGTGTGCTGTCAGGCTGCTAGTGTATGCTTTCTCTAGTTTCTTTTTGGAGGCACTCAGGGCTATGAGATTTCCTCTTAGGATTGCCTTCATTGTGTTCCATAAGTTTCGGTATGTTGTGGCTTCAATTTTTATTAAACTCTAAAAAGTCCTTAATTCCTTTCTTTATTTCTTTCTTGACCAAGGTATCATTGAGTATAGTTTTGTTCAGTTTCCATGTGAATGTTGGCTTTCTATTATTTACGTTGTTATTGAAGTTCAGCCTTAGTCCGTGGTGATCTGATAGGATGCATGGAACAATTTCAATATTTTTGTATCTCTTGAGGCCTGTTTTATGACTGATTATATGGTCAGTGTTGAAGTAGGTACCATGTGTGCTGAGAAGAAGGTATATCCTGTTGTTTTAGGATAAAATATTTGCTAGATATCTATTAAACCCATTTCTTTCATAACTTCTGTTAGTGTCTATGTGTGTCTGTTTAGTTTCTGTTTCCAGGATTGGTGAGAGTGGGGTGTAGAAGTCGACCACTATTACTGTGTGAGGCGCAATGTTTGCTTTGTTCTTTTCTTAAGTTTCTTTAATGATTGTGGCTGCCCTTGCATTTGGAGCATAGATATTCAGAATTGAGAGTTTATTTTGTTAGATATTACCTTTGATGAGTATGAAGTGCCCCTCTTGTTTTTTGATAACTTTGGTTTGGATGTCAATTTTATTTGATATTAGAATGGCTACTGCAGTTTGTTTCTTAGGATCATTTGCTTTAAAATTGTTTTCCAGCCTTTTATACTGAGGTAGTGTCTGTCTTTTTCCCTGAGGTGGGTTTCCTGTAAGCCGCAAAATGTTGGGTCCTGTTTGTGTAGCCAGTCTATTAGTCTATGTCTTTTTATAGGGGAATTGACTCCATTGATGTTAAGAGAAAGTAAAGAAAAGTAATTGTTGCTTTCTGTTATTTTCGTTGTTAAAGTTGGGATTCTGTTCTTCCGGCTGTCTTCTTTTAGGTTCTTTGAAGGATTACTTTCTTGCTTTTTCTAGTGTGTAGTTTCTGTCCTTTTGTTGGTGTTTTCTCTGTATTATCCTTTTAAGGGCTGGGTTCCTGGAAAGATATTGTGTGAGTTTGGTTTTATCATGGAATACTTTGGTTTCTCCATCTATGGTAATTGAGAGTTTTGCTGGGCATAGTAGCCTGGGCTGGCATTGTGTTCTCTTAAGGTCTGTATAACATTTGTTTAGGTTCTTCCAACTTTCATAGTCTCTGGTGAGAAGTCTGGTGTAATTCTAATATTCCTGCCTTTATATGTTACTTGACCATTTTCCCTTACTGCTTTTAATATTCTCTTTATTTAGTGCATTTGTTGTTCTGATTATTATGTGTTGGGAGGAATTTCTTTTCTGGTCCTGTCTATTTGAAGTTCTGTATTCAGCTCCACTTCTTAACCTTCAGGAAGTATAAAGGGTCTAAATGTTGTGTTTAGTTACCAATGACCCATTTTTTGTTCAGTTGTTCCTGACATGCTGAGAAGTCCATCAAAATCCTAAACTGTGGTGTTTGAAGAACTGCCATATTGGTCAATCCATGGAGCAGGTGGAAGAATAGTACATCTGGAGAGGTCATGTGAGTTTCATACCCCTTCTTCCTTATTTTGCCATGTCTATCTTCTATCCAACTGCTCCTGGGTTTTATCCTTTTTATTTCAAAAAAGGTGTGTGTGTGTGTGTGTGTGTGTGTGTGTGTGTGTGTGTGTGTGAGAGAGAGAGAGAGAGAGAGAGAGAGAGAGAGAGAGAGAGAGAGAGAGAGAGAGTAACTGGAAGCACACACATGCCAGAACAGACATGTGGAGATCAGAACATGCTCAAGTGTCTGGTTGCAAGAGCCTAGGTTGCAGAGTGACCTTCCCCTTCCACTTCATTGGAGTCAAAGTCTCTTGTTGCTCATCCCTGAACATATGAGGTTATCTGGCCCATTAACTTTAGCTTCCAGGCATTTTTTTATTTTTACTTCTTGTCTGGCTATAGGAATGCTGGGGCCACATATTTGTGTTGATATATTTAGCTATTTGGGGTTCTAGAATTCTGAATATAAATGCACGGCATGTACTTTACCTATAGAGACATCTCCTCATGCCTCTAAATTGTATGCTATATAATAAACTGGTAGTATCGAATACATGTTTTTTTTTTTAATTCTATGAACCATTCCAAGAAATTATGGAACCAAAGGATGAGGTATTGTGAACTCCTCCCCAAACTTTATAGCTCACCTCTCAGATTACAAGTGGTCTAGGCTTCTGTGTGTTATCAGAAGCTAGGACAGTCTTATGGGGCTGGTCACATGCTCAGACTATAAAGTTTGTGCTAATATGGGCATTAAATTGTCATGTAATTAGTTGATGTACAGAGATTTGTAGAATTGGATGATATGAGAAAACAGCAATGACCATGATAACAACAATAAATTTTCACCTACAACAACCAATCACTTCACCCATCCATCTATCCATCCATCCATCCACCAAAAAAATCAAACCCAGACAACAACTATTCATATTCCTGCTGTTAGAATTGTTTTTGCAGGTAGAAAGTGTTCCTTAATTTTTCTGATCTTAATATGTTATATGTATATTGATTACCAAGTATCCACATGTTGTAAGGTTTGCATCTGGGACACGGATCACATTAGTCATTCTGAAGCCTAGGTTCAGCTTCCTTATCTGTAGCAGTTCCTCAGATCCATCGAGGAATGCAGTGTGGTTTTGGAACCTGAGTGGAGCTGGACTGGGGTGGAAGGATGACAAGAGAGCTTGCCTCTGTCTGAGCTGAGATCCTTTGTTGGGGGAGCGGGCAAGAGACTTTGTGCAGGTACTGGATGATCAGTGTTTCAACACTGTTCTATTCCTACCAATAGTTGTCCTTTCCTACCAATAGTTGTCCTTTTATTTAGATTTTCAAATCTATTAACATACAGAGGCTGTATTTATTATCTTTTCCTGTGCATTATGTCTACAGATACTTTCTATTCCATATTACAGTTAGCTTATTTTATAATTTTTGTCTTCACCAGCTTTTTTAGAAGGGATCAACTGTTGTTAAAATTTTCAAACAACTGGGTTTTATTTTTATAAAATGTCAAATTTTAAAACATTGGGTTCACTTATTTAAGCCATTGACAATATTATTTGTTTTGTCTTTGTCTTTTTATAATTCTTACAATTTCCTTATGTGTAACCTCCCCCCAACCTGAAGCTGGCTGAACCAGACCTTGACTTTGCTGCCACTAAGGAGATTACCTAGGGTAATCTCCCTAGATCACTGCCTCCCTAGATCACTCTATTGTTCAGCCACTGTTGCTGCTACCTGCTGGGAAGCCGCCTAGCTATTCCAGAGGAGACTACACCCTATCCTGCACGTGGTTACCTGCAGCTGGGCTCCAAGTATGAATTGGCGGAAATGGGCCTCCCCCTCCTTTATAAAGCGCGTCCACCATTGAACATTTGAACCTCAAGCAGACTAGCATGTCTTAGTTCCATTATTTCTTGACCCGCCTAGATTCCCTCTTCTCTTTCAGCTCCAGGCTGCCTCCCAGGCTAGTACCTGGACATGAGAGCTGCAGGCCGGCCCCAACACTTATGTTTATATTTCTCAACTCATTGTCTTATAATTTCACATATGTAGACAATGAATATTGATCATAACCACTCTATGTTGTCCCCTTTCTCTGTCCCTTTGATTCCCCAAAGATATGCCTTTTTCAATTTTCATGTCCTCTTCTTTAAAAAAGTACCAAGACTTATTGAATTCAATTCAGGCTGTCTGTATGTATATGGGTATAGGGTCATTTACCAGAATATGGACAACCTATCAGTGGCCAAACTCTCAAAGAAAACTGACCTGCTTTGATCAGCAGCCATTAACTGTCAGTATCTCCTCAGCTAGGGGTGGGGTCTCATGAGTTCCTACCCAATCCACACTAAAATTACTGACAGGTTGCATCTTGTGCAAACAACAACTTCTGGAGTTTATAGGTACATCAGCCATATCATGTTCACAGATAGCACTCTCCCTTAGCCTCTTGTTCTTCTTCTCTCTGTCACCACTTTTGAGATGTTCCCTGGGCCTTGGGAGGCATAGAGTTTAATACACATGTTTCAGGTAGGGCTCAGTACTTAACAGTCACTAATTCTTAGTACTTTGATAGTTAATGAATCTCTTCGTTAACTGCTGCACACTGTAAAAGGAAGCCCACTGTAGAAATACATTGAAAGCAGCACTAATTTATGGGCATAAAAGCAAATATTTAGAAAACAGTTTCACATGCCCATTTAGCAAGACAGCAGTAGTAGATTACCCTCTGGGGCCCACAATCTCCTGAGCCATGGACTTTTGATCAAGTTTATAGTACAGGCAGAAATTCCCTATTGTGAAGAGGTTCTCAGAACCAACTACAAAATAAAGTTGTTGATGGTCTCCATAACTCTCATGACACTATTATACCAGTGAACACATTTTGTATAGCAGGTTAATATTGTAGTATATAGGGTCAACCCCTGATGAAGGCTATTGACGAATCTTAATTTTGTACTGGATTGCATGACACCTTGCAGTAGGGTGCCTTTATGAATGCTGAGCAGTAGAGAAGAAGTTTCCAGGTGAGTTCGGTTTTATTTCTTTAAGTTCTGTAGTGGAATTGTTCTGATAATTTCTTGAACTGAATGTTTATGAATGTATATATTTTAATAAGTTTACAAACAGCTTGAATGTCTGTTTTAATTATTCTCACAAAATTTTGAAATGAAGATGTTTCAATTTAAGTACAAATTTTATTTCTGGTTATGTTACACCAAATGTTAGTGATATGTAATCTTGTTTAACAATTCATATAATTTCAAAAGTAACTTTTTACTGTTAAATGCTAATGCCATATATCAGGGACAGAGAATTTATACTCAGTGATCATGAGTCCTTAGGATTTATTGACAATTCCAGTGTGTTCTTTTTTTTGTTGAATCTTTAATATTTAATTAAAATACACATCTTTAATTGCTGGACACAGAGTTGATCTGTATTCAATAACTCAGCTACTTGAATATGCAAATCCAATGATTCATCTCTCAGTACCTGAGAATTAAGGCTTCAAGTATAGTAGTTGATTTTCATATTTTTCCTGAAGTCAGTCATTTGCTTTATGCAATGAAATTAAAATTGAAGATTCTAAATATTCATGATTCTGTTTTTATATTCTATTATTTGTTTTGATCAACATGTAACCTTCCTCTTTGTGTTTTGGATTTCATTTTGTCAAATATTGTTCTTCTATCTTTCTTTTGCTTCCTATTTGCCTGACTTGTCTTTGTAATTGATTCTTTTCTTTGTTCTTTGGTTTCAAGTGTGCATGTCTCAGATAATTTCCAGTGGATATTAATTTGTTTAATATAATGTGGAAGCTCTATTTTGAAGTATAAGTTTAATTCATTTGAGTTCTTTTTGTTATTGTCATTAAGTTAGAACTTATTTCTGTCACATATAATATTTTCCATTTGTTGTATCATTTTGTATTTTTATCATTTTTTTTTAAACTAGGGAGCTTGATTTGGTTCAGGATTTAAAAGCCCTATGCTCTATTGTGATCTTGTGGTTTCCGTTTCTTGTCTGACAGCATTGGACTTTATCCCTAGGGTGTGAAGTAAGGGTAGTGGTAGTTTATATTACTTGTATTTGACTGTGTTGAGTATATATCCAGTGCTTCGATTTGTGCTGTAAACTGCACTTCTTTTCTACTCTCACAGCTAAGTATGGAACTCATTGTTCCTTTCCAGTGCATGAAGAATTTAATGGTCATTTATATTCATTCTTTCTAGGTTTAGTATAGCTGGAGTCCTTTAGAACGAGTACATCTTCAGTATATGTATGCATTTTCTTTTTTTTTCAATAGCACCAAATTTAAATTACGTTTATTTTATTTAATTAATTTATTTGAGAAGAAAGAAAGAGGAATAAAAGAAGGAAGGGAGGAAGGAAGAACAAAGAAAGACTAAGATGTTTTTTTTTTCATTCACTAATTTATTTATTTACTTTACATCTGGATCGAAGCTTCCTCTCTCTCCTCTACTCCAAGTCCCTCCTTCCCTCCTCCCCCCATATTCCCCTCCCCTTCTCTTCAGAGAAATAAAAACCTCCCATAGATATCAACCCACTTAGGCATATCAAGTTGAAGTTGGACTAGGCACATGTCATATTGAGGTATTAGGGAAAAAGGATCCAAAGGCAGGCAACAGAGTCAGAGACAATCCTGCTTCTGCTGTTAGGGATCCCACCTGAAGACCAAGCTTAACATCTGTTGCATATGTGTAGGGGGCCTAGGTTCATCACATGTATGATCTCTGGTTTGTTGTTCAGTTTCTTTTTTTTTTTTAATTATTTTGCTAAATGTAAACATTTATTCTCTGAATAGAATAACAATAGCACTTTCATATTATAATTAGGTGCGTCACTATCATAAATTATATTTCAAGTTTTGGTAAATGAAAACATTAAGATGGATTTAGAGATTCAAATAAATATTTCTCTCCATTCTAGTAATCAGCCAATTTTTTTTTTTAGGTATTTTCCTCATTTACATTTTCAATGCTATCCCAAAGGTCCCCCATACCCCCCCATGCATTTTCTTTTAAAAATGTATGTATTTATTAATTTTATTTTATTTGTGTATGTGTGTGTGTATATATAACATTCTGGTGCCTGTTTAGGTTGGAAGAGAGTATTGCATACCCTGCAGCTGCAGTTACAGGTAATTGTGAACCATCTAACGTAGGTGCTGAGAGCTGAACTGGGGTTCAGAAAGTGCTCTTAACAGCTGAACCATCTCTGTAGCTTCACACTTTCTTTTATAGGAAGAATGATTTGTTTATACAACCATTTTGAAATAACATTGTTATAGTCATGGCAATGAACTTAACTTTAAACATTGCGTCAGAGATAGAAAGTTTACTGGGACACATTGCTATCTGGAATGAGGACTTTATTTCCTGTTTTACTTCGTGGCTAGGTAAGTCATATATGGTGGATTGAAAAAGTATGTCCTCCATAGTCTCATGCATTTGATTGCTTGGTCCCTAGTTGGTGGCACTGTTTGGGATTTGAAGGTGTAGCTTGGCTGGAATATTACTAAAGTAGGTTTTAAGAGTCTAAAAACTCATACCATTTTTTAGTGTGCTATCTCTGTTCCTGCTTGCAGTTTGAGTTGTATATTCTTAGCTTGCTCTTCCAGTTGCCACCATGGACTCTATCTGGAATCATAAGCCCAAATACATTCTTTCTTTTATAAGTTGCTTTGGTCATGGTGTTTTATTACAGCAATAGGAAAATGTACTGTGTGACTACACTCCAGGTGACAGAATTAAGTAGCTAAAATGGCTTTGCTTAATGTCTTTAGGGATGCTTGTCTCTTTTATCACTCCTCAGTTTCTCATCACTATAATAGTGATGTGTAGGAGATTATTCCCCTAGGAAGAGTGATGAACCATGATTCTACAGACAATAGTCCAGCTTGCTGACCAGCTGCCTTAGTTAGGGTTTACTGCTGTGAACAGATGCCATGACCAAGGCAGCTCTTAAAATGGACAACATTTAATTGGGGCTGATTTACAGGTTTAGAAGTTCAGTCTAGTATCATCAAGGCAGTGTCTAGGCAGGCATGGCACAGGATGAGCTGAGGGTTGTATATGTTCATCAAAAGGAAGGCAGGAGTAGATTGTTTTCAGACAGCTAAGAGGAGGGTCTCAAAGCCCATCTCCAGAATGACACACTTCCTTCAACAAGGCCACAGCCACTCCAACAAGACCATGCCTCCTAATAGTGCCATTCCTTGGGGCAAGCATATTCAAACCACCACACCAGCTGATCTTCAGATTTTTAAGTAAGGAAACTGTAGGTTTCTACTGAGTTTGAGCCACTGTCTTTTTGTGTCACTGGTATTTGTAACTGAACTTATCTCCTCTTTCTCCCTTTCCTCCAATCAAATTCTCTCATATAACTCCCCTCCTTCCTTACTTTGAAATTTATGGGCTTTCCCCCTTTAATTGTTGTCCATATATGTATATATTATTCCTAAATACGTAAGTGTAGCCTTTTCAGTCTATATGATGTTATACAATAAAATAAAATATTTTAAAAAACTGAAAGAGATTCCATCAATGTCAAAAGTTTGCCAAAACCAGTATGTTTAGCTGATTTTTGCTCACTTCATGGAGTGGGCTGCATTTCTAGAAGGGAGGCAAGGCCACTGTCTTAAACAGTTCTGTGAGATGCCAATTCTTAAATAAGTCTGCAAAATGTATATATCATCCAGAGGAAGGGCCAGAGAACAGATGGGGCACTGTTGGCAAGTCTTCAAATCCCAGGTTTCTTTGAAAGAGTTTGAGTGGAGTAGAGCATTTCTACATACATGATTGGAAATACCCAGGTGGGCATAGCAGGCACATTTGGATGGGAGTACAGCATCCTGTAGAAATACGGACATGAGTGCTATATAGCCTACCCATGCACCAAGCTAGAGATCTCTGCAAATCAGCATAGCAGAAAATGCCTAGTCAGCCTGTGGAGGTCAGACTGGAAGCAGCAGGCAGGAACTGGAAAGTACTGTGTTTTAAAGGTTAGAGTTTGAGTTTTCTTTTTTCTTTCTTTTTTATTTATTAGATCTTTTCTTTTTCCCCCCAAATTTTATTAGTTATTTACTTCATTTACATTTCAAATGCTATCCTGAAAGTCCCCTATACCCTTCTCACCCCCTACCCTCCCACTCCCACTTCTTGGCCACTGTGTTTCCCCTGTAATGGGCCATATAAAGTTTACAAGACCAAGGGGCCTCTCTTCCCAATGATGGTCGACGAGGCTATCTTCTGCTACATATGCAGCTAGAGACACAAGCTCTGGGGGTACTGGTTAGTTCATATTGTTGTTCCACCTATAGGGTTGCAGACCCCTTCAGCTCCTAGGGTACTTTCTCTAGCTCCTCCATTGGGGGCCCTGTGTTCCATCCAATAGCTGACTGTGAGCATCCACTTCTGTGTTTGCCAGGCACTGGCATAGCCTCACAAGAGATATATCAGGGTCCTTTCAGCAAAATCTTGCTGGCGTGTGCAATGGTGTCAGCATTTGGATGGTCCATCCTTTCATCTCAGCTCCAAACTTTGTCTTTGTAACTCCTTCCATGGGTGTTTTGTTCCAAACTCTAAGAAGGGGCGAAGTGTGTACACTTTGGTCTTCATTCTTCTTGAGTTTCATGTGTTTTTCAAATTGTATCTTGGGTATTCTAAGTTTCTGGGCTAATATCACTTATCAGTGAGTGCATATCATGTGAGTTCTTTTGTGATTGGGTTATCTCATGGAGGATGGTACTCTCCAGATCTATCCATTTGCCTAGGAATTTCATAAATTCATTGCTTTTAGTAGCTGACTCATATTCCATTGTATAAATGTACCACATTTTCTGTATCCATTACTCTGATGTGGGACATCTGGGCCCTTTCCAGTGTCTGGCTATTATAAATAATGCTGCTATGAACAAAGTGGAGCATGTGTCCTTATTACCAGTTGGAACATCTTCTGGAAATATGCCCAGGAAAGGTATTGCTGGATCCTCCAGTAGTACTATGTACAATTTTCTGAGGAACTGCCAGACTGATTTCCAGAGTGGTTGTACAAGCTTGCAATCCCACCAATAATGGAGGAGTGTTCCTCTTTCTCCACATCCTCGCCAGCATCTGCTGTCACCTGAATTTTTGATCTTAGCCATTCTGACTGGTGTGAGATGGAATCTCAGGGTTGTTTTGATTTGCATTTCTCTGATGATTAAGGATGCTGACCATTTTTTCAGGTGTTTCTCAGCCATTTGGTATTCCTCAGGTGAGAATTCTTTGTTTAGCTCTGAGCCCCATTTTTAATGGGGTTATTTGGTTTTATGGAGTCTACCTTCTTGAGTTCTTTATATATATTGGATATTAGTCCCCTATCTGATTTAGGATAGGTAAAGATGCTTTCCCAATCTGTTGGTGGCCTTTTTGTCTTTTTGACGGTGTCTTTTGCCTTGCAGAAGCTCTTCAGTTTCATGAGGTCCCATTGTCAATTCTCGATCTTACAGCATAAGCCATTGCTGTTCTATTCAGGAATTTTTCCCCTATGCCCATATATTCAAGGCTTTTCCCCACTTTCTCCTCTATAAGTTTTAGTGTCTCTGGTTTTATGTGAAGTTCCTTGATCCACTTAGATTTGACCTTAGTACAAGGAGATAGGAATGGATCGATTCGCATTCTTCTACATGATAACAACCAGTTGTGCCAGCACCATTTGTTGAAAATGCTGTCTTTCTTCCACTGGATGGTTTTAGCTCCCTTGTCGAAGATCAAGTGACCATAGGTGTGCGGGTTCATTTCTGGGTCTTCAATTCTATTCCATTGGTCTACTTGTCTGTCAGTATACCAGTACCATGCAGTTTTTATCACAATTGCTCTGTAGTAAAGCTTTAGGTCAGGCATGGTGATTCCACCAGAGGTTCTTTTATCCTTGAGAAGAATTTTTGCTATCCTAGGTTTTTTGTTATTCCAGATGAATTTGCAGATTGCTCTTTCTAATTTGTTGAAGAATTGAGTTGGAATTTTGACGGGGATTGCATTGAATCTGTAGATTGCTTTTGGCAAGATAGCCATTTTTACAATGTTGATTCTGCCAATCCATGAGCATGGAAGATCTTTCCATCTTCTGAGATCTTCTTTAATTTCTTTCTTCAGAGACTTGAAGTTCTTATCATACAGATCTTTCACTTCCTTAGTTAGAGTCACTCCAAGATATTTTATATTATTTGTGACTATTGAGAAGGGTGTTGTTTCCCTAATTTCTTTCTCAGCCTGTTTATCCTTTGTGTAGAGAAAGGCAATTGACTTGTTTGAGTTAATTTTATATCCAGCTACTTCACTGAAGCTGTTTATCAGGTTTAGGAGTTCTCTGGTGGAATTTTTAGGGTCACTTATATATGCTATCATATCACATGCAAAAAGTGATATTTTGACTGCATCTTTTCCAATTTGTATCCCCTTCATCTCCTTTTGTCGTCGAATTGCTCTGGCTAGGACTTCAAGTACTATGTTGAAGAGGTAGGGAGAAAGTGGGCAGCATTGTCTAGTCCCTGATTTTAGTGGGATTGCTTCCAGCTTCTCACCATTTACTTTGATATTGGCTACTGGTTTGCTGTAGATTGCTTTTATCATGTTTAGGTATGGGCCTCGAATTCCTGATCTTTCCAAGACTTTTATCATGAATGGGTGTTGGATCTCGTCAAATGCTTTTTCTGCATCTAACGAGATGATCATGTGGCTTTTGTCTTTGAGTTTGCTTATATACTGGATTACATCGATGGATTTCCGTATATTAAGCCATCCCTGCATCCCTGGAATAAAACCTACTTGGTCAGGATGGATGATTGCTTTAATGTGTTCTTGGATTCAGTTAGCGAGAATTTTATTGAGTATTTTTGCATCGATATTCATAAGGGAAATTGGTCTGAAGTTCTCTATCTTTGTTGGATCTTTCTGTGGTTTAGGTATCAGAGTAGTTGTGGCTTCATAGAATGAGTTGGGTAGAGTACCTTCTGTTTCTATTTTGTGGAATAGTTTGTGCAGAACTGGAATTAGATCTTCTTTGAAGGTCTGATAGAACTCTGCACTAAACCCGTCTGGTCCTGGGCTTTTTTTGGCTGGGAGACTATTAATGACTGCTTCTATTTCTTTAGGGGATAAAGGACTGTTTAGATTATTAACCTGATCTTGATTTAACTTTGGTACCTGGTATCTGTCTAGAAACTTGTCCTTTTCATCCAGGTTCTCCAGTTTTTTTGAGTATAGCCGTTTGTAGAAGGATCTGATGGTGTTTTGCATTTCCTCAGGATCTTTTTTTATGTCTCCCTTTTCATTTCTGATTTTGTTAATTAGGATGCTGTCCCTGTGCCCTCTAGTGAGTCTGGCTAAGGGTTTATCCATCTTGTTCATTTTTTCAAAGAACCAGCTTCTGGTTTGGTTGATTCTTTGAATAGTTCTTTTTGTTTACGCTTGTTTGATTTCTCTCTGAGTTTGATTATTTTCTGCCTTCTACTCCTCTTGGGTAAATTTGCTCCCTTTTGTCCTAGAGTTTTTAGGTGTGCTGTCAAGCTCCTAGTGTATGCTCTCTCTAGTTTCTTTTTGGCAGCACTAAGAACTATGAGTTTTTCTCTCAGAATTGCCTTCATTGTGTCCCATAAATTTGGGTATGTTGTGGCTTCATTTTCATTAAACTCTAAAAAGTCTTTAATTTCTTTTTTCTTTCTTCCTTGACCAAGGTATCATTGAGGAGAGTGTTGTTCAGTTTCCACATGAATGTTGGCTTTCTATTATTTATGTTGTTATTGAAGCTCAGCCTTAGTCCATCGTGATCTGATAATATGCATGGGACCATTTCAATATTTTTGTATCTGTTGAGGCCTGTTTTTTTAACTAATTATATGGTCTATTTTGGAGAAGGTACAATGAGGTGCTGAGAAGAAGGTATATCCTTTTGTTTTAGGATAAAATGTTCTGTAGATATCTGTTAAATCCATTTGTTTTATAACTTCTGTTAGTTTCACTGTGTCTCTCTTTAGTTTCTATTTCCAGAATCTGTCCATTGATGAGAGAGGGGTGTTGAAGTCTCCCACTATTATTGTGTGAGGTACAATGTGTGCTTTGAGCTTTACTAAAGTTTCTTTAATGCATGCGGTTACCCTTGCATTTGGAGCATAGTTATTCAGAATTGAGAGTTCATCCTGGAAGATTTTACCTTTGATGAGTATGAAGTGCCTCTTATCTTTTTTTTTTAATTAAGTATATTCTTCACTTACATTTCCAATGCTATCCCAAAAGTCCCCCATGCCCTTTCCCCCCTCTCCTCTCCCCACCCACTCCCACTTCGTGGCACTGGCATTCCCCTGTACAGAGGCATATAAAGTTTGCAAGACCAATGGGCCTCTCTTTCCAATGATGGCCGACTAGGCCATCTTCTGATACTTATGCAGCTAGAGACATGAGCTCTGGGAGTACTGGTTAGTTCACATTGTTGTTCCACCTATAGGGTTGCAGTCCCCTTCAGCTCCTTGGGTACTTTCTCTAGTTCCTCCATTGGGGGCCCTGTGATCCATCCAATAGCTGACTGTGAGCATCCACTTCTGTGTTTGCTAGGCCCCGGCCTAGCCTCACAAAGAGACAGATATATCTGGGTTCTTTCAGCAGAATCTTGCTAGTGTATGCAATGGTGTCAGCGTTTGGAGGCTGATTATGGGATGGATCCCCGGGTATGGCAGTGTCTAGATGGTCCATCCTTTTGTCTCAGCTCCAAACTTTGTCTCTGTAACTCCTTCCATGGGTGTTTGATCCCAATTCTAAGAAGGGGAAAGTGTCAACAATTTGGTCTTTGTTCTTGAGTTTCACGTGTTTTGCAAATTGTATCTTGTATCTTGGGTATTCTACATTTCTGGGGTAATATCCATTTATCAGTGAGTACATATCACATGAGTTCTTTTATGATTGGGTTACCTCACTCAGGATGATGCCTTTCAGGTCCATCCATTTGCCTAGGAATTTCATAAATTCATTCTTTTTAATACCTGAGTAGTACTCCATTGTGTAAGTGTACCACATTTTCTGTATCCATTCCTCTCTTGAGGGGCATCTGGGTTCTTTCCAGCTTCTAGCTATTATAAATAAGGCTGCTATGAACATAGTGGAGCATATGTCCTTCTTACCACTTGGAACATCTTCTAGATATATGCCCAAGAGAGGTATTGAGGGATCCTTTGGTAGTACTATGTCCAATTTTCTGAGGAACCGCCAGACTGACTTCCAGAGTGGTTGTACAAGCTTCCAATCCCACCAACAATGAAGGAGTATTCCTCTTTCTCCACATCCTTGGCAGGATCTGCTGTCACCTGAATTTTTTATCTTAGCCATTCTGACTGGTGTGAGGTGGAATCTCAGTGTTGTTTTGATTTGCATTTCCCTGATGATTATGGATGTTGAACATTTTTTCAGGTGCTTCTCAGCCATTTGGTATTCCTCAGGTGAGAATTCTTTGTTCAGCTCTGAGCCCCATTTTTTGATGGGGTTATTTGATTTTCTGGAGTCCACCTTCTTGAGTTCTTTATATAAATTGGATATTAGTCCCCTATCTGATTTAGGATAGGTAAAGATCCTTTCCCAATCTGTTGGTGGCCTTTTTGTCTTATTTATCGTGTCTTTTTCCTTACAGAAGCTTTTGAATTTTATGAGGTTCCATTTGTTAATTATCGATCTTACAGTACAAGCCATTGCTGTTCTATTCAGGAATTTTTCCCCTGTGCCCATATATTCAAGGCTTTTCCCTACTTTCTCCTCTATAAGTTTCACTGTCTCTGGTTTTATGTGGAGTTCCTTGACCCATTTAGACTCTAGTTTTGTACAAGGAGTTAAGAATGGATCAATTCGCATTCTTCTACATGATTACTGCCAGTTGTTCCAGCACCATTTGTTGAAAATGCTGTTTTTTTTTCCCACTGGATGGTTTTAGCACCCTTGTCAAAGTTCAAGTGACCATAGGTGTGTGGGTTCATTTCTGGGTCTTTAGTTCTATTCCATTGGTCTACCTGTCTGTCACTATACTGGTACCATGCAATTTTTATCACAATTTCTCTGTAGTACAGCTTTATGTTGGGCATGGTGATTCCACCAGAGATTCTTTTATCATTGAGAAGAGATTTTGCTATCCTATGTTTTTTGTTACTCCAGATGAATTTGCAGATTTCCCTTTCTAATTCGTTGAAGAATAGAGTTGTAATTTTGATGGGGATTGCATTGAATCTGTAGATTTCTTTTGTCAAGATAGCCTTTTTCACTATATTGATCTGAAAGAAAGATGAAAATTTCAAGACCTGTAAGTCATATAAAGGACTCAGAAATTGCTGGTTGTTTGTGAGCCTAGAGGCTGCCTGGGGCTGAGAACAAAAAACAAAACAAAACAAAACAAACAAACAAACAAACAAACAAAAAAAAAACAAACCTGGGTATGTCCCGTAGTTAAATCATTCCTGGGAACAGCTTAACCTTAAAGATAAAGAGGAATGTGAGGACATAACAGGGCTTTCTCAACTGAGTCAAAAACTCACAAACTCTGACACTCTGCACGTACATGTAATTTTTTTGCTGATGTTTGAATAAGCCAATAGTGTGTCACTATGCTGAATTCCTCACCCCTAAACCCCTTACCCCATAAAAAATCCCTAGTTTTCGAGCCTCATGTCCGACATCCCTTATCTCCTGTGTGGGATGCATGTAGGTCCGGAGCTCTGTAATTAAACGACCTCATGTAATTACATCAAGATGGTCCTTCGTGATTTTTTGGGTGCACACCGAATCGGGAATTGAGTAGGGGTTTCCCTACTAGGTCTATCAGATCCTGCCAATCCATGAGCATGGGAGATCTTTCCATCTTATGAGGTCTTCTTTAATTTATTTCTTCAGAGACTTGAAGTTCTTATCATACAGATCTTTCCCTTTCATAGTTAGAGTCATGCCAAGGTATTTTATATTATTTGTAACTATTGTGAAGGGTGTTGTTTCCTTAATTTCTTTCTCAGCCTTTTTATCCTTTGTGTAGAGAAAAGCCATTGAGTTAATTTTATATCCAGCTACTTCAATGAAGCTGTTTATCTGGTTTAGCAGTTCTGTTGTGGAATTTTTAGGGTCACTTATATATACTATCATATCATCTGCAAAAAGTGATATTTTGACTTCTTCCTTTCCAATTTGTATCCCCTTGATCTCCTTTTGTTGTCGAATTGCTCTGGCTAGGACTTCAAATACTATGTTGAATAGGTATGGAGAAAGTGGGCAGCCTTGTCTAGTCACTGATTTTAGTGGGATTGCTTCCAGCTTCTCACCATTTACTTTGATGTTGGCTACTGGTTTGCTGCAGATTGCTTTTATCATGTTTAGGTATGGGCCTCGAATTCCTGATCTTTCCAAGACTTTTATCATGAATGGGTGTTGGATTTTGGCCTCTCATCTTTTTTGATAACTTTGGGTTTTAAGTCAATTTTATTCGATATTAGAATGGCTACTGCAGCTTGTTTCTTCAGACTGTTTGCTTGGAAAATTGTTTTCCAGCCTTTCACTCTGAGATAGTGTCTGTCTTTTTCCCTGAGATGGGTTTCCTGTAAGTAGGAAAATATTGGGTCCTGTTTGTGTAGCCAGTCTGTTAGTCTATGACTTTTTATTGGGAAATTGAGTCCATTGATATTAAGAGTTATTAAGGAAAAGTAATTGTTGCTTCCTGTTATTTTTGTTGATAGAGTTGGGATACTGTTCTTGTGGCTGTCTTCTTTTAGGTTTGTTAAAGAATTACTTTCTTGCTTTTTCTAGGGTGTAGTTTCCATCCTTGTATTGGTGTTTTCCCGTTATTATCCTTTGAAGGGCTGGATTCATGGAAAGATATTGTGTGAACTTGGTTTTGCCATGGAATACTTTGTTTCCTCCATCTATGGAAATTGAGAGTTTTGTTGGGTATAGTAGTCTGGGAGGGCATTTGTGTTCTCTTAGTGTCTGTATAACATCTGTTCAGTACCTTCTGGCTTTTATAGTCTCTGGTGAGAAGTCTGGAGTAATTCTAATAGGCTTGCCTTTATATGTTACTTGGTCTTTTTCCCTTACTGCTTTTAATAGTCTGTCTTTATTTAGTGCATTTGTTGTTCTGATTATTATGTGTCAGGAGGAATTTCTTTTCTGGTCCAGTCTATTTGGAGTTCTCAAGGGTTCTTGTATGTTCATGGGCATCTCTTTCTTTAGGTTTGGGAATTTTTCTTCTATAATTTTGTTGAAGATATTTGCTGGCCATTTAAGTTGAAAATCTTCATTCTTATCTACTCCTATTATCTGTAAGTTTGGTCTTCTCATTTTGTCCTGGTTTTCCTGGATGTTTTGTGTTAGAATCTTTTTGTATTTTGGATTTTCTTTGATTGTTCTCTCCATGTTCCCTATGGAATCTTCTGCACCTGAGATTCTCTCTTCTATCTCTTGTATTCTGTTGCTGATTCTCGCAATTATGGTTCCTGATTTCTTTCCTAGGTTTTCTATCTCCAGAGTTGTCTCCCTTTGGGTTTTCTTTATTGTTTTTACTTCCATTTTTAGATCCTGGATGGTTTTGTTCAATTCCATCACCTGTTTGGTAGTGTTTTCTGTAACTCTCTAAGTGAATTTTGTTTTTCCTCTTAAAGGCTTCTAGCTGTTTACCTGTGTTTTTCTGTATTTCCTTCTTAAAGTCCTCCATCATCATGAGAAGTGACTTTAGATCCATGTCTTGCTTTTCTGTTGTGATGTTGTATCCAGGACTTGCTAAGGTGGGAGCGTTTGGTTCTGATGATGCCAAGTAACCTTGGTTTCTGTTGCTTCTGTTCTTAAGCTTGCCTCTTGCCATCTGATTATCTCAATTGCTAGCTACTGTGAATATATCTGATTGCAACCTCTCCTTCCTACAATCCCAGTTGATTCAGGACTCCTCTGAGTCCAGCTTTCTCTGTGATCCTTTGATTGTGGGCTCCTGTGTACCTGAGATTCTGGGTGTGTCAGAGTTTTTGGCAGTCAAGCTTCCTCTGAGACTCTGAAATACTGGTGTGACCTAGCTCCTATTATCCTGGGATCCTGTTGTCTTAAGATCCTGGGCATGTTATAGTGCCTGGAAGTGGTGTCTCCTTTGAGGATCGGGGAGCTGTTTAGTCAGTGATTCTAAGATCGCGTGAAGAGTCCTCTAGGGACCTTGGGGGTGTCCACCGACTCCATGCCCTAGGTGACCTGGTGCTGGCACTGACCAGAAGGGACTTGTGCCCCTGGTCAGGCCAGTTTGCTGCTTCCCTTCTGCTGTCTCAGGTCCCACGCGAGATTGGATTGGAACAGATGCTGTGTTCCACTCACCAGTGATACTAAGATCGCATGGAGAGTCCTCTGGGGACTGTGGGGGTATCCGCCAATTCCGAGTCCAAGGTGACCCGGTGCTGGCCAAGTTTGAGTTTTCTAAAGGGCAATGAGGAATCAGCAGGGAAGGAGAAGTGGACTGTGAGGGGAAATCATAGCCAGGCAGACTAGTTAGGGAGCCAGTGCAATCACCATGTGAGGGGAGACAAGAGCTGGAATTAGCTCCTACCATCTGAGGATAGAGAGAAAGGGGCGTGTCTGAGCTAAGGAGACAGAATTGGTAGCACTTGGCTGCTGATTGGATGTAGGATTTCAGGCTGACTCTCTTTCTGGTGTCGGCATGGGAATGAATTAGGAGGCCTCAAACAGGACAGAACACCCAGTGAGGGGAAAAATAAAGCTGCTTTAAAACCCTTTTCCTCATCTCTTAGATTTTTTTTTTTTTTTTTTGAATAGGGTGCTGCTTGAGACCGGCCATTGCTCTTGTGGGATGAAAGAGAGCAGCTCATCACACAAGTGTGTTAAGAAGGAATACTTCTGGCAATGTAAGAAGGCCCAGGTTAGAGCAGGAGGGAGGAGAGAGCTGAGCTGGCAAAGGCACCTCCTGCTTGTGCAGATCCTTCCTAGATTCTTCCCAGGGAAAGTATGGCGGTCTCAGAGGACAGGCTGCAGGAATCCCTGCTGTCTGGAAAGCCAATGGACAGATGGAAGGAGGAGCCCACAGACACAGCTCATGCAGGAGAGGACCTTCTGTGAGCTACTAGGACCTGGGACTGGCCAATTATGCTAGCCTGTCTAACAAGTCAGCTCCGGGGGTTTGCTTGCTTCTCCCTCAGCACTGGGATTACAAGTGTGTAGCTCTTATCCTGCTCAACTTTTTATGTGGGTGTTGGTGATTGAACTCAGGTCACTAAGAATAGATAGCAAATCCTTCCCCTGCTGGGCAAGCTGCACAGCCCCCCAGGCCTACATTTCTGATGTGCATACTGATATACTGAGGCATATCCAAGGTGTGTTGAAACAAGTTAGGGATACATGAGGCATAGTCTCCAATCTTAACAGATTTTAGAGCTCAGTGGTTGTATATGTATATGTATGCCTAAGATGGAGTTGGGAAGAAATGGACAGGGTTAGAAGAGATGGTCAGCACAGATAGTATGTTCAAAAGAGGAGGGACATCACCTGACCAAAGACATCAATGCACGATGGGCTTTGATCTGAATATTATTGCTGGGCAGATGTGAAACTCAGAGTCAATTAGACATCAGCTCTGAATCCACAAAGAGGTGAACCCAACTCCCCCCACCCCCAACCCCATGCCACATGTTTATGCTGTTTCTCTCATCTTTGGCCATATGGGGAATGAGGGAGATGGATGTGAGGGCCTTTGCTTCTTACTTTTCTATTCAAGCATTAGAGATACATCCTAGGAACCTTGCATTGGACTCTCTTTACAGAGTCTTTATGTCTTTATGTTATAGTCTTTATTGTTCTGGCTTTCCCAGAAACACCAGTCTCCCAGAAGTGTGGCAGTATTTATATTATACCCTGCTCTAAAACATTCAGATACTCTGAATCACCTCTGTAAAACTTTTCAAAAAGCCCACAAATAAGAATCTCTAGAATATCTTTCCTGGAGCCCAAATTCCAAATCATCTTCAGCAATCTCTATTTTTAACAGGAACTCCAGGTAGTAGTCAAACTTGAGTAAATTATAAAAACAGCAATCTTTTGGAATAAATGCTGAAATGGTAAACTGAAAACCCTGGAGAATTCAATGACGTCATATCTAGAGGAGGGGAAGAGGAAGAGGGATGTTCAGGGAGAGATGGAGCTGCAAGGAAGAAAGGTGGATTTAGCTCTCCCTATGTTTTGAATATGGTTAGTACTCTAAAAGAATTCATACAAAATTTTATTGTCAGCATAATTGTAGTAAGAAGTGTTGGGGTTGTCAAGAGTTGGCTGCGTCAAGGGGTGAACCTATGTATCCTCATGAATGGATTAATATTGATGCCATTATTGTGGGAGTAGGTTGTTTCTTCTTCCCATTGTTTTGTTTGGGTTCATTAAGACAGGGTTTGGTATAGGCCAGACTAGATAGAATTTGATATGTAGCTGAGGTTGGCCTCCAATTCTTTGTCTTCATGAGTCTACTTCCAGGATTACAGACATGTGCCACTATATTCATCTCTGGGGTGGGTTAGTTTGTAATAGCGTGGATTCTGGCTGAGCTCATGATCCTGAGATTCTTAGAAGGGAGTCTGTCCCCAGTAGTCTCTTTCTTCCCTTTTTGTCCTTTTGCCATGTTTGAAACAGTCCAAGGTGTTGACCAAAAATTAAGATGTCTGAGCAGTGTACATGAACTTCCCCATCTCTTATGTCTCCTATCTCTGCCTTGACATTGTGAAAAGATGAGGGGCTTGTGGCTTAACAAGGCGGTCATCTTAGTTAGGGTTTAGATGCTATGAACAGACACCATGACCATGGCAACTCTTGTAAGGACAACATTTTATTGGGGCAGGCTTACAGGTACAGAGGTTCAGTCCATTATCAAGGCAGAAGCATGACAACATTCAGGCAAGCATGGTTTTAAAAATGCTGAGAGTTCTACATCTTTATCTGAAGATGACTAGGAGGAGACTGGCTTCTATATGCTTAGGAGGAGGAGGGTCTTAAAGCCACACCCATAGTGACACACTTCCTCCAACCAGGCCACACCTCCAAATAGTACCACTCCCTGGGACAAGCACATTCAAACTACCACAGCAGTTTTCCAATTCAAAGGGTTTGGGTGTTGTTGGGCCGTTTGCTCTTCCTATTGAAGCCAGCTCCACTCTCTACAATGACCCATGACAATTCTGATTCCTTTTCCATATTTCTTCTCCTCTTCCTCCCCTCCCCCTCTTCCTCATCCTCCTTCTGTTATCCAACTTCAGACATAATGTATGAATGAATGTTTAGTCTTCTTTTCTATAAACTTCTAAACACAATTCTTATGTTGTTATCTTCAGTCAGCTGCTTCTGGTTTGCTTTTCTTTGCATATGCTCTGGCTTGTCAATTTTCTTAACGTGAATATAGCTTTCCACAGGGGTCTAGTAAGGAGACAGGAATGTCTCTCATTTTGGTCCAGAAACTGTGTTAAGCCTAATGTGTGTGCCTTTGCATGTGTGCATTAGATACTTATCATATTAATTAGTCATTGATTCCCATCTTGGTCCATTTTAACTTTTATAACAGGATACTATATATTGGCTAGTTTATTATTAACAGAGTTAATTTGGCTCACAGTTCCTTATTGTTCTGCAGGGTGGAGAGTCCAAGATGCTAGCAGTTGGCAGAGGCCTTCTTCTTACATCTGAGTGTGACAGAGACTGTCACATTGCTAGTGAGAGCAAAAGAAGGGGAAATTGCTATAAGGACCCCACTTTCTGCAACAGGGACACTATTCTATTCATGAGAGGTCTTTCTGATCTCCTCTTCAAGGTGCCATCCCTTAAGACTTTTTCTGTAAAGGTTACATTTCCAATGTGTAAACTCAGGCACATAGGCAAAGCCTTTGAGTCCACATTGGGGAAAGGTTGACTCTGTCTTGGTTATATCACTCTGCCCTTTACTTACCTCAAACCCTGACCCTTCCATAGGTAATGCTGATTATTCAAGTCTGCCACCTAATACTCTCTGCTTCTACAGATACAGGCAGCTCTTGGGGTCCATCAGGATGCTGCTCATTGTTCTGAGGTATGACTGTTTAAGTATGGGCTTAGAACAGAAGAAGAAGTCTGTCTGTCAGACCCAGGTACCAGCTCAGTTGTTAGTGCCCATGTGACCTAGGGCTCTACTTTTGTATCACTGGATCATGGTGTTTTTTCTATTTATTACAGGGGACCAGGATGATAGAGTTACCCAACCTTTGATTTTGACAAAGGTTCAAGTTCTCTAACTGTTAGAAAAATTTCACATCCTTAACACAGAGGATGCAGGGAGGGAGATGCTCAGAAGAGAGGATATTTAGTGAAATCCCACTTCCCTTAATAACATCACAACTCATTCTACCAAAGTCAGCCCAGCATAAACATTCAATGGGTATTTCTGCTTCTGGGGCAGCCTTTGTTACCTTTGGTTCCTGCCTATACCTGAGGCACAGAGAAGTTGCCAGTAAGCACAGGTCAGCTGGGCCCAAGGTCTGAAGAACAAGGTATAGTTTTAACTGTGGCAGTAAAATTATGGGTGAATTCCATCAATTTTCATAGAACAGCTATATTCCTGGGACATACCAGGATCCTGTAGGGAAGAGCAATGAGGCAGAATGTACTGGTTTAGACCATAGATACTGGGAGAATGCTGGGGATTGGTTTTCTTGTTTCAGCTATTAAGAAATCTTCCATCATC
The DNA here is from genome assembly GCF_000001635.26 of Mus musculus. Classification (NCBI taxonomy): domain Eukaryota; kingdom Metazoa; phylum Chordata; class Mammalia; order Rodentia; family Muridae; genus Mus; species Mus musculus. Next base: position 40,739,651 of record NC_000080.6, on the reverse strand, counting down.
TAATCTTCAGCAGGGACATTATGTGGGAAATGCAACACCCTTGATTAAACCAAAAGGGACAAAGCTCAAGGGTAGAAGAAGCTCAGCAGTCACACATTGCTCTAGAATGTTCTCTTGAGTACTAGTATTGCCAAGGAGTGTGCCAGATCATCTGGCATAAGTCTAGCAATAGAGACAGACAGGATTGGCCTGGGGTCCAGTATAGCATGCATACCACCCTGTGTGGTGCTGGGAATGTCATGTCATGTGTATGATCCTGACCTGGTGAAGCATGGGTGAGGGCTGAGCTAGACTGGAAAGATGAGACTCTGAAGTGTCCGCATGTTGAGTCTTAGGCTGGACCTCGATCTGTTCCAAGATCTAGGGGAGCTCTATTTCTTAGCATGTGTGAGACCAGTTAATTGGTTGAGGACTGTAGTGTCTGGATGGTTAAACATGGCTAGAGATGGGATCTTATGGTTCTAGTTTCCAGAAGGACAGAAAATTCTTTGACCATTTAGAGAACAGATTCTCCCTGTGCCAAGGATGTTAGTGAGCCCATGAGTCTACAGGAAGAATTGCTGCAGCATGGCCTTCAGGAATGCAGGGAGTTCTCTGGACAGGACACTATTTCTGTCTTGCCATCTGACCCAGACTTTGTACCCTATCCCCTGGCTGGAGCCAGTGGCCTGTGAGCTTTGTGAGGCATGCTGTCCTTTTACATGAGCTGAAGGTGGAAGAATAGTCAAACAGCATTGCTTGCATTTTGGAAACAACAGAAGAGAAAACCTTGCCATTGTAACAAAGAGGAATTCAAACAGCAGGCTGTTAAGCAGGGGTGTATCATTTAGTGAACCAGAGAAATGCTTTGTAATATTGTGTTGATCTGCACTGTCAAATAAAAATCAAATATAAAAACACAGCAATATAAATATGAGATATCCACAAAGGACTATGCCAGTAAATGTATTTAAAAAGCTGCATGCATGCTTTTAATCCTAGTAATCAAGAGATAGAGGCAGCCGGATTGTGAGTTCAAGCTAGATGAGACTCTGTCATGAAAAAAAAAATCATGGACTGGAGGCATAGATCATGGTAGAGTGCAATTGTGGTCCTGCCCACCACATGTCCCTCTCAGAGTGATTTGTGGAGGTGGGGTGTGAAATCTGGAAAATGGAGTAGGCAGGCTCTGGAAGCACCAAAGGGTAGCTGAGACAATGCCTCCTGTTGGGAGGGTTGTCAGTCTCTGCAGTGAAGAGATATCAGGTCAGCACATTCAGTGGCTCCAGCAGCAGTGATACCAATGCCCAGATGCCCCTTTGTGTCCAGGTCCTCAACCTAGGAAGAGGCGAGTTAAGATTGACCTTGTAGGTAGGACGGCTCCAAACTGAAGAGTTAGCATGCATCACTTAGCTGAGCTCACAATGACTCAAAAAGGGAAACTGGGTCTCAAAGCAGGGAGTCTTGGAACAGGTCTACTGAAAGTCATTGAGAGGCTTAAGGCAGGGTTCTGTGCTCATCTTCTTCCACCTTACCCAGTGCTACTCCTAGACACCCCATCCCTCTAAGTTCCTCAGCTGTATCTCTGCACTTAGAATTCTTTTCTTGAATTGAAGAGCAGATTCTCAGCATCTCAGTTGGATGCAATTATCTGTGGACTTCTTGTTAGGTGGGGTCAACTCAGTTCTCCTCTACCCCTCGTCTTTCCTTTAGTTTCCTTAACCACACAGGTAATTTCAATTTAATTAAAAATATTGTTCACTGCAGGTCAAGTAGGTTCTATGATTACATTTTCTTCCTTGAACATCTTGTCATTTTCCTGGGATTAGAATCTACACACATAGGCGTGTGCTATGCCTGCCACCAATGTCTCTTCTCAGACCTGTCAGAACCTTGACACGTGGGTCTTCCCAAAATGGAGAGCTGAAATTCTCATCTGTGCTTCATCAGCTCCATTCCCAGGACACTATTTCTCAGCATTCTGGTGGGAGGTAGGTGGGGCTCAAATAGGGTGGCATAGGAGGCATGTGTATCACCATGCCGGGCCTGGGGCTTGCTCCTTGCTGAGAGGCTGCCTAGAAGAAGGGCATTCCACAATGGCTCATGGACATTTTCTGTTGTGTGACTGCCTGTTTGGCATCCTACTTCTCTCTTCCTTCTGGCTTTTCCCAGAGCCAGCATTTACTAAGTGACTAGTGTTTGTGTGTATTCTGCTACATAACACAAGAAATGCTATGAAGGCCCTGTATGCTAGCCAGCAGGGCAGTGTATGGTGACAAAATGGACTGGATGCTCCCCTGTATGTTGCAAGGAACTGTTAATACTGGGTGGTCCCCAGTGCCCTGAAATATAGGGACATTCTATGTTATCTGATCAAGAACAAGGTTCTTTCTTTGCATTTCTACTCATGCCCAAAGCGCCCTAGTCCCCCAAAGAGCAGTTGAAGAAGCTACCCTTAATGGCAGCACATTCTTTTTCCTTGGTGTCTAGTCTTTTTCTGGCTTTACCCATTGCCCTGGGCTTGCCCTGCACTCTCGACTACTACCCGACATCCTCTCTCTTTTCTCTCACTAGTCTTAGCCTCAGATAATTTTACCACTGAATATCTTTATGTGGATGGGCACCTGTCTCGTGGTGTCTGTATCTTGATTTGAGTTGGGTGCTCCAGCATACCTGAGAGGAGGGGACAGAAGTACACAGAACACAATTCTGTTAATGCTTTGAGGCTAAGCTGCCTCCTTGGGAGCAAAAGTGATGTTGCCCACACCTGGTGATTCAGTGTCTTTGAGTAAGACTCTCCTGTTGGGTTACAGTTGTGTTCCCTTGGTGAATTTGCAAGTTTATAGACTGGCCTGAGTTCACACATACCTGCCTGTGTGATCATGCCTCCACTACTATTCCTGGTCTCTAGTTAGTCAGTCTCTGCTCTAGGATTGAGCTTTTCTTGCCCTATTGATTCCAAATTCCCTGAGCATCCCTGAGCAGGCATCTTGGCTTCCTCTTCCCCAGGGCTTTTTAGAACACAATCATGTCCAGCTTGGCTTCATTTTTAATTTACATAAAGTATATTTTTCAATAAGTTTTGAAATAACACTAGTTTTTTTTTTAAATTAAAATGTGTTTGGACCTGTGATAAAGCATGATTCATTTTGTAAATCTTTGTATAATATCTTACACAAGTAAAATTAACATATTGCCACCAATTTCTCTTTACTCCCTCTCTACTTCCTCCTTTCTGTCTCCTTTCCTACTCTGTCTCCCTCTCTCCTTTCTCTCTGTCTTTCTCCATTGTCTGTCTCACTTGAATTACTCTGTTCCTGCCTCTTCTTTGTCTTCCTGCTGTTGTGGGAAATATTTTAAAAAAAGAGTACCAATTTCCCACACTACACCCAGCTACTCTCTGCCTTAGTGGGCTGGCCAGCCTGCTCTTATCTTGTGGAGACTCTCTGACTCAGAGCTCCAAAATCTCTCCATCCAGCTCACTAAGTTCCCACTGGTGGGTCATTACCACACCAGCCCCATTCTTCAAAGCCTCCACGGTCTTTGTGGTACACATATGGTAACCCATGCTTTGCCAATGTACCTTTTTCTCTGGAACCCAGTTGAGCCGCCACGTGAAGAAAAACAACACACAAACCAGTTCAGAAACAATGATAACTCAATCTCTGGTCTCAACAACTACAATCCTAATCTTGTAAGCCATATTAAATCTAAATCCTCCGGTAGCAAATCCTGGTAGATTTGCCATCTAATCCAGAAGATGCTAGTAGCTACATCTTGTCCTGTCACTATCCTGTCCAAAAAGCCCCTCACTCTCTCCTGCTTCTTCTCTTCCTCAGTCCAACCCAGAAGTCCTGCTTACTTGCTCAGTGATTTATTCACTTGGGGGCGGTGGTGGTGGTGGAGGAGGAGGTTCACAAGAAGTCACCTGAGTGTGTGACTCATTTCTCATTCCAGACAACCCGTCCTGGGAAAGCAGAATTAACCTCAAAATAGCACCAGGACCTTCTCCCATGACCATCTTGACTATAAATGTTTTGTGTTTCAGATTTATTTTAAATTTTGTATTATATTTTTTGTATTATATTTTAAATTTTGTATTTATATTTTATATTATAGAACTGAGATATCTTGGGCCTGAGACCCAAGTCTAAACCCGAAATTCATCTTTGTTTTATATACTCGTTATGCATACAATCGGAAGGTCATTTTATAGCTTTGTTCTCGGTCATTTTATAGCTTTGTTCTCAGCATGAGAAAAGTGGGAGGATGATTTGCCTGCCAGGTGAGGTCAAAGGTGAACTTTTCCACTTGTGGTATTCCATTTGTTGAGTCCAAAGGAAACTGTTTTCCCAAATTCTAGTAGTTGGCAAATGCCAGAGTTCCTCAGGAACTTATAAAGCTGGTTCCCCTCTACCAAAGGAATTGTTTCCCTTATTGGAAGAAGAAACAAATGACTATCTGTGGTGCCTAGTAGCATGCCAAAGTCCATGCCGGCCCCCAGGCTCCCTTAGTATCATAGGTACTAGCACTTCTCACATCCTCCCATATCCCTGTCCTAAACATTTCCAGCTCTTGAACTTCCATCCCCCAACTATTCATTCCTCTTTATAACCTCGCCATTTCAGCTTTGTGCTCTCTTGGTCTTCCCTTTGCCTCTCTCCCTCTCTCTGCTCTGTTCCTGCTTCTCTACTGGCCATGTTCAGTCTACTACTTTCTCTCTCTACTCTGGACCCTCCCTCATATCTACAGTAAAAACCTTGCCCTTAACCACGCTGTGAAGTTGTCAGTTTATACACCATTGATGTACAAAGTTTCAGATTTTGGAGTCATTTTGTATTTCATATTTTTAGATTGCAGATTAGTGACTATATAACCTGTAGTTTGGTTCAGAAACATGGCTGCTTTGCACACGCGGGGACAGCCTGAGTTCCCACTTCCATTGTGGCTTTCTTTCCAAGCCTTGAACTGCATCAATTTCCCAAGCCTCTGCTCTCCCTGCCTCCAGGGAAGGTGCCATCAAACATATGGATGGCCACTTCTCAGCTTTAGAGGAAATTCACTCCAGCAGCCTGACAGCAGTTTGAGAAACAAATATCGCTGTTGTAAACATCTCACAAAACCATAAAGTGCAGCCTCTCTGTAGAGCCACAGGGAGCCGGGCCCTGCTCCTCAGTGACCCCTGCAGTGGGACCCCTTGGTTTATGAATCCTTTCCTCCACAGGGGGAATTGGTGGCATTCTCAGGAGAGTGGCAGACAAGCAGAAGCCATGCAGGGTCCTAGGCAGGCCCTGCTAAGCTGTGCAATATTGGGTTTCTTTTCATTGGCTCTGATAATGCTGTGTCCCACATGGGACAGGCGAACCCATGTGTCAGTTTCTGTTGGCCTGCTCTATGAAGCTGGGAGTTTCTACTTAGGAAAGTTTTCTTTGTCCTTGAGGGCTGAATCCTTATGCTGTCAAGCTGCAGGGACTGTTAAACTAAAAGGGCATATTAATTTCCTTAGGTTGACTAACAGAATCCCACAGACAATGTCATCCAAAAAACAAAGGTTGATTGTTGTGGTTTTGGAGTCTGATATATCCAAAATGAAGGAATATTTTCTCAGTCTTCCTGTGGTCTTACCTCTCACATCTGTTAAAATAATTTAAAAACACATTTATTTATTTGTTTTGTAGGTGGAAGTGATGATGATGATGGTGGTGGTGGTGGTGGTGGTGGTGGTGTGTGTGTGTGTGTGTGTGTGTGTGTGTGTGTGTGAGAGAGAGAGAGAGAGAGAGAGAGAGAGAGAGAGAGAGAGAGAGAGAGAGATTGCTTGTGGAGGTAAGAAGACACTTGGTAGGAGTCAGTTCCCTCCTACTATGTGGGTCTCAGGGACTAAACTCAGGCTATCAGGATGGCAACAAACTCTGTTACTCATTGAGCCATGTTGCTAGCCTCTTTGGTAGCTCTCTTAAAATCTGTTCAATTACTTCTTCTGACTGACAGTCATCAGATTTGATTATGCCCTTCCTAATAATGTCATATTAACTTAATTGACCCCTTTAAAAGGCTTGTCTCCAGATACAGTTCTATTCAGAGTTCATTCATCTCTTTAACATATGAGTTTGGAGGGAACAAAATTCAATATAGAAAAGATGAAGAGCTTAACTTGAGACCCATGCCACAGAAGGGAACACATATCCTACACTGCCTGGATGACCAGGAACTGGAGACTGGATAGTCCAGAGACCTAGGGTAGAATGAAACATGAGAGGAAAAAAATTAATGAAATGGTACCTAATGATATTCTGCTATTATTATTACAAATGAGTGGGTGCCTTGTCCAATCGTCATAAGAGAGGCTTCCTCCAGCAGCAGATAGGAGCGGTTGCAGAGACTTACAGTAAGATATTATGGGGGAGAATGTATAAACTGGAGGTCTTCATTGGTCCCTTCCCTCTGAGATCCACCCCCATGGAAGAGACAGAGGAAAGATAATAGGAGTCAAAAGGGACAGAGGGAGGATGAGGCCCACCAAATCAACAAAGCTGGGCTCACAGAGACTGAATCATAAGCCTTGGGCCTGCATCAAGGGTCTGCACCAGGTCCTCTGCAGATATGTCATAACTGTTAGCCTGGTGTTTTTGTGGGACTCCCAACAGTGAGAGTGGGTGTGTTTGCAACTCTTTTGCCTGCTCTCAGTACTCTTCCTTCTATTGGCTTGCCTTTTTCAGCATTTATATGAGGGCTTTTGCCATGCCTTATAACATATTGTTTTGTTTGTCCTGTTTGGCTTGTCCTTCTCTTTTCTGAAGAGGAAATGGAGGGGGAGTGGACTGGCAAAAAGGAAGGTGGAGATGAGTTGGGAGGAGTGCAGGGCAAGAATCTGGTCAGGATATATATAAAAGAAGAATATATTTTCTACAATAACAAAAAGAATAGATGAAAAGAAAAGAGGGCATTCTACATACAGAATAAAGGGAGAAGTCCAGCATTTAGTTGAAAAGGAACAGACTAGTGTGGTTCTGCACTGCCTCTGAGAGTCAAGGTCGGGTGCTCACTTATTATTCTGCAGGGCATTGATGTTGCTCTTGTATCCGTGTCTTCAGTCCCTGAGGACAGAAGGTAAAGGAACTCCTTAGAATGCTCACCAAAGGTTCTGACATTCTTTTCACAATTCACAGAGGAACTGTTTTGTTTTGACAATAGTTGAGAATTGAGACAATTTGGAGATATATGGTCTCCAGTTGTAAAGGGTCTGCATGATACCCACCCAGCACCTGGATTATTTAGGCAGGCGTGTAATCACCATAGACTGCCCCCAACAGATGCCTTTTAATGTTGGAGACATCCCAGTAGAGTAGATAAGAAAGCATATATCAGGTGTCCATTAAGGCTGGAGTGACTGGAGGGTAGCCTGGGAGGAGGGTCACAGGTTCTGAGAATCAGAAAGGGAAATAACGCAGATTAATGACTAGGAACTTTTTGCTATTGATATACCATGTGAACAACCCAAGACAGGGTGACCTTTTTCTAAAATTTGGGCAGAGACAGGGAAGGGGACCCTGGAAGCCTGGTCTCTTGGTGCAGCCAGAGTTTGTCCAGCAGGTGGGACCATTCAGCTGGGTATAGGGAGAACCCTCTTGCATAGCCTGCAGTGAGCTTTCCCCACATGGCAGGTTCTATGCACCAACATCCCACACAGAGGATTCCAGCTTAATGTGACCTTATCTTTCCTGGAGAGAGAGAAGGTAAATATTTATTTGCCATTCCCCCATTAGGACGTCTGACCTAAACACATGAACTAAACTGCAGATCCTGGATTTGCTGGCCAGGGGTCAGTGAGCTATGAAGACTCAAAAACCCTTTAGCAGTGTTCTCCTGTATTTCTTTAAGTGAGTTATTAAAGTCCTTCTTGATGTCCTCTACCATCATCATGAGATATGCTTTTAAATCCAGGTCTAGCTTTTCGGGTGTGTTGGGGTGCCCTGGACTGGGCGAAGTGGGAGTGCTGGGTTCTGATGATGGTGAGTGGTCCTGATTTCTGTTAGTAAGAGTCTTAGGTTTACCTTTCGCCATCTGGTAATCTCTGGCGTTAGTTGTTATAGTTGTCTCTGTTTAGAGATTGTTCCTCTGGTGATTTTGTTACCTTCTATCAGCAGACCTGGGAGACTAGCCCTCTCCTCTGAGTTTCAGTGGTCAGAGCAATCTCTGCAGGCAAGCTCTCCTCTTTCAGGGAAGGTGCACAGTTATCTGGCGTTATCAGTCTGGCGGTTCCTCAGAAAATTGGACATAGTACTACCTGAGGATCCCGCAATACCTCTCCTGGGCATATATCCATTAGATGTCCCAACAGGTAAGAAGGACACATGCTCCACTATGTTCATAGCAGCCTTATTTATAATAGCCAGAAGCTGGAAAGAACCCAGATGCCCCTCAACAGAGGAATGGATACAGAAAATGTGGTACATCTACACAATGGAGTACTACTCAGCTATTAAAAAGAATGAATTGATGAAATTCCTAGGCAAATGGATGGACCTGGAGGGCATCATCCTGAGTGAGGTAACCCCATTACAAATGAACTCACACAATATGTACTCATTGATAAGTGGATATTAGCCCAGAAACTTAGGATACCCAAGATATAAGATACAATTTGCTAAACGCATGAAATTCAAGAAGAATGAAGACCAAAGTGTGGACACTTTGCCCCTTCTTAGAAATGGGAACAAAATACCCATGGAAGGAGTTACAGAGACAAAATTTGGAGCTGTGACGAAAGGATGGACCATCTAGTGATTGCCATATGCTGGGATCCATCCCATAATCAGCTTCCAAACGCTGACACCATTGCATACACTAGCAAGATTTTGCTGAAAGGACCCAGATATAGCTGTCTCTTGTGAGACTATGCCGGGGCCTAGCAAACACAGAAGTGGATGCTCACAGTCAGCTATTGGATGGGTCACATGGCCCCCAATGGAGGAGCTAGAGAAAGTACCCAAGGAGCTAAAGGGAACTGCAACCCTATATATGGAACAACAATATGAACTAACCAGTACCCCGGAGCTCTTGTCTCTAGCTGCATATGTATCAAAAGATGGCCTAGTCAGCCATCACTGGAAAGAGAGGCCCTTTGGACTTGCAAACTTTATATGCTCCAGTACAGGGGAATGCCAGGGCCAAAAAGGGGGAGTGGGTGGGTAGGGGATTTGGGGTGGGTGGGTATGGGGGACTTTTGGGATAGCATTGAAAATTTAAACGAGGAAAATACCTAATTAAAAAAAAATCTCAAAAACCAGCCAGAATAGGGTGAAAGGTGCCACAGTAATTAATAAAGACACATTTTTTTCCTTCAAGGCCAGATCTAAACTTGGAGCAACACTGAAAAGAAGAGCAGTCAACTCTGAGGGAAGTAGGGCAGGAGCATGCCAGAAAGAGCCAGGTCCACCACCTAACTAGGGCAAGAATGAAAAGCTAATTAGGTATCGGGAGGACACCAGAAGCTATGATCTTTGTCACCCAAGATCTACCATGGAAGAGCATCAGGCCAGGTAAAAGGTTATCTAAAGAAAGAGAGCTAGCCACTGGAGGCCTGGGACCTCAGGTGGGCGTCACAGGGGAGGGAGGAAATGATTACGGCTTAATGCTGGGCCCCGAGGGAGACTTGATGGAACACGGCTAAGAGAGAGGCAGGATACCAAGGCAGGAGGGAAAGGCTTAGGGCAGGGGCTCTTGTCACTGTGTCCTGGGTCTCCATCCTGGTTCTTCTCCATGTTTCTGACTTGTATGGATGGCCTGAAGAGGCAGAGGAGTGGGAAAGTGGACACAGCAGACTGACCTCTTCTTTAGTATCTCATTTCAGACACATGCAAAAACTTCTTGATGGGCCATCTGGTAGTGAAGATGCAGGGACCCCATATTCAAAAATACTGAATTTCTCTCTGTCTTGTTCTTTCATTTGAAGACGGAACTCTCAGCTTCCTAAGCCTGTGTTCATGCTTTTAGATTATTGCCACACCATGCTGCCCTGCAATGATGGAGTCTTATCTCTTCGAATTGTAAGCCAAAATAAACCCTTCCACAAGCTGCTCTTGGTCATTGTATTTTATCATCACAGCAACAGAAGAACCCTGATTCTCTTCTCTCCTTCTTCCATCCACGGTAAGGCTTGGGCTCTGATCTATACTGATGCTGGAGAGGAATGCAGACAGCACATCTTCATGGCTTTGTATCCAAAGGTCTTAGCTTTCAAGGGATACAGCACTGTGGACCTTGAGATGGGAAAATTAGTACTGATGCCCCCACAAAATCTGACCACTGTAATTTCCAGAAAGATGCACCAGGAGTGGGGCAGAGAGCTGAGGAGTGGGAGTTGGTTTTCTGATAGTTCTTGTAGCAATAGATGGGGGAGTGGAGCCAGACAATATGATAGTGCTTAACTGTAAAGCCAGCATTTGGGTGGGGGGAGGTGGAGACAGAAGCAACAGCTCATCTAGCCTGGGTTACCTGAAATCCTCCCGTAACAACAAGAAAGCAATGTACATGCATTTGGGAAAAACTGAGCTTCCTGCATGAATACAGTGATTTATGATCCTCTAAGGTTGTTTGGTGAAATCCCTGGTTCATACCAGTTTAGCCTCTGGGCTAAAAGCCGGAGTTTGAGAAAATCAGTCATATTGACAAATCCTTATCAAAACTAACTAAAAGATGGAGAGAGAATATTCTCAAAGAACCAACTCTTTTTTTGTTAAGACAAAAATCTTAAAGTTGTTTTTATTTGTATTTTCCTAGTAGCTAGGAGTGATGAACAATTTTTTTTAATTTATTTTTTATTAGGTATTTTCCTCGTTTACATTTTCAATGCTATCACAAAAGTCCCCCACACCCACCCCCCCAATCCCCTACCCACCCACTCCCCCTTTTTGGCCCTGGCGTTCCCCTGTACTGGAGCATATAAAGTTTGCAAGTCCAAAGGGCCTCTCTTTCCAGTGATGGCTGACTAGGCCATCTTTTGATACATATGCAGCTAGAGAAACGAACTCCAGGGTACTGGTTAGTTCATATTGTTGTTCCACCTATAGGGTTGCAGTTCCCTTTAGCTCCTTGGGTACTTTCTCTAGCTCCTCCATTGGGGGCCATGTGACCCATCCAATAGCTGACTGTGAGCATCCACTTCTGTGTTTGATAGGCCTCAGCATAGTCTCATAAGAGACAGCTATATCTGGGTCCTTTCAGCAAAATCTTGCTAGTGTATGCAATGGTGTCAGCGTTTGGAAGCTGATTATGGGATGGATCCCTGCATATGGCAATCACTAGATGGTCCATCCTTTCGTCACAGCTCCAAATTTTGTCTCTGTAACTCCTTCCATGGGTGTTTTGTTCCCATTTCTAAGCAGGGGCAAAGTGTCCACACTTTGGTCTTCGTTCTTTAGCAAATTGTATCTTATATCTTGTGTATCCTAAGTTTCTGGGCTAAGAACCAACTCTTTGTTTCATTGTTTGTATTTTTCTTTTTGTATCTATTTTATTGATTTCAGCATTAAGTTTCATCATTTCTTGCCATCTACTCTCTTTTGGATGTGATCTCTCTCTCTCTCTCTCTCTCTCTCTTTCTTCCTTCCTTCCTTTCTTTCTTTCCTTCTTTCTTTTTGTTCTAGAGCATTTAGATGTGTTGTTACAGTGCCAGTATATCTGTTCCTTCCTTCCTTCCTTCCTTCCTTCCTTCCTTCCTTCCTTCCTTCCTTCTTCCTTCCTTTCTTTCTTTCCTTTTTATATAGATACTTAGTGGTATGATTTTACTTTGTAGAATCCCCTTTACTGTGTCCCATGAGTTTTGGTATGCTGTATATTCATTTTCATTGTATTGTAGAAAATCTTTAATTTTAAAAATTTTTGCCTTGACTTAGGAATCATTCAATAGATAGTTGCTCAGTTTCCATGAGTTTGTAGGCTTTCTGTTATTTCTGTTGTTGTTGACATCCAGTTTTGATCTGTGGTAGCCTGATAGGACATTGGATATTATTTCTTTTTTTTTTTTGTACCTGTTGAGACTGGCTTTGTGTTTGAGAATGTGATGAATTATAGAGAAAGAGCATGAGGTACAGAGAAGGTTGTAGAGTCTTTTGTGTCTGGGTGAAATGTTCTGTAAATATTTGTTAGGTCCATTTTGTTTATTACATCTGTTAGCTCTAGCATTTCTATGTTTAGCTTTTGTCTAGATGACCTGTCTATTGGTGAGAGTGAGGTACTGAAGTTTCCCCCCACCAGTGTTTGGGGTCAATATGTGATTCATCCTGCAGTAGTGTGGGTGCCCTTGTGTTTTAGGCATAGATATTAAGAATTGAAACATCAAAAAAAAAAAAAAAAGAATTGAAACATCGAGAGGCTAGCAGCTTCTGGCACAGGCGAGAGCCACAGAGCTTCTGAGGTGGCGCCATTTTTGGCTCCAGACATCTGACCACCTTTGGGGCCATAGGACAGGTATCCGCCCGGCCCGGAGGCTTCTGCCTCAGGTTCCGTGGGAGCCACCTTGGTTCTGGGACTCCGCGGCGGGCAGTCTACACAGGTGAGAGTGTGGACTACAGAGGCTAGCAGCTTCTGGGACAGGCGAGAGCCACAGAGCTTCTGAGGCAGCGCCATTTTTGGCTCCAGACAACCTACCACCTTCGGGGCCAGAGGACAGGTGTCTGCCCAGCCCGGAAGGCTTCTGCCTCAGGTTCTGTGGGAGCCACCTTGGTTCTGGGACTCCGCGGTGGGCAGTCTGCACAGGTGAGAGTGGGGACTACAGAGGCTAGCAGCTTCTGGGACAGTCGAGAGTCACAGAGTTTCTGGGGAAGCACCGTTTTCGGGCTCCAGACATTCAGCCACCTTCCTGGCCAGAGGACTGGTTGTCCACCCATCCTGGGAGGCCTTTGCCTCAGGATCCGCGGGAGCCATCTTGGTTCCAGGACTCCGGGGAAGGTAGTCTACACAGGAGAGAGTGTAAACTACTGAAACAACGGCTTCTGTGACAGGCCAAAGCAACACAGCTTCTGGGAAAGATCCTGTTTTGGGCCTTCATCTTCGGCCAGGAGGAGGTCCAAACACAAGATAACTGTGCATCTTCCCTGAAGGAGGAGAGCTTGTCTGCAGAGACTGCTCTGACCACTGAAATTCAGAGGAGAGAGCTAGTCTCCCAGGTCTGCTGATAGAGGGTAACAAAATCACCAGAGGAACAATCTCTAAACAGAGACAACTATAACAACTAATGCCAGAGATTACAAGATGGTGAAAGGTAAACCTAAGACTCTTACTAACAGAAACCAGGACCACTCACCATCATCAGAACCCAGCACTCCCACTTCGCCCAGTCCAGGGCACCCCAACACACCCGAAAAGCTAGACCTGGATTTAAAAGCATATCTCATGATGATGGTAGAGGACATCAAGAAGGACTTTAATAACTCACGTAAAGAAATACAGGAGAACACTGCTAAACAGGTAGAAGACATTAAAGAGGAAGTACAAAAATCCCTTAAAGAATTGCAGGAAAACACAACCAAACAGGGATAAGACATTAAAGAGGAAGCACAAAAATCCCTTAAAGAATTGCAGGAAAACACAACCAAACAGGTAATGGAATTGAATAAAACCATCCAAGACCTAAAAAGGGAAGTAGACACAATAAAGAAAACCCAAAGTGAGGCAACGCTGGAGATCGAAACCCTAGGAAAGAAATCTGGAACCATAGATGCGAGCATCAGCAATAGAATACAAGAGATGGAAAAGAATCTCAGGTGCAGAAGATTCCATAGAGAACATCGGCACAACAATCAAAGAAAATGGAAAATGCAAAAAGATCCTAACTCAAAACATCCAGGAAATCCAGGACACAATGAGAAGACCAAACCTACGGATAATAGGAGTGGATGAGAATGAAGATCTTCAACTTAAAGGACCAGCAAATATCTTCAACAAAATTATAGAAGAAAACTTCCCAAATCTAAAGAAAGAGATGCCCATGAACATACAAGAAGCCTACAGAACTCCAAATAGACTGGACCAGAAAAGAAATTCCTCCCGACACATAATAATCAGAACAAAAAATGCACTAAATAAAGATAGAATATTAAAAGCAGTAAGGGAAAAAGGTCAAGTAACATATAAAGGCAAACCTATCAGAATTACACCAAATTTTTCACCAGAGACTATGAAAGCCAGAAGATCCTGGACAGATGTTATACAGACACTAAGAGAACACAAATTCCAGCCAAGGCTACTATACCCAGCCAAACTCTCAATTACCATAGATGGAGAAAACAAAGTATTCCATGAAAAAACCAAATTTACACATTATCTTTCCAGGAATCCAGCCCTTCAAAGGATAATAACAGAAAAAAACCAATCACGCCCTAGAAAAAGCAAGAAGATAATCCCTCAACCAACCAAAAAGAAGACAGCCACAAGAACAGAATGCCAATTTTAACAACAAAAATAATGGAAAGCAACAATTACTTTTTATTAATATATCTTAATATCAATGGACTCAACTCCCCAATAAAAAGATATAGACTAACAAACTGGCTACACAAACAAGACCCAACATTTTGCTGCCTACACGAAACTCATCTCAGAGAAAAAGATAGACACTACCTCAGAATAAAAGACTGGAAAACAATTTTCCAAGCAAATGGCCTGAAGAAACAAGCTGGAGTAGCCACTCTAATATCTAACAAAATCGACTTCCAACCCAAAGTAATCAAAAAAGACAAGGAGGGGCACTTCATACTCATCAAAGGTAAAATCCTCCAAGAGGAACTCTCAATTCTGAATATCTATGCTCCAAATACAAGGGCAGCCACATTCATTAAAGAAACTTTGGTAAAGCTCAAAGCACACATTGCACCTCACACAATAATAGTGGGAGACTTCAACACAGCACTTTCACCAATGGACAGATCATGGAAACAGAAACTAAACAGGGACACAGTGAAACTAACAGAAGTGATGAAACAAATGGACTTAACAGATATCTACAGAACATTTTATCCTAAAACAGCACCTCCTGGTACCTTTTCCAAAATTGACCACATAATTGGTCACAAAACAAGCCTCAACATATTCAAAAGTATTGAAATTGTCCTATGCATCCTATCAGATCACCATGGACTAAGGCTGATCTTCAATAACAAAATAAATAATAGAAAGCCAACATTCATGTGGAAACTGAACAACACTCTTCTCAATGATACCTTGCTCAAGAAAGGAATAAAGAAAGAAATTAAGGACTTTTTGGAGTTTAATGAAAATGAAGCCACAACATACCCGAACTGATGGGCCACAATGAAAGCATTTCTAAGAGGAAAACTCATAGCTCTGAGTGTCTCCCAAAAGAAACTAGAGAGGGCACACATTAGCAGCTTGACAACTAAAAGCTCTAGAACAAAAGGAAGCAAATTCACCCAAGAGGAGTAGAAGTCAGGAAATAATCAAACTCAGGGGTGAAATCAACCAAGTGGAAACAAGAAGAACTATTCAAAAAAAATCAACCAATCCAGGAGCTGGTTCTTTGAGAAAATCAACAAGATAGATAAACCCTTAGCCAGACTCACTAAAGGGCACAGGGAAATCACCCCAATTAACAAAATCAGAAATGAAAAGGGAAACATAACAACAGATCTTGAAGAAATCCATAACACCATCAGATCCTTCTACAAAAGGCTATACTCAACAAAAATGGAAAACCTTGATGAAATGGACAAGTTTGTAGACAGATACCAGGTACCAAAGTTAAATCAAGATCAGGTTAATAATATAAACAGTCCTACATCCCTTAAAGAAATAGAAGCAGTCATTAATAGTCTCCCAAACTAAAAAAGCCCAGGACCAGATGGGTTTAGTGCAGAGTTCTATCAGACCTTCAAAGAAGATCTAATCCCAGTTCTTCACAAACTATTACACAAAATAGAAACAGAAGGTACTATACCCAACTCATTCTATGAAGCCACAATTACTCTGATAACTAAACCACAAAAAGACCCAACAAAGATAGAGAACTTCAGATCAATTTCCTTTATGAATATCAATGCAAAGATCCTCAATAAAGTTCTTGCTAACCGAATCCAAGAACACATCAAAACAATCATCCTACCTGACCAAGTAGGTTTCATCCCAGGGATGCAGGGATGGTTCCATATACGGAAATCCATCAATGTAATCCAGTATATAAACAAACTCAAAGACAAAAACCACATGATCATCTCGTTAGATGCTGAGAAAGCATTTGACAAAAACCAACACTCATTCATGATAAAAGTCTTGGAAAGATCAGGAATTCAAGGCCCATACCTAAACATGATAAAAGCAATCTACAGCAAACCAGTAGCCAACATCAAAGTGAATTGTGAGAAGCTGGAAGCAATCCCACTAAAATCAGGGACTAGGAAAGGGTGTCCACTAGCAAAAAGTCTTCTCAAGGATAAGAGAACTTCTGGTGGAATCACCATGCCAGACCTAAAGCTTTACTACAGAGCAATTGTGATAAAAACTGCATGGTACTGGTATAGAGACAGACAAGTAGACCAATGGAATAGAATTGAAGACCCAGAAATGAACCCACACACCTATGGTCACTTGATCTTCGACAAGGGAGCTAAAACCATCCAGTGGAAGAAAGACAGCATTTTCAACAAGTGGTGCTGGCACAACTGGTTGTTATTTTGTAGAAGAATGCGAATCGATCCATTTCTATCTCCTTGTACTAAGGTCAAATCTAAGTGGATCAAGGAACTTCACATAAAACCAGAGACACTGAAACTTATAGAGGAGAAAGTGGGGAAGAGCCTCGAAGATATGGGCACAGGGGAAAAATTCCTGAACAGAACAGCAATGGCTTGTGCTGTAAGATCGAGAATTGACAAATGGGACCTAATGAAACTCCAAAGTTTCTGCAAGGCAAAAGACACCGTCAATAAGACAAAGAGACCACCAACAGATTGGGTAAGGATCTTTACCTATCCTAAATCAGATAGGGGACTAATATCTAACATATATAAAGAACTCAAGAAGGTGGACTTCAGAAAATCAAATAACCCCATTAAAAATGGGGCTCAGAACTGAACAAAGAATTCTCACCTGGGGAATACCGAATGGCAGAGAAGCACCTGAAAAAATGTTCAACATCCTTAATCACCAGGGAAATGCAAATCAAAACAACCCTGAGATTCCACCTCACACCAGTCAGAATGGCTAAGATCAAAAATTCAGGTGACAGCAGATGCTGGCGTGGATGTGGAGAAAGAGGAACACTCCTCCATTGTTGGTGGGATTGCAGGCTTGTACAACCACTCTGGAAATCAGGCTGGAGGTTCCTCAGAAAATTGGACATAGTACTACCGGAGGATCCAGCAATACCTCTCCTGGGCATATATCCAGAAGATGCTCCAACCGGTAAGAAGGACACATGCTCCACTATGTTCATAGCAGCCTTATTTATAATAGCCAGAAGCTGGAAAGAACCCAGATGCCCCTCAACAGAGGAATGGATACAGAAAATGTGGTACATCTCCACAATGGAGTACTACTCAGCTATTAAAAAGAATGAATTTATGAAATTCCTAGGCAAATGGATGGGCCTGGAGGGCATCATCCTGAGTGAGGTAACCCAATCACAAAGGAACTCGCGCAATATGTATTCACTGATAAGTGGATATTAGTCCAGAAACCTAGGATACCCAAGATATAAGATACAATTTGCTAAACGCATGAAATTCAAGAACGAAGACCAAAGTGTGGACACTTTGCCCCTTCCTAGAAATGGGAACAAAACACCCATAGAAGGAGTTACAGAGACAAATTTTGGAGCTGTGACGAGAGGATGGACCATCTAGTGATTGCCATATGCAGGGATCCATCCCATAATCAGCTTCCAAACGCTGACACCATTGCATACACTAGCAAGATTTTGCTGAAAGGACCCAGATATAGCTGTCTCTTATGAGACTATGCTGGGGCCTAGCAAACACAGAAGTGGATGCTCACAGTCAGCTATTGGATGGGTCACAGGGCGCCCAATGGAGGAGCTAGAGAAAGTACCCAAGCAGCTAAAGGGAACTGCAACCCTATAGGTGGAACAACAATATGAACTAACCAGTACCCTGGAGTTCGTTTCTCTAGCTGCATATGTATCAAAAGATGGCCTGGTCAGCCATCACTGGAAAGAGAGGCCCTTTGGACTTGCAAACTTTATATGCTCCAGTACAGGGGAACGTCAGGGCCAAAAAGGGGGAGTGGGTGGGTAGGGGATTGGGGGGGTGGGTATGGAGGACTTTTGTGATAGCATTGAAAATGTAAACGAGGAAAAAACCTAATAAATAAAAGAGAGAAAAACAAAACAAAACAAAACATAAAAACAAACAAACAAGAAAAAAAGAATTGGGACATCATCTTGGTTGGTTTTTTCTTTGATGTGTCTATAGTATCCTTCCCTGTTTCTTCTGATTGGTTTTGGTTTGAGGTCTGTTTTGTTAGATATTACAATGGCTCATTTAGCTTGTTTCTTAGGTGTATTTAATTGTAATTTCTTTTTCCAACTTTTTACCTTGAGGTAATGTCTATCTTTGAGTTTAAGGTAAGTTTCTTGGATACAGCAAACAGATGGGTCCTGTTTCCACATCTATTCTGTTTGTCTATGTTTTTATTGGTGAATTGAAACCATTGATATAGAGATATCAATGACCAACAATTGTTGATTCCTGCTATTTTATTATTGTCTTTCGGTATGTTTGAGTGTGTGATCTCATTCCTTTGATTTTGGTACCATATATGGTATTTTCTTGGTTGTAGTTAAGCCCCTTGGTTCAAGTTTTCCATCTAGCACCCTCTTAAGGGTTGGATTTGCCAATAAATCATGCTTAAATTTGGTTTTACTATGGGATGTTTTATTTTCTCCATAAGGTTATTGAGAGTTTTGCTGGGCATAGTAGTCTTGGTTGGTATCTGCGGTCTCTTAGAGTCTGTAACACCTCTGATCAGGACCTTCTGACTTTTAAAGTCACCATTGAGAAGTCAGGTGCAATTTTAACAGGTGTGCCTTTGTATGTTACTTTTTCGCTTGCAGCTTTTAATTTTTTTTCTCTCCACATTTAATGCTTTGAATATTATGTGCTGAGGGATCTTCTCTTCTGGCTCAATCTATTTTGTGTTTTGTATGCTTCTTCTGCTTCTATAGGCATCTCCTATAGTTTAAGTAAACTTTTTTTTTTTTTTAAATCATTTTGTTGGAAACATTTTCTGGCCCTTTGAGCTGTGTTTCTTCACTGTCCTCTATTCATATTACTCTTAGATTGGTCTTTTCATAGCGCCCCAGAAATCCTGAATGTTCTGTGTGAGAAAAGTTTTAGATTTAACATTTTCTTTGACTGATGTATTCGTTTTTCTATCATATCTTCAACACCTTTCTTCTTTCATCTCTTGTAATCTGTTGTTGAAGCTTGACTCTATAGTTGATGTTTGAATTCCCAAGTGTACATTTCCAGCATTTTTTCAGTTTGAGTTTTCATCAATTCTACTTCTATCTTCAGGTCTTAAATAGATTTATTAATTTCCTCAGACTCTTTGTTTGTGTTTTCCTGGATTCCTTTAAGGGATTTAAAAATTTCCTCTTTAAGTACCATTCTCATGTTCATACATGTTGGGGACAGCATACAATGACAGGGACTGCCTGCAGCAGGCCAGGATGGAGACATCCCAGAAACCAGTGGCAGCTCCTTGTGGACAAGGATGGTGTCTGGGACCCTGAGAAGTAGGAGACACATCCTTCCAAGGGACCCACCATCTGAATTAAAGGACTGCTTTCATTAGGCTGGGATGGATACATCTCAGTAGCCAATGGCAGCTCTTTGTAAAAAACAGTTGTTCCCATTTCTCCTAAGTTTAGTCCTGGACAATGGCTATATAGATTTCATTTGTGTGTGACTGCTTTTCAGTTGGCCTTGGAGTGCATAATTATTCTAGGATATCAGATTTTCTTACTTCTTTTTCCTTCTGCTCTGGCAATTCTGTAAGACTAGTTCCTTGATGTAATGATTGTTAAACAATTAAAAATTGAAGCACGGGACACAGCACAGCACAGTCCTAATGGCCCAGGTGCATGCTGTGTGTTCTCATCTTGGAAACAATGTAATAACTGCACAGTGGCAGTTCTAGATTAATGCGTGACTTGCAAAGGAAGTTTGAAGAAATTATTAGGAAATGAACTAGAGCCAACACTGGAACCCTGAGAAAGAAAACAAAAACTATTAAAGTTATGAAATAAGTTTTACACAATATTTGAGAGTAGCTCCTGGATAAGCAAGTATAGAATATGTAAAATGTTATAACAGTAAAACTAAGTCAAAACACTGGGACTCTTTCTTTTTATTCACCCACAAATATTTTTTATTAGATATTTTCTTTTTTTGTGTGTCATATTTGTTCCTGTGTTTAATTATGAAAAGATCACAAGCATATTTTGGTGGAAACTTTTTAATCTGAGAATTATTAACACTTTCTTCCAATACCTTTGGAGAACCAAGCCTTTCATAATTTCCAGTAGACATTCTGTCATAAATTGATTGCAAAACCTCAGTGCTTTGCTCACTTTTTCATAAATCACTCTTTTTTAAATTAGGTATTTTCCTCATTTACATTTTATACTGGCTAGTTTTGTGTCAACTTGACACAGCTGGAGTTATCACAGAGAAAGGAGCTTCAGTTGAGGAAATGCCTCCATGAGATCCAACTGTAAGGTATTTTCTCAATTAGTGATCAAGGGGGAAAGGCCCCTTGTGGGTGGGACCATCTCTGGGCTGGTAGTCTTGGGTTCTATAAGAGAGCAGGCTGAGCAAGCCAGGGGAAGCAAGCCAGTAAAGAACATCCCTCCATGGCTTCTGCATCAGCTCCTGCTTTCTTACCTGCTTGAGTTCCAGTCCTGACTTCCTTTGGTGATGAACAGCAATGTGGAAATGTAAGCTGAATAAACCCTTTTCTCCCTAACTGCTTCTTGGTCATGATGTTTGTGCAGAAATAGAAACCCTGACTAAGACACATTTCCAATGCTATCCCAAAAGTCCCCCATACCCCCCTTCCCTACCCACCCACTCCCACTTCTTGGCCCTGGTGTTCCCCTGTACTGGGGCATATAAAATTTGCACTACCAATGGGCCTCTCTTTCCAGTGATGGCTGACTAGGCCATCTTTTGATACATATGCAGCTAGAGTCAAGAGCTCCGGGGTACTGGTTAGTTCATATTGTTGTTCCACCTATAGGGTTGCAGATCCCTTTAGCTCCTTCGATACTTTCTCTAGCTCCTCCATTGGGGGCCCTGTGATCCGTCCAATAGCTGACTGTGAGTATCCACTTCTGTGTTTGCTAGGCCCTGGCATAGTCTCACAAGATATATATATATATATATATATATATATATATATTTCAAATACTATCCCAAAAGTTCCCTATACCCTCCCTCTGCCCTGCTCCCCTACCCACCCACTCCCACTTCTTCGCCCTGGCATTCCCCCTGTACTGGGGCATATAAAGTTTGCAATACCATGGGGCCTCTCTTCCCATTGATGGCCGACTAGGCCATCTTCTGCTATATATGCAGCTAGAGACACGAGCTCTGGTGGTACTGGTTAGTTCATATTGTTGTTCCACCTATAGAGTTGTAGACCCCTTCAGCTCCTTGGGTGCTTTCTCTAGCTTCTCCACTGGGGGCCCTGTGTTCCATCCAATAGATGACTGTGAGCATCCACTTCTGTATTTGCCAGGCACTGGCATAGCCTCATATGAGACAGCTATACCAGGGTCCCTTCAGCAAAATCTTTCTGGCATATGCAATAGTGTCTGGGTTTGGTGGCTGATTGTCGATGAATCCCTGGGTGGGGTATTAGCCCAGAAACATAGAAAACCCAAGGTACAATTTGCAAAACACAAGAAAATCAAGATGAGGGAAGACCAACGGGTGGATATTTCATTCCTCCTTAGAATAGGGAACAAAATACCCATGAAGGGAGTTACAGAGACAAAGTTTGGAGCTAAGATGAAAGGATGGACTCTCCAGAAACACTGGGACTCTTAAGAGAGTCATTTTGTGCAATGTGCAGAAGCAGAAAGCTATAGAAATTGCTTAGTTAAGGGTTAACTTGACTCTTTGTGGCCACTGCCAGGTAGCTTTGCCCATGTCATTTATCATTATAGCTTCATAGGAAAATGCGAGTAGCTGACCTCAAAGCTCTGAGTTCTGAAGTATAATAAGTCAAAAGTCAAAGTTTAAATAATGATAAGTTTGCAGTTATTATTTGGCTATTGTCCAGGGAATAGGGAAGTTTGAAACTTTGGGGAACAATTGTAATTCTTGATTTTTTTGTGGGATGTCGTTATTCTTTTGAATTTGATTTGGGAAGGATTATACAATGTTATGTTGTTTTTTTAAATCTGCTTTTGGAGTATCAATAAAATACTGGGGCAAGAAAAAGGCACGAGATCATGAGAAGAGTGTGTGAAGAGTGAGTGAAGAGAGAATGTAAGGTGTGTATGGAGAGTGTGTGTGTGAGTGAAAGGAGAGTGCATGTGGTGTGTGTGGCATGTGTGTGAAGAGTGTGTGACAGTGAAAGGGGAATACACAGAGGTGTGTATTATGAGGTGCGAGTTCAAGAAAAGCAAAGTGCACAGGAGAATGAAGAGTGTGTGCAGCCTCAAGCTGCGAGCGAGCGAGCAAGCAAGAGAGAAAAGAGAGTGGAGAATGAGAGAGAAGAGAGAGAAATTTAAGCCTTGAAAAATTGCCTGTCAGCTTGTACCCCCAAAAAGTAGTATGTGTATATTTATTATGCACCTTCCAGATATCCCTGCTTCCAGTTGAGAACTCCCATCCTGTGTTGAGACTGGACCCCAACCCATACAGGCTATTTTAAAGCCTTCTTGTTTCAATTATGTTGAATTCAATTATGTTCAATTCAGGGGATGATGTGATAGGATTGCTGGGCTTCTGTGGAAACACATTGTGCAGGCTGTTGCTGATTGTGTTTTTATGCTGACATCTAGGCATCTGGGATTGAGATCCTTACAGGTCTGGGTGATGCTATCCAGTTTTGTCTTTGCTGGTGAGTGTTTTGTTCTTGGTTTCTGCTTCCTCCCTGGACTTTAGGAGAATGTGATGTTGTGTGCTACCTGCTAAAAAAAATTTCTGTGGACCTGTTTTCTTGGCCTGCTTAGCTGGCATGTTCACTGGGAAGTCTTGTTTGTGTTGGAGGCTGGGATAATTGAACGAGTTGGGGCAAGGAAGGTTTTTGGAGAAGACCTTTGTGTTTGGTTGGGCATTGGATCAGAGAAGGAAGGGAGACCATAGCAGGTTTTCTGTTACAAAACTGGAGATGAGACTGGGGGATTGGATCTAGGGAAGCAGAAGTAGAGGTATTGATCTGTTGTCAGACTACTTGTGTCCCAGGGAGCAGTGGCCCTTGGGCCAGCAAGGTGTGCATCTTGGGGCTTGAAGCTAGGCAAAAAGAATGAGTAGGTGGGGCACAAAGCTAGAAGGGGAAGATCTGTGGGATCCAAAGGAGATGTGAACAGGGGGCTACAGACTGGCTCTCACAGGTGTTCTCCTGAAAAGCAGGAGATGAGATTGGAGACTTGGATCTGGGGGAACAGAGGAAGAAGAAAAGTTCTGCAGGCAGCCTACTTGGTTTTGTGGCAGGCATTGCCTGCAGGTTAGCAGGGTATGCCTGCCTAAGATGGGGGCTGGGATAAGTTTGGGGGAAGGAGTTTAGGAGAGAGAATGGTCTGGGGGATCCACAAGAGATGGGGGCAGGGAGGGCCCTGCAGCTGATGTTATGCTGCAGAGGTAGGAATGAAACTGAAGGATTGGATTTAGAGAGGAGGAAGGAGTGGTGAAGGTCCTCAGTAGGTTTATCTGTTTTCCTGGCCTTCTCAGTAGCTGTGTTCTTAGCGAATACCTGCTGGTGTTGGAGGCTGGGGAACAGGATCTTTGTGATTCATTGGGGATGGATTCGGAGAGGACAGGGAGGCTTCTGTGTGATTTCAGCTAGAGTTGGGGATGAGACTGGGGCAACAGAAGGAGAAGAGATTTACTGTTAGCCTACCTGGTTTTTCTGACAGGTATCTAGATATGATTTTTATTGTTAATTCTATTTAGCAGATTTTTTTTTTCTTTGTACAGTACTAAGTATTGAACCCAGGTCTCCAGGTTAGCTGAGAACTCCAATCCTTCTGCCTCAACCTTCTGACTGCTGAGACATGTGTGCACAGATAAACCTACCTGATCATACCCTGAATTTTCAAAATCAGATGATTTATGATCAAAGAAATGGCAGTTTTCACAAGGCCATTCATCTTCTTTTCATCCCATTTTGATGGAACAGTACATTAGAATCAGTGTTTTAGTGTGGAAACCGAGACAATAATTGCATGCCATTATTTTACCAGCCTCCCCACTAGACCATGAATTCTGCTTCATGGTCTCTAGGCATGGTGCTTTCCACTCTGGTTGTGGTGAGAGCATCCACCCCTGTCGTGATTCTCCTTTTCCCACTGCAGGGGGAGAGGGAATGGTGGAGGAAGAAGCAGCCAGGGGGTAGTATGCAAGGATAGCTGAAACAAGAGCAAGGTCGCATTGGCCAGACCAACAGAGTCAAGGTATAAGTGTCTTTTTGTTTGTATATGCCCAGAGACTTCCATATTAAGAATAGCAAGAAATGATATAAAATAGCAGCCAGAAAGCAGGAAGATAGAGTGCAAGAAGAATCTTCTGCACCAAGCAGAAAGCCCTAGCAGAGAGAGTCTGGGAGCCTTATTTTTAAATTAAGATGGAAATGCTGATGACTTCATACAGCTTGAGTCTTGTGACTTCTCAATCAAGACCTAGCTTTGTGATTTCAAATGACTTTAGGATTTTATAATAAGTAGAAATGATCAGAAAAGTCCTGGGAATTTTTCCCAAGAGAGATGGAAAAAAAATCACCACCTCATCCCACTGAACAAATTTAAAGGGCATTAGGCAATTTCATCCAGGGGAAAGCAATAATGATTTTCTCTGGTGCGGTTCTGATTGGGGCTCAGGTCTAGAGAAGATTCAAAGGCTACTTACTACTGCTCCCTTCACCGTGCATCCGGAACAGTTCATCCACCGTTTTGGGGGGATTCAGTTTCTTAATTGTCTGCCATGATGGCTATAGAAGGTGATTGTGTTAAAAGATGACACAATGCTGAACTATCAGACTGTAGGTGATATTTACATAATTTTTATGTTAACACATTGTTAATATATCAATGGAATCCCTGTAAAGGAATGTGTGTTTATTGAGCTTAGCTATGTAGTAAGAGCTGGAAGGAACTTATAGGGCAGGGGAGAGAGTCTATAGATAGGAATAGAAGGGAGAAAGGGAGGGAAGGAGGAAGGAAGAGAAAGAGAGAAAAGAAGAAGAAAGATGGACAGCAAAGGAGAGATATCTCAAGAAGCACTTTTCTCTTGATCTACAGCCTCAACCTTTCAGTGCTGTTTTTTAAATCATAAACGTTCCTATAAGATTTTTAAATTTTGATATTTTCTTGGGAATTGTGTCTGTTATCAACTATTGTCTACAAGAGAGGCGGAATATTCAACACTTTCCATAATTCCAGGTGGCAATCATTGTTCGATGTTATTTAATAATATGTAGAATGATAGAATAATGGTAATGATACCTTTTATTCTCTTGAGAATGTGTTACTTATCCATCCACTGTTTGTTTTTTCTTTTCAAATTGGTGCTCCGTTGTTCATCACAGAATAAAATCATTACCTCTTTGTTTTTTCTACAAATATATTTACAGAGGCATTTCTTGTCTCATCTGCCTTTTTATTTTGGTTTCTTTAGCTATGCAAAAACTTTAATTGTATGTAATTAAATCTGATGATCTATTCTTTGTGATTTCTTCTATTACTTCTAAATTTACATACTTGATATTCCAATTTTATAGTCTTGTTTTTCTATAATTGGAATTTAATATCTTAATATGTAGCTCTGTAATTCATTTAGAAATTTATTCAATATATGATTTAAAGAGGAAATCAAAGTTAATATTTTCTCAAATTCATAACCAATGCAAATTTTCAATGAGTTCCCTTTTCATGTTTGTTAAATTTTAAGTTCTGACACCCACAGATATGTTCATGCACACACACATACAAACATGAGCAGATAGACAGATGAACACACGTAGAACTCTTTTGCTTACTTTTTATTTTCTTAACTATCAAGAAGGTAGGTGCCTACTCTGCTGTCTTGGTCTTATCTTGGGGCTCTCATGAGGCATGGCTTTCTCCATGTCTAGTAGCCTCTTATCTTCCATTTGGATAGTTATTTAAATCAGCTTTTTTCAGACTACCTCTCTTGATCCCAATGAAGGTACAATGTATAGTGTGAAAAACTCTTCTCTTTTACCTCCAACATCTACTTAAAAGCGACTCAGATACTGACTTGATCTGTATACCTTCGAACTTTGCAAGCAAGTCTGAGACTCTGGGTATTCGCCTTCTGCCTTACATTCACAAGTTGGTGACTTCTCAGTTATGGACCTACAAATTAGATAGGGTTACATGAGAGGTTTTAATTTTTAAATTTTTATTTCTTTGCACATTTGTCAAACTTAGAGAACCAAAGGACAAGCACACTGCTTTTGTTTCTATTATACTGTTGAATAGTTTGTAATTTGCTCTGTTAATTCATCATTTTGTAAATCAATCTTCCCTCAACATACTGTCATTTGGTGGAGGGTAGGCAACATGCATCTTTTATTTTGAACGTCCAGTGCAGAGCATGAAACAATCACAAGGCTGAGGTTTAATCACCATTTATTAAAGGATAGTTAATTTTTAAGCCCTGTCCCCACCTGCTCCTGCCTCAAACCAGTCTATGAACCAACCAAATGGCAGATCATCCCACATCCAAAGAGGAGCAATGAATGTAAATGGTAGGAGGGGATTGTCTGGGATTATTTAAATTATTTGCATTGTCTGAAGCCAGACCGAGATTTTCCTTGTATCAAAGGCATAGGGAAAAATCCAGAGATAAATTAGACATGATTTCCCTCCATAAGGAACTAAGATATTCCGAGGAGCAATGACAGCTAGCTTGAACACAATTTAAGAGAAAACCAATTGGCCCCAAATAAGCTATGTATCAGAAAAGAGAAGAAAGGGAGAGAATGGCCTCACCATTAACCTTCTGGAATAAGAAACACTGTAATTTTGGTCATATTCAGGCTGCCCTCATGATGAATATTTCCATCCAAGAGGCAATTAAGGAATTATTATCCAAGGAGGTTGTAACAAAAGGAAAGAAACCATGCAGGTTCTGTTCAGGCAGACTAAAGATTGGCTTTGAGCATTGGAAATTAGGTCTATTTAGACTAAAGGCTTACATTTTCTCCTTAACGTTTGCTTAGGTCCTGAATAAGAACTACCAAATGGACAAGCAATAATTTACTTAGCAAATACAATCTCCAGTGCCAAATGGAATATGTTAGAATCATGGTACAATCATTGGAATACTAATAATTTGACATGTAGTAGACTTTAAGGGGCAAACACTGTTTCAGTCCATTAAAAGACTTCATTTTGAGATGTAAAGCTATGCTTTTCAATGTTATAAGGAAATACTACATCATTCCTAACCATTGTCAAAATAGTGGGGAAATCACCTTGCCTCTGCCATAATCATACTGTGTTCACAAGTGCATCTAATCATAAACATTTTATCAGAAGTTTTTAGAAATACAACTGTATTTTAGAGGTGCTAAATGGGTAGGTAATTATGCCTGGAAAAACAACTGTAAAAATACAGAAGGCCTCAACTGAAATAGCATGTCTTCTATATCTAAAGGTTTATGGAAACACACGGAAAGGACCACTCCTTTATGAAGGAGAAGATAGTGTCCGAGAGAGGTCATATGTCCTTCACAGGAGTGGAGCTGGGGAGAAACTGTACTTTCTCATTTCTTATCAGTGCAAGGAAGGCTATGTCTTACCTTCTTCAGTGAATCTCTTCTCTGGAAGGAACGGAATTTTTGTTTACAAGTGTGAGAGGTAGAGACACCAAGGCACTCTGTCATGAATACACAGCTGAGCCATGTGGCTGGCAAAGGATGGGTCTCTGAATAGAATCAGCATGCTTTCTGTGTTCTGCTTCTTGCATGGAAGCTAGTTCCAAGTTCGGTTCTGCTGATGTGATGGTTATTCTTGCTTGTCAATTTGATTCCATCTAGATTATCCAAGTGCTGGGCACATCTCTAAAGGTTTTTTCTTAATTAAATCATTCAAAGTGTGAAAACTCATTTTAAATCAGATCTTTTAGTTGGGAAGATACATCTTTAGTCTCAGCCACACCTTCTGCTTGCAGCATGTATAAAGGGTATTGGAGAAGAAAGCTTGCTCTCCTTGCTTGCATGCTCCCACTTTCACTTGCAAGTCTATCCCTTCCCTGGAATTAGAGCCTCCTTTTTTGGGATTCTGGCATATACTGAAGACCAGCTGAGACATCCAGCTTGTGGACCTTCCATTGGTATACAGGCAGTATTGAAGTAGATGGATCCAGCCTATAAGCCATTCTAAAAATTTCTCTTTCTCTCTCTCTTATGCCTTTAGAGAAGTTGGGCTTTCCTGAAGTCAATAAGGACTATCAATGAGAGGCCCCAGGTTGATTCCTTACCAGAGTAGACTTCCAGTTAATAAATACTTATCAAGCTTTGCTCTCAGGTTGGATTTCTCTCAGGAAGCCACAAATCATAATGAGATCATCTGTCAAGGAATAGTCTAGAAGAGAGACTGGCAAGAAAAGGAATGAAGAAATGGTGAACAGGATGCCATGAAGCAAGTCTGCCATCCCACCATGTGGAAGGCTGAGGTGGAACCATCAATTTGAGGGTAGTGTGAACTGCACAGTGAGCTCAGGACCAGTTGGGCTGCAAACTAGGATCCCTCCTCTCAATCAATTAATTAACCAATCAGCCAATCAGTGTTTAATATAAGTCTTTGACCTGGGGAGCTACCTTGAAAAATGATAGAGATCTTGCCTATTTTGTATGTTCATTTTTGGGAATATGTTCATTATAAGCCCCTGTGCTTTACCAACAAAGCCATCTCACCAGCACATTATTTTGAATTTCAGTACATCTTGATGAGTGTAGCAATACATTAAAAACATTTCTTTATTTTTATTTTATATGCATGAGTATTTGCTTGGATGTACACTGTATGTGCATCATGTGCATGTCTGGTATCCATGGATGCAAGGGTGTTAGAAGTCCTGGAAATGAAGCTATAGATGGTTGTAAACTGCTATGTGTTCAGAATCAAAACTGAGCAAGAGTAGGAAGTTCAATTTCTCTATGCCTGAAGTGACAGTACATTTTTAACATGGAATAATATTTCATTTTATAAATCTACCATTGTTTATCAATTTCACCTTTAACATATTATAAATAGTGCTTATTTCTAAAATTAAAAAAATTTAAAAATATTTATTTATTTTTATTTCATTTGTATTTGTGTTTTGCCTGCATTTATTTCTATGTGAGTCTGTTGGATCCTCTGAAACTGGAGTTGTAGATAGTTGTGAGCTGCCATGTGTGTGCTGAGAATGGAACCCTTGTCCTTGGGAAGAACAACCAGTATCCATCCATTCATCCTTCCTTCCTTCCTTCCTTCCTTCCTTCCTTCCTTCCTTCCTTAGTTCCTTCCTTCTTTCCTCCCTCCCTCCCCTCTCTCTCTTTCTTCTTTCTTCTTTCTTTCTTTCTTTCTTTCTTTCTTTCTTTCTTTCTTTCTTTCTTTCTTTCTTTCTTTCTTTCTTTCTTTCTTTCTCAAGCAGTATTCTTAACTGCTGAATTATCTCTCCAGTCAGAAAAAAATTAAATTTTATTAGTCACTTAATTGATTGAGTATATATGCATTTGTGTATGTTGGGGGGGTGCCTGGGTGTGGATGTTCAAGTAGAGGTCAGAGGTCAATTTGTGGCAGTTAGTTGTCTCCTTTTGTTATGTGAGTTCCGGGGCTTGAAACACAGGCCATCAAGCTTGGTGTCAGGTGCCTTTACCCACTGAGCCATCTCACTGGCTCTTACTTTACATTTTAGAAAAGTCTCTCTGCTCTGACTTTCTACAGCTTCCCATGCAGTGCCTTTATTCTCTTCGCGTCTTCAGCCCACTAACTTTAGGATACTTGCCTACATGTATTAGTCATTTCTTGCAGCCCCTTTGGGAAAATGTCACACTATTAATGTTACATTAAAATCTCTCCACTTAGAGAGTGTGCTGCTATAGATGCCTCACAGCTGTAGCTGACAGTGATCATGCTGGGTGACAAATGGGCTGAGACAGCTCTGAGAAAATTGTCACTTTTCTCTATTAATTCAATCCACTGATGAGTCCCTCCTTTGTCATTGCTTCAATTTATTCCTGAGATACGTACAGAGGACTCTCATGATGTGATTCCCAGGCCCTGTGGCTGGAACCTTGTGTGCTCGTCATCTGGGGCCAATGCTCTGCCACAGCAGTGTGCAGATTCAGAGGCTCTGAATCACTCTTGGCTCCATTCTTCCCTGTGCCATTTCATGATGCTCATCTGTTTTCCCAGGAGATCACTGTATGTAAGCCATCTTTGCCATCTTATTGGAAGGTGGAATTATCCCCAAGTGAAACTCATCAAATGGCCAAGTGAGCTGAAAGCTCCCATTCACTGGTGCTGGAAGAGACTTGGTTAAGAGCTTTGATCATAGATTAGGCTCACCTCTCTTGGCTTTCCTAATGATACTTATTTTCAGTCCTATATCCTATGCAGCTCTACTAAAGTGAGGACTACTGTGTTCCCTCCACTGGTCCTGTGTGTATAATTTCTGAGTCCACTGGCCAGATATTTCTGGCAATTTATTCCTAGGTTCTGGGGATAGTGCCTTCTCTTCTCCACAGTGACTAGACTTTTGCTTACTGAACCTGATCAGAGCTTCATTCTTTGGGGATGTTTCCAGGGCTTCTTGGCCACTCATAGTTTTCGGTTGAAACCCTTTGCTTTCTTTCTTGGGTGTCTGCAGTGTTTTATCTCTGAAGAGAAACATTTTTATATTTCAGTTCTTCCACCGCCAAGAATGGAAGAAGTCAACATTTTGTTTTTCCACATATGTGTGACTAAGGGAATCTATGAAGGAATCAGAAATTGTTCTCTCATGCCCACTCAATAAGGCAAAGAACTATCATGCATCCCTTTGGGTCCAGTGAGACTTCCTTGTCCAAGTTCTAATGTGTTGATATAAGGCTTATAAAGTCTGCAGTGCCTATCTTGTGCTCAAGCTCCACTGTCTCTAGGCTTTCTTGATTTCTGGAATAGTTCTGACTCCATGCTCGTCTCTTCCCTTTGCTTCACTTATACCTCAGCGCCCACCTTCTGCTATTGAAGAAAGTCCTCATTTACACATTCTGGGATTCCTCATAGCTGCTACCTTGCTTTTTGGCTTGTCCTTGTGTGGGCATTTTGTCTGTTTATTGACCAGTCAATTCCACCTAAGTTATGTAGATGATATTTCCTCTATTCCACACGATGGATGATAAGATCTATGCTGAGGAGAGGAAGAAGAACTAATGCAGGTGGGACTGGAAGTGGAAATTTATGAGAATTAACCAGGCTGCCATGACAGTTCAAGTGTTAGAACTCTGACATGTCAGCGAGCCATTACACTTTTTATTTGGGTGTGATAATGTTGTAGTATGATCTTTCCTTCCGCAGTAAGTGGCCATTTCTTACATACAAGGCAGATGGTTAAATCTGAGTCTTTGCTGGTGTGAGGTTTTGACAAAGTGAGAAGCTAGTGGTAGTTCCTGGAAGAACTGCCTCAGGAGGGGGCAAGCTTCCTCTGTCCGACTCTCCATTGGAGATGTTGGGAAGAAGCTTCTGTTTCTTCCCACCAGAGATCAGCTATGCCAATTTAATGCTTTACTTGGTAGCATCATGGTGTTCTTATGGTACTCTGTATTCCACAGGCTACATCTTTGTCTCCGTTTCTATGGAAACAACCCTGTTGTAAGCCACCTCTTTCTGCAACCAGCACATGGCCTCCTGAACAGATGCTTCTGTAACTGTCTGACCTTGCATCTTTCTATTTTCTATTCTATACTGTAGTTGCTATTCTGAAAATGAGATTCAATTTCTGAAGATCTGAAAACTTTTCATTATCCTAATGGGTAAGGTTCATGTGCCTTATTGAAGAGCTATGATTTACTGTATCTGTCCCAGATTACTGGAATGCTCAAGCTGCCCTCTCCTTGCTCATAAGCACCAGCCCCTCTGTGTCAGTTTCCTCTGTCTGGAGAGTTCTTTATGTGCTACTTCTTTCTGTTAAAGTTTGAATGTGAGATGTTACACCATAAGTATTAAGAGCAATGAGCCCAGCCAGGAGGTCCAATCATTAGAGGCATTTTGGTTATAAGGGCTTTGACCTAACCAGTGGATCAACCCACTGATGGGTCCATAGTCAGATGGTATTGTTTGAAGGTGATGAAAGTTTTTGGGGGTGAGGTCCAGTTGAACAACTATGACACTTTCAGCCTGTCTTTGAGGACTGTATCTTTTCTACCCTTCTTTGCTCCCCACATGTCATAACATGGGCATCTCTTCTCTGCCACATGCTCCCCACCATGAATCCTGTGACCTGGGTCGCATAGCAAGCAGAAGAGGAAGAAGAAGAAAGCCACATGAGTCCTGACACTATATTCTCTCTGCTTCTTGTTCTACCCAGATGTGAACAACTACCTGCTGCCACAGCTTCAAACTTCTCCTGCTGCAGTTCCTTATTCTCCATGATAGACTCTGTTTCCTGAAATATGAGCCAAAATAAAGCTTTCTTTCTGAGTTAGCTATTTTCTTTTCGCTGTGACAAAGTACCTAACGAAGAGTGTGCTTTGGCACACATTGTGAGTGTTCTGTCCATCATGGCAGAGAAGTCATGACAGGGCCATGAGTCTGCTGGCCACATTGCATCAGCAGTCAGAAAGCAGAGTGATGAATGCTGGTGTTTCACTGACCTCCTTATTTTTGTTCAGCCCTGGACTCAAATCTGTGGAATAGTGCCACACATATTGGGGGTGAATTTTCCTTCCTTTGTTAGATCTTTCTGTAAACATGCTCATAGATAGGTTCAGAAGTATGTTACCATGGTGATTCTAAATCCACTCATGTTGACAATGGAGTTTAATCACACTATAGGTTGCTTCTGAGAAGGTATTTGGTCATGGCAACAAGAAAACAAATAATGAATACACACAAATAGAACAGTAATCTGTTTCCTCTTCTCTTCTTGCAGGCCTGGGGTTGATGAGACAGGAGCCATCAGCTCCTATGACCCTTAGACATCCTCCCACTGTGAATGAACTTTCCCCTGCTAAAGAAGGAGACCAAGACCTTCTTTGCCTTATGCCATTCTTTGTATGTATGTGCTTATCGTATTTGAACTTGAACTTAGACTCTGAGATTCATGCACAATTTAAATTCAGAAATGGGGGACTTTTACTGGGTGATTATAATGGATTACGGCATCCACCCATTAATGAGTCACTGGGAGAGAAAGGGAGACTTAGGCGAGACCAGTACATGTACTCTCTTCCCGCAGATGGCCGTAGCACACAGGTGCTCCTTTTCACACACATCCTGATACACCTACTGTCAGTTGAAAATATCACTGCTGAAGATTCTATACCTTAAATGCTCATATCATACACCTTGCTCATCAATCATCTTAGGTTAGCAACATGGTGCACTGTAAGTTAAGGTTGACCCCCTCATGAACTCACGAGCTACAGCTCTGGGCTGCAACCTAATCTTGCAAAGGTGTATCCTAGGGGATAGTGCTAAACCAGAAAAACAAAACAAAACAAAAAAAAAAAACAAAATCAAGTTGTTTTTGTTTTTACTCTATCAAATTTGCCTCATGTTTCCATCCACACAAGTCAAACTGGAACATTGAGGGAACATTTATATGTCGCTCATTGGCCAATCATTGCATTCTGCAAAGTGGACTTACAACATCCCCTAAAGACTTGACCTCACAGTCTTAGTTAACAATGGCTTGTCACTAGCCTATTAAAACCTCTGTTTTCAGTAGTGCAGTGAGTATGTCTGTTTCTTGGAAGGGTGATGAGGACAGAACGACCAAGCAGGAGAGAGCGTTTTCTCACCTGATAAGCATAAGATACGTCAGACACTTTTACTGTTATCATCTCCTGCTCGTAGCATGCAGAGTGCTTCACTCCCTGCAAGTGCTTAATCAATATGTGCACTTAGGTAGAGATTTACTCCAGGCTCCAGATGAACTTCACGGCAGAAGGAGATTGGAATTTTCATCTCCTGTCCCACCTGGGGCATCTGTCACAGAAGCCCTTTTCTATGCATTGGCCACACCGTGTTTTCCCTTAACCTGCCAAGTCGGAAGAGAGATTGCAGGCTTTTGTAACTGACATAATCACAGCATTGATTAAGAAAAAGTAACTGTCTCTGTCAATTTAATTAAATACCTAGGGATCTTCAGTCCCAATCTCAGGCTGTCTGCTCTAGGGCAGTGTCGGCGTGGGAAGGAGAATCTAGATCTGTGATCAGCTACTTCTTTTCCAAGAGGTTTTGGAGGCAGTATACATTTTTTTTTCAATGACTCACTTGATTCATCAGGGAAGAAATTACATTAATCTATAAACTGTGTGGGGGCATTCTTTCCCCTCCAGATCTCTGCAAACGCAGCGACCACAACAAACTCCTAAGAGATCACATCTTCACACATGCCACATTTCTGACCATGTCTACTTTATTCTAATTTTATTGTAATCAGTGGGTCTATATTTTGAACAGCAGGCACTCATCAGGTTCCTGCTGTGCTGTGTGCTGTGTTTTAGAAGTTACAGAGACTGTACAGTAGCAGGGACTGTCCTTGTATTTAGGACATTTTTTGGTGCATATTCTGAGGAAATCTTTCCATGCACAGGAGCGAATGAGTGTAAAATGATATATGAGGCAGAGAGGAGCTAGGTGCAGCCAGACCACTGAAAAGAACAATCAGCCATGAACCTTAAAAGATTAATGTAACGATTATGCTTTCTTTCCTCCTCCCCTCCCCTTTCTCTCCTCCCATCCCCCTTCTCCTTAACATTTAAATCAGCTCCAGGTTCTTCTTAGTCATCTGTAGAAAGGTAGGTAGCAGAGAAGCATAAGCATCTTGGTGTGGATGAGGTGGCCTCTAATAAGACTGATCACTCTGGAAGAAGGACTCAGTATGGTTTGCACAATTTGCTGGGGAGTCTGGCAAAGATGCTTAGGCTGTGACTTACCTGGGAGAACTCCTAGTTTACTTCCAACCACCTTTCTCGGTGCAGTGGCCTTAGAACTGGCTCATCTTCAGCATACCTGTCCACCCCTCTGCCTTATCTCTTGGTCATGCTGAAGACTTCCTCCTTTACAAGACCTCCATCAATAATCAGATCTGTCACTCACCTGCCTCTGAAGCTTCCCTCCCTAGAGACGATCTATCTTATCCCTGTGCTGGTCAGACTTTGGGACTTAGTGACAGTCTATTAACTTGTATATTACTCAGCCTAGAGAGCATTTGCCGACTTCAAGGAAATGTTGGTAACCTGCACTTATTTTTATTTATTGTTTCATTAATCCCAAAGGCATTTTCTTACTTCGGTGGATCTTTGCCTTTTACATCTTTTGTAAAATTCCTTTATTTGGTCAAATTCTTCCTTTAATTCACAGAGTCACCTTCTCAATAAAGTCACCTAAAGGGCTCCTACAGTGTGACTGACCCTTATCCTCTCTCTGGGCTACTAACTCTCCGAGGATGTATTGTTTACATGTCTGGACCAATGCATTTCCTGTGTTTTGTCTCTGCAGCCTCCTGGACAACCCTACGGGTGTCGAGGGCAGCTCAATAAGAGACGGCAAAAGAGCAGTGAATACAGAAGCAGTCTGTTTTAAAGCTGACAGATGGGAGCTGCCAGATTGCAAAAAGCAGCTGGGTATGAGAAAGAAAAGCCAAGACAGTTAATTAAAACATTTTTATTTGACCTGATTAAGAAGAAGTTAAAGCTATGAGAAGTTTCTGCTGAGCTACTTAAGAGGCTGTGAGTCAGGTGGATAGATCGATGTATGTCCCGAAAGGCCGAGGTACCTGGACTCCTGGGCTGCACTCAGCATACCCACTGGCTACAAGGATTTGAACGCTACATGTAAGGTGATGAGGATTTACATTTCTCAAGTATTTAAGGTTCTTCTGGCAGTTCTTCTTCCAATGTGCTCGCTGAGCGAGTGGTATCCAACTCAACCAAAGGTAATGTAATACCTGTGTAGGGCAGACTCTAATCCAGGACTAAGGCATGACAAAGAAAACGTAATGCTTTTAAGTTGTGCAGTTAACCATTGATTTTGCTGAGAAGCATGCCCATCATGATGCCTAACATCCTCTGTGTAGAACCTTTAAAGGGCTGATGGGGCATCCTTACTGGGCTTTGCTGTCTTTAGTAAGGAGTGAAAATAGTTGTGTTAGAACTAAGTGAAAGCTAGAGAGAGCTGCTGTGAAAGCATTCAGTGTTGTGTGTGGCTTTGCAATATTCTAAATGTTAGTGCCTACACCAGGTTCATATTTGGATCCCAGTATTCATCACTATGACATTAAGAGGTTAAAGCCTTTGGGAAATAAGTCATTAGGGCCCTGCCATTATGAATGAGATTAGTGATCTTAGGATGGAGGCTCAAGTGAGCTTTCTTATATCCTTCTGCCATTTGAGGATATAGGTAAAAGTCATCATCCATGAAAGAGAGAACAAGGCATCAGAAGACTCTAAACCTATTTGATGTATTCTGATCCACCTCAAGGACTTTCTTATAGATGACTGACATGTCTCCTCTCTGACTAGTGGGCGCTTATTCAGGATGTCTCCAAAGCCCATTTGACATATCTCTAATGATACTGAACATTTTCCTTGCTACATAATATGACAAATTCTTTTAGGCTTATCATGAACTTTTTCTTTATCAGAGCTGAAATCAACTAGTTATTCTCCACAAAGCCCCAGCTACTCTCAGAGGGAAGAGATCACAGTGCAGGCAGGAGATGTGCACGTTGTCCTTGGCCTTGCCAATTAACAGGGACGGGAGTCCAGGAATGCAGCTCTCCATGACAATTCAAATCAGACTTTCAGAGCTTTAGTTTAACTCCATCTGTCTTACATCCACTATGCCTCCTCAGCCACGTCCCAAATCAGTTCTTAGTGTCAACAACATAATCACTCATTTGATTCATCCACAGCATATACCTCACAGTTGCAGAATAGTAGTTTTCAATCACTGTGATTTCTGAATGCAGATTTAAATATTTTTTAGAGTTTTGTGCTGGATCGTTTTGCTCCATTTGTTTTGTCCCTCAGGGTACAATCCTTTATAGATGCCAAGACTCCTCATCCTGGAGTTGTTTGGAATCTTTCCTCTGCATGTGGCCATGCTAACTATTGATACCATCATGTACATTTGTTTTCTTTTTTCTAAAACCTTTGTCAAATTAAATTAGCTTCCACACAATCTCATCAATTTACTTATGTCTGCTTCCATTATCTCTTTTTCTTTGCCTACTCTTACTTGGTGAAAACAAAGTTTTTAAAACATACATTAGACAGTGTTCCATGTCCTGATTGTAAGCAATTTTTGCTTTAGGATTTTTTGACAGTTACATTCTGTTTGTTTTATCTTGTTTTTCTGTTACACTTGTTCAGAATAACGTTTGTTAGTAGGGTAGGATGAAGGCCTTGTCTATCCCTTTTCTGAGGCAGTTGTTGGAATGATCATAATAATTTACAATAATGCATTCATTGAGAACTTATTAGGTACTGAGACCTATGAATTAAGAGCACATGTACCGTATACTGAGAACAAACTTAATCCTGCTCCAGCTCTGTTACATAGTTACAACTATCTCTTTGTTTTAGAGGTAAAAACTTTCAGATGTGGAATCCCTTGGCCAACATCTTACACCAGAAAGTGCCCTAGCTAGGGAAAATCCTTCCCCAGAGTTAAAGCAAGGTGGTGATAGCTAGTGGTTGTAAGTACACAGCAAATGTGAGGCACTGGGTTCAAATCCTGTCACCAGAGGAAATAAGGCTAGGAGAAAAAAATTGTAACACAGAGAAAGAGGGGGTGGCATGTTTCCTTCCTGGCTCTGAATATAATTCAAGTTCATTCTTCTACATTAAGACAAAAGATGTGATTTTTGGTAAAGATAAAGCTGAATGGGAATTTCCTTTGGACAACTTCAGTTTATAAGTTCCATATTTCCTTCATCCTTTTCTATATCAGCCACAAAGATGCAATACTCAATGACAGTTTCCCCTTTGGTTGTATGTAGTTGTCTGGTACTCTACATGAAATAGGATAGGAGACAGTAGAAGAAACTCAAGCTCCTCATTATAGAGCCTGGTTCCTGGCTATGATAGGATCTGTCTGGGAACACAGTGGAAGGAAGAATAGTCAATCTTTCCCCCTGTTTCCCATTAAATAGCACCAACCGTTTCAGAGGCAAGGTGTGGAATCATAGAAGTTCAAGTGAATCATAGTGTGAACAATGACAAAACTGCCTCCTGGAGGATGTTAGGGAACAACTTTATTAATTTTAAATCCAGAAAAAGAAGGCAAATTAGAAATATTTCTCATGCTTTAATCCTTTATAGTATTTTGTCCTCTGCACAATGGATTGATCAAAACAGCCTCTCTGTGCAGACAAATTTTAAGTGATAAGTAGAGTCTGGTAGAATTTGACCATTTTATAGTCTCTAAGGCAATGTAACTGGACAAGGCTTACAAATGCCTGATAATAACGGCAAGGATCAACAACTAGACAGCATTCAGACTCTGATGAAGATTAGTGCCATGCATTACAAAAGGGGTTTTCTTTTCTTTTTAATTTTCTGCCTGCCTGCCTGCCTTCCTTCCTTCCTTCCTTCCTTCCTTCCTTCCTTCCTTCCTTCCTTCCTTCCTTCCTTCCTTCCTTCCTTCCTTCCTTTTTTTTCTTTTTTTAAGTTCAGGCTGACCATAAAGTAGCAATCCTATCTGAGACTCTGGCTTGGTGGCATTCTAGGCATGGACTTAACATCCCCAATTAACACTACAATGTGCTGCTCATGATGTATATACATGTGTGCTTTTGTTCATGTAGAGGCCAGAGGTCAACTCCTAGTGTTGTTCCCCAAGAGCCTTCTGTCTTAGAGTTTTACTGCTGTGAACAGACCCTGTGACCAAGGTAACTCTTATAAAGGACAATGTTTAATTGGGGCTGGCTTATAAGTTCAGAGGTTCAGTCCATTATCATCAAGGTGGAAACATGGCAACATCCAGGCAGGCATGATACAGGAGTTGCTGAGAGATCTACATCTTCATCTAAAGGCTGCTAACAGAATACTGGCTTCCAGGCAGCTAGGATAAGGGTTTCATAGCCTACACCCACAGTGATACACCTTCTCCAACAAGACCATACCTACTCCAACAGGGCCACACCTTCTAATAGTGCCACTCTCTGGGCCAAGCACATACAGACCATAACACCCTCTATTTTGTATTTTGAGATAAATTCGCTCATAGGAACTTGGGACTTACAGATTAGGCAATGCTCATTGTTCTGAGATCCCTGGCTTTCCACCTGTCTTTGCCTTTCCTATACTGGAGTTACATGTGAGTGCTATGTCAAGCTCTTTAATGTAAGTGCTGGGAATAGAGCTTAGAGCCTTGTGTGTGTGCAGCAAGTACTTTTCTATCTAACATATCTCTCTTGAGTCCCTACAAAGTACACTCCCAATGTAAAATCTCCAGATCTAAATGTCAATATTCAGAAAATAGAGCACAAACATATTAATGATAGTGTAGGGATAGAGTCAGCAAATCCAGAATATAGAAAGCTTTAGTCTCTTACTATCTACTATTATAAATATTTATCTTTATCTGTGTTTTTCTCTTCATTTGAATTAATGAAAATTTCTTCTTCTTTATCATCCTTTGTGTGTGACATTCTAATTTTGGCTATATTTCTTATAACAGTTGCTCTCAGATTTTAGCTTGTATGTTAATTACATACTGGTTTAATTCAATACCTATTTTCTCCTAACTCTGTCTCAGCATTTTCTTACCTGCACTGCTGTTTGTGTCTCTTGTCTCAACATTTTCTAACCTGCACTGCAGTCTGTGCCTCTTGTCACTGTTTTCTTTTGCTCTGGTTCTATACTCTTGCTCAAATGGAAATTTATGAGGTAGCCATTTTCAGTGAACATTTGTGAGAAGTGAACTTTCTGTTCTGTAAGTCTGAAAATGTACTTAATTTGCCCAGTAATAAATGGTGATGACAGCTTTGTCTCTTCAGCTCTGGGAGATACTGTTCCATCATCCCAGACATTTGCTGCTTTATGAGAATCCCGATTTCTTACAGTCTCTGCTCTTTTATTTTCATTTCTGCTGGTCAGGTTTGAATATTGATAGGTTCATTAAATAAAGTATTAGCCTTTACGGTGATGCTACTGCGATTTAGAGGATCATTGGAAGGTAGGATCTAGTGGGAGATTCTTTGGTTACTGGAGTATTGCCCTGGTTTTATTTTATCTCTCTGCTTTATGATGCTTAAGGAATTTACTCCACCTCATATTCCAGATGTGGTTAGCTATCCTTGCCAGCGGTCCAAAGTCATGGGGGTATGCCTGGTCCTTGGGTTATATAGATGTTTCCTCTTCAAAAAATTAATTTCCTCAGGCACATTGTTACAGCAATTAAAACAGACTAGCACAAATTAATGAGAAAAATGCCCTCTCTTCTTCCATTCTTCTGTCACCTCTCCTCTCACCTTCATCACATCTGTTCATCCTGAAACATTCAGGTTAGCGTTCCTTCCCCCACCCATCTTCCCTGCTTGCCGAGTCATCTGGGCCAAGTCAAGCTGCTCTGAGATGCCTACTGGCCCAGGTGGACCTTCATTCTCTAGCCATCTCTCTGCCCACCTTTATCAGACCTGAGGATCCTGAGCCATACAGACCTAAAGATTCTGAACCACACAGACTTGCAGATATGGAAATGTACGGCCTAAGGATACTCATCAGAGGCCTGCCACATCAGGACCATTGATGTTAACTTCCCTACTGATACCTATACAACAGAAACATCCCAGGACCAAAACCACCCAGATAGCTAAAGACCCTTGAAAGAACACAATCATCAAAAGCCAGGGCAATATGAAACCTTCAGAGCACAGCTATCTTACTACAACAAGCCCTGGACATCCTAAGACAACCAAAGTACAAGAAAATCACCTCAAATTCAATCTTATAATTTCATAGAGGCCTATAAGAAGGAAATGAAAAAAAAAAACCCTTAAAGAAATACAGGAAAATACAAGACAACAGAGAAAGAAAATAAATAAAAATGTGCAAGACCTGAAAGTAGAAATAGGGCAATAAAGAAAACACAAACCAAGGGAATCCCAGAGATAGAAAACCTAGAGAAGAGAAGATATAAGCATCACCAACAGAATACAGGAGATGGAAGAGAGAATCTTGTGTGTAGAAGGTATGATGAAGAAATTGATACTCAGCCAAAGAAAATGTTAAACCTAAAAAATTCCTGACACAAAACATCCAAGTAAACTGGGATATCATGAAAAGACCTAACCTAACAATAATAGAAATAGAAGAAGGTGAAGAGTCCCAGCTCTAAAGTCCAGAAAATATTCTCAACAAAATCATAGAAGAAAACTTTCCCAACCTAGAGAAAGAAATGCCTATAAAGATACAAGAAACATATAGAAAACCTATTAGACTGGATAAGAAAAGAAAATCTTCTCACCACATAATAATCAAAACAAATCTATATAACAAAGAAAGAACATTAAAAGTTGCAAGGGAGAAAAAGACCAGATAATGTACAAAGGCAGGCCTATCAGAATTATACTCAACTTCTCAACAGAGACTCTAAAAACTATAAAGGCCTGGTCAGATATGTTGCAACTTCTAAAAAACCACAGGTGCCAAACTAGACTACTATTACCTTCAAAACTCTCAATCACAATAAATGGGGAAAATATATTTCAAGACAAATCCAAATTCAAACAATATCTATCCATAAAATCAGCTCTACAGAAAATACTAGAAGGAAAGCTCCAACCCAAGGAGGATAACTAACATCCAAGAAAACACAGAAAATAAGTAATTCCAAGCCAGCAAAAATAAGAAAAGCACACATAAACACCCCCCCCCCAACATCAAAATAACCGGAAATAACAATTACTGGTAGTTAATAGTTCTCAACAGAAATGGACTCAGTTCACCAATAAAAAGACACAGGATAGCTGAATGGATGAGAATACAGAATCCATTATTCTGTTGTATACAAGAAACACACCTCAACAATAAGAATAGACATACCTCAGAGGAAAAGGCTGGAAAAAAGTTTTCCAAGCAAACAGACCCAAGAAATAAGCTGGAGTAGCCATTCTAACATGTAATAAAATAGATGTCAAAAAGAATAGTATAGAATAGACCCAGAAATAAACTCACAGACCTATGGACACTTGATTTTTGATAAAGAAGCCAAAACCATACAATGGAAAAAAGAAAGGATCTTCAACAAGTGGTGCTGGTCTAACTGGATGTCTACATGTAGAAGAATGAAAATAGATCCACCTGCACAAAACTTAAGTTTAAGTGGGTCAAGGACCTCAACATAAAACTGGATACACTAAATCTCATAGAAGAGAAAGTAGAAAATACCTTTGAATGCATTGTTACAGAAGACAATTGCCCGAACAGAGCACAAATGGCTCTGGCTCTAAGATCAACTATTGATAAATGGGACCTATTGAAATTAAAAAGCTTCTGTCATTTTGTCCCATTGACAGCGTCCTTCATCATCTTGCTTCTTAGGTTCATTTTTTTGGAATATATTTTTTCATTCTCTTACCCTGAGGTGTTAGCTATCCTTAATGTTGAGATGTGTTTCTTAGATGCAGCAGAAGAATTCTGTTTTCAAATCCATTCTTTTAGTCTGTGTCTTTTTATTGGGGGAACTGAGACTATTGATATTGAGAGTACCAAAGAGCTGTACTTGTTGGTTGTTGTTATTTCATTGTGGTGATGTGATATTTCCCCACTGCCTCCCTTTTCATGTGCCATTCTGGGGTTACTTACTCCTTGTGTTTTCTTTTTCTTTTTTTTTATTACGTATTTTCCTCAATTACATTTCCAATGCTATCCCAAAAGTCCCCCATACTGTCTCCCCCCACTCCCCTACCCACCCATTCCCACTTTTTGGCCCTGGCGTTCCCCTGTACTGGGGCTCCTTGTGTTTTCTTAGGTGTGATTATTCTCTTTAGGTTGGAACTTTCCTTCTAGCACCTTCTATCTCTGGATCTGTAGATAAATGTTGCAATTATTATTATTATTATTATTATTATTATTATTATTATTATTATTATTATCATGGTGGTTCAAAGTATGGCTGGTCATAGTAGTCTGGGCTGGCTTCTGTGGCCTCTTGGAGTCTATAGAACATCCATATAGGCCCTTCTGGCTTTTAGAGTCTTCCTTGAGAAGTCAGGTGTAATTCTAATGCTAAGTCTATGTTACTTGGACTTTTGCCTTGCAGCTTTTAATATTGCTGCTTTGTTGTATACCTTTATTGTTTCAGATTATTATCTGCTGAGAAGAAATTCTGTTCTGGTCCAGTCTATTTTGTGTTCTATACACTACTTGT
Organism: Mus musculus; assembly: GCF_000001635.26. Lineage (NCBI taxonomy): Eukaryota > Metazoa > Chordata > Mammalia > Rodentia > Muridae > Mus > Mus musculus. The sequence continues at coordinate 40,695,871 of NC_000080.6, read as the reverse complement.
ACCATGATAGATATCTCATTCTTTAGGTTAGCAGAATGTTCACTTTTGATTTTGTTGAAAATATTTTTCTGTGTGTTTGACGTGGGTTTCCTCTCCATCCTCTAGTTGTATTATTCTTAGATTTGGTCCTTTTATAGTGTCCCAAATTTCCTAGATGTTTTGTACCAGGAGTTTTTTAGATTTAACATTTTCTTTGGTTGATATACCCATTTTTTTCTATCTTGTCTTAAACACCTGAGATTTTTCTCTTTCATCTCTTGTATTCTGCTGGCGAGTCATTCCCCTGTGTTTCCTGTTAAAGTTCCTATTTTTTTAAAATATTTTTTTATTACGTATTTTCCTCAATTACATTTACAATGCTCTCTCAAAAGTCCCCCATACCGTCCCCCCCACTTCCCTACCCACCCATTCCCATTTTTTGGCCCTGGCGTTCCCCTGTACTGGGACATATAAAGTTTGTATGTCCAATGGGCCTCTCTTTCCAGTGATGGCCGACTAGGCCATCTTTTGATAAATATGCAGCTAGAGTCAAGAGCTCCAGGGTACTGGTTAGTTCAGAATATTGTTCCAATAGGGTTGCAGATCCTAAAGTTCCTATATTTTTAATTTCCAAATTTCCATGTTCTGATTTTATTTATTTATTCTATTTCTACTTTCAGGTCTTGAATGGTTTTATTCATTTTCCTCCACTGTTTGTTCAGGTTTTCATAGATTTTGTTAAGGAATTCGTTAATGTCTTATTTAGGGACCATTATATTGATAAAGACTGTTTTAAGGTCCTTTTCTTGTGCTTAACTGTATTGGAACATTCAGGGCCTGGTGTAGTAGGTTGATAGGCTTTAGAGAAGACTTATTGGAGTTGGGTGAACCTACCTGTCTCAGTCTATTAAAAACATATCAACGATACAATACTTATTTTCCAGAATTTAAAAATAGATTTTAAAGGTTTCATTTTGCCTGTTTCCTTTTTAAATGCAAGGTATCTGTGTTATCACTAAGTCATAAACTGCCTCAAATGACAATGTCACCTCCATCTCTGTTGTCTTGTTTTCTTATGAGCCTTACTTGAGGACTTTCACCCAAATCTCTGTCTTTCTGCCTGCCCTCAGAAGGCATGGACAGAAATTACATTTGCCATGCCAATACTTCGGAGTTGTAGCTGGTCACCAAGGCAGCAAAAGTATTTTCACAATATTCCTTTTGCCTTTTCAAAACGTGTATTTGGATTACTCTGGCTGATTCAATAATAGCATCCACATATAAACTCTCTGATGTAAATTATTACATCTGAGACTTTATTGCAAGGTTCTCTATGAGCACCAATGCTGCTAAATAACTTTTTAAAAAAATCCCTGGTTCAGTTGCCACTTATCTGAACAATAATTAATAATTTACTAAGGGAAAGAAACACATGTGTTGGAATTGTTCTGTCAGACTTCCTAATTACAAGAACAGCACTGGGAGTTCTCCTGCAAAATTAGTCAGGAATATATATTTCTATGACATTTAGGGCTGTCAATGACTTCTGAAATAAATCTTTTACATTTTTAAATACTTCATAAGTGAGTGATGTGACTTGTGGGGCCACATTTTGGAGAAACGTTGAGCCAAGTTTAAGTTCTGAGGCTCATCTAGATCTGAGCAATTTTTTTGCCCCTTCTCCCCCCCCCCGCCCCTACTGTGGTTCTCATTTATACTCAGGTCTCTAGCATATTCTTCACTTGTTATATTTGTGAATGAGATAAATAGATCTTGAGTGATGTTTTCCTCCTATTTCTTGCCATCCCTCCTTCTGGAAAGTTAACGTCATTTACTACAAACTTTCTTAGCTACTGACAGTAAGAGTAAGTATGGCAAGTGGCATCTGAGTGCTTATGTGTCTTCAGGTGACTTTGCCTTTTCTGTGATTCTGTCCCTGGGCTACTGGGTGTTTTTAGTTCCAATGTAGAGTGAATATATCTGAAATCGATGTTAATATATGTATGCCTGAAGCCTGACTACCCAACTCTTTTGCCTTGAGTGGGGAAGGTCTTTGAGTTAGAGTGTATATAAAATCATTTTGAGATAGAAACTTCATGGAATTACCTTCCAAGAAAACCCCAGCTGTGCTAGTTTGATTTCCACTGGAGCAAAATACCTGAGAGACTAAGGTTGTTATGTTTCTTTTAGCTCATGGTTTCTAAGGTTTTAGTCTATGGTTGATTAGTCCTATCACTTTAAAGCCTGTGATGTGATTGGACATCATAGCAAGATCCCATTTAAGAGGAAACTTACCTTAGGGCAGCTTGGATGCAATGAAGGAGGAAGAAAAGGACCTGATGTTGAGATTTCAAGGATGCATCAACAAGATATAACTCCTTCCCTTATGCTCTATCTCCAATAGTTTTAGTACCTCATAATAATGCCCCAAGCTGGAGATCAAGCCTTAAACAACACATGGTTTTCTGAGGGGCATCAGCTTAGTATTTCCTACCTACTCCGTAACTCCTATTGACTCAACTAGGTTATGTCCTAGCGTATCACCTATTCATGACCACAATGCCAAGACTGACTTTAGGAGAATAGGGTTTATTATAGCAAACATCTTTAGCACAGATCAAACCATGCTCATTTTGTGATGACTGAAAAACTCTGTTTATATGAGACATCCATCTTGGCACCCACTAGGTGTTTGTCTCTGCCTCTAGACCCTGTAAGATAACTTCCCAATAATCCTGACTCAGTGAACCACCACCCAGAAATACACAGCCATGACCATCTACTTGTTATATTATGACTAAATATTTTTTTTTGCTTCTGTAATGTGCTTATTATACAGTCATTCAAATCACCTTGACTAAACCTGACAGAGCAAAACAGTTCTTGGTTTGATTGTGTAGATACTCAAGGTTTTCTCCTGAGTTTTGTCTTTAAAAATCATTCTTTTAACCCCTTTCTCATGGCAATCTCATGTTTGGCTCAGAGATTGGTGTCTCTAGCAGTAATCAATAAACCTTTTAATTGTGATTGAATTGAGCCTATGGTCTTTTTCCAGGGGCCAGAAACGCCACAACAATTGCTGTCCACATTTAGAACATTTGTGTTGTAAGTGAGAAGGGTGAGGATTTTCAAGTTTCATTGCCTGTGAGAAATAAAGAGAGAACCTTGCTAGTGTGTGTGTTTTAAGGGATTCAGGACTGTTCTTCACAGGCTGAGCAATGCAAGGAAACAAGTTGGGAAAACTGGTATATGTAGGAGTCAGTTCCATTACACTGTGGACCATGGAGACATTGAGTTTTGTGGGTGAGCTTCAAGCCCAGGATGGATTGTCTTTTGCATGAACTCTGTTACTAGTTACTTGCCTTAAGTAACCATTTCACTTTGCTTTATGATGTTACTGTTCTTTTTATAAAAAAGGATTCCATTATTGTATTAACTCTTTAGTTTTTACAAGATGTGTACTGTTGTTAACAGCATATATTAATTATGCACAATGATGAATTTTCTAAAGACAGCTTCATGTATGTAGTCAATGTATTTTGATCATATCTACCCCTCTCCAATTACCTTTTCTTGCTCCTGTCCCACTCACATGAATACTCTTGATTTTCTCAACTAACCCATCTTCTAATCTCATACCTCTTTATTTTGTGTGACTTGGTAGGTTGCTTAAAGAAGCATGGACACTTTACTAGTGGCTACACTATGAAAGAAGGTGGCTTTCCTTTATCTTTGTATAAATCTTCAGCAAGAGCTGGAGTCCCATGACTATGACAGGTTATCGATGGGGTCTATCTGGTACAGTTAATCACATTTTGTTGATTTGTTTGTTTGTTTGTTTGTTTTTGAAAAGACTCTTTCTATGTTGATCAGGTTAGCATTGAACTTGTGATCCTTTCTCTTGAGACTTTCCAGTGTTGAGATTACAGGAATGTACTACCACATTTGTTTTCTACTGTTGAATTGCAGGTCACCATTCATAGGTGTATTAAGGGTCTTCAGGAGAAGAAAACTGATAAAACAGACATGTGTTGAAACAAAGTGGAATTTGTTAGATTGGCTAAACAATACAAACTGGACTTTAGCCTTTTCTCACATTCTTGCTCTTCTCAGTCTCCTTTCTAGTGCTGGTGCTCACTATGAGTAGGGACAGCATTGCCTTTTTACATGTGGATATGTGTAATATTTAAATTAGGTTGAATACATTTATTTCTCAGACATTTGTCTTTATTTTTTTCTTTAATCACCCCTTATTTTGTTTGCTTGGTTTGTGGTTTGCTGAGACAAGGTCTTACGTTATAACGAAGAACTCACTCCATAGTTTAGACTGGCCTTGAACTAGGGACATGTCTTCTACCTCATGATTTCTGAGTATTTCTTATCTTAATTTCATTATGCTAAGATTTTAAGCATATTTTATTTTAAATTTTGCAATGGTACAGGACATTATGGTGGTCTGAAATCACCCTACTGTGTACAACAGCATGGTCTGACTAACTATATCATAGAACCCACTGACCAACATTTCCCTGCTGAGCTGGATAGTTTTATGTCAATTTGACAGAGACTAAAGACATCTGAGAGGAGAGAACCTCAGTTAAGAAAATATCTCCATTAGACCGGGCTGTTGGTAAGCTTGTAGGACATTTTCTTAATTGGTTATTGATGTGGAAGGAACCCTGTCCATAGAGAGTGGTACCATTCCTGGGTTGGTGATCATGGGTCCTATAAGAAAGCAGGCTAAGCAAGCCTGTAAGTAGCATTTTTCCAAATGGTCTCTGCATCAGCTCCTGCCTCTAGGTTCCTGCTTTGTTTGGATTACAGTCCTGTCTTTCTTTGAGGATGAACTGTGATGTTGAAGCATAAACCGTTTCCTCTGCCAAGGTGCTTTGGTCACAATGTTTCATTGTAGCAACAATAACCCAAAGATACCCATCCTTTCTTGTCTCAGAGTCTGTCTTTGTTTCCCATAAATATCATTTTTACTCAACTTCTTAGAGATCATCTCTTACATTCCAACATGGTGTGAGATCACCAATTGCTCTATCTATCTATCTATCTATCTATCTATCTATCTATCTATCTATCTATCATCTATCTATTAGTATGGCGTATTTCATTTAACACAATAATCTCTAGTTCTATCTGTACTGTTCCACACAATTGCACTTCATTCTATTTTATGTCTGAGTAGTATCTCACGGTTTCTATGCGTCATAGCACTTTCATGAACATGGGTTACAGAGCTTTCTTTGAGGAGTTAACCTCATTTCAATACATACCTATAGCACAACCCATGGATCATAAAGCAGATCTATTCTATATCTTTTGAGAGAAATACTACACTATCTGTCACGTGGTTGTATTAATTTACATTCCTACCGTAAGTGTGCAAGCATTCCCTTTACCTTCCACCTTCTCCAGTATGTACTGCCTTCAGCTTTTTGAATGCAGCCACTCTTTCTGGAGCGATGAAAGTTTATCAGCTTTCTCAAGCTGGACCAGCTGGTGCTAACACATCGTAGCCAAACACTCCCACTTCACGTGGAACGTGGGATCAGGCCATGAACTTGCAACCCTTGCATCAGATTATTTTCTAGAAAGCCCATCTGGCTTCAGCAGCCTCAACCTCTCTGCCCTGCTGCTCTTCCAGCTGGTGTGACCTTCATTGTTCCATCATGCAGCTGTGTTTGTTGGAAGGCCCATGGTGGCAGGTATTTGGATGGATACTTACTCTAATTGATTCCTAAATTAGTTTTTGTTTGAGATTTGGAATGAGTTAAATAATTTATTAAGAAAGGAAGCCTCATCTTAAAAAACAAAGAGCTATTGAAGACATGGTGAGAAGCAAATGAAATGAAGTTTCCTATTTGGATTGCTCATGTTTACTTCCTCTGTCTCAATAACACAGCAGAAGGAAGGAACAAAAATAGATCAAAGTGTTGTCACTCACTAAAGATTTTATCCAAGCTCAGACAGAGAGAAAAAAAATGGATAAATTAGTAGTGAATAATCCTTTGGCAAAATGTTTTGTTCCAGTAGTCTCTATCTGGCTGTTCTCACTGGTAGCTCCACAAATGTGTTTATACCCAAAAATAGTCTCTGAAATACAGTTATATTGACCATGGTATGATTGGGGCCCATGGAAATGCAGTGATTCAAAGAAGGCAACTTAGGAAACAGCAAGAGCTGGTGAGGAGGGGATCAGGCAACACAGCCTGAAATCTGCTCTGTGCAGTGAAGATCAGTTAAGAGAGGACAGTATATTTAATTGTTAGCAATAATGACCCTGCAAAGAATATTGCTATTTGTTTTTCTGAATTATGGCACTGACTTAAAAAAACAGATGCACAAAACATGTTTATTGAATTTGTGAGAAGGAGACAAAAGCCTGCCCCTTCCGTTCTATAAGATAACGACAGGCAAATTAGGTTATAATTAGGGACATTTCCCACATGTACTTCCAAACCAAGAGACACTGTGGTTATTTTTATTATCTTCTTCCATTTTACTGTTCTCACTGACTTGTAGAGGCTGCTGTCAGCAGAACCACAGAATACTAAGATCTTAGTGTCAGAAAGGGGCAGGGATCAATCAATTCGAATGGTTTGCTCCTTAAAGTTAGATGGCTTGGCCTTGCTTTGAGTTGTCTATTAGATTTCAGGCTGAGAAAAGAGGAAAGGGGAGAGGGGAGAAGAGAGAGGGGAGAGGGGTGAGAAAGAGAGAGAGGCACTAAGTTGGAATCATACTTCAGGCCAGAGATTTATTAATAGTGCTGTGTGTGATAATATTTATATCCTACTTAAAAAACTTTTAAATATTATGTTTAATGGCTTTTTATCTAAGGAAGATTAAACATTTTATGGAGTCAAAATACATATGCATCATGGTGCCAATAAATCTTTGGTTTGATGACTAAGTATTAAAAATACATGTTCCTTTATATATAGGAAACAAAATGCCTCCTCATCTTGACGTAAGAAAATATTGGTGTGTTTTCTATTCATCTTAGCTTCTATGCCTGTTTAAATGTCTAAATTGGAGGCTGTACTTCCAGCTGAATGCCAGCATGAATATCATCTGGGAAGTTCTCCATGCTGTCCAAGGTTAGGGCTTGTAGTCTATACTTTTAACACAGCCTCCTTTATTCCTCTGGGATGCACCAAAGCAGTTTGCAGGAACTCTTTTGATGGTGATCTCCTTTAGTTGTGTTTTGCTTTTGATATAGTCCCAGTCTAATTTTTCTTTTTTACTTGTATGTATGTATGTATGTATGTATATATATATATATATATATATATATATATATATATATGTGTTCATTTTGTTTGTATTATATATGAGAAACTGCTGCCTAACTTTGCAGAGATTCCCTGTTTTCTTCTAAAAGTTTTGTAGTTTCAGATATGATTGGGCTATGATCTGTGTTGCGTTAATTGGTTTGAATTAGGGGCTCATTTCATTTATTTACATGTGAATACTTAAGTGCTCAGCACTATTTAAAAATAGCCATTTATGAGCTGAAGAGATGGCTCCGTGGTTAAGAGCACTGACTGCTCTTCCAGAGGTCCTGAGTTCAATTCCCAGCAACCACATGGTGGCTCACAACCATCTGTAATGGGATCTGATGCCCTCTTCTGGCATGTCTGAAGTCAGCTACAGTATACTCATATAAATAAATAAATAAATAAATAAATAAATAAATTTAAAAAGTCATTTGTTATTTCACTGTTGAGTTGTCATACCCCCTCCATCTGTAATGGGATCTGATGCCCTCTTCTGGCATGTCTGAAGTCAACTACAGTGTACTCATATAAATAAATAAATAAATAAATAAATAAATAAATAAATTTAAAAAGTCATTTGTTATTTCACTGTTGAGTTGTCATACCCCCTCATAGGAAGTCACCACCAAATATGTGGGCTTATTGCAAATTTCACTCTCTTCCTCCTCCTCTGCTTCCCCCTTCTTCCCCTCCCTTCTTTCCTCTTCCCTCTTCTTTCATTCTTCTATTTTATACTATTGATCTACATAGTTCACCTTCATGCCAGCAGCAGACAATCTTGATTAGTGTAGAATTGGAACAAGTTTTAAAGCTGAAAAGAAGATTCTGTCCCTTTTTAAAATTGTCTTGTCTCATTTGAGTGCATATAAATTTTAGGACAAGATGATCAGTTTATGAAGAGAAAAATCACCTCTCCTCATTTCTTCCTTATCACTAGCAACAAAGTGTTCTCACTCACTTTTTCCTGGCCACAGGCCCTGGGCGACATGGTTTTATAAATGGAAATTGCTTACAAAGTAGATGGCGAGTCTTTTCAGCGTGGCTAGGAGACTGCTCAATTCCACAGTGCTACAGAAACCTCAAGGTTGAATCTTATGGGATTTATTGTCCCTTTTATAAATGAAGGGTTCGAGGAGGTCAGTAAGTCCATGATGTGTCTAGCCTGAACTCTGTTACCTGCTCTTCTCTAACTCTATACAAATTTACCTGTGATACTCTTTTCTCTGCCTACTTTTCTTCTCCCTGTATTTGTACCAATGTATTCTAAAAGCACTAGTTCTTTGATCTCTCTCTTTCTGTCTCTGTCTCTCTCTATTTCTGACAATAAGTCAAGGGAGAACCCTACCTTAGGAAATTTCCTTTCTAAGAGTTTAGTGTTTCTTTCTACTGAAAATGATTTGTAACTCTGGGTTCCACTAAGGTTGTCTTCATCTCTTATTGCTTGGAGGTCTGATACACTGGCCTCTATGAAATTCTCCATTAACCTAGACTGTGTCTGTGCCTCATAGATTTTAGTCACTTCATGCATCATAAGAGTAGAGAAAGTGTTGAGGGATAATAAACATTTTATTTCCCCAGAATTGCCTGTCAGTTTACATTATTGATACTTGGTTGTTTCTGAACCACTGTAGCAGAGTTAAATAGAAGGGGGATTCACCAATCTGAGAAGATGGGGAAATCTACAACCTGGCATAAGCTTAAAGTCACTTTTACTGGGCTCCATTTAATCTCTTGAGTATTTCTGGGCAGATGAAAGAGTTCTGCAACACAGATTCTGCCTCTGGCTGTTCTGAAAAAAAATCCCTCTGCTCTTTTCTGGTTACCATTCTCATGCTTGTGATAGAAGAGGCTGTATCAACACCTGCCATTATGTGGGCTTAATAAGCATTTGCTTGGTAAGTGAATGAATAATCAGTACCTTGATTGGACCTTGTATTTAGCTAAGAATGATGCTACATATTTCACTCATTCTATATGTTCTTAAGAATTTAATGCATTGGTGGGTATCAATACTCTTTTGCTAGATAGTACTTCTCTGTTCTTTGAGTTATTTAAATTGTTTAACATATCGTAATTGACATAGGTTATACAAGTCAAAAGAGGTGGTCAGTGTTTTAAATCAAGAGTTTTTCAAATTCAGTATGGACATAAGTTATTAAATTAAGTAGAGAATATGTTTATTAGTATTTATTGTATAAAACAAAAGGTTTCATGGTGACATGCCTAAATAATACTACTTCCTTATTCTCCTACCACATTCAACTCCAGTTTCCTTTCTCTTCTCTGATAGTTTTCTTTCTATTTCCTAGACTTTTCCACCCTAGAGTCTACATATGAGAGAAAAAATGCAATATTTGTCATCCCTAGCCTAACCTATATTTTTAATATGTTGATGTCCATGTTAATCTCTTTTTTCTGTCCATGATGTGGTCTCATTTTTCATGATGGAATAAAATTTAATGTGTGGGCATGACACTTTTCTTTACCAACTCTTCTGTTGATGGATATCTAGGCTGGTCCCATGTGTTGGCTATTGTTACTAGTGCAGCAATAAAAATGAATGTGCGGTTATCTCTATGATATAAACATACCATAGATTCTGTTAGCCACATACTCAGGAGCTATGTAGTTGATTTATTTGGACTTACGTTTATATTTTTGAAGAGTGTTCATACTTATTTCTGTAGCACTTGTGACTCTTTTATCCCAAACAGGAGTGTATAAAAGTTCCTTAACTCTCATAGTTTCATTAATATTTCTCATTTGTTTCTAGATAATAGCCATTCTGGAAAATACGATGAAGCTCAGTGTAGTTTTAATTTGCTAAAGATGTTAAATATTCGACATGTGATCATTGGCTATTTGCACAATTTAACTGACTCTATGTTGCCCATTCGTTATTTGGCTTATTTGTTGTTTTTGTATCTATCTATCTATCTATCTATCTATCTATCTATCTATCTATCTATCTATCTATCTATCTATCTATCTATCTATTTTGGTTTTTTGTTTTTTCGAGACAGGATTTCTCTGTATAGCCCTGGCTGTCCTGGAACTCACTCTGTAGACCAGGCTGGCCTCAAACTCAGAAATTCGCCTGCCTCTGCCTCCCAAATGCCAGGATTAAAGGTGTGCGCCACCAAGCCCGGCTTGTATTTAATATTTTGAAGTATTTATGTACCCTGAAAATTAATGTTTTTCCAGATCAATGGTAAAGGTTTTCTCTTATAATAATGCTTCATTTGCTGGACAGGATGTTTAGTTTTATATAATCTTATTTTCTGAATTATTTTACTGTTTCCTGAGCTAAGGGAGCCCTATTCAGAAAGCCATTGCCTGTGTTTATACCATGGAGTTTCCCTGAATGTATTCTTCTAGTGGTTTTAAAGATTCAATTTTGACCTTAAGGATTAATTCACTTTTGAATTAATTTTTATACAGAGTGAGAGATAAGGATCTATTTATATTTTAAAAACAGTTATGGATATCCAGTGTTACAGAACCACCTGAAGAATAAGTTGTTTTTCTCCAAGATATGCTTTTGGGACAATTGTTTAAAATCATATGTCTATAGCTGTTGTATGGGTTTAGTTCTGGTCACCTATTCTTTCTATTCTATTCTTCTATTCTATTCTTCTATTCTATTCTATTCTATTCTATTCTATTCTATTCTATTCTATTCTATTCCATTCCATTCCATTCCATTCCATTCCATTCCACTCCACTCCACTCCACTCCACTCCACTCCACTCCATTCTATTCTATTCTATTCCATCCATTCCACCCCACCCCACCCCACCCCCACCCCACCCCACCCCATTCTATTCTAGTCTATTCTAGTCTATTCTAGTCTATTCTAGTCTAGTCTAGTCTAGTCTAGTCTAGTCTAGTCTAGTCTATTCCTTGCATGTCTGTTTTTATAACACTTGTTTGTTACTGTGGCTCTTTGGTATAATTTAAAGTTACTTATAGTAATACTTAGAATACTGCTCTTTTTCCCTCAGCATTCCTTTGTCTTGGATATTTTGTATTTCCATAAGAAATTTAGCTTTTTATTTCTATATTCTTGTGAAGAATGCCATCAGAATTTTGTTTGTTATTGCAAAGAATATATACATCCCACTTAATAGCATCGACATCTGAAATTATTAGGGTGTCCAGTCAACATTGTTTTGCTCTAGGCATTCACTACTTGCGGTTCTGACAATCATTGTGTCCCTTCTTTTGCAATGGTTCCTGAACTTCATAGGGAAGAATGTGACACAGGTGTCCCAGACTGAATTTTTAAAAAAGTGAGTTGAGTACCAGCCTTCATTTCTCTCTTCTCCCTGACCATTGATGTAATGTGACTTGCTTGGTGCCATACCTTCCTCACCATGATGGATTGTATTTTTAAAACAAGAAGGGACATTTCTTCCTGACATGTCTTTTGACAGAGATTCTTTTTATCACTTCCATGAGAAAATCAGCTAACATAGTCAACATGAAATTGAAAAGCTAATGGCAAACTTTGGAACATCAGCTATTCTTTGAGTTTACAATGTACTCAAATAGTATACTGTAGACCAACAAAGTAGGATGTTTTGCATTTCTGATTTCAAAACTAACTGCAAAGCTGTTATTTTAAATACATGGATTAAATTTTATAATATGCCTAGGATATTTCCTTAAAGAAAAATGGACTCAAAATGTCTAGTTGGGCAAAACTATTTCTTTCCTTCTTTCCTTCCTTGCATCCATCCATTCATCCATCCATCTATCCTTCTTCCTTCTTTTCCCCCTCCTTTTAACAATATTGGTCTTGAGTAATATTGTCCACCTTTATCAGTTACTTAAACTAAGAAAGCAAGGTAGTCTCAGAGCATGAAGATAAAGGCTTGATCTTTATAACTATGCCTTTGATCATTCTTGGGCTTCCTATTTGAGACTCAGTGGTATTCATCATTGCCTCTTCTAATCAGGTTTCCTCATCTCTCTAGAAGATATGACTGCATATCTTCATGTACTCCTTATCATACACAGCCTTTTTTCCTTAAAAATGAAGATAGATCAGAAGGCAATAATGAGATGGAGGCAGCAGATATACCATCTTTAAATTGATGGATCATATCATAAGGCAGAATGTGAAAGGAGAACTAAGCACAATGTGAACTCTTAGGAAGAATTGGAATTAAAAGTTTTGAAACAATTGCTGGCTTATATAATGTCAATGCAAGGAGAATCTTTAGAAATCATATTTGAACTTTTTGTTTAAAGTGACATATGAGTTTCACTGCATGACTATCAGAATACAGGAAAATATCAAAAGGTATTACCCATTTGCTAGAATGGATATGATATTCTGCATCGTAAAATAGCTAAGATTATGCTTAGTGGAACCTAACCAATTTGTAGGATGCTAAGGCCAAAAGTGAAGATGGCTTGGGGATGAATAGATGTAAAATTCTTCTCTTTGCTCTATAAGCAGAGTAAAGAAGCTAGAGGAACATTCAAGATATGGTGCAGTCATTTAAACCCTTCATTTATCAAGCATCAACACGTGTTGGTGGAGGTACTGAAGAGAACTGGATTTGCTATTCACTCTCAATTTGGCCTTGGTTCTGATGGTGTTCTCTGTGAACTGAAGCCACAGGAGTGCCTACGTTTTCAGGGGCAGGATCCTAGGTGGAGAAGGACTTTGCCTACCTTCAGATTACAATGCTGAAGTGAGAAACAAGTTTATGCTTGAGGATGAAAAGAAAATTTGAGCAGTCTTTTGTGAATGTTGGCCTTTTTTTTCCCTGGAGGACAATGAACTTCTTCTCTGACACAGCAAGGCTGAGGTATTTATGCATATAATTAAAGATTTCTGAATACCACCTGGCTTTGTGAATCTCGGCAACTGTGATATCTGGGCTGGAGTTAGCACTATGTGGGTAGTGATGAATTCCAGCATTATGAAGGATATCTTTTATATTGTACTGATAAGAGCAACCTTAAGGGACCCTGAAAAGAGGATTTTGAGAAGGAAAATCCAGTCATAGATAGGATCATGCTATCAGATATCTCTGAAGCCCCTATTCATGTAGCCAGCTGGTTTTCAGGACACTATCTATGTACATAGATTCTGTGATGTTGCTGGGTCAGAGATGTTCAGTGTCCTACAGGTGAAAGGGGCCAACATTCACAGGATGCTGCTTGGAGATGTTATGGCTGCTCAGATATGAGCATGAGGTTGGCTCATCTAATTTAAGTCCAAAGGAAAAGCTGTAGCTGGCAGGTTGGAGACTTAAGAAGAAGTTGCTATTGAATTTCCAGTCTCAAGGTAGTCTTTTTGTAGGAATCTTGCCTTTATCAGGAAGAGCTCAGTTTTATTTCGAGACCTTCAGATGTCTGGATGGGACGTGCATCGTAGACTGTGACCTCCTCTACTCAAACTCAATGGGCTGTGAATACTTGTCTCATCTTTGGAATACCTTCATGCCAACATTCAGATATATTTGACTGAATAGTTATGTCATCAGACAATCAAACTTTATAATAATTTTAGTTGGAGGAGGCTACAGACTTTAACACAAATAGTTGTTGAAGCCCCATTCAGGCCTTGAAAGCCTGCATGTGGGTTGCAATTCCTGGCAAAACAGAAGTAAAGACCTAGCCTACCTTCTGAAACAGAAACTAAAAGTTAAGTCAATAGTTCCTGGAAAGTCCCTGAGTCAAACGTCCCTATGTGTACTAACAATGTACTAACTTTGCCTTTTGGCTTCTGTAGGTCTGTTCCTTGCTAACTAAAGTGTAACAACTAGGATGTGGTTTTGTGCATGAAAAATAAAGAGCTATAAGGCTCAGGGCTTTGTGATTTAGGCAAGTTCCCTGTGCTGCTGGCCAACAGTTAAAGATTTTCTTTTTAGCTTTAAGAGTTTGTTTGTTGTAGTCTCTGATGGATTTACCTCACAATGTTAAAGGACAGTAGAAAAATTCTTCAATGTCCAAGTTGGTCAGAAATTTGTCTGAGGCCATGCTGCAACATCGACTCATCTTGTGTGTGTCTGGGAGTGTGGGAGGATGGAGTTGAGTAATCATAATCACAGGTTTACAGCATTCTCTGTCCCATTGCCTGAATCCTTTAGGTGCAATTAGCTGTCTGGGTACAGTACCAGAGAATAGGGTCAACATTGAAATAAAGATTTTTTTCCTGTTGTTTATGGGAGAGGGAATAATGTTTAAGCATGCAGATGTTGTGTGTGTGTGTATTTCTATAGGTATGTGTATGTCTATAGGTATGTTCTCTCATTAGAATTTCCTCTACATTGATTAGTGAGTGATTGGTGAGGCTTTTGCTCTTGATTCTACTCTGTTGTCTTTCTCCTTAACCTTTTTTGATTGGATTAGCAGGCCATTCTTTATATATGCCAAGGCAAATCAAGACATGTTTCCCTAAAGTCATAAATTCTTACAAGGAGACTGGTATTTATCACTCTTCCCCAAACAAAGACCCACATAAACCTTCTTCTTCTTCTTTTTTTTCCTATGTGTGGTTGCTATGCTCTGGGGAGGCAAGCCAGGCTGATACTAAGAGTTGAAAGAAGTTATTAAGATTAACTTGTCAGTACCTAACCTAGAATTCAAAGCCAGAGATCCTGGCCTCAAATCTTGCTGTCACTAATCAGTTCTTTAAGTCTTATTAAAACGTTGTTAAATATACCAGGCTCATTGATCAAGGGTTTGAGAGGTACAAGTATAAAAGGAAAGGAGGGTTGGTGAGAGTTCCACTCCAAGCAAACATCCAGAGAGGCTACCTTGCCAGACTCTTTTTCTTCCTTCCAGGGACTGAGCTGAGGATTCTCAGCTGTGTGGTCTGGGCAGTTATAGGTCTGGGCATGACAACGTGTAGGCCAATTTGTAGGAAGAAAAGTTTTATAATGCTCTTATCCAGGAAAACTAAAGATTTTTAAAGGACAGATAAAGATTAGTATTGGCTAGTTTGAGATTTGTGGTGTTTTGACAGAAGGAGAAAGGGGGCAAGTGAGTGAAGGAGGGCTGTTGACATCTCCTTTCCTGGTTCTGTGCAGTTTACCTCCCAAGTCAATACTTCATCCTCGTAGTAACTCATCACACCCTGCCAGGTCATCACTGAAGGAAGCGTAGAGCAGTAAGTCAAGCTACTTGGGAACCAGAACTTGTTAGCCCAAAGAAAGATGCATCATGGTTGGTGTAAGAACATCAAATCATTGGTACTCACCTTTTCATTTTGCAAATTACCTTAAGCTTCAGAATATAAGTGATGCGCAAACACAGGCACCATTTTTCTAGTTTATTTCTTAAATAGGCTGAAGTCTAAGAGTGCCTAAATTGCTTTGTAATTGACTCACTAATTATGTTTTAATAATGCAAATCTAAGTTGCAGACTAATAGGCACAAATCAAAATGTGGGATTTTGTTGGCCTTTTGCTGAATGGCAATGATTCTCCATAGATCATTTCTTCAAGGAACAGGATATAACTGTAAAATGGATATGAATTGCCTTATGGAGGGTTCTGGGCTCTTACTTGGGACTGATAGCTGCTGGCAGAGCTTTGCACATTTGGCAACTATGTAAGCCAGCTGCATTCTCTTCTCTGGTCCTGTGGAATTTACCTGTAGTAATAACTGCTCACACCCTGCCAGGCTATTCTTAAAGGATTCAAAGTACAGTAGGTTTAGCTACTTTAGAATCAGAACTGCTTAGCCCAAAGAAGTATGTGGAAACAGTGGTTCTGGTGGCAATGTGGGTCCTAGGCAAATCTTCCACCATGAGGTTTGTGGCAGCATAACATTGTGCATAAACGGGGCACTGGGTTTAGCTCATGGAAGCTTTAGCTTCTGCCCTGGCTGACCTCCTGATCTGCTCAGGAAGAAGTAGTGACACCTAGGCCCTCCCACCTCCGACATGGTTAGCATGAGGTCTTGATGTGCCAGGAGATAATAGAGATGATAGAATACTTGAACCATGTGCTCTGCTCTCTGTTTTCTACACTTCTTTTCAAAGCAAGAAACTTGTTTTCAGAATTTCTCAACTTTTTTCTTTTCTCTTTAGAGGATTATTCTGACGTTATTATTTTTTTGAGCTTATAGTTACAATATTTCACTCTTTATTCCCTTCCAACTCTCCCATATACCCTTTCCTCTGACATTCAATTCAGGCCTCTTTTTTTCCTAATTGTGTGTGTGTGTGTGTGTGTGTGTGTGTGTGTGTGTGTATGTATCTGTGTCTGTGTGTGTATGTGTATATATGTATGTATCTTCCCAAATATAACCTGTTCAGTCCATATATATATACATATATATATACATACACATATATATACGTACATATACATACATACATACATACATACATATATATATATATATACATATATACACATACATACACACACACACATACACATACACACACACACACACACACACATATATAATTACTTTGTTTGCCTTGTAGTGGTAGCACATGCCTTTAACTCAATACTCAGAATTCTCAGGAGGCAGAGGCAGGTGGATCTCTGTACATTTGGGGCCAGCTTTGTTTATAGAGTGAGTTCCAGGACAGCCAAAGCTACACACAGAAACACCTGTCTCAAAACTCCTCCCTCTTCCATATATATTACTTTTGGTTGTTTCCAGGGCCTCTCCTACTTCCAGTTTTCTCCGGTTGCCTATAGTTCTTTGTGTAGGTCTGAGGCCTTATGGTCTTTTCCCTGTCCAGTTTGGGTGGTCTATTGACAATATCCTGGTTCAGTTCATTTTTGGGCAGCCATGTTAATGAGGCTTTATGGGTATCTCTTCTGATGTTACTAGGAGACACACATTCATAGCAAACTTCATGCCTCTGGCTCTACAATCTTTCTGCTCTCTCTTCCACAATGTTCCCTGAGCCATAGGTGGGGGAGTAATTTGTCGATGAGTTCACTGGGGCTTCCAAAGGAGGGAGATAATGACCAGTACTATCCAGCTGTGATGCCTATGAAGAAAATCAATGACTAACATAGCATGGTAACTCTAAGCTTGCAGTAGTCACACACATATCTTGGTGGTATCTAACAGCTCTCTAATTGGACTCAATTTCTTTTCTTTTCTTTTTTTTTTCAGTTTCTTTTCTTAAAGAATTAGTTACAGTGTGATTTTGTTTACCTTTGAGTACTGTTTCTGTTTGTTTTTTCATTCTTTTCTTAGAAATAATTCTATCTTTTGTCAAATTTACTATGGGAATTTTTAAAAACAAATTTGCTATTAGAATGTAGCCAAATGACTCAAGACAAAAACCACTTGTGTTGACTTTCAGGCCTGAAGTTGTGTCCCCTCACTGATAAGATGACCTTAGAGTAGCGTGTCTGTCATTGCTAGCCGTGTCTTGAGAAAACATGGAGTTTGAGGCTAGTCTGGGCCATATAGTGAGACCATGCCTTTAAAAAAATAGAAAGATAAGGGGCTGGACAGATACCTCTTCAGTGAATAAGACAACTTGTTGCTTTTGTGGAGGACCTGGGCTTGATTCCCAGCCTTTACACAGTGATTCACAACTATCCATAACACCTATTTTCTGGTAACTCACTCCTCCTCTGAGCTCCAGTTGGTGCCAGGCACATACATGGTATACATACATACATACATACATACATACATACATACAGGTCAACACACAAAATAACATAAATTAATTAAAAAACAAAGCAATATTTGGATGCTTGTCAACGGGACATGTACAGTTAATGACTCAAGCTTGGGACACAGAGATCAGGCTTCATGTCCAACTTTCACTAACTATAGGGCACATTTCTAAGGGAAGATGCAGGTACATGTTAAGCCTTGGTATATTCAGCTGTTAAATGAAACTAATAGTACCCATTACTGCTGAAGGGACTCTGAATCCCATTCAGGTCCATGGTTATGTTGATGAAAAATTTAAAAAGGAATTCTGGGAAGGCTTAAGGACAACTGTTGAAAGAGGTGGGTATCTTAGGGTGATTAGGCAGGCAGTCTTGTCACTGGCTAGCTGTAGGGAGGAGGAAACTTGAAGGAGGAGTGAATTTGAAAGTTACATTATTGAGAGAAAAAAGTGAGTGTCATTGAGCTATTCCTCCAGATGTGGTACATTTAAGACTTTACAAGTACATGGGTCATTAAGGGACAATTATTTCTTCAACTTTCTTGGATGTCTTTAGGTGGGCCATTCCTTCTCACCTTTTGGGTTAGGATAGTTTACTTTAAGTTGTGAACCGTTATTTTCTCTTTAAGGAGGTACTTTTTCCCCCCTTAATACAAGGAGGTCCCATATTTTTCTGGATGGGAAGTAATTATTACCTACATCAAAGAATACTACCAACCACATCATCTGAAAGTAAACGATACCAACAAAAGTATGCTCTGTCTGGTTCTGCCATACTGACAGTGACATGTCCTACCCAGTATGGAGAGACAGTTGGCTGCAGAGCTTCTTGTTTATTTCCCCTCTTTCCGAATTTTGGCTCTCATGGTTATGCTTCATAACCTCTCATAACCCTCATGGTTATGCTTTAGTGATTAGGTATGAGGACCCAGGTAAACACATAACAAGATGCTTGGTTCAGAGAAGGTACTTAATCTATGGTTACTGTCAGCATTATTAACTTTGTCTTTTATCTTGAAATGAAATGTGAAGTGAGATGGCTCTGTGAGGCAACGACTTGTGTATCTGGGAACATTTTCAGTTAGTGGCTGGGCTGGGGATGGACCTCTCTGTGAACAGCTATACCGTATGATCTTTTTGAGCAAGGCATGCTATCATTCTGTGACAACATGAAACAATGTTTGGAAGGCTAGACTCTTCTTGCCTCTGCATTCTGTGACATGTTAGCTCACATCTATAAATGTCATTGTGTTTAGCCAGCCAGTGAAGAGTGTTGAACAGGAATTAGCTTGTCAACACTGCAGACGTTTCTCAATAAAGGCAAGATATGATGAAATCTGTATCTGGGAAGGAGACCCAAAGATTTCTTGGGAGACAGATTTAAAACAGAGACAAAAGTGAAATAAATTTGTAAAAGTAGTGAAAACCTTTGAAATCATCTAGAAGTATGGGCAAAGAGGTGGTAATTTGTGTCAAGTCTAAGAAGCAATGAAAAGGAAAGCTGACTCAATTTGGCCACATTAGTGTGTGTGTGTGTGTGTGTGTGTGTGTGTGTGTGTGTGTATGTGTGTGCAACCGTGCCCATGCACACATATGCTGGCAATCATAAATTAAGCCAGACATTAGTTAAAAATAGTATGAATTTTACTTGTTCTTTTAAAAAAGAGCAACAGGGAAGGAGGTGATTCTAATATGTAGCCATGAGTGGGCATCTCAATGACAACAATGGAGAAGGGAGGTGATGGAGTGACAATTTATTAGAGTTGACTAAACTGTTCATCTGTTACTCAACAACCATTGATAGGAAGAATCCATCTTTTTATGGAAGCTACAAGGAGGAGGCCTCATCTTTCCTGACTGCATTTCCAGCAATATCTCTCAGGGCTTGAGAAAACCACACTTAAATCATAGGAGGCACATGAATGTCTCTCAAAGGAACAGCAGAGAGTAGTAATTTAGAGTTCTGAGAATGACACTAAGGCAGACCAGTGGTCAGGTGTTGGTTAGAAAAAATGATGTATTCTTTGAATGGTCACAAACTTCTTCAGTCAGGGACTAAAAGAAGGCTGGAGTGACAGGATGTAGGGTTAGTTTAGAAGAAGTCAGGTAGTACTGCTTGTCTAATGGGTGGGGCTCAGAACTCAAGTTGCTTGCAGACAGAGGTCAATATAGAGATTTGAAGGGTTGTAATGCTGAGTACTACCTAGTACTCTGTAATTGGTGAGTGGGAAAAACAATTGATATATGAAATGACTAGGAGAATATTAATAATAATTTCTAACATTCCATTCATAATTGGAGAACATGGCTCCTCTTTGTGTTAGGAACTTATGGAGCAGCATAGATGGTCAGATCTTTCAAGATGTGGGGAGTGGCCCTAAAGGTAAGATCAACAGTCTTCCCTTTAGATCCCCTTTTAAAAATGATTATAACTGCTAACTCCTGGCTCTCTTGCTATTCTCCTTTGTTTTGGATTTAGTGTCTCTGCTTAAGGACTTGCCACCTAAAACCCATTGCCAGCAGAAAAGATTTTTTTTTTTGAAGAAAAATGCTAAATAAGCTCACAGTGTGACCAAGATTACTTTTTAACTTTAAAAGCTCCTTTTTTTTTCTTCTTGCATTAGTATTTTGGCTTTTTAGAAATATAGAGTTGGGTATTTCAAATTGCTTCCTGTCCTGTACCCATGAGATATGTTACTTGGAAAACATTTTGTTGTCTGATAAGGGCTGTGCCTTCATTTCTCTTACTTTGAAGGGTTGACAGAAATATTCAAATACTGTACTGGTTTATCTGCTTCAAAGATTCATTATGGCAAAACACCATTAGAATTAGGCTGAAAATATTAGGTGAGGTTTTTCTTTCCACTTTGTAGGAAAGAACTTGCCTTCCCTGGGGGGGGGTGGGGGGGGTAGGCAAGTTGCTAATACTTTTTTTATAATGATGATATAATGATGAGGAAGTTCTTTTTTAGACTTTCATTTTTCCAAGCCTTTTTCATGATCTCATTTTCATCTGCATAACAAACCATAGAACTTATTAGAGTGGAAGCCCATAGATACACATATAAAGGGTCTGATGTCTGGGTGGTGGTGTCAAGGAGGACCAATTTCTTTTCTTTTTCTTTTTCTTCTTTTTGCAATCCCAGCTAGAAGTTGATGATTGTTGAGGCGATCTCAGCAAGATCAGACATTGAAATCTACTCAAAATCCAAAGCCCAGATTTACAAGACCAGTAGACTATGTGAAGAAATTCAATTTTGTTGCTGTGTTGATCCTCTCGTTCAGTATTTCTTTTTTTAAACAATTTTTACTAGATATTTTCTTCATTTACATTTCAAATGCTATTCCGAAAGTCCCCTATACAATCCCCCTGCCATGCTCCCCAACACACCCACTCCTGCTTCCTGCTCCTGGCATTCCCCTGTACTGGGGCAGATAATCTTTGCAAGACCAAGGGTCTCTCCTCCCAATGATGGCTGACTAGGCCATCTTCTGATACATATGCAGCTAGAGACTCGAGCTCTGGGGTTACTGGTTAGTTCATATTGTGGTTCCTCCTATAGGGTTTTGCTGACAGGACCCTGATATAGCTGTCTCTTGTGAGGCTATGCCAGTACCCGGCAAATGCAGAAATGGATGCTCACAGTCATCTATTGGATGGAACACAGGGCCCCCAATGGAGGAGCTACAGAAAGTACTCAAGGAGCTGAAGGGGTGTTCAGTATTTGTTACAGGAACATATGGGGAGCTTTAAGATGGTTTTTCCTGATGTTGGTTCACTGCACTTTAAAAATACCTTATTGTCATATAATTCGTGAACTGGGTGTTTATATGTTGTATTTTGATTATACCCATTCCAGTTCCTCCCAGATCAACCTCTCATCTTGTAGACTTTGCATCCTCATTTTGTATAAAATCCTACTCAGTCCAGTGGACATCATTGGGGTATGGTCAACTAATCTGGGGCAACACTATTAAAGAAAAACAAAATTTTCTTTCCTAGGCTTAGGGATTATATTGGGAGAGGGTGCACAAAGATTGTAAGAGCCAGAGGTAATGGGTAACTACAATCAAGTAGCCAACAACAACAATAACAACAGGACAGTTGCATATAAGAACATACAGTGGTTATATCATAATACAAAAGTCATGCAGAAGAGCATGTCAGACAAAATCCCAGCATGGAGGGTCACATGGGAGTCTTATTCTTAACTGGAAAACTCTTGGTGAAGATTTTTTTCTTTTTCTTTTTTTTTAACTTATGTGTGTTGGTGTCTCTGTGTGTATATGGGTGTGTATTCATAGTCAGGTAGCTATGGTGGTCAGAGCAGTGTGTTGTACAAGTGATTGTAGATTTTCTGCTGTGGATGCTGGAACCAAACTTGATTCCTCTAGAAGAGCAGCAAGTACTCCTACCAGCTGAGCCATGTCTCTAATCCCTCAGTTTGGTTTTCCTTTCAGATTTCTCTTTATGGAAATCTTCATTTATTTCTTGCACGACTTCTTTATTTCATTCAGGTATTTGTGTTCACGAGGCTTTAAAAAGCTCTTTAAGCTTACTTATAATCACTTCTTTATCTGGAACGAGTGGTCTTCATTTCCTTACAACTTGCCTTTGCTGGCATTTACTTTGAACGGTCACACTTTCCAGGCTGTGACATTCCTTCTTCTCATTGCCATCCTTGTCCTGTTCCAATTTTCATTCGAGGCACATTGAGTTATTCTGTCCTCGAAGGATGAAATAAAAAATGTTTTATTCCTCCCTGGTGTTTTCCTGTGTTCTCTGGAAGAGCTGTGTGACATTGAAAGACTCAGATGTTTGCTAGTTTAACTTTACTTAAAAAAAAAAAATCTCTTAGACCTTGTACTATCTTAAAGAACCAAATGTTTCTTGTTTTAAAAAAATCATTCATGTTGTGTAAATATCAATGAATTTATCATAATTTGTATTAATCTTTTGATAATTGGAATTTAGCCATTTCTCTAATTGACTTTCTCTCTTTTACAAATCAATTTCTTTATATTAGTGCAACAATTTAAAGGGAAATATTATCATGTTTTCTTTTTTTCTCTTTAAACTTGTAGTAGTAATAATTTGATTTATTTTTATTTTTAACTATGTCTATATATGTGTGTATATGTATGTGTGAAGGTATGAACACACAAGTACAGATGCCCACAGAGGCCAGAAGAGAGCAATGGACCTTGGAGCTAAAATTACAACAGGTTGTCAGTCTCCTGATTTGGGTGTTGTGAACTGTACTCAGGTTATCTCCAAGAGTACTTTGAAATCTTAACAGCAGAGCCATCTCTCCAGCCCTGAATTATTTCTTTTCTATTTGATCCTTTGTTCTCAGTCTGTATTTTTCTGGTGTCAATTTAATGATACTTCTTTCTTTTAAAAAGAATTTAAAAGTACTTTTAAAAATTTCATCATGCAGAACAGTAGGTATCATTATGGCATTTAGCATATATGTATCACCCTACAGTGCTTTCTTTATCTCTTTGTTCTATTCCTTACTCTCAAATAGCTCTCCTTTCTGTTTTCATGTCAGTCTATCAGTCTTTTTAATTCCACTTGCCACTTCATAATGACTGCTTTCTCCTCTCATGGAACCTGTTAGCATCAGGTGCATCTGTGGACAACTAGAAGTATCTTTACAACCAGCGGTTAGACCCAGTGATGAGACACATCATCTCTATGTGACATGGTTGCTCCTGTGTCCGTCGTCATGGCACCCACTTCACATCCCTTTGCGCATGCATCATATATGTCATGGCCCAGATAAAAGACTTGTCCCCTACACCCAACCCTCAGCCCCTTCTTCTTCTCCTCTTCTAATCCCCACCCCTTCCCCAGAGGCCGCCTCTGACAATAAAACCTCTCATGTGAGACCTTGATGTGATCTGTCCAGGATTACGATGTATAGTCTAACAGAACCATTTCTAATTTTACACACACACACACACACACACACACACACACACACACACACACACACATCCACACACACACACCACATTTAAATTTAGTCTTTTCTGTGAGAGGAAACCAGTTGTTATTCTGAGTCTAGCTTATTCTATTTAACTCAATGATCTTCATTTCCATACATTTTTTGTAAATGTCTTCAATTTGATCTTTTTTTCTGTTCCTATCAGTACAGCTTTGATTTCCTTTTCCAGCTAGATGTTGTGTATGAGTAATAAGTGTATAAATCCTTGTGCCATTCCAGACTTTAAGGGGAAAACATATATTCACTGTTTCTTACTATTTTCTCTTTGCCCCACATTTTAAAATAGGTCTTTTCCCATTCCCTTTTTGTTATTGATGATAATTTGGAAATTATATGCTTTATTCCAAAAATCTTTAAGGTTACTTTTTTAAAAAAATTATTAGGTATTTTCCTCATTTTGTATTTTAACATATATTTAAACTCACAATATTCTTGAAAGTTTGGCATATTCAATAGCTGTATCTTTCTCTTGAATGCGGTAAGAATGTCATCTCTCATTTCACTAGTCCCCTCTGAAAGATCTACCATAAGATGTTTTGCTTCCATCTGTAGAGAAAATGAATAGTACAGAACCATTTATAATGCAGAATCTGATAGAAACATGTATAAATATTTTTATCAAAAGAAGTAGAGGACATGTGCACAAAAATTTCAAAATATGACTGAGAAAAACCAAAAATACATAAAAGGAGATATATTCTACTTTTACGGTTTAAACAATATAGTCCTCATATATGACTATTATTCCAAAATTGAACAATGGATTCAATACCTACCTTTTCAAGATTCCAGAGGCTGCCACCACCACTACTACCAATACCTCCACCACCTCCATCATGTCCATCCCCTTCTGCTGCTTCCTCCTTCCTTCTAGGCCCCTTTCCTGCCTTCTTCTTTTCTTACTCTTCTTTCTACTCCTTCCTTCCTTCCCCTTTCCTTTTCCCTTTCTCCCTCCCCTACCTTTCTATTTCCCTCCTCTAACCTCCCTCTTCTTCCTTCTTCTCTTTCTCTTTTCCATTCCTCTTCCTTCTCCTCTCCTTGTTCTACCTCCTCATCCCTTCCATTTCCCTTTCATCCCTCTTTTTTCTTCTTTCTCTCTCTCTTCCTTTCTTTCTTCCTTTCTTTCTTTCTTTCTTTCTTTCTTTCTTTCTTTCTTTCTTTCTTTCTCTCTCTCTCTCTCTCTCTCTCTCTCTCTCTGTCTTTCTTTCTTTCTTTCTTTCTTTCTCCTTGTCCTTTTTATTATTCATCTGAGGAAAGATTAACAGTACATCTGAAGTGTTGCATAGAAATGTAAAAGGTGTAGGATATAAATATATTTTTGTAAGAATTATAATACAGGTGAAGCTACTCATTGAAATAATATCTTAGTGAAGTTTCAGATATGTAGATCAGTATCATAGAAATAGATCAAAAATAGAAACATTACATTTTAAGATTTGATGAAGAAGCTATCAAGACCATTCTTTGAAGACTGAATAATCTTTTTACCAAAACATGTTGAGATTGTTAGATTTTCCTATTCAGAAACATAGAATTTTTAAAAACTTTTCTATATTATACAAAAAATTAACTCCTGGAATAAGGGAAAGGTGTCTGAGAGAGTTTTTAAGAATTGTTCCCCTGGTTTAGGAAATACTTGCCACATTTGTGGAAATTCATATTAGAGGAAAGCCTTGATCCTAAATGTTGCATTTGTTCAGGATGTTTATTGAGAAAAGCTTTGATCCTAAATGTTTCAATTTAGGAAGTTTCTTCCCATTCCTTCCTAGTGCATGTGGAAAGAAGCTTCAAGGGGGAGGAAGTGCTCTATAAAAAGTCCTTTCTTCTTCAGCCTTGTCTACATATCCTGACCTTCTGTACTGAAGGCCTCCACCCTTAGGTCATGAGATGAATGGTTTTCAGTTGGATAAGATGCACGCAGCAAGGCCAATTCCTCTCTTCTAATAATGCACCACTAATCTGCAGCAGAGACAACATCACAAATGGAACAATCTTATATATCTTGTCTACTTTATCATTTTGGAAATCAAGCCCTACTCTTAGACTGACTCCCAGGGCCAAGAATTCTTGCTAGCTTAGCTTTAAAATGACACTGAGGACCAGATGGAACTAAATGTCTCTTTCTAACAGAATCTTAGGCTTAAGACCAGCAATTATGCCAATTCAAATAAAAAGTCAGGGGCTCCATCATGAAATTAGAGTACTAGACTACACCAAATCAAAGCCTAAAATATTTTCAGGTACACTCTCTACTTTAAGCCTTCAGTTTCTTGGCTTTCATCTGATGGGGAGACAAGTAGGAGAATGCCTTTTGTATCTTTGTTGGTTGGCTTCCAACAAAACCCTTTCCTTAAGTAAAATGTTAGTATCTAAGTATTGCCTTATACTCTGTATTAGGTTTAAAAAACACATTATTTTGAGATTATAATATATTGTATTAAAGTCACTGCCATAATTTTGCTTCTCTGAATATTAAGCTGCTAGCCTTTGTTCAATGTGATGGCCCTTCTCTTTCTAAATTGTGGACTTCAAGTAACTTTTGGAGTTATTTATATTTTCCTTCCAAACACTATATAATTACCTTGGAAAAACTAATAGTGTGTATGTGTTCCTCTTTCAATTTAAATATTATCATCATAACATTCATTTCCTGACGCAGACCCTCTGGATCCCTTTGTCTGCATGGAACGGGTCTCTAGTCGCAGATGGGCAAAGCGTTGAATGAGATGACAGATAGATGCACAGAGGAGAAGTTGTGTAGAATCTGAATGTAATTTGTCAAATCGAGCATCAAACTTTTTATACAGAAGAAAATAAGGAAGTTGGGTGACACACCCTCAAGGTACAAAGAGGTTACTGGATTATTACATAAAACAGAGGAATGCAAACACAGAAGGTCTAACAGGAACCACCTGAGATAGAATTCATTGTTAACAACTGGGATCAACAAGAGCTCCACATAAGATTCACTTAATCTTAGAAGCCAGGGTCAAGGGCTTCGTGCCCTTGCCATAGTTCCTATTTTAGTCTATTGTATAGTCCACCTTTCTCTTAGGTCATTGTAAATACGTGTGTATGGGTATAACTCACCTATCTATAGTTCTAATTATCTATTCTGGTTCCTCTTTAGATCTCAAACTTCTTTCTTCCTAGATGATGGTAAATTCCTGTGTAGGGCAGTGACTTAGCTTTTATTCAAAGTGATAATGTAATGCCAGAGGCAATTCTGAATGTCACTGAATAGCAACATTCTTACTGAATTCCAAGCCCATGGTCTGCTCAAGGACTTTCTAGGACTGTTGGAACACTGGCGAAGGCTTAGCTATGTCAGAATTCAATCTTAAAAGGCACTTATAATAGGATAATACTAAAAGAGAGCACATGGATTCATACACCAGACTAATGCGGGAATAGGGTTTGAGTATATGAGTTAAAGAGAACGCCAGACTCCAGGAGGTGAGTTTCTGTGAAACTCTCTGCCTCGTGAGTGGCTTCCAGGCCTCTTGGCCTGTCAAGCTGATTTGACCAGAGTGTGTGGCAATCTCCTTATAAATTCTTTTTTTTTTTTTTTTTTTTTTTTGGTTTTTCAAGACAGGGTTTCTCTGTATAGCCCTGGCTGTCCTGGCACTCACTTTGTAGACCAGGCTGGCCTCGAACTCAGAAATCTGCCTGCCTCTGCCTCCTGAGTCCTGGGATTAAATTCATTTTTATTAGTGCATATTAATTATACAGAATAAGGAGTTTGATTGTGACATTTCATATAAGTATGCAACATACATGTTAATTCATGAGCATGCTGCAAGCTCTGAAGGATCTTTTAATTGTCTCTCTGAAAACTTTTAGAAGAAAAGCAAGGCTAAGAAAAAATTTAGAAGGTTGAACTAGATAAAGTCCTAGTGGTGAGATGATTAGTTGGCAGTTTCTGACAAAGTCTCACCTTTGTCATCAAGATGGGCTTTGCTTTGTTTACAGAGGAGCCCATGGCATTGATATCACCTTAGTCTAAGGGTAACACAATAAAAACTATTTGTCCAAGGTTATGTTATTTCACAACTAGTTTGTGGAGGAGCAGAGAGGAGAGGAAGGGAAAAGAGGGAGCAAGGGAGGGAGGGAGGGAGGGAGGGACGGAGGAAGGGAGGGAGGGAGGGAGGGAGGGAGAGAGGAGAGAGAGAGAGAGAGAGAGAGAGAGAGAGAGAGAGAGAGAGAGAGAGAGACCAATGCTCCTTGTTATCCCCCACATATCCCCTTTCAACTTTTTTTTTTTTTTGATAACACACTAAGTCCAATTAGTGCTGCCCATATGTGCACAGATGTGGGCATTCACTGGAGCACAGAGACCTACTCCTTACCACACCCTCAATAAAGAATGATTCTTCCTCCCTGAGCAGCTCCTTATTAAGAGGGAAGTCTCAGAGGTCACCTCTATCATCTATCATGGTGTTGCCTGAGTCTGAGAGGGGAATGTTTCATCAGGCTTTCAGCAAGCCTGTGAGATATTTATTATTGTATTTAGCTCTCAATGAAACTTAGGGGCACTTGTGTTTTAGATTTTTACACAGGACAATTACATGCTAATCACTTTTAACAATTGGCTCTAATGTACACATTTAGCTTGTTGAGTGAATTCAAAGGTGGCACTTTTCTTTTCTGCCTTTTAATACACTTAGGGATAAGTTAGCACAGAATTTTGCACATGGCCCAGAGAAGGTACCAAGTATTTTTGTTCTAAAAAATATTTCAATAAAATTTTGATTTTTGACTGAATGATTGATGTTGTCTGTAGATCTGTGTTTTCCTCAAATTCACACATACAACCTTAACCTTGATGGTGCTGATGTTATGAGGTCAGAAATTTTGGAGTTGATAAGTCTTGTTATAAAAGAGATCCCACTGAGCTGCCTTGTCATGCTTACCATGTTGGAGACATAATGGAAGAAAGCCATCTCTGAGGCAGACCTGCTGGTGATGTCATGTCATCTTGGACTTTCATCTCCTAGATCTCTGAGAGATGTATATCTGTTGATTATATTAGGCCTGGCTTATGACATTTTGTTACAGCATCTGGGTAAAGAAGGTGAGTGATAAACTTTATTCCTCACTGAGATTTACAGAATTATCCTTGGAAATAGGTAAAGAGTAGGCATAGCTGAAACTTTGGACCCTTTCTTACTCTTTATTGTTAAGATAGTCCAGGTCTTCCAACATTCCATAAGTGGTAGCCACCTCCACTGTAGACAGAATTTCTGTTTCTGATGGCCTCTTATTCTCACCACTCTCTGTGTAGCTGGACTCCTGCATGATGAACTTGTCTGGGAGTTTGGGTTATACTTGGACTTGGAGTGGACTGCTTTTTATGATCTCTATCTCAGACTGTGTTCTCTTTCTTTTGGATTATAATGTACATCTAAGCTAACATCTGTACCTACCCCTTAAATATTTGTCTACTAAGAGGGCACTAATTTAGAAGATACCCACACAGAGGATATGTGCAGTTATCTTAAAGGAAACTGCAGAAAATTTAAAGCACACTGGAATCCAATCTAGTGGGAGAATAGACAGAAGTAGGTCTGGGTAAAACAGAAGAGTAAAGTGTTTTGCTGTTGGCCAAGCCATCAATAGGAGTATGTAGTCTTTACTTTCTACTGTCAAAAGAAAGGGTTCTTGCATAAATGATATTATACATTACAAACATATCATTAGTCTTTAAACATGCTTCCCTCCAAGAAAATTTCTGAAAATAGAAAAGCCTGCATACATACAGAGAGCCATCATGAAGCAAACATTCTAATTGAACCTTTTCTATTAATTTTTAGAGCTACTAAACTGAGTGATAGTGACACCATTACTTGTGACTGCCTTTTGAGAAAGCCAAACATTGTCACAGATATGCCACTCTGGGCCTGGCTGGAGAGCCTTACTTCTCTTGTTGAGTGGGTAGATCAGGAGATTTGATACCATATTAATATGATATGGGAATAAGGCATCTAAATCTTTTTGGCCTTTCAGGGTCAGATATCTGGTAAAATCTTGGTGAACCACGTCAGTGCTACAAATGCCCAGAATTCTAAGGCCTCTTCTGTGCATGAAAGGAAGGAATTAGATGAATGTTTCCTGATGTGGCTTAGAAGATGAAGCCAGGAAAAAGAATGTAAAGTGAATGTGTGTGTGTGTGTGTGTGTGTATGTCAGTTCCATCCTTCCCAGGTGTGTAAGCCAGATCTGGGGCGGTAGGGAGTGATGACTCCTGAGAATTCAGCGACAATGGTTTGTATTAAACAAAGCTCTGTAATAAAACTATTCTATTTTTGCATTTACAAGTGAATAATAACAAATTAAAAGTTAATGCAGGTGTATTTCCTTCATAAATGATCATATCCCTAGAGAAATAAAAAAATGAAACCATTATCTCAATTGGAAATCAATCACTGTTTGAAAAAAAAACCTCCACACCAAGGGTAATGCAATAGTAACAGCTATTTTTTTTAAATGGGCTTAAAATTATATTTTAAGTGATTTTATATTCATCCTGAAAGTATGGATTAAAAGCTTTAAAATGTGCTTTCTTTTTTTCTTAACAATTCCATTTTTGAAAACTAAGATAAGGAATAACTCAAAGGGTGAACGTACTTTTTCTTTTTAGATCAGTTATCAATCATATCAAAAGCTGAGCAGGATCTAGGTTCATCTCGAGTAGCTTGAACTTGACAGTGCAGGACCCCCCCCCAAAAAAAACCCACAAACTCAAAACCAAAACTATTCGACTGTTAGTCTATGGAGATTCCATTGGAGAAGGGATATTAAAAAATATTTTCCATTTAGAACATAGTAGCAAGCAGGCTTTGAGGGCTTTGGGTCTCCAAAGCAATGATTGAATTTTACTGCTCTGCTGGGAAACATCTGTATACAATAAGTAAATAAAGGTATTTATTTTAATCAGACCCTCAATATGAATTTTATAAAAAAATTTTGTACCACAAAATAGTAAATTTTAAAACTTTTATCCCCCCAAATCTTCGCAAGTCCTACATCTAACAGAGGGTTAATATCCAAAATATAGAAAGAACTCAAGAAATTAAAATCTAAGAAACCAAATAATCCAAATAAAAAATGGGGCACAGCGCTAAGCAGAATTAATAATAGAGGAATCTCAATGGCCAAGAAGCACTTAAAAAATGTTCAATATCCTTAGTCATCAGGGAAAGACCAGCCAAAAGATCCTGAGATTCCATCTTATACCTGTCAGAATGACTAAGATAAAAAAAAAAAAATCAATAGCCAGCACATGCTGGCTATTGCTGGTGGGATTACAAACTGGTACAACCACTCTGGAAATCAACCAGGCATATTCTCAGAAAATCGGAAATATTTCTACCTGAAGACCCAGCTATACAACTCCTGGGCACATAACCAAAAGGTGCTCCACCATATGACAAGGACACATGCTCCACTATGTTCATATCAGTTTTATTCATAATACCCAGAAGCTGGAAACAACTCAAATGTCCCTCTGTTGAAGAATGGATACAGAAAATGTTCATTTACACAATGGAATACTTTCCAGCTATTAAAAACAAAGACATCATGAATTTTGCAGGCAAATGGATGCAATTACAAAATATCATTCTGAACAAGGTAACCCACACTCAAAACAACATGTATGGTATGTACTCACTGATAAGTGGATATTAGCCATAAATACTCATGATAAGTCCCTACAGACTCAAAGAAGTTAAACAGGAAGGAAGGCCCAAACAAAGATGCTTGAATCCCACTTAGAAGGGGAAACAAAATAGTCACAAGAGACAGAGAGGGGGAACCGGCCACCTTCCTGGTGAGAGCACAGGGGTCCACCCGGCCCGAGAGGCTTCTGCCTCACGTTCCGTGGGGGCCACCTTGGTTCCGGGACCCCGCGGCCGGAGGTCTGCGGGTGAGAGTGTGGAACACAGAGGCCAGCAGCTTCTGGAACGGGTGAGAGCCACAGAGCCTCTGAGGCTGCGCCATTTTCGGCTCCAGACAACCTGCCACCTTCCTGGTCAGAGCACAGGTGTCCGCACAGCCTGTGAGGCTTCTGCCTCACGTTCTGCGAGGGCCACCTTGATTCTGGGACTCCGCAGCGGGCAGTCTGCAGGCCAAAGCAACACAGCTTCTGGGAAAAATCCTGTTTTGGGCCTTCATCTTCGGCCAGGAGGAGGTCCAAACACCAGATAAATGTGCACCTCCCTGAAAGAGGAGAGCTTGCCTGCAGAGACTGCTCTGACCACTGAAACTCAGGGAAGAGAGCTAGTCTCCCTGGTCTGCTGATATAGTGTAACAAAATCACCAGAGAAACAATCTCTAAACAGAGACAACTATAACAACTAACTCCAGAGATTACCAGATGGCGAAAGGTAAACGTAAGAATCTTACTAACAGAAACCAGGACTACTCACCATCATCAGAACCCAGCACTCCCACTTCGCCCAGTCCAGCGCACCCCAACACACCTGAAAAGCTAGACCTGGATTTAAAAGCATATCTCATGATAATGGTAAAGGACATCAAGAAGGACTTAAATAACTCACTTAAAGAAATACAGGAGAACACTGCTAAACAAGTAGAAGACATTAAAGAGGAAACACAAAAATCCCTTAAAGAATTACAGGAAAACATAACCAAACAGGTAGAAGACATTAAAGAGGAAACACAAAAATCCCTTAAAGAATTGCAGGAAAACACAACCAAACAGGTGATGGAATTGAATAAAACCATCCAAGACCTAAAAAGGAAAGTAGACACAATAAAGAAAACCCAAAGTGAGGCAACAGTGGAGATAGAAACACTAGGAAAGAAATCTGGAACCATAGATGCGAGCATCAGCAACAGAATACAAGAAATGGAAGAGAGAATCTCAGGTGCAGAAGATTCCATAGAGAATATCGGCACAACAATCAAAGAAAATGGAAAATGCAAAAAGATCCTAACTCAAAACATCCAGGAAATCCAGGACACAATGAGAAGACTGAACCTACGGATAATAGGAGTGGATGAGAATGATTTTCAAATCAAAGGACCAGCAAACATCTTCAACAAGATTATTGAAGAAAACTTCCCAAATCTAAAGAAAGAGATACCCATGAACAAACAAGAAGCCTACAGAACTCCAAATAGACTGGACCAGAAAAGAAATTCCTCCCGACACATAATAATCAGAACAACAAATGCACTAAATAAAGATAGAATACTAAAAGCAGTAAGGAAAAAAGGTCAAGTAACATATAAAGGCAATCCTATCAGAATTACACCAGATTTTTCACCAGAGACTATGAAAGCCAGAAGAGCCTGGACAGATGTTATACAGACACTAAGAGAACACAAATTCCAGCCCAGGCTACTATACCCAGCCAAACTCTCAATTACCATAGATGGAGAAACCAAAGTATTCCACAACAAAACTAAATTCACCCATTATCTCTCCACGAATCCAGCCCTTCAAAGGATAATAACAGAAAAAAACCAATACAAGGACGGGAACCACGCCCTAGAAAAAACAAGAAGATAATCCCTCAACAAAACTAAAAGAAGACAGCCACAAGAACAGAATGCCAACTTTAACAACAAAAACAACAGGAAGCAACAATTACTTTTCCTTAATATCTCTTAATATCAATGGTCTCAACTCCCCAATAAAAAGACATAGACTAACAGACTGGCTACACAAACAGGACCCAACATTCTGCTGCTTACAGGAAACCCATCTCAGGGAAAAAGACAGACACTACCTCAGAGTGAAAGGCTGGAAAACAATTTTCCAAGCAAATGGTCTGAAGAAACAAGCTGGAGTAGCCATTTTAATATCGGATAAAATGGACTTCCAACCCAAAGTTATCAAAAAAGACAAGGAGGGACACTTCATACACATCAAAGGTAAAATCCTCCAAGAGGAACTCTCAATTCTGAATATCTATGCTCCAAATGCAAGGGCAGCCACATTCATTAAAGACACTTTAGTAAAGCTCAAAGCACACGTTGCACCTCACACAATAATAGTGGGAGACTTCAACACACCACTTTCATCAATGGACAGATCGTGGAAACAGAAACTAAACAGGGACACAGTGAAACTAACAGGAGTTATGAAACAAATGGACCTGACAGATTTCTACAGAACATTTTATCCTAAAACAAAAGTATATACCTTCTTCTCAGCACCTCACGGGACCTTCTCCAAAATTGACCATATAATTGGTCAAAAAAAATAGGCCTCAACAGATACAAAAATATTGAAATTGTCCTATGTATCCTATCAGACCACCATGGCCTAAGACTGATCTTCAATAACAACATAAATAATGGAAAGCCAACATTCACATGGAAACTGAACAACACTCTTCTCAATGATACCTTGGTCAAGGAAGGAATAAAGAAAGAAATTAAAGACTTTTTAGAGTTTAATGAAAATGATGCCACAACGTACCCAAACCTATGGGACACAATAAAAGCATTTCTAAGAGGGAAACTCATAGCTCTGAGTGCCTCCAAGAAGAAACGGGAGAGAGCACATACTAGCAGCTTGACAACACATCTAAAAGGTCTAGAAAAAAAGGAAGCAAATTCACCCAAGAGGAGTAGACGGCAGGAAATAATCAAACTCAGGGGTGAAATCAACCAAGTGGAAAAAAGAAGAACTATTCAAAGAATTAACCAAACGAGGAGTTGGTTCTTTGAAAAAATCAACAAGATAGATAAACCCTTAGCTAGACTCACTAAAGGGCACAGGGACAAAATCCTAATTAACAAAATCAGAAATGAAAAGGGAGACATAACAACAGATCCTGAAGAAATCCAAAACACCATCAGATTCTTCTACAAAAGGCTATACTCAACAAAACTGGAAAACCTGGACGAAATGGACAAATTTCAGGACAGATACCAGGTACCAAAGTTGAATCAGGATCAAGTTGACCATCTAAACAGTCCCATATCACCTAAAGAAATAGAAGCAGTTATTAATAGTCTCCCAGCCAAAAAAAGCCCAGGACCAGACGGGTTTAGTGCAGAGTTCTATCAGACCTTCAAAGAAGATCTAATTCCAGTTCTGCACAAACTGTTTCACAAAATAGAAGTAGAAGGTACTCTACCCAACTCATTTTATGAAGCCACCATTACTCTGATACCTAAACCACCGAAAGACCCAACAAAGATAGAGAACTTCAGACCAATTTCTCTTATGAATATCGATGCAAAAATCCTCAATAAAATTCTCGCTAACCGAATCCAAGAACACATTAAAGCAATCATCCATCCTGACCAAGTAGGTTTTATTCCAGGGATGCAGGGATGGTTTAATATATGAAAATCCATCAATGTAATCCATTATATAAACAAACTCAAACTCAAAAACCACATGATCATCTCGTTAGATGCAGAAAAAGCATTTGACAAGATACAACACCCATTCATGATAAAAGTTTTGGAAAGATCAGGAATTCAAGGCCCATACCTAAACATGATAAAAGAAATCTACAGCAAACCATTAGCCAACATCAAAGTAAATGGAGAGAAGCTGGAAGCAATCCCACTAAAATCAGGGACTAGACAAGGCTTTCTCCCTACCTTTTCAACATAGTACTTGAAGTATTAGCCAGAGCAATTAGACAACAAAAGGAGATCAAGGGGATACAAATTGGAAAAGAGGAAGTAAAAATATCACTTTTTGCAGATGATATGATAGTATATATAAGTGACCCTAAAAATTCTACCAGAGAACTCCTAAACCTGATAAACAGCTTCGGTGAAGTAGCTGGATATAAAATAAACTCAAACAAGTCAATGGCTTTTCTCTATACAAAGAATAAACAGGCTGAGAAAGAAATTAGGGAAACAACACCCTTCTCAATAGTCACAAATAATATAAAATATCTTGGCGTGACTCTAACTAAGGAAGTGAAAGATCTATATGATAAAAATTTCAAATCTCTGAAGAAAGAAATTAAAGAAGATCTCAGAAGATGGAAAGATCTCCCATGCTCATGGATTGGCAGGATCAACATTGTAAAAATGGCTATCTTGCCAAAAGCAATCTACAGATTCAATGCAATCCCCATCAAAATTCCAACTCAATTCTTCAACGAATTAGAAGGAGCAATTTGCAAATTCATCTGGAATAACAAAAAACCTAGGATAGCAAAAAGTCTTCTCAAGGATAAAAGAACCTCTGGTGGAATCACCATGCCTTATGTAAAGCTTTACTACAGAGCAATTGTGATAAAAACTGCATGGTACTGGTATAGAGACAGACCAGTAGACCAATGGAATAGAATTGAAGACCCAGAAATGAACCCACACACCTATGGTCACTTGATCTTCGACAAGGGAGCTAAAACCATCCAGTGGAAGAAAGACAGCATTTTCAACAATTGGTGCTGGCACAACTGGTTGTTATCATGTAGAAGAATGCGCATCGATCCATACTTATCTCCTTGTACTAAGGTCAAATCTAAGTGGATCAAGGAACTTCACATAAAACCAGAGACACTGAAACTTATAGAGGAGAAAGTGGGGAAAAGCCTTGAAGGCACAGGGGAAAAATTCCTGAACAGAACAGCAATGGCTTGTGCTGTAAGATCGAGAATTGACAAATGGGACCTAATGAAACTCCAAAGTTTCTGCAAGGCAAAAGACACCGTCAATAAGACAAAAAGACCACCAACAGATTGGGAAAGGATCTTTACCTATCCCAAATCAGATAGGGGACTAATATCCAACATATATAAAGAACTCAAGAAGGTGGACTTCAGAAAATCAAATAACCCCATTAAAAAATGGGGCTCAGAACTGAACAAAGAATTCTCACCTGAGGAATACCAAATGGCAGAGAAGCACCTGAAAAAATGTTCAACATCCTTAATCATCAGGGAAATGCAAATCAAAACAACCCTGAGATTCCACCTCACACCAGTCAGAATGGCTAAGATCAAAAATTCAGGTGACAGCAGATGCTGGCGTGGATGTGGAGAAAGAGGAACACTCCTCCATTGTTGGTGGGATTGCAGGCTTGTACAACCACTCTGGAAATCAGTCTGGCGGTTCCTCAGGAAATTGGACATAGTACTACCGGAGGATCCAGCAATACCTCTCCTGGGCATATATCCAGAAGATGCCCCAACTGGTAAGAAGGACACATGCTCCACTATGTTCATAGCAGCCTTATTTATAATAGCCAGAAGCTGGAAAGAACCCAGATGCCCCTCAACAGAGGAATGGATACAGAAAATGTGGTACATCTATACAATGGAGTACTACTCAGCTATTAAAAAGAATGAATTTATGAAATTCCTAGGCAAATGGATGGACCTGGAGGGCATCATCCTGAGTGAGGTAACACATTCACAAAGGAACTCACACAATATGTACTCACTGATAAGTGGATATTAGCCCAAGACCTAGGATACCCAAGATATAATATACAATTTCCTAAACACATGAAACTCAAGAAAAATGAAGACTGAAGTGTGGACACTATGCCCCTCCTTAGAAGTGGGAACAAAACACCCTTGGAAGGAGTTACAGAGACAAAGTTTGGAGCTGAGATGAAAGGATGGTCCATGTAGAGACTTCCATATCCAGGGATCCACCCCATAATCAGCATCCAAACGCTGACACCATTGCATACACTAGCAAGATTTTATCAAAAGGACCCAGATGTAGCTGTCTCTTGTGAGACTATGCCGGGGCCTAGCAAACACAGAAGTGGATGCTCACAGTCAGCTAATGGATGGA
This sequence comes from Mus musculus, assembly GCF_000001635.26. Classification (NCBI taxonomy): domain Eukaryota; kingdom Metazoa; phylum Chordata; class Mammalia; order Rodentia; family Muridae; genus Mus; species Mus musculus. The sequence goes on along the minus strand of NC_000080.6, from coordinate 40,658,211 downwards.
TCACAGGGCTCCCAATGGAGGAGCTAGAGAAAGTAGCCAAGGAGCTAAAGGGATCTGCAACCCTATAGGCGGAACAACATTATGAACTAACCAGTACCCCGAAGCTCTTGACTCTAGCTGCATATGTATCAAAAGATGGCCTAGTTGGCCATCACTGGAAAGAGAGGCCCATTGGACACGCAAACTTTATATGCCCCAGTACAGGGGAATGCCAGGGCCAAAAAGGGGGAGTGGGTGGGTAGGGGATTGGGGGTGGGTGGGTATGGGGGACTTTTGGTATAGCATTGGAAATGTAAATGAGCTAAATACCTAATAAAAAATGGAAAAAAAAAAGAGACAGAGAGGGGGAGGGAACTGGGTGGGAGAGAGGAAGAGAAAGGGAATGGGGAGGCAGGTATGGAGAGAGATGGGAGAGAGACCCAGAGGGCCTAGAGAATGAATGGAAATTTTCAGCTGCCTGGGGTCACAGTGGGGGAAGGGAGACTCTGTAGGAACTCCCAGAGACCAGGGACAGGGCAGGGACCCTCTCAGGAATCAATTCTGTTGATCTTAGCTAAGATGCCAAACAGCCTGGAGACATGGCACATGAAGAGGTCACCTCTTGTAGCCAGGCAGGGCTCCTAGTGGAGGGATAAGGACACCAACCCCACCCACAAAACTTTCAACCCAAAATTTGTCCTATCTAAAAGAAATGCAGGGATGGAGCAGAGACAGGAAAGGCCAACCAATAAACCATCCCAAACTGAAACCCATCCCATGGGCAAGTACTAATACCTGACATTATTAGTGATACTCTGTTATGCTTGCATATAGAAGCCTAGCATAACAGTCCTTTGAGAGGCTCCCAGGAGTAGACTGAAACAGATGCAGATACCCACAGCCAAACATTGGACAGAGGTCAGGGACACTTATGGAAGACTTGGGGGAAAGAATGAAGGCCCTGAAGGAGAAGGGAATCCTACAGAAATACAGAGTCAACTAACCTGGACCCTTGGAAGCTCTCAGAAACTGAGTAACTAACCAAAGAACATACAGGTACTGGATCCAGGCCCCCAGCACATATGTAGCAGACTTGCAGTTCAGTCTCCATGGCTGCCTTATCTGGCCTCAGTGGGAGATGATGAGTCTAATTGACAGAGACTTGATGTGCCAGGGTGGGGAGATACCCACAGGTGTTTCCCCCCCCCAGAGGAGAAGGGGAGGAGGAATGGGGGAGGGATTTCATGAGGGAAGGACTGGGAGGGGTAGCATAGTTTGGGATGCAAATAAATAAATAATAAATAATAATAAAACTTTTCTTCCCAATGATTTAAAATTTAAAAACTTCTTTAGCTCAGAAGCTACATGAAAACAATCAAACATTCAGTAAGGAGTGTTTGACCCTTGCTAAAGAATAAAACTTTCCAATAGAAAATACAATGATTCCGTATGACTAAGAATGGAAATAAGTTATGAAACAATGTATATATTATCATATCATTCCAAGTATGTGTTGCTCAAGGGCATAGGTTGGAGATATGAGCAATCTAGCACTTAGTTATGGGTAGCAGTGCAAATTGAGAACCTTAGTGAAAGCTGAGGTTTCCTGCACATCTTTCTTCTTTCATATTAGGATCCTGTCATAGGCCTGCCATAACATGATGCCCAGCCTAGCCTGCTACAAGGATGTGAGACATAGGAGAGCCAAGCTTTGAGGTTAAGGCTATTATAGGCTAACAATGTCCTGGTGAGTGAGTGACCCTTGCTGAGATCACCAATTAGAAGTTGGGGCTGTTTTGTAACATGAAGTTTTGGGGTAGCTTATTGTACAGGAATGTTGAGACAAACAGTTTGAGTGATTTATCAACATCTATAGATTCAATATGATCTATGAGATGCAGGGAGACAGAGGTGAGAGATCATGTGTTCAGTACAAGAGAAATTAGTTCAGGGTAGATGATTAGACTCTATTACATCTCTAGGGTAGGAAAAGGCCCTAGTCTTTGTATCTGGTTCCTATGGCTACCTCTGTGTTTATTCCCCCCCCCACCCCCTTTTATTAGATATTTACTTTATTTACATTTCAAATGTTGTCCCCTTTCCTGGTTTCCCCTTCGAAAACCTCTTATCCCCTTCCCCCTCCCCCTTGCTCACCAACCCACTCACATCTGCTTCCTGACCTGGCATCCCCCTACACTGGGGCATTGAGCCATCACAGAACCAAGGGCTTCTCATCCCATTGATGACCAACTAGACCATCCTCTGCTACATATGCAGCTGGAGCCATGAGTCCCACCATGTGTTTTCTTTGGTTGGTGATTTAGTCCCTGGGAACTCTTGGGGTACTGGTTAGTTAATATTGTTGTTTCTCCTATAGGTCTCCTAGCCCCTTCAGCTCCTTAGGTCCTTTCTCTAGCTCCTTCATTTGGGACCCTGTGCTCAGTCCAATGGTAGATTGCAAGGATTCACCTCTCTATTTGTCAGGCACTGGTAGAACCTCTCTGGAGACAGCTATAACATGTTTCTGTCAGTAAGCACTTGTTGGCATCCACAAAAGTGGCAGGGTTTGGTGATTGTATGTGGGATGTTTATTAACCTCTTTAATGAACAGAACACAATATTGCTCTCAAGAATATGCTTTGTCAGGGAAAGTTTATGCTTGCTTCTAATTCTCTTTGTTGAAGAAGTTAGCACCATGGGAGTGTCCCAGGAGTTTTGGCAGTCATCTTCAGTACTAGCTTCTGGGTACTAATTTAGAATTTGAGTCCCAAATCCCTAATAGTTTTAGAAAATCTTTCTGCCCAAGAATTAGGGATACTTACTTAATAACTATTCTTGGACTTTTAACAAATACCTCCAAGTTTTCAAAATGGCATATTCTTCAATGGTCTCTGACCCTAACCTGTAATGAGTAGTAGTCAGGAATGGTGTCTTTTATTATTTGGTTTCCAAATGTGTGTGTCAGGTCAGACAAAGCTGCCAAGTATATGCAATAAATTCACAACTTGAGACTGCGCTGGTACATATGGAATTATTTCTTTCTTTGCTGAATTCTTTTCCATCAAGAATCCCCATGCAGGTAAGGGAGTCTCATACTTCTGAATTCTGAGCAGAAGTAACTTTAAACCCTTCACTTTTGCATAGCATTTTACAAAGCTCCTTTACATAGAGTACCCCACCTGTTCTCATGGTAATCCCAAGGCATACATAAGTATTCACATATTGAGTAAGGAAAAATCTGTAAGAGAGAGTGACTTATTCAGGGTTCAAGTTCATTAAGTAGAAGAAATTGTACATGATACCCATGTCTTTGATTTAAAGCCCATGCTCCTCTTTGAGACAGCACAACTTTCTTTCTGAGTGCTTCTTCTTGGGTTAGCTATTTATGATTGATTTGACCAATTTTCTCTCCCTAAAGCCAAGAAACTGGTTCCTTCAGAGCGTTGCCTGCTGTTTCCAGAAAGCTAGCTGCAGAGCCAAGTGGAAGATTGCTGCCTGTTAGGCAGTCATTGAGAACATTTGTAAAATCCTTTAGCTATCTCTGCTTTGTATGCACTACAGTAGTGTGGCACAGGTCTGTTTTGTTGGATGTGCCCTAACTAAATTACAGGATGGTACTAGATTCTTCTCTTTCCTGTTTCTTTTTCTGTTCTATGCTTCTTCTCATGGAGTAATCACACTTTTAATTCCCAAGGACTTTTTCCCCCTTTCCTGTTGTCTCACCCTCATTTTTGAATGGTGGTATCTAACCACATGTTAAGCCTGGTGAGTAATATCACCAGTGTAACTTTCTGTTCTCTTCCATATAACCCAACTCATTGAGCAATTGCCTGGGAATTGTGCTTTTTTTCTCCATCTCCAGTGTCCCTTTTTATTGGACACTGCCTCAGGTTAAGCTTTGGAAGAGGACATGGGACACTTCCATGTCTATACAAATCTTCAGTAGAAGCTCTGACATAAGTACCATTAGGGAGTGTTTACTTTTAATCTTGGGCTCAGAGGCTTTAGTCTGTAATTTCACTTTATGATTATGAGCCTTTAGAGAGGCAACATCATGGTGGTAGAAACATATGGTAGATGCTACTCACTTCATGAAAGACAAGGAGAGAGGGGAGGGAAGGCTGGAGGAACTCATCCTGCCTTACATTTCCTGGCCTCCCAGGATTTCCTTTGAGATATTGGTGAAAGCTTACATATTATGGCAACTGTAATATTCTTTATGCTCACAAAACCAGCACATTGTGAAGGAGTTGACGCTCTACTAGTTTGAGCAGTAGCCAGGTCTGCTTGGACAATTGGCAATAATGTTCTCTGTGTATCTGGATAGTTGAAAGCAGGGAAACACTTAGACAGTCATGTGTGGGCAGGGAGCCCTGGAATTGTCTTCTTAAAGTAGAATCCTTCAGATGAGCTTAAACTATGTGCTATTGAGTCTGTGATGGGATAATCTAGCCAACTAACACACTCGAGGTATCTTTTTTTGTCATCCTGATACAAAGCACTCATTGTCTTTTAAATGACTGTGATCTCTTAAGCAGCCAAACTTTTCTGGACTCCAACTTTGCATACTCTCTACTTCTGGGCAAATTGCAAGTTTGCAAATCTTTCCACTTGGCTTTTTTGCTCACAGTTTTAACTTAAACTTTATGAAAAGCAGCCAGCAGTATCCATCTGACAGCCTAAATATTGGATGAACTTAAGATTTCCTCTACCAGTTTAATTAGTCCATCAACTTTAAAGTTAGCTTTTCACAAAATCTTCAACAGGAACAAAATACAGACAACAGTTTAACCAGATTAAAGCATTAATGGATTTTAGCCCAGTTTCTCCACAGAGTTCTATTCTCATCTGGATTCATGAATGTAGACTTTTTTTTTTTTAGTTTTTCTTGTTTTTAATTGGATATTTTATTTGTTTACATTTCAAATGTTATCCCCTTTCCCTGTTTCCCCTCTGCAAATCCTCTATCCCATCCCCCCTTACCCTTCTTCTATGAGGATGCTCCTCCACCTATCCACCCACTCCTGCCTCACTGCCCTAGCATTCCTCTACATTAGGGCATCAAACCTTAATAGGACCAAGGGCCTCCCTTCCAACTGATGCCATATAAGGTCCCTTCATATCCTTCAGTCCTTCCCCTAATTTCTCCATCTGGGTCCCTGCACTCTGTCTGATGGTTGGCTGTGAGCATCCACCTCTGTATTGGTCAGAATCTGGCAGGGCCTCCCAGGAGACATCCATATCAGGCTCTTTTCAGCATGCACTTCTTGGCATCCACAATATTGTCTGGATTTGGTGTCTGCATATGGTATGGATCCCCAGGTGGGGCAGTCTCTAGATGGCCTTTCCTTCAGTCTCTGTTCCACTCTTTGTTTTGTATTTCATTTAGACAGGAACAACTCTGGGTTAAAATTTTGGAGATGGGTGGGTGATCCTATCCTTAAACCTGGGGCCATGTGTAACCTCTGAATATAGTCTTTACAGGTTCTCTCTCCTCTTTGTTGGGTATTTTAGCTAACATCAGAATGGCAACCAACAGATTGGGAAAAGATCTTTAGCAATCCTACATCCGATAGAGGGCTAATATACACAAAGAACTCAAGAAGTTAGACTCCAAAGAGCCAAATAAAACTTATCAAAAATGGGGAACAGAGTTAAACAGAGAATTCTCAACTGAAGATACTTGAATGGCCAAGAAGCACCTAAAGAAATGTTCAGCATCTTTAGTCATCAGGGAAATGCAAAAAGAACAGCTTGCAATCCCACTAACAATGGAGGAGTGTTCCTCTTTCTCTACATCTTTGACAGTATCTGCTGTCACCTGAGTTTTTGATATTAACCATTCTGACTGGTGCGAGGTGGAATCTCAGGGTTGTTTTGATTTGCATTTCCCTGATGACTAAGAATGTTGAACATTTCTTTAGGTGCTTCTCAGTCCTTCGAGTTTCCTTGGTTGAGAACACACAGCCAGAAGCTGAAAACAACCCTGATGTTCTTCAACAGAGGAATAGATACAGAAGATGTGGTACATTTACACAATGGAGTACTACTTAGCTATTAAAAGCAATGACATAAGGTAATTTGTAGGCAAATGGATGGATCTAGAAAATATCTGCCTGGGTGAGGTAACTCAGTCACAAAAGAACACACATGGTATGTACTCATTGATAAGTAGATACCAGGCAAAGAAACTAGAATAACCATGATTCAACTCATGGACCACATGAAGATCGAGAGGAAGGAAGACCAAAGAGTGGATGTTTCAGTCCTATTTAGAAGGGGGAACAATATAATCAAGGGAAGTAGAGGGTGGGAGGGACTTGGGAGGAAGCCAGGAGGAGGAGGGAAAAAAGGGACAGAGGAGATATGGGAGGAGTATGGGAGGAGATGGAACAGATGTACAGAGGGTCAGGAAATTGAACAGAGGTGTGTAGCAAAGGGGGATAGGGAACTGGGGGTAGCAAACAGAAACTCCCAGATGCCAGGAAAGCAAGAGCCTCCCAGGACCCCAAGGGGATGACATTAGATGAGTATAGTCTTTACTGTTCATGTTCCCAGTGGCATTCTGATTTCCTAAGAACTCCCAAGAACCAATTAAACTCAATTTTTTTATTCAGCAACTTTAAACTTTTTTAACATCCTCCTGCAAACTGGTTACAGGCTTATGAATGGCAGGATCATGGCAATAGTCTCAAGTATTAAGTTTTGATGTCAGTCAGCGGACACCATCAATGTGACAAAGATGCCTGACATATACAGCTTTAGGGAAGAAGTGCTTGCTTTGGTCATGGTTGCAATGATTAAATAGTTCTTGGCTCTAGCCTTAGCAGCAAGGTAGTAAAGTCACTCACCTCATGGCAAATGAGGTGGAGTTGGGGAGAGGAGACACACAGATACACAGAGAGAGAGAGACAGAGACACAGAGGGACAAAGAAAGATGGAGACAGAGAGATAAGGACAGAAACAGAGAGAGACAGAGACAGAGATAGATAGAGGTAGATAGGGGCAGACAGACAGAAACAGAGAGAAACAGGCAGAGAGAGATAGACAGAGACAGAGAGAAAGACTCACAGAGAGACAGAAAGAGACAGATAGACAGAGATAGAGAGAAAGACAGACAGAGGTAGAAAGAAAGACAGAAAAAGAAAGAGAGAGAGAGACAGAAAGACAGAGAGAGACAGAGGCAGAGACAGACAGAGATAGAGAGAAAAACAGAGAGAGACAGAGATACAGAGACAGAATGACAGAGAAACACAGAGAAAGACAGAGACAGAGAAACAGGCAGAGAGAGACAGAGACAGAGAGATAGAAAGACACAAAGAGACAAAACCACAGACGGACAGAGAGAGACAGAGACAGAGAGACAGAGAGAGACAAAGAGACTAGATGCTCATCCTGGTGGCTCTGCTGTCCCCTTTTGTTCCATTAGTCCCCCTACCTATAAAGTGATGATTTGGAAATCACCCATTTTGAGTGATTCCTGAGTCAATTTTTTTTAATCAATTTTCAGCAAAATTTTAATTTGAATTGACTTGATGGCAAACAATACTGAACATTTTTCAAATATTTATTCGCTACTTGAATTTCTTCTTCTGAGAACAATTCACTCAATTAATTAGCATTTTCTTTCTTTTTTATTAATTAATTATTTTATTTATCTACAACCTAAATGTTGGCCCCTGTTCCTGTTCTTCTCACGGAGATTTTCCTTCCTTCTCTCCCCTTCATCTCTGAGAAGATACACCCCACTCTGGGATATTAAGTTTCTACAGGATTAGGTATATCTTCTCCCACAGAGGCGAGACAAAACAGTACCAATGTGTTCAAGGATATTTTTCTCTTTCTCTTCTATTACCTTAAGAATATTTGGGTTTATGTTGAGGTCCTTGATCCACTTGGATTTGAGCTTTGTGCAGGGTTGTAAATGTGGATCAATTTGCATTCTTCTCTATGCAGATCACCAGTTAGAACAACACCATTTGTTGAAGATACTTTCTTTTTTCCATTATATGGTTTTGACTTTTTTATTGGATATTTTCTTTATTTACATTTCTTTTTTTCTATCTATAGCATTCTATTTATTTAATTTTTTATATTTTTATTCGGTATTTTCTTCATTTACATTTCCAATGCTATCCCAAAAGTCCCCCATACCATCCCCCACACTCCCCTAGCCACCCACTCCCACTTTTTGGCCCTGGCATTCCCCTGTACTGGGGCATTTAAAGTTTGCATGACAGTGGGCTTCTCTTTCCAGTGATGGCCAACTAGGCCATCTTTAGATACATATGCAGCTAGAGACAAGAGCTCCAGGGTACTGGTTAGTTCATATTGTTGTTCCAACTATAGGGTTGCAGATCCCTTTAGCTCCTTGGGTACTTTCTCTAGCTCCTCCATTGGGGGCTCTGTGATCCATCCAATAGCTGACTGTGAGCATCTACTTCTGCGTTTTCTAGGCCCCAGCATAGTCTCACAAGAGACAGCTATATAAGGGTCCTTTCAGCAAAATCTTGCTAGTGTATGCAATGATGTCAGCGTTTGGAGGCTGGTTATGGGATGGGTCCCTGGATACGGCAGTCTCTACATGGTCCATCCTTTCATCTCAGCTCCAAACTTTGTCTCTGTAACTCCTTCCATGGGTGTTTTGTTACCAATTCTAAGAAGGGGCAAAGTGTCCACACTTTGGTCTTCGTTCTTCCTGAGTTTAATGTGTTTCGCAAATTGTATCTTATATCTTGGGTATTCAAAGTTTCTGGGCTAATATCCATTTATCAGTGAGTACATATCATTTGAGTTCTTTTGTGATTGGGTTACCTCACTCAGGATGATGCCCTCCAAGTCCAACCATTTGCCTAGGAATTTTTTTTTTTTTTTTTGGTCTTCTCTCTGCATCTGCTTTCCCTCCCACATGACTTTGTCCTATGATTTATTTATTTTTTTATTAGGTATTTTCCTCATTTACATTTTCAATGCTATCCCAAAGGTCCCCCATACCCACCCCCCCAATCCCCTACCCACCCACTCCCCCTTTTTGGCCCTGGCGTTCCCTTACACTGGGGCATATAAAGTTTGCAAGTCCAATGGGCCTCTCTTTGCAGCGATGGCCGACCAGGCCATCTTTTGATACATATGCAGCTAAAGACAAGAGCTCCCGGGCACTGGCCAGTTCATATTGTTGTTCCACCTATAGGGTTGCAGTTCCCTATAGCTCCTTGTGTAATTTCTCCAGCTCCTCCATTAGGGGCCTTGCGACCCATCCAATAGCTGACTGTGATCATCCACTTCTGTGTTTGCTAGGCCCCGGCATAGTCTCACAAGAGAGAGCTATAACTGGGTCCTTTCAGCGAAATCTTGCTAGTGTATGCAATGGTGTCAGCGTTTGGAAGCTGATTATGGGATGGATCCCTGCATATGGCAGTCACTAGATGGTCCATCCTTTCGTCACAGCTCCAAATTTTGTCTCTGTAACTCCTTCTATGGGTGTTTTGTTCCCATTTCTAAGAAAGGGTAAAGTGTCCACACTTTGGTCTTCGCTCTTCCTGAATTTCATGCGTTTGGCAAGTTGTATCTTATATCTTGGGTATCCTAAGTTTCTGGGCTATTATCCACTTATCAGTGAGTACATATTGTGTGAGTTCCTTTGTGATTGGGTTACTTCACTCAGGATTCTTTTTAATAGCTGAGTAGTACTCCATTGTGTAAATGTACCACATTTTCTGTATCCATTCCTCTGTTGAGGGGCATCTGGGCTTTTTCATTTCCAGCTTCTGGCTATTATAAATAAGGCTTCTATGAACATAGTGGAGCATGTGTCTTTCTTACCAGTTGGAACATCTGAATATATGCCCAGGAGAGGTATTGTGGGATCCTCCGGTAGTACAATGTCCAATTTTCAGAGGAACTGCTAGACTGATTTCCAGAGTGGTTTTACAAGCTTGCAATCCCACCAACAATGGGGGAGTGTTCCTCTTTCTCCACATCCTCGCCAGCATCTGCTGTCACCTGAATTTTTGATCTTAGCCATTCTGACTGGTGTGAGTTGGAATCTCAGGGTTGTTTTGATTTGCTTTTCCCTGATGATTAAGGATGTTGAACATTTTTTCAGGTGCTTCTCAACCATTTGGTATTCCTCAGGTGAGAATTCTTTGTTTAGCTGTGAACCCCATTTTTTAATGGGGTTATTTGATTTTCTGGAGTCCACCTTCTTGAGTTCTTCATATATATTGGATTTAGGATAGGTAAAGATACTTTCCCAATCTGTTGGTGGCCTTTTTGTCTTATTGATGGTGTCTTTTGCCTTACAGAAGCTTTGCAGTTTTTTGAGGTCCCATTTGTCAATTCTTGATCTTACAGCACAAGCCATTGCTGTTTTATTCAGGAATTTTCCCCCTGTACCCATATCTTCGAGGCTTTTCCCTACTTTCTCCTCTATAAGTTTCAGTGTCTCTGGTTTCATGTGGAGTTCCTTGATCCACTTAGATTTGACCTTAGTACAAGGAGATAGGAATGGATCAATTCTCATTCTTCTACATGATAACTGCCAGTTGTGCCAGCACCATTTGTTGAAAATGCTGTTTTTTTTTTTTTTTTTCCTACTGGACTGTTTTAGCTCCCTTGTGGACGATCAAGTGATGATAGGTGTGTGAGTTCATTTCTGGGTCTTCAATTCTATTCCATTCGTCTACTTGTCTGTCCTTATGCCAGTACCATGCAGTTTTTATCACAATTGCTCTGTAGTACAGCTTTAGGCCAGGCATGGTGATTCCACCAGAGGTTCTTTTATCCTTGAGAGGAGTTTTTGCTATCCTAGGTTTTTTGTTATTCCAGATGAATTTGCAGATTGCTCTTTCTAATTCATTGAAGAATTGATTTGGAATTTTGATGGGGATTGCATTGAATCTGTAGATTGCTTTCGGCAAGATAGCCATTTTTACTATGTTGATCCTGCCAATCCACGAGCATGGGAGATCTTTCCATCTTCTGAGATCTTCTTTAATTTCTTTCTTCAGAGACTTGAAGTTCTTATCAAACAGATCTTTCACTTCCTTAGTTAGAGTCACGACAAGGTATTTTATATTATTTGTGACTATTGAGAAGGGTGTTGTTTCCCTAATTTCTTTCTCAGCCTGTTTATTCTTTGTTAGAGAAAGGCCATTGACTTGTTTGAGTTAATTTTATACCCAGCTACTTCACCAAAGCTGTTTATCAGGTTTAGGAGTTCTCTGGTAGAATTTTTAGGGTCACTTATATATACTATCATATCATCTGCAAAAAGTGATATTTTTACTTCTTCCTTTCCAATTTGTATCCCCTTGATCTCCTTTTGTTGTCGAATTGCTCTGGCTAGGACTTCAAGTACAATGTTGAATAGGTAGGAAGAAAGTGGGCAGCCTTGTCTAGTCCCTGATTTTAGTGGGATTTCTTCCAGCTTCTCACCATTTACTTTGATGTTGGCTACTGGTTTGCTGTAGATTGCTTTTATCATGTTTAGGTATGGGCCTTGAATTCCTGATCTTTCCAGAACTTTTATCATGAATGGGTGTTGGATTTGTCAAATCTTTCTCAGCGTCTAAGGAGATGATCATGTGGTTTTTGTCTTTGAGTTTGTTTATATAATGGATTACATTGATGGATTTTCATATATTAAACCATCCCTGCATCCCTGGAATAAAACCTACTTGGTCAGGATGGATGATTGCTTTAATGTGTTTTTGGATTCAGTTAGCAAGAATTTTATTGAGTATTTTTCATCGATATTCATAAGGGAAATTGGTCTGAAGTTCTCTATCTTTGTTGGACCTTTCTGTAGTTTAGGTATCAGAGTAATTGTGGCTTCATAGAATGATTTGGGTAGAGTACCTTCTACTTCTATTTTGTGGAATATTTTGTGCAGAACTGGGATTAGATCTTTTTGAATGTCTGATAGAACTCTGCACTAAACCCATTTGGTCCTGGGTTTTGTTTTGTTTTGTTTTGTTTTGTTTTTTGTTTGGGAGACTATTAATGACTGCTTCTATTTTTTAGGGGATATGGTACTGTTTAGATCGTTAACTTGATCCAGATTTAACTTTGGTACCTGGTATCTGTCTAGAAAGTTGTCCATTTAGTCAGGTTTTCCAGTTTTGTTGAGTATAGCCTTTAGTAGAAGGATCTGATGGTGTTTTGGATTTCTTCAAGATCTGTTGTTATGTCTCCCTTTTCATTTCTGATTTTGTTAATTAGGATGCTGTCTCTGTGCCCTCTAGAGAATCTGTCTAAGGGTTTATCTATCATGTTGATTTTCTCAAAGAACTAGCTCCTCATTTGGTTGATTCTTTGAATAGTTCTTGTTTCTACTTGGTTGATTTTACCCCTGAGTTTGATTATTTACTCCTCTTGGGTGAATTTGCTTCCTTTTTTTCTAGACCTTTTAGGTGTGTTGTCAAGCTGCTAGTGTGTCCTCTCTCTAGTTTCTATTTTGAGGCACTCAGATCTATGGGTTTCCCTCTTAAAAATGCTTTCATTGTGTCCCATAAGTTTGGGTATGTTGTGGCTTCATTTTCATTAAACTCTAAAAAGTCTTTAATTTGTTTCTTTATTCCTTCCTTGACCAAGGTATCATTGAGAAGAGTGTTGTTCAGTTTCCACGTGAATGTTGGCTTTCCATTATTTATGTTGTTATTGAAAATCAGCCTTAGTCCACGGTTGTCTGATGGGATGCATGGGAAAATTTCAATATTTTTGTATCTGTTGAGACCTGTTTTGTGGCAAGTGCTGAGAAGAAGGTATATCCTTTCGTTTTAGGATAAAATGTTCTGTAGATATCTGTTAGGTCCATTTGTTTCATAACTTTTGTTAGTTTCACTGTGTCCCTGTTTAGTTTATGCTTCCATGATCTGTCCATTGGTGAAAGTGGTCTGTTGAAGTCTCCCACTATTATTGTGTGAGGTGCAATGTGTGCTTTGAGCTTAACTAAAGTCTCTTTAATGAATGTGGTTGCTCTTACATTTGGAGCATAGATATTCAGAATTGAGAGTTCCTCCTTGGAGGATTTTACCTTTGATGAGTATGAAGTGTCCCTCATTGGCTTTTTTGATAAGTTTGGGTTGGAAGTCAATTTTATTCGATATTAGAATGTCTACTCCAGCTTGTTTCTTCAGACCATTTGCTTGGAATATTCTTTCCAGGCTTTCACTCTGAGGTAATGTCTGTCTTTTTCCCTGAGATGGCTTTCCTGTCAGCAGCAAAAGGTTGGATCCTGTTTGTGTAGCCAGTCTGTTAGTCTATGTCTTTTTATTGAGGAATTGAGTCTGTTGATATTAAGAGATATTAAGGAAAGGTAATTGTTGCTTCCTATTATTGTTGTTTTTAGAGTTGGCATTCTGTTCTTGTGGCTGTCTTCTTTTTGGTTTGTTGAAGGATTACTTTCTTGCTTTTTCTAGGGCATGGTTTCTGTCCTTGTATTTTTTTTTTCCTGTTATTATCCTTTAAAAGGCTGGATTCGTGGAAAAATAATGTGTGAATTTGGTTTTGTCGTGGAATACTTTGGTTTCTCCATCTATGGTAATTGAGAGTTTGGCTGGGTATAGTAGCCTGGGCTGGCATTTGTGTTCTCTTAGTGTATGTATAACATCTGTCAATGATATTCTGGCTTTCATAGTCTCTGGTGAAAAGTCTGGTGTAATTCTGATAGGCCTTCCTCTATATGTTACTTGATCTTTTTCTCTTACTGCTTTTAATATTTTATCTTTATTTAGTGCATTTGTTGTTTTGATTATTATGTGTCGGGAGTAATTTCTTTTCTGGTCCAGTCTATTTGAAGTTCTGTAGGCTTCTTCTATATTCATGGGCATGTCTTTCTTTAAGTTTGGGAATTTTCTTCTATAATTTTGTTGAAGATTTTGCTGGCCCTTTAAGTTGAAAATCATCATTCTCATCTGCTCCTATTATCCGTAGGTTTAGTCTTCTCATTATGTCCTGGGTTTGCTGGATGATTTGAGTTAGGATCTTTTTGCATTTTGTATTTTCTTTGATTGTTGTGCCGATGTTCTCTATGGAATCTTCTGCACCTGAGATTCTCTCTTCTATCTCTTGTATTCTTTTGCTGATGCTCGCATATATGGTTCCAGATTTCTTTCCTAGGTTTTCTATCTGCAGTGTTGCCTCACTTGGGGTTTTCTTTATTGTGTCTACTTCCCTTTTTATGTCTTGGATGGTTTTATTCAATTCCATCACCTGTTTGGTCGTGTTTTCCTCCAATTCTTTAAGGGGTTTTTGTGCTTCCTCTTTAAGGTATTCTACCTGTTTAGCAGTGTTCTCCTGTATTTCTTTAAGTGAGTTATTAAAGTCCTTCTTGATGCCCTCTACCATCATCATGAGATATGCTTTTAAATCCGGGTCTTACTTTTCGGGTGTGTTGGGGTGCTCAGGACTGGGTGGGGTGGGAGTGCTGCATTCTGATGATGGTTAGTCGTCTTGGTTTCTGTTAGTAAGATTCTTATGTTTGCCTTTTACAGTCTGGTAATCTCTGGAGTTAGTTGTTATAGTTGTCTCTGGTTGGAGCTTGTTCCTCCTGTGATTCTGTTAACCTCTGTCAGCAGACCTGGGAGACTAGCTCTCTCCTGAGTTTCAGTGGTCAGAGTACTCTGTGCAGGCAAGCTCTTCTCCTGCAGGGAATGTGCTCACATATCTGATGTTTGAACCTGCCTCCTGGCAGAAGTTGTGTTCCTCTCACCAGAGGTCCTAAGAACCCGTGGAGAGTCCTCTGGGGACCTGAGGGTTTCCGCAGATTCTGTTGCCAAGGTGCCCTTCTGATGGCGCCGACTGGAAGGGACTTGTGACCTTGGCTGGTCAGGCTGCTTTTTCTGCTTCCCTACTTAATGCAGTCTCAGGTCCCGCCTGATTGGATTGGAGCAGAAGTTGTGTTCTACTCACGAGAGGTTCTAAGATTCTGTGGAGAGTCCTGTGGTGACCTTGGGGGTGTCCAAGGACTCTTCGCCCAAGGTGCCCCAGTGCTGGCGCCGACTGGAAGGGAATTGTGAGCCTGGTCAGGCTGGGCTTTCTGCTCCCCTAATTAATGCAGTCTCAGGTCCAGCACGATTGGATTGGAGCAGAAGTTGTGTTCCACTCACCAGAGGTCCTAAGATCCTGTGGAGAGTCCTGTGGGCACCTTGGGGGTGTCTGCAGACTCCGTGCCCAAGGTGCCCCGGTGCTGGCACCGACCAGAAGGGACTTGCCCTTTATTTACATTTCAAATGCTATCTCCTTTCTCGGTTTCCATCCTTCCTAGAAACATCCTATCACATCCTCCCTCCTCCTGCTTTTATGAAGGTGATCCTCCACCCACCCACTCCCACCTCCTCACCCTCAAGTCTCCTACACTGGGGCATCTATCAAACCTTCATAGGACCTAGAACCTCTCCTTCCATTGATGCATGACAAGGCCATCCTCTGCTACATATGCAGCTGGAGTCATATGTACTCCTTGGTTAATTGCTTAGTCCCTGGGAGTTCTGGGGGTTCTGTTTGGTTGATATTGTTGTTCTTCCTAAGGGGTTGCAATCCCCTTCAACTCCTTCAGTTCCTTCTCTAACTTCTCTATTAGGCTCATCAGGGACCCTGCGCTGAGACCAATCATTGGCTGATAACATCTGCCTCTATATTTGTAAGGCTCTGGCAGGGCCTCTCAGGAGACAGCCATATTAGGCTCCTTTCAACACACACTTCTTGGCATCCACAACATTGTCTTGGTTTGGTATCTGCATGTGGGAATACTCCTGAGGTGGGACAGACTCTGGGTGGCCTTTCCTTCAGTCTCTACTCTACACTTTATCTCCATATTTGTTCCTGTGAGTATTATGTTCTTCTCCTAAGAAGGACCAAAGCATCCACATTTTTGTGTTCCTCCTTACTGATCTTCATTTGGTTTGTATTCTGGTTATTTGGAGTTTTTGGGCTAGCATTCACTTATCAGTGAATGAATACCTTTTGTGTTCTTTTGAGATTGGGATACCTCAGGATGATATCCTCCAGATTCACCCATTTGTTGCCACGGACCAGGCCTAGTCAGCCCCTCTCAATCTGTGGGAATCAGGGGTTTCGGCAGATGGGCATAGAGTTGGCAGGAATTGACAGACAGACTCAGACACTAAAGTGTGCTGGATCTGAATGTAATTTGTCAAATAAAGCATCAAACTTTTTATATAGAAGAAAATAGGGAAGTAAGGTGACACACCAGCAAGGTACAATGAGGTTACTGGATTCTTAAACAAAACAGAGGAATGCAGACATGAGAAGGACTGGCAGGAACCACCTGGAAAAAAATTCAATGTTAACAACTGGGATCAAAAACAACTCCACCTAAGGTCCACTTAATCTTAGAAGCCAGGGGCAAGGGCTTTGTGCCCTTGCCATAGTTCCTATTCTAGTCTATTGTATAGTCCACCTTTCCCCTAGGCCATTGTAAATACCTGTATATGGGTGTAACTCAGCTATCTATAGTTCTAAGTATCTACTCTGGTTCCTCCTTTGGTCACAAACTTCCTTTTTCCTAGATAGGCATTATTAAGTAAGCAGAATCATTTCCAGGAGAACCAATCCCTCTGGCAGCTCGAGGAATACCAGAGGAAGGAAAACAGCCATGTAGGCTTGGCAAAATTATTAGTTGAGCTATTCTGTCCCCTTGTGATATAGAAAAGACACCTTGAGGACAAAAACAGAGAACCTGAAGTTCCCCTTTTATAATCCTGATCTACAACTCCAGGGTGGACAATAAGACCTTGTAGGCTGCAAGAGCCTTCCTCGTATATCTCTAATTGAACGACAGTCCTTAGCCCAAATGATATCCTTTTCCACATTTAGCACACAATCTCGGTGCTGTCCTTTTTATAGGGGCTCTGCAGTCCTTTTTTAAATGTCCTGGTTTGCCACAATTAAAGCAAAGTTTGAGCTCAGTTGAATCCGAGCGCCTCCTCCCCTGCAGAATGGCTGCTGCCAATCCAGCATTAGTAAGTGGCCCTCCAAGCTCACGGCAAACCTTTAACCAGTCCTGTAACCCCTTACTCTTTCTAGGTGTAATTGCTGATCTGCATTCCTGTGTAGCTTGTTCATAAACCAATTGTTCAATTAAAGGCACAGCTGCTTCTGGGTCTCCAAATATCCTCCCTGCTGCCTCCATCATTCTGGCCACAAAGTCTGAGAAGGACTCCTGTGCACCTTGAGTAATCTTGGTCAAATGCCCACTTGCCTCTCCCTTCTTAGAGAGTGCCTTCCATGCCTAAACAGCGGTAGCTGAGATCTGAGCGTACGCTCCCCAATGATAATCTGTTTGGTTAGCAGCATGCTGTCCCTGACCTGTAAGTAATTCAAACGTCCACGTTCTTTGGTCCCCTTCCATGGTGGCATTGGCCCTTGCCTGCGTCTGGCAGGAGTCCTGCCACAAGGCTTTCCACTCAAGATACATTCCCATACTGGGGGCTGCAGCTTTTACTACAGTCTGCCAATCACCAGGAGTCATAGCGTGATTCGCAAGCCTTTCGACTTGTGCTATAGTGAAATTAGCGCTGACTCCATAATTGCGAACTGCTTCTGCAAGCTCCTTAATCTGTATATACTCTACCGGAGTGTGAACATGCCCTCCCTCAGCTCCTTCAAAAACTGGGAACACTTGCTGCACTTTTCTCTGTTCCTCTTTTGGAATGAATGAATCTGAATGATACCTCTGCACATAAGGCTCTGAATGGTACCTCTGCACATAGGGCTGAGGTGCACTAGGACCCTGAAGCCGACAGTCCGGAGGCCGAGCAGCAAGCTGGCTTTTGCCAGCCGCTTTTTGCCTTTTTCTGGACTGAGTAGCTCGCTTTTTATCTTGCTGGTACCTTTCTCCCTTATAACAAACTGCTTCCTCCTCCAAGTCCGTTTCTTCAGAGGAGCTAAGTCCTTCATCTGATTCTGAGCTACTAAGAGCTAGCCACTTAAACTCATCTAGTGGCGGATATAAGTTCCTTCTCCTAGAAACCTCTGCTGATTGATCTTTTTTCTTTTCTTTTTCCTTCTCCTTCCTTCCAATCTCTCCCCAGGTATTCTTCCCTGACATTAACTTTTCCTTGGGTTCAAGACCCGTGGAAAGGCCTGTATGCTTAATTGGTGCACCATGTTTCCTCTTTGCTCCTACTCTCTCTCCCCGCTTTACCTCTGATAGACTGTCTTGAATTTTGTCCAGAATTCTCTGCCCTGCCTTAACCACTTGTTGACATGTGAAAAGGAACAAAAAGGCTTCTAACACTGGAGAAAGTTCAAGGCCAGACATATCTCGTAAAGCTGTAATGTGTCCCGCAGTTCTGTTTCCGCCTCGCGAACGAGGGATCTCCCTTGCACCGGTGTGATGGTAGTTCCCGGGTTTCTCAGGGCCACTTATCCCGAGCTTTTGTCCCCGCCGGCAAGAACACACTCAGGACAACCAGAATCTTCCGTGGCAAAGCTTTTATTGCTTACTTATCAGGAGGGAAGACCCCGAACCGGGAAAATGGCGCTGCTTATATAGCCCGCAGCATGACATTTCAGCACCTGATGTGGCATGACAGCTCTTGATTCGTTGCTCGCCCATCACCCCATCACTACACCGCGAGATGGGCAGTGACTCAGCGTGAGTTCACTCTTGCACTTGCGCATAAGGCTTATTTACTAGTTAGGCGCAGTGGAAGCCAGCGCCATCTTATAATGGCGATTGCTCATGGCACGCACGCGATTGCTCGAGGCATGGCTCTTCACATGTACCAGCTTGCAATCACACCAGCCATGTAGGAGTGTTCCTCTTTCTCCACATTGTCACCATCACCAGCATCTGTTGTTGAAAGAAAATGAAATTTAAGACCTATGATTCATATAACTCATTTCAATTAGCCCAAAGAGTTGTTTGCAAGCTTTGAAACCTAGGGCTGAGAACAGTGTGGAGCAGGCCAGGACATGCCCAGGCAGGCCCATTGTTAAGACATTCCTGAGGCTGCTTGGCCATAAAGATAAAAAGAATGCAAAGACATATCCAGACATGTCCAGGCTACCTTGGCTGAGCCAGCGGTCATCTGGCCCGGCGCCACCCTATCTCCCGCCCTTCTGATGTGAGTTAAATGTTAACCAGATGCTCTTCTGTTACCTCATTCTGCACGCACAGTTTGCTGATGTTTAAATGAACCAATCATGTGAAACCGCGCCAATTCCTCCCCCAGTCCCAGACCCTTTTCTACAAAAACCCCTAGGTTTCGAGCCTTGTGGCGGACAACCACTGTCTCCTTTATGAGATACGTGTCGGCCCGGAGCTCCTTCATTAAACTACCTCATGTGTTTACATCAAGATGGTCTCTCGTGATTCTTTGGGTGCACACCAACCCAGGATAGGAGTGGGGGTTTCCCCACTAGGTTCTTTCATTGTCACCTGAATTTTTGATCTTAGCTATTCTGATTGGTGTGAGGTGGAATCTCAGGGTTGTTTTGATTTGCATTTCCTTGATGACTACAGATGTTGAACATTTCTTTAGGTGCTTCTTAGACATTTGAGTTTCCTCAGTTGAGAATTCTGTTTCACTTTGTTCCCCATTTTTTGATACGTTTATTTGGTTGTTTGGAGTCTAACTTCTTGAGTTCTTTGTATATGTTGGATATTAGCCTTCTATCAGATGTAGAATTAGTAAAGATCTTTTCCCAATTTATTGGTTGCCTTTTGTATGGTTGACATTGTCCTTTGCCTTACAGAAGCTTTGAAATTGTATGAGGTCCCATTTGTTGATTCTTGATCTTACAGCACAAGCCATTGATGTTCTGTTCAGGAATTTTTCCTCTGTGTCCATATGTTGGAGGCTCTTCCTCACTTTATCCTCTATAAGTTTCAGTGTCTCTGGTTTTATGTGGAGGTCCTTTATCCACTTGGACTTGAGCTTTGTACAAGGAGATAAGAATGGGTCAATTTGCATTTTTCTACATGCTGACTGCTAGTTGAACCAGCACCATTTGTTAAAAATGTTGTCTTTTTTCCACTGGATGGTTTTAGCTCCTTTGTGTTAGAGTTTTCCTTCTAGTATCCTCTGTAGGGTTGGATTAGTCAAAAGATATTGTTTGGATTTGGTTTTGTCATGGAGTATCTTTGTTCCTCCATCTATGGTGATTAAGAGTTTTGTTGGGTATAGTAGTCTGGGATGACATCTGTGGTCTCTTAGGGTCTGCAAGACACTGGTCCAGGATTTTCTGGCCTTTGTCTTTGTTGAGTAGTCAGGTGTAATTTTGATAGGTCTGCCTTTATATATTATGTGACATTTTCCCTTGCCCTTTTTAATATTCTTTTTTTTGTTGTTCTTTATATTTAGTGTTTTGATTATTATGTGGCGGGAAGATTTTCTTTGTTGATTTCATCTGTTTGGTCTTCTGTAGGCTTATGCACACTTATGGCATCTCTTTTTTTACATTAGGAATGCTTTCTTCTATGATATTGTGGAAGATGTTTTCTGGTTCTTTGAAATGGGAATCTTTACCATATTATATTCCTATTATTCTTAGTCTTAGAACCTTCTCCAAATTGGTCATATAACCTGATACAAAAGAAGCCTCTGCAGATACAAGGAGATCGAAATAACCCTTACAACACTGATATAGCTGTCTCTCGTGAGGCTACGCCAGTGCCTGGCAAATTCAGAGGTGGATGCTCACAGTCATCTATAGGATGGAACATAGGGCCCTCAATGGAGGAGCTAGAGAAAGCACCCAAGGAGCTGAAGGGGTCTGCAACCCTATAGGTGGAACAACAATATGAACTAATCAGAACCTCCAGAGCTCATGTCTATAGCTGCATATGTAGCAGAAGATGTTCTAGTTGGCCATCCTTGGGAAGAGAGGCCCCTTATTCTTTCAAACCTTATTTGCCCCAGTACAAGGGAACACCAGGGCCAAGAAGTGGGAGTGATTGTGTAGGGGAGCAGGACAGGGGGAGGGTATAGGGGACATTTGGGATAGCATTTGAAATGTAAATGAAGAAAAATCTAATAAAAAATTTAAAAAAGAAAAAAAATTCTCTAAAAATAAAAAATAAAATGAAAAAAAAGAAATAACCCTTACATTCTACCAGATCACCATCGACTAATGCTGGACTTTTGCAGCAACTGAAACAACAGAAAGCCCGCATAGTCATGGAAACTGAACAATTCTATACTCAGTGATAACTTGGTCAGGGAAGAAATACAGAAAGAAATTAAAGACTTTCTAGAATTTAATGAAAATGAAGGCACAACACACCGAACCTTATGGGACACTCAGGGTGGAAACTGTGGAAACAGGATGAGAGAGAGAGGGAGAGAGAGAGAGAGAGAGAGAGAGAGAGAGAGAGAGAGAGAGAGAGAGAGAGAATGAGAATGTGGGATGATTCCACTGCTCCACACCATCTGCCACACCTCAGCTTTATGTCTTGGTGTGACTCTAACCAAGCAAGTGAAAGATCTATATGACAAGAACTTCAAGCCTCTGAAGAAAGAAACTGAAGATCTTAGAAGATGGAAAGATCTCCCATGCTCATGGGAGGATTAATATATGCATTATATAATATTATATTAATATATGCATTATCCACGCTTATGCAGGATTAATATAGTAAAAATGGCCATCTTGCTGAAAGCAATCTTCAGATTCAATGCAATCTCCATCAAAATTCCAACTCAATTCTTCATAGAGTTAGAAAGAGCAATTTGCAAATTCATTTGGAATAACAAAAAACCCAGGGTTGTGAAAACTATTCTCAACAATCAAAGAATTTCTGGGGCACTCACTATCTCTGACCTCAAGCTGTATTACAGAGGAATCGTGATTAAAAAACAAAAACAAAAACAAAAACAACTGCATGGTATTTGTACAGAGACAGGCAAGAAGATCAATGGAATAGAATTGAAGACCCAGAAATGAACCCATACACATATGATCACTTGATCTTTGACAAAGGAGCTAAAACCATCCAGTGGAAAAAAGACAACATTTTTTTTTCCTTTTCATATTTTTAATTTTTTTTTTTTACTTATTCACTTTACATACCGCTCAACTGCCCCCTCCCAATCACCCCCTTCGACAGTTCTTCTTCTATTCCCTTCTCCTCTGAGTAGTTGGGGCCCCTCTGCATATCCCTCCAACCCTGAAACTTCAAGTCTCTGCAAGATTAGGCAATTTCTCTCCCCACTGAAGCCAGACAAGGCAGCCCAGCAGGAAGAACATATCCCATGGACAGGCGACAGCTTTTGAGACAGCCTCCCCCAACCCCCACTACAGTTGGGTCCTGGAAAGACAGCATTCACAACAAATAGTACTGGTTCAACTGGCAGTCAGCCTGTAGAAGAATGCAAATCTACCCATTCTTATCTTCTTGTACAAAGCTCAAGTTCAAGTGGATCAAAGACCTCATAAAACCAGATACAGTGAAACTTATAGAATGTTTTAAGTATATGATAATGTAGTCTACAAATATAGTTTGAATTCTTCCTTAAGTATATGTATCTATTCTACCCTTATTTTGTTGCTCTAGTTAAGACTTTGAGTACTGTACTGGACAAGAGAGAAGACAGTATTCTTGCCTAATTTCTGATTTTAAAGAAAATGATTTCAGTTTTGCCTATTTGTTTTAGTGTTTTTGTTTTTGTTTTGTTTTGTTTGGATTTTTTATAAGGAAAAGATGTTGAGCTTGGCCAATGTCCTTTACTTCATCTATGGAGATGATCATGTGAACTCTGTACTAGATGTTTACACATTGTGTCACATGCATCAATTTGTACTACTGATCCATCCTTACATTTCTAGGATAAAGCCTCCTTGTTCTGACAGTGTCTTCGTAGTATTTTTTAATCTTATTTGCATTCTTATTCTGTAATTCTGTTCAAAAAAGATGTTTGTTATATTTGTGTTTGTTCTCAAGAAGAATGAAGACCAAAGTGTGGACACTTTGCCCCTTCTTAGAATTGGGAACAAAACACCCATGAAAGAAGTTACAGAGACAAAGTTTGGAGCTGAGACAAAAGGATGGACCATCTAGAGATTGCCATATCCAGGGATCCATCCCATAATCAGCCTCCAAACGCTGACACCATTGCATACACTAGCAAGATTTTGCTGAAAGGACCCTGATATAGCTGTCTCTTGTGAGACTATGCTGGGGCCTAGCAAACGCAGAAGTAGATGCTCACAGTCAGCTATTGGATGGATCACAGGGCCCCCAATGGAGGAGCTAGAGAAAATACCCAAGGGGCTGAAGGGATCTGCAACCCTATGGGTGGAACAACGTAATGAACTAACCAGTACCCCGGAGCTCTTGACTCTAGCTGCATGTATATCAAAAGATGGCCTAGTCAGCCATCACTGGAAAGAGAGGCCCATTGGACTTGCAAACTTTATATGCCCCAGCACAGGGGAACGCCAGGGCCAAAAAGTGGGAGTGGGTAGCCAGGGGAGTGTGGGGGAGGGTATGGGGGACTTTTGGGATAGCATTGGAAATGCAAATGAGGAAAATACTTAATTAAAAAAATATTTGTGTTTGCTTGTTTGTTGTGTCTGTATACAGTTTTGGTATCATTGAAATACTGGTTTTATAGAATTACTTTGACAGTATGTCTTATCTTTCTGTTCTGTTGTATCATTTGAGGGGTAACTTTTTTTTGCTTTTCTTGATGTGGCATAATTCTGCAGAGAATCCATACGGGAGTGGCCACCTCTTCAATGTGAGACTTTTTATTACTATTTCAATTTTATTGATTGATATGGATTTGCTTAGGTGTTTATATCTTCTTGGTTCAGTTTGGTAGGTAATGGGGACTAATTGACTTCTTCCAGAATAAAAGTTTTCAAAATATTCTCTAGTGGTATTCTGGATATCATTAAGATTTCTCTTTCATCTCTGCATGTCTTCATTTGGACATTTTCTTCCTTTTGGTTAGTTTGTTTAGAGGTTTGGCAACTCTGGCAGCTAATTTTGGGTTGCATTGAATATGAAGATTGCATTTGGTAAGATGGCTATTTTTGCTATGTTAATTCTATGGACCCATGAGCAAGGGAGTTCTTTCTATCTTCTGATATCTTCTTCAAATTCTTTCTTCATGAACTTGAAGTTCTTGTCAAACATGTCTTTAAGTTGCTTGATTAGAGTTACATCAAGATATTTTATACTACTTGTGATTATTATAAAGAATATTATTTCCCTAATTTCTCTCTTAACCCATATATTACTTGTATTAAGGGATGTTACTGATTTTTTTAAAGATAATTTTGTATCCACCCACTTTGCTGAAGGTTATTTATCAGCTGTAGAAGTTCTTTCATAGATTTTTTTGCAGTCACTTATGCGTACTATCAAAACCCCAAAAGTTATATATATATATTCTAATGTTGCAAAAAATACAAAACAAAAACCAAGGATTTCTAAAACAGTGCTGTGCAGTAAAAGAACTTCCAGAAGTAGCACCATCCTTTATTTCACATGGTGTTACAGAGCAATAGTTACAAAAACCATGTGGGGTTGGCATAAATACAGACAGATTGACCCAGAAGTAAACCCACAAATCTTCAGATACTTGATTTTTGACAAAGAACCCAAAACAATACAATGGAAAAAAAGGAAGCATCTTCAAGAGGTTGTGCTGGTCTTATTGGATGTCAGCATGTAGAAGAATATGAAGAAATCCATATCTACCTCCCTGTGCAAAACTCAAGTATAAGTGGATCAAAGACCTTAACAAAAAATTGGATACACTACACTAAGTAGGGAATAGTCTTTGATGCATTGTCATAGGAGACAATTTCCTGAATGGAACATCAACAACTCAGGAGCTACATTCAATAACTGGTGAATGGGACTTCATGAAACAGAAAAACTTTTGTAATGCAAAGGATATGATAAAAAAGACAAAATGGCAGCTTACCCAATGGGAAAAGATCTTCAACAACCCTACATCTACAAAATATATAAAGAACTCAAGAAATTAGAGATCAATAAACCAAATAACCCAGTTTAAAAATGATGTATAGAGATGCAAACAAAAAATTTTCAACAGGAGAATCTCTACTAGCTGGGAAGCACTTAAAGAAATGTATAATATGCCTAGTCATCAGGGAGATTCAAACCAAAACAACTCTGAAATTCTATCTTAAACCCCCTAGAATGACTAAGATCAAAACTCAACTGACAGTTCATGTTGGTGAAGATGTGGAGTAAGGAGAACATTTCTCATCCAATGCTGGTGGGAGGGGTAACTTGGATATCTACTTAGGAAATCAATGGGGCAGGTTCTCAGAAAATTGGGAGTAGTTCTACCTCAAGACTCAGCTATACCACTCCTGGGAATATACCCCAAAATGATCATACCACAAGGACACTTGCTTAACTATAGTCATAACAGCTTTATTCATAATATCCAGAAACTGGAAATAACCCAGATGTCCCTCATCTGACAAATAGATAGAGATGGGTACATTTACACAATGGAGTATTATTTTGCTATTGAAAATTTCAGGCAAATGGATGGAACTAGAAAATATCCAGAATAACGTAACACAGACACAGAAATATAAACATGTGTATGTACTCACTTATAAGTAGATATTAGGCATAAAGTAAAGTATAACCATACTGTAATATACAAACCTGAAGAAACTAAGTAACAAGGCAAGCACAAGTCAGGATGCTTGGGTCTCACTAAGAGGAAATAAAATAGATATTAGGGTTGATGCAAGGAGCAGACAGGCTGGAAGAGAGGAAAGGGTGGGAACAGTACTATTCAAATCTAAGGAGAAAAGAGGGAGAGAGAACAGGGAGAGAAAACTAGAATTAGTGGCAAGGCATCTCTGTGACAAACTAGAAACCTAAGACAATGGAAACTCCCAGGAATCTAGGTTGTCTCATGCTAAGACTACTAGCAATAAATAGAGAATATGGAACCTGAAACAGCCACCTCTTATAGCCAGGCAAGACTTCCAATAGAGGGATGGGGATACCAACCAAGCTACACAAACCTTCCATCTACAATTTGTCCTGCTTACAAGATGTGCAGGAATAAAGATTGATCAGAAATTAAGGGAATAGCCAGACAGTGACTAGCCCAACTTTGAGACCCATGCCATGAGATACAGCCCACCCCTAATACTACTAGTGATATTTAACTATCCTTGCAGACAGAAGTTTATCATAACTGTCATCTGAGAGGCTTCACCCAGCACCAGATGGAAGCAAATGCAGAGACTCACAGGCAAAGATAAGGTGGAGCCCAGGGAATCTTGTAGAAGAGAAGAAAGGTCAAAGATACAACAAGAAACCTACAGAACCAACTAACCTGGGCCCATAGGGCTCACATATGCTGAACTACCAACCAGCAAGCAAGCTCTAGAACAAAAAAAGAAGCTAATACAGCCAAGAGGAGTAGATGGCAGGAAATAATCAAACTCAGGTGTGAAATCAACCAAGTAGAAACGAAAAGAATTATATAAAGAATCAACCAAACCAGGAGCTGGTTCTTTGAGAAAATCAATGATATAGTTAAATCCTTAACTAGATTAATCAGTGGTCTGAGAGACTATATCCCAACTAAAAAAATATAACTGAAAAGGGAGACATAACAACAGAAACAGGAAATTCAAAATATCATCAGATCTTACTACAAAGCCTATACTCAACACAACTGGAAAATCTGGATAAAATGGACATGGTATTATCTGGGGATCCAGCTATATCACTCCTGGGCATATACCCAAAAGATTCTCCAATATATAACAAGAACACATGCTCCACTATGTTCATAGCAGCCCTATTTATAATAGCTAGAAGCTGGAAAGAACCCAGATGTCCTTCAACAGAGGAATGGATACAAAAAATATGGTACATTTACCCAATGGAGTACTACTCAGCTATTAAGAACAATTAATTCCCGAAATTCTTAGGCAATTGGATGGATCTCAAAAATATCATCCTAAGTGAGGTAACCCAACCACAAAAGAACACACATAATATGCACTCACTGATAAGTGGACATTAGTCCAAAAACTCAAAATACCCAAGATACAATTCACAGACCACATGTAGCTCAATAAGAAAGAAGACCAAAGTGTGGGTGCTTCGGTCCTTCTTAGAAAGGGGAAGAAAATACTAAGAGGAGCAAACATGGCAAAAGTGTGGAGAAGACACTGAAGGAAAGGCCATTCAGAGAGTGCCCCACCTGGGGATCCATCATGTAAAGGGTCACCAAACCCAGACACTATTGTGGATGCCAAGAAGTACTTGTTTGCAGGAGCCTGATATAGCTGTCTCCTGAGAGGCTCTGCCAGTGCCTGACAAATACAGAGTTGTATACTCTCAGCCAACCATTGGACAGAGCACAGGGTCTCCAATGGAAGAGTTAGGGGAAGGACTGAAGTAGCTGAAGGGGTTTGCAGCCAGGAAGAACAACAATATCAACCAACCAGACTCCCCCAGAGCTCCCAGGGACTAAACCACCAACCAAAGAGTACGCATGGAGTGATCCATGGCTCCCTTTGCATATGTTGCAGAGGATAGACATCAATGAGAGGAGAGGCCCTTGGTCCTGTGAATGCTTGATGTTCCAGTGTAGGGGAATGCAGGGCATGGTGATGGGAGTGGATGTGTGTTGGAGCACCCTCATAGAAAAAGGGGGAGGGGGTGGGATAGTGTGTTTCTGGAGGGTAAACCAGGAAAGGGGATAGCTTTTGAAAGGTAAATAAAGAAAATATCCAATAAAAGAAAAAGAAAAACAAGATAAATAAACAACAACAACAAAAAAGCAAACAAAAAAGAAGATGCGTAAGACACAAAGGAAACTAGACAAGCAATCTTGTCTATCTTTTCAAAGAACCACTGTTTTGTTGTATCAAATCTCTGAATTGTTCTTTTAGTCTGTATAGGCCCCATGTTTTACTATGTTTTGCCACCTACTGCTTTGGTTGTTGGTTTTAAGATTTTGGGGTCATAATTGGCTTATTTATTTAAGCTCTCTCTGATATTGAATGCAAATACTTAGCAATAAACTTTCCTTTCATAAATGTTTCACCATTATTCCAAAGATTCTGGTAACTTGTATTTGTGTTTTAGTCTAGGGGTTTTAAAGTCAACTTCGTGAGTTCTTCAATGACCCACTTGTCAGTCAAGAATGTATTGTTCAGTTCCCACTTGTTTGTGTAGTGTCTGCAACTTCTTTTAATACTAATTTCTGGTTGTATTCCACTATTATTTAATACAATACAAGATATTATTGAATTCTTTTCTATTTCATAAGACATGCTTTGTCACATATAATGGGGTCTAATTTAGAGAGGTTCTGTGCACCCTGAAAAGAATGCGTATTTTATATTTATTGGATATAACACTCCATGGGTATTTGTTAAACCCATTTGATAGTATAATTTACCTCTGAAGTATCTTTGTTTGTTTTCATTGCATTGTCCTATTTAAAGATGACTATGGTATTAAAATCACAAACTATTACTGTATCAGTAACTGGTTGATGCTTTATATCTATAAGGGTCCTTTAAAACTGAATACGGAGACCAAACCATTAAATATATAGGTACTGTTTATTGTTATTTCTATTTTTTGCATGTGCCTCTGTATGTGGTACATATAAATGCATGTTTTATAACTGTAGGCTAAGGTTCATGGGGGGAGTCTCTTTTAGTCTTTCTTTACCTTATTGATTGAGCAAGGTCAACAGAACTCAGAACTTGCCTATATTCCAAGTCTAGCTAATCTGTTTGTTCCAAGGATCCCCTGTCTGAGATATATTGCTAGAATTACAGATGCACTCTCACACCTTCAGAACATTTATGTGGATTTTGAGAATCTGATCACTCTGTTCTGTCTACTGAGCCATCTCCCCAGCCATTGTTGTATCTTCTTGATTAATTTTTCTCCTAATTAATGTATACTGGCTGCTTTATCTTTCCTAATTTTGATTTCAAATCTAGTTTACCATGTCAACATTGCTATGACAGTTTATTTTCAGCCCCTGGTCACTTGATAGATTGCTCTCCATCCTTTGATCTCTGTCCCTTTGTGTCTTTACTGGGTGAGAAATGTTTCTTGAAACAATACATAGTTGGTTTAGGTTTTTAAATTTAGTCACTAGTGTGTTTCTTTATTTGTGAATGTTAGCCTTCTACATATAAGGTATATAGAATAGTGAGAGATATTTATTAACTCCTATCGTTTGACTGTTTTTCTGATTGATCAGATTGTTTGTTCGTTCTATATTTTTAAAATTTATTTTATTTATATGAGTACACTGTAGGTGTCTTCAGATACATCAGAAAAGGGCATCAGATCCCATTACAGATGGTTGTGAGCCACCATGTAGTTGCTGGGCATTGAACTCAGGACCTCTGGAAGAGCAGTCAGTGCTCTTAGCCGCTGAGCCATCTCTTCAGCCCTGAGACAGTTTTCTATTCTTCCTTTGTGTATAGTATTCTTTTAAGAATCTTCTGCCATGTTGGCATGCTATTCACAAACCTCCTTATTTTGTACATTTTTTTTTGCAGTGTAATTGTTTCTCTTTCACTTAAAAAAAAGATAGCACTGCTAGATATAGCAATTTGGGTTTATTAGTATTTATTTTAAAGGTTTGATATTTCTTCCTTGATGCTTCTCTAGCCAAGTTGCTGATGAGAAACCCGATATAATTCTACTATGTATGTCTTTGAAGTTGAGTTTTCCCCCTCATAGTTTTTTTTGTTTGTTTATTTATCTTTTTTCTGAGACAGGGTTTCTCTGTGTAACCCTGGCTGTCCTGGTAGACACTCTGTAGACCAGGCTGGCCTTGAACTCAGAAGTTGGCCTGCCTCTGCCTCCCAAGTGCTGGGATTAAAGGTGTGCACCACCACTGCCCAGTTTATTTATCTATTTTAAAATTTACTTATAATTCAAGTGTTATCCCCTTATCCAGTTTCCTATCTCCCAGGAAGCCCCTGTCCCATCCCTTCCCCCTGCTTCTAGGAGGGTGTTCTTTCACCCATCCACCCACTCCCATCTCCCTGCCCTGGCATTCCTCTACACTGGGTCATCTATCAAGCCTTCATAGGAACAATGTCCTCTCTTCTCACTGATGACTGACAAGGCTACATATGCAGCTGGAGTGATGTGTACTCCTTGGTTGGTAGCTTAGTCAGTGGGAGCTCTGAGGGGTCTGGTTGGTTTATAATGTTCTTCTTCCTATGGGGTTGCAAACCTCTTCAGCTCCTTCAGTCTTTCCCCTAACCTCTCAATTGGGGACCCTGTACTCAGGGCAACAGTTGGCTGCAAGCATCTGACTCTGTATTTGTAAGGCTCTTAGGAGACAGCGATATCAGGCTCCTTTCAGCAAGCATTTCTTAGTATTCACAATAGTGTCTGAGTTTGGTGACAGTATCTTGGATGAATTCCCAGGTGGAAGAGTTTCTGGATGGCCTTTCTTTCAGTCTCTGCTCTGCACTTTGTCTCTATATGTACTCCCATGGGTATTTTGTTCCCCCTTCTAAGAAGGACCAAAGAATCCACACTTATTCTTGAGCTTCATGTGGTCTGTGAATTGTATCTTGGGTATTTTGAGTTTTGGGGCTAATATCCACTTATCAGTGAGTGCATACCATGTGTGTTCTTTTGTGATTAGGTTACCCCACTCAGGATGATATTTTCTAGTTCCACACACTTGCCTAAGAATTTCATGAATTAATTGTTTTTAATAGCTAAGCATCACTCCATTGTGTAAATGCCCCACATTTTCTGTATCCATTCCTCTGTTGAAGGACATCTGGGTTCTTTCCAGCTCTGGCTATTAAAAATAAGGCTGCAGAGTCTCTGGACACCCGCAAGGACCCACACAGGATCTGCCACGGGATCCTAAGACCTCTGGTGAGTGGAACACAACTTCTGCCAGGAGGCAGGTTCAAACACCAGATATCTGGGCACCTTCCCTGCAAGAGGAGAGCTTGCCTACAGAGAGTACTCTGACCACTGAAACTAAGGATAGAGCTAGTCTCCCAGGTCTGCTGATAGAGGCTAACATAATCACCTGAGGAACAAGCTCTAACCAGAGACAACTATAACAACTAGCTCCAGAGAATACCAGATGGCAAAAGGCAAATGTAAGAATCCTACTAACAGAAATCAAGACCACTCACCATCATCAGAACGCAGCACTCCCACCCCACATAGTCCTGGGCACCCCAACACAACCAAAAAGCTAGACCCGGATTTAAAAGCATATCTCATGATGATGGTAGAGGACATCAAGAAGGACTTTAATAACTCACTTAAAGAAATACAGGAGAACACAGCTAAAGAGTTACAAGTCCTTAAAGAAAAACAGGAAAACACATCCAAACAGGTAGAAGTCCTTAAAGAAAAACAGGAAAACAGATCCAAACAGGTGATGGAAATGAACAAAACCATTCTAGACCTAAAAATCGAGGTAGACACAATAAAGAAAACCCAAAATGAGGCAATGCTGGAGATAGAAACCCTAGGAAAGAAATCTGGAACCATAGATGCAAGCATCAGCAACAGAATACAAGAGATGGAAGAGAGAATCTCAGGTGCAGAAGATTCCATAGAGAACATTGGCACAACAATCAAAGATAATACAAAACGAGGAATACTGAATGGCTGAGAAACACCTGAAAAAATGTTCAACATCCTTAATCATCAGAGAAATGAAAATTAAAACAACCCTGAGATTCCATCTCACACCAGTCAGAATGGCTAAGATCAAAAATTCAGGTGACAGCAGATGCTGGCGAGGATGTGGAGAAAGAGGAACACTCCTCCATTGTTAGTGGGATTGCAAGCTTGTACAACCACTCTGGAAATCAGTCTGGAGGTTCTTTTATCCTTGAGAAGAGTTTTTGCTATCCTAGTTCTTTTGTTATTCCAGATGAATCTGCCGATTGCCCTTTCTAATTCTTTGAAGAATTGAGTTGAAATTTTGGTGGGGATTGCATTGAATCTGTAGATTGCTTTTGGCAAGATAGCCATTTTTACTATATTGATCCTGCCAATCCATGAGCATGGGAGATCTTTCCATCTTCTGAGATCTTCTTTAATTTCTTTCTTCAGAGACATGAAGTTCTTGTCATACAGATCTTTCACTTCCTTAGTTAGAGTCATGCCTAGGTATTTTATATTATTTGTGGCTACTGAGAAGGGTGTTGTTTCCCTAATTTCTTTCTCAGCCTGTTTGTCCTTTGTGTAGAGAAAGGCCATTGACTTGTTTGAGTTAATTTAATTCCAGGCTGTGTCCTACCCTTATAGTTTTTTTAAAATTGTTTTTATTAGATATTTTCTTTATTTACATTTCAAATGCTATTCTGAAAGTTCCCTATACACTCCCCCTGCACTGCTCCCCTACCCACCCACTCCCTGTTCTTGGCCCTGGAGTTCCCTGTACTGGATACTTCTTTCTTCCTTAGAATAGGGAACAAAATACCCATGGAAGGAGTTACAGAGACAAAGTTTGGAGATAAGACAAAAAATCGACCATTCAGAGACTACCCCACCAGGGGATCCATCCCATAATCAGCCACCAAACCCAGACACTATTGCATATGCCAGCAAGATTTTGCTGAAAGGACCCTGATATAGCTGTATTGTGTGAGGCTATGCCAGTGCCTGGTAAATACAGAAGTGGATGCTCATAGTCATCTATAGGATGGAACACAGGGCCCCCAATGGAGGAGCTAGAGAAAGCACCCAAGGAGCTGAAGGGGTCTGCAACCCTATAGGTGGAACAACAATATGAACTAACCAGTACCTCCTTATAGTTTTAATATTGTGTTTTTGGTTTTGAATTTGGAAAATTTAATTATGTCATGTTGTGGAAAACATTAAAAGAGAACTGCATGGTTTCTTCACTATACCCAGCTACTCTCTGCCCTTGAGGGTAATGGTTGATCTGTTCTTATCTTGTAGGAACTCTCTGACTCAGAGTTTCCAAATCTCTCTACCTAGCTCATTAAGTTCCCACTGGTAGATTGTTACCATGTCAACCCCATGCTTCAAAACCCCCAAGGCCTTTTGTGTTGCACATCTGGCAAACCCACACTTTGCAGCCATACCTTTCTCTCTGGAACCCAGTCGAACTGCAGTATGAAGGAAAACATCACAAAACTTAGTTCAGAAACAATGGTAACTCAATTGCTGGGCACAACAAGTAGAATCCGAATCTTGTAAGCCATATTAAATGTAAATCCTCTGGTGGTGATTCTTGGTGATCTGCCATTGAAACTGGGAGAGACTAGTAGCTACATCTTGTCCTATGGCTATCCCAGTCAAAAAGCCCCCAATTTGCTCCTGCTTCCTCTCTTCCTTCGTCCAACCCTAGAAGTTCTACCTACTTGCCCAGTGATTGTTCCCTTTATTCATTTGGGGGAAGATTCACAAGAAGTCACCTGAGTATGTCACTCATTCCTGTTTCAGACAACCCATCCTGAGAAAGCGGAATTAACATCAAAATATAGGCAGCACCAGGGCCATCCACAACAATGACATGTTATGGAGAGGATATTTGTTAAATCATGCTTATTTAAAAAAAAAAAAAACTTTGCTATTTCTTGTAGATGTGTCCAATTTGTGGGCCTGTATGTGGTCCCAACACACTTGTTTGATTACATAGTCATACAGTAATTAAAAATGACATTCACCCCCTACTTGGAGGATTCTATGCCTTTTTGTCTCATTCATCAATTGTTGGTGTTTGAGCATGAGCCATTAGTATTCTATTCAGGAACTTGTTTCCTATACCAAATCATTTCAGGATATTTCCCACTTTCCCTCCTATTAGATCCAGTTCCTCAAAAAAATTGGAATAGTTCTACCTCAAGACCCAGCTATATTGCTACTAGGAATATACCCAAAGGATGCTTCACCTTACCACAATTACTCTACTATGTTCATAGCAGCCTTATTTATAATAGCCAGAAAATTGAAGCAACCCAGATGTTCCTCAACTGAAGAATGGATACAGAAAATATGGTTAATTTACTCAATGGAATATTATTCAGCTATTAAAAACAAAGACATCATGAATTATGCAGGCACGTGGATGAAACTACAAACTATTACCCCGAGTGAATGAATTAACTCTAGACCCAAAAGGACAAGCATGGAATGTACTCACTGATAAGTGCATATTAGTCAAAAAGTACACAATACCACACAGATCCTATGAAGCTAAACAAGAAGGAAGACCCAAGTGATGATGTTTCAACCACACTTAAAAGGGAACAAAATAATCATGGGAGGCAGTGGGAGGGGGGAGTGGAGCAGGATCAGGTATAAGGGAGACAGGAGAGAAGTCATAGAGGGCCAGGAAAATATGCAGTTGCTGGGGATGGGGGATGAGGAGTGGGGATGGGGGAATGTCTAGAAAGTCCCAGAGACCTGGGATGTGAGTGGCTCCAGGTCCTAGATGGAAAATTGTCTCTTTATGATAGCCCCCCCCAATCACTGGTGGCTTTTACTAGTAAGCTAATGAAATCTATATCCAACAATTTATCAATTCCAGTAATTTATATACAGTAGTTGGGGAGTTATATGATATTTTTGTAGGAATCTTGCTGTCCAGAATTTCATGCTCCTAGAATTGCTGTGTTGAGGTCTATGCACGTCTTCATTTGGTATCTCTAGAAGAATTGTAATCCAGCAACACGGCTGCGCTGGCAAGTGATCACATCCAAAGAGCCGGGTCTGTGTGATACAGCTACAATGTAGACAAGCTCTTAGTATACACCTTAAGGTAGAGTTAGTTTGTAAAACGAAGTAGCCATGTTTGAAAGTGTCCTATAACTGAGGAGCAGACACAGTGACAAATCAGAGAAAGATTTGACAAAATGAGTCAAAGATAGAATATGCCTGACTCTCAGGAGAACAGACAGGAAAGGGAGGCATCGTGCAGTGCAGGGAGTCAGGTGGAAGTCAGCATAGTGAGTGAAGTGCAGTGGAGTTCAGCTTGCTCATGAGTTCGTACAGCTCATTGCAAGTCAGCAGAAACAGTTAAAGCCAGGGAATATGAAAGAGCCAGATAATTGGAACAAACTGCCAGAATTAGTTTGAGGCCAAGCAGAGCAATTCAGTCAGAAAGTAAGAGAAGCCAGATTGAATCATTCATTTTGGAGAGGAGTTTGAACTAGAGTGGTTGAGTTGAATCAGCTAGCCAGAGTTCAAAAAGAGCTAGAAAGGGTGAGTTTCTTCAGCAGTAAGACATTCAAAATGACTATAACATCAGTCAAATAAAAGCTAAGTTTACAGGTATCTCTTCTTTTTTATGTAAGGACCTCCTTATTGGGAAACATATTCTCTACAACTTCCAGTGACAGAGGGGAGAAAGCAGGCTTCTACTACAGCAGCAACATTAAACTTTACAACATGTAGAAATATACTGAAAATAATTTTTAATCCTAGCATTTGTTACCAATAATCATAAAATGGCAAGGGATAACAGTAATGAATTTGTATTTGGGAGCTTGCATTTAGAGTAAACATGAAAATTTTGAATGAGATGAAGGAAGTGTGGAAAAATGAAAAGAGGAGAGAAGGAAGATTAAAAAATACAAGAATGGCAGCTGAGAATAATTTTATGGAGGAGAAAAGAAAATGCAAGGGATTAGAAAAAGGTAAAAATTTCAAAACAAAAGTATATAATATAAGAATAAAAAGGGTGAAAATGAGTTACAAACAGGATAAAGTCAAAATACTCGTAAGAGGTAGTATAAAAAGACAAAAAGAATTTTTGGGTTTCCTCACTGATTTCTTCAGTGTCTTATTAATTGCTTTTCTTTTCCATTTTTTTATTAGGTATTTAGCTCATTTACATTTCCAATGCTATACCAAAAGTCCCCCATATCCACCCACCCCCACTCCCCTGCCCACCCACTCCCCCTTTTTGGCCCTGGTGTTCCCCTGTACTGGGGCATATAAAGTTTGCAAGTCCAATGGGCCTCTCTTTCCAGTGATGGCCGACTAGGCCATCTTTTGATATATATGCAGCTAGAGTCAAGAGCTCCGGGGTACTGGTTAGTTCATAATGTTGTTCCACCTATAGGGTTGCAGATCCCTTTAGCTCCTTGGCTACTTTCTCTAGCTCCTCCATTGGGAGCCCTATGGTCCATCCAGTAGCTGACTGTGAGCATCCACTTCTGTGTTTGCTAGGCCCCGGCATAGTCTCACAAGAGACAGCTACATCTGGGTCCTTTCAATAAAATCTTGCTAGTGTATGCAATGGTGTCAGCTTTTTTTTTTACTGTGATAAAAATACCCTGACAATAAGCAACTTAAGAAGGAAGAGTCTGTTTTGGCTCACAGTTCCAGGTGGGATGCAGTCCATCAGGGTGGGGAAGGCACAGCAGTCAGGCAGTGTGACAGTCAGCTAGCAGAGCAAGTCAGCAAAAGCAGTAAGTCCCTCCTGGCTGCACACAATCAAGCCTGTCTCCAGGGAAACACCTCCTCCATGAGACTCTGCCTTCTAAAGGTTTTGTAAACTGCTCAAACAGCCTCATCAGCTGGACACAAAATTTCTAAGCATCTAACTTTATTCAAACCACAATGATGACCCATATTCAAGAGTCTTGTTCACATTCTAAGCATTTCTGTAGTGTTTTTATTTTTCTTGTAATTGGCTTTGGAATTTATTCTATTGTGATCTGAGAAGATACAAGAACTTGTTCCAATTAATTTGTTTTTAATAATTTCTTTTTTGACCCGAGATGTGATCAATTTAAATAAGGTTCCAAGGGCTGTTAAGAACCATGCATTTTTCGCTTGTTGGAAGGAATATTCTGTGGCTGTTGCTCACATCTCTGATCTATGGTACGATTCAATCTTGAAGTTTCTTTGTTGAGTTTTGTAAGACTGGCACAGTCAATTTGTGTCTTCAATTATAACTGGACCTTTCTGTCTTCTCCTGTCCAGTAGTGTTTGTTTTATGAAATTGGGTACAACAATGTATTTATTTTTGTGATGCCTTCCTGATGATTGTCCCCTTTAGCAATATAGAGTGATTTTCTTTACCCTTTTTGACTGATTATGGCTTGTAGTCTGCTTCAGCAGATGGAAATGTAGCTGCCCTTGCTCCTTTGGGACTTGTACATGCCTGCTCTATTGACCCTCTCCTTTCATTCTAAATCCGTGTTTCTTTGACTGATGATGATAGGTAACAAATACTTAGATCTCTCTGTAAAATCTAGTCAGCTCTCTCCATCACTTAATTGGAAAACTTAAGACCATTTACATTTAAGTGTTATTAAGTAGAAGGCTTTGCAGATCCTGTACTGGGTTGGCTGCTCTCCTGGTTGTTTGGAATTATTGCTTATTCTTTTCTTTCTCCTCATTTGAATTTGAAGTTTGCTGGTTTATTGACTTAGAAGTGATCAATTCTATCATTAGTTGTTAACTTGGCAGACTCTAGAATCACCTGGGTTATGGGCCTCTGATGATGCCCTTGGAGCATACCTTGATTACATTAATTGGAAGAGTCATTAATTTGACACTCATTATGGGTGGAGGCTTTTCCTGACTCGGGTCCTGGACTCTGTTCAGCAGCAGCATGCGTTCATTCATTGCTGTCTATTCTTGATGACTGATGTATTGTGATGTGACCAGTTGCTTCTTGCACCAGCAGCCTTAAGATTTTGTCATGCTGCCACCATACCAGTGCCCTGTGAGCCAAAGTAAACCTTTCCTTAATTGTTTTTGTAAGAGTTTTTTTTTTCATAGTAATAAAAAAATGAACTTGAGAGACTTCTTCCTAACTATGTTTGTAATGAAATTTATTCTTTCCTTTGCTTGTGAGATTGAAAGTATCATTCTTTATGTTTATCTCTGCAGTCATGACTTAGTACTCCTGACTTGTTTCAGTTTGTACTTGACTTGGAATTTGTTTATTTCTCCATCTATTTTATAAGCTACCTTTCCAGATATAGCCATCTTGGCTGGGAGCTACTTAATTTCAGCAATGTCCTGTATCATGGTTTGGTTTCCTGGCTTTAGGGTTTCTATTTTCATTCATAAGCCTGTGTAAGAGGTCATTTTTTTCTCTTAAAGGTTTTAATATTGTTTCTTTGTTTTGTGGTTTTGAGATTTTTGACTATAATATTTAATGTAGTGACTTTTCTCTGGTTTTGTTTATTTGGGGTTTTAAATGCTTTTGTGCTTGGATATCCACTTATTTGCTCAGATTTTAGAAAAGAATCTGCAGCTGGGTGGTGATGGTGGCACAAGTCTTTAATGCCAGCATTGAGGAGGCAGAGGCAGGAGGATCTCTCCAAATTTGAAGCAGCTTGGTCTACAAAATGAGTTCCAGGACAACCAGTGCTGTTACATTAGCCAATATTATTTCTTAGCCTCTCTACATAAATTTCAGAATTACCTTGTTAGTATTCACTGAATAGTTTCCTGACATTTTGATTGAGATGGTTTCAAAATATATAGGTCAAGATGGGAGAGACAACAGACATCTTTCATTATATCTTCCTGCCTAAAGAAAGACTATGTCATGATTTATTTCTTTTGGCCTTCTCATGTATGGCACAGTTTTTCTCATATAATTGTTGCTGGGTACTTTAGGAGTGGTAGAATGTCTCTGCAGGTCAGGAGAGGTGATTAACAGGTGACAGGTGCACAAGCATTACATACAGGGAATATGGTAGATACTGTAGAGACATTCACTCTTACATACATGGAATGTGGTGGCTACTGTAGAAAGACATTCACTCTGGTTTTTTTTTTTAATTTAGCTTTAATCTTTTTTTTTTCCCTTTCTGTCTGTCCTTATCCCCTCCAGGTCCACCCTCCCACAGTTCCTCATCCCATTCATCCTCACCCATCTCCAAGAGGCTGTACCTACACCACCACCATGCTTGTTCTCCCCATTCCCTGGGACCAAAATTCTCTCAAGGGTTAGGTGAATTTTCTTTCACCGAGGCCAGTCCTCTGCTGTACATGTGTCAGGGGCTAATGATGAGCTCATGCATCTTACTTGGTTGGTTTCTCAGTGTCTGAGAGATTTCAGAGGTCCAGGTTAGCTGAGACTGCTCTTCTTCCTTTTGGGTTGCTCTCATAGACAACTTCTACTATCCTTCCCCTAATTCAACCACAGGTCCCCCCACTTCAATCCAACCATTGGGTTTAAGTATCTACATCTGTCTCAACCAGTTGTTTCTTTGGCCTTTAGGAGGACTGCCATACTAGGCTCCTGTCTGTAAGCACACCATAGCATCAGTAATAGTGTCAGGCCTTGGGGCCTTCCCTTGAGATGGATCCCAATTTGGGCTGATCACTGGAACTCCTTTTCCTCAGTCTCTTCTCCATTTTTGTCCCTACAGTTCTTTCAGACAGAAACAATTCTGGATCAGAGTTTTTGACTGTAGAATGGCAGCGCCATCCCTCCACTTGATGCCCTGTTTTTCTACAGGAGGTAGACTCTACAAGTTCTCACTCCCCACTGTTGGACATTTCATTTAAGGTTCCTCCCTTTGAGTCCTGAGAGTCTCTCACCTCCCAGATTTCTGGTACATTCTAGAGGGTCCCTCCACCTCATACTTCCCAAGGCTGCTTGTTTCCAATCATTCTGATGGCCCTCAGTTCTTCTCTCCTGTTTCTCCCCCAATACCTGATCATGTTCCCCTTTTCCTTTCCCCTGTTCCCCTCCATGTCCCTCCCTCTCTCTGCCACCATTATTTCTTCTCCTTCAAGAGTGGGATTGAAGCATCCTCACTTTGGTCCTTTGACTTGTTAACCTTCTTGAGTTCTGTGGATTGTATCCTGGGTATTCAGTAATTTTGGGGGGCTAATATCCACTTATTAGTGAGTACATACCATGCATATCCTTTTGGGTCTGAGTTACCTCACTCAGGATGATATTTTCTAGTTCCATCCATTTGTCTGCAAAACTCAGGATGTCCTCATTCTTAATAGCTGAGTAGTATTCCATTGTGTAAATGAACCACATTTTCTGTATCCATTCTTCCTTGTGGGACACCTGGGTTATTTCCAGCTTCTGATAAATAAGGCCACTGTGAACATAGTGAAGCATGTGCTCCTGTGGCATGGTGGAGCATCTTTTGGGTATATGCTCAAGAGTGGTATAGCTGGGTCCTCAGGTAGTACTATTACCAATTTTTGGACCTCCAGATTGATTTCCAGAATGGTTGCACCAGTTTGCAATCCCACCACCAATGGAGGTGTGTTCCTCTTTCTCCACATCCTCTCCAACATGTGATGTCACCTGAGTTTTTGATCTTAGCCATTCTAATACACATTTCTCCTTTTATTCTTCCTGCTTCAGGACTGAAGTCTTGTTCAGAGACTTTAGGAAAACTTTCTGGGATATGCTTTGAATGATTCAAGGCATTCTAGGGAAATGCTTGTTTGAAAAAAGTGATTAAAAATGTGATAGAGATGTGGAGAAAAGGGAATGCTTCCTATTAAAAGCTTTAGGAGGAAGAGAGTCTTTGGTTCTTATTGACAGTCTTTTTGAACCTGTCTTTTCCTGACAATCCCTGTAGTACTATGAAACTCGGGGGTGGGAATGGGGGTGGGGGGCATCATTATCCAACTACACAGGTAGAATCCAGTTTCTTTTCAGGCTGAATCAAGGGCTGGGGATTTGCTTAGTAGCAGAGTTCTTGGGTGCATGTATGAGCCCTTGCTTCAGTTGCAGCACAACAAAAACAGAATATATCAGAAACATAGGAAGAAAGAACAGTGAGAGCCCCAGATGAGACATTCTGCAATATTAAGTGTGCATGCCAAGGTCAGTGGGATAAGAGACCTGGGACTTTGGGGCCTTCTTCAATGCCCTGGAAGTTTCAAGGCCTGGGATCCTTGCTACAAACCTGAAGAGGGAGGATTGTGGGTCAAGAATGATTAGGGCTGAACTTGTCATGAGCTTGGGAGCAAAATGTCAGAGTTTGGAGTCAATTTATGGCATGAAGAAAAGAATTCTTGCCCATCTCAGTTTCAGAGCTGGGATAATTGCTGCCATTCTTACTCTGTTATTCACACTTAGTGTAACAACCTTTTGTCCTTCCATAAACCCAAGAACTTTATGTCATTGGCCTACCTCTGCTCTATTCTTAATGAAGCCTTGTGGGATGAGTCAAATGGCGTTTTAGCCATCTTTATCTCCTTTGTACACAAATTCATGCCTTTTTATGCTTCCTCTTTGCTTCTTGGTAGACTGGGGAGCTTTGAGGTGAGGAATTTACTTCTGATCTCCATTTTTCACTGGTAACTATGGATCTGGAAGCTTAATAGTAACACAAAAGTGGAAAGCGGCAGGCTATGCTGGAAAATTTGAAAACATTCATCTCTCTTTTGCATCAAGGGGCCCAATGTTATCTTAAAATTCCAAACCAGAATCACTAACTCATTCATGTTATCAAGTGAATTACTCCTAAATAAGTCTGCTAGTCACTCGTATTATTATTGTCTTGGCTGTAAATCTTTTGAACAGTTTTGATTTTTAATATCAAACAATCAGTCTTTCCTTCCTTCCTTCTCTCCCTTGCTTCTTCCCTCCTTTTTCTTTCCTTTCTCCTTCCTTCCTTCCTTCCTTCCTTCCTTCCTTCCTCCTTCCCTTGCTCCCTCCCTCCCTCCCTCCTTCCCTTTCTTTCTTTCGTTCTTTCTTTCTTTCTTTCTTTCTTTCTTTCTTTCTTTCTTTCCTTCCTTCCTTCCTTCCTTCCTTCCTTCCTTCCTTCCTTCCTTCCTTCCTTCTCTTTTGAGAGTCACTATGTAGTCCAGGCTGGCCAGAGTGACCATCTTTATGCCTCAGCTTTTCCTTTTGCGATTAGGTGTGCCAGTGTGGCTAGCCTCTCAGGCAATTTTGAATGTTTAAAAAGAAGATGAAGGGGTTGAGCATATAGCTCAGTGGGTGAAATGTTTTCCAGGCACATATTAGGACCTGACTTTGCAGTCTCAGAATCCATGTAAAATCTCATCATGAACCCATGGTTTTGAGCCCAACACTTGTGGATTGAGGTGGGAGGTAGATGTATGATAATTCCTAGAAGATCATGGGTCAGCATCAGTGAAAAGCAATGAGACCCTATCTCACCTGTGGAAGATAACTAACTGATACTTGGGCTACCCTCTGATCTAAACAAACACACTCTGGCATATGCATGTGTTCTCCCCTGAGAGAGAGAGAGAAAGAGAGAAAGAGAGAGAGAGAGAGAGAGAGAGAGAGAGAGAGACAGACACAGAGACACAGAGACACAGAGACACAGAGACACAGAGACACAGAGAGAGAAATGTGGGAGATGTGGGTGGATTTAAGGTAAAAGACAGAAGCCTGGACAGTTTGGATACTTACAGCATAGGAACACCAGGTGTTGTATCACAATCATTGTGCATTAGGGGTAGGAACACATCTCCGTGAATGAGTTGAAAGTCTATCATTCTATTGTGTCTCTCTGTTAATTCAGTGAGTTGACTTAGTTCTAGCTAGCATCTATTGTGACCTCTGTGGTGCACCTTTGGACCCAGAAAAGTGTTGTGGCTGCTGAGTATGAGAAGTTTTACTTTTCTAACAGTCAAGGAGGCCTTCCAAAGCAGAGGGTGTTGAGAGTCCATGTTCAGAGAATGACAGGCTGCTTCAGTTCTGCATAATTCACTGGGTTCTTCATTTTCAAATATTGTTTCTTCCTTGAGAATTCAGCTATTAAGTCTCCACTGGTTTAAATAGATATGAAACATTGAACATCCATTTGCTTTTGAGCCCTCAGTGAATAGCCAAGAGGATGTTCCTTTAGAAAAATATATATTTTATTCTGTCCATTGCATCTAAATGGACCAGCGGCAAAGCTGTGTTTATTCACATCCATATGCAAATATTGACTTATGCCTTGCATTGAAGTAAGCTTGGTACGTTTGGAAGAAAAACATAACACAGATAAACATTTATAAGCAATTCAAATATTAAAGAGCTTGAACATTTCTAAAGGCGCTCATATATGAGGTTTTTTCTTTCTGGGTTGTCATTATGATTCTACAGTTATTTGCAAAATACAGTTACTGAACTCTCTAGCTTTTATGTATGAAAGTATGTGTTTATTTCTGACAGCAATAAAGCCAATATGTTAGGCATTCATACATCCCTTGTAATAATCCTTGGGGAGAGATATGTAGCACACTGCTCCCTTTTATGGTGATACCATAGAAATGGGACAGTTAATTTCAAAACCTGTCACAGGTGTAGCTAGCTATTTCTCATAATCACGGCTGAGGATTGTTTTAAATGATGATTCTGATGTTTAGGCATATAACTTTACAGCAAAATGTACCATTTTAGCTTTCTTGCATCTAACATTTGTTCCCCTAATATAGCCTTTATTAAAATGTTTAGAAGCTGGCTAGTGTACATGCTACTACAAGATCCTGTCTCTTTTCTTCTTTCTTACATTCAGTTATATTAAGATGCCATTTTAACTTGCTCAAAGCACAGAAAAATGCCACAAACTAGCAAATTAAAGATGAAAACTAAAGCTGTAACAGATGTTCCTGGGGACCTGTTACTATCCTCCATTATCTTCTAGCAACCGTCAGGCAAACCCTTCATTTCATGTCTTCTAGCACAGCATACAACACATTTATGAATTGTTAACGTAAGTCAAAAATGCAGACCTGAACTTTACTTGCAAGTCTAGAATAGTCTCTTCTACTAAATAATAAAACCACAGTAATAAAAGAAATGGCAATTGAGGAAGATTTTATTATTGTTTATAGGAAAAACAAGAAGCAAGTAGGTGACCATGAAGGCTATAAGTTAACAGAAAGGATTCAGTTTAACTGGGAATACTTACAATAAACTTATTTTTTGTAAGGAATTGTCTAAACTCTATTTAAGATACATAATTCTGCAAGATAGAGACAGCTCTCAGAGAAATTATGGTCTTCAAGTTGAGTTATTACATGTACATGCATATCAGCAGGGCACTACCATAAAGTGTAACTGCTTCAAGGAAAATGTACATAAGAGCTGTGGTGTTGGCACTGGCAGGGCATACTTAGCAATAATTACATTCTACCCCCCAGAGAAAGGTTCATAAAAGGAAACAGTGTGAAAAAAATTGGAAATAGGAGTCTAGAATCTAATTTTTCTATGAAAAATCTTGTTAATTTTGTACAACAAACATTTATGAAGTTCTTTGCCGGTACCTGTGACCATGCTAGAGAATGGAATCCACAGCAATGAATGTTCTTAGGGTCTGAAATGGAGTAGAATAATCCATTGGTTTAAGGAGTCATTGCATTTGCATAGGATGACATGTTTTTCTGGTGTCCTTTGCTTCATTCTTTGGATCTACATATTGCTAGTTCTTCC
Source organism: Mus musculus (assembly GCF_000001635.26). Lineage (NCBI taxonomy): Eukaryota > Metazoa > Chordata > Mammalia > Rodentia > Muridae > Mus > Mus musculus. The sequence goes on along the minus strand of NC_000080.6, from coordinate 40,613,896 downwards.
TTGTTCTGTGCTATGGCTTCTGAGAAATTTGTGAAAAGTTCCCTTGCCTGGGAAGATAAAGGATAACTATGAGATATTTTCTGTACTCTCCTTCTTACTGCAGACTTCCTTTACTAATGCTCATGTTGGGGAGCCTCACTGCACAACTCTTCTTTGAATTCAGGAGGCTAGCTGGTTCCTTTTCTTCACGTCTTAGAAGTGGTAATGAAAATTTGTTACCACAAACTCTGCACTTCTACAGTTCTATTACTTAACTCCTTCTGTTGTCTGATGCTAAATGGGCCCTTGATTAATATGACATAGATGCCATCTAGTTTTCTGTGGCTGTGTCTTAGCTTTAATTGTTAATTTGACATAGCCTAGAATCACCTGAGAAGGGAATCTCAATTGAGTTACTTCCCAGGGGACATCTCTTTGGGAGACTGTCTTGATTATTAACTGATGTAGGTAGGCCTAGCCTTCTGTGGGCAGCACCATTCCCTAATAGCCCAAGCTGGAAAGAACCCAGATGCCCCTCAACAGAGGAATGGATACAGAAAATGTGGTACATCTACACAATGGAGTACTACTCAGCTATTAAAAAGAATGAATTTATGAAATTCCTAGCCAAATGGATGGACCTGGAGGGCATCATCCTGAGTGAGGTAACACATTCACAAAGGAACTCACACAATATGTACTCACTGATAAGTGGATATTAGCCCAAAACCTAGGATACTCAAGATATAAGATACAATTTCCTAAACACATGAAACTCAAGAAAAATGAAGTGTGGACACTATGCCCCTCCTTAGAAGTGGGAACAAAACACCCTTGGAAGGAGTTACAGAGACAAAGTTTGGAGCTGAGATGAAAGGATGGTCCATGTAGAGACTGCCTTATCCAGGGATCCACCCCATAATCAGCATCCAAACGCTGACACCATTGCATACACTAGCAAGATTTTATCGAAAGGACCCAGATGTAGCTGTCTCTTGTGAGACTATGCCGGGGCCTAGCAAACACAGAAGTGGATGCTCACAGTCAGCTAATGGATGGATCACAGGGCTCCCAATGGAGGAGCTAGAGAAAGTATCCAAGGAGCTAAAGGGATCTGCAACCCTATAGGTGGAACAACATTATGAACTAACCAGTACCCAGGAGCTCTTGACTCTAGCTGCATATGTATCAAAAGATGGCCTAGTCGGCCATCACTGGAAAGAGAGGCCCATTGGACACGCAAACTTTATATGCCCCAGTACAGGGGAATGCCAGGGCCAAAAAGGGGGAGTGGGTGGGTAGGGGAGTGGGGGTGGGTGGGTATGGGGGACTTTTGGTATAGCATTGGAAATGTAAATGAGCTAAATACCTAATAAAAAATGGAAAAAATGGTAAAAAAAATAGCATTGGAAATGTAAATGAGCTAAATACCTAAAAAAAAAATGGAAAAAAAAAAAAAGAGAATAGATGTGAACTCCATGCTCATGAGCATGGAAAATCTACTTTATGAAATTGCTGCTTTCCACAGATGGCTTAATTTTTTGAAGACTTAACTATATTTTCAGAATAAATGTACAACTATGAAAAAAACAAAAAAAAAAAACAAAAAAAAAATGTGACAGGCATGTGTGAATGTCAGTGCAGATGCTGCAGAGCTGTATTCCTTTGGGAGGTATAAGGAGAGAATCTGTTTCCTGCCTCTTTCAGTATCTTGGCTGTTGCAGACTTTAGCTCATTTCTAAATTCTCCCTCCATTTTTCACATCATCTTTCTATGTGTGTTGCTCCCTTCTTTTTCTATGTGATATGATCTTCTGCCTTTTTTATTGAGTGGTATGACTGAATAAAAGGATCATGTCAAAATTCTTAATTATACATTCATCTGTTTCTTCATAGAAAAAATTATAAGTTCCAAAATTAGGCCCTACACTATTTTTGAAATATATAACTTTATTTATAAAAATAAACATTTATAAATATGTATAAACATTATACTAAATAAAATATTTATAAATACATATAATTATATAACTATAAATAACTATTAATTCACTGAGAATTTCATACATGTCTGAAATGTATGTTAGTCTTATTACCCTCCTGTCACCCCAACTCCCAGAGATCTACCCACTCCTCAAAACTTCATATATTTCTTTTTTTAACTCATAGAGTACAATTTGTAGACTATCTATGGGAGATACACAAGAGGCCACACCCTTACACAAAACTACTTTCCCCCTAGACTTCATAAACTGTCATAATCTCCTCAGCTAGGAATGAGGGTTTGTGACATCCCTCTACAAAACTGAAATGCTGACTGGCTTGATGTTTTACAGGTATCATGTAGATACTCAGAGCTCCTGTGAGTTCATACAAGCATGGGTCCTGTCATGTTTTGATGAGACTGCTTCATTCTTGCTCTCTTCAACCTTTCCCTCTTGTAATCTCTCTTCACTCTCTTCTGTGATGGTCTCTGACCTTTAGGGAGTGTGTGATATTGATGAACCAGTTATGGTTGAGCATCTGACTAACACTTATTCTCTATGTTTAGTGTGTTGTAATTTTCTGCATTTGCTGCCAGGCCTTTAGAAAGATGAAACTAATGTGGGAGACAGGCTACTTCTAGCAGGGAAAGCCTGGAGGCTGAGAGTCATTGATTAATAAAATTCAAATCTCACTAGTACTGACTGCTTATTAGACATCTGAGAGTACTGGACACTTAGAAGGGCATATTTCATGTCATCAATCACTGATGAATATGAGCTTGCAGCGTCATGTTGAGATCATGCCTGACTGAGGTAGAGAGTGTAAGAACTGGCCTGCTACATAGTCTAAAGCCATCTAGAAAGTATATAATTGAGTTGCTTTGAGTTCTCCTTTCCTGAAATGATTGCTTCTTATTTATTATTTAGGAAATATTTTATCTAGTTGTTATTATGAGTGTCATATTAGATACATTACTGAATTAATAGAATTTAATCCCAGGGGTCAAAGGCAAGGAAGGAAACACCCTTGGTCTAGGAAACTATCTAAATCTTAATGGCATAGTTTTTAAAGAGAAATACTACCCAGAAGCATATGATTTTTGAGATGTGCCAAGAAATACTACAAGAAACAAATGCAGCACAAGTGTAATTTCAATGGCTGACATTTCTTATGTACTGTAATAATGGATAAATACAAGAGAATCTCTGCTGTAGGCTGTTTGGGCAAAATGTGAACAGTTCTCTTGTTATTGTTACTTTTTTACTTATAAAAATATACTCAGAAAGAAAAATATATAGACCAGTAAAATCTTGTTTAGTATGAAGAAAATTTAACTATCAAGGTAGCTCAATTCTATCCAGTCCCCAAACACAGCATAGTCTTGATGTTTCTATTAAGGGGATTTCCCCACCCCTATATTCTATCATCTGTTGTTCATTTTGGAAACTTCTTAATTAGGCAAAATGCGTAATTATCAGACAGCAGTTAGCATTCAACTTCAGCCCTATCATCAATGAGACTCTCCATTAATTTGCTATGTGTGGTGATATCAAATCTGAAATTAAATTTACTTCTTAAAATTAGAGTTCTGTTAACTGCTCATAGAAATGAGCCAAAAGAAAACCCCCCCAACTCTTTCTGTGGCCAGAGTTAAGAAGCAGAATTGAACTGTGATACATTCTCCTCACAGACCCAGAGGAGAGGAAGGTGCATATGTTATAGAAGAGTCAATATTTTTCTTAGGTGTTTTATTTTATACAGTTTCATTTATATATACAATCCATTGTGGTTATATTCACCCACATCATGCTCTGTTATCACCTTTTCTTTCCCTCAGAACTCTTTTTCTTCCCAGCTACTTGCCTAATGGATGTATTATTAAAGAAAATGACACCCATTTTCATGGTTCAGCAACCACTGCCAAGGGATGGAGCCTGGTGAGCAACTCCTCCATTCATGGCAGAATGCTAAAGGGTCCAATTTTGTGCAAGTATGTTTATGATTGCAACAGCCAATGCTGTATTTCATGAGATTGGTTGTGTTCAGGGTGGTATGGCTGTACAACCATATTATATCTGAACAGCAGCAATCCATTGTATCCCTCTCCATTCGTTGACTTCTAAATTCTTCCTACACCCCACTCCTCACTTTCCCCTGGGCCTTGGATACTTTAACCAGCCAGGTGTCTTTGCATCAGTTGTTACTCTCTGACAAAAGAAGGCTCTTTGCCCAAGGCTGAGGGTGCCGCTATTCTATGGGTGTAGACAAAAGTAGGAAGCTTAACAATATGCCCAAATAGGGAAACCACAGGATTATGTGCTTACTTGGGCCTTTGACCTTCTCAGCCTTAGGCTTTGCCACTGGACATGATCCTACAACTTGACCTTAAAATAAAATCTTAAAGTACATAGTAACAGGCATACTCATGGAATCATATTGATTTAAATCAATGAACTTCAAAAGGAGAGGCAGAATCCATTCAATGCTGATAGAAAACAAGTAGCTAAAGAGGTCAGTTCATCCTTTGGTCAGATGCAGAGAAGGGTCGAAGGGCTTTTCTGTCGATCATTACTGGGAGTAGTTTAAGTCCATTTCTCAGCGGCTTCACTGACTCATTGAACTCTGCAGGTACATCTGGGGTTGGCCTGTCTGAGTGTATGTCCACAGTCTTGTCTCGGCAGGGCAGCTTCGATAAAGCTTCTGCTTCCCTTCACCTGGGAAGTGGCATAGCTGCACCTATGCTTGCTTCGTCTTCTTTTCCAGGAGTAACCTCTGTCCTTTTCTTGGTGCTTTCCCCCTTTTGTGTCAGCATGGTTGTGAAATCTTGGAGTTCTTTCTTTCTTTCAAACACCCTGTTCTCTATTATTCTGACTCTCCTTAACCAACTCATTGTGCAGAAGCAATTTCTAGATGGCATCTACTGACGTGAGACTTAGCTATTTTTTTAATTCACCCAGTTTTATTACAAATGTGGCGTGCAGATGAAACTCTTCAATAACTTCATTCTGGGACATCTGTTATTCAGCATTTCCTTAGAATTTCCAAAGAGTAAATAAAAGTTTTACAGCCTTGTTCATTTGGACTTCTGAAAAGGCATGAATACACACAACAATTGGGTCATGAGGCATGATTGTGATGGCATGAGCCTGTAGTCCTCGGGGGGCTTATGCAGGAGGATTGCTTCTGTCTGAGAGTTTGAAACAATGTAGGGTATCAGGATGAGATTCCATCTCAAGAAACAAAAAGAAACAAACAAACAAAAAAAGAACACAATGTCAGTAGCTATAATGAATGACATCTCATGCCCCAAATTAACCAGTGTCAGTAAACAAAAAGAGAGAGATCAAATAAAGCCCATAACAGTTAAGCATAGCCATTTTTATAAGTCACATTAACAAAAAGTAGTGTTTCCTCATCTTTGTCTGTCTCACAATCTAGACTCACTTTTCCTTCCAGATACTTAGAGATTGCATACTATGAGACTTAGAAGGGGAAAATAAGAAGAATAATAGAAATAAAGATTTACAGGTTTGGTAGGAGGCTGGTCTGTTTTGAATACTTTAGCACCTGTTAGAATATATTAATTATACTTAATAATGTTGGCTTTTTCATATATATATATGTATATATATTTATATATATACATATACATATATATTTGATTATATTAACCCTATCACCCTCTCTTGTCACCCTTCCATTCACATCAATCTCTTCATCTTCCTAACTACTCCCCCTCTACTGTCTTGTCTTTAGTGGGGACCCAATAAATTCTTTTAGATTTACTCACATGACATACGGAAGAGATTATTTATAGGAATCTGGGAACTTTACCATGGATACACCAGTGAAGAAATGTCTCTCTTTCTTTCAGAAACCATTAACTGCCTGAAAAACTTCATGGAGCCGTATTAGTGCCTTGTGGGTCCCTACATCCATCATGTAGGACTGTGCATTCAACAGTCATTTATTTTATACATTTAGACCAATTTCTAATTTCTGTGGCTACCATCAAAGGATGCTTCTCTGACCAAATCTGGCAACAGCACTAATCTATGGGCATAAACATAAATATTTAAAGGGTAGTTTGTTGTAGGGCCTCATATTGCAAGCCTCCATCTTGAAAAGCAAAATAGTTATAAGAAATCTCCCACTGAGATGTAATTCGAAAGTAATTCCCTTTATTATGGAAGAGAACTCTTCTGATAAGATATCTCTTTATAAATTTACATCTCAACAAACTTCAGATATTTGCAATGACTTCACTCTCAATCTTGTTCTAGAATTTTCCTGATTATTTTCATGTTTTCTTTTCACTTCTGTATGTCTTCCTTTTCCTATCCACACTTTGATAATTAAATTTATGGGTCTTCCTTTGTGATGTGAGGCTGTTTCCACAGATTAACACGGGGAAACGTGGACTCAGGTAAGTAGACACCCTCTTTAGTGTGTCTAGGTAGCATCCACCCACAGGTGCTTGAATAGCACAAAAGGCAGAGGAGGGAGAAGTATGTACTCTGTCTTCTTTTTCTGCTTCATTGTTTGAGCTGGATCATCTTAGCTGCTGTTTTGCAAATGGAATTCACACCATTAGTTGTTGTGGCTTAGGCCTTTAACCTTAGACTGAGCCATAGCCAGCTTTCGGACAACAGATCATGGGCTCCTCTGCCTCCATCATCTCTGTCTCTGTGTGCCCAGCACTGGAAAAGTGCAAACACATCTCCTTGGTTGACTTGGAGAACACTGACTGCTGACTAATATGCATGCTTCTTTCCCTCTGTAATCTCAAGCTTATCTTATTTGTAATTTTTCCAAGGACACAGCTTCAACTATCATGTAAGCAGAAAAAAAATTATTGAGGATTCCAGATAACAAATTTATGGCCTTGAAATTCTTCCGATGCCAGTCATCTGACTATGGCTGAAAAAATTGATTATAAAGGGGAAAATGTTTCATGGGGCTAGCAAAAGGTGCTGCTGCTCTCCCTCAGTATCTTGGCTGACCCCATTAGTGAGTCTGACTTTTCACAGATGCTAATGATGAGCTATGGTGCTGTTGAAATAGCCTCATCTTGGAAATGAATGGATCACAAATGGCTTGGAAATGAAGGCAGTGCGATTAACTAAATTAGTGTCTCATATTTTAACCTCTCATCATTAACTCACCTTGGCTTGCCACATTATCTCAGATGTCAGCTGCTTCTGGGGAAGCAGACAGACAGGATTCCTACCCACAAGTCTCAGCGCCATCTGTTTCTCTGCTGCCCTTGCTGAATTTTCTGAGTCACACGGAAGATTTTCAGGACATATTAGACATTATTTCTTACTAAAATGAGTAATGTCCAATCTGACAAAACTTTACCATTCCCTTTGTCTTCTTTGGCTCAATGTACAGCTTGCCTTTATGAATTTCTCATGGATTTTATTAGTTTTACTTAGCCTTTTAGTTATAAGAATGGTCTAAGTCCATATAACTTGTCCTTGGAGATCGATCTGTGGGATATTAGAAAGCAATGCCTTCCTTTACCTCTAGTATATTCTATGTAAAAAACAGTTAAGGCTCATGCTTTTGCAAGCTTCAGCTTCCAAACACAGTGCCACAGATTGCATAGTTTTTGTTTCAGATATTTCTTCAGTTCATTTATTCAACAGTTATTTATTGGACATCCCCAGTGTTTCAAGACAGATGTTCCACAAAAACAGAAGCAAACACATAATTATAAGTTGGGTTGTACTTTTGAAAGAAAAAGAAAGCTTGTGACTAGTGACTCAATGGGATGACTGGACTAAGATGGGGGGGGGGCAGAAGTCAGTGAAGAACTGATTCTAGCTTAGGCATGAGCAATGAATTTGCATCAGGCAGACAAAGAATAGTAGGAGGAGTAAGCTTTCCTAGTAGGAAGGATGATATTTACAATGGATTTGAGAGTATATCCCACTCAGAAGGAAACTGCAGCATGAGTGATGCAGAAATTAATGTACATGGCTGTAAATCACACCGACTTTTTGTAAATATGAAAATGTAACCATCTGTGGTCCATTTAGGCTATGCACACACATAAATATTTCTTCAAAACACTGTACAATGTCAGGTCTCACTTTTCTGAGCCTACATTAGGAGGCCATGTCTGTGTTACAGAATATTAATCCTCTGCTTTGCTATTCATATTTGCCCCCCTCCTGGTTTTCTTCAGTACATATTTATCACTGTTACTTCCATGCTACTTATGGTGGGCAACATAATGGGTGAGAACCCACTACTGGTAATTGAGGGATTCTGGGATGGAATACACACAGGCAAATGATATGTAGGAGGGGGGAGAATTGGTATCTCACCCAAAGAAGCCAAGTTACTGTCCCAGTACTGATACAAAGGAACACAGCCACTGCCTGTAGGGATTTACCCTGGGCTGCCTGCTAGGAGGAAGACAGTGAGAAGCAAACAATAAAAGCTGCCTGCCCCTAGACACCAGATAAATAAAGGATAGAGACTTATAAACCCGATTTCCTGTTTTTTAAGGAGAGAAGGGAATATAGAGATTTTGCCCGAGTTATGTGGAGTGGAGATTTCTACTTGAGGTTCAAAACTGATACAAAGAGCTTAAGCTGAGAAGCTGGGGGCCCTGCTGTGCAAAAAGCTAGGCCCTCTGCTCAGAGGAAGAACTTGAGAAGCAGAGAGCCAGATGGTAGACTCAGAAGAAGGGAGAAGGTAGGGAGAATGAAAGAACAAATGCTTTAAAAATATTGAAAAGTCTTGCCAGGGCAAATTCTTGGGATCTTTAAATGTTGTCTACAGGGGATTTTTGGGATTGTCACCCTGGTATTACAAAAATTAGAGTCTGTAAACAAGCTTATACAGAAAGTAGAAGGGAATATAATTAAAGTTAAATACAGACAATAAAGATTGAGACATTTGATCTTAAAAAAATTTAAATCAGGGGTTAGGAAGCTTAAGCTATCTCAGACAGTAGAAGCTTAGACTCTGAGAACTAAATAAAGACAAAAGGGGCAGATGTATCCACAGATCCACAGAGAAATTAATCTCCATAGTAGGGAGGATTTAAGTACACATAGTTGTATAAAATACTGATCCTTTTGATATTAAATTATAGGTTGAAGAGCAGGAGATGGTGAAGAAGCACTATTTCAATGTTTGATATTTGTTTAAAAAGCTTTAATTGCTTTAAATCATTTTAATCATCAAAATATGCGTGGTTATGAGTTTGGTGGTTATATTAAAAATCCTCTGGGAGAGGTAAATCTATACCTTTAATGATTTCTGGTTACTGGACCAAGGACATGCTATTCTGGGAAGGAGGCTCTGTATTTGTTTGACAGGAAAGGAGAAAAGTCTCCAGACCCCTTCTAGAGTGATATGGATCAGATATGACAGGGGAAGACCTCCTGAAGATCTCAAAGATTTTGGGAAAATCAACACAAGACAAGTAAATCGATCTGCTGATTCCTTGATGTGGGAACAGCCCAGTAATTGGCTCAGACATAAAAATGTCTCTAGACAAAACTTCAGATAAAATGAGAATAAATCTTGTTGGTTATGGAATCCCTAAGATTCTTTGTGCACGCCTTCATATGGCATGAATGAAGATTTATTACAATTGTTATTGATAAAATTAACTCATAAGAAGACAGTAGTTTTCTTTGATTTGTTCAAACAAGGAGAAAAATTTCATCCTTATCTGATCTGTGCACCCTACACAATACATACAAATATCTTAATGGTACTAAAATTTTGGTCGTGAGATTCGTATATTACAGAATGTACAACTTTGACAAGATTCATCCTCAGAGATGCTGAACTGACCTCATGTTCCCATACCCTACCTCCTGATTCTGCCTAGAGACTTGCTTCCAGAATAGCTTCAGGAATTGTTAACTATTCCAGATGATCTTGCCTCATCCAACCTTTCAGATGGATCCAGTCAGAACTTCAATCAAGCCCTGAGCCTTCTGAACATACAGAGACAGGATAACATGCTAAAGCTAGCTCTCTTAAGTCTAAACAATTTTCTAATTTTCCCACCCCTTCCCACCTCTTTAAAGAATTTCTCATTGCCCCTATTCAGCAGGAAAAAACCATGAAGAGCTGTCAGCCTGGTTCCTTATGTTTAGGTGTTTGGTTATGGTTATTTTACAAATTAAAGATACATCGTCATTTTAAGGGATAATTTGTGACTAGTAATAATTTTGAACAGGGGAGAAATTGATGGAATTGATTGTAAATGTATTGTGGAACAAAACATTGTGTAGCCATAATTTTACATTTATAGAAATCTTTATAATTGGTATAAATTTGAAATTACAATTTTTATATTGGTATGTAATTTACATATTGATATAGAATTAAGATTGTCATTGGTACAAATCTGTATGTTGTTATAAAACTTGAAATTAATACTTTCACTCTTAGATAGGCATTGAGCCCGTGCAACTTATTTAAGAACATAAGACTTTGACCCAGTTCTTTTATAGCTGCTACTACCAACTGTTTAGGATGATTAAGTAATGCAAGTTAAGGGCCAGATAGTAAACTCATGGTTAGGTTAGATTATAATTTAATTATAATAGAGTGCATTCAATTTACTTAAATAGAAATGGCTAAGATCAGCTAAAGTTTAATGGTTTAAATATACTTTACATAGATTGCCTTCAGAAACAAGTCCATAGGATATGACATTTAATGTTATTTCATTATTAATGATCATTTGACAATGAGATAGATCTGCTCTTGACAACTTACCTATTCTCCTTCAAAGAAGAATTAAGCATCTTTACCTCTATGAAAGGTTGCTTATTGTGTCAAGTTAGCCATGGGGCAGAAAATGCTTATTTCATCTGCAGACAAAATATTATACAAAAGGACAAACTGATGTGGGATAGTTGACTACTAATCTCTGCCAATACAGGGTAAGCTCGTCTTTTACATTCCAACTTCTTTGCTGCGTCTGTCAGATGGCTCTGGGCTAAATGTCTGAAGACTGATGCTCCAACATTATAAGAAACTAGGGGACTGTTCAGGTAGTCAGCTGGGTCTACAATTATTTAAGTTTTAGAAGCTATGTTTTGTGCTTCCTATATACTCAGGTAATATTTAATTCATTTTTGGATTTCTGATGAGGTTGAAGACTAATTAGAGTCCCATAAGCAAACGTAAGTTGTTTAACATTAAAAGATATGATATAGAATTTAAAACATGGTTTTCAGATGGTGTTACAGGCTAAAATTAAAACACAATTCAGGTACAGAATCATAAACTCTTTAAGTTAGAAATGATGGTAGAGTATTTTTTTCAAATGACACTGAATGTCCATTTTTATTACCCATTTTTATAACACAATTTCCTCAGTTCCCAAAAATATGATAATATGACATTTTTTATTAGGTATTTAGCTCATTTACATTTCCAATGCTATACCAAAAGTCCCCCATACCCACCCACCCCCACTCCCCTACCCACCCACTCCCCCTTTTTGGCCCTGGCGTTCCCCTGTACTGGGGCATATAAAGTTTGCAAGTCCAATGGGCAGCTCTTTTAAGTGATGGCCTATTAGGCCATCTTTTGATACATATGCAGCTAGAGTCAAGAGCTCCAGGGTACTGGTTAGTTCATATTGTTGTTCAACCTAAAGAGTTGCAGTTCCCTTTAGTTTCTTGGGTGCTTTCTCTATCTCCTCCATTGGGGGCCCTGTGGTCCAGTCAATAGCTGACTGTGAGCATCCACTTCTGTGTTTGTTAGGCCCCAGCATAGTCCTACAAGAGATACCTATATCTGGGTCCTTTCAGCAAAATCTTGCTAGTGTATGCAATGGTGTCAGCATTTGGAAACTGATCATGGGATGGAATTCTGGATATGGCAATCACTAGATGGTCCATTCTTTCGTTACATATCCAAATTTTGTCTCTGTAACTCCTTCCATGGGTGTTTTGTTTCCTATTCTAAGAAGGGGCAAAGTGTCCACACTTTGGTCTTCGTTCTCTTGAGTTTAATGTGTTTAGCAAATTGTATCTTATATCTTGGGTATCCTAAATTTCTGGGCTAATATCCACTCATCAGTGAGTACATATTGTGTGAGTTCCTTTGTGATTGGGTTACCTCGCTCAGGATGATGCCCTCCAGGTCCATCCATTTGCCTAGGAATTTCATCAATTCATTCTTTTTAATAGCTGAGTAGTACTCCATTGTGTAAATGTACCACATTTTCTGTATCCATTCCTCTGTTGAGGGGCATCTGGGTTCTTTCCAGCTTCTGGCTATTATAAATAAGGCTGCTATGAACATAGTGGAGCATGTGTCCTTCTTAGTGTTGGGACATCTTCTGGATCTATGCCCAGGAGAGGTATTGCTGGATCCTCCAGAAGTACTATGTCCAATTTTCTGAGGAACCTCCAGACTGATTTCCAGAGTGGTTGTACAAGCTTGCAATTCCACCAACAATGGAGGAGCGTTCCTCTTTCTCCACATCCTCGCCAGCATCTGCTGTCACCTGAATTTTTGATCTTAGCCATTCTGACTGGTGTGAGGTGGAATCTCAGGGTTGTTTTGATTTGCATTTCCCTGATGATTAAGGATGTTGAACATTTTTTCAGGTGCTTCTCTGCAATTCGGTATTCCTCAGGTAAGAAATCTTTGTTCAGTTCTGAGCCCCATTTTTTAATGGGGTTATTTGATTTTATGGAGTCTACCTTCTTAAGTTCTTTATATATATTGGATATTAGTCCCCTGTCCGATTTGGGATAGGTAAAGATCCTTTCCCAATCTGTTGGTGGTCTTTTTGTCTTATTGACGGTGTCTTTTGCCTTGCAGAAGCTTTGCAATTTTATGAGGTCCCATTTATCGATTCTCGATCTTGCAGCACAAGCCATTACTGTTCTATTCAGGAATTTTTCCCCTGTACCCATAACTTCGAGGCTTTTCCCTACTTTCTTCTCTATAAGTTTCAGTGTCTCTGGTTTTATGTGGAGTTCCTTGATCCACTTAGATTTGACCTTAGTACAAGGAGATAGTAATGGATCAATTCACAGTCTTCTACATGATAACAGCCCGTTGTGCCAGCACCATTTGTTGAAAATGCTGTCTTTTTTCCACTGGATGGTTTTAGCTCCCTTGGCAAAGATCAAGTGACCATAGGTGTGTGGGTTCATCTCTGGGTCTTCAATTCTGTTCCATTGGTCTACTTGTCTGTCACTATACCAGTACCATGCAGTTTTTATCACAATTGCTCTGTAGTATAGCTTTAGGTCGGGCATGGTGATTCCACCAGAGGTTCTTTTATCCTTGAGAAGAGTTTTTGCTATCCTAGGTTTTTTGTTATTCTAGATGAATCTGCCAATTGCCCTTTCTAATTCGTTGAAGAATTGATTTGGAATTTTGATGGGGATTGCATTGAATCTGTAGATTGCTTTTGGCAAGAGAGCCATTTTTACTATATTTATCCTGCCAATCCATGATCATGGGAGATCTTTCCATCTTCTGAGATCTTCTTTAATTTCTTTCTTCAGAGACATGAAGTTCTTGTCATACAGATCTTTCACTTCCTTAGTTAGAGTCACGCCTAGTTATTTTATATTATTTGTGGCTATTGAGAAAGGTGTTGTTTCTCTAATTTCTTTCTCAGCCTGTTTGTCCTTTGTGTAGAGAAAGGCCATTGACTTGTTTGAGTTAATTTTATATCCAGCTACTTCACTGAAGCTGTTTATCATGCTTAGGAGTTCTCTGGTGGAATTTTTAGGGTCACATATATATACTATCATATCATCTGCAAAAAGGGATATTTCAACTTCTTCCTTTCCAATTTGTATCCCCTTGATCTCCTTTTGTTGTCTAATTGCTCTGGCTAGGATTTCAAGTACAATGTTGAATTGGTAGGGAGAGAGTGGACAGCCTTGTCAGTCCCTGATTTTAGTGGGATTGCTTCAAGCTTCTTACCATTTACTTTGATGCTGGCTACTGGTTTGCTGTAGATTGCTTTTATCATGTTTAGGTATGGGCCTTGAATTCCTGATCTTTCCAAGACTTTTATCATGAATGGGTGTTGGATTTTGTCAAATGCTTTCTCAGCATCTAACGAGATGATCATGTTGTTTTTGTCTTTGAGTTTGTTTATATACTGGATACATTGATGGATTTCCGTATATTGAACCATCCCTGCATCCCTGGGATGAAACCTACTTGGTCAGGATGGATGATTGTTTTGATGTGTTCTTGGATTCGGTTAGGAGGAACTTTATTGAGGATTTTTGCATCGATATTCATAAGGGATATTGGTCTGAAGTTCTCTATCTTTGTGGGGTCTCTTTGTGGTTTAGGTTTCAGAGTAATTGTGGCTTCATAGAATGAGTTGGGTAGAGAAGCTTCTGTTTCTATTTTGTGGAATAGTTTGTGAAGAACTGGAATTAGACCTTCTTTGAAGGTCTGATAGAACTCTGCACTAAACCCATCTGGTCCTGGGCTTTTTTTGGTTGGGAGACTATTAATGACTGCTTCTATTTCTTTGGGGGATATCGGGCTGTTTAGATCATTAACCTGATCTTGATTCAACTTTGGTACCTGGTATCTGTCTAGAAACTTCTCCATTTCATCCAGGTTCTCCATTTTTGTTGAGTATAGCCTTTTGTAGAAGGATCTGATGGTGTTTTGGATTTCTTCAGGATCTGTTGTTATGTCTCCCTTTTCATTTTTTATTTTGTTAATTAGAATGCTTTCCCTGTGCCCTCTAGTGAGTCTAGCTAAGGGTTTGTCTATCTTGTTGATTTTCTCAAAGAACCAGCTCCTCGATTGGTTGATTCTCTGAATAGTTCTTCTTGTTTCCACTTGGTTGATTTCACCCCTGAGTTTGATTATTTTCTGCAGTCTACTCCTCTTGGGTGAATTTGCTTCATTTTGTTCTAGAGCTTTTAGGTGTGTTGTCAAGCTGCTAATGTGTGTGCTCTCTCTAGTTTCTTTTTGGTGGCACTCTGAGCTATGATTTTTCCTCTTAGAAATGCTTTCATTATGTCCCATAAGTTTGGGTATGTAGTGACTTCATTTTCGTTGAACTCTAAGAAGTCCTTAATTTCTTTCTTTATTCCTTCCTTGACCAAGGTATCATTGAGAAGAGTGTTGTTCAGTTTCCACGTGAATGTTGGCTTTCTATTATTTATTTTGTTATTGAAGAACAGCCTTAGTCATGATGATCTGATAGGATGCATAGGACAATTTCAATATTTTTGTATATGTTGAGGCTTGTTTTGTGACCAATTATGTGGTCAGTTTTGGAGAAGGTACCATGAGGTGCTGAGAAGAAAGTATATCCTTTTGTTTTAGGATAAAATGTCCTGTAGATATCTGTCAGATCCATTTGTTTCATAACTTCTGTTAGTTTCACTGTGTCCCTGTTTAGTTTCTGTTTCCATGATCTGTCCATTGGTGAAAGTGGTGTGTTGAAGTCTCCCACTATTATTGTGTGAGGTGCAATGTGTGCTTTGAGCTTTACTAAAGTTTTTTTAATGAATTGCCCTTGTATTTGGAGCATAGATATTCAGAATTGAGAGTTCCTCTTGGAGGAATTACCTTTGATGAAATGAAGTGCCCCTCCTTATCTTTTTTGATGACTTTTTTGGAAGTCAATCTTATCAGATATTACAATGGCTACTCAGGCTTGTTTCTTCATACCATTTGCTTGGAAAATTGTTTTCCAGCCTTTCATTCTGATGTAGTGTCTATCTTTTTCTCTGAGATGAGTTTCCTGTAAGCAGCAAAATGTTGGGTCTTGTTTCTGTAGCCAGTCTGTTAGTCTATGTCTTTTTATTGGGGAGTTGAGACCATTGATATTAAGAGATATTAAGGAAAAGTAATTTTTGTTCCTGTTATTTTTGTTGTTAAAGTTGGCATTCTGTTCTTGTGGCTGTCTTCTTTAGGTTTGTTGATGGATTGCCTTCTTGGTTTTTCTAGGGCGAGGTTCTCGTCCTTGTATTGTTTTTTTTTTTTTGTGTTATTATCCTTTGAAGGACTGGATTCGTGGAAAGGTAATGTGTGAATTTGGTTTTGTCGTGGAATACTTTGGTTTCTCCATCTATGGTAATTGAGAGTTTGGCTGGGTATAGTAGCCTTGGCTGGAATTCGTGTTCTCTTGGTGTCTGTATAACATCTGTCCAGGCTCTTCTAACTTTCATAGTCTCTGGTGAAAAATCTGGTGTAATTCTGATAGGCTTCCCTTTATAAGTTACTTGACCTTTTTCCCTTACTGCTTTTAGTATTCTATCTTTATTTAGTGCATTTGTTGTTCTGATTATTATGTGTCGGGAGGAATTTCTTTTCTGGTCCAGTCTATTTGGAGTTCTGTAGGCTTCTTGTATGGTCATGGGCATCTCTTTCTTTAGATTTGGGAAGTTTTCTTCAATAATTTTGTTGAAGATGTTTGCTGGTCCTTTGAGTTGAAAATCTTCATTCTCATCCACTCCTATTGTCCGTAGGTTTGGTCTTCTCATTGTGTCCTGGATTTCCTGGATGTTTTGAGTTAGGATCTTTTTGCACTTTCCATTTTCTTTGATTGTTGTGCCTATTTTCTCTATGCAATCTTCTGCACCTGAGATTCTCTCTTCCATCTCTTGTATTCTGTTGCTGATGTTCACATCTATGGTTCCAGATTTCTTTCCTATGTTTTCTATCTCCAGCGTTGCCTCACTTTGAGTTTTCTTTATTGTGTCTACTTCCCTTTTTACGTCTAGTAAGGTTTTTGTTCATTTCCATCACCTGTTTGGATGTGTTTTCCTGTTTTTCTCTAAGGACTTCTACCTGTTTGGTTGTGTTTTCCTGTTTTTCATTAAGGACTTGTAACTCTTTAGCAGTGTTCTCCTGTATTTCTTTAAGTGAGTTATTAAAGTCCTTCTTCATATCCTCTACCATCATCATGAGATATGCTTTTAAATCCGGGTCTAGCTTTTTGAGTGTGTTGGGGTGCCCTGGACTGGGCGAAGTGGGAGTGCTGGGTTCTGATGATGGTGAGTCGTCTTGGTTCCTGTTAGTAAGATTCCTACATTTACCTTTCGCCATCTTGTAATCTCTGGAGTTAGTTGATATAGTTGACTCTGTTTAGAGATTGTTTTTCTGGTGATTCTGTTACCGTCTATCAGCAGACCTGGGAGACAGGCTCTCTCCTCTGAGTTTCAGTGCTCAGACCACTCTCTGCTGGCAAGCTCTCCTCTTACAGGGAAGGTGCACAGATATCTTGCGTTTGGACCTCCTCCTGGCCAAAGAAGAAGGCGCAAAACAGGACCTTTCTCAGAAGCTGTTTTGCTTTGGCAGGTCCCAGAAGCTGTCAGCTTCTGTGGTGCACACTCTCACCTGTGCAGACTAAGTTCCTTAGTTCGGAGGAGTCCCAGAACCAAGATGGTGCTCCCTGCTCCTGAGGCAGAGGGCTTCCGAGCCAGGCGGACACCTGTCCTCTGGCCGGGAGGGTGGCCGGCTGTCTGCGGCCTGAAAAGGGTGCTGCCTCAGAGGCTCTTTGGCTCCTGCCTGTCTCAGAAGCTGTCTGCTTCTGTGGTTCACACTCTCACCTGTGCAGACTAAGTTCCTAAGTTCGGCAGAGACCCAGAACCAAGATGGCGCTCGCTGCTCCTGAGGCAGTGGGCTTCTGAGCCAGGTGGACACCTGTCCTCTTGTTGGGGGGTCGATGGTAGAGTATTTTAATTGACAATTATGATGGACTGGATGTAAATTGTATGTCATACTCTATGATTTACATATTTGTGGTTGTACTTAACTTATGTCTGAGAGAAGAGTTTTGTTTTTTATTTGGATGGAAAAGGTGAGGTGTTAGAGATTGGCTCTAATGCTTTGATTCAATTGGGTATCTCTGTGTCCAGATACTGAAGGTCCTTTTCCCCAGTTGTTCTTTGATCAATCAACATAGATGCCAATGGCCAATGGCCAATGGATAGGCATAGGGCAGGGCACTTAGATTTTCGTGGTTAGGACACAGAAGGGAACAGGGAGAATCTTCATAAGTTGGGGTAGAAGGATGGGACACAGGAGCAGCAGGAAATAAAGCCAACCATCCATGTGAGACTTTGGGTAAGTAGCCACTGGCCACTTCCTTTATTGGGCCTGGGTTAGCAGGGGAAGGTTTAGGAGTGCCCAGCCTATGAAGTAGCTAAGGCATTTTAAAACTAATCTAATGTGTGTGTGTGTGTGTGTGTGTGTGTGTGTGTGTGCGCGCATTTCATTCACAGACCCAAAGATAGCTTTTGAGTGGGTGTGCACATGCGATCCACCGGGAGCCAAAGAGTCACAGCAAAACGTAACCGCTACAAATTTCTTTCTTCCCTATATGGCTGCTGGAGACTCACTAGGAGGAAAGACAGCAAAGGGCTTGCCATATTTAACTAGATAACACTGACTAGCTTTTGAATCCATTCATATTTCTTCATTCCCATCTCCACCACTACCATTATAGACAAAAAACTATTTTTACTTCTGAATTATCTTACACAGATTCATTTCTTTTTTCATTCTCTACTCTCTGGAAATTACAGAAATTTATTTTTAAAAGCATGTTTTCCTGTGCTGTATCACTACTTAATTCTCTTTTCCAGCATTATACAGTATCATCTATGTCTTTGAAGGAGTCACAATCTATGGGCTTTTACTATTTAGACGATAAAGAGACTTCATGATAATGCTTTTGTGGACCAAATTTAATTGAATAATGCTCCAGATGAAATTTGAGTGGTTTGTAGCTTCTAAATATATATATTTTCATTACTTTATGTATTGATGTGTCTGTGTGAACGAAGGTCATATGTGTGCAAATGCTTGCAGAGGACAGAGGAAAGTGTGAGATTCCTTGGATCAGGAATTATAGATGATTGTGTGCTAGCTACCTGACAGGGGAGATGGGAACAGAACTCAGGAAGAGAAGCAAGATCTCCAAACTAGTGAGTCATCTCTCCAGCCTCAGATCTGTGGGAGTTTAGACAATGGAAGAAGCAATCCTTACAGTTGCACAAGGAGTTCATATCCTGGTAACACATTACTTTACTACCCTTAAAATTTCTGGAGCTCTCAGTCAGGAATGTGTTAAGAATTTTATTCCTACCAAAGTGTGGACACTGTGCCCCTTCTTAGAATTGGGAACAAAACACCCATGGAAGGAGTTACAGAGACAAAGTTTGGAGCTGTGACGAAAGGATGGACCATCTAGAGACTGCCATATCCAGAGATCTATCCCATAATCAGCTTCCAAACACTGACACCATTGTATACACTAGCAAGATTTTGCTGAAAGGACCCAGATAGAGCTGTCTCTTGTGAGACTATGCCGGGGCCTGGCAAACACAGAAGTGGATGCTCACAGTCAGCTATTGGATGGATCACAGGGCCCCCAATGGAGGAGCTAGAGAAAGTACCCAAGGAGCTAAAGGGAACTGCAACCCTATAGGTTGAACAACACTATGAACTAACCAGTACCCTGGAGCTCTTGACTCTAGCTGCATATGTATCAAAATATGGCCTAGTCAGCCATCACTGAAAAGAGAGGCCCATTGGACTTGCAAACTTTAGATGCTCCAGTACATGGGAACGCCAGGGCCAAAAAGTGGGGGTGGATGAGTGGGAGGGTATGGGCGACTTTTGGGATAGCATTGGAAATGTAAATGAGGAAAATACCTAATTAAAAAAAAGAATTTTATTCCTTTATTCTAAGAGAGATTGAAATCCAATGAAGATGACCCATCATTGGCCTGGAATCAGCTAAGGGAACAACAACTCATGAATAAAGGTTTAATGTTTGTTCATAGTTTAAACTTAAGCACACCATTCACCATATCAATTAAAAGGTTTCAACTTTTAAATAAAGCACCTTATCACCTTCCTATCAATGGTAGCATATTTTGCTAGAAGAAAGATAAAATGGATGGTTTTGAATATGGGGGAGCATGGCATTGCTCCTGAGGGAGCACTTTAAGAGATTAATGTTTTCTCGTTACCCAGGTCTCCCAGAGACCAGTCCTCACAGGAGAGAACATGGGCAGCAGAAGCAACAGAGCTTCTTGGACAGGGTCCTTTCGGGCCTTCATCCTCAGCCAGGAGGCAGAGCTGAGACCAAGTCCTCTGGGCACCTTCCCTGCCAGAGGAGAGTCAGCATTCAGGGAGGGCTGTGACCCCGGGACTCAGGCAAGATTGCCATCATTGTATCCTGGGTATCTCATACACCAGTCAGCACAGGAGAGCACACAGGCTGCAGAAGCAACAGAGTTTCTTGGACAAGGTCCCTTTGAGACTTCATATTCAGCCAGGAGGCAGAGCTGAGCTCCAGACCTCTGTACACCTTCCCTACCAGAGAAGAGCTTGCAGGAACAAGCTCCAGCCAGAGACAGCTAGAACATCTAACACCAGAGATTAACAGATGGAGAAAGGCAAATGTAAGAATCTTACTAACAGAAACCAAGACCACTTGGCATCATCCGAACCCAGTAGTAACAGCACAGCAAGTCCTGGCTACCCCAACACACCTGAAAAGCAAGATTTGGATTTAAAATCATATTTAATGATGCTGGTAGAGGATTTTAAGAAGGGCATTAATAACTCACTTAAAGAAATACAGGAGAACATTGCTAAACAGGTAGAAATACTAAAAAAGGAAGCATAAAAATCCCTTAAAGAATTTCAGGAAAACAGTGCTAAACAGGTAGAAATTCTTAAAGAGGAAACACAAAAATCCCTTAAAGAATTACAGGAAAACACAACCAAACAGGCGAAGGAAATGAAACAAAACCACCCAATATCTAAAAATGGAAGTAGAAATAATAAAGAAAACACAAAGGGAGACAACTCTGGAGATAGAAATCCTAGGAAAGAAATCAGGAACCATAGATGCGAGCATCAGCAACACAATACAAGAGATGGAAGAGAGACTCTCAGGTGCAGAAGAGTCCATAGAAAACATGGACACAAGAATCAAAGAAAATGCAAAATGCAAAAAAAAAAATCCTAACTCAAAACATCTAGGAAATCCAGGACACAATGAGAAGACCAAACCTAAGGATAATAGGTATAGATGAGAATGAAGATTTTCAAACTAAAGGGCCAGTAAATATCTTCAACAAAATTATAGAAGAAAACTTCCCATACCCAAAGAAAGAGATGCCTATGACCATACAAGAAGCCTACAGAACTCCAAATAGACTGGACCAGAAAAGAAATTCCTACCAACACATAATAATCAGAACAACAAATGCACTAAGTAAAGGTAGAATATTAAAAGCAGTAATGGAAAAAGGTCAAGTAACATATAAAGGCAGACCTATTTTAATTATATCAGACTTCTCACCAGAGACTATAAAAGCCAGAAGATCCTGGACAGATATTATACAGACCCTAAGAGAACATAAATGTCAGCCCAGGCTAGTATGCCCAGCAAAACTCTCAATTACCATAGATGGAGAAAGCAAAGTATTCCATGACAAAACCAACCTCACACAATATCTTTCCACGATTCCAGCCCCTCACAGGATAATAAAGGGAAAACTCCAACACAAGGAGAGAAATTATGCCCTAGAAAAAGCAAGAAAGTAATCCTTCAATAAACCTAAGAGAAGATAGCTGCAAGAACAGAATTCCACCTCTAACAACAAAAAATAACAGGAAGCAACAATTACTTTTCCTTAATATCTCTTAATATCAATGGACTCAATTCCACAAAAAAAAAAAAAAAAAAAAAAAAAGACATAGACTAACAGACAGACTACATAAAGAGGACCCAACATTTTGCTGCTTACAGGAAACCCACCTCAGGGACAAAGACAGACACAACCTCAGAGTAAAAGGCTGGAAAACAATTTTCCAAGCAAATGGTCCAAAGAAACAAGCTGCAGTAGCCATTCAAATATTGAATAAAATTGACTTCCAACCCAAAGTTATCAAAAAAGACAAGGAGGGGTACTTCATACTCATCAAAGATAAAATCTCCAAAGATGAACTCTGAATTCTGAATATCTATGCTACAAATGCAAAAGCATCCATATTAATTAAAGAAACTACAGTAAAGCTCAAAACACACATTGCACCTCACACAATGATAGTGGGAGACTTCAACACCTCACTCTCATCAATGGATAGATACTGGAGACAGAAACAAAATAGAGACACATTGAAATTGACAGAAGTTGTGAAATAAATGGATCTAACAGATATCTACAGAACATTTTATCCTAAAACAAAAGGATATACCTTCTTCTCAGCACCTCATGGTACCTTCTCCAAAACTGACCACATAATAGGTCACAAAACAGCCCTCAACAGATACAAAAATATTGAAATTGTCCCATGCATCCTATCAGATCATCACAGAATAAGGCTGATCTTCAATAACAACATAAATAATAGAAATCCAACATTCACATGGAAGCTGAATAACACTCTCCTCAATGATACCTTGGCCAAGGAAGAAATAAAGAAATTAAAGATGTTTTAGAGTTTAATGAAAATGAAGCCACAACATACCCAATCTTATGGGACACAATGAAAGCAGTCCTAAGAGGAAAACTCATTGCCCAGAGTGCCTCCAAAAAGAAACTAGAGAGAGCACACACTAGCAGCTTAACAGCACACCTAAAAGCTCTAGAAAAAACGGAAGCAAATTCACCCCAGAGGATTAAAAGGCAGAAAATAATCAAACTCAGGGCTAAAATCAACCAAGTGGAAAAACAAAACAAACAAACAAAAAAAGAATTATACAAAGAATCAACTTAACTAGGAGCTGGTTTTTTGAGAAAATCAACAAGATAGATAAACCCTTAGCCAGACTAACTAGAGGACTCAGGGACAGTATACTAATTATCAAAACCAGAAATGAAAAGGGAGACAAAACAAAAGAACCTAGGGAAATCCAAAACACCATTAGATCCTATTATAAAAGGCCATAGTCAACAAAACTGGAAAACCTGGATGAAATGGACAACTTCCTAGACAGATATCAGGTACCAAAGTTTAATCAACATCAGATTAACGATCTGAACATCACCATTTACCCTAAAGAAATAGAAGCACTCATCAATAGTCTCCAACCAAAAAAGCCCAGGACCAGATGGGTTTAGTGCATAGTTTTATCAGACCTTTAAAGACCTAATTCCAACTCTCCTCAAACTGTTCCACAAAATAGAAACAGAGGGTACTCTACCCAATTCATTCTACGAAGCCACAATTACCCTGATACCTAAACCACAGAAAGACCCAACAAAGAAGGAGAACTTCAGACCAATTTTCCTTATGAATATCAATGCAAAAGTACTCAATAACATTCTCGCACATGAAATCCAAGAACAAATGAAAACGATCATCCATCATGATCAAGTAGGCTTCATCCCAGGGATTCAGGGTTGGTTTTATATATGGAAATCCAAGAACATAATCCACTATATAAACAAACTCAAAGACAAAAAACGATATGATCACCTAGTTAGATGCTGAGAAAGTAGTTTACAAAATCCAACACCCATATTTGATAAAAGTTTTGGAAAGATCAGGTATTCAAGGTCCATACCTAAACATAATAAAAGCAATATACAGCAAACCAGTAGCCAGCATCAAACTAAATGGATAGAGACTTAAACAATCCCAGTAAAATCAGGGACTAGACAAGGCTGCCCAGTTTCTCCCTCAATATATTACTTGGAGTCCTATCCAGAGCAACTAGACAAAATTGTAAAGGAAGAAGTTGAAATATCACTATTTGTAGGTGATATGATAGTATATATAAATGACCCTAAAAAATTCTACTAGAGAACTCCTAAACCTGATAAACAGCTTCAGTGCAGTAGCTGGATATAAAATTATCTCAAAGAAATAAGTGGCCTTTCTCTACTCAAAGGATAAACAGTCTGAGAAAAAAATTAGGGAAACAACACCCTTCAAAATAGTCACAAATAATATAAAATACCTTGGTGTTACTCTAACTAAGGAAGTTAAAGATCTGTATGATAAGAACTTCAAGTCTCTGAAAAACAAATCAAAGAAGATCTCAGAAGATGGAAAGATCTCCCATGCTCATGGATTGTCAGGACTAATATAGTCAAAATGGCTATCTTGCTGAAAGCAATCTACAGATTGAATGCAATACCCATCAAAATTACAACTCAATTCTTCACCAAGTAAGAAAGGGCAAATTCATCTGGAATAACATAAAACTTAGGATAGCAAAAACTATTCTCAATAATAAAAGAACCTCTGGTAGAATCATCATGCCTGACCTCAAGCTGTACTTCATAGCAATTATGATAAAAACTGCGTGTTACTGGTAGACCCAGAAATGAACTCACACACCTAAGGTCACTTGATCTTTGACAAGGGAGCTAAAACCATCCAGTGGAAAAAAGACAGCACTTTCAACAAATGGTGTTGGCACAACTGGCAGTTATCATGTAAAAGAATGTGAATTGATCCATTATTATCCCCTTGTAAAAAGTTCAAGTCTAAGTGGATCAAGAAACCCCACATAAAACCAGAGACAGTGAAACTTACAGAGGAGAAAGTGGGGAAAAGCCTCGAAGATATGGGCCCAGGAAAAAATCCCGAACAGAACAGCAATGGCTTGTGCTGTAAGATCAAGAATCGACAAATGGGACCTTATAAAATTGCAAAGCTTCTGTAAGGCCAAAGGTACTGGCAATAAGACAAAAAGGCCACCAACAGATTGAGAAAGTATCTTTACCAATCATAAATCTGACAGGGGACTAATATTCATTATATAGCTGGGCGGTGGTGGCGCACACCTTTAATCCTAGTACTTGGGAGGCAGAGGCTGGTGGATTTCTGAGTTCGAGGACAGCCTGGTCTACAAAGTGAGTTCCAAGATAATCAGGGCTACACAGAGAAACCCTATCTCCCCGGGGCGTGCCTTAAATACCCTACTGACTTCTCTCAATCACTCCAGTCACGTAGAGGCAGTCCATTGGTTCACAGCAAGTGATGACACCTCAGGGGAGCTGAGGAGGCATGGCTTCTGCGCAGTGCAGGCGGCTGGCATGTGGCTAAGTCAGAGGTAATGAGGAAGTCAGACGAAGGTCATAAGACCTGGCAGCTGTCCTGGGTGCCATCTTGGGGCGGCGGCCTCACCAGCTCCTTACACCCAGAAGCTGGAAAGAACCCAGATGTCCCTCAACAGAGGAATGGATACAGAAAATGTGGTACATTTACACAATGGAGTACTACTCAGCTATTTAAAACAATGAATTTATGAAATTCTTAGGCAAATGAATCGATCTAGATGATATCATTCTGAATGTGGTAACCCAATCACAAAAGAACTCACATGATATGCACTCACTGATAAGTTGATATTAGCCCAGAATCTTAGAATACCCAAGATACAATTTGCAAAACACATGAAAAAATCAAGAAGAAAGAAGATCAAAGTGTGGATACTTTTCTCCTTCTTAGAATGGGGAACAAAATACCCATGGAGGGAATTTCAGAGGCAAAGTTCAGAGCTGAGATCGAAGGAAGGACTATCCAGAGTCTGTTCCACCCGGGGATTCATCCCATAAACAACTACCAATCCCAGACACTATTGCATATTCCAGAAATATTTTGCTGACAGTACCCTGATATAGCTCTCTTGTGAGGCTATGCTAGTTGTCTGGCAGACAGACGTGGATGCTCACAGTCATCTATTGGATGGTACAGAGGGCTTCCTATGTAGGAGCTAGAGAAAGTATCCAAGGAGCTAAAGGGTCTGAAACCTTATAGGAGGAACAACAATATGAACTAACCAGTACCCCCCAGATCTTGTATCTCTAGCTGCATATGTAGCAGAGGATGGCTTAGTTGGCCATCAGTGGGAAGAGAGGCCCTTGGTTTTTTGAAGATTATATGCCCCATTACTGGGGAATGGCAGGGTCAGTTTGTTGAGTTGGGGAGCAGGGCAGGGGTGGGGGGTGCGGAAGGGTATAGGGGAAACTAGGAAACTAGCAAAGGCGATAGCATTTGAAATGTAAATTAAGAAAATATCTAATTAAAAAAAGAGATTAATGTTTAAATGCTGTTGGTTAAAATGGAGTGGAGATGATTAGAGTACTGTCAACAGAAAGAAGGGACTTCTTCTCTCCATTCAGGCTCTACCTGGTAAACTTCTCCAGCCTTCCTAAACAGTGCCACTCACTGGAGACCATGTGTTCAAACATGGGAGCCTGTGAGGGATATTTCACATTAAAATTTCACACACACACATACTCACTGGTACCATGGAATTATAGTTATCTTTCGATACAAAATGAATTCAGTTAACTTTGAAAGTCCCTTAAGTCTTTAAAAGTTCCAACAGTGTTCTAAAGTGTAAGATAAAATGGTAGAGTGAATCAATGTGGAGCAGTGAATGGGTGTGAAGTGGCATTTTCCTGATGATGTGTTTCATTATAGGAAGAGAATTGCGTTTTTCTAGTTTTTCTTTTTTTCTAAACTATTCATATGGGCTATTTGGGCCTTAGCATTCATATGTTGCTCCCATAATCAATCAATCAATCAATCAATCAATCAGTCAATCAATTAATCGATCAATGCAATTATGAAAAATATATTTTAAGAGTTGAAAATTCCAAAGCCTTTTCTGAGACTCAGGAAATCTCGTAACTATGAACCACTGTAAAATAACGATAAAAAATATGCACTTTCAATTGTAAATGGCACAGGGTAAACATTCCTTTTCCAAAAGGAATATTGTGCTTAGTAGCAGTAGGAGAATCTCCATATCCTATAGCTCTGTTTCTGGGACTTGGGAATTTGTGATGAAATTGGCTGGGTTCTGAAGGAAGACTTTACGTACCCCCACCTCTCTAGCTCTGCTGCCTGTGGCTTGCACAGCCTCTCTCTGTAGCTGCCTCCATTCCATGGTTACAGTTTTCTTTTGTGGACATCCTACAGTTCTTGTTTCTAACATTTTGTAGTGTTCATGGTGACAGTTCCTCTTAGAACCTTATTTCCCCATGAAACCTCCTGACCTCTGCTGCCCACAGTTTCTCAGCCCCTTTCTCTTTCAAACTCTCACCAGAATGACTTACTAATTTTTGCTTTACAACATTGGGGGATTTTCTAGCCTCAAGTTCCAAACTATGACATATCTCCTACCAACCAGTTATAAAGACCTACAAATCACTTTGGCAGGATTTCCACAGCAACAGAACTGCTCCTAGAACATTTTGGTCTTAGTTTCCTTTCTTATTTGCTAATGATAAACTACACTCTGGGTAACAGAGATTACTCCATGCTAAAGAGCACTGACCATAGTTCCAGAGGAACACGGTTTGCTTCGTAGCACCCAAAGGTAGCTATCACCTGTCTGTAACTCAATTCCCAGGAGATCTGACACCTTTTTGTGGCCTCTTCATACTCAGACATACATGTAGGCAGACAATCTACAATAAAAATGAAAAAAGAAAGAACCTTGAGAAATGAGACTTAGAATCGCCTCTCTTTATTTTAGCTTACATTTCCTGGGGCAGGTATAGTCAATCATGATAGGGAAGGTATAGTGGCAGGAACAGGAATAAGGGTGGTCACATTGTATCTATACTCTGGAAGCAGTGCTTATGACAGGAAGTGTGGTCAGACTATGAAGCTTCGACTTGTCATTCTGTCATGATGCTACTGTGAGGTTCCACTTTCTAAAGTCCACAATCTCCCCAACTAGTACCACCATTCATGAACCAAATATTCAAATAATTAAAGTCTATGGGTGATGCTTCACATTGAAACTCTATAGTGGATATATGGCATATATATGAGTATATACATGTTATGGGAAATATTAAAAATGAGTGACAGGTTTCCAATGCTACTGTCAGCAACTCTTGGCCAGGTGTGGTCCTGCTGGGCTACTCTTTGCCTGCCAACATTCCAGCAGGGCTGGAGCTCCCAAGTTCCCTTCCTTGCCATACCAGCCCCACACAACAACCATTCAGCCTGTGGTCAGCTCCCCCAACACCTAGCAACCCAGTAGAAAGAAAACTCTAGAAGCTTATAATTAACAAGCCAGATTTATATATCAATAAATTGTCAAGATACAAGATGCCAATACAATAATTTCAGAACCAATTGATAATGATAAAAGCTGCCCATCTTGACTAGAAAAATTATCTCAATTTCTCTAATCTATGATATCATAACTACCTGTGGCTATTTAAAGCCATGCTGGTTCAGGTTCTTCTTCCTGTTAGTTTGCCTCCATCTTGCCCCCCCCCCTTCTGAAATGCTCTCTGTCTCTGCAACTTGTAGCTCCATCTCACTTTTCCATGTCCAATCACAGGCCTCCTGCTGCACTAATGTTTTAATGTGATTGGACAGGGAAAATCTTGTCACACATACATATGAAAAGGAATAAGCCATATGAGGAGAGAAAAATTATAACTGAATTGACCTGTGCCTATTAATGGTAAGAACACCCAAATACATGGCTTCACCACATTTTAATTAAGGCCACACTCAGACTTAGGAACAAGTTGTCAATCATTTTCCAAAACTATTTCACATTCATTTTTGATCCTGTTATACATCATTGCAGGGCTTACTCAGTTATGGCCTATGTACAGATGAATTTATCTGCACATATCAACATTTATTACTTACTCATGAGGAAAATTCCAAGTGCACCTCATTTTTTAGTATTAGCTGTGTCTTAGAATCACCTGGAAGTTTTCAATAGCCTGGAATTTGGAACTCACCTCCCGGGATTATTATCTCATGGACCTGAAAGTAGTCTGCAGATAACTATTTTTAAAATGTACTCTAAAGTGTTTTAAATGTGTGCCAGGATTATGAGCCACTAAGGAATATCTGCAAGCTAGACATGTCACAGGAGAAAGGGGCTAACAAATCAAAATCTTACAACCTTTAATTTGGCACAGAATACTGCTTTGGGATTTTATTTCTGCAGCCATTTTCATTAGTAACAGTGTTAAATTGGGAACGTGGGTGATTCTAGGTAATTTCCCATAGTTATCAGATGCAAACCATTAAGTGCAAATCACACGTAGTACATGGAGACACAAGTGATAACTAAATTGATCCATGGCTATCAAGTAAGCATTCTAAGCCACAAAGAGTTACTCCCTGAGAGAAACTAATAAGTAGATGGTTTGTGTATCAGGTGAAGCCTAGTTAGCACAAGGTCTTGCTTTTTCTCAAGCAGTAGTGAGTGGGTTTTTTTTTAATGTTTTAAAAAAATTGCTGAATATTCAGTCTGCTGAAAAAGAGTTCCTTTCTTAGCAGGTTTGCATTCAACCTATATACAGTTCATACATATAAGATGTATTTCATTGTCTCACTGACAGCATTATTTGCTCTCACAGTGTGCCATACAGTAAAGAACTCTGTAGGGACCAGCTTAAAAGTAATAGTGCAATGAAATAGGATGTATTAGAAATACTCAGAATCCAACTTCTCCATACCTTATACTATCTTCCCGAGACAAGCCACCATCATCCTTTACTTTAGTTAGCACAACTGTTTTCTAAATTGGTGTTCTATCTCCACCATTTGTTATGTGTCAGTGCATCCTAAATACAATGGCCAGGAACTATTGTTCTAGTTTGAATTGAACCCCACCCTTTCTTTTAGGAGCCTACATCTTCTTGTGGCCTCCACCCCCAAGTATTACATCTCTGTAGCAGAGGAGGCGATGGGTCTTTCCTGGACCTTGTTGTTGCTTCTACCATGCTTTTTTGTTTCCTCCATGCAAGCCCCAGTTAACCTATATCTTTTTATTAGATTACAAGGATACTCCCTGAGGACTCATCTGTGTAGCCATTATCTGTGGCCACCTGGCCATGTCCATCCAGGTGATAACTTCCTGTTACTGTCATTTGATAAAACTATAATTGAGTGGCCAAGTACACAAGGGATTCTTTAATCCCATGGAATGTTGACAACCTTAATCTTTTGTTTAATAATCATGCCCTATTCCTGACCTCATTTCTATACAAGTCTCTTATCTTCAAGTTGGACCTATTTCCAAATAACAAATTCAAGCCCTGTACAGCTCTCTCAACTACATTTCTTGAACAGTTATTTTATTATCAATATTTTAAATGGCATATGTTTATTGGTAGTGGCTTTCATAAGGACATTTAAATACAGGTATAAAGTATTTTAAGCCTATTCTCTGCTCTATGTCTTTTCATATTCCTTCCCCTTTGCACTAGTACTCTTTGTTTTCCTGGATTACTTATTTTGCTTCTGTTTTCATGCACACATGATTCCCAGTGTCACTGAAAATCTAGTAAGTATGGTATCTTTCTCTCTGACACTGACTTAACTCCATCTCTGTGATTCTCTCCAGTTGCATTTACACTCTTCATCACCTTTCACACTTTGCTTGTGACCTAAACTTTAATTTTGTGGTCATTTTATCTTGGCTTACAGACACTGACAATGCTAATCACCCTCATCTTGTCATTCTTCTGGGGAAACCACACTGACAATGGCCTTAGAGCCAAACCTGAGTGTACCCATTGTAAAAATAACTGTATTGACATTTTCCTATGTATTCTAATGATAAATCATCTAAAAGACTTTTTTTAAGCTGTCAGGAAATCAAATTATATTCTTGAGGTTCATTTTCAGGTCCTTGGTCTTGGGTAGGTATTCTTTTCTTTTCCTTATTACATTAAACCTAACATTAACATTTTCTCCTGATCAGCATCTAGCTCATGAGATAAAAAATAAAATAAGCCAGAGCTCCCACCACCTCCTGTCACCATCCCTGACACTCCAAAGTGTCTAAATAATTTACATTTACCTCTCTTATCACTGTTGTTTTCCAATTCTCCATGCTCCCAAATAATGTGGTTGCTGCATTTAAGTTCATAAATACACCACTCAGTTTCTCTGTATTTTGAAAAAAAAATTGGGAACTAGAAAATGGTAAAGGAAAATGGATTTATTTACAATTTACTGTACTGGAGAGAGGAAAGACGCCTGGCTTTTCTGTGTCATTGCTACAGGAATATTACAGTTTCATAGAAAACATGAAACAAAAGACAGGGTTTATGCACATGCTAGTTAAATTATGACATAAGCTTTTAAACTCCATGAAATACCTTTCTGCCAGGTAAGTTTCTTCTTAAGCACCAAAGCTTGAACACTTTCTTCCCCCACCATTTAATTACTTGAGATCAATTGTTTTATGGCCCCTGTATCAATAGCCCAAAGAAGCGGGGCAAGCACACTTTTTTTTTTCTACTTTATTTTATTTTTTTTCCATTTTTTATTAGGTATTTAGCTCATAAAGCATAGCAAGCACACTTTTGCAACACCATCTCAGTGCTTAGGCTCCATTGTAGGATCAACGTCACAAAACCACATGCTCTTATTGAGTCTTTACTTCCCCCTAGGATTTCTTCACTAATTTAATTTCTCCTTCTTTCACACCATTACAATTTTTCCCTTTCTTCTTGACCATGCACATAAATCAAGTTAACATGCCCTTCCTTTTGTTAATCTAAAGAGCAAACAGAAGCTTCCATATCTTTATCAATTTCGTTCTTTTCCTGTTTGCAGAAAAACTCTATATGGTACTTTAGATTTCTGTGAAACTCTCTGCTTTGACATCACATCAGTAACTTTCCACTTCCACATTCTATGCTTGGTGTTGGAGCAAGGATCCTATTTCATGTAGTCAAGTGACCTCATTTCCTTTTTACTTGACTAATTCCCAAAGACAGATCTCTTAGAATAATCCCTCTTAGCCATGAGAATGTCATGTTTCTGTTCTTCTTCTGTTTTAGCAGCTATTCTTTAGTACTCTTCCTTGTTTATACATTTCCTCATTTCTCTAAATTCTAAATGCCATCCTGTGAGGCCACCTTAAAAGCCTAGACTTATTACAGTTTATTACATTAAGTCCCTGGCTGATCCTTTCTGTCTCACGGCTGTCTCATATATTAAAGACTGGTGACACCAAATATTTTATCACATGTCCTAGTTATCCCTGTACTCTGGACCTGTAGATCCGATTCATTGCTTGCTATCTCCATTGGGATGATGAGAGGCAGCTCACACTGACTGACCTCAAATGTAATTTCTGGTATCTCTCCCCAAGCCTATTTCTTGTAGAAAGCACATGTGAAAAGAATGAAACTGATAGTGCACAAAAGTAAAGCAGCATGTTATTCAGGTGGCAGCACTGTTTTGCCCATTAATTAGTGCTGTAGATGGCTTTGTATGTTTGGTGTTATAGAAATTCTATCAAACATTATGGTTTTGAACTACATTAAGAATGAAGAGTTTGCTCTTTCTTGGGTAACTTTTCTAGTGCTGTGATACAACACCCCTAGCCAATACAACTTATAGAAGAGAATGTTTAATTTTGATTGCTATGACTATCATGGCAGGAACATGGCAGCAAGGAGACAGACAAGGTGCTAGAGTAGTAGTTGAGAACGTAAAGCTGCACATAGGAGGCAGAGAGAACCAACTGGAATGGACTGAGCTTTTGTAAATTCAAAGTCTACCTCCAGTGACACAGCTCCTTCAATAAGGCCTCACCTCCTAACCTTTGTGAAACTTTCTGACCAACTGGGAACCAAGTACTCAGATGTATAAGTCTATGAGTCCCATTCTCACGCAAACTACGACACTCTCCTGCTTTATTAATGTTATATGCCTTACAGTTTGATTTGTAAGATGGCATTCATCATCAGAGTCATTTCTTCTTCTATTATTTTCTCTTCTTGTATTCTATACTCCTACACAAGCAGCGAAGCCCCTGCTTTACTTTTCCAATCGAAAATGAAAATCATAACAAAGAAGATGGATTTAAGGTTTTCAACAGATTCAATTATTATTGATACTGTCAATATGTAGAAGCTAGGTAACTTCCTTTTCCAAGTTAAAAGTCTTGGGAAAAATTTAGGGACTGGGAATCATTTATTTATATAATTTAAGTACCTGTAACAGCTGCTGATAAAGACACAACTCTAATCTCAGAGGGAATTAGATATAGTTAATTATGAAGCCAAATATGAGTAACCATGGTGTGAAAACATGGTTTACTCAACATAGTATTTGAGTCATGCTCTCTGGTATGTACTAATCAACATTTATCCTTACTATGTTTTGATTATCCTTATGTAACATGTTGTAGTGCTTTCCAATTTAATGTAAATGAAAATTCACCTTACCCCTTCCAGTGTCTATCCTATGTCTTTGATTATTTATACACGAAAGTCCCTTGAAAATATGTTTTCGACACCTCCTGTTTTCACCTAAACTCATTCTTATTTGTTCATACTGTAAATAATGGCATAAAGGTATTGTGCAAGGTGGAGGCTATTTATGTCTTTCTTTTTCTTATAAAATTATGTCAAATTCAGTGTTGCTATGGTGATTCCATGCATATACACAGTTGCCTCATAAGAACCCTTTTTAGCTCAGTGCTTCTAAGGTCATATGATTTGTAAGGCTGCTAGTGTTCCAGCTATCATGGCCAGGTTTTAGCAAAAAGAGGGTCAAGATGTGAGGAGATTTTATAATTCATGTATAATTGTTACTTCTACCCCCATCTTGGTTTGAAATGGGGAGGAAGTATTAATAATAATAATCATATTTATTGATATTTTGGCTGAGACATGAAAATTTTTTGGTCAATGGATAGAAGTTGTTGCTACAAAAAACAATTCTCACCTTAAACTGGATAAGAGATAGTTTACTTTGGAGCTATATAGCAGGGACCATAACATTTGAACACAAATTCAGGTCACCCACAATTCCATGTTTCTGGAATTCTATGGATACGAGCCTCTTCTATTTACTTCTTTCACATCCACTCATACCTAGGTGAAGGAATGACTAGAATTAGCACTGGATACCCTGTACCCCTAGTAAACCAGTATTGATATCACTTGGAAGGGGGATTCTTCCAATTGCCAAGTGGTTACCTAAGAGGAGAAAAGCATTTGAGTGGGAGAGGCGTAGTCTGCAATCAAGTGCTTTAACCTGGCTTTTGGGTTGATAATGGATGTGCTGTCGAGATGAACTTCATGCAGTGAAGCGCTTAGGTGAGCATATGCATGCTTTATCACTCTCAGGTGCTTATTCGTTAATAAAGGGAATTGCACAAATTATCACTATGTAATTTAAAACACACATATACTTTTATTGCACAACCAACTGAAATGTTCATTAAGCATTTTTTTAATGGTGTGAGTAAGTGCTAACAGTAAAGTGCTGAGAATAAAAGCAAAAATGAAAACACAGTTCAAAATGGTAACTTGCCCGGGACTCTAAAACTGGGAAAAATCCCAATGGGAGGATGCACCAGGTCAGCCATCTCATTCGTTTACTGTGATTAAACTAGGTTTGTATTTAAAACTATTTTTCATGTAATCTCACTACACATGTTTTGCTTTGCGTCGTTTCTGTCTTTCAGAAGCATAAGCATATGCAGCTAGAGGAGAAACATCCTGTAACTCTGGTCTAAAACAGGCAAGCAACGATTTACGTGCAGGGTTGTGACTACCTTACAGTTCAGATGGACTATTGTTTCCCAGACAACCAGAAATACTGGGTATAAACAGTTTCAAATCCCGAAATTACATTAGTGTTACAATGCTAAAGAGCTGCCACGTCAATGTGAGGGTGGTATCCTTGGGACATTAAAGCTATTGGCTATAGTCTGATCATGTTGCTGAGTTTGAACTTTGAGGCACTTACTCGGTGATGGAGAATGAATTCAAGAAGACGATGTCCTCCAGAAAAATCAGCATTCCTAAGTCTCAAGCCTCAGGTAAGGGTGAGTTAGAAATAAGCCTGCCCTGCTCAAAGGACCATAGAGAGCTTCCAACAGGAAAGGGTTAAACTTCTCCCACTGATCCCATCCCCATTTCACCAACTTACAGGAGGGATGTGTGTCACAAATGCGATTATTTGGAGTGATAAGTTTCTTGGAGACAAAAATATAGAATGAGGAACTGTAATTATGTACAACAGAGAATATTTGTTTTGAGGAGTAAACTTATTCCAACAAAAATTTTAAGTTAAAACAACAACAAATATGGCTTGCAGAGATGGTTCTTCAGCTTTGATGAGTTCATACTGAGTTTGATTCCCAGCATCCACATAGGGCATCTCTCAACTGCCTATAACCACAGCTCCAACTCCTCTGGGCCCATGTGTACATAACCACTCACAGGCACACACCCATATACACACAATTAAAAGTAAAATAAATCTAAAATTATTACATGTATTCATTTGTATGTATTGTGTGGAATATATATGTGTCATGGTGCACCTATGTAGGGTAGAAAACAGTTTGTGAGAATAGATTGTCTTCTACTGCTCTGTGATGCCAGGGATTGAATTTAGGACATCAGACTTAGAAGCAAATACCTTTGTCTACCAAGACATCTCAATAGCCATTGTGTGACAAAAGATTTTGTTGGGAGATGTTACAGATACCTCTTCTCACTGTAGACAGGGAGTCCAAGTCAGACAAAATACAGAAACCAGCAAGTCCAAGTCAGTGACCCAATAGGCTTTATTGGGACTACTTACAGGAATCCTATTACAGGAATCCCTTTCTTACAGTGAGTGAGGAGTTACTTACAGGAGCTGAACTGACTTAAAGAAAGCTTCATCACCAGAGCCCAGTTCCACAGTGGTGATAGTTCATAAAAGCTGGGAACCTGGACCACACTGTACATCTGGCAGGAAGCTCTATGGGTTGTACAATGTCCTTTCTAAGTGCCTCAGTTGATCTAAACTTCTTTCAGGAAGCTGGTCTTGTCTCAGTCTTCGTTGCACCTTGGCTTGTCTGAGGCTCTTTACAAGTTTTACTGCTTATTCTGGTAAGGAGGGTTCTAGTGAATCTGCTCAATTTCGGGGACTTCCTGGAGCTATTTTGAGTAGTTTACCTCCTTGCTTAAAGAGCTTTCTTACAGGATGAAATGTTTCAACCTCAGAGGAAAACTGTTACATAACACAGGACCAAATTATAAATTTAAAAAGCCGAAAAATGTCAGAAACATTACTGTTCAGAAAAACAGTGTTCCAGCTTAAAGCAACAGACCCCTTGCTTCCTGTCCTGCTTTTCAATATGTCTTGATAGCGGGCCTCTTTATAGGACAGCGATTTCTGCAATGTAGCCTTTTCTGTATGGAGAACATAAAGAAGATTTGGTATGCAGAATGGGTCATAGAAATCTTTTATTATTGGTGTCTTAGAAAAAAACAGTCTTTGAAGATTTATATAGGTAATGCCGTGCACATTTTGGTATTGTTATCAAGTTTGGGAAATTGTCTTCTAAATTTCTGTCACCTACAAACTATAAAATTGCTCAATGTTTAAAGTTTTTCTTGGCAGCAAGTCATCTTAAATACTCCTTAAATTAATGGCCTCCATTAACTGGATTATTGTTGAGGTTCAGGTGGCACTGGGGTGTAATTGCTTTTATATAACCTCCATTGGTATTTTGTGTCAAATTGGCAGGTTATTTAAATTTTATTAGTATGTGCAGATATTTCACTGGTTTATTAGTTACATATTCAAGCTGACCAAGACTCTAGTTTAACTTTGATCTTAAGTCTTTGTCTTTCTCTTAATCATGTCCTGTTTTTGACATAGTTTAAAAGCTTTGTTGTTATTATTGTTGTTGTTCTACTATTGTTTGCTTTTCTTGATGATGGAGTAATTTTTACCAATGTTGTTGCTCATCAAATGCTTATAATTTGTTTGGATATTCTATTATTTTTTAATTAAGATTTCCTCTTCCATTAAGTAGCAAATGTAAAAATTACAAGAGCTACATGTTACATGGGTCTGTTTTAGGATGCTATAAATTATCACCAGTTTTATTGAAATGCTCAAAAGGAAGTGTTTTTCTAAACTGAAAATGGCCCATTTGGATTTTGTGAACAGAATTTTTTTTCACATTGTCCGTGTTTTTTTTTTTTTTAAGATTTATTTATTGTTATATGTAAGTACACTGTAGCCATCTTCAGACACACCAGAAGAAGGCATCAGATCTCATTATGGATGGTTGTGAGCCACCATGTGGTTGCTGGGACTTGAACTCAGGACCTTTGGAAGAGCAGTCGGTGCTCTCAACCGCTGAGGTTGATTTTTCTTCTGATTCTTTGACAAAGTATGTTGACATTTAAAAAATATCACTTTCTTCCTGTTGCAAGATGAAACAGGTTTATAATAGGAAAGGCATTCTATTATACTTGTTATATTGTTAAAAATTGCATGTATATTTAAAATACTCCACAAAGATACTAATTTAAGTTGAAAACATTTAACCTTGGTGAAATCTAGATATATCCAGCAATTTGGGGAAGTATGGAGGCAGCTTTAGTCAGAAACTCTAAAGAATCCTTGACAAAAGGCAAAGGGCTTCAATTTTCCTGTGGTTCTAACTTGCACATCTGTCAGGATTGCTTAACAGCCTGTGACACTTTGTAAAACTTGTCTCATGTCATTGAATTAACAGAGAAGCTTTTCAGTTGATGAAAAAGAACTTGTGTTTAGATTTTTTTCTGTGATATTTGTGCTGCAGTAGAGTTTGAATATTTTGCAGGTGATTCATGTTGGTACCATACACTGACACATCACCATAACAGTATTTTTTATCTGGGCTAATTGCTTGTTTATTCTTCTTTTCTGTATTTCACTATTTTTATTGATTATCCACAATCTGTTTGAAATGCATTATATTTGTGTTTGCATTTGAGTTTTTTTTTGTGTGTGTGCATGTAAAGAAGGGTAGTAAATTTAGTAGAGGTTATTGACATTTCTGTTGTTTGAAGAATTTCTGTCTCAGTTTCCTTCTCTGTTGCTGTGATAAACACCTTGTCTAAATTTATTTGGGGATGAAAAAGCATTTTGTTTGTTTGTTTGTTTGTTTAGCTTGCATTACAGCCCATCATCAAGGGGAAGCTAAGACAGACACAATAGGAGCTTGATGCAAAAACCAATGGAAGAGTCCTTCTTACTGGCTTGATCTCAGGTTCACATTTGGCTACCTTTGTTACACACTCTTGGATCACCTGCCTAGGGATGATACCACCCACAGAGGGCTTGGCCCACTATATCAAACAGCAATCAAGAAAGTGCCCCAAAGATACTCCTACAGGCCAATATAATATAGGGGCTTTTGAATGAGGTTTCCTGTTCACAGATATATTAAGTAGACAACTAGATTAGTTACCATAGGATCATATTATTATTAATGATGAATTATAGCACAATCATTATCTCTTCTAAAACCCATTTATCTTAATTGCTCAATACCTGCAAAGACCCACATATCACTTTGTAATCTATATACCTTTTTGCTTGCCACTTTCTCTTTGGACTTGTCAAAGTTTCGAAAAATTTCCCTAGGTGCTTCATACTGTCCCATGCTAATACAAATCTTACTTTGTAAAGTAGTAAAGTATGAAACTATTTTAATTGCTATATAAGATGCAATACGTTCCTATTTAATGTCATAGTGGTTGAACTCTAGTTCTAGCATTTGCCTATAGACTACTGTGGTGAATTTTCCTTACTCAATATTATATCCTCTATGATAATGACAGGTTTCTTTGCCTTTTAACCTTTTCCTGTCTCAATGAGCTGGTTGTGAACACAGGATGCTGTCAAATAGTATGGATGATAATAGATCTTATGACCATCCTCTTGAACCAACAGGGGACATATTCAAAGTTTCCCCATTTGCAGAGATGTATCACAAAATTTTTATCTTATAATTGATTATTTTATAACATCACACACTGAATTGGAAGGATGTGAATGATCTTACAATGAAGGTACCATATGGGATTGCTGGGGCCTGCATGGTGCTGGGAGTTTGAGGGTCAGTGCATATGGTAGAGATTTCGAGGAAAGTGGGTAGGGAGAGGTATAGACCAGGAGTGCTGAGTGCCTCTCCCTTATCCAAGAATAAACTTGAATCTTGAGAGAGAGGTCATTTGTCCCTGGAGAGCACCTCAAGGCCTTTTCTCCCCTTGCCTGAATCAGATTCTGCATTTATCTTGCCATATTTTCTTTTTCCAAAATTGAGAAGTAGATCATCATTAATCAAAGAGTGGGAAGTTATCAGGGTCCTTGCAGCAAAATCTTGCTGGCATATGCAATAGTGTCTGGGTTTGGTGGCTGATTATGGAATAGATCCCCAGGTGGGGTAGTGTCTGGATGGTAGTGGGTGGGTAGGGGAGCAGGGCAGGGGGACGGTATAGGGAACTTTCAGGATAGCATTTGAAATGTAAATAAAGAAAAATCTTAGCTCCAACCTTTGTCTCTGTAACTCCTTCCATGGGTGTTTTGTTCCCTTTTCTAAGGAGGAATGAAGTATCCACACTTTGGTCTTCATTCTTCTTGATTTTCTTGTGTTTTGGAAATTGTATCTTGGGTATTCTAAGTTTCTGGGCTAATATCCATTTATCAGTGAGTGCATATCAAATGACTTCTTTTGTGATTGTGTTACCTCACTAAGGATGATATTCTCCAGATACATTCATTTGCATAGCTGTTTTGAGTGAGACTATGCCAGTACCTGGCAAATACAGAAGTGTATGCTCACAGTCATCTATAGGATGGAACACAGGGCCCACAATGGAGGAGCTAGAGAAAGTACCCAAAGAGCTGAAGGGGTCTGCAACCCTATAGTTGGAACAGCAATATGAACTAACCAGTACCCCCAGAGCTCGTGTATCTAGCTGTATATGTAGCAGAAGATGGCCTAGTCGGCCATCATTGGGAAGAGAGGCCCCTTGGTCTTGCAAACTTTATAAGAAGTGGGAGTGGGTGGGTAGGGGAGCAGGGCAGGGGGAGGGTATAGGGAACTTTCAGGATAGCATTTGAAATGTAAATAAAGAAAAATCTAATAAAAAAGGAGTGGTAAATTGATGAATATATACTCCCAAGGCAGATAGTTGAGCAAACCTCTACATGCGCATCAGTGCTGAGGGAAGCAGAGTATATTTCTAACCACTGTGAGAAAAATATAAGCCATACTTGCTTTATGCCTCATTAAATTAATTTTGTCTTAGAATTTTAATGATATACTTTTGTTTTATTTTCTTTGTATAATGTGAAGATACATCAGGGTAGGTTTAAAATCCCTTTCTAATGCAGCCCTCACCTACCATGTACTTCATCCCAATGATCTTACTGCATTCCTCAGGAAATCACAGTTGTTACTATGTCCAGCATCTTTCCAGGTAGTTTCCAGAGTTTCTAATCACAAGTGGCTTTAGGAAATGTATATTGTATTGACTTTGAGTATTTAACACCAATTCGATTACATTCTTGCTAAATTCTTCCTACTGTAGCATTTGTAATTTCAGGTTCCTCAAAAGGTGTCATTAGAGAAAACTGATAAATCTGTAGTGAAACCTTTTTTTCTGGACATATTTACCAGGGGTGATAGTAAACTTGGAGGTAGAAGATGCTAATACCACAGAAACTCAGAATGAAGAAAACTAAAAATGGCTTAGTTGACAGTGGGCACTAAATGCCAAATTTAAAAAAAAAACCAGCATCTCACAACTTCCTTTTGTCCTTGCCAATGCACCCATATACTTCAGCAACAAAGAGTATAGGGGAGGTTCCAGTTGGTACCTAATGACTACTAATATAGTTTCCTTTCTTTAAGATAAAATCTGAAAGAAGAGACTAAATCAGTTTCTTTAAAGCACAAAAGACCCTTTTCAATTTTGACAGGACAGCTGCAAAGATGAAGGGTGCATATGAGGCATATGTTTTACAGATATGTCTCCAATTATTCTTTTTCCTTCATGGTTGAGAAGCAGTGCCTGGATTAGAAGGGCTGAGACCAAGACCTCTTAAGAAATTCATTACGTGCAGCAGCCACTTTCTGACCTTTGCCTTGGAGTGACTTCGTAATGCACTCTTGATGGATGATTTTTAAACTCTAAAGGCAGATAAAGTAGTATTGTTAGAGGAGTGATATCTATGGTGAAAGGAACGTTAGTTCCTGGAAATTGAATTCTTTGAGGGAGGGATATCATGGCAAATGACAGAAAGAATTGTGTCTTGATTTTCAATATATTAACTTATTCAAAGAGCTCCATCCACTTCTTCAAAGGAATCAGAGGGCACTAGATTCCCAAACACATTAGAAATAATTCAGCAACTGAAATAAAAAGGCAGGGAACTGAGGGAAGGGCAGACAAGTTGCAGAGCGAGATCAAGGTCACACATCTGGTTAGTGGATCGGACAGGAAATACCCAGGCTTCCTGCATCAGCAGTGTGTGCTCTGCAGTACACTGCCTCCTCGGTTTGACAACTTGACCATCACTGATCCGTGTATTGAATGATGAACTGAGATTGGGTGACATCTTTAGGGGAGAGTATGGTATGCAGGAAGGGTGTTAGAATGGACTTCAACCTGAATCTGCCACTTATGATGTAACTTTAGATAACCTGATGGACAAGTTTAGTGTACCAACTTTAAAAGCCTCAGGACACTGGGAGAAAGTAAGAAATTCTTCTCTAGACTATAGGAGACTCTGCAGAAGTGATAACTTCTGTTTTCTCTCTGTAAAAAGATGTCATAATGTCATAAGTGGAGGAGGAGAAACAGAAAAACAACAAAATCCACAATTAACCCTTATTTGAAATGATTCTTAACTTTTAGCATATTTCCCTTTCTTTCCTGATCTAGTAATAAAGTGTCCAGTTATAACTCTCTTTTCTCTTTTCTTTTCTTTTCTTTTCTTTTCTTTTCTTTTCTTTTCTTTTCTTTTCTTTTCTTTTCTTTTCTTTTCTTTTCTTTTTTCTTTTCCCTTTCCTTTCCTTTCCTTTCCTTTCCTTTCCTTTCCTTTCCTTTCCTTTCCTTTCCTTTCCTTTCCTTTCCTTTCCTTTCCTTTCCTTTCCTTTCCTTTCCTTTCCTTTCCTTTCCTTCCTTTCTCTCTCTCTTCTTTCTTTCTTTCTTTCTTTCTTTCTTTCTTTCTTTCTTTCTTTCTTTCTTTCTTTCTTTTCAAGATCAACGTGACATTGAGAACCCTGGGTTGCTGGTGTTGTACTTTGGCCTGGGCTATTTCCTAAATACTCATGTGCTACTTGCTTTCTAGCTGGTGGTTATGCTAAAGAGAACTATCAGAACCTTTAGAAAGTATGTCTCCAAGAGGAAGGAAGTAGGCCTTTGGGGGTCACCCTTTAAAGTAGATACTGAGATCTGGCCCTCTCCTTCATGATGTGAACAGCTTTTCCTGCACACTGTTTCAGGAGCCAAACCAAGTATTTTGAAATGTTTATTGATGCTATCCCAGGAGAGATTGCCAGTAATGAT
Organism: Mus musculus; assembly: GCF_000001635.26. Lineage (NCBI taxonomy): Eukaryota > Metazoa > Chordata > Mammalia > Rodentia > Muridae > Mus > Mus musculus. The sequence continues at coordinate 40,571,631 of NC_000080.6, read as the reverse complement.
TCCCTAAAATGGTGTAGAAGTTTCTGGATTATGCAGTAGCACAGGATTAGCTACTCTGAGGGTTCAGAACTCCTTATATCTTAGGTGGTACCTTCAGCTTTTGGGAAACTCACCTTGAAAATGCAACAAAATGTCCTCATGCTTTACTCAATGTGATATTAGCTTGGAAAGGAGGATGTCATGTTTGAAGGACTACATGCTGGGATTATCAAAATACTTTTTAATAAACCAGTTCATGGTGACTCAGTATGACTATTAAAGATGCCTTCTACTTTTTGAGGAGCTAAGGATAGCTAAATCATAATTCCTCACTCTGGGGAAGCATAGTTTCCACTCTTGCACATGAGAAAACCAAGTAGAAGATGAATGCAAAGACTTATGTTTGTGTTCTCTGTTCATCTGACATTGACTAAACACCCAGAAGATACTAAATACGTTCCTAGAGAGGGGCCCTGAACTGCCAGCAATGCGGAAGAATGAGATGATTAAAAAGATTCAGAGCACTAGCTGTGTGCTCTTTCTAGAAGAAACTAGAATAATCCCCTGACAGTTAAGTAGAAGGCAGCTTAGACATGCCATGAAGGAGAGAAAGCATGAGATAAAGTCAAGTTATGAGCTACAATGTGAAAGTAATGCTTAGGCTACAATAGCTATGTATAGAGATTATCTTTCAGAGCAAGGGTAGTAGAATATGAATGGAAGCTTGAGAATGACAGTGGAGGATGATAGGGAGAATTGGGAAGGCAGGCTGTTGTATGGATACCCCAGGAGTTGGATGGATGATGTCTTAGGGTTTTACTGCTGTGAACAGACACCATTACAAAGGCTAGTTTTATAAAGGACACCATACATTTGGGGCTGGATTACAAGTTCTGAGGTTTAGTCCATTATCACCAACACAGGAACCTACCACCATCCAGGCAGGCATGGTATAGGAGTAGCTGAGAGGTCTACATCTTCATCTGAAGGCTGCTTGTAGAATACTTGCTCCCTGACAGCTAAAACAAGGGTATTAAAGCCCACACCCACAAGGCCACACCTACTCCAAAAAGGCTACACCTCTCAACAGTGTCACTCCGTGGGCCAAGCATATGCAAACCATGACAGATGGTGAAAGCAACAACGGGGATTTTGTTGATTCTGGGCCTTTCTCTCAGCATTCAACATAACACAGCTTTGTTTGTTTGTTTGTTTTTGAATGCCCAGGATGAAGATTAGACAGAAATGAGCTGAGCTGCAGTGTTAAGTGGGAAGGAGTCATGAACATGAATAGCTGTTCTGGAAGGGTCTTGCCTCAGCAGCTCTAGAGCCTTTTCACAAGTGTCAATGCATTGCAAGAGATACACAGTTTTACTTCTGTGATAAGAGAGCAATGGCCAGTCCTTAAGAGCAGTTTCTGTCTAGCCTCAGAAGAACATTACAGATCACTTTTTGGTTTCTAGCACCCACTGTGGGGATTTCAATTTGATATTTCAATTGTGGACCTATAGCTGGATAAGTATGAATTATGATCATTCGTATTTATCCAGCTATAGGTCCACAATTCATGCTTGAAGTGTATGTATTGTCTTAGTGATTCAATCAGGCTGATATGACTAAGACTACTTACAGGAGGAACAAAGGCAAAGTAGAAAGATGAGTGACAAAAAGCAACATAGGGAGGCAAAGGTTTATTTTAGCCCACAGTTCCAGATTACAGTCCATTACTACAGTCAAGAGCAAAGAGCAATTAGTGCATGGGTGCTTACTTGTGCTTAGCCTTGTCTCTAGGTTTACACAGTCCAGTACTGAAAACCCAGGTAATGGTTCCACACACAATTGCTGGATTTTTCCAATTCCATTAAAGTAATAGAGGCAGTTCTTCACAGTCACAGTCACAGACACAGACACAAACACAGACTAAGCTGATTTACACAATACTTTATTGCAAACCTCTTCTCAAGTGATTGTATAGTAGGTTGATGATTAAAATGAACAATCATTTGGAACAATAATTATGTTGACAGCAATAGGAGGACACTAGCTGATAAGAACTGTGGCTAAGAGATGCAAAATCTGCCCCTATATTGGGCGATGAAGCTCCAAAGCCACTGTTGGCTTTATTCCACAAAAATAGTAGCTAACAACAGCACTTCTAGGAAATGTGTATGGCACTGGGAAAGAATTATATGTCTTTGACAATGCAGGGAGGGTAAGAAGTGCCATATCTGATTTGACGGGTGTCAGTCATTTGAGTAAGAAGACACACATAGTCTTGTCACATGGTTATTACAGACCCTTTGTTGGGGTTAGAAAGCATTGAATCACCTTCAATGAACCACTTGAATGTCTCCCATCCTCAGGTAGAACTTCTTTTGTGAATGACTACAAAGTGATAAGAGTTCTGTTCTGCTCACTGAGATCTTATAACAAGATGTGGACAGAGCTTGGTCCAGCTTTCCTTGTGGATGTCACTGGGGTTTGGCACAAGTCTTGGAGGCTGTTTAGGGATCAGGGTCAACTCTGAGTCCTCTTACTTCCCTCCCACAACCTCTGCAACTGTTTCTGCTACCCCTTCAAGCCTGTGAGAAGTGGTGGGCTCATATGAGCTTCCTTCCTTGTTTTCTGGATGAGTTCTTTCCTCACTCTCACACTATCTGGACTCTGTGTAGCACAATGGTTTGTGGCCTAAGGATATTTAGGGGCTAGGTAGGATTTATTTTCCTCTTCCTTTCCAATAAGGAGAGATTGTTAAGTCTATAGGCACATGGCCAAATATATAGAAGAAAGCCCAGTGTAAATTTATTTGGAAAGCACCAATTATAGAAAGGAGAAGAGACTAATGATCTTCTGCCTGGTCTAGCTTTTCTCATTATCTATGTCACTTTGCATATCTCTGTTATTTCATAGATTTACTATTGTTTTGTGCTTGGATTTTCACTTTCTAGAACTTCAGTAGCCATTTTAGTTGCCTTTCTCGTTCTGATTTCATTTGAACTATTGTTCTTTCTGCTGTGTAATTACAGCATAAGCTGGAAGTCTAGATAACATTAATCTAGAATGCCCCTGTTAATGGGCATTTATACCACAGAACAAAATGAAGGCATTTGTATGATAAATCAAAGTGTGGTACCTTGTAGGAACAGTGAACATAAAGGTTAGGTAATGTGGAGATTCAATGACATTTTCTCAAGTCTAAGGATTGTGCTTGGGAATTATATTTCCCTTGGGTTGGAGGCTGATGTTAAGTAGGCAGAGAATTGGAAGCTGATAAAGGAATTACTAATACTGCCGTTTGTTTTACAAATTTCAATTAAAGGATTTAATATGATGGCTAAGCTATAAATTACATTTAGTAAAGCTATAAGACTGGCATTTTCCTTAATTTAATATTCTTGCTTAATGCCAGGAGGCATTAATCCTAGAGGCATTGGGTGATCCCAAACTCAAACTAAATCCCTAGTATTTATGATTCCTGATTAAATAAAAAAAATTCTGTGCAGTAGGCTGCAGAGTAGAATAAAGTAATATTTTTCTTCCTTTTTAGAGCTGAGAATTTAATAGGATCCCACTGCACTCAAATGTTTAACAAATCTCCGAATAGAGTAAATGTTTATACAAATCTCTACAGTTTCTCTTTCATTAGCCTGACAATTGTAAATGAAATAGATTTTACTTTGTTCCATCTCCAACTCAATAAAGATGAACATTGAAGGAAAATAAGCATCACAGTATGAATGTTGCATCTAGTATCACCAATTTGTAAAAACGTTTAAAATGCCAGTTCTGTTTAATGTATAGGGCTGGAGGTCTTATGATATTTCCATTCAGGTGAAGAGAGCTTGTCTTATTTAACCACAGGGCTTAAAACAACTTTGTTAATTCTTTGCATTTTTCATATACACTGCTAAAGGGCTAACTCTAATGCCACTACTCCTCCATGTGTGTGTTTGTATGTGTGTGCATGTGGTCAGTGTACAGTCATACTCCATCTTCAGATTCTCAAGTCCTTTATATAAAACTGTGGGGTACTATTTGAATATAACTCATCACTCATGCTCTTTTATTTCATATAAGTTCTATATTACTTCAATACCTAATAAAATATATATGATATGCAAATAGGAATTGTTTGTGGGATGATTACAGGAAGAAGAGGACTGTACATTTTCAGAATTGATAGCATTTACTGAATAAAAGCATATAGGACCTAGATAAGGGGGAGCGGCTAGCTATTTATATATCACTATTTAATTTAATACATATTTATATAAAATATAATTTTGTAATATAATAATGTGCCTGATTCTTTTGGTGTCATTTACTGTATTTTTTTTCCTTTGAGTTGTTTCCAGTGAGACGAGTGACATGGAAGGGTAAAGACACTTAAATCCAATGATCCTTGACTGTTCTTTTTTGAAGTTCAAGCAATGTCCTGGTGATTGGAAGTTGGCTAATATGGATGAAAATACACACAGAGAAAATAAGTGCAGTACACAGAAACTAGAAAGCTACCAACCACAACATTGATTGTAAAAAAGCAGGACAAAAAACCAGGTAGAGTTTGAGAGTGCTTTTACTAAGAAACCCAGAAGATTTATTTATGCATAGGTGTTACTAATGGTGTTGTTCATGGAAATAGTTATAAATAGCCTTCTTGACCACAATTTCAATTGCTCTTCAGACCAAATTACTTATAGCTATTTTGGCGCTTTTCTATACCTCAATTCCCTGTTCTTTCTGTTCCAGTTACATTGACTTATTTTGTTTTTCTTAGCTGGTTTACTTTGTTTTTCTTAGCTGGTTTACTTCTGTTTTTTTTTTTTTTTTTTTTTGTGGTACTAGGGATTCAACCCAGTAAGCAGGAGTTACACCACTGAACAATATACTCAGCTTTGGATTTCTTTTAAGTATCTATCTCCTTCCTTATTCTTAGGAAATGTGTCCATACTGTCCAAACAGGATACATATACCAATTGTGTTATGGCATTTTGATTGGTTCTTAGTCCTACTCAACTGTGTCACCTAGTTGCCTTCTGGTTCCAAGAGAAGCCTTCCTCCTCTATGTATTAGGCAAGGTCTCCTTGCTACATGTATTCACACCATTCTTAAGTCTTTAATATCTGCCTCCTTGTATGGATTGATATTTCTATAGGAATAAGGACTATAATCTTTCTTATTTACAATTACATTTCCTTGTACATTATAAGGAAAAAGCTAATAGTATTGATTTATAAACAAAGCAGAAACCTGGTATTATACATTGATTTGTATCCCTAGGAGACACACTGAAATCATATGAGCTTCTGATATGTAGATATGACCTCATCTGGAAGCACGCTCTTCACAGGTGTCTTTAAAGTCATTAGGATGAGACCATAATCCAACATGACTAGCATTCATATAACAAAACAAAATAAAACAAACCTGTGAAGACAGATGCACGCTGATAGGAAGCTGTGTGACAAGAGAAGTAGAGAATTGGAGTGATGTAGCAATAAAACTATGAATACAGATCAGTGGCCATGATAAGAAGCTGGGAAGAAAAAAATGGAAGGATTCCATTGCTAATCCTAGACACCTTGATTTCAGACTTGGAATTTCCAGAATTGGAAAACAGCAACTTCTTTTTGTTTAAAGCCACCCAGTTTAGAAAACATTGTTCGAGGAATTAAAAAACAGAGATGATGTCAAAAGTTAAGACAGCCAGCATCAAGTGGTTCTGATGTCTGTCATAGAAGGTGGTGGAACTTGGGACTTGATTGATTGGATGTGTGAATCATGATATAATTGAGCTGAGAGGAAAGGCATATTTCAGGGGTTGGGTTTGGCAAAGCCAGAGAGAGGCTATCCATGAGAAAAGCTAAAAGTTATCGCACACACAAACGTGTATATGTACTATGCTTGCCTGGTTTTATTTATTCCTAAATATATCTCATGGGTAAATTCTATTATCATTATTTTGTAGGTAAAGACGCATGGAAAAAGTGATGCTAAGAAAGAGTAGCACCTTAACTCGAACCCAGGCAATTGTAAAAAACAGATATCAGGGAAAGATAATCACAGAAAATACCATGCTGTGTCTAGTTACTCAGTTCCTGGGGATATTTATGAAGAATTTACATGGGTCAAGCTTTTCTTATCAGCTGGAGCTATACATTGGGTTATAGCCTATGTCAAAGCTGTTATTGACATCGAGATATATGCTTCTATCAAAAGTTTGTTTTAGACAACACTGTCAATCAGTCTACATGTTTTATAAGCCCCTAGGCAGTGAGATATAATGTTGTCATCATATCTGAAACTTTGGATTTATCATTGGCTCATTAAAACTCAGAGCTCCTGATGCCATTTTGGAGCTGACTCCTTCCTCTCTTACAGAGCCCCTTTTTCAGCTTCCAAAGTAGGTCAACCAGTAGCTTAGGCTGAGAGAAGGAGAATGTAGAGAAATCAAAAGCTAGAATCAATTTCACTGGGAAAAGGGATCATTAAATTTTCCTGCAGAAAGAGCTGCATTTCTGAACTATGAAGTTTATTCTCAGAATTCCTAAGAGAACAAGATTCCCTTTTGTCTCTGTGGGAAAAAGTGTGGGATGGTGGATAGAGGGGAAGATAGTTGGTCAGGAACTCGAAGCTTCAAAGTTAAGTTTGACACATTGAAACAATTACTCCCAAAGAAGCTGGCCTGAAACTGCAGTTCCACACTGCTGTGAAGTGCCATACTGGTGCTGGGAATTGAATCTGGGTCCTCTGGTAGAGCAAAGGGCTCTCTTAACCAGAATTTCTAAAGACAAAATGTAATTATGTAGTGGAAGGTGTTTCCACCTTCAGTTCCATTGCTCTAAGAAGGTTCTAGTAGGAGGAGACATCTCTTCATCCATTTATGTGCCAGGAGTAGTATTTTTGTAAATATTTTGTATGTTCCAGCTTTACTCTTTTCTGCTTGTTCTTCTCATCTTTATGAGTAGTTTATCATCTATCTATCTACCTATCTATCTATCTATCTATCTATCTATCTATCTATCTATCTATCTACCTACCTACCTACCTACCTATCTACCTATCTATCTATCTATCTATCTATCTATCTATCTATCTATCTATCTATCTATCTATCTATCATCATTTAGCCTTGCAGAGTCTAAAACTATATAGCCTCCATCTCCTTTGCTAGACACCCTAGGTGAGTAGTATAAGCATGTGTTGAGGAAGCTGCTCTTTAGAGGGACTCTATATACTATTTGCTCTGTACTAAGTTATGAGACCTCCAGGTAAATTTGGAAATTTGGGTCATATCAGGGCCTCTTATAGTTATTTTCTTCTCTAGTTATTTCTCTATCAGATTTTCTTTTTACCTTAGATTTCTTAAGGTCACCTTATAGGCTAACAGTTTTATTCCATACCATAAATAGTCAATTAAAAATGTTATGAAGTTTTCCTTTAAAAATGGCATTTTTAAATTAGAAATCCACTGAGCCCAAGCAGTTACCATTGAAAACTCTATGGAGAATTCTATCGTAACATCAATACATTAGGTAATATGTCAAGAAGTAAGGGGAGTAATAATAAACAACAAAGCTGAGTTGATATATCAAGTCACATTTTGAACCATCAGATCCCATATGTCAGACTTTCTGCAAAGGTATCACTATTCTTTTTTTAAACAATTATTAGTTGTTTTTATTATTTTACATTTCAAATGTTATCCCCCTTCCCGGTTCCCCCCCACTGAAGATCTGCCATCTCACCCACCTCTCTCTGCTTCCATGAGGGTGACCCCCCTCTTCCCCTCTTCCCCCCTACCCATCCATACCCATCCCACCACCCTAGCATTCACGTATGCTGGGGCATGAAGCCTTCACAGGACCAAGGGTCTCCTCTCCCATTGATGCCAGACAAGGCCATCCTCTGCTACATATGCAGGTGGAGTCATGGGTCCTTCCATGTATATTATTTGGTTAGTGGTTTAGTCTGTGGAAGCTCTGTGGGGTCTGGTTGATTGATACAGTTGTTTTTCCTGTGGGGTTGCAAACCTGTTCAGCTCCTCCAGTCTTTCCCCTAACTCCTGCATTGGGGTCCTCATGCTCAATCCAATGGTTGGCTGCCAGCATCAGCATCTGTATAAATAAGGCTCTGGCCAAGCCTCTTAGAAGATATCCATATCAGGTTCCTGTCAGCAAGCACTTCTTGGCATTAGCAATAATGTCTGGGTTTGGTGGCTGCATATGGGATGGATCCCCAGGTGGGGCAGTCTCTGAATGGCCTTTCCTTCAGTCTCTGCTCTACTCTTTCTCCCTGTATTTCCCTTAAACAGGAGCAATTCTGGGTTAAAATTTTGGAGATGGGTGGGTGGTTCCATCCCTCAATCAGGGGCCATACCTAAACTCTGGTTACGGTTTCTCCAGGTTCTCTCTCCTCTTTGTTGGTTATTTCAGCTAATATCATCCTTGTTGGGCCCTGGAAGCCTCTTGCTTTCCTGGCATCTGGGACTTTCTGGAGGTTACCCTCAGTTCTCAATTCCCCATTGCGACACACCTCTGTTCAGTTTCCTGACCTTTTTACACCTCCCCTGTCTCCTTGCACACATGATCCTGCCTCCCTTTTTCCTCTCCTACTCTTTTCTTCCTCCCAAGTTCCTGCTACCCTCTACCTCCCGTGATTATTTTGTTTCCTCTTCTAAGTAGTACTGAGGCATCTACACTTTGGTATTCCTTCTTCTCGACCTTCATATGCTCTGTAAGTTGTATCATGGCTATTCTGAGCTGGATATCACTATTTTTAATCTATAGAAAAAAGGATGAGGTTACTCTGTTAGGTAA